>NC_137702.1:3156837-4467670 GCF_964034855.1 Anser brachyrhynchus | reverse complement strand
GAGAGCAGACTAAGTTCACAGAAGAAAAAAAATCTATTCATGATTACTGTCTAACAGAAATCACTCCTGGCACAAAGTCCCTGAGCTGAACACAGCTGGAGCCAGGAAAGTATCGGGGGGTAGGACCACGTGTGCTTGTCCTCTTCATATTCTTCTCTGCTTACGGCCGCTGCTGGAGACAGGACGGCGGGCTGGCCCCTGCAAGTGGAATTAACACAATTAACTGAAGTTCAGCTTCGTGTCCCTTTGCAGGAATTTGATTTTTTGTTCTGTTTTTAATCCAATGTATGTTGAAATGCTGCTTTTACATCTCTGGTTGCGTTGCTGTGGAATTTTGCAAACTGAATTAAAACCAAGCAAGGGAGGGGGAGAGTGGCAGAGGGAAGACGTTGTTCATTTTCAGACTCCTGCTGACCTGAGCTCCCACCACTCGAGAGACAACGCTTACCAGACTCTGGCCACCTACTTACTCAATTTGGGAGAAAATGTCAGCTAAGGCTATTTGCAGAAACTAAGCACAGGCTTTTTACACATCTGCTCCAGTTCTTCCTCTGCCAGCCGTAATAACCCACGAATTTGAAATCCTCACAGCCACAAGAAAAACTCCCTGACGTACAGGCATCCTTTTGAGGTCCTGAGTGCCCATCTCAAGGGGATCTTTTCGGTGAAACCAAGGAGCTGTGTGAACAGGAGGAGCCTCTGGAATAGCAGTAATCCAAAGTGATGGGACAGAAAGCTCACAGCAGCAAGTGGTGACTCGAGAGCTGAATCTTCCAGTTACTTTGTGCTGCTGGGATCAGCGCTCTTCGCAAGAAATTCTGTTCCACAATGCACTTCCCTCTGATATTAATTCTGAATGCAAGACAGCTTTGTAGTACCTAATCCTATTAGCATGCTCCTGAAATCTGTAGGAGCAGCAATGTAGGCCTGGCCCAGAGACTTAGCTCTCGAGCTCTGCTCTGCCACAAAACAAACGCAGGTTCAATTCAACATTCCTTGGTCCCTTGGGGACTCAGAAGGTAATATTTACCCCCACCGAGCGATAGTCATGCACAACAGGAAAGCAAATGAAAGTATTTAAATGAGAATACTTTGGAGAAAATGTTTTCTTAATCCAGAAAAGTTCGTGGATTTTTCCTTCTTTCTTTGCTTTTCCAACTAAATTGGAAAAAAACAAGTAGCTGATTAGATTTTTCCTCCCACTTTCCACTTTTACTAGGCTCTTTTCCTACCAGGATTTTTCAGAGGCAGGAATTGAAAAAAAATATATATATGAAAAGGAAGAGAAGAGTCAGACTGAAGAAAAAAAGCAGAAAACTAAATCAAAAACAAAAATTTGAAAAGGCAATTTAGGAAATTTAGAAAAAAAGGTAAAGGTATAAGATTTTAAGAACCGAAAGAAGTGCCTTTTTGAAGAAAAGTTCCATTTTCCCTTGTTCACAGTGATTTTGCCAAAGGGAAGGAGGTGGCACACGCGTGCTTTGGACAGAAGCATCATCCCAGGTCTGGGCGTATTTTTTCAGGCAGACTGGGTGCCTGCAGCCTGCAGTGGCTGATCCCCAACAGCCCTGGCAACAGCTCATCGGAGAGAAACCTATAAATTGCCCACAGCAGCTGATGAGAACATGTTCGATTAAATGGATTTCTGTCCAAGCTCCTGTTGCATGGCAGCCAAAATGTTTTAACATTTTTGGAGATGTGTTTCTGTGTAAGAGAATGAAGCAGCTGTTTCCTAGCACAAACTCTGGGCTGGTGGCTAGGGCTGGGGTCTGGGAGACAGCAGAGCAGCCGACGCGGGATGAAGAATTCGACTGGAAGTCGGGCAGTGCCTCCACCAGTCGCACCCATTTCAAGTGATGCAGCAATGGCTGCAGTAACAATCCAGTTCTAGCTAAAATGGTTTTGTTTTCACCGAATTCTGGAATGAAAACAAGTTTGCTATCTTTGAGAGATGCCATGAAACAGAGTAAGCCCCTTGTTCTCCGCAGCCCCCAGCCAGCCCCTGTCTCAGTGCAGAGGCAATCCACTGGCAATCTTTCAGACTCCAGAAACATGCAACACCTCTACGTGCACGTTTTTGTTTTGAAGACAGATCATTTTAAAAAATATATTCACCAATAACAATTATGTATTAGAGTTTATTAAATTACAATGGTTTTGTTTAGCTTTTTGAAATAAAGCTGTTTCTGAAGTAAGAAACCTATCCCAAACAACAAGTCTGTCAACTGCATCGGAATGGCTCGGTGCCTTTAATTTCATGACTTCAAGAATTGCGTTAGACAGTAAATCTTAATGACATACAATGCTGGCTGTGATACAACAATTATCATAAAGGAAAGGAAATACGTGGAAGAAACGGCTTGGTAACATGGGGCAGCCAGCTGCAGCCGGCTCCCATCTCAGAAAGGAGGAGCTGTGCCAGCTGCCCAGGGAGGCGAGCGGGGCTTTGCCAGCTCCCTGCTCACAGCACTACCCGGGAGGGATTTCACTGCGGGACGGGTCCAGGCTGGGGCAGCTTTTGCAGAAGCAGCAGATCGTGCACCATGCAGACAGCTGTGCCAACGCACACCCTTTTCGGTGACCCACCTGCCCTCAGCTCGCATCCCTTCCACATTTGCACAACCTTCAGTTATCCTTGAAGGCACCAAACCTGCGTATCGCTGTACTTAGAAGCAACATCTGTTTCTGGCAGAGGAAAAAGGACAATGACATAAACGAAATAGGAGAAATGGTATTTTCTTTTCTTCCAAGAGAAGTTGCTATTGAAGAGGGCATGGATATTTTATTTGGCATTTCATATTTTCTTGTTTATTGAGTGCTGGAAGTAGAAGCATCTGTTGGGATTTTCTGTTCAACCTTGCTTCTCTTTCTTCCCCTCCCTCTCAAACAAAAATGAAATATTGTTCATTTGAAAACGTAAATCCAAGACGGGAATTATTTGAATCACTTGTTCCTCACCTCCTGATGGCATCTGGTGTAACTGGGGGCTGTTACCCTCCATTCACTCCTTATTTCAGGGCACAAGCACTGAGAACCACCACAACCACCAGCACGACTTGCCTCTGCAACTTCCCTGACACTTGCACTTCAGGAGAGACACAGGATTCAGAAGTGATTCATTGCAGCTTTGAAAAGCTAAAAGGGGTTAAAACTGGCAATTCCCACCATGGGATCTCACGCTGACATCAAATGTTTTGAAAGGATGATTCAGAGAGGCAGCAAGGATCCCTTGTAAATTAGTCAATAACTGCTTCGTATTGAGACTTTAATGCTACCTTTATCTCCCCACAGTTGCCTTTGAGGTCAAAACTCCGCCTTGTTCAGGTGTTGAAAGCCATGGAGCACGTTCAGAAGAGCTGAGCAGAGCACGGGGAAAGCAGGCTTCTTATCTGCATCTGCTTTCCTAAGGCACACGTAACAGCTTGGCAAGCACCGCCATTCCTCATCAGGAAAATACTCTCTGATAGCATTTCCCTCCCATTACTTTCTTCTGACACGCATTCCCTGGCACTCAATTACAGATCATTTCAAGAACATTTGGCAAAATTTGTTGCTGTGTTTGCATGCCTTTGTTCCCGTTTGTCTGATGAACAATGAGCGTTCAACCAGCTCCAGAAACGCACCCAGAACGGAGCTAATTCCCGACACCAGGACACGGCCCCCCTCTACCCCAAAGCACCAGCTTAGGACCAGCAGCTCATTATGAGCTACCCCAAACAAGAAGACAACGGGGACAGAGCCCAGACACAGCCTGGCCTCCCACACCTACACTCTGGGCATCGAACACGCCAGCCTGACCCAAGGAGGAAACCATCAGGACGAGCCAGCCATGCTCGTCAGAGCAAACGCTTCAATCCATACACTTGGACAGAAACATTTAAAACAAAAACAGAAAGAAAAGGAGACACAGACAGCCTGAGATAAAACTCAGCTATGGGACGTGACATTCTCCCAGCAAGTCAGACTGAGCAATTCACCAAAAATAGCTCCCAGTAAGTAGTTTCAGGCAGTTCAGCTGCTCCTCGGGCTGTAGGTTTCTCAGTTGTGTGTGATTTTATAATCACATTTGCCTAGTTTTTAAACTTGTTTTTCCAAGTGACTACCTAAAACAGCAAAATAGATTGTACCAAACAGCTGTGAAATGAACATAATAAATCAAAAAGCAAAGGTTTATTTACTTTCCCTTTCTTTCCCTTTTCTTTAAAGTACAGCAGTCCTAGGCTTTGCCTGCAAAAAGGTAGATAAAATAATACAGAAAACAAAACAAATAAAAAAACATTATTTTTTTCCAGTTTTTAATGGATGATATTCCTCAAAGCACA
Organism: Anser brachyrhynchus; assembly: GCF_964034855.1. Classification (NCBI taxonomy): domain Eukaryota; kingdom Metazoa; phylum Chordata; class Aves; order Anseriformes; family Anatidae; genus Anser; species Anser brachyrhynchus. Next base: position 4,463,348 of record NC_137702.1, on the reverse strand, counting down.
AATCCTGCTGCTTGTTACAGGGGTTCTAGAACAACAAATCTCCAGAAGACATTAACGGCCTCTAACAGAAACATAAAAATATTATGCTCTTATGCAAAGCATGTTTGTGGTTGTGGGTTTTTTTGTGTTTTTTTTTCTGGATATAGGCCATTACCTTGTAGTACTGCAAGATCAAGTGAACGAAGCTATTTACCCTTCCTTTTAACAAAAGCTGTACATCACCCACCTAGCATTTCTTTTCCATTTTAGAATATAATTCACAACACCCAGTCAGCTTCCTTTTGAAGCCAAAAAGGAGGAAAAAAATCAGAAAACAATGAAAATGAAATGAAAACAAAGGGAAAAGCATTAATAGGAAAATATAAAGAAAGCACATTCAAAAAGAAGTGTCACATGCCAAATTAAAGGTGTTGGTAAAAAAGGGAAGAGAATGCTCTTTCCAAGATAACTCCTTTGACATTCCTGTCACTGCCCCAAACGGAGCTTGGGGAGGTGCCGGCAGGAAGATTTCCACCTTGGTTTGGTTTTGTTGCAGTTATGGAAAGAAGCGGCTGCTTCCATGCTGGATTACCTGCACCTGGGAAATTGCTGGTGCCAGTCGGTCTTACCGACAAACCAACCTCACATCTGAGCCCGGTGGTAACGGCACTGCTCTTCTGGCACTCTGATCACCATCACCACCATCACCATCATCGCACCAAGCTGCTGCCCGGGGAATTTCAGCTTCATACAGCAGCCACGTTTTCTCATTGTACGAGCTTGTGTCATCTCAGTTCCCCAAATAGATTTTGTTCTATCACAAACTGAATTTATGGTTGGTGGCATTTGTTTCAGAGGCTATTTTCCTCCAGCCCATGCTTGTTCAACCCAACACATCCCCCGACGCCGAGCTGACTGCAGCAGCTTCCAGCCAGCACGTGCGGCAGCCCGGCTCGGTGGGCTTACAGAGACACGAAGAAGCAATACTGAAAAGTTGGATGCATGCTGGAGGAGCAGGCAGAGTTGGTCTAAATCACCATTTACCACAAATCTGCTCTTCTTCAGCTGGCTTTTGCTGATACGTATCAACTTAATCCTAAAACCGGAAGCTTCAATTATGGGATTAGTGTCAGCCAGCACACAGAGGAACAGAAATAAAACTGCTTTCCTTCCGGAGGTACCAACTTGTCTCCTCGCTGGTTCTGCAGAGGCAGGCATACTGGCCTGCAGGGAGATGCTACAAGGTTCCCGGGCTGGAAGTAAATAATGTTTGTGGGTTTTTTTAAACAATAAAAGCAGGTGATTCACTGCAAGGTCTTTTAATATGACCTGGGTGGTTTGGGAGTGAAATGCAAGGGAAAAAATATTCACCTGTCCCCAGTGATCATTCAAAGAGACAGACAGGGAAGGAGATAACCCAAAGGAGGAACTGCCAGCACTGGAGTTCAGCTGGGTTTTTAAACCCTCTCTTTTCATTCCTAAAGCAAAAATCCTCCTCACAGCTGAGTATTCCAAAGATGCAACTCAGGGCAACGCTAAATGATTCAAGAGATGCAGAGGAATTGCAGTAAGACACCTGAGAAACCCTCTCTGAAGCCATTCCTTCCCCTCCAGAGCCACGGACTCACGTGCTGGAAGAAAACCGAGAGGTGAAGCAGAAAAGCAGAAAAATGTGAACACCTCAGACAAAGGGGGCCTTTTAATTAAGCAAATGAAAAGTGCTCTCCCTGTATCAGCCATTCTCCTTTTCATGCCAACCCCTCTCCCCCTTTTTTTTGTTAAATCTGCTGTTGGATTTAACATCCAGCCAACACCTCAGCCCCGATGCATGGGTCGCATCCGCTGGGTGAATCCCACAGTCCTTACTCGAAGCCATGCACCCCTGCTGCGGGGTGTCCTAACGCTTTGCTCAGGAATACAGCAGTGCTATGTACACACAGTGGATTACGGTAATAAGAGTCAAAGTATAATTTAGATTCTGTCCCGAGGAAATTTAATAACCCAGAATTAGGAAAGTGTAACTTATTTCACAGCCCTTCTTCAAAAAGATATATTACGAGCTCAGAAAGTAGATACATGCTGCAAGGATTTAAAGCCTCTTAGAAAGACAAACCCATGGCTTGAGAATTTCGGAGCTGACTGTGCAACAAGTCCACAAGTCCCACCAAAACGATGGTAAATGGCAGGCAGGCTCTGCTGGCCGACCTCCCCAGCCCAACCCAAGGCTCCCGCACTGCCTAACTGGCAGCTTCGTACTTCAGGGAGCAGCCAAAGGCACCTTGCAGAAATACAAAACCAGGAACCACAAATAAGCACTTCAAGCCCTACTCCTCCGCTTGCAGGCCATTAACATCACAAAGATGCCGGTGCTCTGTGCAGTGCCAAGCTGCCAGGGAGGGTCACCCTTGCCTTCAAAGCCTCGGGTGAGCTCCCTGCACCCAAGTGCGAGCGGCCACAAAGGCAGGCAGGAGCCTTGGCTGCACTCAATGTGCAGCTGATGGCTTCTGAAGTGGAGGACAATAACGAGCTTGCACTATCTATGGTAAATTAATTCAAAAGCTAAATTAATTTACTGTCCTACAGAGATATCGGAGTGGTAAAAATGGATAAGCAGCATTGCTTCTGTTATTTTTACCCCCCCAAAAAAACAGTCAGAGGGGAAAGGAACATGTTGGAGAAGACAGATTTTCACAAATATTTGTATTTGAATTGCTGATGAACTCTTCCTGCTGTTATTTTTATTAATGCTTTAATTATATATGCAATAGACTTCATGAATAACTGCAAACATATAGGGACTGCATTATTTTGTAATCTGGAAAGAAGGCTATACAGCCTTCAAATAGAGCTCTGTTAAAGAAACAAAAGGCCCTGGGCCCATGACCTTTAATGTAATATATTTAACACAGTACAAGATGGAAGAGATCTCCTGAGCTCATGCTAAGCTGATGTTGCCATCCATAGAGCAGGACGTCACTCCATCTCCCCAGGTGTTCCAAGATGTACTGGGCCCGAAAACACAAGGGATATGGAGTGGGACAGCAAATCTTTATGGAGGCATTACAAGTTTGGGGATACACTGAAAGATCTCGGTTCCCAGACAATGGCTCATTATCCTGAAGAGACCTTAAAAACCCCTTAAAATGCACAGTGCTGCGACCTGATAAGGCAGGGCTTCCTGCAGTAAGCAAAAAGAGAAGCCCTACACCACAGATGCGCACTGAAGCAGTATTTTGAGAAGTGGATCAATACACAGGTGAGTTAAGGACATATCTATTATTTAATACAACAGCTGAAGATACTCCTCCTGATTCTTTTATCAGTCCAAAGCAGCCTAGTCAGCTTTGGAATATGCAGAGGGTAATTCCATCCCATCAAGAGGATGGTGCAATGCTCCCAACACACCTGGCACCCAGGAAGAATCGGGCCCACAGCGCTCTCATCCAGCCCTCCAACCTCGTCTTAGCACACGAGGTACTGCTGGGCTCAGGACACCGACCCCACGGCAGCTGCAGGCCTTGAGGTCTGCTGGAGACTTAGCGGTGACCCTTCTGAATACCATGTAATGAAATCTTTATTATAATTTTCTTCCAGCCCACGCTGCTAAAAAAAAAAAATAAAAAGAATTGTCAGCTGCTTTAAAATGGTCTCTCTTTTCCTGGCCCTGCTTCTGGCAATCTAAGTAGCTGTCATCACTGTAGGAGCAAGCCTGCTTGATAAGATTATAATTTTGTTTACATTGTGCTATAGGATGCCATGCTGAGTACAGCACAAGGAAAATGGCAATTGACAGCATGCAATGTACATTTTCAGTAAAATGTGGGATATCTTCCTTTATTCCTTCCTTAGAACTACATGATTTTGGCTGATGGTCTTAAAGGGAAGGAAAAACACGGGTTAATGTATTTCCTCGCTTGAACGTATCGCACTAAAACCTGAAATGGTCTTTTTTGGCACCAAACCTGAAATATACAGCATTCAGAAAACAGCTATTTATCGAAGCAGGAAATGCAATACCAAGAGCACAAATCACCTCGTACACACACAACTCTGGAAGGAAACCTGGCTAACGCCTACTTCTGTACCAGGGCAGAGCTCACGGCCTGCAAGGAGGAGCAGCCAGTCGGCGTCTGCTGTGTGCCTGCAAGGTAGAGGTCTCGCTGCATCTCATCTTCATCCTCTGCAAAATGCATGGCTCCTCCAGTTTGGGAGAGGGTCACGGAGCTCTCAGTGCACGAAACTGTAAACCTACGAGGGAAGTGCACCAGGATTTTTGCAGCAGTCAGTTGGGTTGGTTTTAATTCGTGTTTGATTAGCGAAGTGCTCTGGGCCAGACTCACAATATTCACAGAATTCCCGGTGCAGCGAGGCAAAATTTAACAATTAGAATGGCGGTAATACGTATTCAGCCCTAGCCATTAGCTGTTTGGAAAATAGGTCAACAATAACATGGCAGCATAGCTCGAGGATTTCTCCACCATGTATTTGTATGTTGCAGGAAAGGGCAGCAAAAAACACGAATGAGATTCCTATTACCTTTAACATGAGCACGGCTATTTTTCCCTCTTGAGTAAGCAAAATATTCTTAAATGCCTTTTTCTAACTCTATCCAGAAATTAATTTCTCAGCTCGTCCCAACCACCCTTCCTACGAAAGGTTGTCCAGAGCCAGTGTCTGTGCTCCCTGGAGCACAGCTGAATCTAGGACTTTGCATAGGAAGGAGAGGCGCTGAAGAGCTTTGTCAGGTCAACCAAAAGGCAGCGTAATGAATCCTTAAGCAGCGCAAGTGCACAGAGCGGGTATTTCACCTGAATAATTGATGCCTTACCGAGACGAGTTACTGAGGGTAGAGTCAGCGCCACTCAGCCACGTCGGTGGGTAGGAGCAGGGCTAGGCAAGCAGGTGCCAGCTCCTGCGGCACCCGTGGTGGGTGCTGTGGGAGGTGAGCACGCAGACCCTGTTAACAAGGCGAGGGTCTCTGTGCACAGCCACCCACGCTTGGACGGCGCACCACTGCTTGTCTGCCCGGCCAGCGGAACAGAGAACTCCATCTCGGAGCCTGACAAGACAAACTGGGAAATTTATCTCTCTCAGACGGGGTTGTCCTCCCTGTAACGGGAACAAAAGGCAATAGCAACAAAGGAGAAGTAGCATTAAAGCCCTTTTGGAGGCTAGAAAAAGGCGGTTGTACACCAATGTGCTAAGTCAGTGCACAACACGGGGCCGCATGCTCTGCAGGCTCAGCTCAGGTCTCCCTGACCCACACGACTGTCATGGCACAAGACCTCGAAGCACGGCCAAGGGCTTAAACAGCCAGACACAGCCACCAAAGAACGGGAAATAAAAGCACAAACAAGAAATTCTTTACCTTCCCCACCGTAAAAAGCCCAGCTTTATGTAGCTCAGGCAAAATTTGCAAAGAGCGCATTGTTGCAGCTGACAACGGTGTTTTGTTACTCGAGGACAATTAGAAGTGTCAGAATTTACAAAGATAAGTACGTCAAAACATTATTTCCTCATTAATGGTATCAAAGCTTGGGCTTGACTTAGCGGTCACAGTTTTAAGGATTCATCAATGTCACTTATTTGAAGTCTGCCAAAGAACACATGTAATTTAGTGTGATTGTTTAGGAATATATTTCATCTAACTCCTCTTGTTCAAGAACAGAGTCAGGTGATTTTGGCTGAGTCTGCTTTTCCCAACAACGAGAAATGACAGTACCACGAATTACACCTTACTTCGCCCATTCAGATGCTGAGTGACTTTACAGCACTGATGAGCATGAAATTGCTGAGACGGAAGCACCAAATCCCAACGTCCAACGTCTGAACCTCCCATTTGGCAGTGCCAGCGCATTTCTGTGCGGACACAAATACGAGGTACTGAGTTATTTCCAGCACCACTTTGTGAAGTGAGGTAAGGAGGAACCGAAGTCAGCATTTACATGGTGTCAGCAAAGAGCATTGTGAACATCACGGCCAGCAATCCAGTGACTCATGATACCCCTTTGCTCCTGAGAGATAAAATGCAATAGCTTACAGCACTAACGCTTTCCAGGTTCTGGCGCTGTTCTCCACCCAGCATCCACTAACACATGCACAGACCAGGGAAGCATCTGGGGTGTGGCCACGTTTAATTGATTTAGCAATTGATTTAATTGATTTTCAAGCTGATGGTTGCATATTGCAAAATTAGGGCCACGTTCTGGCTTTGTTCCCAAAGAAATGCATAGGCTGAGCCAAGAAGCAACAGCAAGATGTGTAGGAATGTATTTTCAAACACGGCGTCAGTCTGTCTTCGTCCACCACCAGTAACAACGTACGCAGGAAAGGCACGGTATCAACGTGTTTCACTACTAGCACATTTTGCTAGCTGCACAAGAACACACACACAGAAGGATCCAAGGCTGAATTTACGCAAGGCATCTTAGCAAATGTGCATTTAGTCACTGGAAGCAATAGTAAACTGTAGCAGAAAAACCCATGCTAAACTGCAAGCCACTCCTGCAGAGTGGTGCGACACCAGGACAGCGCAAGGCTGAGCTTTTAGCCATTATTTCAAAGGATCCTGGAAAAGCAAAGGCGAGTGCCTGTAATTGAAAAGGCAACTGGATGCTCTCCCTGAAACATGCACTAGGACAGGTTTTGTTTGGTTGGTTTTTTACTGTCACTGGCAGCCAGAGAGACACGTGAATGTAAGCATACAGCAGGCAGAGTCAGGGTGGGGATAGGGTGGAAGAGGGTCAGGTGCAACCATCCCACTCCCCACGCCACCGACCGTGCACAAAGCAGATGGCTTACCACAGATGCACAGATAATTCTTCTGACCAAAATCAACACGCCAAATTATCCTCCAAACCAATGGCAACTGGAGGACACATGAAATGCTACCTTCAAAGCCAGCTGGCACGCTCTGTCCTGGGCCTCGATGCGATCAGTGGCACAACGGGCACACAATTCTGCTTCCATCTGGAGCGGCTGGCACCAGCAGAGGTCGGCACACAAGCTGAAGGCAGAGCGCTGCTAAGATGAAGCAGGAACTGATGACAGGGGAGAATTGAACAGGGAGGAAAAATCACCTGCGACAAATCAAGTGTGGCCGTGGAGACGTATGGCTCCTCAGCAGACTCAATCAAGAGCACGAGGGTGACAGAGATACTGAAATGGTTAAACAAATAGCTTCACGTCGGCCGGCCCGGAGTTAAGACGAGATGGATAGATGCAGCTAGGAACCACTGACCTTAACGGTGCAGAAAGAACCGAGTGTTCTGGAAAATACACAGATAAGCCCCATACACACAGCAGAAAGATAAATACCAGGGTGTGCTATGATTTGCATGCTAATCCATAAAGCCCAAGGTAAATGATCAGACAAACGAGGAGCCTAAATTAAAGAAATGTCAGTTCTGCAAACTGCATCGCACGTTGGTAAGTGGTGAACAAAGGGTCCCCAGCAGAACCCCAAAAGCTCCCAACGTCAGGCCTGTCAATGTGGCTTATCTTCAGCCAAAAACCCTTCACTAGATCTTTTTTTCCACCTCACCTCTCATTTCTCAGTCATTACACTGAGAACTGATCCTATCTGAGATCAATAAATATTTCTTACATGTTACATTTTCAAACTGCAACCTACACGTTTCATCTACACCCGATCCATGCCGTTAGCAGGAACTTCTACAGCCTTCTACAAAATCACCTCCGTATCTTTTGTAAGTGCCTTTCACTGCAATGCCTTACAAAAGGCTTTGTACAAGGGGCCTGCAGGAGCAGTGGGCATGCTAAGCTGACCAGCTCTCAGAGCAATTCATTTCGTTCATTTGTTTACACGTGTCCATAGAAGTCTATCAAAAGTCCCTCGTTGTGTTCCCAAGCTCTCAGTGGGGAGAGACTTCTTTTCTTTCAGTATTTATATATAACAAGCACAACGGAGTCCTGTTCCACAACTAAGGTTCCTATGCATGATAGCGAGACAAATAAATAAGCCATGGGATTTAAGTGTACAAAAAGCAGTGTGCCAACAAGTATTCCAATTTGACAATGACTCACTTTTCTCACGCAGGGAGCTTAGCAGAAAGCCTAAAGAGGCAAGATGCCAAAATTGAGCTACTCAGCATGAAGGCATGTTTTCTGCACGTCGTGACCAGAAGCGGTAGCTGTAAAAAAATCACAAGTCAAGAGGCACGGTCCAGCTATAAAATGCTTAATGAAGAGAAGGGAGAGGGAAGGACTCACAAGTCAAGGTTATCACCCAACGTCAGCAACAGAAACAGGAGCACATCTTGACTCCTGCGTTGCCAAACCTTCACAGTCCTTTGAGTCCAACACCAACCTGCTCCTCTCCGCCACAGACTACTCAACTGTCTGACTCCGGAAAAGCCTGCCTTAACATAATTATGTTTTTTAAAGCTGTTCATCATGGCAATATCCATTAACAGACCGCTGTTGTTCACAGCCCTCACCACTTGGCACTGCCTTCTGTCTGGTTGGACACCGAGCCCCACAAAACCAGACAGTTCATCTCGGGGGCGTTCAGGTGATAAAGAGAGCACAAAAAAGGCATGCATGCTCCCAGGGCTCTTCTTTTGCCCACTGACATTTGAAAACAGGCAAAAGTTTTCTTTTGTTGCTAGGCATAAGCTGCTTACTGAAGGCAAACGTGCTTGTTTTCTGCCAGCCATTCAGGTCTCTCTTTTTGTTTGGGAGAAAGGAAGGAGAGCGGATTAGCCAGCCGACGTTGGATAACCACAAATCTTCAGGAGGGTGAGTTTGTGTGAAAAAGGGGGAAATGAAAATTGGCCTGATACAAACACATTTTCCTTTTTAAATGATTTCCCCACGGAGCTTCAGATGTGACAGGATTAAAATGTCAACACACAAAATCTATGCTTCAAGTCTCTTTCTCAAGGTCTTGTATGCAAAGAATTCTCAAGATCCCAGTTCAGGCTCTGCTAGCTGTGATCGGGTCCTGAAAACAGCCAAGATGATGACACAAGAGGAGCATCCAGTTAAGAATTGTGCGGAGTGTTTAGAGGTGAGATTTCTGAAGATTTTCACCAGATGAACCAGCGTACAAAAGCCTAGAGAGGTACCTAAGAGAGGTACCTAAAAAAGGTACCCAAAACCCTTCACACAATTTCATGTTAATTTAACTTTCAGTTTTTAAAATACCAAGTTTTGGCTTGCAAGTCATGTTTATTTTTCAAGTAAGAACTAGCAGCATTTTCATATACATTTCTTATTTGTTTTTATTAGATTTTCATCAAAATGTTCTGAGGAGCATGGAGGAGAAAGCAAGCTAAATGTGCAATGCAAAAATAAATTCTCTCATTCTTTCTTAGAAACACTTTTTTCCCTGATCCTTTCACTTGTCAAATATTATCTCTTCTGAGAAACACTGTTCAATGGATGAAGAAAACAAAAGCACTTGTTCTTAAAAAAAATTAACTTACCCCATTTTTATCTTCAGGAATCACACACAGATTAATTATCAGAACTCTCTGCCTTTGCCTCCATCATGTTATTAGCACGATCCACAGGGAAGAACACCCCAAACAGCCCAATACCAGATGCAATCAACATGTTGATATATTTATCAACAGCCAATTCTACTTTCATCTGCTGCTGCCTGTCAAACACACAGAAAGACAAGCCCTACAGGTGGTTACCCGCAGTCGCTGAAGCCCCACTTGCATCTTGGACAGAGCGTCCCCTGTCGGGGCAATGGGGCTGGGCAGGCTGGGGCCTTTGGACATCACTTGAAATAAAATACTGGCCTGAACAACAGGCCAGTAAGGCAGGACTTTGTTCCCAAATGTCAGCTCTTTCCTTCTGAACTTGGTTTGTTTGCTGTATTTAGTGTAGCAACGTCTTTTTCACTGTACAAGGAACTGCCCCTGTCAAGTGCTCTGCCTTCTCCTAGGCTACTTTAAGTCTCTGTTAAAAAAAATAAAAAAAAGCGATCCTTATCTTAATATAAAGCAATTGTGAGCAACGGAGAGCAATAAAGAAGAGCTTTGAGTTACAAGAGAGGGCTCGGTGATGCAGTACGGGCACTGTGTCAGGGCAGCTTGTTCAACCAGGCCATCACCGCCTCCGCCTCTTAACTCCTAAGCTTTCGGCTAAGGGCAAAGAAAGTCCACATGCCCCCGTACCACCAAGTTGCTCATCGTTCCTAACCTTCTGCCCAGAACAAAGCCATAGCGCTGGTCGCCGGTGGGGCTGGTCCCGCCTGCCATCACTGGATTGATTTGCAGTGTCGACCACGTTTCGCTGCCTCACTCATCTTATTTTCTTGGTCACAGTTGGGCAGACACGCCTACCGGCAGGTGTCCACAGCCTTTTTTTATATTATTATTTTATTTATTCATTACACCCAATAAGCTTTCAGAAGAACCTCATTATGATCCGTCTTGTCCCTATTGAAACATCCCGTGTTAAATAAATTAGAATTAAGCAGTAGCTGCCCAGCAGGGACGTGAGGTGCAGGAACAGCCACTGCCTCGTTACCCGGTGTCGGATCCTGAGGGGACAGAAAGTGCTACCCCGAGCTAGCACCTCAGCACGCTGCAAGCAGCACAGGGGCTTGAGATGTAAGAAAAGAGACTTCTCTCAGTGCCATTAGCTCACCTGAAGCAACCATTTGTATTTCCAGTCTTTTAGACTGGGCCCGCGTTGATCAGGACAGACTCTAAGGAGGAAGCTGCTCCCACTGATGATGGAGGCACGGCGCGTGGGGATTCAGCGCCCACCCGGGAAGCGCAGGTTAAACATCTCCAAGCAAAAGTGAATTTTGTGCTGTTCAAATTCCATTTCATGGCACCTCTTTGAAGCTAAAAGAGAGAAAAAGTTAGGCTGACATTTAAGTCATACCCTCAAGCCATCTGATCGGACGTAGCAGGCGGGCAGAGCAGCACCAGGGAAGATGTGCAGACTGACGTGCAGGGAAGACTGAGGTAAACATCATCAGGAGCACTCATGTAAGGGAATAAATGCAGTTCCCTGTAAAAATGCTTTGATTTTTTGTCCTCAACAGTTTCTTCACAAACAAAGGCCTTTCAGATACTGGGATTTCAGAATGTGAGAGGGCTTCTGTTTGTTTTTCCAAGTAATTACAAATAACGCAGCAACGCCCCCAAACAGTTCTTAAAGTGCTTTCCTTATTGTAGTTTGGGCGTAGAATTAACTCCAAAGTAATGATAGTTTAAATGAAATCCATTAGTGTCACTTTGCATTTGAAAGCATTTAGTAACTATAACATTATTAGCCTTGAGAATCTCAGGGTGCTTTGTAACTACTTTATAACTCCATATTGCAGGTACATTTACGTGGCTTGGTATGGACTAACAAGTTCCTCCTGAGAGCTACCTGAGCCACCTGACAATACTGGGAGCGTTTTTCAAGGGCAGGGTGAAACGTAGGTCTTGTAGCAATTGCTTTTATTCCTCCTCATCGGAGTACAGCTGATGCTAGCATCAACACATAGCCAGAAATAAATAGTTCTAATACAACATTATAACATTGTCAAATCCTTTTCATTTCAGCAGGTGCTAAAAGTCTAAATCCCTAACAGCATTCAGGAGATCAGCTCTGAACAACTCTACAACTTAAAGCCCCGTGTACGAATTGTGCAAAACCAATGACGACCAGCCCTAAATCTGCAGCTTGGTTCCAACCTTTAGCACGTGAGGGTTGCACGTTGTGAGAGGCTCCTATAAAGCTCTGCTGAGAAAGTAGCTCAAGGCCTGAAGTCTCTTTTCTGATAAATGGTCTCCACAATAGCCACCATCAGCAGGAATATCAGAGGTGCCGCTGCTCTTGAAGGACTATGTGGCGAGAACATTTGAGCAACTGGTGACACCAAACCAAGCAACGTGAGCAGAATGAGAACAGGAATAACGAATCATGAACGAGCTGGGAAACAGGATACAACGTCTGAAAGGGGAGACCTGACACAGCACAGCATTCTAACCACATTTGGAAGGTAGAATAAAAGGAACAAATAGAAAGTGTGAGGTGGGAACAGGCCAAGTATCTGTTCCTCAGTGAGCTACAATGAACCACGAACCAAATACAAGTAGAAAATGCAGTATTGCTGAAGGAACAGAAACATCAGAGAAGTGCGGCCAATGCATCAGATGCCAGTATCAAGGAGATTGTTTTTCTCTTCCTATTGCACAAGGAGGGCATTGGCTATCCCAGAAGATATTCTATTTTGAGTGCCTCCTTAAAACACAGACAATTGGAAAGTCAAGAAAGGCAAGTCAATGGGAAAGCCATGATTTTTTTTCCTTTTTTGTTTTGTTTTCCTTTCTTCATCTTCTCCAAAATAAATTTAAAGAAAAAAAAAAAAAAAAGAGAGAGAGAGACTAAGTTAGGGAGATGCTAAGCATCATCCAAAAAGGCCCAAAAAGGCAGTAACAGCAGAGGACATCCATCAGTTGTTCCCCATACAACTGACAGGAGGACAAGTGGTAGAAAGAATTAGATATTAGAAAAATGAAAGTCTTGTTAATTTTAAGAGTAGTGAAGACCCAGAACAGGCTGTCTAGGGAAGATGAGAAATCAATACTGAAGGTTTAAAAAGAGGTTAGACAGACTGTCAGCTTCTGGAGGTGAGACAGGTACACTTGATCTTGCCTAAGAGGCTGGCAACCACTAAGTTACCTCCCAAGGTCTTTTCCACATCAGCATTTCTGGGATTTTCTTAATGCTTTGAGTAATCTGTCTCAATTATGGGATAATTCCATATGTGAAATAATACATCTGGTATTAGTGTTGGCGTACATTGACTCATTCCTCTCTCCCCTCTCCCTTTTTTTTTTTTAATGGAAGATACTGACAGGACAAATTTTACCTTCAGAAAGCTCACTAAATTCCGCGAGAAATGAAGTATTTCTTACTCCTTTTCCCCCTTCTGCTTTGTTTTGATTTCTTCTTTAAGGGCCCAGTGCTGTGGGCACTTGTATCCCTGGGTTTATTTTTGACTTGAATAACTAAAAGAATGAGATTTTTTTTTAAGGGTTCTGCTGTAAGGTCACGATACAACTCATTTTTCTCAGTAATAATAAGGTGCTGTCTTGATTTTCTCTCTCCTTTAAAGTGCCCTCAGGTGTGTGCTAATTGATGCTGTGCATGTTTGCCCCAGGGAGCAGCGGAGGAGTATCCACTGGAACTGCGAGTCCCTTCTCTGTGTACTCATTGGCATCTCTCTTCAGCTGCTCAGCAATCGATCCCGTTAGGTAGTCCCCGGCCACAGGGGATGGTGCCTATCGAATCCCAATTCCAACACACTGCGTGTAAGGTACAGCTGCAGGGCAAGGATACCAAAGAAAGACGGGGTTTTTGCACCTGACCCAGTCCAAGTTCATCTAAGCCACGTATCTTGATGTGTGTCAAGTCTGAAGCATCTCCTGCTGCGGGAGACATGTCCCAGCCACGACCAAATAGGACACTTGACAACGTTGTTCTCCCACAAGAGAAAATCCTGCCTTTATTTGTACTCTGGGGAACAATTTTTGGATTACTGAGGGCTTTGGTATTGCAAAACAAATTAGAATATCAGCATTTGCTAAACAAATATTGACTCTGAGAACTGCAAGCAAAAGAAACGTGCAGTACCCTTTCTGTTGTAAATAACAGCAGATCTTAGCTCCGCTGACAGCCGAGCAGAAGGGTCCTGATCACGCAATGCTCTGGACAGCCAGCAGCAGGCTGCTGAGCACGCCACGCTCACAGGGACCACGGCCACCAGGCACAAGGTGACCGGGATGGAGCTGCCCATGGGCCCAGCTCCCTGCCCTGCAGCCCCAAATGCAGGGCCCAGTTTTCCAGCAGGGAAGAGTACAGAACTCCCCAGCTGTTATTTTACAAAGCAAATGTTTCCATTTTGCTTTATTCCCAGTAGGTGAGTCTCTCCAGACTTCCCCCAAAACAGCAACTTCATCTTCCAGCTTGGTGCTTGAAGTTCTGCTGTGACAGAGGTGTACTGGGAAAGAAGCATATCCACTGTTTCTTTTGCTTATCCCCCACAGACTAAAATCACTAGGTGACATTTTTAATCAGTATTTCAATATGGCATTGCTAAAATGAGAACATTAGCGAGTGCATTTACACGTGCAAAGGAAACCAGTCTGAACCGTATGTGAGCACCAGCGAGCAGCAAGGATGCATGGAGCTGGCGAGTGAGAAGGACAAAAAGCTCCCAGGCCCCTCCCCTGTGCTTACCTTCCCACATCGCATTAGACAACACCCTTGCCAGGTATGTTTCTTTCCATCTCACTGTTTAAACTGAGACAAAAAACCTCCCTTGTGTAGAGCAACTCTGGGTACATGATGAAAGAGACATTTGCATTTAGGACTGGGAAGTGCCGAGCTCCCTCCTGCTGCCACCTGCCCTGGCCACGGGGACACAGGGAGCATTGCTTCGTTTCCCAAGTTGAGAAAAATCATAGCACTGATGACAAGTCAGGTCCCTTCTCCCAGTGAAATAGTCCATATTTTAACCAGGACAATCTGATTAGCTGCAAAGCTGACAATTTGTATTCCGCTCTCGAGTCCAGCATTGTCTAAAGCAAGTCTAAGGGAAACACTGGCAGAGATTCAGCGGTGGCTGCAGCACCACTGGGTGCTGCTTTAATAACTTTTTAATCTCCCCCACAAAAAGCCGCATCACACTTCCAAATAAGCTGGTTAATTTAAAAAGAAAAATCACACCGAGCTCCCCAGTGTTCCTCAAGTGCTGTGAAATTAAAAGTACATTATATTCCGGCCAAAGAACACAAGGATGTAGGGCAGGAGCAAGGCTGGATGTGTGACAGTTCAAACTCTAACTTCAGACCACCTCGAGCTCTGAGCGGAAACCTGTACCCTCTGGAAATGTTGCATCTCTTATCCTTTAAAGAAAGAAAGAGTGGGGCAAGACGTAGGAAAACTGCTACACAAGGTTTAATTGCAACCATTTGTAAGCTGCATCTCACCCAGATACATATCTTATTTATAAGCAGCTATTGCTAATTAAGCAGAGGAAGTGGTTATCACCAAGTGAAAGGCTTGCAGAGCGGGGTTATCACCACTGTCTGATATAACCAAAGTAACCCGAGCTATCGATCCAGAATTAGCTGGCCATCACACACTGCACGAGCCCAGGACCAATTAAGAGGCAGGGAGAAGGATGCGCGGCACCGCAACCACAGCGCCTGCATCTGAATGAGGCCTCAGCACAACCCGCATCGACTTGTGCCTCAGGAGGTGACAGGGTCTGAAATGGGCTATCTACTTCTCACGCACCCCCTGGGATCACAGCTTCTGAGACCCACGGGGGTGGTACATCACGCTATTCAAGGCCACAGAGATATAGTTCAGAGTAGCACCGACACATTATCACAGCACTGTTCAGGATAAGGCCCTTGGGGACAGCACCACGGTGCTGTAATGCTGCTCCCTGTTTCAGAAGTAGATCAGGGATCCTGCACCGGTGTTTCCCAGCACAGACGTACCGTAACTTAACCTGCAGTTTCAGTCCGCCTGCCGAATAAAATAGCATCTTCCATACCTGCAACCATTTTCTTTTCAAAAGCGCAGGGTGGGATACGGACATTGAACACAGCTTAGCAATAAATCTGGGAGGCAGGTAAATATTAGCATACTTTTCACAAGGGTTAAGTCTGAAGGACTGAGAAGTCTCTGGTCAGAAAGAGAATGAAGCCCTTCTGTCCTTCAGCAGCTCACTTTTGTACATCAGAAGTTACAGGGCAAACAGGGCAGTGCAGAAACCAGGCTCTGAAGAACCTCAGCTAAATGCTCCTTGAAAACTTAAATTGAAAAGCTCACCAGTCTTACTTTGTTTCTCTTAAGCAATGCATGCTGTGGTGCTGGCTCACAGGTGAAGCAAATTGCTGCTCTAAGTCTGTTAAAAAGGAAAAAAATAAAAGGCTACCATATGGCGCTGACTGGAGTATCCCTTAGCAGGTGAAATGCATCCAAAACAGTAGCTACCATACTTAATTGTTGTGACAAACTCGGTGATTCAGAGTGGTGGGACTTTTTTAAGTAGGCTAAGATGCTGTTCCCATCTAGAAAGCTAACGCTGGGGATAGGAGACAAGAGGGGGAGAAGAGAAACAATATACTTGCGTGCAGAAATTTATGTCATGCAGAAACAGGAAGGAGTTCAAGTACTGAATCTGAGAAACGTGAAACAACTAACTCAGATGTCGGCACACCAAAGGAGAAGGATGCACTACGCAGCACAGGGTTCCTTCCACCACTCCCCTGACCAAGGGAGTTACCCTGACTGAGCTGCCACGTAAGTCACGCCTGCACTGACACCATGGGCGGCAGATCTACGCTGATGAAGACAATGAAGCCGGGCAGCGCCTGTCCATCCAGGTCACCTGCGAACCTGCTGACACCTACTGTGGACATTATTGGGAAGGAAAAAAAAAAAGCTTTGTTCAATCTGCCTTCCTCCTGATCCACACCCCAACATGCTGGCAAGGCTGAAGAGGCCCGGATAAAAGCCACAGCGGGGTTGCTGCCCTCCCTGCACCAGGGTTTTGCTCCCAGCACGGCGGGCTGCGTGGGATTTACTGAGCGCTGCCAGGCCAGCAGCTGCAAGCACAGCTTTGAAAATGTCACTGGAAACAGAAAATGCTTTCCCGGCCCCAGCAGCTCCCAGCACTCACACACACTTTTCCCATCCCCGTGTTACCTCAGGTGAGTTGTCACTGCAGCTTGAAGTTAATCAGCAATTAGGCACTTAAAAGAATTTACAATAAAATGGTAACAGTGGTCTCGGGTTTATATCCACAGTTATGCAAGGTACCCACACACACAGTGTGCCGCTGCCTTTTGATGCAAAATCACGTCAAAGCCTCAAATACTGACTGGCACAGCTTCAGCCTGGCTGCTGTCTGATCTCAAGGGCCAGAGTGCGCGGCGTGCTCCGAGGAGTCCCTGGGCAGCCGCGTTAGCCAGATGTGACTGCAACCACGTGGAAATGAAATTGCTGCTTTCACATTTCAGCATCTCACCGGAGCAGACAAACAGCACGGCCAGACCTGAGACCTTCTGATCTCAAAGAACAGGACTGAGGGTCAAGGCTTTTCCGCCAGCTTCTGTTGGGATACTGCTGCCAGGGGTACGCAGTCCCCATCGCCCGCAAACTGCCACGGCCTCGTCCCTTCCGAAGAGCCACCTCCTCTGGACTCCGTTCTGAATTACTCCAGACACGGACACCAAAGAGCACCTGAAACACGACCACGCACACAGACCGAGTGGCGTATAAATTAATCAGCCTCACGCGCAGATGAGGCAGATGAGGCACACTTCCAAGTTCTTTGCCATTTAGAGTGAAGCTTCCCGGGATGCTGCTGGGATCCCCCGCAGCCACAGCGGCTCTTCTCCTTGCTGCATGTCCACATCACACTGTCCACATGTGCCAAGAATTTACAAGAACCAGGTTAAGTTTATTCCAAGAATCTTTTTCCCTTCACACACAGTAAGAGCCAAAGAATTGTATTCAACAAGACAGATCCGCCAGCAGTTCCCCCTGTTCCCCATGCCCTGAACTGTCACCGTCTCAGCAGCGCACCCACAAAATATTAACCTACTTCAAGCAACAAGAAATGCCCCTCTTCAATTCAAATAATTGAAAAGTCCCCCTAAGAGACCCAGGGATTTGATTCACTGTTTTTTCCCAGGGTAAACACTTCAGGTGAACTCAGCTAATTATATTCATCATGAGCTGAGCTCCTGAGGTCCCCACAACCCAACAGCCTTGCTCATTTCTCACCCAGGAGTTTGCATTTTGTTCCAACATCCTAAATCCAAACTCTTACACATCTTGCAGAGGGGATACACACACGCCCCTATATAATACACACACACACTTTTGAAGCAAGGATTGAGAAATTTCCTTTCCCTTCTAAAAGCCCCAATTTAAAATAAAACTTCCATTAGCAAAAACAGCTAAGAATTTGTCCAAGTTCAAAAAGAGAGCTTGCATAATTTTATTTCATTATAAAAAATTCTTTAATTACCATGTTTCTTTTTTTTTCTTCCCCCCTTCATAAGATCCTACAAATCTTAGGGGAAAAAGCCTTTTTGTGGTCCTTCCACGCTCTCACTAATTTGCTCGAAAAGCCTACAGTAATTTCCCTGAACAGCTTCCAAAATGAATCCCGTAAAACAGCCTCTCTCACTGGAACTGTCTTATTTGCGGGTGACTTGAAGGATCAACTCGTTACAGGGCTTATTTGAAAAACAAAACCAAAAAAAAAGAAAGTGTTTGCAATTTTAAATTCATAAACACACATTTTAAAGCGTGCCTACCCTGAGCTGCAGGCATTTTCGTGCAAGTTTGAAATATCAAAATACACCAAAACCGAGGAACAGCCACAGCAGATCTTCCTCCTCTGTGGAAACAACATCTGACCAGAGGAAAAATAAAAAAGTAATAAAACTAAATATTGCCAAAAATACCAGCCACGAACCACCTCCAGAGAGCAACGGACAGCACTGACCATTGGTCACAGGGAGGAATGTCTTGGGGAGACCAGGGCTTCCTGAAAAGGCCACTTGAAAAAGTCGATCAAGACGGCCAACTAACTAGCCAACTAGTCCAGCAGAGGACAGCCTTCCAAACTGCTACCAGGAAGTCCCTGACCCCACTTCGGAGAGATCACCGTGCAGTTTTCACACCCGACACACTCACTGTCACACTCAGTCCGGGATGGGGTTAACAGACGGAGCCGGAAGGCACAACACCGCGACTGCTCCACGTCCGTGCTCGGGACAACACGCCACCAGCCTTCACTCCACCTAGCACCTGCAGTGACAGGGAAAGCCTCAACACCCAGCATGTCCTTTTCTGCAACCAGACTTAAGACTGTAGCTGGTATGCCAAGGCACAACTCAATTTTTGTGATTCATCCCAAAAAGACAATGCTGTTAGAATAGGTTAGAGAGATTTCCCCGTTAATCCAAGCTTCTTCCAAGAGTTCAGTGCCTAGGGCAGACTACCGTGGACAAGATCCCAGTCCCTGAAAGAGGAACTGGGATGATCTCCACTAAAAGAACGAGAAGTTGAAGAGAAGAGGAGGCTGAGGGGAGACCTCATCACAGTCTACAACTTCCTCGTAAGGGGGTGTCGAGAGGCAGGAGACCTTTTCTCCATTAACACCAGTGACAGGACCCGCGGGAACGGGGTTAAGCTGAGGCAGGGGAAATTTAGGCTTGACATCAGGAGGGGGTTCTTCACAGAGAGGGTGGTTGCACACTGGAACAGGCTCCCCAGGGAAGTGGTCACTGCACCGAGCCTATCTGAATTTAAGAAGAGATTGGACTGTGCACTTAGTCACATGGTCTGAACTTTTGGGTAGACCTGTGCGGTGTCAAGAGTTGGACATGATGATCCTTAAGGGTCCCTTCCAACTCAGGATATTCTATGATTCTATGATAAGACTTCTGTCAGGCATCGGTGGCTTCACTGAAGAGGGACAAACACAAACGCATACCTGGAGACAAACGACTTGCAACTGCACGACCAGGAATCTCATCCCCAATTAAAATATTAAACCATTTAAAAAACTTATTAACCATCAATCTTGTCTTTAATATAATGGACGTAACCTTAGAATCTCTGACCACGAACAATCCAACCTCTTAAAATTTACTACAGGGAAATGCGTTATTCAATCAAACCCGAGCTGGCTCAGAATCTCAAATCTCTTTGTTCCCGATGCTGCGAGGAGGCGTCTGGGCAGGGGGCGGAGGGAGAGGGAGGGCTGTTATGAGCAAGCTGGCTCAACTGATTTCTTGTAAACACCATAAAAATGAGCACTTGACCATAATCTATGAATCGGACATAAAGGGAGAATGCAGTTCTTAAAGAAATGAGCATTTTTAAGTGCTCCTTGAGCATCAAATTGAAGAAAACATTTATGAGTTTTCCATCATGTTGTGAAGCATCCTGTCAGGCAGGATCAACCCCATAAAACTATTTTGTGACGGTACGTGTAAATGATTTTAACATTATCTGTCGCTCTAAAGCAATAGCAGAGACTAGTCAAGCCATCTGAGAGTTCAGAATTGTAATAGGGCCTTTGAGGAGATTATCTGCAGGCTAATCCTGCATTTTTTCATGGAGGCATTCCACAATGTGAAGCACCATATTCACACGGCACATTTCACCTCCCAAAATTACCTCTGAAAGAGCCACTTAAAAATATTATACATTGTGCAGACAAGCATATATCTAAATGATATGCATGTCTAACAGGAATGGGTTATTTTCGAGGGGTCCTAAGCTCAGCTTTTCTATTTGTTCATACAACTGCATGCAATAATAATATATATAAGAATGTATGCATTTCAACCAGATTCACACGACCACTAGAGTTGTTTGCTTATTGTTGCATGTTTATGTAAAAATTACGTTAAAAACAAATGCATCTTTAAAGATATGCTTGTTTTTTAAAATTCCGGAAAAAAAATATATTTACATTCTTCATAATGCTGCAACAGCTTCAAAAAGCTATGTATGAGAACGTGCAACTTTAATGGTAGGTACTTAAAAGCACTCACTAAGAGATGTCTTCAGCCATCGTCCTTATTCATCCTTTGCCGTCCTTTTCCCACAAAACTCTATTTTCTTTATTCCCCACCTATGGCTCTCAGGAGTTCAGGCTTCTAACCTCAGTTTTCTAGATGCCATCCAAATCAGATGACTCAAATAGCAACAGTGGGCATGTTCCAATGAGGTCCAGCACTTCAGTTATCCCACATTCCCACTGAGGCAGGAAATAGCCATGCTGGAGTAAAACATGGCTTTTTCTTGATCAAAGAAATAAATAAAAAATAAAAATAAAACCCACCCTGTTGAGGATGCAAAGGATCGGTCCTTCAAATCCTGCCTTAAATGATAAGAAACTAAGAAACCAAGCAGCTAAGATACAGTAAGACTGGTTTAGCACTTAGATCAACCGAAAAGAAAAACCTACTCATCACCATCGGAAATTTTCCTGATTGCCTGTTTTTGTTGTTTGTTTGTTTGTTTGTTTTTTAAAAAGCCTCTTTCTTATCCAAGGGTACCAGTCTATAATGAACAACGCAGGTTAGAGGCTTAGGAAATCTTAAGACAAGCTGCAGGAAACTGTTGGGATCCTGCTTATTCCCCAGCTCAGCCACGTCGGCAGGCAGCAGAGGGAGCGCTGTGCTGTGCCGCACTGCACCCCGAGCAGTTTGCTTTCCACTGGTTCTGTTCCCTCCTAATGAACTCGGAAGTAATAACGCCACGCTGGAAACACATTGGGGCAGCAATAAAAACCAGCGGTTGCGTTCTTACATCATTGTCATGCCTGACAACATCCAGGCGGAGAGCAGCAACTTGCTGCAGCTGAAAGGAAGGGGTTCGGTTCCCTGCAGGCTGACCCAGCAGGGCGTGCTGGGGAGATGGGCACCAGCGACACGCAGACGAGGGATGGGACAAGGGACAGGCAAGGCTGACCTTGATTCCACTGGATGCTGGGGATTTGTTGGCCTCCGGTCTCATTTGAGATAAAACATTTAAAAAGAAAATACATGTGGATACAAAGCAGTTTCAGCAAGTTGGGCGTACTTAGACACAGCGCAGTCTCTAAAGCTACAGAAGCAGTCTGGGATGGGTCCCGAGGAGCTGCCGGCATCCCCACCACTGCAGGGCTGACCCAAGGTTACAAAGCTGGAGAACATCACGAGCATCTCAAACCAACTTACAACTGTGAAACAGGAAAAAAAAGGTACATCACACCATGTCGTATGAAAAGCTGCACGTTATTACTTCTGATTCACCAGCAGACAGGTACAAGCAGGAGAGAGGACAGGAAGCACTGTCCCAAGGGGCTAATCGCATCCCCGTGCTGATGCCATTGGTCCTTGCACCTACAGCAAACAAGCAAAAACCACAGTGTAGGTAGAAGTCTCTTCTCATCTTGGCCTTCATGCTGCTCACAGTAGCCAAACAAAGCTACGCAGAAGAATCATTTACTTTCTCCACCTCTCCGTTCCCCAGTTTGTAAAATGGGAGCAGTTCTGCCTCCCTTCCCCGCAGATTTGCCACCCTTTTTCTCCTGTTCCTGCAGACACCAGACACCACCCTGGTGCTGGACACAAACGGAGGAGAGCGCAGACAACCTGACTCTCACAATACAGCTGCCTTTAATATCTTTCCTAACACAAAGAAATTAGATTAATCTCATAATCAAAAGCGAATGTCATGTTCAAAAAGCCAAAGCTCTTCTCCAGTAATAAGCTTATATCTGTAAAACCCTGTGGCACAGCAACACAAGATTTTATTTTCTTCTGTATTTTGCCATGGAGGGAATAACTCAGTTTCACTGCCCCATCCGTGCTGCCTCCCTGATCCTTGGGTCCATAAGAAAGTGGCTGACTTCTGAGTGCAACACCAAGAATCGAGTCCAAAGTGGCTTTCAATAACTTAATTCAAAAAAAAAAAAAGAGAGAAAGAAGCCACCTTCTAAATTTCCTTTGTCTATGTGAGGAGTGCATTAGATCAGATAAGGGATATTAAATGGCCTTTAAGCCTGACAGCAAAGAACAGCTCTAATGGGAGTCCCAAACTGTGCTGCTAGCAATATACTGTACTTACAAAACAGCAACATCAAGATGCCAGAACAGTGCCGTGACCTATATTTCCTGCAAACCAATTTTCTTCTTTGTAAGGTGGATGGAAAGTATCCAACTGCTCAAGCTCCTTTTCTTCCTGTTGGAGCTTTGCCTCACCATACATATTTTTCCTACACCCAACTTCCCTCTGCCCTGCAGCATTTAAAGCATGAATTATCTACAGTCTATTTATGCAGTTATAAACAATAAATACTGCAAAATCGTGTTTAGGCTGCAATTACCAGATGGGAACTGAATTCTTTATATCTCAGTTCCCTACTTCTAAAAGAAGCCAAGATTCCCTTAAAGGGGAATCTTAAGGAGAAGAGCAATATCCCAGGGGAATAAAGACCACCTTCTGAGGAACTTGCATGGATCCATTATTGATAGAGTACACTAGAGCTGGTGCTGTCAGAGCATGCAGGTTTGGACTTTACCATTTCCACTCTGAATCTGCAGGATTCCCCACTCTCTACACCCTTTAGTGCTGCAGCTTTTTTAAACCGTGTGAGCAGGGGAAACACAAAGCTTAGGCCATTTCATTTTGTCTTCTGTTCTTCTTCCACTTCACAAGTACCTGTAAGTACTCCTAAACCTGGGCAGGAGCATTATCAAGTCTCTATGGGGGCAGAGGAAGGTGGCATTGGAACCTGTCCTCCCACAAAGCCTCCAGTGCAAGGTCGCTGTTATGGTCACAGCTGAGCCTCTGGTGAGGCAGCACCCAAAAATCACTGCTAGCGTAAGGCCAACCACCAGTAAGGGCTGAAAGGGCTCGGAGATGGAGCTACTCTGAGGGTCACTGCCTGGGTTTGGCAGGAAGAAGCCCAAACTTCCAGCGTTCGTATTTATCAAAGTGAGGCGCTTACTCTTTCGAGCAGTCCAATCCTAAATAAATAAAAAATAAAATAAAGAGAGGACATGAAAATCAAGACGTTTTCAGAAGAAATGAGGTATGTTTGTTTGGTTTCTTTCACTCCGCTGCCTTGTGATATCCCTAAAATTCCCATTTTGGCCTCAGAATTTGCAGAGAGGAACTTCCCCGGTGTCTTGTGCAGTCACACCGTGCTCGAGTGGTCAGCGAAGCACCCGAAAGGAGTGATTGCTTTTCAGTACGCTTGCTTTCACTCCCCCTCCCCTCTTACAGCCAGCCCTGCCAAATGCAGGCGCTCTCCCTCAGGCAGGAAAATTTGGAAAGGGACCACCTGATGCAGCTTTTATTCCAAAACAGTCTCACGTGTGCTGAGTGTCAACGAGAGCCGTGTTGTGCCACAGCACCCGCTTGTCTCGGGAAAACGGCAACGGTTCGGTGTCGAACACCTTGAATGGTTTCCAACTTCGCGCTTGCCCCATCTGCTCCTCTCAGCTCATTTTGATTTGTTTTAGCCTTTGTGCCTGCAGGGCACCAACAAAACTGCAGCATCACTGCGAGTTCCCCCGCTATGGAGCAGTGCCACGTTTGTCTCCAATTCAGCCTCCTCCGGGAAAAGAAGAGCAAGATCCCTGTCCAGTTCTGCTGTCTCTCCCTTCCTCCGGAAATACGCATAAGCAGCTACCTGGCCTCTATGTGGAACTCTAAAATAATAAAATAATCCCACCTGTAAGACAACCAACATTAAAACCCTAAGTCAGATGTCTGCAGAACGCAGCCAAGCGCATGAATGCTACATCTCAGCCCATCTTTATGAGTTGGCCCAATTAGCTAAGGAATTAAGTCAAAATTACTGGAGCTTATGTAGCATTTTCTTTCTTTGCTGTTAGTATGGTATTTATAGGACCTTTAAGGCAAAAATGCCAGCAACTTCCAAACATTGAAGAATCTGGGATTCTGAAATGGAAACAGAACTGCTAGTTAGGTGGGAAATTCGACAAAAACAACGGACAAAATATACATATGAAAGGGTTAGGCTGTGGTTTGGTAGGGTTTTTTTTTGAGACAGTACAAAAATTAGGCAGTCCCATGATACCATCACAGTACATCCACCCCTGGATTTAAAAAGGGCCTTAAATACTTAAATACGATGGAAGAAGGACATTATAAATAAGCGGGGGGGGGGGGGGGGGGGGGGGGAGGAGGGAAGAAAGGAACAAAAAAACACAATCTTTCTATACAAGACTCCACTGAAATAGCTCTTATTAAGCCCAAACATTCAAAAAAAAAAAAAAAAAAAGAGTTCATCATTCCATAGGCTTAAAGTCAGCAATCGCCAGATTAATGAGGCGCCCACAAAGATGCAGATGTGCCTGTGAGAAGGGAATCTGTCCAAGGCACTCACTTCTGAGCCACCAGGGATTGAATATACAATACAGCACAGTAAAACACAACCGATGGGGCACAGCCCTCACAGCTCACACTTCTAACTGGTGATCGCAGCATCACTGTGACTATCAGGCTGCAAACAGCTCAACACTCGCTTTAAAAAAAAACAAAAAAACAACAATGTCAGTGGTCTCGAGGTACCTTTGGTTCTCTGTAAAGCAGGTCTCAGCTCAGTGGAAAAAAAAAAAAAGAAATTACCTAGCCAAAAGCTCAGCACATAGTTCTTCGGGTGCAAAGTATCAAACAGCAGAAATGACTCAGCATGTGGCTGAGTTTGGTATTTGCAGCGAAAGTTCAGGACATGTCAGGTAACCACTAACTTGTTTTCCTTCCCTACAGCACGCAGTGAGCGTACCAATACTCACCCATACACCAGCTCCATTGTGCTGAATCATTCAGCTGGGCTCCCTCACAACAGCCTGAGTGACCAAACCTTCCTCCAGCAAAGCTAAGGAAATTTAGCTCTACACTTCAGAAGATGTATGGTTATGCATCTCTAAACATAAGTCGCTAACCACACAGCTTCTGCAGCATCCTGGGCAGGCAGTCACGGGGCTGAGCTGGTCCTGAACTCGGGGAAACATTGTTCAGCGGCCACTGGGGAGTAAATGAGGCAGAAAGCGAGTCGGCCAGGCAGCTGCAGAGCCGAGAGCCCAATCGGATGGAGGAGCTGCAGGGGAAGGAAAGGTGAGCAGAACTGGAGAGCCAGCAGCCAGCATCTGCAAGGTAAAACATGAGCTATTTGCAACTAACAGGCAGCAGGAAGGGAAAGCTCACCAGCAAAAAAGGCTGATTATTTCCTAAATTGCCCTCCTGAAATTCTCCAGAATACCGAACCGCACATTAGTGAGCGTGCACTTATCCTGCTTCTTCAAAAAGAGGGGAAAAATAGTCAGGATACGTATCAGAAGAATGGACTGACTAGCTTTGATGGACATGCCACTCCTTCAAAAAGTACAATTGCCCGAGCTCTGTTCCTATCTGTTGACATCCGCTGGCAAGTCAAAAACGCCATTCAATTCCCTAATTTCTCCTTTTGAAATAGGAGCTGTATGACCTCTGTGTCGCTGCGAAATTCTCAGCAGCCATGATGTACAGCGCAATTACAATGCTGAAATCTCAGTTACCGGTTTGTTCCACAACATACTGAAAGAAAAGTTGTCAGCCGAATGTCTCCAGCCAATTGCAAAATACATTATTAATGAAATTAGAGTAAGAGGAACCTTTTTGTGCAGCTCTTTTATTAGATAATTCCAACTGACTCGGTTCCACAATTACAGAACCTGAACCCTGCTTTTTAAATGTTGCCACATGTAAACTGCACTCTGTATTTGCACTTGCAGTAATACTCTGAAGGCAATAGCCTGTAATAAGCAAAATTATCATTAAACTCTAGTCCAGGCCCTCCCACTAACGAATGACAGCACACCCTGGAACCCTGCACTGACGATATTCTTCCTACCAGTGTAATACTCTGTTTCTTCAGAATTCGTACACAGAAAGATACAGGAACAGACGAGCATTTCAAAACAACCTATTTCAAAGTAAGAAAGACATTTAGAATCGCAGATCCGTCCTTGATCTCCAGAGCCAGAATGAACAGGGCAGACTGTGACCCCCAGGATGAGCAGCGATATTCAGCCTGGATCATTCTTCAGCACGGGAAAAGCGCCTGCTCCCCCAGGACTAGACACCAGATAACCTGAGCTTGAGCAAAGCAAACCATAAAGAGGAAAAATAAATGCAAAGGAAAGAAAAAAAACCACCTGATCACTCCATATCACCGCCAGCGAGGAGGTGTTCAGTCGGAGGACGGGGCAGCTCACGGAATCCTAATGGGGTACGTGCCGCTTAATGTCTAGGTAACCTGTGCAAATCTGGCTCTAGCTGATAACGATCAAACCTAATTACAATCTGACAGCTGTTCAGTGGCTTATATAGTGTTGCCGACTCTTAAGATTTTATCACGAGTCTCATGATATTTAATGTTTTTCTTAAGCCCTAACTCCTCGAGTCAAGCAATTACCCAGGAATCCCACTTCCAATAGTAATGAAAATGAGAGTTTCCACCTCACGAAGGTGGAACAAGGCTTAAAACATGACCCAAATGCAACAGAAGTTTCTAAACTCAAAAAGCAAATAAACCCTAACACAGATATGCTTAAATCCACACCTTTTTTAACCTGAAAAGGTGATGTTTGGAAGACTACGCCAGGAGCTGGAAGGGCTGCCTGGCTAAGCTGTGCAGGTGCATTGCCTTATTCCACTTACTGGTGCCTGGGGTACACCAGCACCCACTGCTCCACCAAACAGGTGAAATAACAGGTTCAAACAGAAGTTGCTGATTACAACTACAGCAAATTAAGTTGCCTGCATGAGGAATGGCTGAGTGCCTTGCTCAAACCTACCACTTGCCTCCTGCACTGATGCCTCTTTGGAAACTTAACGCCGCCTGCCATGCTCTCGTCCAGCTCAAACACCTTCAACTCGAGGGTCACCCGCATGGCAGCAGGGGCGAGGCGGCAGCGTACGTACAGCTCTGCACTCCTTCTGGCCCCGGCCTTGCCCCCGCAGCAGGAGCCCCACTGGCTCCCAGCATGGCTGCAGCTGGCCCCGCGTTCGGGGACCCCTGCTCCCCGCAGGACACACGGCCGTACTGCAGCAGGACACATTTCCAGCCTCCAGGCATCTGTGAAGCTGCGTTTCTGCGCCAGAAGCAGTATCGCCACGCACAATACTCCTCAGCGGATTGTTCTCCCACACTTTTCCAGGATGTTTTCTTGCCTGTGTAAGCTTTTCGCACCCACAACATCCCAAAGCAGCGAGCCTTCCTGCTTAACACCAGATTGTGTGAAGTGTCTAACTTGTTCTGAATCCGCTGATTGCTCTTTTCCTGTGACGCCCTTCACCTATTTTATGCAACAGAACAATTCCTTATTCATCTCTCCTCCTGATTTTAAGAGGCCTCAATCATTTCCTCTAGCATCCCTAACCCACTTGCCCTCCCCAGTCATAGCACAGCAGTCCTCAACCTGCAGAAGCAGGAAACTTACCCAACCACTCCAGGTTTCTTCTATATTCATGTCTACTCAGCACGCAGATTATACAGCTCAGAGCCAAAGTTAGACTCCAAAGATGTCCAAGCTGAGATCTCTCCAGCTTTGGACCAAGGAAACCTTTAGGTCCACCACAGCAAGCCAACAGGCCAGAATTTTGCTCATGCAATGAGAAAGACAGTAAGACTTCAGTCCTTGACCCACTGCAACAACCGAAATTGTGAACATTCATTGCAATCCTTGTTTTCTTTCTGCGTTTCCACGACTTGGTTCCTAAGAGTGACCTTAAATATGCATAATAAAACCGGGAACATTTCAGACACTAAGCACAGCTGACCTTTATATCAAATTATTCTATTTCGGTAATGTTGAAGAAGCGATGCGTGAGTATCATACACGTCTGCTACGCTTTGCAAAGATAACAGGCATGCTGAAAAGCTCTCTTCTTCCAGGGGAATCTCTTTTCATAGCTCTAAGCCAAGTAGTATGTGCACTGCACCAAGGTGGGACTATGAATTGAGAAGCCGGTGATCCTGATTTCCCGATCCCAGGACACACTTCTCCCAACAATTTACACATCCACTACCCACGGAGGAGCTGCTGGAAGGTCATTTGTATGGGTAACTGCTAGAGAGAACTGGTGATTTAGCTCAAATGACAGCAGCACTAGCAATAAAGAGCATCCTCTCTACTCCAACCAAGGCTTGACTGCAACTCCGCACAGTCCTGCCACAGAGCTAGCCACAAAGCCTGTTCCACATGAAAAAAATTGAACTAATATAATTTAAAGCATGAATTTAAGCTCCAATTTAAGCTCATTTAAGCTGCAAAACCATGTGTAGGCATGGTTATTTCAATATTAAAGTTGCAATTTTCAGTTTAGCTTCAGCTAAGTGAAGGCTTTTAAATGTTAAATCTATATAAGCCAGTCCTGGTCTGAAAGATGTTTCCAATAAGGGCCTGCACCAGCTTACCAGTGTAGGGAAAAATAAATCAATTTAAAGCGGGAGTTACTCACTGATCATGTACATCCCGGACCTATGACTGGAGGGACTTTAGTCTATTGGCAGTAATCACACACTTTAACACAAGCCCGACATCATCTCTTCATCCGCCAGACAAATAAAATTTCACGTTGGAAAACAATAATGACAACAAGTTAATATTTTCAGTAATAAGTTATCTTCTCAAAGAGCACTTGACCTTCATTGTAATTTCCACACAGCTTGCAGTAAACCACCTGAGTGTGTATAAAATATAATGAATAAAGAAATATTAAAAACGATGGAATGTTATTAAAGTAGGTCACAATTCAAACAGCACAATTACTGAAAAAATGATGTTTGAAACTACATCATTCACAATCCTTCCCACACTGGATGAGCTACTCTATAATTTATTTTGCTTAACAACAGCTTCTGTCCATATTCTCTCTCTCTCTTTGTCCCCAAAGACTCTACTAATGCAGCTCGCTGTGCCACACGACAGCAGTGCCCACACGAGGCATGAAATGTCACAGATCACAGCTTTACACCTGGCCAACATAATATATTCATCAAATTCTTTCGAGCAGAAGCATTTGTTGTTGTTTTGTGGGTCAAGCCGCACAGAGACAGATGGAACGGGCACTTTATTTACATGTGAAGTCCCTAAGCCCATTCACTTTATTTACGGCAGACAAAATCTGGCCTTACACAGTCATCTCAGCAGCCTTGGACCAGAGATGCTGTTGCTTTACAAAGATAAGGAAGAATGGTTTTCTCCCATGCTTCCAGATGATGAAGAAGATTCATTTGTTCTTTAATATTATATTCCACACACTCAGAACATCTTATAAATGCTCAGAGTGCGGATTTTGATTCACAGCCTAAGAGCAGATGAATGCAATTAATACCCACCTGTATGCTAAAGCAGCTCCGAGAGACAGCAGCAGAATGATTGGGCTCCCTAATGCACACCCAACTACACCATGAAATCCCAGATTCTGCAGAAAACTCAACGTAAGCCTTTATAATGCAGGTTGGAGAAGTCAATTCTTTTCTTTTAACCAGAAGGTCAGGACACATGGATCCAGACACTGGCTTTACCCATCCTTCCAAGGACTACAAAACAAACTAAAGTGTCCACGAGTATGCAAACACAGAAAGGAAATCCTTGGATGCAAAATGTATCACTTTATACATTAGGGATATTTTGAGTGACCTTGAAAAAGCATTTTAAATTTATTGACATGGATGTTATTATGACAGTTTTGGGGAAGATACTTCTACGGAAATAGGAAAATCTTTGCTACAAGGACAGTATTAACCTTTCAGAGTTATCTTTTAATTACCTGTGTTGCACACAAGTGAGATGGATAACTTGGAAGCCTTCTTATTTTCCTGGGAGCTGAAACACACGCTCACAAAATCTCAGGACAGATCTTCCAACAGGAAAGAAAAAAAGTAGTAGCCTCCATTACATTGCTCTTCACATCGTGTTAAATAAGATTATATATTAAAGTCTGGATGCATATCTAATTTTATCGCTCAGCATCTGCCAGTGCTTCATGACCTCTGAGATAAGCTGCAAGCACTCTGATAAATGGACCAGAGGTAGTCCAGCAGATACACAGCAACCCTCTAGATTTCCAGAGCCATATCTTGACTCAAACACAATTCATACAGCACCACTAAACCTCCGAATTAACTTGACACCTCTTCTCCCCCTGCAGCATACTGCCATCCTGCTCCTTCTCTAGCCTGAATATCCAAAGGCACTACCATTAAAACACATTCATAACCGGACAATTACTTTTCACCAGAAAGAGTTGCTATTTTTATTTGAGAAGATTGAAGTTCAGACAGCTAAATGGACAGCCATGATTACAGAGACAAGAATAGTTTTAGACATCAACTTCTTCCTCCTGAAACATGGATTAGGTCTATGTGGCAAGGTTTCGGTAGCGGGGGGGGCTGCAGGGGTGGCCTCTATGAGAGAAGCCCAGGAGCTGCCCCATGGCAGAGCAGAGCCAGCTCCAGGGGACCTGCTGCTGGGCAGAGCTGGGCCATGAATGATGCTGGCTGGGCCTCTGGCAGAGCAGACTGAAGAAAGGGAAAAAAACTGTTGTGCTACAGCAGCTGGGAGAGGGGGGTAAGATCCAGCCCTGCAGCCCCCAAGGGCAGTGCAGCAGGAGGGCAGGAGGTGCTCCAGGCACGCAGCAGCAGTTCCCCCGCAGCCTGTGGAGAGGCCCCTGGTGGAGCAGGCTGTCCCCCTGCAGCCCACGGGTCCCACACGGAGCAGATCTCCACGCTGCAGCCCGTGGAGGAGCCCCCGGTGGAGCAGGTGGATGTGGCCTGGAGGAGGCTGCGGCCCATGGAGAGCCCCCGCAGGAGCAGGCCCCGGGCCGGAGCTGCAGCCCGTGGAGAGGAGCCCCCGCAGGAGCAGGGGGGCTGGGGGGAGCTGCCGCCCGTGGGGGACCCGTGCTGGAGCAGTTTGCTCCTGGGGGACGGATGGACCCCATGGTATGGTGCTTTTAGTTTGTTTTTAGTTCCAACTGCTCCAGTCTGTTAGTAATAGGCAATAAATTACATTAATCTCCCTGCACTGAGTCTGTCTTGCCAGTGACGATAATTGGTGAGTGATCTCCCCGTCCTTATCTCAACCCCTGAGCCCTTCCCGTCGTATTTTCTCCTCTTTTTCTTTGAGGAGGGGGAGTGAGAGAGTGGTTGTGGTGGAGCTCAGCTGCCCAGCAGGGTAAAACCACCACAAAACACCATTTTTTTCTCAGTAAGATTCATCACCTCGGTTTACTAAGGACAGAAAACAGGGCAGAGGGCAAGCACACCGGAGCTCGAGGAAGTAGAGGGAAATGTGCCACATCCAACTTGAGCTGAAGGGGAACTTCTCTGAAGGAAGACTGGAGTAATCTAAATCAGAACTGGGCTCATTTAATGCCGTATCAGTCCTGAACCAAGCAACTGCAGTGACTTCCATGTGTTGACACAACCCGCTGCAAAGACCACCTGGGAGTTACAAAGGCGCGCAGTGTCATACAGCACTCGCCACAGCTGGGCCTGATACCACTTAGAAGCGCCTACAATTAATAATATTCATGCAAAGAGATTACTGCTGATGTGACAAAATTCCAGGGAAGGGAGGAGTGACAGCGAAAGAGCACCTTAACCTCCCTTCTTGTGGAAGGACAGAGAAGTAGAAAGGAAATATCAAATAATGCTGAGCGTCTGGATTTCCTTTCAGCTTAGCAAGAGGAAGGCAACCCTTGAACACGTGGAGTTGCACGGCAGGTGTGTCCAGAGAGCCTTGGGCGCATTGACCACAGCAAAATATCCTGAAGGAAGGCAAAACAGTCACTCCATCCTCAGCTGTGGCTTTCAAATGAGATGTAAAACAGAGCCCTGACCATTCATCGTCATTAAAGATCCCATGACAATTCCTGCAAGAGTAAAAATGTTAACTAACATGTCCTGGCCAATATCCAACTTGGATAATTGCATTCTGCTTCCTAAATTCCCCTTGCAGTTTCAATTGGATTAGTTTTTCTTCATTTCTCTTCCCTAAACCCCTCCTGCGTAATGTTTCTAGCCCAGAATGGCTGCTGGATTCCACTCCAGAGGTACGTGAATTATCAGTGCTGGGCAATCCCAACATACATTTTGTGTACATTAGTCAGAGAAAACGCTCTGCGAGGCAGAGTAATACCCTTACCTCTCGCTAAGGAGTATTTAACTTTTCAAATGAGAAATCCCACTGATGTTGGTAAGATTTTTTTTTCTAAAATACTACCCTGCACACGTAATGGCAGCAAAGCCAGCCTCCTGCAAATGAGCGCAGCCCTTTGATGGGCCATATCTGCAGCTTAAGTAGCAGCAGTTGCTCTGACTTCAACAGAACTCTGCCACGTTAAAATAAGAGTAAACATTCATACAGTATTTTTCCACCAAGTCAGTCACGTTTAAGTGCTGCAAGAATCAAAGAAGCTGCAGTTGAATGCATCAATCTGCAGATAAACAAGAGGAATATCAACACACGCTCTTGCTTTTAACTGGCTCGCACAATCTTCATGCTATTTTGAGAGAATTTTGGAGGTCTCTAATGTGGCATATCAATAAAAAATTAAAGTGCTGTATAACACCTATCTCCTGGTATTTGTCATGTGTACTCTACTGTGAGTACCTGTGATACTGTGGAGGCAAACTGAGACGTCCTGACCCCATGCATTTTATGGAACAGGAGGAACAAAGGTGATTTATGTGCATAAAAGCAAAATCTGGCAAGCCTTTGATCTTCTTGTAGAACAATCCCAAAATGATTGTCAAGATTGCTTAGGTTTTTCACCCTCTGCATTTCTTGTAATAGAACCGTTTCAACCAAAATGTTGTTTCATAGACACTGTTTAAGGGGTCATTTCCATCTGCCTTCCAGGTTACTCAGAAGAATCCTTTTCATTCCCTCTTCCAAGAACTATAATCAACAGTTGAAAATAGCTCGTTTTCATTTCCAGCCTGCTTCTGCATGCCTGGTACAGCATAAAACCACAAACACGCCACCTACTTCATGTTTTAAAGCTCTGATAGTACAAGGACATCATTAAAAGTCTGAGAGAGAGCAATCGAAGGCAGACTACCATCAGGGGAAGAAGAAACACAGAAGATATAATTATTTTGGTATTTCCTCATGAGTATTGTAACCCTCCTCCATTCCCCCCTGTAAACAGTGAACTCACTTAATAGGGGTCACTGTGAAAGCATCCACATCTGCCAGCTTCACGTTGGGTTAGCTGCAGCATCATGCTTACACCCCTACAGGAGGTGATGCGGGACCTCCAAGGCATCCTACTTCAGTGCAAACGCATTATTAAGGTACAGAACTGAGCAGTGAAATTAAATGTTGGTAACAGAGGATGGGTATCAGTAGCAAGCACGACTTAGGTTCATCTGTTGAGTACAGTTGGATCTGCAAAGGAATTTTATGTCAGAATCAGATGCTTAAAGATGCACAGACTACGTTCCAGATCTACAGCACACATAAGAGGTTGGTAAGGTGAGAGCTGATCATCAAAAGCGACTGACTCAATTTCCTGCAGCTCATGTTCTGTCATTCCGGGTACCAGTCTTGAATCCAGCTCATCTCCTTTTGCTGATATCAACATGGGAAATGACACCCATCATCAACCTTCTCTCATCTCCTCCCACAGCTTCTCCCACTGGAGAAATGGGTTGAGCTGGAGGACACCAGAGCGTGTATCCTTACAATAAGTAGTACTGAAGATTACCTGGCATTTCTACAGTGAATGCAGGATTGAAAGCTTAGTCCATTCATCACAATTTAATTGCAAAAGTGTATAGCTGCTCATCAACGGCCTCAGCTTCACGAACGTCCTGAAAAAGGACTGGAGTAGGATGACTCTTTCAGTGCCTCCTTCCTTCCCAGCCCACTCCCAAGGACTATTCTAGCTGGAGCGGAAATGTTAGAATTACCGTGCTCTAAAACACAACAGTCACTACCACAACAATCAATAAAAAACTACCATGTCTACATGAACAGAAGCTTTGGATTAGAGAAACCTAAGAACAGAAGGATTTACCTCCCCTCCCCTCTGCATCCCGATGAACCCTTCCAAAACCTGACTGTAAACATTTTAATTCTCTGTCAGCTCGCTGGAGGAAATCATTACAGAGGCAAAATTAGACAGCACCGTGTTCCACTGCAATAAGCATCTGCCAGTCAAGCAAGCGTCACCCTGCCAGTCACCCCAAGCACCCCCACGCTCCCACCCGTGACAAGGGTGCTCGGAGCACTGCTGGAGCCGTCAGACCGATGCTGCACGTCAGCCAGTAAGTGGTATGGTATTTCAGGGGGTTATTTCTTACTTAGAGCAAACAGTCCTCTCTCTCTTCTCTGCTTCAGGCAGTTTATACATTGAATTCAATTTTAAGAGATACATGTTTGTTTACTAAAGCAAACAAAAAGCAGTAATGAAGTAAGAGCTGCAGCTAGAGTGAAGTAAGCAACCTGCTTGTCTTCCACTCCAAATTAATTTTTTAGTGCCAAATATTGACACTAGAAGGTAAGCAGCTTAGTTGCGTGTCTGCTCTTCACTCCTTCCAAGTACACCACAGAATTTGGTGTGAGATCGCTGAAGGATACGCACCGACCTCGTCTGTGCTTTCAGCATTACGTCCCACAGAAGCCATCTATACTTGTTGGGGTTCTTGGAAAAAAACCATCATTATCCAATAGCTAATACCACCAGCCTCAGATGGTATTTCTCTTTCATCTCTAGTTTTCCTTGCCTTCATCATCCTTCAGCTTCATCATCCTTCAGCCTCGTAACATCAGGCAGTAAACCACACACAGAAGAAAATGTACCGTGTAGCACAGCTCAGCACCAGAACAGAAACTGCGCTCTGCTTGAACGTATTTCCTTAACTAAGTAAAATAAATAAATAAATAAACTAATTTCCTATTAAAAATAAAGAAAAACCTTGAATAACCTGTTAAAAAAAATAATGATTTAATTCAGATCAAAGCCTCAGGTGTTTTGTGGTTGTTTTTTGCTGTTGCAGGTTTTTTAGATTTTTTGGCTGAGACTTACCAATCACATGAATATTTACAAGCAGTTTAATACCACAATTAAGAGGACACAGCCAGTTCAGCTCAGATTTGCCTAAATCCAACATAATGACTTCCCACAGAACTACCAAGTCTCCGACCGCGGAGCCGCAGCGTCGGAGGGTTATTTGCTCCAAGGACCTCTTTAATATGGCTGTATTGTAATACTGCAGTGCAAAAGCCTCTCCAGTCATAAAAAGAAATGTAGCTCAGAAACAACTTGTGGCCGCTGAATAAAAAAAAAAAAAAAAAAGCCCATTTGCTTCAATTTGCGCTCATTTAACACCGGCATTACCACAGCAGCTCGGCTAAAACCTCCCCCCCGAAGACCTACCTGGTCAGGATGCTCGGGCAGGGCAGCCCCATCCCCTCCTCCGAGGCGGCCGCTCTGGGAGCACGGCGTTGCAATTCGCAGCCCCAGCGAGCAGCCCCTCTCCAGCCCTCCCCCGTCTCACTTCGGAGCCGCGAGCTTTACTTTACCGCCGCCGAAGGCCATCGTCGCCCCCCGGGGAGCGGCAGGAGCCCGCTGCCCTCACGCCGGGTCTCGCCCCCGGCCCCCCGAGGCGGGCACGTCCCGCACCGCCCTGCCTCGCCAGCCCCCGGCTTCTGCCTGATCGGCCGCGAGCCCGCCTGGCTGGTCACCTGCCTGCCGAGGAGGCGCGGAGAAAATAAATAAAAAAAAGAGAGAGAGAAGGGCAGCGAAACACGTTTGGGCGTTGCGGGGCCGAGCCCAACGGGGGCGTGCGGGGTGCCGGGGCCGCCCGCAGCGGGGCGAGGGGCTGGCTCCCCCCCCCCCTCCGGGCTCCCCCCTGGGGTCCCCCCTCTCCTCCTCGTCCTCCTCGTCCTCCCCCGGCTCCTACCTGCAGCCGGCGCCGCTGCCCGCATGGCCCCGCTCAGCCCGGGCTGGCGGCGGGGGCTGCGCGGCGCGGCCCCCCCCCAGCGCTGCCGCTGTGGGCGCGGAGCGGGCCCGGCCCAGCAGCTCCGGGCCCGGCCCCCCGCAGCCCCCCCCCCCCCGTTACCGCATTGCCGCCAATAGCGGGGGAAAAACCAGCCTTCAGCCCCCTCCCCAGCCCGCCCCGCTCCTCCCCTCCGTCCTGTCACGGCCCCCAGGCGTGGGGGTCCCGCGGAGAGGCAGGGGTTCCCTCATGAAAGCCCCGTGGGGTATGGGGGGGCTGCTCCTGCCGCGCTAGGGTCGGGCCGGGGAAGGCGGCCGACAGCCCTGGTGGCTCAAACTTTCCTCCCTGATCGCAGCCCTGTTGTAGGGCTGTGCCCCAAGCTGCTCAGGCCCTCAGGTGACTGCAAAAAGCGGTATGCACGAAGCCCTCCTGCCAAAGGGATGGCACCTTCCCCAGGAAGGAGCGATTCCCCTGTGAGAAGCAAGCTGCTCGGCTCACAAACTGCAGAAGTGAGACAGTGATTTAAGTTTTTGTCTAATTCTGGGAGACTGAGCTCATAGCAGCTACAGCTCATACCCCTTCCTAGCAAGATCCTTACAGCATCTTGGGGCTCCTGTGCCCCACAGAGGAGCAGATACTAGCCATGATGGAGACAACAGTCACTGGATCCAGTGGCTACCAACACGTGCCTTGTGGCAAGGCGTTAACCTCCTGTCAGTGTGACCCCACACATTTGACTAAACCATTTTTCCTGGCCCCAATCTCTTACCAGCACTCCTGTGTCACGTCTTTATTACAGCGGTAATAGCTCTTCCTGCTTAATAGGCTGCTTTGATGCAAACCTGGAGCCATCCGACACTGCCTGCTTCAGACATTTTGTTATCCTTAACTGGTGGATGATAAAAGATGAATAAAGCTGTCAGATATCCTATTGATTATGTGATTGAGATGTACCCTGATTGCCCTTCTCATGTCGAGTTTCTTCCATTCTATTTCTTTTGTGGGGTTTGGGTGAGAACGGAAAGAGCAACCGTGCCTACAGAGCAGTGCTGAACTTGCAGTGGATCAGCCTGATCTGCTCCAGTCCCACTGTGTCCTTGTGAGGAATACAGTTCTTGGAAAAAAAAAAAATATATATATATATATATTTGTCAAATCTCAAGACCTGCATTCTTCTAGCATTATGGTGTCTCTGGCTCTGAGGCCCCTGCAGTTTTCTTAGCATCTTCTTGCCCATTTTGGGGGAAGTTTGGCAAGAAATCCATCAGGTTCACACCGCAGTTGCCTTAAGCCACAGCTGTGGTGCGTGGTTCAGGTGCGGAGTGGGATGTAAGAGAGCTGGGGTTCGCTTCCATCTCCAGTACGGGGCCTGCCTGCTTTTAGTGAAACTGCTGCATTATGAAGGTGGCTGTTGGTACAACCAACTCCATGAGCTCTGGGAAGCTCGACTGGCATATTGAGAGCCCAAGGATGCATGTCTGTACCAAGAGCGTCAAATATTCACGTGCCTATCTGCAATGCCATCCAAACAAAGAGAGAGAGAATCAGGAAATGTTTGTAAAAGATGACTGAGACAGATCTATATGCAAGTGAGATTAATTTCCATTCCTCAAACACAGATGTCTGAGCAAAAAGCCACGCGAGTGCCTCTGAATAAGAGCACCGGAGTGCTCGCGCAGAGCTGCCGGAGCTCCGGCGCCTCTGCGTCAGATGGGAGGCAGAGTGCCACCAACAGCTGGGCGAGCAAAGGAGCAAGCCCCGAGAGAGGGAGCAGGAGCGAAGATGCTGCAGTGCACAACTGCAGTGAGGGACCGATTATCCTCATCTCAGAGCAGGCAGAGTTTGAAATGGAAATGAGGGGAAGATTTCCCTGTCACACTACCCGGCAGCTAGAGTAAACGTTGCTCTAAGACAACAGGGAAGCAGGCAGCATGCAGCGTGGACTTTGTTTTGTTTAGCTGTTATGCAGCTCATCTCAGAGGTTCATTTAATTGCTACTCAAAATGTCCCATATGGTAATGAAACATTAAGAAAAAGCTATTTTTACCCTCACATCTTGACACTGATATTGAGGTCTTTCTGCTTGCAGGGACTTCAGCTTGTGTACTCAAAGCAGAGCAAATTATCAGGTCCTTGCACAGGTCTCATCCATATGGGCTTGGGAACAAAATATTGCCCGTGATGTTAGCAAAGGCCTCCAGAGATGGGAACTCAAAGGCCTCACATCCGAGCTGCAGAGGTCATACACTGCTTCCTTTTGCCATCAGGCATGGCCAAGAACGCCTGGGGTTACAGCGCCTACTCAACCCAAAATTCCCATGCGGAAACCAAGCCCACCTTCACTCATGTACTTAACCCTGAAAACTTCCAGACGTGTAACTGCCAGGCAAGGATGAACGCAAATGTCTAGGAAACTTTTGCTGCTGCCAAAAAAGAGAATTTTGACTTGCCCTGTCATCACCCTTCATCACATTCTGTTTTTTTTTTTCCTTCTTTCTATGACTTTCGGAAACTCCTGGCGTTCTCAGGCAAGACACTTCTGCTGCGCCTGACAAAAGAGCCCTCTGGTTGCTATTCCAGTCACGACAGAGCCACTTAATCAAATACATACCCAGGAATACCACAAGTCCCATACATATAGATAAATATTCCGACTTGTTATGTTGCAACGCTTTTACTTTGGCATTTGCTGTGTGTGGGCCTCATGGAGCTTGGTGCAGGAATCATTGCCTTAATTTACCACAAAGACACCAGAAGAGAGGTGGCTGCTGGCTGCCTAGTGGCGCTCTCTGGAAGCAGGTTAGGTAGCACACCTTGGAGTGATTTAGATCCTTAGCTGGATTCTTCCAAATAAGATCTTTCTTTCTAGAGGTTTCCTTTTGACCTCTGTTGTAAAAAATACCCTGTGTTCAACAATCAGAAGCGAGAGACTCTCCAAGTCCTTGGGTGCCTCTAACTGGCTCGCTGTGCCTTCTGTTCCTGCTACTGCCAGTGCTCCAAGTTCCCCCCATCCCCAAGCAGCTCATTTCTGGGTATTTCTCTTTTTATTGCTGGGAGTGGAATACTGAAAAAATAATTCAGTATTTTTATGCAGTAGCTACCTCCAAAAATACTATTTTCGAAGGTAAAAGTCAAGGAAGAACAATAAATAATAATTGCACTACTTCTTCCTTCTCATTACTCCAGATGATTGCTCTAGAGGAAAACACAGAAGATTTTATTTGAATGCCCCGTATTCCCTTTCTAAAGCATTTC
The DNA here is from genome assembly GCF_964034855.1 of Anser brachyrhynchus. Classification (NCBI taxonomy): domain Eukaryota; kingdom Metazoa; phylum Chordata; class Aves; order Anseriformes; family Anatidae; genus Anser; species Anser brachyrhynchus. The sequence goes on along the minus strand of NC_137702.1, from coordinate 4,423,570 downwards.
AGAGATCAAACTTTAATAGTTTAAATACGACTTAAGAAAAATAAACTTTAAAATTGAGATTCACATTACCTAATATTATCTGCGGAGGAATTTATACCAGTAGCAATACTGTAGTCATCCAAGCAGGAAAAAGAAACAATGCATATTTCCCCAGTTACAAATAAACAGATTTTAAAAATTAACTACTTCCAGACTAGAGTTTATTGTCCTATTCATAAAAATGGAAAGATGGTGGCTAGAGGGGAAGTCATACTTAAAACTAATTTAATGATAAATTAGAGCAAAACATGCATAACACGTATGGATATTTTGCAGAAATAAAGATGCTAAATTCAGCCAAGAAATTATTTGCTGTGAATTATTCACTTGGTTCTGTCAGTTACTGAACCTTTATAAAGGTTCTGTGGAAAGCAGAAATAAAAAAAATCAAGCATATGCAGAGCAAAACAGCATCAAAAGTCAAAGAAGTCTCCAAGGGAGATGAACTTCAATGCCACAGTAGAGTAAACAAATGGAATTATTTACAATATAACGTTATCGTTTGCGATGATATTTTATTCATTATTTAATCACACACTGAGTCTCCCTCGCAGCCCGTGGTAGACTACATAGCCATTTTGTTCCGCCTTTCACCTGCCATGTACATATGGAAGCAATATAGTTTGTTTAACATTTGTGTGCGTTACGCATGCCACTGCCTCCTGCCCGTGTTTAAAACATACCCATTGCCCCCCACCTGCTTACTGGGGTACACAGACCTAAGGCTGCAAGGCATTCGTGGATGATGTGACCATTACACGACTCCACATCTCTTTGATCCCCCAATAGCCAGCAGGCGTGTCTCCCTGCAGAGCTCTTCCTCTTACCGAGCAGGATAACACCCTCACAGGGAATTCAAGTCAGGAGCCGGTGCGCTCGGCAGCACGTCCAAACCACACCACCCACCCCAGCACAGTGAGTGCAGGAAAACAGACTGACAGGGTTGCTGTTGTACAGGATGAGATTTTTGTCCCAGCACAGAATTAAGGAAAGTGGGCTCAAGATCATGAATTTTTGCTCTAACCGAGCCTTAGTTTCACTTTCTGTTGCTATTTCCACACACTCTCGTGTTGAAGATGCCCAACACTCACTCCAGCATTCCAGCCAAGTTTCAAGAATCCCGTGGCTTCACAATTTGCATAACCACGTGCACCAACCTAGTGCTGCGCTAAAGCACCTCTTCCCTTTATCCCCTAATTTGTGGGAAGAGCTGGGGGGACAGGAGGGCGGTTCTGTTCAGCAGTGCAAGTCAGACAAGGGAGGATTAGCATAATCCAACTGCTGCAGCTATTCAATTTCAAGACTAAGGATGATAAAACCATTTTTCCTAGTCAATCATTGTGACTGACTTGAGTCAGAAAAGGAGGGGGGGGGGGAGCAAATGATGGTATAAATTAATGAAATCAGTGGAATTATGTCAAGTGACACCATGAGAATGAGGCCTTGCGTTAGAAGCATCCTGCTATTGCTGAGAAGGAAGTCAACAAATTCTAAGAAACCATATAATTATGAGTTCCTCAAAGCACTTTATCCCATCAAGCACTATCTTACAAATACTAGATATTACTTGTATTAACACTTAAGGAAGTGAAGAGTGGCAAGGGTGCTTGAAACATTGCCAGGCACTCGGCAGAGCCAGGAACAGAAGGTGACATGCCACTGTACATCCTGACTGATGAAAGAGGTTACCCAGGAAAACAGGAGAAGAAGCAGAGTCGCTGGCTGAACCTGATCCAGGGTCTGCCGTCACTGCCAGTTCCATCTGTGAGTCACTACATGACTTTTGAGCTTCCTTCCTATTTTTTCTGCTGTTAGCGTGATCTCCCTACCAGTCCCCACCAGAACAATTACATGCTCTGTCTCCTTTCCTTTCTGTTGGCTTGTCTCACATAATAAAGGTGCTTGCATATATTAATTGTCTCAAAAAGCTAGGACCTTTGGATGGAGATTGCTGAAAATAAGGATTTGACACTGGAAGAATGAAGAAGCCTCACTAAACAAGCGCGAGCCTACAGGCTGGGAACAACCCCTTGCCGCATTACGGGGGATGCCACACTCAGTCTGACTTAGCTTCCCAAACTCATTTGCCCCTGGTACTGCATGCAGCCTAACGAAAACAGCATTAGCTTCAATTACCGTAGGTGATTTCTTAATAGCTGATTCACATTCTTCTAATAACCCATCCCCACCTTCCTCATCTAGGGTGTAGACGGAGCCAACTGAGACCTTAACGCAGGCTCTGACACTGACAAATGCCTCTTTTTGATCACTTCAGGTTGTGAGTCTATCCCATACGCATCAAAATCAAACACAAAGTACGGGAAGCATTAATTAAAGCATATCAAACGCAGACTTGACAAGACTATGATTTAAGTGTAAAACTGCCTGAAGAACTGTGATTCAATATTTTAGTTCATAACCCACTTTTTATATCATTGTATAGAACTGGAAGAAAGAGAACACTTCCCTCCCTCCACACCCTTCATGTTTTATTTTATCTTTCAACTCTTGCTGGCAAGACTGTCTCAGCATCATCTCTGAAAAAAGATATCATAAATTGCTCGGAGTTGAAAGAGAAGGAGAACTTGTAAACAAGTTACTTATTCTCATACTCTGTCCCCTAATTCCAAAGACAGAAAAAGCACCACACCTTTCAGAGGATGCAGTTTTCCTCCTCCAGCTCCAAGTCTGAGAATTGCTCCATGCAACACTTACGCAGGTACCCTTGCGATTCTTTATCTCTGCAGAAATCATCCTACATCGCAGAAATACTTACAGAAAGCACAGCTATTCCCAAAAAGCTGGCAGGCACAGGCAAGAAATTCATTACTTGCTGGCTAGGAATTCACTGACCTTAGGGAACAGAGAGGGCTGACTTACAAAAGGTTTACACTGGATGTTAATCTGCTGTGTACACAAACGCTTTGGACTGAAAGTCTTGAGACTAAAAACTCTTGTGATATTTCTGATACTCTCTGCTTAAAGTTCAGCTGGAACCTGAAACGCTAGGCGAACATGAAAACTACAAAGAATAAAACTTAAACAAACCTCTGAATCTAAATACATAGAGCTACCTAACATACATCACCTAACCTCCTGAACCTCGTGCAGGAGTCAGCCACGGGCAGCAAGAGAAAGACGTGGTCCAGCGGTGGTAATGGCCAGAACAGTAGCCCAGAAGTGATCCGAAGGGCTAGCACTCCATGCGGGCACACAATACATCCTGTACTAATTTGTTAAGTGCTTTGCAACCTATCTCCCATCCTTTAATGTCAGAAAGGCTCATTAGAATATTGAAAAGGCCAGTCAGGCCTGGCATTTGACACCGGTGGAGGTCTGGGAGATGACCTCCAAGTCAGAGCCTGCTGGGAGGATAATACTAAATTTCCTCTAGTACCTTGCCATTTCCTCTTCTCTGTTAATCCAGATACATCCTCTTTCTTCCTCTTGATTTCTGGCTAGGCTTTTTTCCTTTTTACACGTCTCCGTATTTAACACTTTTCTGTTTTTCATGTGTAAGAAAAAGAAAAAAAAAGTCTTTCTATCAACAGGAATTGATCGCTTGCACTTTTTGATAAGAAGAGTTGCTCTGAGTATCTTATGTTTCCACTTTAGTATCACTGGCATCCGCAACCACCTGCCATGTGATCCTTGGCACTGTGAATAAGAAGCAAAATTTTCCCCCGGAGTGGTAGGAACCTTCCCCGGAAACCTCCCCGATGTCTGCTGGAAATGCGGGGCTGGGACTTCGCAATCCTGTGCTGCGGTAGCCCCACTCTGAAGCCTTTGAATGTCTTCAGCTTTACACCGAGTTGACTACCAAGTTATCTCCAGTGTGCTGCTTCTCACTTGGATGTGACAAGGAATGAAATTTAATTCACAGCAGGATTATTAGTATTATTGAGTTGGCTACATGTGAAGGAGCACAAGTGTCACACCACTGCTCCCATACATCATTTCCCATTCTTTGCTATCTCATCCTAGGGTCTTCAGTCAGAACAGTCTCAGCATTCTTTATTATTGTCTTCAAGTTTGCTTCTGCTGACCCAGTTTAATTTTCATATTTGCATCTTCACATTACCCTGCATGCAAGTTATTGAAGTTTATGTGTGTCATTTATCTTATTCCTTCACCAAAAAAATGTGTACATTTAGAAATCTGATATCCATTACTCTTTTTGACAGATCATGGTACAGCTCGAAAATGCTCCACAAGACTTATCTGCATCAGCCACATTGATTTATCAGATTAATTTAACTTCTTTGAAGAGGCTTTCAGTAATAATCAGCTCTATTGTGTTCACAAAAATAATTCCAAATGCAAAAATGTTAATTTAGATCCAGGGTTCCGATTCAGCTTACTGTGAAGATGAGGACAGCTCCGAAGTTCAGTTCTGTTTGGCTTCCAAAACCTCAAAGTTCGGGGGACCTAAAGCAGAAGGCTACAGCAAACACTCCTCTTGACAAAACACAAGCAGCTTGTTCAGAGCTCTGCCCCGGTCTTCCCCCGCATTATCGTAAGGATAAAGCAACGTACAGGGAAAGCATTATTAAGATAAGATAGAAGAGACTAAAACAAAACTAGGAGATACTAGGACATTGCATGACCTACACAAATTATATTAGGAAGTGAGCGTTGTTATTTTTCAAAGTTTTCCCCCCTGTTCTCAGTCAGTGCCACCACCACTTGAAGGATGCCTCAGTGTTTTCCAAGCAAAAATGTGTCGGTTGATAATGAAGTGCTCTCCGAGTGACTTGTCCTAACGCAGGCAACATTAGCAGAACTACACCGGAATGTCTGCAGCTCCTGTCCTTTCAGGGATTTTCTAGCCCCCAGTGGGGAGAAAGGGCTCGGATGCTGTACTTGTTGCTATGGTAGCTGCTAAAACTGCTGCTCCCAAGAATGTTTGAATTGCTCTCTGTATTCAAAACATGCTTTGAAATAAGGTTAAAAATCAACAGTTATAGGACTATTAAAGAGTCAATTACTGACTTCTTTATGTTTAAAAAAAAAAAAAAAATTAGAAGAAGCACTTAATGTCCCGTCTGCATCTCAGCTGTGTTAATAGTAAATCACATGCAGTCTGTAAAGGTCTTTCAGAACAGAGATCTGAAGCAGCCCTTATAAATAATTTAATTTATTTATACAATTAGATTAGAATGCACTATACTTCTTTTTCTTGATAATTTCAGACATGAGTGCCTGCTACAAATGTGATCCCTGGCTGGAAACAAGCTTCCTATCAAACAATACTTGAAAAAAAAAATTGTACGAAAATAGATTTTGAGACATTGTGTGTATTTCTGGGTTTTAAGAGATACTTTTCCTAGCTTGCCTCACTGCACACTTTGCACACTGGCTGCCGGACCAAAATGCTGCTCTGAGGCTCCAGATCTGCCACTTGCTCTTCCTAATCCTGCCGGCTGAACGCAAGCAGACTTTCCCCCGCCATCTCGACTCACTCTCCTGGAGTCATCGCGTGGTGTTTCAGAGGCAGGCTCCGTAGCCAGGCTGTCCTCGTGAGACCACACGTTGGACTGCACAATTCACAGCCGAAGGTGACGCTGGGTGTGGATGAGCCTTTGGATAGGCAGCCACCTCTCTCCGCTTTTGCTGAAACATCTCTGAAGCATTTTTGTGCCTTCGTCGTGGTATTTCATTTCAATACTGTGACTGATAATTTCAAAGGAAATATTAAAATCGGCGTGCTAGCCCAGTCTGAGGGGCTGTCTGTCCACAATCCTGCCCACTTTAGCCAAGACCAACGCATGCAGTTTTGGGATCCAGCTGGAAAGGGAATGGCTGATGCTCAAATAAGACCTAGAGAGAGGGAGATGAACATGCAGGAAGGAGTTTTCCTCTGCAACTAGCCCCGCAGCACAGAGATAAAGAGGGCAGAGAGCAAAGCCTGTGCTGTTCAGGGAACAGCTTTGTATTGCAGTACTCTCAGAGGTTTTTGTCTGAATTAATAAACAATGCCCTAAGGGAAGGGGTTGGAAGAGGCTTTGGCAAGATGTTAGCCCGTCCTTAGTTGGGGAGACAAGCCAGCAGCCATACAGCGCTTACGGAATAATCTGCCCATAGGGAAGCTGCTTCTTAGCGCTCATTAGTCAGAGGTGGGGTTATACCCTCAAGCATGAAGCACAAATCTAGGAATTTTAAAAGCATTAGTAATAAGAAATCCACTATTAGCATTGTTTCAGCTCCTTTTAATTGACCATAATGCAAATATATTAGAAATGTCTAAAAGATACTTGAAAGGAATTCCAGAAAGCAGTCCTCTCTGCTGCTATCATTTCTAAATCTGTTACAATGCCCAAAGAAAATTAACTCACGTCTTAAATAATTCATGCATTTATTGGGTCAGAGGCTCTTTCAGACCTGATGCTCTGCCAATGGAAATGGCAGAGACACAAATGAGAATCCAGACAGAAGCATTAGCCGTAAAGTTTGAAACTGGATCCAATCCCAGGCTTCTTGATGCGGGATGTGTGCTGATGCAAAGCTTGTTTTCAGGCGTGCTCCCCCTGCAAGTACTGAAGGTCTTCCCAACAGGTGCACCACATTCACATCATATTAGTCATAAGCAGAGCTACACAGTTCAGACTATTAATAATAGAATGTGAAAGTTATCCAAATGCAGACAAGACCCTAACCTAGCCACAGGGGCATTAAGACCTACTGCGATGTCAGTAAACAGCTATCACGGTCTTCTAAAGCTGAGAGCTACAGAGAGGAAAGTACTCCAGCAGAGTTTAAAGGTGGAAGTACTGCTGCACCTTTATAAAAATTCAGCACCATGCTACAGGTGCACTAACCCCCAAAACTCCAGCAATATCTACCAATGTCATTTCTCTTGTTTCAGGTCCCTCTAATAGGCTGGTAACTGCTTAACATTCGTCGTAATGAATTGCTGCGGGTCGGAGCCGAACTAGACGAGGTGCGCCAAGTAATGAAGCTTTTGACATAACTCTGCTAATTCACCCCAGCTGTGGCCTTTAGCACCCGCAGGTAGTGCTTCCCTGGATCTCATATAGCAGACGACCGCCAGTGGTGATGAATTGTGCCAGCCCATGTGGTTGGTTTATATTGCAGACAAACATCCACCAGAGATGAGGTCAGGGCCACCGAACTCACTTTACTCGTGACCCTAAGCCAGCCTAGACCTCTGTTTTTAGAGAAATGAAAAATGACTGCATTAACCCCTGCACTGCAAAGCGAAAAACAGCTTTCTGTTATCGTGGGAGTCAACACGACACAACCCAGGGCAAGTAAAATATGCAAAGGCTGAGCTAAAACCCTGCAAGGGGAACTTTTAGATCAGTTGTTACACCAGTGAATCCTCTCTGCTGGAAGCACTCCAGGGATAGTGGAATTAACTCAGCCAGGGTGTTGCAAAAGGCATGGATAAGCAATCCAACATCCATTTGGGAGAGGTGGTAATGCACCACTACACTGTTCTGAGATAATCAAATGTCAGCCTGGCAACTCAGCTGATATGATCATTAAGGTTGGGCTCAATTCCATGAATACTCCCAGTTTTTTCATCCCTTGAGATCGAAACAGCTTTACCCCACTTAGAAGAAAAATGAATATTTTGCATATATAAAGCTCTTTCATCCCCAAGGACTTCACTCAATATGGACTAGATTTATAAATAGCCTAGCAGCAGGTGCCTTTGGAGTTGTGAACAATCCCTGATACAGGCTGGCCCTACTGTACAGTGGAACCCGCTCGTAGATGATCTCAGTATAACCACGAAAGCACAAAGGGCAAAAGAATTAAGGTCCCATTGCTTGTTGTGTGCAAAAAATGGGTACAAATGAGAAATGTTTCTTACAGAGTTGAACACTATCATATTTAAAACACGCACTACCATCCGGCTGGTATTTCCCATTAGAGGTCAGGACTCCTGAAGTCACCTGATTCTAGTGTTTATCATTCTTAAGGTCCAACTGAAGCCGATGCTGGGTTAACTCCAGCTCTCCAAGAAGGCATCAGCACCATGTCAGGGAGGTTATAAAAATACTTGGAGAATGTCTGGAATACCTATGTTTCTTTAAAAAGGCCAAAAAGACAAAACCCTGGCATTAAACTCGTTAAATACAAAAGCAAAAGCTAATCATGTCCATAGCACGATTATTTCTACTTGCAAAGGGATTTCTTTAACCCAACCACTTGAACTAATCCACCTGCATAATAAATGCATTATTACTTTAAAGGGGGACAGGACAGCTTCTTTCTCCCTCCTCTGCTAATAGGCAGCAGTCGGTAAGTTATTTTGCAGTTAAGCTCGACAGACACATCTCTTTTCCATGCATGACATATGCTAACTGAGAGCACATTGGACAGCAGCTACATTACCATTAACCAGCATTTATAAATGAAGGTTCATAGAAGAGTAATGAATGCCACGGTATTTCTTTTAGCATATTCTGCCACTGTATATCTATCCCACTAACCTCCCAGGAAAATAAGGAGGTCAAGAGAACAGTCAAAGTTGACAATGCTGAATCTCAAAACTACTATTATTAAACACGGCAATTTGGAAACGGAGAACTGCTGAGAGAGCTGCAACGTGCCAGTTAGACCAAGGGCAACCACGAGGCCAGGAATGACTTGAGCAGGACCATCAGTCAGGGCAAAAGAGCAGAGAAAGTAAAAATTGGGCTGGGGCTACCGACACCACTGGTATATTTACAGAAAGTAGAGGAATGAGTAATATGCCAAGTGGAAGTGAGTATATAAAACAAAAAAGCAAAGTAAAATGAAATGTTGCATCAAAAACATCCCCTGGCTCATAAATACAGTTGCTGGAATCACAGAAGGCTGGTGGTCTGAGTCACTTCTCAGTCTCTTGTGAAAAAAAACTGATGTACAAAATATTGTGGCTTCACACAGAAACTCATAAATAAGGACTCCTAAGAAAGGTGTAAACAAAATTTATGAAAACCACAGATGTAATGTGCAAGTGGGAAGAGTTGATTTTTAAGGGAAAGAACTCCACTGCAAGGATTTCCAGAAGCATCTGGCTCCAGCGTACCTGTAGTCCCCTGGAAGCTTCTCTCCAGCGCAGCTGCTGCTGCCTGCACTTCCAGAAGGTGGCATTTGGGGCAGGGACCACTTTCAAGCAGGGTTCCTGACAGTGGGTTCATCCACCCAAGAGCATACACACATTCATAAAGGTCAGCAAGAATGCTCTACTATCAGCAAAGGAGAAAGGGGGTTAGCAGCTCCTTGTTCACAATGGCAAATAACAATTTCTTTGCCACCAATGTTTCCTTTAGCTGTCATTTGTGGTAGCTTATTACAACAATTTACATATGCAAAAACAAGTTATATATATCCAATGCTCCTTCCACAGCTCGCAGCCCACTACCTAACCCATCCAGTTTTCCATCCTTTTGCAAATCCTCAGAGCAACAGGAAAAGAGAATACAATTTATTGAAGCAGGTCCAGAACCCCCAGATGGCAGGCAATCGCAGCAGTCATAAGAAAGAAATAACACAGCTAAGTAAAAATAAAGCTTACACAGCTATTGCTAAACTTACCAAATAACCCTCCCTTCAAGGCTGGAATCAAAAAAAGGCAGAACTACTCGGAAGCAAACAAATAGAAATGAAAATCCTGAAGACAAACTCAGAGCAATGTCCTTGTTGACATACAATACAGCTTAATGTATATTCACAGGGGCAGCAGAGCAACGTGGACTCAGCATATTCTGAATTTCAGGATGTTTCCAGTAATGCAAGTGATCTGTTAAGACAGAGTAGAGGTCCACTTGTGCACTCTATCTAATTTAGAATAATGATAAAGAAATGCCGAGTATCTCAAGCAAGGCCAGATCTTCAGGTTAACACAGAAATTTTGCTCCTGCAGAGCCAGTAGCTTCTAACATCAACAGATGCAGAATTAAAACTACAAGGAAGAGGGAAGGAGCTCTGGGGCAGGGTCACCAGGTGATATTTTTATTGGGATGTAGGACAGTTGGTGTTGGAAGGGACCTCGGAAGGCCATCTAGTCCAGCATTCTGCTCAAAGGGGTGAGTTCTTTCAGTAGAGCATACTGCTCTTCCAGCTTCTTCTCATTTCAGGTAACATCGGTGGAGTGCATCCTAAAACACAAACCTTTCCTTGCCCGTTCCTTTCAATTGAAGGGCACAGGATTTTTACAGCATAGCAGGATAGATTGCTTAAACAAATGCTGACTCCTCTAATCTTTAGAGGAATGGCAATTTCCCTTTCTCGGTGTTTGCTAAACCCCTTTGTTCAAGCAAACATAAAAACCAGAGTTCTCAAAGAAAATTTCATTCCCATCTCTGGTAGACCGGTGTCTCCCAGCCTGTATTTACAGCACAGAAACATCATGCAGGATATATAAAAGCAGTTATCGTTATTAAGCACAGATTTGTATTTTGAGTTGTGGCTATGGCAGCACAATACAGGATTGCTTCGATAGTTCAAAGCCCTAGCTGAGCTGCATGCAGCGACTGCTGGAGTAATGATGCACTGAAGAAGACATGAGATCCATGTTGTACATCTTGCTACTAGGTTCCCTCAGCATTTTTACCCTTTACAAAGCAACCATCAGAGTGGTTCGTACAGCAGTAGAAGCTTGAGGAGTCATGGGCTTTGTAACTTTTTTCAATTGGTAATTCTGCCCCAACAGAAAAAAAAAATAGAAATCTAAATAGTCAAAAAAATAAAATCTGTTACCCCAACAATCAGTCAGGATATTATTTGTTCTGGGATAGAAATGGGAGGAGGTTCCAAATCTCTGGGAATTTGGCTTAGCTTTTTCCACACACACCCCACAGTGGATAGAAACACTGTTCTACTACCAGGTCTACTCTGAAGATACACGGCTATCATATCGGAATACGTGGCTATCATATCAGGGTACGACAGCAGGTAACCTGCACGTGTATTACCGCGCAGAGCTTTCACATATCACATAACTGGCACCACTGAATAAGCACTGTAAGTACTAACACAGCATATCTGAGCTTACATCTGCTCCCTATCCAGCCTATTATTGGCTTTAACTAAGTGAACGGCAGAAATGAGATGTCATTTAAGATGGATTCCCCTACATTTATTCACTTGTAGCATTATCTGGGATTCACACATATTCAAATCCCGAAGATATGTGCTTGCTTTAGCAGGTCTGACATCCTGATAAGAGCTGTAACACTTAACACATTAGCCAGAATGATATACTGGCCTGAGTTCAAGACAATGTTCAGTGGAAAATTCCTTCTGAAGATTTGAAAATCTCAGTTTCAAAACAACATATCCTAATACCGCTCTTTATTATCACTGGTGATCGCTAAAACAAAAGACACACAGCCAACGTGACACGCTGGGCTTCTCACTTGACACTTCTCTGCACAGACACAGGGGATGCAGCTTCGGAAGAAGCGATGCTGCAGAGTTACACCCAGGCACAGCAGAGGTCAGCCCAATTTCTCCATGCTTCTCATCAAATTCTCTCCTGTGGTCGAATTGTCCCCTTTCCCTCACGATGCTTTAGTGGAATCACAAAAGCTAGCGGATGCGGTGAGGATAATCCTCGTCTCCTGGCTTATCGCCGCTACCACACAAGCTTCACACAAATGATGGGTGCTATCCCACGTACAGCTGTAGGTGGTTTGTAACTAAAGCTGGTCACTTGATTTGCTAATGCTCCACCGAGGTATCATTTCTTGTGGGTGCACTGTTTATTGTGCAGGGCCTTGGCAAAAAATGCAGAAGAATTTGAAGAAGAGCTTCAAAACCCAACATCAATTTATAGGACCCTTTAAAGCATTCTCTCCCAGCTCCCATTCCTCTTTAAGAAGCAGCAGTGTCAGAATGATTTCTTTATGTCTATCTTTATGTCTGTGTCTACTTTCACAGTCAGCTCTTAAATCATTTCTCTCTACTTCAAAGTGAAGAAATAAGTACAGTCATACGCTCCTCACAGCAGGCCTTTTCTGACTCCATTTAAGATGCTTTGGACTTGTCTGGAGCCAGCAGAGGGAGGAATAAACACAAACCTCTTCCCCCTCCCTCGTCTAACCCCATGCCTTCCCGTTCCCTTCTCACAGGGGGCTGAAATGCCATCAAATCTCACAGGTTCATAGCATGTCCTCAATAGGGAAAGCATCCCGCAGCCTGAACATCTTCTTTTACAGGAGAGTGAAAGGCAGAGCATGCAGCACAGGACCACAGGCCACGTGAGTGTGAGAGGAGCAGACCTGCACAGCGTGGCAGCTGTGCTGAGGGCCCTGAGTTTTAGGGCAGTCACTTGCCACTATCCCTACCTTGAGGTAAGTGGGCTGGGTGTCCTTGAGCAGAGAGATTGGGTACGCTCCTCCAGCATCTCCTTTGATTTAGTTTCATATGAGAGAAATATACTTTGTGCACTCCAAGAACCACAGAGCACTGAATGACAGATTACCTTAAAAGCTTACTGCTGACCTGAATTAAAACATCGGGGTAAACACCCGCCTGACAGGCAGAACTTTCTCCTGTATCCAGGTACTGCGTTGACCTGATTTATAGCGCTACATAATACAATCTGAGCAGTTCCAGTTCCCTGATGTTAGTCACTATTCACTGATTAAAGAAAGATAGCTGATGAAATGAGGTCGACAGGTAGGCAAGAAGAAAAGGATGAAACCAACTTACAAATTCAAAACCTTAAGAGCCTCAAGTTACTTTCATTAAAATATTTTACCAAGACAGAGAAAAAAAAATCAACATTACAAACAAGTTTTCAAAGCCATAATCCTCCATTATTTTTAAACCTTATATTGGCTTTTAACTCCTATTTTTAAGAAATTAGTAGTTCAATGACAGATGTGATCAAAGCTTCTCTTTCTGGAGCCAGGAAATAAGTTTGCTACAGCTATCTTGGTGATAGATGTGTTTCTAGTGCTTCCACACTCGGTTCCAACCTACTGGCTGCAGCTGATTTATAGTCCTTCTAGAATACCTTTCATATCTGTCTTTGGGTTTTGTTTCGTCATTTAACATTCAAAATTTCATTTTATTTGTATGCATTAATAATCCCTGTAGAGGTGCTTCTTTAGCACCTTTCAGATGTGGTTTGCAACATAATTTACAGATGCTGAGTCTAATTACTGCCCATGAGGTTCTGCTCTGCCAGAACACACCGCCCTCCCCGCTCAGAGATCGCACAAAGCCCTAATTCATTCAACGGGATGCTGCATGAGCCTGGAAGACACCAGCGAGGCCCTGACCCCAAAAAGACCTGTGCATACAAAGATGCGTATGTCGCAAACAGATTATTGAAATCAAGGAAGAAAACGGTCCCAACCGTTTCTTTGGGTCATCCCTGTTAGAACAATCCCATTAAAGTCTTAAGAATATGCAGCCTAATCGTGGTGCAGCTGATAAAAAAGCAGCTTGAGAGTGACCGATCAACAGCTGTGTGGCAGGCTAACGGGGCAAACCCCAGCTGGCCAGGGACTGACAAAGGTCTGCACAAGGCGTGGTGGTGTTGACTGGAGGGAGGGCACGGACTGGGAGGTGTACAACTGCAGCACCCAAAGGCTTATAGCATGCACTGAACACAGTGCTTGCAGTAAAATGAGGTCTGCATGCACACTCAGCAAATAAATAAAAATATTTAACCACTTAGTGACATAAGAAATAGATGGATGCATAAAAAGATTACTCTGTATAAAGATGAACTAATGCTGGAACTGCTTTGGGGTTAAGAATTTGCCCCCCATTTTTAGTCCCTGACAAACAGTGGCACCCAAGAGTGCTGGCAGTGACCAGGGGAACCAAGCAGCCCACGAGGGAGGCATGCTGGAAGAGCTGGTGATGCCAAGCACACGAGTCACTGGTAGATGTGGCTGTACAAGCAAGCACCTGCAAGTCCCAGATAACTTAGTGTTATCTTGGCCAGCCAATGAACTCAAGTTTTAGAAGCAAAATGGAAGTTGGAGGCAGTATTTTTGCTGTAAATATAAAAATTAAAGATTCTGGTTCTTGTTTTTCTGATTTAAATCTATGTGTATTTTTAATAAGTGACAACTGTGGCAGTGACATGCCTGAACAGCTACGTTTTCAGCTAGAGATGCTAAAAATAAGAACCTTCAAAATACACAGTTCCCGTTTCCACTAACCAAAGAAAGTATCAAAACTTTCAAAAACATCAAAAACTATGGATGTCTTAACTATGAAAGGCATGGCTACTAAGATACCAGATTTTGCTCAGGCATAGAAATAGGTACTTATAAACCTATTTTAAATGAATATGCAATTTTAATAAGCAAAAAGAAAGTGATCCTGGCAATAGTAGTGTTGTTAGATTACATCCATTATACTCATTTACAACACATAAATATCTGCATTTTATAAACAGCAAGCAACTGTTTTTGTGTTGAGATCTAAATAAATCCACTGAAATTTTTACTGGGGATATCACAGATGAACCCCCCCTGAAATACGGAAGACTATTTAATCAGGGCCTAGTACAGCATTTAAGAATGCTGTAGAAAAGCATTTAAGAAATCGCGAACTCTTTTTTTTTTCCTTCTTCAAACAGTGTTCCAGTATTTCAACAAATGTAAGGAAGGCTCTGCCAAGAACATATTAATACGTGCTACTCTTGGAGTATATATTAATATGTGTTACTATTGGAGTATACAAATGCCATATAGACTAATAAACAAGGGATACTGAAATACAAGATTTTAATGTAAGTGCTCAGATCAAGCAAGTGACACTTCAAAATGGCAAAGGACAGAGGAAAATCCCCCGCCTGCATGCACGGCTGTTCAGAAAGCCACAATTTCTCCCAGCGTACAGCCTGAGCTCCACTTATTACTCTCTTCAGTTTCCAGATGTGCTAAAACAGGGATGTGTGAGGAAGGACAGGTCTCTCTTCCCAGAGCCCAGGCAACCAGGACAGGTGTCGCTGCAGCCGAGGCGTAAGCAGGGCGGCCTGCTGGTCAGAGCCAGATACCAGGGGAATGGAGACACAGCCACAGTTAGACCCAAATACAGCCCAAGGTCCAGGAAACTCAGAGGGAAAGCAGAGATCTCAGCTGCTGGCCAGCCAGGAGTAGTTACAGCACTTCCCAGAGGCCAGGCGCACTGGCCTAATGAAACCCTTAGAGATCGTTACGAAGCCACAGATGGAAAATAAGCTCTACCTACACCTCCGTGTCCTAGCCATTCACCTCCGTCCTGCTGCAAGGGACAGTCCTGGAGATGTCCTGTTGATGCCACAGAGCTTATTAGAGAATGGGAATAAACCTCCCGCTAGCTTCAGCCTTCTGTCTCGTTTCCTATCAGCAGTTAACCTCGCTTCCTCGTCATTATATCAGTCCAGCTGGTGAGAGAGCCAGAGGTTCAGCCTACTTCACCACTCACATTTTCAAGGGGAAGGCACGCACGTTGGTGGCTGTTAATTAATTTCCACCTCACTCAAAATTGCCTGAATTGTCTCTCAGACCGCACACGATCATCAGCACAAGCTGCATGCCAAATCACAGAGCTCTCTTACCCGGACTTCGTACCCCAAAACAAATGCAGCACAAAGCCAACTTCGTCATATAATTTCTGCTGCTTAGCCACTTAACACTGCTGGTGTCCCACACATACCCCTCCAGCAAAATACCACAGTACACTTTAACAGTAGACACTCTGCACTGATTTCCTCCATGAATACATTTTAAATGGATTTCCTATTTATTTTAAATGATTCCTTGCAACCAATTTAATACAAGCAGGGGAATGGTCAATGCTCACAAGATGCCAATGGTCAGTTTAGGTTATCGACACAGCCCAGGTTCCAGGCATCCTAACCAACACGGTCTATAACTGATTAGACAGCAGGGCTTCAGACTAGGTTGGGAAATTCCTTCAACCACTCTGAACCCTCGCACGCAGAAGCTGTTAGGCTGTGTGTGTTGGTAGCAGCGTGCTCCAAGGGCACGGCAGGGTTAATGAGGCTGGTATCAGGGTACGGCTACATGAACAAACCGCTGCGGGGTTCAGGAGCATTCACAGCATGTTGGCTGCTCCACGACCCCTCTCCAGCGTTCCCTGGAGTAACTTGTTCATAGAGCCATAACCCCAGGAGCGCGCTGGCCTGTTAGCAAAAACGCGTGCTTATGGAAAGGAGCAGATGTTAGGAATGCTTTAAAAGGTTAAGAATCACAGCATGCCTGAAAAGGGAAAGGAAATACACTGATTATCCTTTTAGTTAGCAAGATGAATGCTTAGTCCCCTCTGAAGCCTCGGTTGTATCCCCAGCCTCATTACTGGTGCACGTGTGCGCTGGAGAAAGTGACTGCAGAGGTGAGGGATGCTGTGGGGGGAAGTAACTGCAAGTGACAGGAGGAAACTGTTGGGATCTTGAGGCCACCCTTCACAAAGGGACAGGAACTGGATCAGACCTTCTGAGATCCACCTTCAGATCACCACAGGAGAATTAAGGGTGCAGGAGGAGATGTCTGACTTAGAGGAATGCTTATTCCTTCAGGAAAAAGGTGGCACAAAAACTTTCCTCAGGCTTCACCTGGCCGACAAGCTGCGAGTCAAGATAGGCTGCGTAAAGTCTATCTGCACATCGAGCTGCTCTCGGTACCAGGATACTCTACGCACAGCAAAGTTACCAAGCAACCACGAGAACTTGCCCCGAGGAAAAACAGAGCTAAGGTCTCTGAACAGGAGCCAAGTGACAGACGCAGCCCTCTTTCCTGCCACATTGCCTCTGTACTTCAGCTTCCCCCTTGGACTCACCTCGGGCACGGCTCCGCGAGGACTGGGGCTGAGCTGAAATGGAGCCCCGGACGTCTGGTGCCTGCAGGGAGCCCCTGGCCAGGGCTGCTGGTGCTCTCGGGCCCTGGCACGCTGGTGATGGGTGAGCAGATGTCTCCCTCACTGCCTTCTTGTGAGGAAGAGTTAAGCACGGTCTGGCTGAAGCTGATGTCTTTAAGATTTCTAAAACTTCTTAAAGAGTGAGGGTCACAGACAAGCGCCAGTTAGCATAAATCCCCTTCACACAAAAAACTCCCAAATCATTTTTTCTTGAGGTCATTCAGCGTAACAGCTCTTCATCCGGACTCTACAGAGACTGGTGTGTTCTTTATGCTCTATTTGCAGTCCCAATGACTCCAACATTACAACTGCTAAAAGAAATTACTATTAAGGCAGTTGAATCTAAAGTATCATGGCTTTGTGGTGCTATAAAAGAGACAAGGTGCATTTTCCTTATTCCACACTGAATTGCAGTGAAGCAATCTCTGAGCAGTTAAACAATCGGCAGCAATGTGGCAAAACTGGTGCCCAACCCTCTATGCCCATTCCTGCCTCTGAGCTGGCTCCTCTGTTGTACCATTTTCCCCTCCCGTGTTATTCCTCACCTGGCTGATCCCCGGTGAGGGTCACTGCACAGCTGTGCCACCATCTGTGCTGAAATACGAAGACGGGCAAGGTCAAGTGGAAAGGTTAAGGGCTGCTTAACCCACGCTGGATGCTGAGGGAAGGCTCTGTAGCTGTAGGGTTGCTGCATTTCACACGTTGGCCTCACTCTTCCATGCGAATGAAGTCCAAAATGTTCTGGTTTTAGAGAGAAGAAACAAAATCAAAGCCTATCTTCAATGATAGGTGTCTGTTACAGGCTTGATTTTGTAATGTCAGTCTGTTAATTAAACTGGATAGCTGCATGTTCTTAGGTAACGTATTCTGCAGATTTTACTACGGTACTTCAGCTTACACGATGTTACAGCGGGGCCTCTCAGCAGGTGTTACTGCAGCAGCAAATGTTAGCAGGGTAATTGGTCTTCACTTGCGAAAGAAGGAAAAAGAGCCTAACGCACAAATAATACTCTCTCTTTACAGAGTAAGCTTCGGTAATGAAATTAGGACGTCTAACACAAAGCTATAAAGAGTGACAAATCTCTCTTGCAATTCTTAATTTGTGTTAACCCCTTGACTCTAGCAGGTCTGGAGCTCCTGACACTAAGTGCTAATGCATTTAGCATTAAACATACATGCTAAATGCATTACAATTATGCCATGCTAATGGAAGCGTTCGTGGCCTGTCAGATAGGCCAAGTATTTGCTTCACTTGGGTGTTTACCACAAGTGAGGCAGCATTTCAGCGTACAAGTCGTGTCAGAAACTTTAATGATCTTTATTGGGAGCAATTGCATTGCACTGTCTTGGATTTCACTGTGTGTTTTTTCCTCCCATTCTTATCAGCTGAAGGCTGGAGTTTGAAAGGTTACTTTAATTAACACCTTACCACAAGATTATGATAAAGAAGTTCACTTATGAAGAATAAAACTTTTGTTTTGTGACCACTCTAAAGAGGTATCCCCTGGATTTAAAACACCAGGAGCTAACTGCCCGGTGAGCAGAGCCTGTTCTAAGCCCAGTAAGAGTCCAGTGGTGAGTCTGCTCCTTTTGCAATTTGAGTTCAGAGGTTTAAAATAAAGAGCAGCAGAAACAGAAGAAATGAGTATCACAGGGTATTCAGCTGGTAAAATATTATTCCCATAATATATTACGAAGTACACTGTCAGACAAAAACATGGTGTAGTTTTTAATACCCAGTGGTACAACTGAAAGTTTATTGCAGCATAAACCACGAGTACTGTGATTCCAAGGTATGGATCTATATATTGTTATCCCTGTATCAAACAGATATCCTCAGGCTCGGTAACTCCAGGTAGATCTGCACACGTCAGCACACACGAGCACAGCAGAGTAACATACATTAGACCATTGCTCACAGGTGGTACCAGCACTGAGTCCTGGCTGGAAAAGGGCTGGGTTGCCTCTGTGTGCACCAGGATTTTACTGCCATGGGGGTGGGGAAGAGCCCCGACGTACCACTGCAGGTCTCATCCTCTCCACTGTCAGCTATTCATTGGTATTACCAGGCAAAAACATAATGCTCTAGAGGATTTGCGTTTGGTTTTTGACTTGTTGCAATTAGCCACATCAGTTCTTAGGAATTAAGCACAAACCATCCCTGTAGCCACAACACGTTCAGTTTTGTCCTCTGGATTTCAGATTACAGGGGCAATAGAGATTTCATTCCAGAAGGAAGCTGACAACTGATTTAGAGTTGCCATGCGGACGGATTAGGCAAAATACACGGCAGCAACTGTTCTGCAGTGACATATTATCAGGTTTGCCCAGGGCAGCAGAAGCTGAGAGCTAACAACGGATGGCATCTGGATTTTCAGAACAACCCCCCAAACATCCCTTGTTATTCACAGCTGACAAAGCATCACTAAGACATGCTGCATTTGATTTCTACCTGTCAAGCTACATTCCAACCCCTGTGATTCACCCATCTGGAAAACTCAGAGAGACAATTTTATGATGGGAGAAATAAGCCAGTCACTGAATTTCTGCAAATGAGAAAGCACGTGAACTTCCCTGCATTGGTTCCTGCCGACACCTATCCCCATAAGTCGTCCAACAGCAGCGCCTTGAATTGACCTACCTCCTCACTTTCTTCTCTCAACTGCTCTGTTTGTGGTGAAATGCATGGCCAGAATCAAATGCTCAGTAAGCCAAGAGTAGGAATTATTATTCACACATAGCAAGACGGTAACTGGTGGGAGCAGAAAGAGCCAAGCAGGAGTAAAAAAGTCTGGTGGGAAGGCTCAGCCCCAGGCAACACAGACCCTGAGCTGCCGAGGGGAGATACCCTCTCCTTTCTTCAGACAAACCAGGGCATTAGGGAAAAAAAGATGTCCATCTTTCATGTACTCTTTGGCAGAAAGCTATCTGCTGTGTGAAATCACCCTGTTTGTGTGTTTTAGCCCTGGCCCTTCCCTAAACACATCTTTTCAGACAGCCGCTTGCTGGGGCAGGGAGCATCTCACGTGCTGTGGTTGGCACAATGGGGCTCCGCTCTTGGTGGGCTCTTAAGAACAACCATAAACATGATCAGTAATAATAATCCCCACTTAAGTCACTGGAGGTATTTTTACGCTAATGCCCAGCTTAAAAGCATAATTCATTCACAACAATGAATAGAGCCAGCAGAACATCAGCAATAATCCTCTCACATTACAGGAGGCATACTGAGACGTGAGAATAGCACGGTGCCGGTAACTCCTCCTCATTACCGACTGCGAGCGGCAATCTGGGGGAGCTATCTTTTCCAACATCAAAAAGCACGCAGTTCAGTGTGCAGGCAGGGGCAAAAGGCGGAGATGGATGCCTCACGGTGCTGAATTTAAAACTAGGGCATTTACTATAAGCAAAGAAAGGCAGCTTTTGGAAACTCTTGGCTAAAGAGAGGAAGGAAAGAAAAAGAGAGAAAAAACTACCTGCTAGTTTCATGCCATGGAAAAGAGTAACTCAGCAAACTCCTGCAGTCAGCATATCATCAAGCAATCTGAATATAAAAGCAGGAGTTCTGCAAAGGACTGCGTCTGCTTTGGTAATAATCTCCCTTCACGCTCCCTCATCGCTATTCTGCCTCTCATTAGCAGGCGCAGTGTTTCCCATTAGCTCCTTGTTTCCATACCTGCTTTACTTTGCTCCAGGAATTTCCACAGACTGCAGCTTCTCCATCACCCGCCTCCACGGCCTGAGCTTCATTTCTGCACTGGTAAATACGGGGTGCAGATAAAGGAGGCTATACACTTAAAGAGCCACCTAGGATGGGCTCTGCCTCGCTGTGCCCCAGCCCCAGCACACAGCACCCCCCTTCCCCTCCCAAGGCACCTCCCCAGCACCACACAACACCTCTGCCCTGGTGCTTGCCCCCGAGTGACTCTGCATGGCAATGCACCAAGTGATTCCCACATGCTGGAAAGGTATAAAAAAATATTCCAAACAGTGCAGCTGGAGGACACTCTGCTTTTCTCATACTCACAGGTGCTCTCTACCTGCTCCCTCTCTAAATGCCATGTTTAAATAATTCATGCTTTTCATGATAAGACTCTTCACCCAGCCAGAAACCTTAGGAATTTATAAACTAATGGCTAAATTCAACCTCACCTAAGAGGTTTCAGTAATGGCATGGCACGGTGAGATAAATTAGAGCTGATGATGAGGACCAGGGAGGGGGACATGCACTAACAGAGCAATAGGAAACCAGGGGAAATATCTGCACCCAAAGTAGCCCGCAGATCTGCAAAAAAAATGTAAAACAAATTGTCCCCTCTGTTGGTAACGCCTAGAGATTTACATAGTGCTATTCAACACATAAATTAGCAGTTCCTACTCTTTTTAGAATGAGTCTTTATGGATTTCTCTTCCTCCCCGCTGACCTCAGAGCCAAAAGGAGGATGGAGGTAGGAGGCAGGAGGTCATCAGAAACTGCAGAGCTCCAAGGGTGCTGGGAGGGAAGGGACCGGGAGGGATAATGGGTTGCAGGTCTGGTCACCAGCCTGCCAAATGAGGTAGCAGCTCCAGCAGCACTCAGACACGCAGCTGAAAAAGCCCTGCAGCACTGCGAAATTCTGTGGGGAAAGGCAGGAGGGCATCAAACTACTGAACCTGGGACTTGTGTTAATAGCATCTTCTTGGATATGACACATAAGTGAGTACCACCCGGTCTAGAAAAGCAGCAACAGTAGACAACACAGCTAGCACTGTCACAGAATCGAGCATCTTTTAAGAGTAATGAATAGCTTTTGAAAAATGTCATGTAAGCAAGTAACTGATTAAACTTCATGACAAAAAGGAGCCCGGGCTGCTTTGGCTAATCACTGTTCTCTCTCTGTCCAAACCCCGGTCCTTCTTTGGGCCAATGAAGATATATCTGAACGTATACCTGAAATTAAAGTGATCTAATGCATACCAGTAATTGCTTCCCCTCACTTTCAGCAAGAAGCTATAGATTAACTTGTTAATTCAAAATGTAGTGCATTGAACGGTCTTCTCTCTGCAAGGATGGTTTCAGAAAGCTCCGAAATAAAGCAGAACAACATTTGTTATTAAGTCTTTAAGATTGTGCTAAGTAAACAAGAAGCTGTGCAGGTGCTCCACGACTTTCTGTTTTAACTTCCTAGGGGCTGTGGACTGCATGTGATTAGGTCAATTCAGCGATACGAACATTCCTAGCTGCTTCTTCCTTAAAGAACAAGAGATACGTATCTGGAAGAGGAGATTTACAAAACTACGTGGATTCACATACACACAACAAAAAGCAAATGCAGAGATGAAAACAGCTTTGGATGCTATCAGAACTTGATGCTGGATTCTGTGTGCCTGCATCCCTCCCTCAACACGTTACAAACCCATATCACGATTTTATTTCTTCTAGACCTGAGAAATGGGATGGGAAGCAAGTCATTTAGATCCCTCTACATTGGAGGTGCCTACAGAGGTGCCTCATAGATTTAGGAGTATCCCTGTGCTAAAGACTTTTTTGTTAGCTAGAGAGGAAACAGGCATAGGGCATCATTTCCCTAGGCACTACTTTGAGTCCGTACACTGCCCGGTAACTGAGCCGTGCCATCACACAGAAAGCAGAGACCACCCCTAACTGCTGAAGGCAGCTGTTATGGGCAGGGCTGCAGTGAAGAAGGCTTTTCTGGCATGTTGCTGCAGTTTATCATCGCCGTTCATCAATTCTTTATGGAGAGATCCAGCCATCTCCAAGTTATGCTTAGAATTTGCTGGCATGTATCACTCAAAGAACAGAATAACAGAAAGAATTTCTTTCTGCTAATAAAACAGGGGTCTGATGACAGCATCTCAGCAACGTACGAGCTAACAAACCCAAACATTTTAAACTGTTTACAGCTGCTCCCCTCTCCACCGGACAGGGAAGTTCTTCCTGAGCCTTCGGACCTTGCAAAGCATTCTCTAGACACATCTGCCTGGTTTTAGGAGGCATCAGTGATCCCTATGGGGCTTTCAAGACTACCTGCAACATCCCAGGCTGTAGCAAGGTGACTACAGGATTTTGGAATTCTTTCATTCAGTGTGGAAAGCAAAACCTGATGAGTGCAAGCCAGGTGCTACCATATACTTGTCCCAGTGGGGACAGTAGAAATTTGCCTCTATTTCTTTTGAGCTAAGAAGATTCAAGTGTAACTGTGTGTGACAGCTTGCACTTCATGACCTGGAAGGTTTAGAACTATACCGATTTTTCACTTTTTTTTTTTTTTTTAAAAAGATTCATATGACTATTTAGAGAGAAGCTAGATTAAAATGAATAGAAAGATGGTGCTTAAGGACAGTGGTAGTTAAACAATGTTTAACTAGTCAGCAGAAATGGAATCCATGGGATGCTGAGAGCAGGGCATGGCACTTAGAAAAGCCCAACTAGATGTTTAGTATCAATTCCGTATGATGTTTAGTACCAACTTCATGCACAGGTACAGGAGGTAGAACAGCATTACCACAGGGCCTGGCAGGAGTGTTCGTATTTTAGGGGCTGGCAGCCATGCCACCTCCGTAGTATTAAACTGCTGATGCACCATCACAGATTTCTGCCTTTCTTCTCAGCATTAGCTACTGATGGAGCCTAAATGGATCATTGATCTGCTCCAGTACTGAAAACTGGCCCAGGATCTGCAGACTGCCCTTTTGCTGAGGGAAACATCTCAGCACCTTATCTGCACAAGAACCTGAGTGAATTTCAGGCCCCGTTTGGTAACCACATGCACTGACACAAAACTTCATTTCCCACCCCCCCTTTTTCATATATCTTGATTTTCTCTCCCATTTGTCTCTGGAAATTTCTGAATTCATCTCTTCAGCTTTATGAATCAGACCTTAGAGGGCAGGGAGATGAAACCTCGATGATCTGCATTAACCCTTTGGATATTGCAGCTGCTGCTAGAAAGTAGAGCAGACCTTATCTCTAGAGTTGCCACTCATTTTGTGATATTTGCCTGGAATTAAAAAAAAAATAGAAGAAGAAAATTGCTATTAACGGTAGGATCCAATTAAAAATTCATGTGTAAATTCAGTACAAACAGGGAGATGACAGGGAAATGGTTAAGCAGATCGGTGCTGGCTGCACAAATTGGAACTCTCTTACAATTTCTCCATGAATATCTAAAAATGAACATTTTCTCTGCACCTTCTCCCTGAAACATGTCCTGAGGGTTTCTAAGTGATTAAGAAACCAATGCCAGCTTTGTTCCCAAATAGGCAAGATCACTTACCTCAAAATTTAGGAAGTATAAAGTCATTATCTACATCATTTAAAAGTATATTTCCATTTCTCTGCTTTTACACCTTACTCCTTCCCTCCTTATCTCTTGCACTTTTGCAGGGTAATAGCAATCAGATATCCAAAAAACCCACAAACCTGTTCTAAACCCTTTCCTTTGTCTCGTGCCTCCCCTCTCCCCAGCATGGCTTAGCATTCTCCACTTGGAGCAGAATTCTCCCCTAGCTACAAATTCTAATATGCCCTGATCTTTCCATTTCTAAATCTGATCCCAACTGGAAACAAAAGCAATTTTACAAATAATAGGAAAGCCTGAGGTTTGGTATGGAAAAGCTGAAATGGGCAAGGGGAAGATGTGATCTTCCTGTGATGCAAATAATGTTTTGCATTAAATGCGTAACCAAAAATAAAGCTGCCCGAGGTATATTTGCTAGTTCAGACAAGAAGAAACATCTTTAGCATATAAACACAGAGTACAGATTGAAATATTCTTCAGTGTGAAAATAACCAAGGATATAATTAGCATGGTTCTTGGGCTGAATTGTATTTTTTCTAAGTAGTTCAACTTTCTGCTGTTTGCATTGAAAATAATGGCTTATTGGGTATTTGTACAAGGCTGGCACTGTGTACAATCAACCATAAAATGGAACTGGAAGGAATTTTAAACCTTTTAAATGCCCTAAATGTACAAATGTAAGAAGGTTATGGTAAAAGCTGAAAATCAAGGCCAGTTCTCCTCCCGTGCTGTTTGCATCTAAGCATGCGGATGTCCTGAATGAGCACGGGAGCTCGGTGTTGGGTGGGCTGAGATCCACACAGGGCACAGTGCACACTAAACTTGCTCATATTTTTAGCTTTTTACTAGAGCTCCTGGCCTTTTAAAGTAAAAATCAAAAATTTAATTTCATTAACTCTTAATAGAGATTATACTTTGACCGGTTTAAGAGAGGTTTAATGAATAAACAGGTTTGGGTCTCAATAGGCCCAGTGTTACCAGAGCTGATGGATCACTGAAGCTACACGACTTGCTGGACTGAAGGACATGAGAAAGCAAGGTGCTGGACTGTCGTGAGTACTTTGTTTGGTTCTGTAGGCTACTGACTTTCACAAGGAGGACTTGGAGAAAGCTATTACCCAGCAGTAGGACTTCTGGTACCTCTCCGACGAGTCGGTCAGGACCTGTGGATTCTTGCTCTGTAACTGCACTTGTAAGGGCTAGAGAATCAAGGTGGCCTGGTTACCTGCAGAACCTGGACATCGACCAAGGCAATGAGCCTACACTGCTCTGCTTTCCCCAGAGGCAACCTATTTTTATGACATCTGAGAGAACTTAACGGCCTGTCAGGTTTGGCTGAAATTGGCTGAGGGCTTCAAAAGTTTTCAAAGACCAATAGATCATGCATAGAAGTAGAGAGACCCACCAGGCCTCATTTTCATAGAACATTAGACTGAAAAGTAAAGGCTCAGCTTTTCCACTCAGTCAGCCCAGACCTAGGAAGAAAGTAGAACCCAGAAAAACAGTCCAAAAAAAAAAAAGCCAAAGCAACAGAAATACGGCTTCTTTTGTCAATTCAGGCAGAGTCTAACCCAGACAGCCAGAGCTGATCATTTAAATTCCCACACTTTTACATGTTTAATTCTTCAGATAATGAAGAAAGGTCTGAACCACGGTTCTGAGTAATTCAGTCTGAACCAGTCTGGTGCAAGAATAACCTGTCAGCCCAAAAGGATCGACACCCAGAACACTTCCTGCCTCCATCAAGGCAAAGGCAGCCGGAGGAGACCAGCGAGGCCCCAGCACAACCATCAATCATACCTTGTCTCCTGGGAGCAGCTGAGCAGTAACTCACCTGGAAAAAGGTTATTCAGGGACACAAAACTTTCCTGATTGACTCAGGATCCTATAGGGGACGATATGTACACGCTCACCTTCAATTTTGCAGAAATCTTTTACAGTTTATATGTTTTTGTTGGTCTGGTATTTAAACAAGGTTACTGACTGTACACCTAAGTGAGGCTGCAGTACTACTTCATGTATCAGTATTAGGTGCAGCGTGTACTTTCTGCATTATGGCACAAAAAAATCTTTTATCTTAACCATGTTTCTTATAAAAATCAGTGTCTTTGAAGACGAGAGAGAGATAATGAAGGACATCAATATTATTAAAACTATTTTTTAAAAGAAAACTCGAGTGTGGGTAGTGGTTTTTAAGTGAAAATGGTTGTTTCCGGGTACGTATGTAGAGGAGACTTACATCAGCTTTGTTGCAGGAGAGGTAAGAGGGGTGGTTATTGTAGAACTGATGGAATTCCTCGCTCCATTTACAGCTGCCCGCGCTGGCCGCTGCCAGGACGGGAATTCTGGGTGAGAATGAACACTGAGCCGAGCAAGTATTGACAGTTCCCCTGCTTCAGCACTCAGACTTCAGACTTTCTTTAAAATAAATCGCTTTAAAGCCACTTGGTTTTCCTTGATGCATATTCCCCACTCAGAATACCTTTCACATCATCTGTCTCCCACCAAATGATATCTTCCTCATTAAAATAGAGATACGAATGAATAAATTGAGTTAGTATATAGTCAACCCATTCATTCAGGAATGCCCCTACGTTCTGACATCACATCAATTAAATTCAGCTGTAGGTTAGCTGCTCGGGACTTAGATGTGTATCTTTAATTCAGATGTAGCAAGCATCCTTGGCGGAGAGAAAATCTTTTTGCAACATGTCAGCAGGAGACAATGTATTCAGCTCCATAATTATGTACTTCAGTACAATCACATAGCATTATATACTAAATCACCACACTGCTGAAAAAAAAGCCTGAAATGCTAATTAGTTCACAAATTAACATTGATTTGATTTAATGTTGAATTAGGGTTTGCAGCTCATACTTATGAGGGAACTTCACTTTCAGGCATGCTCAGACACTCACGTTTTAAATAACCCTGTGCAGCCTGTACCAGGTGCGCGGAGGGTTCATTATCCATGTATAAAGAGGTAAGACTTACTCAAAATAAAATCAAGCACAGAGACTCCGGCACAATGTCACTGAGCAATCCAGATCCCTTTGGGACTGAGCTACCAAGCAAAAGCGGAGTGTAACAACCACCTGCCTTTGTGCTGCATCATGCTGGGGAAAAGCGAGGGGATCGCATCTCCGGTACTGTGCCCTTTGCTGTCACCGATGTCAGCACTGACGGGTGAAAATCAAAATAATAATGCATATTCTAATAACATTTTGAACTCCTAAGGCATCTACACAGAAATAACTCGGCTTTCAAAGAGCACTGATGGTTTCAGTCCCAAACCACTGCCACGAAGGCAGGGAAATAACTCCCTCCTCAGCCCGTCCTAGTTCTGTTCATTCACGGGGCGTTTTGACATTGACTGGAAACCAGCGATGGTTTCACCCTGGGAAAAGAAGGCAGAGGGGAGTTCAAAGGAGGAATTTTAAAGGCAGCTGCTCGAGCTGGGACAGAGAATGTGAGCATTGATACTGGCTGCTCCAGCAGCTCAACAGAGGCAGCGCTGACAGCTTCAGCTCCTGCCACCAGAGTTGAGAGTCCAGCCGTGCACACGGGTCGCCTCAGCTCTGAAAGGGGCCGTGAGAGGAGGTAATGGGGCTGGCAGCTGCCAGTCCTCCAGTCCTACCAGTACCAAATGCAGGGTGCCCCTTCGGATGCAGTGCACTTGAGCACTGACAGAGAAGCCAAGCAGGCTAGTGCAGGTCACTAACGTGGGTGGCCACTGCCTAACAAGAACATGCTCTGATCCAGGAAGGGGCAAGATAACAGAAAAGCTGCTTTCCGTCAGTGGGGAAGCAAGGTCCCTTCGTGTGCCAGTTACTGCAATTGCTCTGGCTACTCACAAGGAAAATATTTCAGGAGAAAAACAAGCTGCAGCCAAGGAGAAACTCCCTTGTACTTTGGAGATGCCAGTGCTGCCAAAGGGAGCACAAGACAGAAATTCCCACATCTGGTAAAGATGGAGGAGCACAAAGGGATGTCGCTGTCAACCTCCTTTCCAAACAGCACTGCAGCTGGATGCGTGGCTAGCGTGAGCTCAGGATCCCAATGACGAAATGTTCTAAGAAATTACTGTCTTAAAGGTGGTGGCTAGGGGAGGCCAAGACGAGGGGATTTGGAGATACCAGTGAAAACAGAGCAGACAACTGAATTGCTCACTGGCGGAGGCTAGGCTGCTTTGCCAGCCTGTGGCAGGAGCAGAGGACGCCATGGCTAATGGGAAGGATGAAGGCTGACTGTGCAAAGCAGCATCAACTTGTTTGCAAAGCTCCGATACAGCCGCAGCTAGAGAACATGCTCCTTTACGTTACCGTGGCAGGGGAGTGAGATGCTGACGTGTTTATCTTCTGGATCAAAGAATGGGCATAGCTGTAGAGGAGCAAACAAATACAACTCATTATCAGTTTCTAAGATTCCAAGAGCTCCTTATCATTTTCTCCGCAGGCTTGCGTTGGTATTTGTATTATCTTGTTTTCTGCAGCTTATAAGCGTGAACACCTATAAGCCTATCCCTTAATATTCAGGTCCAGCCCCAAAGCTACAACAGTAACCCAACCAGCCTGCAGACTGAAGTTCTTACAAGCACCGGGGAAGCAATGCGCACAGGACGTGACAGTGAAGGCACGCTGCCTTCCCTTCGCAGCGCTACAGAGGAGACCTGCAGATCCCAGGGGATCAGGAGAAGGCTTCCTAAGAACTATGGTCTTCCCCAGAGCTTAGGGCTGAAAGGTTTTAGTCTTCGTGGCTTGAGAAGACTCCGACATTCTGTAGCCTGGGCACAGACACGTACCATCCACTGACCAGCAAGCTGCATCCCCTCCTCTGTTTCTTATCCCCCGTAGGTGCTCCCTCCACAACACAAGTGGCCCTGTGGAAGGCACAAGATTGTGCAGACAAGTACAAGAAAGTAAATATCAGATTTATAAGGACATGTAATGAAATCATTTGACTTCCACCTGACGATATATCTAAACACAAATGTCGTGAGTTTAAATCGTGTTTGAAAACATGCTTTCTTATTTCTTTATTCAAACTCAACACTTATTAAGAAAACATGGACTGGGTATAGAACTATATTCAGTACAACAGAGCAAATGTTCAGACCAAGACAACAGAATTGAGGGACAAAATCATATTTGCTAGGATGGAAATCTAGATGCAAAATAAGCCTGACATTTTTGCTAATCACAGTTGAGGATTAATTTTGTTGAACAATTTCACAGTTTTCCGGTTCACTGACTGCATTTTTTTCTGATAACTCCCCAAGAAGGAAACTATTTTGTATCTAGCAACTTACATCACCGCATCGCTTCGTTCAAGCAGCACTTGACCTGCCATACACTTATTCTGTTACAATTCATTTTTTTTCACCCTGTTTGGTTTGATCTCTTCTGCATTTGCTTGACCTAGAAAACTATTCAGTTCGCTTACACCATACTGCACATAGTGTAATTGTTGAGTGTCACAAATGAATATCTACAAGGGACACCCCAAAAAAAGTAAACAAAGGAGAGAAAGCCATTATTAAAAAGGTTCAGTTTCTCAAATGCTGCTATCAGTTTGAGTAGATAAACTCAGGACCTCTTGTTGGCTCCTTTCATGCAAAATGTCAGCTTCTGTAGTTTGTTGGCCTCTATGCCCCACACGAAACACACTGCAATTGCATTATCATAAAACATTATGTAAAATAAAGTGAGATTCACTTTCAGTCATTTGGGTTAAAATTTATTCCAAATGGAAACCCGTTCCCCTGCAGTGAATCAGGTCAAACAATAAAAGCTCTCAAAAGCAGGATGTAAGACCTTGTGCTGACCCAGTCAGTGTCTTCGCTATTTGGGGCCAGCACCCATGGCTTACAGGTGGCTCAACTCATATCACCTGGTTGTCAACTTAATGCACACATAACCTCTTATCCTGAGATGATTTCACACATCCCTGTGTTTTTCAACAAAAAGCAGCTCCATACCAATGGCAGGACCTGGCAGGCATCCGATTTTGTCATTGACTCTAAATATAGTTGCAAATGCAGTAGTAATAAACCCAGGCACATAACTAAACAGAGCTCTTCCCTCTCTTCTCCATAGCCTTGCCGCAGTGAGTCATTCCTCTGAGAGTGATCTACGGAGGTATTTTCTGCCAATAGACTCGGCCAGGACTGTGAGAGCTGTTATTTACTGGATGGTCACTGGAGATTTAGAAGTGAAGCAGCCTTGGCTCTGATTCTACATGTGCAGCACATGGCTAGATTTACACCTAACTAAACAATATACTTACCGACCTGGGAGAATGATTTCCAATAGAGAATAACAAATGTGCCATCAAAACACGCATACATCGGGCCGTGAGCACACATACACGACCCCAGACACTTTAACTGGTGTGGAAAACCAGCGGGCTCTGAATCGCCATCCCAGCACTGCGCTCTCCTCGCAAGATAAAGGAGAAAGGAGCTGGCAGCAGCGTGTTGTCTATGGGTGAAGGCAGAGGGAGCTGCACAAAGGCAGCTCGCAGAATAATCCATTCACTGGAAATTAGCTCCTTTTGCCTCCACTGCAGACAAAATAACTGCAACTCAGCACGTAGCTACTAATAAAAGTGGGGTGGGGGAAAGGTGGTATTTTTTTCAGGTGGATGCTTAAGTGAACCCAGGTCTCCTCAGACAAGCGCTCTCTGGAGTGCCAGGTACCCCAGATTAGGAAGCAAGAAGGAGAAGCAGACATGTTAATGTGCTTGGCCTTTCAATCCTTCGGGGGCCAGCAGAGAAAAGCCCTGACACATATTGTCCTTTGGTTTGAATTTAACTTGTGATCCTGGAGTAAGGGCAACACATTAGCAGTGCTGCTGGAATTACTGGTGGGCAGTAATCCACCGTAGTGCCCTCTGCTTACAGGGAAGAGCAGCAGCACATCTCTGAGCCAGCAGGAAGGCAGCACAGCTGCTTCAATTCCTGCAGAAGGGCTCTTCCCAGCTCAGAGAGAGGTCAGTCACGGGACAGAGCCCAAAAGAGCCTGTACTCACCCAGCTGGGACTCTCAGTAGCGCTGAGTGCCCTAAACTTCCCAGGTGCGTTTCCGAGTTAGCCAGAAGTTACGTGGTAAACACGATTTTAAAGCAGACTTAAAAGAGCCCAGCATTTGTGTAAAGAGCTTGGATCTGTCAGCCTGGCCGCACCACCCTTGTCCTCTGACTGGCACTCCACACAGAAAGCCCCAAGAAAGCCTCCTTGAAGAATTAATAAGAGTGCTGGCATTTTTAAATGTCAGTCAGTTTTTACATAAGCTCTCTGCCTGTGGAAAAACGGGAGAGTCACAACCCATAATTGCCCAGCAGGAGCATCTCTTTTTAATGAAAATGTTGAGGCTTCATTTAGAGGATGCCCTGGAACGGACATCTCTTGCACTGCTGTCTGGGGGTTGCCCCCAGAGCTCTTCCACAGCAGCAGCAGGGATGTCAGCCGAGACAGATGATAAGATTAAATGCTAGCCTCCTCCCAGGGTAGGCATCAGCACCCCCACCTCCCCGGGGAGACTCGGCAATGAGAGTGCAAGGATCTCCAGGGCTAAGGAAACAAGGAGGTCAGTGACTTCTCCCTGACAAATATCTGCCTTGGAGACAGCCCTGCGTGTATGCACTGCTGCCCCTTGTTCCAGTGCTGTTCTCTGGCAGTGAGAGCATGGGGGAAGTGCTCAAGCAAATGTGCTTTTACAGTTTTCCCAAATATTGGGGGAACAGTAGAGGGAAATGGGGAGAGTAAATTCTGTCTGGCCTTTAAGTCTCAGCTTGGAATTCCTGTACCAAGATTTATTATGTGATGCAAGGGGATTAGATGTAGAGATCCTTTGCACCCTAACTCAATTCATGACTCTAAAACCCCAACTTTCAGAAAAAATCAGTCATATTTTGAAAAATATTATCTGCTAATTGCAGATGCTTACTAGTAGTTTTCCTGTAGGATCCTTGCTGAAGCGACACCATCAGCAAAGGTCTCAGAGCAGCCTGTCAGACTACGGCTCACTCCTGCAGGGAGACACATTAAGCAAACAATCTAGCCTTTAATTTCTTCAGTTTTCATGTTTCAAAAACCCAGGAAGGAAGAAAACCAGGCAAACAGCAAGAAATGGCAAGCATTGTTCCACTACGTGTCCAAGTTCATGGCAAATACGGTCACAGATTAATGAATCAAAACTGTCTGTAACGGAGTCAGGACAGTTAGAAGCAAATATGTATTCAAAGGCAGCTCAGGCTCTGCAGCTAATCCTACAGCCACAGGGGGTCCCTACCTGAGTAGGGATATGCTGATCTTGATTGCTCGTGTGACCTTTTCTGCCTGTGCTCCAGTGCCACATGGTGAGCAGAACAAGCTGCTTTTGCGCGGCATGAAAGCTGCAGGGTTAACCCTGGAGGCAATCAACACATTTCATCCTTGGCGTGACTGCCACGGAGTACATCACATGCTACTGCTGGTTATCAGGAAATCCTCTGCAGTTCCTAATTTACATATGCACAAATTAATGATCCTTATAATTTTTATTCTGATAAATGGACAAGCTCTTGTAGTACATGAGAACTTCCGTTTTCACACTCATTTTAGCCTTAAATCCTTCCCAAACAGGCACAGAGAAGCGCTTTGGCTGCATATATGAAAGAAACCACAGCCCTCATCCCCGGTCTCTCGGAGAAGCCAGGGCAAGGGATGGACAAATGGCTTCCTTTTGAGTCCCAGAGAACTTTTAATCAAACCTGTGTTTATCAAGTAACTGCTCTCAGTGTAAATACTAAATAGGAAAAGGAAATTTGACTCAGTGGCTGCTGTAGTCACCTTCATGGGATTTGGCAAATCAACCTAGGTTGTGTTCTCATACCATGAAGAAGTTGTTTCCTTAACACAAAGTAGTTCCTAGAATGCAAAATTTGGGCCAACAAAATTCCTGTAGAAATACAGATAGATGAAGGCTGCCCTAAAGACAGCTTTGCTTAGCTTAGCCAGGATAATTCCGCAGCCCTTTATCTCTGCTGGGATTTTACACCACGAAAGCCGTGTCAGTCTCTTCTTCTCCTTTGTCAGACAAGATAAGAACTAAGTGTCTGCGTCTCATTTAATAAAAGTAATATTTGTACTTTCTTCCAGTGCATGTATATAGGAAGAGGTTGTGCAAGGCTTCTACAGTAACAGTGATGTATTTTTTTCCTATTCATTACCATTTGAGCTTTTCCAATATCCTCAGCAGCATCTCCCTGTCTGACAGCCTGCTACAGCATCTAGGGAAAAGAGGAATACACAAAAAGCCTCAAAAGAGGCTGTCCAGAGACAGGACAAGGCAATAATATTTTATAAAAAATGCAAAACATTTCTGGTTTTGAATTTAGGAATACGCCATCCCCATTTACAGACCAAGATTGCAGCAATGATTGCTAATAGACCTCTGCAAAGAGTAAAAAATTACGTTGATTAGTTTCCAGCAGTGCCATTTGCCTTTGCAAAAGAGCCTGAAGTAAAATGAGTGTGAGAGCTTGTCCATGCTGTGTGCAGAAAAGAATTGAAATTCCCCAGCACGCTGGGGAACCAGACACAAACCCAGCACCTGTGACAAGGGCACCCAGCTGGGTGCATGCGCACTGGGCAGCCTGCTTCCTCCCTGCAAACTCTTACCCGTATTTATTGTCCATTTTAACCTAGGAGGGGTTTTTAATGACATTTTCCTCCTTTTAAATGATACTAGCAAAATCTGCTGCTCAAATGGTCAAATGCTTAATGCAAAAATACTTCTTGCCAATAGTGAAAGGCGAAATGCAAATAAACCTGTTCCTGCTATCCTCCTTAAAGAGACAGATTGATGTTAATTCTTCCTAAGGTACAGGGGAAACTGATAAAAGGGATCTCTTTAGCTTGTCCCAGCCATATTTTCGCTTCTGTCACATATTCACTGACTGCTCGCTGGCAGAACTGGAACAGAAACTCCACCAGGTTGATCCCCTCCGCCAGGAAAGAGGATGCTGCACGTTCCCCAAAGAGAATGCTCCCCTCTGACGCTTTGGCACAGAGAAAAGAGGCTGACCACACGGTCTGGGAGCTGAAAGAGGACTCGCAGGATACAGAGACATGACAATCCCACGTGGCTGTAGATGTACAGCTACGGACTTTATTTCAGAACTCAAAATTATCAGTCTTGCAAGCTTGACACTTCTGAAGAATCTGCTCTTTGATCTCTGTGACAAAAACCTCACCCTACTAGAACAGCAAGGTGCTGTCTCAGATTAATAGACAAGGAAGCACTTATTAATGTCTGAGGACACGGGCATCATGGTGATGAACATTATTGAGATGCTTAGGTAGGCAAGTGAGTATTAAATGCTAGCAGAATTCAAAACTATTTCACTAAACATGACCTTTTTTTTAACCTGTCTCTGCCTTCATCACAACCTGCTGCCACGCAGTGATGGCCTCAACCACCCATTCAGAAAAATAAAATAAAAAATAAAAAATAAGTCAAGACTTACTGTTTCAAACGTCAAAAAGTGGCAAAACACAAATCTTCTTCAAAATTTGCAGAAATGTTTTACCCACTGTCTATAAGAGATGCAAAAGGCTTTTTTGCATTACTGTTCATCTTTAAGAGAAAAGCTTCTTAAGAAGATGTATTTACCACACCAAACCAAAAGCACAGAAGGTCCAACAACTGCCATAAGCATGAAATATTTGAAGAATTAAAGCTGCTGTGCAAACACTGCCAGCAACTGGAACTGCTAATGCCTAACCTCAGTTGTGTAACAGGCACTGGAAGGAACCTTTGCAATAATGAGAAGCTCAGGAGTAATCAAATTCCTATCATGTGGCTCTCATGCACTGGGATATGTTAATTCAGCCAACCTTAGTCAAATGTAATTTAATGATAAAATATTTTTCAGTCTCTCCATACTGCACAGTGAGACTCTGACAGTCCTGGATCAGCTGCGGGGCCACACACACAGCAGTGCCACCGCAGCACCAGTTCCCATCCAAGAGTTTGTGCTTATCAGAGTACCTTCCTGTGGCATGGGTGATGTTTTCCTTGTCGCCCTGCCCAAGAGGACTGCCAGCCTGACACAAAGAGAAGTGACATTCACACGCAGCCAGGAAAAGCAAGCGACCCCTCTTGCAAAGCTGGTACCGCTGGAGGATTCATTCTCCTTTCCTATCCCTCTCTTGTCCTGTAGCAATCGGAGGGTGGACAGAAAGCACACTCAGCATCCTGCTCCAGCTCTCTTCTCCCTTACCTGGTACGTTATCTTTCTTTTACTCCCAGCTGTCCTGCACTGAGAGCACAGTGAGGCACGGAACTGAGCGTGGAAGACATTCTTCTCTTCCATGAGGAAATAAGGCACTCCCTGGAAGGGTTCAAACAAAGCTGAGAACGGAAAGAACAAACCTCTCAGGACTAGCAGCCCTGGGTTGAGAAGAAAGTCCAAGCACATTTCCTCTTTGTATTGTCTTAACTTTTGCATTTGATTCCTGGCACTACCAAGCACATTTTTGTAAAAAAAAAAAAACTTCTAAGTATTGTAACCTTCACATACACACACAAAGAAGCCAAATATCAGCCTATTTTCCATCCTACTGTCCCTGCCTAACAAGGCAGTTCGACAGGCAGATTGACAATAAAAGTAAGGCAGGGTTTTGGTTTGTTTTGTTTTCATGCCTGCCTACACACCAGTTACTTCCAAGCTCTGGAAGAAGACATTTGCTACCTGCTGTGCTGGTGTGCCTCCTTCCACAGCGTAACTGCCTCGCAGACAGCTGACGCACCTCCCTTTCTCTTACCTGCCCTTCACACTGCTCGTGTACAATTTGGGGAGTATTGCTGAGCTCTCTCTGAAAGGCTGCACACATCCATGTGCATGTGTGTGTACACACACACAGATATAAACACACCCGTGCTGTTGTTGACCTAAATTCCCCCTAATTGTTCAGGACAAATAATACTAGTACTAACACTGTGGCAGGGAATTGAGCTCACTCAGTACTTCACTATACGGAAAATCTAACAAAGCAGTTCACATGAAGGCAGCTGAAAGAAAACAGAGCCTGGATATGTATCACACACTTGATCTAAATTGCATAGCCGGGACCAACAACTTTTAGAAATCTTTGAGGAAAGATTACAACGGAGTTATCTTCAGAGAGATGTAGGGCTTAGGGATCCCTGTTTCTAGAGAGAGTGAGAGAAAAGCCATTTATCCCAGCTGTACATAGGGATGCAGAGATCAAAGTGACAAGGAAGCATGTGGAGACAGAAAGCCAAGAGACCTCCAAGAGGAAAAAGTGGATCGGGGAGCCCTGCGTGCTGGCTGAAGCTGCTGCTCCTCAGCTCTGCAGATCTGTTTGCTCAGCAAATAAGCAGCCAACTGAATCTCCATTGAAGGATGAAATCAGCATGTTTTCACATCTGATTGCCTGAACACAAGCAGCCAGGCCATAATTTTGAACTTAAATGTGACTGGCCTGCCTTCAGGATTTCAGAAGTGCTGGGCAAGAAAGATACAGCCAGTGTGTCAGGAGGCCAAGCCTGTAAAGCTCCTGGAGTTAAACAGGTACGTGACGAAGGCAACCTGTGCCAGAGTCCTGTCACTCAAATACTTTAGTGTTTGGTTTTTGTTTTTTAACAATCTCTGACCTGGTTCTTGAAACTTCTAGCCACCCCACCGTCAATACTAGGTGGCGTTTGGCACCAGCAGCTGTACCTGCAAGCAGCCTCGTACCACCACTGCTCCCAGTAGTGGTGCTTCCATTTCAGCCCCTGAGAAACCAAGGCCTGGTGTAAGCGGAGGCTTTTGCAAATGCTGATCTTTTCTCTCCCAGTTCAATTTTCCCACCTGCAGATTGGAAATAACACGCATTTTGCAGAGAGGTGATGTGTCCGATGCACAAGGCAAAGCGCCGCAGTTACCTCACGCACTAAGCCGCTCCACGGGTGCCATACGCCTGGAAGTACACCCCACTCTCCGAAAACATCGGTTAACACTGTTTAGTCGAAGGAAATCTCCGTGGCCATATGGGCTCCTATAGCCTTATTAATCTGCTTCATCAGTGCCAAGCAGCAAGTTGCATTTATGAGGCTCGTATTCCTTTTAAAACCAGCGGGGGCTTCCCCTTCTGTCTGCGGCTCTGCTTGAGGACTCTCTCTCACGTTCCCTGTCCTCGCAGCTCTGGTCGTGTTCCTCCCCACCCACGCTGGCTGGAGGCTGACACCTACTTTCATTCCCCTCTCCTTTCCTAATGCATATTGTCAAAAATGTTGTTCCCCGCAGCAATGCTTAGTCATAAATTCATCTGGAACTTTTTACACTGCTGTTGCATTTGCATGCTAATCAGCAAAGCTTCTTCTCCCGACCCAGAGGAACGATCAAGCCACGGGCTTACAGAAACCCTCGGCTCACAGGGTTACCAATTCCTTATTACTCTCCGAGTCCCTTTCTGAGCTTCATTTAATCTATCAGGATTCAAATCTGGCCTTTAACCTGTCACCTCCTCGCCCCCGATCCCAGCCGGGATCACGGTTTGACCTCCCCAGGTCACAGCCCTGGATTTTCTGCCTCCAGATGTTCCCTTCTGTTCCCCCGCGCTAATACCGGTTACCACGAGGATGAGATTGGATTTCTCAACTCATGGGTGAAGCACTGAAAAGAAATGACCGCTCTAATAGCTCCAGCTCACTGATGTTAAAGTGACGATATCATTTGCCCATCAGTCGGGCCTCTCCTAGAGCTTGGCACTTACCGCGCTGAACAAAAACCGCTTTGATCACTTCTAACTAGATGATAAATACATATACACACACAGGTGGATGCAAAATCCATTTCTTTGCATGAGATAAATAAATATTTTGTTGAAATTTTGATGATAGAAATAATTTAAAATGCTTAAAGGGAAAGGAAAAATTTCTACAACACTAAAATAAGCATTGCCTGACTTCAGCTCAGTAGCAAATGTTTGTGTTTGGTTTTCTTTACATGTTTTTGCCAGTTACATTCAGCCACCATTTAACGGCACTTTTAAGATATATTTGAAGCAGTCATTTCTGGCCCTAAGTTCCGCAAGAACTGAGTTCATGTTGTGAGATTTGAACAGAGACCTGAATTTTTCAAAGACTGCCACCTCCCACATCACAGCTCGGGGGCATCCCCAGCACAACCTCACGGAAAGACAGTACCAAAAAACTGGCAGGGTGCGAGTTTCTGCTGCTTTGGGCTCCCTCCAGGTTGCAGAACACACTCAGGGCGCTGAGCACTGCATGAAGCTATTTGCACATCTTGGATCGATTACTAGATCGGGAGTTTAAGAGAAGATGGTCCAGCAGTCAAACTATGGACTTGGGATTCTTGAGCTTCTGTCTTTCCCCTGATAAAGATTTCTATCTGGCCTTGACAAAGTCAGGCAGGGTGACTTTCACCTGGCCTGCCTTTAGGTATTTAAAAGTTAGTTGCCACAGTCTCTGAAAATAAATTCATCTGCCACCAATTCCCCCTCTGGAGAAACCAATTCCTTCTCATTAACTGCAAAGGGCACCTGAAGATCTCGTGCAGATTTCAACAGCCAGCCTCGAGATGCTTAGATCCAGTGGGATGAATCCCACCGTTGTGCACCAGTCTCCTCCTATAAAACAGCAGTGTTGTCTTACTACCAGCACACTGCACACTGACATAGTTTAATGAAAAAGGTGGTTTTAGATATTTCCCTGCTGGACTTGTGTGTTCAGAAATAGCACTGGAGAAAGGACTAAGCTCTGTAAGCACCAATTTAAACTCTCCTTCTACTCTGCCAGAGCAGGATGTTTGCTGACAATAAAGCCACTGGCTCCCCTGGGTGAATGGAGTTCGGGCTCTGTCTGTTGAGACTGACAAAAAGATTATTGCTCGAGATCCTGCCCTTTGTGGTGTGGACATCTAGGACAGGGATTAGAGTCACCGAGCTCATTTGACGTAGAAGAGACCACTGCCACGTTGGGAAATGGCAATAGGCACCATCTGAGCGCTTTTGAGCCGGCTGCCTTAAGGGTGGAAGTTGGTGTAACCAGCTGATGGTGATGTAACGAACACGGCCATCCCAGAAACAGGTTTCTAAGTCCAGCAGGACTGAACAGACACTTGGAGCTTTCCTGCATACAGAATGAAATCTTTGAAACACCGTGATTTTACACCAGAAATGCTGAAATTAAAACAGATCCATCTTAATAGGCATTTTCCCTTGATGCATGTTGAAAATAGCTTTTGGTTTTAATACATTTTTGTAAGGCTTTAAAGGTGACTTCCACAGTAGCTGTCCTAGATCATTTCCTCCCCTTTCCTGATTTCTGAGAATTGAAGCAGACGCTAGGTTTAGGATTGTTAAGCAACACTCACAAAAAACAACCGACCACACAGAGGACCCCAAACTCTGGGAAAACTTAGACAAAGGAAAGGCCCTAAAAAACATTTGTGAGCCAGAAAGATACCAGAACCCCCTGACTCCTGACTTTGAAAGCAGCTATATTCTTCCTCCTTTCTGGGAAAAGAACTCCCATCTTCAGCCTTCCCAACAGGCAAATTTGTTTGAAAATGGTTGCTTATTGTTTGAAAGCTGGCAGCCTTAGGAAAGCACAGGACTTTTAAGTGATCCTAAGTATTCCTTCATATATTTTTAATCCCTGCAATTGACAACCTTAACTGGTGTGTAAAAACTAATGGACCTCAGTAGGCACCCAGCTGAAATAATAACCATCCCTTGAATATAAAAAAACAGGAACTCAGAGCATCTATACCAAGTGATTTACCTTGAAAATTAGGATTTGTGTAAGTAGCATGTTTCTTCCCACACAGCAGACCCCCATCTCTAAACATGTGGGGCCCCATTTTGCTTTCCCTTACTTCCTCTGTCAAGCTCAGTGGATTTATACAGATGGAGGCAGGGGGGGAATCATACTTGCTGCATTTAGCTTCAATTTTAAAATAAATGAATTTTCCAGAACAGTGACAGTATTGACCTTACATATTAACCAAATAGAAATTTTAATGAAACAAGTATAACACTGAGTATAACCATAATAGATATGCAAATATTGGTCTTTTCTTAAAGGTCTCCCTATCTGGTCACATGGATTTTTCTTGCACATGTGGGGGTGAACTCAGAGAGCATTTATTAGAAGCAGAGAAGGAAAGGATGGCTGCACAGCCATGGAGAATCAGGCCATCAATTAGACCTTCGTTCTCATCGCACGGGAGCTCTCCCTGACTTCTCCCTTGAACGATGATCACAGGAGAGCTGTAAAATTTGCTCCTTTCTTAATTTCTTCTTGCTATGTGACAGCATCCACCTTTGCTTTCCATTGGTATTCAAGAACAAACCCTGCCCCAAAGGAGGCAAAGATGCATCCAAATTTTATTTTAATTGGGCTTGACTAAACTAGACACAGTGTAGTGAACGATTCACATGGATGGCGACTCACCCAAATATGTACCAGTTAAAAAACCAACAGTGGGGTCTCCTAAGGTTCCTAGCCTCAGCAGACCCAAACTGCGTTTTGCTTAAAGCTCAAAGACCCTGGAAAGCAAACAGGAGGCGGGAACCTGGCCTAGATTCATGCAGAAGAGTACAAAGGTTATAAAATAGAAGGTTTGAAAAGCAATCAGAGTCACCAGCTGAGAGAGGTTTAAAATAGCAGCCTAAAATCAGAAGCTTCAAAATAAAAGTCAAATAAAAAACTATTTATTGAAAATAGCTAAAAAATCCATGATCTGAAATCACACCGTCTGTATCCTAGCCAAGATCAAATTCCC
Organism: Anser brachyrhynchus; assembly: GCF_964034855.1. Lineage (NCBI taxonomy): Eukaryota > Metazoa > Chordata > Aves > Anseriformes > Anatidae > Anser > Anser brachyrhynchus. The sequence continues at coordinate 4,382,585 of NC_137702.1, read as the reverse complement.
TAACTGCAACATCTGCCTGATGGTTTGCTAGACCTTACTGCCCAGGGCCAGATGGCTAAAGGTATTTAGGTACCTAAGGATGTGGAGAAGTGCCTACCGGGACTTGCTAGGCATCGAGTTCCCACCCAAGTGGTTTCCACACACTGTTCTGACTGCTTGCAGGGTATTTGCATCGCTTGGCACCTCTTAAAACTAGGACTTGTGAATGAAGTTCCCCAGAAGTTCCTTTCCCCAGCATTCACTTTCCACAAAATCTGGGTGTACGTCTCCTGGTGGAACCAGTGAAGGTCGGAATGATCCTTAAAAAACCTACCTTTGCATACCCTGAGGTGGTACCTGAGTTGCCTCACAACCATCTTCTCCCAACCATGGAAGTGAGGCACTTAAATTCTCTGCCTCTAGAAGTTTAAAAGTGGTGCTACTTTGTGCTACAATATGGGAATATTAAACAATCCTGTGGTTATTTATATACATTTGTATACAGCAGGCACATAGAATCAGAGCTATGACGTTATCAGCTCCTCACAAATGACAACTGGTTGTTATTTGCACATGAACCTCCAGGTGCAGTCCTTCCTATTTCACAGCTGTGCTACGGCAGGATGCTGTTCTGGGTCTGTCCGGGTGGAGCTGTGCCCTGACAGCAGCAAGAAACCCTGGACAGACCTAACAGTACAACAGCCTCTGGCCACTGTACAGCTCCGGGTCTGTGAAGGACACAAAGACGTGCTCCGAGACTCATGGGAGTCATAAAACCAATTAGTTTTATCTACGACGCTGATGACTTCTCCCCAGATTCAGTTCTAAATGCCCAGGCTCCCTCCATGCACCAAACTGCCCAGCCGTTTCTTATCTAGGCTCTCGGTACCCCTGCTACTTGCTTCCTGGCGCACGTCCTGCAGGCCGGTGACCGTCCCGGTGGTGCTGTTCCTTCCTCCTCTTTGGAAGCCCCCGAGGGCCTGGCCTGGGCTCCCTTCCCTTCCCCTTCAGTGCTCAGTCCCAAGGTTCTCTCTTGCTGCTCCGCTGTCACCTCTAAGCTGACAACTCACAAATCTGTCTTTCCAACCCTACCCCATGTCCATAAATCTCTTCAGCACATCACCCAGGATAACCCCCCTGCCAGCTCAAGGGCAGCCTGGACAAAATTGAGCACCTGATTTCTTATAACCTCCACCCTCCCCCTTCCTGCCTTTCTCCATTATTTCCTTAATTTCTCCTCCCTCCCTGCTCCCTCCCCTTCTCCCAGGCTCGCAATGTCAGCACTACCTTTTATTCTTCTGCCACCTCCTTCTCACGTGCCGGCTGACAAGATTTAGTGAATTCTTTTCTCCGTGATATTCGACCCTTTCATTCAGTCACATCAAGTCAAACTTTGCCTATGCCCTTTTCATCCTCACAACTTCAGAACTTCTCTTCCACAACCGCAGCCCGCTCTTTCCTTACAGCCTGCTTAAGATCCAGGATTCCTCCCCTCCCGTCCCGCTTTGCCCATCAGTCAGAAGTTGGTGCTCCTTCTGTGTATCGTTTCATTGACTTCTGCTTTAACAGCTTTCTAGTGCTGTGCCTGCAGCTCCGTCCCAGTCTACAGAGAGCCTCTCTTCTCTTACCTTCCTTTTTGCTCCCCGTGTGCCGCCTGGGACAATCCAGGCATCCCTGTTCCATCCTACACCGAGCAAATTCTCTGTGCCTCACAGATTCCAAGGAACAAAGTGCCTCGGCCTGTCTGAAATAGAAGTGCCACCACAAAAGAATTTTTGTTTTATTTTTGAAGTGGGTGTTGGTGGAGATGTTTGCTATCTACAGAAGTCTTTTGCTGCAGTACAACAGCCTATGTTGTTTGGAAGCAAAGGTAACGCTAGCAGGTAGGTTTTGTTGAAAAATTGTTCTTCTCTCCTACAACACGAAGGTAACAAGGCACAGAGATTTTTCTAGCAGTAGAGCTGCAGGTGTGCAGCCTAATTCCTTGTATATCCAAAATTGTGTTTAAACCTGTGCTCTGTCACAGCATTTTTATGTTGGAAAAGGAAGGGGAAACATTTATGGTGCATCTGAGTCAAAAGAAGGGCGCCAGCACCATCCCTGGGAAGGTCAGCACCAACACCAAGCATCCCTACCAAGAACAGAGAGCTGCCGTGAGGCCAGGTACACAGAACTGCATCCCTTCCTTTCCTGGAGCAGGCAGACAAGAGATCGGGTCTTAAAAATGCAGGATAAAAGAGAGATGCTGAAGTTCCTCCACTTTGGTCAACGAAACCTTTCATTTCTTCAGCTATTTTTACAAGATCCTGAAAAGAAAACATTTCAGTCCAAGATCAGAAAGAATGGTTTGTGTTACACTAACTAACCTCCTGGTGTTCAGTTCAGGATGAAAAACATTAGATCTACTTTGGATTGATCCACACCAAATTTACTTCCTCCAAGTTTACTCTTTGGTTGACAAATTGAAAAGCAATTGCTCGGCCCTTTAGGTGAAATCTTGTGTTTTTCTCCCATTCCTCACTATGAGGAGTTTCAGCTGGGTCTTTTCATCTCAATGGTAAAAAGACTTTTTCTCAGTTTTCTCTGGATCTCTTCCAAGAGTCTCTCATTTTTCAGTCTTTCTCTGAAATATGAAAAAGGACCCTCTGCAGAAAGCTATCCTCTAACCTCTTCTTTGAGTCCCTTCCCAGCACAGTCAGTTCCCCGAATCCTCTGTGTATTCTCTTTGTATTTCCCAGCAGGAAATGTCTTAGAGTCTCACGTTCCCCTCAAGTGCCCTATGAATTTTTCCTTACTCAGGACACTGAGCAAACTACCCAGTCCTACACCCTGGAGAAAGTCCTCCTTTGCCCTTAACAATTCCTTAAGACCTTTTCAAAATAAAGAAAAAGGAAAAAAAAAATCTATTGTATTTGCTCAAGAAGGAAAATGTATGAAAGCCAAAGTTGTGCATATCCCCATAACCCTGCTGCACTTCAAGATCTATTTTGTCAAAAGACAAAGACATTTTGCCGACATCTAGGGGAAATTCTGTGCACTTTTCCACCAGTGTCACTGGGGTTGTTGGGAAACCATTTCTGCGGAGGGAAGGGTGTATAAAAACTACCTCAGTGCAGCCAGGATATAGCCCTTTTTTATTCCTGGGAGAAGCTGCCAAGTGCCCTCCACCTCCCCTGAAACACCCACAAGGAAGAAGCCCCCACCCCCAAACAGAAATCGCTTGGTCCGAGCAGAAGCACAACTCGCAGCGGGGAAGAAAACAAAGCTGGGTGTTTCCCCAGCCGTCGCTAGATGTGTTCCCAGATCCTGCACGGGTCACAAAGCAAAAATGAAGATGTTTTGCACAGACAGGTGCAGGCACTGCTGTGATTAATCAAGCCATAATTAGGGACCTGTCGGCAGGCGCTAAATATATGTTCTAGGGCTTCAACCCTCTTAGAAATCTGTGGATGGAAAACTTGCCAGGCACGAAATTTATAAAAACAGTGAGTCTTTGGATGATAAATGCACGCAAGAAAAGAATCTTTCACCAGGCTATGATAACGACAAGTCTCTCTTTTTCTTCACATCTAAAAATACTTTTTTTCTCTATATTTCTCTGTGCTCTTTTTTCAAGTATTTTAGTATCAATTGACTACGAAGTTTAACTGATTAGTGCTACCCTCCCGTGGGTAAAACAGGCACAATTTCAGCATCTGCAGCAAATCAGTAGGTGTATTGTTTTACACCGAGCCATGTACCTGCAACAGTCTGCGGAAGCGCCAGAGGCTTCAAAATACTGAGAACAAAACAGCTCCCAGCTAGCACAGCCTGCACCTCACCTGTCCCTCTGCACCTAGCCAAAGGCTCCATGAAATACCTCCATTCGACAGGGAGCAGAGGGTAGGAGTGCAGGGGCATTTTATAACCTACAGGTGAATTAATGCAGCCAGAGTCTGAGGCAGCGCACCTATTTCTCTGCAGATGTACAACAGGGCGCCGCGTCAGCCCATGTCTGAACCCAACGCCAGCCGCCGGAGGAACTCATGCGGTTGGTATCCCTTGGGAGGAAGAAATTCAGCCATCTAAACCCTGATCAGACTTGAGGTAGCTCCAGGGGAAGCCCGCAGAATGAAGCAAGGTTATTTGGGAAGTGTGTGCCAGTTAAGGCTGCCCTGTTCGGGATAAAGCAGCCGTGGGTGATGCTGCTGGTTTCCAGCCACCCCTCTGACAGACTTCAAGCCTTCCCGTGGATATTCTCCTCTCTCTGCTCCACGCAACACATTTCTGTCCCTGTATGAAATATTTCCTTTACATCACAAGACAATTCTTTTGAGCTGCTCCCAGATACATATACGTCTCAGTGATGGCAGCTCTCGGATGAGCTGTCAATAGCATGACAGTGGGAGATGATCAAAGCCAGCGTTAACAAACCGCCCAACCACCCAGCCGCTCAGCGGGGATGTGCGGCGGGTGCCGCCTTCCCCACCAGTGGGTTTTGCTAATTGCAGAGGACCGGTTCGTTTAGGGCTACCTCAAGCACGTCTTTATGAGCTGAAGTCACTGTTGATAGGCTTTTGATAATAAAATATCTGCTGTCCCGTGCTGACAGCATGATATACAGAAACAACATGACATACCGAGGCTGTGGGTGATGTGATTATGTATTTCTATCATAATTATGTTATATAGTGCTATACTACATAACACCATTAAACCAAAGGGGGTTCCAAGAACTGAAATGCTGCTCCGGACAGAAACCTACCCTACAGACCCGTGTTCTGGAAGCTCCATGCTCCGCATCTTTGTGCTTTTCTTCCTGTCAGCGATCAATTGCTCTACCGAATTTACACAATTTCATTTCAGCTGGATATTGGTTAAAATTTTGTGAGGAAGGCAAAGTGTTAGGTATCTGATTGAGCTCGGTGTTATTAAATGTGAGGGGGAAGTCATCTAATGTCTGTTTAATTGTGGCTGCCTTTAGTGAGTAATATTGATGATTAATCAATGGACCAAAGGGAAGAAGCTGAGAAGGGAAATAAGGCCGAATCAATGTGCAGGAGAGGACGTGAAGTAAGATGGACTCCGAATCGATGGTGTTGCTCCTTGCTCAGTTAGGCTGGCGATTGGGATGTGCCCTCTGCGTGAGCTCACAGGCGATGCAAAGAGGTTGCCTCACAACAAAGACATTTCACTGCTTTTTATTTATATTGATTTCCCAGTGAAGTGTGTCTTGGCATTAGGGATTCCCACAGAGCTGGGAAGAAAGATCGGCTTCTTTCCTCAGCAGGTCAACAAATCCTGGGTGATGAATCTTGTCTTTTCAGAAAAAGAGACAGGAGCAGAGGTTTGGCTCTGAGTTGCCTCCGAGAAAGGAAGAACTGAAAGTGTGTCTTTAAAAAGGAGGAAAATGTGAAAATGTTTGAAACTGAAAAGCTGTGATTAAGGGGGAAGAAAATGAAAAAATATCCAGGCAGGGGAAAGACAGATTGATGAGGTCAGTGTTGTTAAAAAGAGTACCATTCGGTACGGTGACAATTATTTGTGTATTTATTTATGGCATTGTTAGTTAAGGCAGGTACTTTCTGTGGACACCACATCACAGGCTCACAAGCTTTCTTCACACCCCACACCCAGCTGGCAGCAAAGCGATGAGCAGAGCTGGAAGAAGTGCTGTCCTCTGCTGGCTGGAAGTAATTCACACAGCCCAGCTGCGTCAGAGTCCCTGATTTAATGTTTGAAAGAGAAAGTCTTGTGACAGTGAGAGGTAACTTTGTGCCAGAGCAGGAGGGGAGGGCGCTCCCTTGGGCAGCAGTTCAATACTGGATGAAGTTTGGAGTTTAAACACAGAATAAACAGCAAAACTAACACTAGCCCAGGCATGCTAGCTCCTAGACTCTACCCAAACAGCCAGACGTTGGTAGTCCCTGCAGCACCAGGGCAGAAAGTTACAGTGATGCTGATAAATCACTTGGATATTGCTAGAAATGAAGATGCTGTTAATAATGCATTCTGCTTTGCTGTGCTTTCCTTGTTATTTTTAAGCCTTGGTTGGTTTAAAGGAAAATGTTTCTTACATTGCCAGTGAAACAGGTTTCCCAGAGGCACTCAGCAGAATAAGCAGAGAGGGCTTGTGACTTTTCCCAGCTCCTGTGGCCAGGTGATACTCAAACACTGGATAACACCGAGGACTCACACGTAGAGTAACTTAAATCTTGCCAAGTTTGTGTGTTCATGCTCCATTAGCACTATATGGGATATTTCCCCATGTCAGTATGTGGTAATAGACAATAAACTTCACCTTTTAAGCTGCTCCTGAATGCCGTAACACAGCCACCTATCTTACAAACCAGAATGGATGAATATGTATATTTTTATCTCTTCTCTGCTTCCCATCTGCATGAAACATATGCCACGTACTGTGATTCCAAAGGATCAGAACAGGGTCTACAGTCCACCTGCTAAAATTCATAATAAGATACGCATAATAAAACCTTGCAGAGGAAATCACTTCTCTAACCAGGAAAGAAGCCCTCACTTTTAATGAGGGTTTAATTAATGTCAGATTGGCTCAGTTGGTAGTATTCTTGCCTCTGGTGCAGAAGGTCACGGTTTTGAGCCCTGTCTCAGGCTCTGGGCTCATAACCAATGCTGACACTGCAATGTACTTTTGCTACACTGTTAGAGGTTCTGACCTTCAAATGAGGTGTTTAAACTCAGATTCCTCCTGCGAGTCTCTGGTGGTTCTTCCAGCTGGAAGCTAAAGGTGTTCTGGCATTTTTCAAGCAGCACAGGGAATAGCCCTTGCATCCTGACGTACCCTTGCTGAATAAAGTAGGTTATAATACACAAAGCTGCAAGTGTCAGCCATTGCTGACAGTTGAGGATACACACTAATGAGACCCCTCTGTTTATTTATGTGCTGACTCCACTTACAATATAGGAAATGCTTTTTCTTGGTGCTTAAGGAGGAGAAACAATGGGAAGACATTAATTTGATTTCCAAAATGAGAATGCTTTGTGCATTTTCAAAGCAAAATGGTACCACTTAAAATAAGCTAATATTGTAGGCAAGGACGGACAGAAGGAATAAGAGAAACGTGAGGCTTGTGAGGTAGATAAAAGCCATTTCAAATCTTCTTGCAAACTAAATGTTGCATTAGAATCAAGACTGACCTTCAGCAGCAATAGGGTTAAAATACCAGGAAAAGTGTTCATGAAATAGCAGTCAAATTGATATCAATCTATGTGATCCTGTTAATCAGCTGAGTCATCACAAAAGCCATCGTATGAACCCATCTGGAAATTAAGGTCTTTATGATCTGTCCATTCAGACCATCACAGATGATTTAGAACTCAGTGTCAGAACCGTTCCACTTCCAGCGTTGCCGGTCCTCCCAGCCCCTGCCCTCCTCCCCTCCTTCCAGCACACACCTTACTTTAGAACAATAAAGGTTTCTGGTTTCAACCCCTTGGTCACATTCTTGCCTGAAGTAGATTTAATTCTGCACCTTAAGGCAGAAGGCACAAATACAGTTCTTAAAACCAAAGTCTCTTTATGCAAAGCATTGAACTAGTAGGAGAAAGCAATAGCAAAGCCCAGAACTTCATTTTGGTCTTTCTGCCTGCCCCTGAGAGAACTTCTGTTACACTCAATTACTGCACAAAAAAATGTCAGATATCCACGTTACTCACCTTTCAACCTAACGGTGACTTCCTAACACGAAGCTTACAGTTTGTGTTTCTCAAAGACCCCGGCACCCCCAGATGGCAGCTGCAATGGGGCCTTGTAGGACAAGCCATCCTAGCAGAGTACCTTTCAGCAACACCCAGCTTTTGCTATTTCCTCTATCTTGGCTTGGGAGGAAAACAAAACAGGTTACAGAATAAGTTTGTGTACAATGTGCCGCCTACACAACAACTTGTTGAAAATAACTGAATACAGTGCTCCAAGCCAAAGCTTTGATTATCTAAAATCTGGTTTATGGCTAGGTAAATAAAATACAATCAGTTCACATATAGAAATTTAATTGGATTTATTTGTAAGACACCCTATCTCCTTCCTTTTATGCACTCTGCTGGGCCTACTGCCACCTGAGCAGAGAAAAATTGAAATGATGCCATCTACCTTTATGAAATTCCGTCTAAGATATTTACAGAGGCTCACTTCATGAAGATGGACTTTTTTATTCTTCAATAAATCACGTCTAGTCTTCAGGTAACAACTATAATGTTAGAAAGGCCCAAAAAGTAATTTACGGCTCTGGAAATCAGAGAAACTTGAAAAGAACGTACGGTTTTAGAGAAGTGAGCTCCAGTCCTATGGAGGCGATCTGTTTGAGCTCCCAGGCAGTCTCCCCTGGGTATTCAGCCACAATGCTTTTGTGTGACTGCAGCGCTTGAGACCCCGAGTGGTGATAATATTCTGACTTCCAACTCGGCTGATAGCATCTGCATAATTCTAGGTATAGTTGGTATTTCTTGGAGCAGGAAAAACAGCTTTCATGGTTCCTTCCAGCTATATTCTTCTATGATTGTGTATTTTCTGGGATTTTATCTGCAGCGTAATGTTGCATTAGCTTCTAAAAAGGTACAAGGTTCAAGCACAGAGCTGTAATGCATGAACAAGGAACTCAAATTTCCAATTATGGGGGAAAAAATTAATCCCTGACTCGTTAAACTGAGCTGCTTGAGTGCAAATGGCATTATTGCTGTCAGAGGGGATCCAGAAAGCAGGCTGCTAAAGCTACACGCCAGCTCTCTGAGCAAGTGAGGGCGTGAACAGCACGGGGCAGGATTTGGCCCTGCGGATGAAGCTGCTGACAGAGCAGGCTAGCACATACACTCAAGTGGGTTTATCTCACCTAATATTTTTAGCTTAATTCCAGCAGGGCGTTAAGTCTAAATGAGCTGTCTAGGTCCTCACTGTACACAGCGATGAGAGGAGAGGCTTCCCCGAAAACACTTCACAGTCTTAAAATGAGTGGGATGAACTGTTGTGCAGAGCTGCCGGTTTCTTTCCACTGACTTTAGAGGGAATTCAAAAAGGTGACTGAAGACCTTAATGAGAAGTTTGAAAACAGCACGTCCTGGGTCCCACACTAAAGAGATTCTATTGAAGATAAGGCAGGAAAACATCAGTAGAAAATGTTGCACTTCTACTCTTTACTGCATAATGAGCTCAATGAAATTGAAATGAAGTATGTGAAACAGGTGGGATTCTCAGATCTGGACACTGGTCCCTTTCAGCAGGTGGACTATGAGGGGTCACTAGGGGCTCACGGGTCTCCTTCCATCTTCCCAACGAGGCAGCCTGCAAGTAATGTCACATCCTGCTGAACTCCAGCCCGGGTTTCCCAAGGCTTTTTTAGCTGTCGTAGCTATAGCAACAGGAGCCCAAACAACTCTGTTCCCTACATGACATGACTTTGTTGGGTGTTTCTTACAATTGGAATTCAGCTGTGATCAAAAGTAGGGGTGCCAGCTCTCGTGGGGAGGTGTAACACGCCCCCAGCAGGACCTCATCAAGCTGCAAAGTAACCTGGAGAGATCAGAGCCCGGGGACCTGCAGGCAACAGACGCGACTTCAGGAGCCATGCCAGGTCCCCACCGCAGAGGGAAGAAATCAATTGCAATGTCACGAAATAAAGATTGGAAACAGGGGTTTCTTCCTCCACTAAAGCAAGTAACATTCATCCTTTTTATTGTGCTCTTTTATTGAAATGCACTCTGCTTTCTAATGCTGGTGGCCGCTACACTTGTTACAAGGCTCTTTGGGTGAAGATGGATAAATGATTTGGGAATCTCTGCCTTGGTGGCTTGTTCTGAATGCTGCTGCCCTCACCCCGCTGCTGTGGCTTTGGCTTTGCTTCCAGCAGTGAGCAAGGCAGGGTCCTGCGTTCATCTCTCGGGAAGAGATATTTATACAGGTATTGATCGAGCAGACTGGAGGGCAGGCAGACTGATACCTGACTGTTTTATAGTACTGCTCAGAAGGATGTCAGTGAAATCTTTTTTTTTAATTCCTTATCCCCTCTGCCAGTGCATTTTAAAGCAAAGGTAGAATTGCCACAACTGCATTTAACAGCTACTTGCCAAAATCAAAATATATGGAAAACATTGAGACTGAACAAAACCATAAACAAAATCTCAAGTTACTTTATGCATTAAACAAACCTACGCAGTACCTTTTGCTTAGAATTTATCTTCAGCGGAAGCCCATTTCACAGAGGAGTTTTTCTTCCCCAGCTGTAGGAACGCGGCCAAAGGCTGAAGAGACTTCTCTCTGGAAGATGCTGTCCCCTCTAGATGGTATACAGAGCTGATAAACAGTTGTATGGGTTTTTTTTGAGAGCAGGTCTCTTTTCTCTAAGGCTTCCACTTAAAGCTCTTTGGTTAGGACTGGATGCTCACACATTCAAACACCCAGACAAGACCAGAAGCCTGCACAAGAGTGGTTTCATTGTTTGCCGACGCTAAGAAGAGTCAGACACATCCTTGGAGACAGGGAAATAATGGGAAGGAAGCAATATCCCCAGAAGCAAAGGCGAAACCACAGCAAAATCTTCTTGTAGCAGCAACATTTCTGCAGACAGCTTCCCATTCCCAAGACAATAAGTTTAGCCACTTCTTGAGGGAAGATAACACATTTTCTGCCTGTATGCGTAGAAAAGAGACCTTTGGAGAAGTGCATGTGCTAGAGCTAAGAAGCTGATTCTTGCTAGCAATGGAAGCGTACTGCCAATGCTACCAGAAATAAGGCTGCAGAACTTGGAAGAGCTTGGAAGAGGCAATACGGAGCCATGGGCTCACTCCACAAATCCCTCACGTCCCTTTTGTCTCTGTTCTTCTCACAATGCAGGGACATCACAAACACCCAGGTCCAGGACTGAATCTTCCATTATACTAATCATCCTCCTCAAAATGACTTTTTTATTTATTTCCCTTTTAAAATTGTATTTTCAAGAACAAATTTATCTATGTTTAAATTAAAAAAGGCAAATCATTTGGCTAACTTGACAATTTTCAACTAATTTTTCCTTTCTCCTCTTAAGGGGAAAGTTGAGAATTCAATTATTCTTCTGGTTCCAGCTTTCAGAAGAGTAGCTCTCACCAAGTAGCAAAAAAGCCCATCAGTCACGGGCTTTAATCTGGAGCCTGGTGTCAGAACAGAGACATACAAAAATTCAAAAGCTCAAGTCATATTATCATATTTTTTAAGTCCTTTTTTAGAAATGTGGATCCATAACAGTAGCTAAGGAAGGGCTGGAGAACAGGGCTGCAGATTTCCTACAGAATATCCTAAAATACTTTTACTCATTCCCAAATTACAAATAAAGATATGCTAGTGCCTGACATCACCATTGCATAAAAACTACTGATCAAATCTCAATGCATTCAATTTCATAGCCTCAATATAATGTCTCGATATAGATTCCGTAGTACAATGGCATGAACTCACTCATTAACTGTAAGCACTACCCAACCTGACTTTAATACAGCAAATAATGCCAAATTGGTCATAATTACAACATAAAACTCCTGTTATGTCACAATTAATTTATTTTTTATTCATATTTGTAGCTAATGAAAATAACTTATGATGATAAATAATTCCTTAAAAGTTCACTCCTGTGAAGAGTAGAACAGGTGTGGTCCATGTTCCTATTACCTGAATCATCCTGGAGATGAGTTTTAATTTGCCATAAATACTTTATGCTGCGTACTTTACTACTGTATTATTCATTTTCTAGCAAAATATGAGGCGAGTAGTCTCACATGGGAAAAGACTGTGGATGGATATTAACAAGTGGATTTTTTTCCCCTTTTCCAATCAGCCCTCAGGGCTTCTGGAAAGCAGGAAAGCCTGCTGTTACTGAAGCACAGTGGCAAGATCGCCAACAAGTATGTAGGGAGTAGTTTCCCTGTATTGGGAAGTACTTCCAGATATTTTAGTTTTGACAAAAACATAGACAAAAGTATTCTATGTTAACAGTTTTAGTTTTCTACTCCAAAGTTTATCATGAAAATAGTTGTGCTCTTCCACTTCAAAAACTTTCCATCATGCTAAATGTTTGTCGTAGTCTGAAAATACAGAAGGTTTTAGGCATTTGTTAATGCCAATCGTTCCTTAAATTACTCACAAACTGAGCAAAAATTTGAATCTATTCACTCTATTCTTCCTCAAATATTTTAACACTTCACCCCTTAGGCATCTCCCAGCAGAACAGTGCTTCCTGGTGAATATACCCCCAGGTAACAACGTGATCCACTTTCTACAGCAGGAAGTTCTTCATTTAATAATAATTTACGCTGAAAAATAAAAGCTCCAACCTAGCTCAAAGCACACTGATGTTATTTAGATGTTTTTTACCTGTCTATCAGAACCTGAATTGACTACCTACAAAAAAAAAGCTAACTGCTGCTGTTTCCCAGCACACAAGGATCCCTCATGATGGGGCTCAGGAAATGTATTACAGTTCAGACCTTACGAAACACTCTCAAATCTCCCAGTCCTTTGTCTGTTCTGCTGAAATCCTTCTCTTTCTCTGAAAAATATGTGTAAACAACCTTGCCTACCCTCAGCAGTATATCAGAGTCCATTCTTGGAGCCAGCCTGCAAGTCTGCGTGTCTCAGCCCCGATGCCTTTGGAGGCAGCTAGGAAATAAATAGACAATAACAATAACAGAAACTGGAGTCCAGGCTCCTGCTCCAGTTTTACTGAAATGTGTTCCTTCTGAGCTACGGGTACAGGTCTCCCGTATTATCTTTTGCAGAATAACTGACAAGAACAAAGCCCACAATTATTAACCTTTCCACTTGTTCCCATAGTTTATTGTGACAAGACAATGCAATAAGCCTGAAGGTAATCAAAAAGCAATTTTGTAGTAGTGAGCTTAAAATGACAAACCTTTCCTTTTCTAAATAAATCACCATTATTCCCACATGGTCCATGCTTGACAAGTTTGTTTCCTTAGTAACAGAGTACTTAAACAGGGTCTTCGTGCAAAGATTATACCTTTAGCCACAGAAGTGAAAGAGGAGACAATAGGACAAAAAGTGGTCCACCCACCTAGGTCTGTGATTTAAATATCTATCAGCTGGGTAAGGACTGAAGACAAGGATGTGCAGAAGCACAGGTACGCCTCTTTGCTCCATGCCTTTTGTGCACTTAGTGGAGCCTGTGGACTCCGAGGGAGTTTTCATTCTACAGTGCCTAAAGTGAATTTAACGCTCCCTGATGTTTGTTCAATAGCTCACCTAATGGGGAGGTCAGCTGTCTTATAAATTATTGAGCAGATTAACAGCGTTAGGACTCCAATATAAATAAAGGGGACGCACTAGACAAAGGAGACGTACAGTGTGTCTGCCTCAAAGACAAAAGATTGAAGAGGCCGAAGAAAAGATTAAAATGCTGTGGATACATTTAAGAGCTTTTTGTTTCATTTCTTCAGGAATTAAGTGACTGACTGCTTGGTAGCAGTACATGTTTGACTCGGGATACAGACAACCTGATGTTATGTGGTGCTAGGCCCACTGCTAGAGACATTTCCTCAGCCCACTGTTTGTCAGTGCCTAATAAATTCCCAGCTCTTTTCCTTCAGATGGAGACATGTCAGTGGGCAGGCCTCTGAAAAATGTAGCTTGCTGCATAACCAAACAAGGCCAGCTTGGCTAACAACAAGTTAAGGTGGTGCGAAGCAGATTGTAAGTCTTTCAGCCATTCTTTATTTTCCCCCTTGTCAGCTGATGGGTTTCAAAGTCCCTTTGATGAACGAATGTCATGAAAGGCATTACAGAGCCAGCACGTTGGTAACTCTAAATCAGATATTACAAAACCTATCATTTTTACAGCCCTAGACTCAGCTACCAGCCACTGATACCTGAAAAACACTGAGACAATGTCTAGAAATAATCCTATGTAGCCCAAACACAATTCTCACCTCCCTCCTGACCTGGCCATTTCAGCAGCTGTCCTGAAGAATCAAATCACAATAGTTTGTCAAGTGCCAAGGAATTTAACGTGGGCAAAGACAAAGAAAAGAGGATGTAATATTTCTACTTCTTCCATCAGCATCAATACTGGAAAGGCAGCGGTGATAGCGGTAAATGGTGGAGACCAAGATTGTTTCCGCAGAGAAATTGTCTGAATGAATTTAAGCCCAGCTTCAAAACATAATTTCAAATAAAGCTGGTGGGATTGTAAGGGTGAAAAATTGTATCTGTTGTTTAGAAGTAAATTTTCTCAGCATATGCAGGAGATGTTTATAAACAAATATTAAACTTGAGATTTTTTACAAAGTAGGGCAGCACACATTCCAGCAGACATAGTTTATTTTAAATTTCAATCAAAAGCAACAGACTCCAGCACTCATTATGATTTGAAGTATTATTCATCAACACTTCTAAATTACCAGGAAGAACAGAAGCAATCACCCATTTCCTTCACTTCCCCGCAGCCATACAGATTGAACAGGCTCCTCAGGATTCCTAAATGTACTGCTGCTACCCGAAACTCTGGCCAACAGACCACGAGATGGATGATTTGCTGAAGGTCACCTGCAAGCTTATTGCAATGAACGAGGGGATGAATACTGAGAGTTAGGCTCCTTTTGAGGAGAGATTTCTTCTCCTCATCAAAGTCACCTGAAGTTTAGAGACAAAAGGGATTTATGCAATTCATTTTTGTTCAATAGGGAGTTTCCCCAAAGCAGAAAACAAGACTCACAGGCCAAAACGTAAGAGCTCCAGATGAAATCTGAAGAGCTGGCAGTTTCATTAATTACTGAGAATCACCAAGACCACTTTGACAAACTATTTTACTTACTTTGTTATGGGCTTTCAGATAGTGACCCCAGCAACTGCGAGCCACTCTCAGTGACTCAGCAGGGTAGGAAATTTATTCCCACAGTCTAAAGGCTCTTTACATACACTGCCTTCTGAACGCTTACTTTTCCTCTTGCATTTTTCAGTGTAAACAACATTCAATATTGAGATGAAGGATGAAAATCAATACAGTTTTGCTAGTAAAAGAATTTAACTCTATGCATGGGAAATTATGAGCCCTATTCCTTTAACTCGGGAAATTAGGTTGTCTTTTTAAAAATGTACTGAAATGTAAAACTTGCTAAATCTAAATTACCAGCTTAATAACATATTTGCCCAAACATTCTTGGATGAAATATCAATTTTGAAGAGGCGCCAGATTAGATTCATCCGAAAACATGTTGCAGAGTAATTTAGAGAATATTAAAACGTCAACTTCTCTCCAATCCTCCCTCTGAAATGCAAGAGAGGGTATTGTCGTTCAGCTCAATAAGTCCATAGTGTTGCTTTGTTTCCCTTCCCCCACGTTATGTTCTCCTGTAACTGTCTCCTGCTACAGGAGAGGACCAAAATGATCCTTTATTAAATGTTCTCTGAAAAGGAGCGGAACTTTCCCCCCAGGTACAACTTCCGTCTTCCCAGACCACACACCGAGGTCAGATTCTGTTGTCCTACACTCTCAACATGTAGGACACTCACACCTAGCAAAATGAAAAATGGTTGAAAAAAACTTTAAGAAATAACATTGTGATAGTCCATCTGTGACAGCCCCACGTCAACTATGTCTACCAAGTGTTTCTGAACGAAAGTAGCACTCTGCATTACAGGACTGAAGTGGATAGATAGTGAATAAATATTTATTTGCAATAAATTATTTACTGTTTGCCCCAATTTCAAGAACTCCAGTGTAGATTTATACATTCTACTGGCAATTTGTATTAGCAATTATCAGATGAAAAAGCATGAGCCTGCAAAGAATGACATTTCCTTATGCACTTAAGGAATCAAGTGTGCTAAGCTACTTCCCACCATTTTTTTAAAAAGATTTTTATCCCATTTATGATAATCAAAGGTATCTGCAAGCTACCAATTTTACCTGTGGTTTAGAATGCTTTTTCACTGACAGCCCCCAAGTTGACTTGGTTTACTTATTTATAACAACTAAGGGAATCGGATAAAGTCAGTCTCACTGCCAAGCCAAGAATTAGGAGTACAGGACGCCAAGCTACCATCCCTGACTCCTCTGCTTTTCCTGTGTGATCGTTGGTAGGTCACTTACCATATCTTCAAACGTGAATATTTATACTGAGTAACTGTACAGGGAACTCACTAAGTGGAATGGCCAGACCACCAAAGTTTCTAAGCAGGGAAAGGATAACCCACACTCAGATGTCAAAGTCATCAGAACATCCTTGAACTACACTGACAGGATTTAACCTCTGATAGATAGTTCCTGAAACAATTGGGAAAATAAACCGCAGTAAAATATTAGGCCCGAATCTCTGATTCTTTGACAGCACACTAGTGATGCCAGTAACTCACATGTGTTAGAAGATATCTCTCATCCACATATTGGCTGAGCGTCGTCTCACTTCACTGATAAATCCTGGAAAGATTCTGACTCTGGGAATAAGGTACCCTTCTTCCACAACCCGTTTGTGTCACTCTGCCTTCTGGCACTGGCAGTGCTGCTCCTTACTCAGGACTCCAAAATTTGTCAGTACCAGACTGTACTAAACCTGCACCGCATGGTGGAACCTCCCCAGCATTACCGGGAGTCCAGCCCCGGAGCAGGAACACGGGGATGCTCAGGGCTTTATCTGCTCCATGGCAGGCATACCTTGGCCTGGTTTTATGCTACTCTACAGGGTGCTAAAGGGACGGTGCTGAAACCCACTCGCACAGAAGGAAGGGTTACTGTCACCCCTGCTCGGGCCTTTGAGCACTCAGCTGCCAAGGAGCCGTGCCGCAGCCCTGTCCTGGCTCCTGTAGGCTCCTGTAGTAGGAGCCTGCCTCTCCAAGCCCAGGGGATAAACTGCTCATGACAGGTAACACTTAAAGACAGAAAACCTACTAAGAAGCTTTCCCTTTGCTTGCTGATCAGAGAAGCTAATGACTTGAAGCAGAAGTCATGAATTATATGAAATAATGAATTGGGCAGCCTTCCTCAGCTCTCATAAGGCCATAGTCCTATGGCCACAGTCAGTCTTCTGCTTACGTGCAGAAACATCAGAGGTCTTCTGTGAAGCCGTGCTTTAGATCTCAGCCACTGTAACTGTACTTCCCAAGGAAGAACTGATGTTTATAGGCAGAGCAGTGGCATCAGGCTATTAATTATCTAGTCTGTAAGTCTCTTTGAAATGCAACATGGAAGCTCTAAGCCTTATTAATAAATTCTCAGTTACCATGCTGATGTGCAGTTCAAATGGTTAGAATAAACTGTTATCCCAGCCACTATTCAAATCATTGGAATAAACTGTAAAATTCTAAAATAGCATTACTGAATGTCTGGCTGGAATCTCAAACCTTTCACAACTGAAAATAAAATCCTGAAAATATATTCTAGATGCAACTGGTATGGTGGTGCCCCTCTGCATTTGCAGATATCTTGAGACAAAAACCCTGAAAGAAGTGAAAATCCACAGCTTGAAGACTTGTTACGTTGAAGATTCATCAAGAGGACTACCGCACTCCCACTCTGACCACCAGAACAGTGCAGTGAGCCTAACCTGCATGGACAATTTTGAGCCAGGAGAGTATGTTCTGGGTCTCTGCTGCTCGTGAAGTCCATTCAGAGAGCACGAAACTTGAGGACAATGCGGCAACACCGCCTCTTTTAGGGAGCGCTGCAGCAGCGAAGAATAAGACAGACTTACGAGAGCTGAATCATTGCAGAGACCTATATTCTGTAACGTCCCTGATGCCCTGAATTGCTTTAGTAATCACTTTAGCCCCAACTGCTTTTAGTGAATACTTTACCCTTCTGTGCCAGCTCTTCTTACGCAGATATATAATTTTAGATGAATTTCTTGATTAGAAGCTCGCAGTTATCCAAGTCCTTTGCTCATCAGTAGTGTGACATTCACCATCTGCCAACACACCACTCTGGGAGATTAAGTAGAATAGATTTTAAATGGTATGTTATTGACATTTCAATTATTTAAGCTTTGGTAGAAAGTGACCAGACGAGGTTTAGATTATATGATCCTTCTCACGAAAAAGTTCTGCCGGAAGGGAGCAAATGAAAAGAAGGGGCGAGGGGTGGCGCAGGTGACTATAGATCACAGCTGAAGAGAAGAGGTAGGCAAGCTGGATAGATTCACTAGGGAGATAGATCCAGGAGTGCTTTATAAAACAGTCAAAGTGATACAAATGCTTTTTCTAAATACCTCAGAAAGACAAAATACATCAAGGAGGAAGCATGAAGTGAAAGGGCATTAGCAGCAAGCATGAAATGAAAGGGCACGACCAGCCCTAAAACTGTTGGTATAAATCAGCCACCAGCAAAATTAGGAAGCTAGTCAGAAGTTTTCTAATCATGAGAGGACCAAGGGTCTGGAAGACTTCCAGTGGAGGCAAAAAAGAAACCCAGCTATTTATGAATGGGATTATAGCCCGTACTTGCAATGGGCAGGACTCAGTGACTTAGGAAATCTCTCCCAGCCCTGTTTTCCAAAGGAACACAGCACTCCACGGAAACTCAACATCATATTCCCAATAGAAAAGTGTAAGATAAAAAAGATAAAAGTGATATGAAAGCCAAAGATTACTACTAGTAGAAATTAACGGAGGATATCTCAGTTACACAATGTTCTGTGCGACAGCACCGGCATCCTGGACAGATTTGTGAGACAGCAGGCCCTGACCACAAAATGTCAAAACCACTGGGTGCCTCTCGTTACATGAACCTCTCCCTTAGCAGCCTGTTCCAGTTAGCTTAGACCCTCATTGTAAATGTGCTCTGCTGCAGAAGGTCAGCACAGCTGGCCAGCAACATTTACCACTTCTACTCCATCTTACTACTTACTTATATTTCTGCAATAGGCAGGTAGGATGAGGCAGAACCCCTAAACAGGAACAAAAACGATGATGTTTTTGCTAGGGTAATCTTTCACTTTTTAAATAAGTGCAGATGCGCTGAACCTCTTGATAATGACTGTGGAGTGGGGAAGAAGCAGTCGTGTATTCAGTTTTTGTATTAATAATTATAATAATTAAAACTGTCACTGACAAGCACTGAAAACATGAAGGCCAAAATATTCAGCCACGGATGTCTTAATCCAGGCATCTACATTCAAATGCAGCCAGTTGAGCAGGGACTCTTTTGTAGCTGAGCATCTCTGGCTCCGAAGGCTGGTCTACTCGAGGACTTGGATAATCATCTCATTTATGAACAACTGTAAAATTGCTCGTCTTTTCAGGAAGATACTTCAGCACGTGCCTAAATACTGATGTAAACTGGAACATTTTCTATGAAACTAAAGTTAGGTGCCTAATTTAAGCATACAATTTAAAACAATTCAGCATAAATTAAGCATTTCTGCAAAGATACTCACACATAAACAACAAAACAGACCTTTTTCTTAACACCATAAAGCATCTAGCCCAAGTGTGAAGACGAGGATATTCTCTCCAATTTTTAGAGAATATCTGACGCACGTTTATTGCCAGACTAGAAGGAATGCTCTGCCAAGAAAAAGTGAAAGATTCTCCAAATCTTATTCCTGGGGAAAAAGTTTGTCATGCTACCTGGAGCAATGAAAAGAAAACAGTAAATATAATGAAGCATTAACACCCATCAGGCGGCATGTTTATAGGCAATTGTCTGCTTCACATACCTTGAATTGTGTAATGAGACCAAGTGGGTTTTACTACCTATGAAGTAGAGTAATCATCCTCAAATGAGCTGCCTGGAAAGTAATATTGTTGTTATGAAATGGAATTTATATGTAAGAATAACAAAACAGCAAGGTTTGAGTATTAAGTAGGTCCTTACTGATGTGACTGGAAATAACGGGAACCAACCAGAGATTGCCCATCTGGTTTATCACGGAAGTGAGTGGGATCTAAGAAACCACGTTTTCACTCTATCACAGACCCCAAAACATTTTTTTTAACTTAAACCTTCCTTGATCTGTCACCCTCAGGGCACCACAAAGTTTCTCTCTGCAAACTTGTCCCTGCCCCAAAATTAGTAAACTGCTCATCATTCAGTCTGAGCTCCAATTGAATTCTCAGAAGCCTTAAAAGAGGGTTCATAAAGCAGACAGTGAACTGCCTGCCAACTACAGGGGCTTGGTCTCAAAGGAGTGCAAAAAGCTCACCTAAAATCCCCAGCTGGAGGGCCGGAAGCAGGCCACAGGCAGCAACTCAACACCAACCCCACACCAGCACCATTACAAGATAAAGAAAGAAGAGTGTAAAACAGGCATCAGGCATGAATTTAAGACACATTTTGGCTACTGGACTACGCAACACTTTTGTATCTTTTTCCAGAGGGATTGTGATGCAAGGGTGAATAAATCAAGGGGTCTGTGTGTAACAAGGCAGAGGAATGGATGCTGAAACCACTCCTCTTCCCACTATTTCTGTGCTGAGGATTAGGCAGGTCATTGTTCAGCCAGTTGGCTCAACAACACAAACCTCCTTTCCATTTTATGGAGTGACAAATGCGGAGTTGTGACACAGCCCTAATGACCCATGAGAGAGTAGGATTTCCAGACCTAGGTCCTGCAACAGCAGCATCAGTCCCTTTCCCATCAGCCTCTGGAAGAAGCTCTCCTGGTTTGCACAGCTGGAAAAAGACACTGCTAGGTTTAACCTGCTGTAACAGGGAGGCCAAGAACCAAGAACCATGAAATGATTAACCAGTGTGACAGTCAATTATCTATTTGAAAAAACTTCCCTTTGTGAGCTCAAAGAAATTAAATTTTGTGTTGGACTGAAAACAGATGTCTGATTCCATCTCCTCTTTGGTGGGTGCACCACAGAGAGCACAACTAAGGAGGACCCCCTGTATGAAGAGAATCAGGCTAGTGAATAAGTGGGCAAATTATGGGATTTTGACCCATTTGTGACACTCTGTGCAACCACAGGTTTTCTTTACAGGAACAGAAAAGGAGGAAACCAAAGTTTTTTGTGAGCTGGACCAGCTGTCATGTATAAAGATCTCACGCACGCCAGCCTAGTGGATTTGTTTTCCTAAACAAACTTGCAGTCATCTGTCTTTTTAAATATAACTTCTGTGACACACAGATGAAAATCAGAAAGTGATGCTGAAAGCTTTCCATGCTCTATTAATTTTATTATGTAAATCCACTCCCCAATTGATATTTTCATTCAAACTAGCACAAGATCTGTCATTATTCCTCAGTGTAAAGGGAAGCAAAACAAGCAGTATTCAAGCAAGTACTCTCATTTGGATTATTATTTTAATGCAGCAGTATTGTCTGTAGGTAATTTCTAAAGCAGGTTTGCATAGCAATTCTAGGCTGCTCCTTCCCAGAGGCTGTTTAGCGTTGTCAACATTTATTACTTTTGCTTTTGTAAATATAATAGAAAGCAGAAATGTTTGACTTTAAACTAATAAGCAGATTTTGAGAAATGGACAACAAGATCGCTTTTCTGCTTTTTGAGTTATCTGTCTCCATACCTAATGGTACAGCAACAAAAGGAAAGCAAAACTCACAGAGACTGAAACCCAGGGAAACGCGTGCAAAGCACCCTCAGTGCTTTAACATCTGTATTATGCCATCGGGGAGTAGTAAGTGGCTGGGTAAAAACTGCTTTTAAGGCAGTTAATGTAACACACACTCACCTAGTCCTATCAACAGACAGACATACATATTTCATCTAACTGCTATATTCCTTAACTACTTGGAGGAGGCGTTCCACAATGGTATGAATTGTACTTGGTCTAAAGGCCAAACACATGGGCTTTCTGTAAATATTGCAGCTCAGTTACTCAGACCTAAACAAACAGAAGAATTTAATTGGAATAGCCGGTAAATCAAAGCAGCAGAAACTCCTTTTCCCAACAGAAATATATTAATCAAGTTTTCTCCAAAGTACTATCAAATTATGCTTTGTAGTACAGATGCACACAGTATTTTCAGTAAGATTTTTGACTAAACGCTCCAAAGACACAGCTAGAATTAATCCCCAAAGCAACAAACTTCGAAGCGAAGAAGATGGCAGTGGAGAAATCAAAGCATCATAAAGGTGATGTGATTCGCCCCAGCCAGAAAGAAACCACACACCAGTGTGGTGCATCATTTGTGACAACTTGGGAAATCAAAGTATAACGTCGGAATTGCACGTGGCAGTTTAGAATTGTTAGATTTATTGAACCATGGTATGCCACAATGTATGGATTTACTATTTCCTCGTGGAACTTACTATCACCTAACAGAGACCATATCATGTAATTGCCAGAGCATCAAGCCTCTGAGAGCACAAATAAGCCTCACCTGGGACCTCCACCCACACCTGTGAGACCAGGAACCCTATTTAAGCCCAGGCCTTGGCCCCAACTCCCTCCTAAGCTGTGTTGCAGCAGCACTGGATGCTGATGGAGCTGCAGCCCTGGCTGTTTCTGGTGTTTCTGGCCTTGCTGCTCCTTGCCCCAGATATCACCTGCAGGGTGACTTCCCAGGTTGGCCTTAGCACTGCCTGGTGGCTTGGGATGAGCGCTGATCCTCACCTGTGGGCTGACCTCCTGGCTTGCCTTCAGACCTGCCTCATGGTGCTTGGACCCAGCCATCACCTCTGCGTCTGTCCTGTTTGCCTTCTTTGGATGCTGCGGGATGACCCTTCAGCTGGTGAAGCCCCTGCTCTGCTTGCTGTGGTTGCTCTTGACTCCACGCCCCTCAGGGAGCTGCTGACTCTTGCTGTTTCCTGATGCAGCAGGTAAAAATGCTGTGAGCTATTCATTAGTTGTGTTTAAGTGGAAATGGTTACTGGAAACAGATGGGTTATAACTAAGACAGGTGGCTTTTGTCAGCAGCCCCAGATGTGAGAAGAGTTTGGGAAGTGGAGAACTTCAGCCCCAGAGCCCTTTAGACAAAACATGTTCCCTCCAATCTTGGCATTACGGGTTAAAAGCCTTATAGGACAGATACTCCAAGTTGCTGAGTCAGACAGGTGTTAAAGGCAACACCTGAGTTCTGTTGCATGTGTAAAGGGAAAGAATGTTGTTCCTCTTTGGAATCTGGCAAAGATGAAGAAAACTGATCAGAAGCAAAAATTAAAAATAGGATTCGGAAAAAAGTCATTGCTTAGAGGCAAAAGAATCCGGGCAGTCCAGAAAAGCTTGGAACTCAGCTCAGAAATGCTGTAGATTGGCAAACCTGCAGCTTTTGATTGTGCTTAAGATAGTTAATGTTGCAAAATTTAGCTAGGGAATAGCGTCTTTATTTTGATAGTTCTCACGTTGGTCCTCATCCCTTCTCATCAACTCCACTGCTTTCAGAGCCAGTTTTATTCCCAAGCCAAAGCATCTGTTCTGCCTTTCCTCGTGCGGTCTGTCCACAAACCCTCCATCTGAGGCTTCAGCACTGACTTAAGCCTTAGCTCAAACCCACTGCTTCCCCTCTGGATCTCCTCTTCCCAGGGGTTTTGCATCTCTTATGCCCAGGCAGAGAGGTGACTGAAACTTGGTCACACCTCTAGACTGAAGATGGCCCCAGGAGCTCTGAACTCCTTTACCTTTGTGGCTCAGCAATGAGCTGAGGAGCAGGAGGAATGGATGTCAGGAACAGCTCTGTGTTTGCTCCCCTCTACCTTTAGAGGCAGAGGTTTGAAGGATGGATGCATCTGGGCGTAGCTGGAGAGCTGCCACATAGCCCAGACAGCAGGACAGCTGCTAAATGCACAACTGTCCCAGGATCAAGGCTGGAGCTCCCTGGGGATGGTTCCAGTCCCAGCTGAAATCTTAATGTTTGGTAACAGTTGGCAGGCCTGTAGAATAAATTACTCACTTGATTAAAAACAATTAAAAATTCCAGCCCACATCCAACCCAACATTCATGCTCCTTACATGGTGGTTCACTTCAAGGGCCACTATTTATTTTCTGACACTCAAAATTCCAGTTTGGGATGGAGGAAGAGATTTTGAAAAATTACCTGTACAGAAGTGCCTGTCATGGGGGAACTCAACACTACAATTTCTCATATTTTGTTTTCAGTCAGTTTTGAGCAGGGCTTTTGTTGCTTGTAGTTGCATTTTGCTTATCCTCAAATGCTATGAGCATGGTTTGGGTGTCTGGGTTTTATGGCTCAATTATTTTACTAAGGAACAACTACAACAGTGTTGATGTTTTTCCTTTGGTAAGGAAAAAGGCGAGTAAATTTTCCAATTATCAAGGCAATGCAGCACTCGGTGTATATCATTATGAAGCTGTTAACAAAAATGCTACATTTTCATTAGCTAAAAGGCTATTTATCCCTAATGAGTTCTTAAAGACCAAGGGCAAAATTCTGCTTTTGGTTACACCAGTGTAAATCTGTAACCCATTTGAGTGCCTCTGGATTTATACGGGTGTCAATGGAAGCAGAATTTGGCCTGAATGCTCTTGGATTTGACTTTGTAATCTGTTTCCACTTTAAGAAAGCCATTATTCACTAGTAAGGACCAATCAATAACAGTAATACTGGGGGGAGGAGGAGAAATCAGACTTCTTTTTATCCCATTACGGATACTTGAGAAAACAATACATCTATTGAAATATAAAATACAGCCTAAAATGTGTAAAACAAATTTCAAGACTGCTTTGCAGCCTGGATGCTCATCAGCATCTACATCTAAATGACAAACAGAAATTGAAGCTGACCAGTTCCTACAGCTTCCCTTTTAAAATACTGCTAACTAGCAAGCACTTGACCAACAGCAGGAAAGAGAGCTGGGGTTAATAAGGGCTTACTGAAGTGCAGCCTACTGCGGCAACATGTCAAAGGTGAAAAACACCTTAGTATGATATTCAGTCTCTCAATCAAATGTGAGAGAGTTAATTTAGTCATTTATTCCAGCCTTTAAATGGGAGATGGCTTAAATTTGGTGAGTTTTCTATTGGCTTCAGAGAGGCAGATCTTACAAGAAATATACTGAATTGATTGTATGTAACAGATGTATATAATAAAGCATATTATAGGTGTATGAGGGCCTTACAGGCCATAACATGTCCATTAAGGTCAAATATGCTACAACAATGATGTTTATATGACTGATACCTTTAAATATATATTTATATATATGTGTGTCAAGATTTAAAGCCTTTAGAGCTGCAAAGGTAACACCTGTAAAAACCCAATGGAAGATAATATTAAAGATCTGGAACAAACATGAGCTGTGAGATTGGTCCCATTGTAACATTTTAACAAAGCCTGACAACTAGATTTAATAAGTCAAAGCATTAAAGAGAAGCTGCAATGGCCAAGACGTTCAAAATCCATAAAACAATTAATTTTTCTATGTTGTGAACACTGTCACATCCACATTTGTTAGGAACTTGCTGCTGCTGACTGTAGAGATTATTTAAACTGAAGACATTTGACTACCCAGGTTGCATTTTTGGGCATGGACGACTTTTGCAAAGAGCAATGCAACCTTTCCTCTCCCAGCCTGACCTCCTTTGAATGAACCTAGTAGGTCTGCTCCTTCTATCAAGCTTTGAAGGCAGAGATGAGTTCTGTTCCCTACACTGCTTCCTTGTACAGTAGTAGTACTAAGTGTAACCAGGAAGTATTATAAGTTCTTGCCCCAGTTTTTCATAAACAAGAGATTGTTGCTAATGTGTACTCTTCCTATCTTCTGTGATTGATTCCTTTATTCCTTTCATCTACTTTCATCTCTGAAAGTATTTGCCATCAGTAAACTAATGTAAATATAATTAAATACGAAACAGAAGGCTGATGCCTTGTACTGGGTGAGTTATTACCCAGGAAAAATATTATAATCATGAATTAAACAATGTTTACTGTAAAAGTAGAAGCATGCAGCTACAAACATTTTGCAGGATTAGAAAAAGTATTTCTTTTCTTTACTTAGATGCATTCAACTCTATAATCCTACAATCTACTAAACCCTGGAGAGTAAATAAAAGTGGAGTCACTGAGGGCTGGCATTAAATCACATTGTATGACAGGCAGCTACAAGTGAAATATTAACTTACAAAGAAACCTAGCATTTAGGAATCAGTGGGTCCAGTCTAAATATTTGTATGGAACTGATGGAAAAACCTTTTCAAGTATGAGCTGAGAGAAGCTCCCAATCACAGCATTTCAAGATTGTGTACCAGCATCTTCCTTCCAAAACATTGCCTTCTCGTGATCAAAAAGAACAAAAAGTTACATGCAAATAGCAAGGGACCAATACCATGATATCACTAAACACTCTTTGGTCCTTGTCAGCATCAATCAGCTCTGCAGTGTAACACTTGCATTTTCATCTTTTTTGGAGGAAAAGAGGCAATTAGATCACTGCTGCTGGACTGGAGCACAACCAAAGGAACTGATTTTCTGGGGTTATGCATCGAGTCTGTGGCAAAGCAATGAAATTAACCTAAGACTCTTAGGCATAGTCCCTGGCCTCTGACCTATTTGTTCATCCACTTTGGGATTAAAGGGGGAGAGAGGTCTACTCCTCTGATAGTCTCTAGAGGAGAAAAAAGAAACCTAGTTCATGAAGGATTTTATTGTGGTTTGTTACTGGATGCTTTATCTGCACTGCAGCATACATCTTAATCTGTCATGTTTTCAGTCTTTGTTCAAGTTCTCCATTTTGTTTGTTTCCACCTGTTTGTTTCTCCATTAATACCTATTGCCACTACTTCTGCCTTCCGAGCTTCCTCCTGTTTTCTTCTATTTCCTCTCTTGTCTCTCTTTCAGCATTCTCATCACATCTTTGTATGGCATCTCGCTGTTGCAGAAGTGCAGAAACTGTGTGCCTACTGCTCATGTGCAGAATGTACAACTGGGTACCTACTACTGATGTGTAAAATACACAAAGGATAAGACCAACCCAACTCTCCTTTGCATCTTGGATTTCTGAGTGAGGGATAAGTAAGGATTGTAGTGAAAAACACAGGTTCAGTGCTCTAAGGAGAATGACTACTTCAAAGCCATAGGGCATAAAGCTCAAGCCTTAATTGTTTCCAGGTTGTAATGAATATGAATATCATAGCAAGCTAGCAGATTCTCTTTAGAGAGCATAAGTGAAGAGCCAGCCATGAAAGATAGTCCCTGAATGTGCTACTGAGGACCTTATAAGTTAGCAAAAGCACTTTAAGATCAATATAAAATGTCAATCATAAAAACAGATTTCAGAAGCGCACTTGTGCCTGATATGAGAAGTGAAAATTGGAATCAAACCACTGAATTAATTGTTATTTAAGACTTAGAAGAAGCCTTGGTCCCAGGCCTCTCAAATCAGACTAGTACAATAAACACTCAGTTCCACACACAGTTTGTCTTCCTTCTCCGTTTCAACTTCCAAGATTCATCTGATCTTTAAAGAGTGCTCATTTCCTCATCTCTAACCTTAAAGAACTTGCACCAGTTCTATATGGGCTTCTGAATGTCCTCACAGCTCTATCAATCATGGAGACCTGTTCCAAAGCATCATCCCAATTCCTTTTAGTTTGTGTCTTCTTATACTTACTTTCCCATTAGTCTACTGACCGCATTAAAAAGCAGGCTCTGCTGACAACACCCCCTTACAGCAGTCCACAAAATGAAACCTCCTATTTCCCACACGGATCCTAATACATTTACTTTAAAATTTCAGGGGGAAGCTGAATCCTATTATTGATACACCACTGATTTATATAAGGAAGGCTCAACACCCAGATATAATTTATCTTGGCCTAGTGTTTAGAAAATGAAGCATTCAATACTGCATCCTTTGACAAATGTATATAGGCACTGGATCCCAGAGGTAGCTCTAACAAATAGTTTTATTCTTGCATCTTTCTGGAAATGCCTAAAACTTGTAGCTTCACAGAATTGTTTTTGTCGGTGTGTGCAAAGTAGTCTCAGCTTTTGGAGAGAAGAATTTAAAAAAGCCACTAACCCTCAAGTTCAACAGCTGCAGAGCTCATTTACTTTAAAACAAAATAATTAAAAGAAAAACACTAACCACAAAGACTTCACCTGTGGAGTCAAGCAGCCTGATTGAATTTATTCCGGGAAATCTTACAGCAGTAGGGAGAAAAATGCACATTAAAGCTAGGGTTTCCCTTCTAAATGGATATTCTACCAAGAAGCAGGAATCTATTTGCTTTGGATGCAGTCATGTGTCTAATCTTACCACAAATACTGTATGACTGTGTTAGACTTATTTAATGGCCACTCAATAAATAAAGTTTGAAAAGTGCCTTGACTTGCGGTATCAGCTCTGCTGCCATGTGGAGTCAAAATGCTTGCTGGAGCTGAGGGTGCAGGGCAAAGTCCCAGAGCTGTGTCCCTGCCTAAAAAACATGCTATTAACAGCTGAAACTTGGGTCCTGCCTTCCTGAAGTGGCTTGTGTTGAGCTGGGAGAAGGAGACTAGCACAAATTTTTATGTAGCAGGAGGCAACTTGTGAGTTGTTTATGAAATGCAGACAGAAGCACTGGGATTGCCATTAGGAGGCTGACATTTACTGCTGGAAGTGCTCTGTGTTACCATGGCACTCAGGGTGCTTGGGGCACCGCAGCAGCTGTGTGTACACATCCATCAGAGGACTGATGGCACCTCAGCCTTAAAGGCTAGTTGTTCTTAGCCCAACAGCCAGGTGGTAGGTTGGTTGCCCATATTCTGTGGCACCTGAAGGATGGCTTCACCCTTCCCTTGTTTCCCTATGGGGTTGTCCAGCAGGTAGCTATAACCACCAGTAGACACCACACAGAAGTGGTTACAGCTATGGCAAAACACTGCCATAAGTGAACCAGCCTTGCCTGTGCCTTTTCCCAGCTACCGCTGAGCTGCATGTGATGAACACGGTTAGCTTTCCCAGAGACCTTACATCCTGTACAAATCTGCTTGCTGGCAGTGAGTGAACTGGGCTCAAATGATATAAAAGTACATCACGTTATCAGTCCAGAGAACAAGACCAGGCTCAGGAATGGAAGCTCAGCTTACTGTGCAGGATGGGGATGCCTCTAGCCACCTGGCTGGCTGGGAAGTGCTGCTGCCCTCTGCCTTGGCGTTATCACCGAGATCTCCAGACAGCCTCTTTGCACCGCTGTGGAGGTGACGTCACGATATCAAAATTAAATGAGACTATTTAAATGCAAGACTACGGTGGCGTTAGTACGATGTGAAAATGAAACAAACTCAATGTAACCCCACAGGGAGCAAGTTACAGTGTGAGAGAGAAATAAAACAATGTAAATGCATGTTACGCCGGCCTTAAAGAGCCCACCGAGGCCAGGGCCTGTTGCTGAATTTGTTTGGGCGTTCAGATTAATCTGTGTCATATATCTTGAGCTGGACGCGTTGTTTTACTGAATAGCTATTAACTAAAATTAACATGCAGGAAAGTATGTTAGTGCTCAGGCAGGGTTCGACCTAAGCTGCAAAAGGCAAAGACACCCTAGAAGCCTGGCAGTTCATTGCTAAGCGGGGAACGCTACTGAAACAGCTCCCTGATACAGTGCCCCACAACAAGGAATATTCTAGCACACAGAGAGGCCTTGACTCATTTTTCAGAAACTCAAATGCAAAACCAATAATGATACAGTAATGCAGGCGGCCAGTCTGAATAGAGGCCATGTGGGTAGGGACAGGTAAGTGACAATGCAGCGTCATCTGCACGTGTTTAAAGGGTGAGAACAGATGATTTTCATCATCAGGAGATGAAAACACTGAACTGCGTCATCTGCCCCTGTTCTCCCCACATCACTTCTCCCCCAAAAAAGCCCTTGAAGATCCACAACAGTTATGGTCGCAAATGATTATCCTGACCATAACTGATGCAGGTGCAGAGTAAGGACTAGAAAACGGTGCAAGTGAATGTATAAGCAGACCTAGGAAAAAGATGCAAATTCTTATCTTTCAGGCAGCAAGAATGGGGAAGGAAAAAAACAAACCAAAACCAAATGAAACTGTAGAAGAAGCCCCAGCCTGTAACTCGTACCATTGTTTTGTACCTGAATCAGCTTGATAAAACATTCTGGAGCAGGGGGCAGTTCCGGGGCCAGGTAATCCAGCTTTCTTAGCATTTGTCTGTTGCACCTGCACATTGCCTACACCTTACCCCCAGTCAGTGAAATGATTCCCCTGCCTTCACTGCAGCTCTTGTAAAGAAACAAAGCAAACAAGAGACGATTCCAAAACCAGGGCGTTGAAGCGATTGCCCCTGTTTTCAGAGATCACTACAAAATGAATACTAAAATTTAAAGCTACTGTGCTGCAGGCTGGTGCCTACTGTCTAACTCTAAGAGACCCAGACTTTCCAATTCCATGCCTACTTCTCAGGCCTGGCACCTCCACCCTTTCTAACCGGCCAGGCCAGCGAGCAGGTACAGCCAATTTCCAAGCCATCAAAGGATCGGACTGGGGGAAGATTCTGATCTCTGGGTGCGTGACAGTTACAAATGGTCTGTGCAGGCCCTGTGACAGGCTGTTCACTTGGTAACTGATGAGCTGGTGTCCCGGAGAGCAGAGCCTATGTATTTAGCAAATGACAGAACTGCTATGTTGATCGAATCTATGTGGATCGTAAAGAAAAGCAAATACAGGCTTTACACTAAATGCCCATGATGGATAGATTCATCTTGCTGCGCGCTACTCTGATTCCAATGTATTCATTCCAACTACACATGTAATTCAAAATTTTCCTTGAATTTATTTGTGTTTACAGGAACTCTAAAGCACTGCGCTTCCAAGTGTTTGCAAATGACAAAGTACTGTACTCCGCTCCAGGGAAGGATTTGAAGTCCATATCCTGAATTAAGTCTGGAGCACACTCTTGCTAGCTGCGATAAATAAAGAATAGGCTTTGATTTGTCTGTGTGACAGTGTAAATCAAAGGAAGCAGAGAGAACAAACCCAGGAATCTATGAAATGAGACGAGGAGGGGTGGAAAAGGTGGTTCTGTTTCTCCCACAAAGCTTTGGCCAAAATCTAATTGGCTCTGAAAGAACAAAAAGTGCAAACTTCCCACCTGCAGGGACCTCAGGCACTTCATGTCCCACAGGCAATGTGTAAATCCACGTTTCACTGACAGAATTGGTCACAATACTGAGGTTTAAAAAGCATTATTTGCACTAAAGGAAAGAATTCTGCAAGATTAAGTTTCCTAGGTGACCATTTGGGGGTCTTTGAAGCCCACATGTGGGGAGTGGGAGGCACTCCCTTTTTTAAAATTCCTTCCTTTCTACAAGTCATAGACACCTTTATGAGGTACATTTACATCAGTTTCTCTGAAGTCTCAGGAAGCCTGAGCAAGCTGTAGATTTGCCAGTCTATGCATATATATAGAGATTCTCTATTTAACATGTTTTAAGAAGCAAAATATGGTAATGAAATTGTCTCAATATCAACAGTTTATTTGTTGCACCTTTTGTCATACTTTTTCACTGGGTTAGTCTGATGGACTGGAGAAGGCACATGAAAACATGATCTCATTGAGCCCATAACATAAAAAATAGGATTTTTAAACGTTAGCATTTTAAACTGACAAAGAGGCAGAGTAGCCATGTCTGAAAATATGGAAGTGCTCCAATCTGCCTCCAAGACGGGTTTCAAAATTCAGATTTTTACACACCAACCTGCCCATCAGCCCCATGACCTGGCAAAGGTCATTCTTTGCTGGATGAGTTTCCTGACCTTCTAAAGGCAGGTGAATCGAGTTCAATAAGCAGCTTCAACAGCAACCCTTTCATCTCTGACCTCCAGGCTGGATTACTGCAACTCATTAGGCTGTTCCAGTGAAACATGCTAATAGATTGCGCATTAAGAGCCACTGATGTATCAGCACCTGGGGTGAAAGTTTCTATGGGAAGAGTTCAAGGTGCCATGCATTACTTGCAGCCACAGCTGTACTCCATGGGTTAAGCCACTTCATCTCACCAAGGCTCGAAGCTGTCAAAGCTTTTCTTATTATTTTAAGGGAGACAGAAAGGAGCAGTAGCTAGAGAGGCCATCTAGATTTATCCCTACGCTCTTTCGCAAGCAACCAAGTTTAAAGGACAAAAGCAAGTAAGATGCAAAGAGAAGGTCAGAAGGAAGAAGCTTTTGCAAAGCCTTAGAGGCAGCCAGATCACAGAGCAGCTCTGTCAGGTGTCACAGGGGAAGAACTCTGCTTATGACTTCTACAGGAGAGGCTTGCATGCCTACGTCTCACTGCTGTTGTTCCAGGCAGCAGACCCAAGCAGTCTATAAAAATGACACCAAGCCCACACGCTGTAAGGAGCATTTTACTGATATAGGTGAATTTGTAAATCATTATCGTAAAGTGCTTCTAAAGCACCTAAGGATGCCTTTTAGTTGGTGCACAAGCAAAACTGGTGCAAATTATTGTTTCTTTTCCCCTCTAAAATAGTTCTGCTTTTATTAAAGGATCTTGATGTGCCCACTCAGACCATCAGCACCATAGCCCCTCACACCCACGCCCAACAGCTGTGCTGGCAGAAGCTGGTACTGAGCTACAGCCTGATGCCAAAGCAGTGGCAGTAAAAGGCAAAGTTGCTTAAAGATCCCTGAATGTGCTATACCCCTAGAAACCAATCACAGTGTGAGTGCACTTTACGTTCTGAGCACTTCATTTTGCTGATGTTGTGCTCATTTT
The DNA here is from genome assembly GCF_964034855.1 of Anser brachyrhynchus. Lineage (NCBI taxonomy): Eukaryota > Metazoa > Chordata > Aves > Anseriformes > Anatidae > Anser > Anser brachyrhynchus. Next base: position 4,350,033 of record NC_137702.1, on the reverse strand, counting down.
ATTAGCTGACCTTAGTATTCTCATCAAAATTAAGGTTCTCCTTCTTGAAGCCATAGATGTATCGGCTTATCATAACCACCAAGATGGCTGTGTGTCCTGTGATGCCTCTTGACACATATGTCCCACAGGAACTAGGAAGCATTAAACAATGAAACTGAAAGTCCAACATGAATAGATGGAGATCTCTTCAGGGACAACCTGACAGACTGGGACCTGCTGACAGAGAAAAATCAAGACATCCACAGGTCTCAATGGCTTCTACAGCCACGATCTTTTGCAATACTGACCGCAAAGATAAGGAGAGATCTGCATATCAAAGGCTAGCTGGCATCAAAAATAGAGTTGTTTGCTACAATGAAAACAGACCAAACAACCATGAGAAAATGAAGATGGGGCACATTTAAATACTGCACCCTGAGAAAGCCATGAGAAGTTCTCCAGTAGCACACAGGGACAGTTGAAACACAGATGTTACAACAATTATGCCCCCAAACTCCTCCAGTCATTAAAACTGTAGCCAAGGCAGGACAGAGCTCTATCAGAGGTGTGGGTATAGAAGATGCAGGATCAGCAGCATTCACGACCACAGTTGCTGCTAAAGATACGCTGGTACTCCTGGCACAGCCTCTGGATATACTCACCCGAGCTTCAGCTGAAATGTAAGAGCTTGCCTTTTTAATGCCCCGGGGTCACAATACCCCGTGCTGTCCAGGACCGCATCTATCAGAGTTATTCACAGCGATGAAGACAGAAAGCACTAAAACCTTCTGCAGACTTACCTGAACCCCGGCCTAAGGATCAGCACGTGATCAAATTGTGCCACCATGCACCAAACCCTGAATGAATGTGCGGTTTACAAGTCCTGAGGAATACCTGAGATCTCTTATTCTGACACAGCAGCAGCAATGGGTGAGTTTCTTCATATTGCTTAAAAAATAAGACACGGCATTTGGGGACAAACTAGCTTCCTTGTCACCAAATGATCATCATTAACTTAACCACCATCATTACAGCTGAACTTTCCAGCCCAGCCAAATGGAGTCAGTCAATTCCTTCTGTGTACTTTTTTTTTTGGTTGTTTTCCTTCCTCTGTGGCTAATTATTGAGCATTTTTTCTAAGCCCTAATTCATGCCTCCTTCCTGCTTACTGAAGCTAAAATGTCATCTGTGCAGGAGCTCATAATCAGCTGATTCTGACAAGCAGAGGACAAAGTACAAAAGGAAGAATATTGTTTTAAGGAGGGAGAAATCCAAATCTAACTACTGGGACTTTTGCCAGGGATTTCAACAAACAGAATAGAGGCCTCACTGCTGACAGTGAAAATTGGACCTTGTTGCTTTTCAAGGATTTTGGCTCCTTCTAGCCTATAGACTGAAAAAATGGTGAAATACAAGGCAGGTACCCTCCTCTGTGTTAGCAAAGTAATGGGAGGGTGGTATAGCAAAGCAGAAAAAAAAAATGCCAAATACAGTGTTAGCAAATTATTCCTAAAGCAGTCAGAACCCCAGCTGTTTTGTTAAGTGCTTAAAGAATACACAGAAACCTCCTCCAGGCTCAGAAACTGAAGACAATCTTCTACCTGCCAGTCTCCAAAACCCAGCTGACACACATTCAGCTCCTCCGACTGTAAACATTTCTGGTATCCAGGTAAAAAGGGCCGAAAGCCTTCCACAGAACAACGTAAGATTCACTAGCGAACAAGGACAATGTTTCAAGTTTACTCCAGGGAACAGTCATTGCTGTTAACACCAAAAGGGAAAATCACCTCAGTAATTTACCAAAGCCAGACTAAAAATGAAGGCATTGCAACGCAGCAGTTTCAGGATTCACTCAGGCAGCCCAACTGCCACCTTGTGGCTAACAAATCATCCTGCTGCAACTCTGCTACATTATTCCTTCCTCATTTACTCCTGCATTATTTATTCCATACACATATAGAATAAATCTCAAGACAACATACCCTAGGCACAATAAATACCTCTGATTCTCTAGAGTCCAAATATACAATATAGATCAATGTTGTTAGAAGGGAAAAGGAGATAAATTCAATTACCTCAAGCCTTACATTGCAGAGACCTGTATGTGGGGAAGCATCTGGGTTGGCATAAGATTCATAAAATCATCTATATTCTGGTACTATTCTGTGCAGGCTGATCTGACAAAGGAAACCAACTTCAACAACTTATTTCATTTGACAATTGGGTCAAATACCCAATTCTCTATGTAATTCTAGAGAATTTAAAAAGAAGAAACCCACCAATTTTCGAGGAGATTCTTGCATCTGTTGTGGCCCTTTCAATTAACCTCAACAGCTGTTTGAAAAGATCTAGTAGTCTTTGAGGCTATGAAGAATCTGCAAGGAAATGTGCACAAGAATTTTGGAGCTTCCTATAAGTTCATTAGGTTTTCAGTCCAATTAGCACTTTTCAGTATCTTCTGTTACTGATGCACGTATTACCTTACACCTTTTTTCACACTGACTTGATGCTCAAATTTTGGTTTTGCCACCAAATGAATTTTCTACATTGCAGAAAAGTTCAGCATGGTATGAGTCTAAGAGAAACAGGAGGGCCCCAAGCATGGTGTCACTAACAAAGAAGAAAACCACCACCTTTTATCACCTTCATGGAACTCACCTTGAAGAACGGTCTTTGTACCCTCCATTAGAAACAAAAGACAGAACGACCAAAAGGCTGCAGCATGTTCCAACACACTTACCACACACACATCTTTCCATGAACATCTACATGCCATTGAAAGCTGAAGGAAAAAGTAGTAAGTCCAATCATAAAGCACATGTCACAAGCCATTTTTTTTTCCCCACTTCCATTAGTTAAATCAGAGGTTCTTAGTATCTGTGCCTCCCCTACCTTTCCACAGGAAGGCAGCAGCAAAATGCTGCAGATTCCAAATCATTATTATAATTATTATGATCTTTATCTGCTCCCTACAGTTCCAACTGGAACTGCTATTCCAAACTGTGTTGGGTGGTTTGCTCTGAAACAGGTGTCTAAAGCTGAAGATCTGCAAGCTGAATTCCACAAAATAAACATGTTTAGTGTGGGCCTGGGGTGCTGTCAGCCAGTAGCGTTTTTAGCAAATGAAAATATAGAAGACAACCATAAAAAAAACAACTTTTTTTTTCAAATGTGTATTTTCACATACATTTTGCTGGTCTCCAACGAGAAGAAAGACTGCACTAAGGACATTATAGAGGTGACTAAGTACATTTAAGGTTTCTATCAACTGTTGTCTCACCAAACGTTGGTTATGATTTGCTAATTAATCTAGTACTTTCAGATTCACATTTTAAATTGAAATATATTAGAAAGCTGTAACAAAAGATTTAGAAACATCATTTTCAGAAGGTGATAGGTATCAACAAATAAGTCCTCAACGTCAAGTCATCAACAAACAAGGCTGCTTGAAAAATGTTTATGTTTAAAATGTAATGAATATTGCACATATCCTGTTCAACAGTTACGCTCTACTCAATGTATTATAATGGAGCTCTACTGAATTACTTTTCTAGTGAATAAATACTGTACACGCTGTACTGTGAAGAGACATCATGTAATGTATACTAATTAAGCCATTATATCTGTAGAGAAGATCATATCTGAAATATCAAATTAGCAGGAATTAAACATCTCAAAGGATTAATGAAATGTTATGGAGCCATTCACTTCCAGGTCAACAGGTTCAATTTCAGCCTAGTTTAATAGTTATAATGAATTTATGTGCTGGAGATAACAATTCTCTGCATCCATTCATAAATCAGGGTAAGAACCTGTACCAAGAAGAGCAGCCTTTACTCGCACAGCCAGAACGAGGTAGCCAGCAATATTATGCTTGGCCTGTATGTGGCATGGGGCCTTGGGCTCCGTGAGATCAAGTAACGTAGTTAGTGGGTGCCTCCAAAACAAGGAGGCAGCAGTGAGGGACACCAGAGACACGCCGTCAGTTCTCTTTTCTGACAATTGCCACCCCCAGCAATAAAGCTGGGGCAGTTCGCGGGCAGAACATTCAGCTCCTTCTCTTTTATTTGACCTAAGAGTCCCCTCTGCTTATCCTGGTTCTGATCGCAGCAGCCCATGCTGCTTCTAGCAGAGGCACAGGCAGCACAAGGAAAAGATGGGGGGAAGGAAGAATTATAGCCCACTTTCATACAACAGACTGTTACATGGGAAATACTTCCTCAACCAGAAGTACTGAGATACCACCAACACGCTGAAAATAAACTGTGGCAGCCTGCATGATATATGATAAAAGTGTAAAACTTGCAAGATTGTTCTCTTTCAATGACTATAAACAGAATTCGAGAACAAAGAGCATCTAACAGCTGTTTACTTTTCTTTCCTGGCACTTGTGTATTCTGAATAATAATTAAAAAAAAAAAAAAAAGGCAAATATGACAACCCTAAAGTTATATGGAGCCAGTCCAGGACTGCCTTGTATGCACATTCCCCTGTTTGTCATCTCTCTCAACGCTCCCACAACAGTAAATGCATTAAGATCTTCAGTACAATTTGTACTATATACTTAATCTTTCTATGGGAAGCTAGTGAAGTACAGCATGCAGTACTGGCAGTAGAAATGCAGATGCATTTTTACTGATCCATCTAACCTTTTGTCACTTTAGCCACTAATCTCCCTCTTGTATGGTAGGCATCTTTCAAGTACTGAATTCCTTCTAGATCTATTTCTCCTGTAGCATACTAAGTCACCCAACTGCGATGCAAAGCTTCTACAGATCATCCAATGCTTGCAATCACCGTTAGTTTACTAAGGTATATATTTTTAAATTACTTTCATAGTAATTTAAAATCATTACATGCTCTCCAATTTTAAAAGTGCAATTTTCACTATGGCTTCTCGAACCAGTGTAAAGCACCATTTATATTTGTTAATTTTTATCTGTTCAAGCAAGAAAAAAGAAAATATTCAATATACGCAGACACAATGTATAGTATTTAATAAGAGTTTAAGAAAAAAGTACCTACTGCGATGCAGTTGAGCACAAGGCATTCTTGTGCTGGGCAGTCAAGAGAAGAAGAAAGAAGAAACCCCTCCTAAAGCATTTGAGAAAAATGTTAGGAATAATTTAATACGTAAAGTAAAAACTGAAATTTTCAACATCCTGTTTTGAACAGTAAAACTCTCGTGCTTTAACGCAGAGGGCTAACTCTGTGTTGTGTGTGTACGTGCGTGTTTGCATGTGCACCTGTGTCAGAAGATACCTTTTATTACATCAGCATTGTTGGAAAAAGCACAAAAAAAAGCCCTTTGTTGGTCTAATATAAGCCAATACCTCTCCGTCAAAACCTTGTCTTCCTCATCACCACCACCATGGCTACAAGACTATTTACATACAAATTAAAAAAAAACTCCCTTGGTGAGCTTTACAATTGCATCTCTGACATTCCAATGCAATACTTAATCCACTTAGAACAGGCAGTAGAAATAAGAAACTTGTGTATTTCTACACTTCATCCTGAATGCTATAAAAACTCTTCTCTGTTCTCCTTAGTCCTAACAGACACAAACATCAAGTCGCGTGTCATGCAGGAGCCCTGGGTAACAAAACAAGCTTTGACACTGGAGCGAGAAAGAGGCAGCAGCACTGGGGTCGTGGTGTTGCTGGATAAACTATAGGGTCCACAGGGAAATCTAAATGGTGTATTTTTCTGTTTACCTTCAGGTGACAATGTCCAAGTGCTTTAACACATCACTGAATGTCTGTTACAAAAACTCCTGTCACTAAGAATAAAAATGGATGGATGAATAATGGTCAGGCTGGACCTTCTGCCTCTTGCCAGTAGGACTGGGCAAAGATTTAAAAACAGCTTGTAAGCAATATGCTGCCAATCTAGACCTATATAATCAGGCCTTGAATCAACATTCACCATTACAGACACATCGACTTACCTCTGAACAGAAGTAAGTTAGGTAGTTGCTGGCATTTCTCCAAGGACCCCCAATTCATTGGCTGAAGTCAGTAAAGAAATTACTCATTTCACAACCTTTTTATCCAACTATATTCACAGACAGCGATGAATAGGTTGTTTTTTCCTTCTTAAAAAACTTGCATTCTGATTAAATTGAATAAATATGATAGTCTGCCCTCCACCACGAATAAAAAAAGAATGTTTCAAAATACAATACACTGTAAAATGTTTTGAATGTCCCCTCCACATAAAATCCCACCATACGTGAAACAAATCTTTGTTTCAATACAAAAGGAGAAACAACAACAACAGAACAGCAGATACATCTCAGCAGATAAAAGAAAGGGATTTCCCTTTTTTTGTTTTCAATCTCTGCTGCCTCTTTCTATGTCTTTTTGTAAGATAACATTCAGTAGTTTCATCAGGTGCAAACCAACGATAACTCAGACAGTTGCAAACAAAAATTAACATGCTGGCTATACGAGGTACTCCATCACAGAAGGCAGAGCTTTACCTATCTTGTGCGTGTTGGTCTCCACAGTAAGAACGGTGTGGCTTCAGGAGAGGCTGGAGGGTTTTCTTCTTGTGTGGTTGTGGTTTTTGGTTGTGAGTTTTGTTTTGTGCTTTTTTTTTTTTTTATATGCACAGCATTAGATGGTGGTTTCCTGCAGAGTAGTCGCCTTCTTGGATAAGGTACAACTGCTAAAGCTGTGCATTCAAGAAATCGTATTTGTCTGCTACCTAATATACTTCCACATCAGCAATCACTTCTATCCAGACTGATCAATCCAGATCAAGTATCTCTAAAGTAATACTGGCCTCTGATAAGGCACCCTCATAATTTAAAAGATAACACACTTATCCTTGCAAAGCATTCTAGGGCTAAAAATTGTGGTTCTTATAAAATGTTTTTTAGAAGAAAGCCTTCCTTGAAAATAATTTAACTTATTTTTTTTAATTGAACTTTGTGCAACCCTTTCAGGTTGCTTTGAAGAAAAATGTTGAATTAATCCATACCCTCAAATGCCTTAGAAAGGAGAAAAATCCCAGCAGTAAATCCACCTAATTAAGTGGGGGTGTATCTAGCCCATAGGCTATTACTGCATCTCAGCTTAATATTTTTAAACATTCTATATGTGGAACAGGCGGTAAGCTCTCATCATTATTTCTCAAATGAAGCTGAACAGATCTAACCCAAATTACAGCAAGATAAACCAGACAAGTTAAGTGATGAAAATTGTACTTTTTCCTCTGCTTTAGGGACGCTTCTGGCTCATCTGTCCTCTGATCAAGGTGAGCCTGATAAAGCTGAAAATTACACTGTGTGACTGGATTGTACGAGATTATCTTTCCCCTGAGAAGTCATTTATTTTAGTAACCCTTGATGAATAAGAAACTTTCTGCTCCAACATGATGATCTTCTTGTGTGGGCACAACTTATTGCTTTGAGTGAGAGATCACATAAAAGAAACACAGGCAGCTAGGTCTCCTTTATGGTTCAAAGACAAATGTGCCCTAAAAGATAGACCCTCAGAGACCACAAGTTTCATAAAATGGAATAATTATCGTCATTAGGTTGTAGGTTTAACTGCAAAAGTTACTGGTATGTCTTCCACTTTTTGAGTGTGAGGAAAATCCAGTTTTGGTTTTGAGAGAGCTTGCTCTGTAGAATTTTGAGTTTCTTGAACTTTAGACGATTCCAGGAGATGTTGCATGTTAAGTTTGAAAATAAGGCGAGGATCAGGTCCAGAAAGAGATGGACAATTGCAGCGCTCTCTTAGTTTAAGAGCCTGTGAATACATAGGAAAACAAATCAAGCTCATTTAAATAGGATAAAAAAAGGTTTCAGACAGTGATTTGGCTTTCCAGTAAGGTCTGCATTTGCATATAAAGCTTAATGAGTATAAAATTGAGTCAGAATTGCTACCGAAAAACTTTTCAACAGAAACCAAGATTTCCTGAGAAGAAATGTATCTTTTAATATGGTAAAACAATGGAAAGAAAATGAAGAATGAAAAATGTTTTCTCGTAGGCAGTCTCCCAAAGAATGGATAATCTAAAAGGTACCTCTTAAATAAGTATGAAGTTCTCAAACTATTTTATGTGCTATTTGTGCACATCAGTAACTTTTTCCTTCTAATTTACATTCATATGTAAATTAAAATGACTGCATACTTCATCAGCTATGTTTCATTATTGAAGTAATTATATATACAGGCATCTGGCTGGAAAGAAAAAAAAAAGAAGGGAAAAATCTTCAGTAATGTAACAGACATTTAACTGTTTGGCAGAGAAATCCAGATGGTTTATCGGTATAGTTAAGGTCCAGTTACACAAGTGATCTCATCTTCAAGAAACATTTGAATACAGAGCTTCCAAGTGTTCTCAGAAAACAGATGTCTCTAGAATATAAGAATCTATCTGGATTAGGAGATTAGCACTAGGAGACAAACTTTAATTAATCCTGCTTACAAAATAACGGAAGTGTCAGAGCTTCCCTTTTACAGATTAGAAAGTAGAGGCACAAAGGAGTCAAAGGATTTCACAGAGAAGCGAAATCCATTAGTACAGGCACATTTCCTCCAGCTTTGTGTTCTGGTCAACAGATCATTCTGCCTTGGAGGCAATCTGAGAAAGGTAATGACACTAGAAGAGTCTTCTCAAAGGCATTTTGGAGCATTGGTATAAAACAGGATAAAGTCAGCTGTTTTAAAGGATGCTTAATTTGGTGTTCATTTTAATGAAGCCAAACTTACTAACTAGTCAATTCAAACAGGCAGGTTTTTTTAAAGATGGCAATGGGTAGCGCACAAACCAGTTTGATGCAGTACTTTCCAACTGGTCGTACACAGGCCTACCAGTATCCATGGATTCTCCTAGAACACTCGTATAGCCTTACCAAGTAAAGCAAGCTTCTATATATTACACAGAAAACTTTATTTAGAATTTTAGAGGGTTCTACTTTTCCGACGAGAGCTATTTTTTCAAGATTTGCAAATAAAACTAGTCAAAAATTAGCTTGATGTTTAGCACTAATCAATGGCCACAGTGATAGTCACTTTTATGCAAGGTTCACTGTATCTTAGCCTCAATCAACAGCATAACCTAGTGACAGAGTAACATCCAGCTTCACTTTTAATATTTTCATGGGAAAATAAGTTCATGTGTAGAGTTCATTCCATTTCCTTCATAACCATATATTTTAGAAAAGTAATGACCACATCTGTCCTGAGTTGTAGCCAGGTGCCTCCTGCCAGTTCTAGGGACAGCTATGAGAAAGTGTGTCAATTCTGTATGGATTAAAGAGGAGGAAGAAAGTAAGAGATTTTTATAGCAGTTCCACAGATGCACTGAAAAACAGAGTGGGAAATTTTAGTCTGCTTTATATGCACTAGATTTGGTTGAAATACCAAATCAAATATTCCAATACACCTGTGTGTAAGTATTTGCCCATCACTTTGAAACAATTTAGCACTCTTTCACAGGAGACACTGGGAACATCTTACTACAGCAGACTGTAAAATGGAAAAGCTGAGCTTCTTAAATAATTTCTTTGTATGAGGAGGTACCAAAACATATTTCTCCCTAACTTTAGTACAGCAAACTAATAAGAGTTTCATGTAAATGGCTATAAACAAAGAGAATTTAAAGGCAACAACTGGTTTTGGAAAAAAAAAAAAAAAAAAGAAGATGCGTTCCAGGAATGTAGGAAGAGTTTTCCCAACTGTTTCTTGTTTAAGTGTAACATTTAAATTACTGCATATGCAAGTCTGGATTAGGCATGCAAATATTCCCCTTGTCAAACTTTTAAAGAACATGAATAAAGCTCTCAGTATTTGTTTTTCTACAAGGTGATAGTCCATGTACTCATCAAGTATAACTATACCACTGAACGCTCTTCTGCCTCAGTGACCAATTAAATTCTAAAGTGATGTTTTTGACAAACCAAGAGTTTTCTCTTGTTCTCTTACAGAACATAAGCTCCTGCAAGACTACATTAACGTCAGGCAGCATTATTCAAGGCAAATGGAAATATAAAGATTTAGGCTGTATCCTGGAAAGGGCAACATAATCCTCTTTTAAACTAGTTTAGCAATTTTAAATCTCACGGGGGTTTTTGCTATATGGCGCCTGGCTTATTTCCATGGTTTCATTTATCTCAAATACTGAAGTCACAACAGCAAAGGTCCAAAACAATACTTCAGAGTTAACACTTCTACCCTGTGGGTGTCTTTGTTTTCTTGCTACGCATAAAGCTGTCGAAGAGAGAAGGAGGCATCTATTCAACACCATCAACCCACATGCCATTAAAAAGACTGCAGTTATGAGAATGCAAAGCTGTGTTGACGTATCGTCTCACTGTTAAAAACATCTAAGACTAAACATTCTAATGAAGGTAGGCTTTGCATTTATGTATGTATGTATGTATGTTTGTGACTGCTGTGAAATATTCAACCTTATTCAGAAGGTGTTCTTTCCCTGGCTCTGTTGACTACTGCACTTTTCTTTTGTGCCACCAACACTGTAGCATCATTAACGTGCCAATAACTGGCTGAAGACCTTACAATATATTTTTCCTGAAAAATAAAACAGCCAACCATGGTCAGCCACACTGTACTTTCAAAATCATCAGCAACTTCAAATCTGATAATTTAATATGGCTCAATTAAATTGTGTTCCGTCGGTTTGGGTAAAAAGACGAGTAAAAGCATTCTTAATGAAGCAAATGCATATCAATTTCAGTAAGAAAATGTTTCATCATCTGTATACTGAAGAATGTTCTGAATAAAGACAATGGACAGAACCAAGACAAGGTTAGCTAGAGTGAGTACATTGAGGCACCTGGAAATTAAGAGCACTGTAATGTTTTTCTTTTCAGATTAACTTTAAGAAAGAAATATTACTCTTCAGAATAAAGACCACCTAAATGCTTACTGGCTCAGAAGACATAAAATAAGATATCAAAATTACTGCTTGTAAGGTAGCGAAGGTGAAGCTGTTTTTCTTATCAATATAATTGCAGCCATCTCCTGCAAGGTATTGAAAGGGGGGAAGGCGTAAGAACTAGGGAGGGCTGCCTCACCCTGACGCTTTCAAATAAAACCTAACAGCAAGATAAATACAGGAGAAAAAAAAGTATTTTTTCTCTCTCAGTGCTCATCTTTCACCACTGTCACAGGTAAGCAGGCTAACTGCATCTCGATCCCTTATAATCTTTTGGAGCAAATCCTACCTGTCAGGCTAAAAGTCACCCTCTCAACTCCACAAACAAGGCCAAGGGTTAAAATTCTCTCTGTATAAACTGTAATTACCTCGGCAGAGCTGAATTCTGGTCTGGCCTTGCAACTCTGACAAAAACTAAGGAATAGCACAAGCATGCAGCAAAATAAATAAATAAATCAGAAAAGCTGAGTTGCAAACTGAATTACAATTGGCAGGCATAGAAGACAACAACGGGTTCTACAAATGAAGTAGCAGTACAAAGATGATTAGGAGTGGATAGATTTGTTACTTGATAGAGAAAGAAAAGCAACTGACATATAACGCTAATACTTCACATCTTCCAGTGATTCTATGGGCACACGAAATGAAAATTGTGACATAATATTTAAATTTATGGAGAAGATAGAAACATAGGTCAGTATTTTTTGTTATTTTCCGACAAATACTTACATTGATAGGACTTATATTAGTATGCTCTAGTACTAGAACTATCTCAGGTAATCTTCACATCATTAACAAAGGGCAAATATACCATCCCCTTTTTGAAAAGCAAGGGAAAGAAATTAAAAGGAAGTAAAATAAATGTATCTTTAATACCCCAATAGACACCTGAAAGAGAAATAAAGTAAATAACTACCCAAGCAATAGGAAAAACAGTAAACAGCCAACACGGATTTCACAAGAACAAATCTTGCCAAAATAAATTAATTTAGCTTTTTTTTTTTTTTTAATGTTAATTGGCCTAGCAGGCAAAAGAGAGCAGTAGAAATGACATGTCCCAACTTAGTAACTGACTCTAGAAATGATTTCAGTACGGTACTTCCACAAGAAAGTGTTGGAAACAGGTGTTAGAGTAAATCAAAAATGGAATCTGAGTGAACAACATGGTGCCAGAAAAGCAAATGTCGTGTCAAGATGAATTTTTGTGTCACAGGCAAAGGCTCAGTAGATAACCTTCTGCTTTATTCAGTATTGCTGAGGCTTCAGCTGATGTACAGTGTTCAGTTTGGACAACTTACAAGGAAAAAGGTAGACAAGCTTTAGTGAGTCAGAGAACATTAAAATAAAAAGTTCAGAGATGAACCAGCAGATCCTTTAGCTGCTCTCTGGCTCTATACTTCCATGATTTTTCTCTCCACAACAATGATAAGCTACTGTACTACAACATTATTTCAAGATTTCTTTTTCTGAAAATAAAATGCATAGGGCCTTTGAGCATTTCACCACCTTCCACGTAGGAATTCTAGGAGATTACAGTCTCCTATTTAACAGAGTTATCATTTGGCTGGCATATTCTGTTCTCCTGGTGTACAATCCAAATTGTTCCAGGCAGAGGGGGAAATCCTTTAAAAACATGACAAACCTTTTTCATTTTCTCCATTTCCTTTCCAGGAGAGTGCTATTTTGCAACTGTTTATAGTTCTCTATTTATTAATTCCTTAGTTTAGCTGTAGCTTGCAACTTGTTCAGAAATGCAGATGCAAGATCTTTAAAACTCATTTGATTGCTCCCTGTCTTTTAATTATGTGAAAAGAGAATCCTTGTGATATTGCTGCTTTAATTTACATTTCCTGAGACTGCTAAGTTGCCTCATTGAGACAAGCTATTTCATTACCTGAACAAAAATTTTTCATTTTATATAATCAGAGTTTATTGTGAGCTTGATCAGAAATCTGTAGAGAAACATCTTCACATCCTGAGAAGACAGAAAACTTGTCACATATTTTTCCTAGCTATGCTAGCTGGTCTAATAATAGATATTATCTTGTCCTAAAAAAACATGACAGCTTCAAAACCACCTGTATATGAAACACAACATTTATATCAGTATCTTTAATACAAACTGGCCTATTTAATTCACATCTTCAGAGAAAGGGCAATTTCAAAACCAAATACAAATGTAAAAGCCAGCAGATTTTTTTTTCTTTAGGATTCCTGCCTTTGTTCCTTGCTTATGATGGATCTGATGCCGAGTCTAAGTAGTAGTTTCTTCATAGAGAGATAAAAAGGCTCTTTTAGATATCTAGCTTCTCCTCTTGGGCTCTGAACATCTAATGGCCATTAACATACGGTAAACATACAGTTCTAAAATGCTTTAAGTATGTGAATGGTGAAATAAAAAGCTGCTGACGTTGAACAGCAAAGCCCTGGGATTCCCTTCAAACGCCTGAAATTCAGATTCAAGGAGGCAGCTCTCAGTCAAAGGAGAGTAAACACTTCAGATGAGAAGCCTCCAACAACACTTCCACATAACTTCTTTCATTTTTATTCCATTTTTTCCAGTATCAGCCTCGCTTATCTGTCAACCTTTGTTAAAAAGAAGCCTTCAGCCCCTGCTTTCTAAACCTACTCCAAAAAATGTGCAAGGTAGAAGGCAAATGAAAACATCTCAGTCTCTATCATACTTCGGAAGAAAGTTTCCTAGCCTCCACAGCTCTTGTAAGTGAGAGCAGTGATAAACAGATGAAAGGTTACTCCACCTGCTAAACTGCAAGAGATAAGACAAAAATAATATGTCTGCTATGACTACACAGTTGCTCATTTATTTAACTTATTTGCTCAGTCCTGGAGTAAAACGCAAGGAGGTATTTATTTCCATGTTATAAGCCAGTCAATAATTGTATAAAAAATAAAGGATTCTGAATACTTTATGTTCAATCTAACTAAAAAAAAGGCTTCAGAAATGTGTATCATTTTCTATTCAGCTGCTCTAAAAATATTGCTCATCAAAATATTCTCACAGCCCGTTTTTGCAAGGTACAGAATTTGTGTATATTAATTTAAAATATTCAGTCTAGCTGTTCTCCAACCTCCTACCCCTTATCTCTGTTTTGATTTATGCTATTATTTAGAATATTTACTGCATTTGTTCTCAAAGGATTCATGAAAATTCTCCTCTTTTCCTCCTTTCAAATCAGTAAACACCTCAACATTTTAGTGCTCTCTCTGCCAATAAATCTTCAACTGTCTTTGCAGCTTAGAACTGAGAAAGATGGTAAGCGACTGGGAATTTAAAGGGGAAAAAAAAAAAACAAGAAGAAGAAATTGCCAGTTTGTTATACGAAAGGAAATTTCCTTTAGCTTGTTTGCAAAACAATGTCATGAAGCACTCTAATAAACAGCAACTTAAGAAAAATCTAACAAATAAGTAGGCAAAAAAATCATGTTATTTTACTGTAAAAAAAAAAAGAAAATCTGCTTAAAGAAATAGTAAACATACTACATACTAAGATTACTGAACTTGGAACAGTTCTCAAATAAGAGAACTAGCACTTGGTTAACAGCAGAAATTTTTGCTTAATCTACCAGTAAATAATACACCAAATTAAGAGAATCCCCAAGTAGCTATCTACATGGCATTCTTCTGAGGCGCAAACCAAAAGAAATAACAGAACAGACTGCAGATGGATGGGCAATCGCGTGAATTATCTCAATGTCCTTAGAGTGGGGTAAAATTTTCTCCCTAATGTGATGGAACAAATAGAGAGATTTGAAGAAAAAAGCAGGCTGCAAAATCTACAGAGACCTATCATAACCAGGGCTATTAAGAAATCTACTGGGGATCTGACATTCTTCTGAGGCGCTGTTATTCGAGGTGTGTTCAATTCCACATCAGTGGGAGAGACAGGATAGTAGGGAGCATTCTCTAGATGACAGCCTTGGGCTAGCTACCAAAGCAATGAAAGAGAAGACAGTTTAGAGACAGTTTAGGGATCCAACTTAAAATCTGGCTTCCAAAATGGCATAAAAGGGAAAAGATAGTGACACAGGTCTCATTCATTCACATCCATACTAGAAATGCCTTTAAAAAGCAGAAGTATTACAGTTTGATTAGAAAACAGGAAATAAGCCACTAGAATTAATTGCATTTTACTTGTACTATCCTAATGTTTCCTTTTTAGTAGAATTATCAAGAAGGTTAAGATTCTTATGACAGAAAATTTCTGTATGGGTAAAGGGAAAGATAAGCATGATGCAACGAGAGTTGCTTGTGGACTGATGCTAAACTAATTCAGGCAACCTTCCTCAGAGAAAAAGCTACAGTTCTTCAACTGCTCACCTCTGGAATAAGCCGGTCCAAGTGCTCAGCTCTATTTTCATGCGAAGGGTGCGTGGAGAGCCACTCTGGTAACTTGGGCTGCCCCTGAATGGCTTCTGCTAATTCCATTTGCTGCCAAAATACACTGCTTGCTCTTACGTCCACACAAGCCTGAAAGCAGAAAAGAAATGTATACACCACTGCCTTTAAGGTAATATGATACACATTCTAATTCCACTGATCTCTAACAAAAAATTACACCTGAATTAGGTAATTCAGGAGAAGGAATAATAGGATTCACAATTTCTGCCATGTGCTTGTTCTTTAAAAAAAATATATATATACTCAGCTGCTTGTTCCATGTTATATTTGCTAGATACCATATAGCATAAGAACAAGTTAATCATCTGCACAGATTTAAGTAAATTTAAAGGTAAGAGTCAAAAATAAGAAGTGATAATAATTCACGCTTAAATATATCTGAAAACAAGCTGCAAAGGCTTTTCTGTATGTGATTATACTGCCTTTTAAAAGGGTGATTTTTGTAATCCACAACAGGTAAAAGCAATAATTCTGGAGAACTATGACACTCCTATCTCTCTCTACAGAAGTACCAATTTAACTATAGAAAGTTGTGGAACACTAAGAATGGCACTTGCATATCACCAACAACTTCCTTTATACTTGACTTTAAGTGGAAGGAAAAAAGAACAAGATTTCTTACATTGGTTTTCATTTCTTTAAGAGGAAAAGATGAGTGCTCATAAGACAATGACTCCCCTCCCCAGAACTGTATTAGTGGTGCTTTGTCCTTTGAATTTTATTTCTTGAAGTTATTATTACAAAATTGTATCTGCACAAGCAGAGAAATGCTGAGAAAGCACTTTGCTTGTTTCTCTCTGATACATCCCTACAACTTCATTGGTATTACAAAGCGGTGAGTTACCCACACAGCAATTATGTTTTTCCATGGATTGCATTAGTCCTCTAGATGACTTTAAACTATAAATGCAGTTTCAGTCCCAGAATTGAAGTTCATTTTAACAATTCTGCATTGAAGAAATATTAATAAGTAATAAGAAAACGGAAATTCTCCTTATGAAATATTAACGCTAGATGGTGCTGCTCTCATAGATATCTAACACTTAAGAATTATTTATCTCTATTGCACCTAGCTAGAACTGATTGCTGTTTTATTTTGATGAATTTAGAACAGAAACTCGCAGGAACAAAAAAAGGGAGACTCTAAAATGAATTATGGAAAAAGATTCAAGTAGACTCTTACCAAATTTTTGTCTTACTTTAGCAAAGATAGCTTATTTTCACAGCTGTACTTAAAATAAACTTTAAATACCAGAAAGGTGTTGACATACTTCATAAGTATGAGAAATCATATAAAGTACAATCATAGTTATCAGAGTTCTTAAATTTTACTGTATTGTTATGAAAATAAATGTTATAGATAAGAATATTTTAAACGCATGAAAACATAGTAAAGCATTCCTCAAAAATTCTTGCAATAGTGGAAGCTAAGTGAAAGGTAGAAGTTCAAAGTACAGTTTATATCTCCAGGTACAATGTAATATATTCTACATATGAAAGATCACTATTTGGCTTTCTCCTCTTTGTAAATACATAGCTTTTTCTTCTAGTAGTAATAAATTATATAGAAAGTATACTGCGTCATTGATAATGCACGACTTTACAAATTCCAATTTATTACATAGAATTTAGCTAGAAGGACTTTGTTTTTTCCCTATAAACTGCTTTTTTCCCACTACTTCATTAATCTACATTTCTTAAAAAAGGAAAAAAGCAGCCGGAGTTTACCTCTGCATGAAGTATGAAACTCCCTCTGGTTATAATGGAAAGTGAAAAGTGTCTGTTTGGTTGCTAATCAAACAAACCAGACGTAGTTACCTTTGCTGCAAACTGAAGTCCCACTTTATCAGCTTCAGCCTCCAATGTTCTGCTGTACGGTCTATCAAACATAAACTGCAAAAAAAGCACAGAGCTCTATTCCATGCTTTAAATAAAGCATTTTTCTAGCCTCTTCAGAACAAATGATATTTATGTATCATGTTTACATTGCGTGCAATCAGTATTAATTTGTCTTAATACAACCTTTCATTACATTATATGTAACACATGGATCCTGTATTTGGTTGAAATTCATTCAAATTATACGTATTTTCATGGCCCCTCTCATCAGCCAGCATCATTGTATTTTGTAGTGGCCAAAGGGTCAACATCAACTTTAAACTAATTGATTTAAAACTTTATAAGCAGAAATATGTTACTGGTCAGGGTTGTATGGAAGATTCAGAGTCAGAAGAAACAAGCTGCTTACGAACAAAATGGAATTTTCTCACTTCACTTTTATTGGCATTAAGATTTTAGCTGTAGCAACACTATGTAAAAAAAAAAAAATCCAGTGGCTTATATGATTACCTTCTTTAAACCCAGTACAATCTACTTTGTATGGTAAGCAGCCCACAGTATGGAATACAACCATAAACATTTTCATGGAAAAAAAAAAATCACTTATTTGCCATGATTATCCCTCACCACAAGGTGCAGATTGCCCTTGAGAAATCAGACTGGAAGACATAAATATGACCAAATACTCTCCCTTTTGTCTATGTTCTGACAATTTATTAACAGGCACTAAGAGCCAGTGGTAGCTTTATCAAATTGTTATTTATTCATACAACCCAGGATGTTCTGGCACATATAATTCATGTACATTTGGGCAGCCTTGCCCTAGTATATCAGGTTAGAGTAAAGGCAAATCAGGACTTGTTAAAACAGCCTGCTCCTGCCGAGATAAGCAACGTGTCAAAGCATCCTGATCTCAGCGTAGATTAGGAAATACAAACAGAAGAATGGGGATGTGCAAGGTTAGTGAAGAAGAAAAGGTTTCATCAGCTCTTTATTTGGTCAAAGAAGCAGATCTTCGTTACACGTTCCAGTAAAAAAAAAAAGTGAAAAACAGAGATGAAGAGCACCAAAGAAACGGTCCAATACTTTGAGTATATAAAGATATCGGTAACTTTTTGTTTCTTTCTAAAGTAGTGAATGTGCTTTTTTTATTTACTAGGTCAAAAATAAACTTAGAAGCAATCAGAGCTTGTCCTCTACAGTTATATCCAAGCCAAATACACTGATATAAAATATCAAAAAAGTAAGCACTGACGACAGAAAGCACTGAAAAACTGACAACTAAAAAGTAAGCTCTTCACTTCCTTACAGACCTTGCACATCACAATTACAAAAGTGTTTTTAAATCCTCTGAAGATAAAGTCATTGTTTGAAGTGGACTATGTATTTTTAATTGCCCTGAAAAGTGCTCCAAGTCTACTGGAGGCAAAGATACCCCCAGCTGGTCTGTCACATATTCCTGAAGCACCATTCCTCAGTTAGCAAGATCGACCTTTTTTTTTTTTTTTTTTAAATTATTAAGCACTTTACAATGAGGAATAGAAACTGATAATGGGCAAGAGGACAGCACAAAGCATTAACTGAAACGGATGTTTGCACAAGCAGGTTGTTTTCTACTTCTTCAGTTACAACCACTTTCTGGAAGCTTTACAGCAATTTTAAGTAAGAAGGTAAATTTGAGAGCTAGGAAACTGGTGGTGTGAATGCATGTGTAGTTTTAATAGACCATCTAGACAGAGAGCTTTGGGACAGCAAGAAGATGGCCACAAGATCAGCTTTAAAACTCCTACCTCTTAAACAGCTTTGTGTTTACAGTTAAGCAGCAGGGTATTACTATTTACCTCTATCCCAAAACTGTACCCAAAACGTGGTTGTATTCTGAAAAATAAATACTACTATTTGCACTGCTAACGCAATCCCTGGTTCAGGACCAACCCATGCTACAGAAGCAAGGATGCATCTGAGGAAAACATCACCCTCTATCTGCTGCTGTTTGCTTTACTTTTCCTCTGTGCATCAGCTACTAGTCAGAGACGAGCAGTAGCCTAAACAGACCCTGATGTGATACCACACAACAATTCTCACTGAATGTGTAGCTTTCCCAGGCTTATGTTCCCATATAAAATAATTTCTGCTCTAACAGCAAAGGGAACATGTTTCAGTTCAGAAATACATGACTAAAGAACAACAATGAACGAATCCTTTGAGAAAACTCAAGGCAAGCGAAATCACTAGCACTGGAGAAAAAGGCAGGGCTGAATCTAACATGTGAAAAAGCCTACAAAGAGTCACTAGAAATTACTTAAAGTCAACAACAAAAAAGCAAACCATGGTCAATAAATAAAAAAGTAAAGCACCTGAGGTCATAAATGAAGAACAAATACTGAAAGAGAAGTGCGCACTGCAATGTGGCCTAAGCAACCATTTCACAGAGTAGAGCCAAACATTGCCATGATAATAAGGGCAAACTGGGATGCTAAAACATTAACAAGTAAAATATGGCTATGGAAAAAGAAAATGAAGCATCCAGAGAAAATGAGTAGAAAGACTTTTTTCCATGTAAGCACAATAGAAAAATGTCGAATGGAGGAAGCAAACAGATGTTGCACTCACAGGTGAGCAGCAAACAAAAATTCCTATTCAACATCTTTTGTATATGGAATACATTCTTGCCAATAATAATTACTTATTTACTCAGCATTACATATGGATACATTTAGTTTTATTTAAGGTAAGTCTAACCACTGTTTTAAACCAAGACATTACCGTACAGTATCTCATAAACGATAGATCTCTCCTATAGCACAGTAGGACCAAGAAGGGCTTAAAGCCAGATTCCATTTGCAATCTAAAGCCCAACTCCAATGTACAATGCCAGAACATCAGCTGCAGTAGCCTAGGAGAAAAGATGCTGACAGGGAACTAAATCTTGCTGTCGAAATTATGAGCAGTGTCAGGATTGATTCACACTTTGCTTTTTCCCAATTCAGGTCTTCAAAATGCTGACTAGCATTCATCAATGTATTGGTTTCTTAGCTACTTGTAGAAATATCCAAGCTCGTTAGACGTAATTTATGCTCACAATCCACATGTCTATCCATTAGCATAATAACTACCAAAACAGATTGGTTATATTTAAATTTCTGAAGAACCAGGTGAAATATCAGATAAATCATCAAGAGAAGTCAAAGAAACCAAAGAGCTATTTCACTGCATTCCAGATTCAAGTTTTATGATTTAAAGAAAATTAAAAAAAAAAAAAGAAAAAAAATGGATAACTGTCCAGAAGCAGGCAGTAAACTAGACAGCAGGGAAAAAACAGCACCACTATAACCACTGAATTTTACTTTATGGGAAGTACGCTGTCTGTAAAGATTATTTCAGTAAGTTTTATTATAGTATAGTTTCTACTTTAAAAGAACATTTAGACTCACAACTTCCTTATCTTGAAATCCACAAAAATGTATTTAAAGATCCTCTTTCCATATATTTTAGTTTGTTTAGAAACATTTTAGCAACTACTCAAGATAAAAACATGGCATTTTAAAACTTTAAAACGTGAGATACATTTCAAACAGGCAATCATTTAACTTAATTGGCAAGCAAGTGCTAAGGGCCCATCCAACTAAATCCAATCATTATTTAAGATCTAAAGTTTTTCAAGATGACAAATGAGAATATATATCAACTAAAGCAGATGTATATTTATAAAAACATATTTCCTTCAAAAACATACTGATATATTTATTTTTGCTTATAATCTCTCCTCTGCTTTTTTCCCCAAACATACTGTTCAGCAGTACTATCTCCCCAAGACTATAAATGTTTTTCCATGAACTCTAGAAGGATAATAAGAAATATTTCAACACGTTTGCAATGAATGTCAGAAACAGATGTATTCAAATAAGTTGTGTGAAGTATTCCATAGTCAGGCTTACCTCCTGCAACTTACTCTGAATCCACTGGCCAACAACCGCCAAACTATCACGAGGACAGATGGCCCAAATCATAGTGAGAAAGATGAGTGATAGGAAATCCAAGAAGTGAACCAGACTGGCTTTCTCTGCCTGGTAACAAAAATGGTTCAGTTTTCATTCATTACCGCCTGTTTTTTGTTTTTGAAGAACACAATATACTTTCAAAACACTATAAAATCGCTAAATTTTATTCTATGCAGCCACAGGAACAAGCTCCTGTGCTTGAACCAAAACAAAACAAGAAAAAAACAACACAAAACCCAAAACCACTTGGATACAAGGTTCTTTCAGTATAGAATCCACACCAACTACCTAAATACAGCTGGAACAAACATATTTTGCCTGTCTCCCAATTGGAAAGATTCAAAGCCTGGGATAAGATGATGGCAGTATGCAGACAGAGTTCTTTAGTAAGAAGCCCATGAAACAGTTGGAAGGAAAAACCCATAAAGACCTAGAAGACTGTTGTTTACATTAACTTGAGAAAAGACACGTCAGTTAGACAGAAACACTAATGGAACAAGTAGAAAGTAAGCAGCTCTACATTTTTTTGTCTATTGTGTTCTAATTTCAGAAACTAAAAAATCCTGAAGAATAAAACTGAAATTATTCTGTTTTTCAGACCTCTATCTGACGTACAACAAATTGATCTGAGGACTGAAAAGTCAGATCATGCCATACTTTTCTCTACGCCAGGTGGGTGACACAGGTTCCATACAAAGAAGGTAAGCTGTTTTTATTCTGAAAAACATTTCTAATAAGTTTAGCAAGTCTAATTTGACTCAGCTGAATCCCAAGCAACTACGACGTGAACATTGTTGCTCATCCAAAATCATACAAGTTGCAGTAAAACTGTTCTGGATTTTCACAGCCTTCAAAACATATTTACCTATTTCCAGATTATTTTGTAATTTCATCAGGATGTTTATGCCTAAAAGGTCCTTGTTATGTCTTCTCAACGGATGGATAGGTAACGGATGCATTTGATTTTTAAACTACATGTACAGATAGAAGACATTTTGTATGCAAAGCAGCACTTTCAAGCAAATCACCTCAATCAAGAACAGTATGAACCCTATTTCTACACCATACTCTTTTTCATAGTTGCACCTTCAAAGCACAACAGAATGATTACATCCATTCTTTAGTGCTTCAATGGCAAAGAACTACCAATTTCAACACAGGAAGGACATAAAAAAAAAATAAGTTTGTGAAGGCAATCATCTCTAAATGCAGAATCAAGCTCCAGGCATTCTGGAGTTTTGCATTCCAAAACTGTGCCACTAAAATAAAACACTATGCATTTCAGAAGAAGGTATTGAAGTATATCTACTTATGTAGATATTAACAAATCTAGGAGTAACAAACTGAGTTGCTGAGTGCCTCCAGTTTCTTAAGTCTACACTATAGGAGGAGAGACATCTACAGACCAAGTTCTAAATGACTGTTAATAGTGAGCCATAATCCATCCATGCACTTATAAAAAATAAAAAAACACTGGCAGACATTGTGCTAACACTGACTACCAAAGAAGACTTCAGGCAGCTCTTATATGGAGTTCTATTATTCATGTAGTAATAACTTGCAAGTCAAATTATAAGAAATAACTTAAAAGTTAAGTTATAAGAATATAAGAATAAACTGTATCAGAATACTCTCATTTCAAAGTCAGTTTTTCATTAATTAGAAAGAGTCACAGTGAAATTTTGGTGGGTAGTGAGTGGAAAGATATTAATTATAATTGATTATAATTATTTAAAGAAAGCTGTGTAAAATTCTTAAATACTTACTGCATGTTCCAGCACAGCATGAGCTATTTCATGTCCCAGAATGAAAGACAGCTGATGGATATCAGAAACTGCATTTAGCAATCCAGTGAAAACAAATACTTGACCGTTCTGTGAACAAGACGGGGTGAAAATTAAGTAGAAGGTAAATAAATGAAATGCTCTTTCAATATTACTAACAATTTTTCTACTTGGGTTCAACTTACTGGAAGCACAAAAGCATTTACTCCTGGTTCATCTACCACATGGATAACCCAGTCGAGTGCCGAGACCTGTGGGACGTCCTTATTGCTCTCAGATAAATGACCAACAACGCTCTTCACAACCTGATAGCGCGCATCTGTCTCAGGCAGCATTTTACTTTTGAATTCCTCCATCCACTGAAAGAAGAATTCATTGATTGCCACACAGAACAAACACACAGTAAATGACTACTTGGTAAACTAATTTAGAGGCTATGAACAACTTCTTTAAAGCTCATTTTTTATACATTTTTTCTTTCATATAGCCCAACCCAATATAGTAGAGTTCATGCTTTCAGACTCACTATCTAAAGATTTATAAACTTAAAAGGAAGTAAACTAACCACAGATCAAAAATAAGATACTCGCTTCCTACAGCCTCATATTCCTGGTATTTTCCTAATACACACAGTTAAGCTTGGCATCACGATTTGGCAAAGCTTTCTGTATCTTTCTGAATTCCCATTTGAATTTATAATTTCTTTATAGCTCTGTATTTCTTTTGTACCTTCTAATTTGGTCAAACTTGTACCAAAGATGTAACAGAATATGTCTTAGTACTACTTCTGCTATGTTCTTCTCTCACATTCTCTGTAATTCATGAATACAGTGACATTTGTATATGGCTGAATGTTTTGAGTTTCACTGACATTAGAATAGCAAGTCACAGAACTCAAAGTCACAGAAATCAGAACAATGGGCAATCTAAAAGACAGCTATTAAAGAAGAAGGAGCTGATCAAATGGAAGAAAAAAAAAGTAGAATTGAGTGTATTATACTTTTATTGCCTCTATCAGACTTTTGTATTTACTGTATTACAAGAACACTGTTAGAAATGTTTGCTACATACATGTGATGTGTTCTTCAACCATCACATGTCCCTGAATGATTTGCCGGTGAGAAGGTAACTCTTAAAAAGGATAGGGATAAGATGAGGGGGTAACTTATGGGTATGCTCTGGGGGGTACTGAGCACAAAGTACGGCAAAGTACTGCATAATCCTCATTCCTGTTAAGAGGTAAAAGAGAATCTGCTTGTCAAGAAGCATGCCAGAGAACAGAGCTATAGCCTTTACTTACAGGTTAAATACCTCTAGGTGTGTTTGCCTATCTCACCACTAAAACAATATAAAGCATTAACAGTTTTTGAGTGCTTGTTATTTTTCTTTAAAATCTTACCATATCATATTCCATCTGTGACAGCTGCCTAAAATGCTCTTTTCCAAACACCAACAGCCGGGCACGCCCAGTGATGGGTGTCTCCTCCAAGTGAGTAAAATAAAACACGACAAATAAAACTCCTAAGCTACTGACACCCAGGAGTATCTTCCATTTATTTCTCCTTGCACTTTCCTTAAAAAGTTCCCGTTTATTAGGAGGAAGTGCCTTCCACCAATTTCTTATGCTCCTGTAAGACACAAACAGCTGTCAACTTAGGACACAGTTGAAAAGGGGGTTGTTAGCATCTGCCGTTGCTCTACTCTCTATTGCATTCTCACCTTGTGAGAGCTTAAGAAAGGTTATAATCTACTTGACTCCTACTCACCCTCTTCCTTTCCTCCCCCTTTCCTTTTCTTCCCTCCCACAGGAAGAGAAGGGGGAAAGCCCCTTAGTGTCTTGGGGCATTCTACCCTCTACCATGTATAGGCAAGGATTAGAAGGTCAAAAGACACATCTAACACCTCCGATAACGGAAAATAATTTCTTACTGAGCAAACTGTCAGCCTAGGCCCCAGTTCTGCAAAACTTTCAAAAATATTAAAATGAAAAGACTACAAATACACCTATCACTCTCTACAAAGAGCGATGAACATATGCACATGTCTTTGCACAATAGAGTCTTACTCTGAGAGTAAGTAAGATAGAATTTTACCTGCCAAGAATGATAGCAAATAGTTTCTGAGCTGGCTTAACAATAATCCAGAAAAGGGGAACAGGTGCAGCCTGAATTGATGGTGATGTGTGAAAAAACCTGATGATTTGAATGTTCCAAGCAGAAAAATGACTTGGGTGTTGCCCTGCAGAACTGATTTGGAAGGACGTAATCCTCTCCCCCAGAAACGGAGAGGACTGAAAGCAAAACCGTCCTGAACTGTGATGTGCATTCTTCCATACTTCTGTTTTTGGGACGTTCAAAAGACACCTCTGTCCTTTACCAAGAAAGTTTCTATAGTGGTCAGGGCTTCCAGTCAAAAAATAGTTTCTAGTATTTCCACTCAAATTCAGCCTTCGGCATCTATCTTGTATAGAACTGACTTGAATTTGGCAACGTCCTGTGTAAGACTTGTAGAGCTTATTGTACTTCCCCTGCTTGGTCAAAGAAGCCAAACGGAAGAAAATACAGCTCCTGCCCGGCAACTTCAGACCACAGATGATATTCATAACCTCTTTGGTCGGTTAATCTGAAACAAACAAAAAAAAGGTATTAAGAAAGTCACCCCAACAGGAAACCTTGAACTGTTACTTCATTTCATCTGAGCAGGTATCTCCTATTTCTTTGCCCAGGCAAAAAGAGTCACAGTTACAACTGCACCCTGTTGCAAATCTAACATATGACCCTGCCTTCAACTGTAACAAGCCCAGCGCCTCACATTTTATCACTGAGAACAAAACAGTATCCTTGGTTATTCTTGCTCTTTAATTACAGAGACCAGAACGCCTGCAGGTGCTCCTCGTGGAACAGCTCTGTGCGCACCATCCCCTTTCCACCCTGGGCTCCTTGCCACAGGTGCCGTTCGCACACCCTGAGGAAAACCGGGATTTATCGAGCATTTCGCTAACATTTTTCTCCTCAGCGCAGGGCTCACCCGGCCTGCAAACGCAGCGGCCCCTCAGCAGCTCCGAGCCGGGCAGGCCCCAGCTCCCGGCCCCGGCCCCAGCCCCGCTCCCCTCAGGAAGCGGCTCCCCCCCGACTATCGCGACTATCGCGACATGCGCAGACGCGAGGAGGCGCGGGGGGAAGAGGGAACGTGGCACTCTGAGGCGGCCGGGGAGGGGGGGGGGAGACGTGCTGGGGATCCGCTGGCGGGAAACACCTCCTCCGCCGGGCTCCCCTACTCACCACCCCAGCAGGCAGAGGAGGAGGAGGAGACGCCGCCGATGCCGGGCCGGGGCGGGAGGAAGACGGGAGGAGAGGAGACGGGACAGGACATGACAGGACGGGACGGGCCCGGCCCAGCACCGCCCCGCGCCCGTTTCCGTCCCCGTCCCGTTCCCTCAGGCGGTGGCGGCCTTCGCCCCTCCCCCCACACCTCGAGCGCCTGCGTCCGCCATTTTGTGGCGGTGCCGCCGCCCGGCCTGGGCTCTGTGGGGGGGCGGCCGTGGACCGGGGGTCTCCTCAGGGGAGCTGGGGCAGCCCCTCGCCAACCCTTCCTTCCCTTCCCCCGGCTTTGCCCCCCCATGCTGTGGTGAGGCCTATGTGTGTGTCCCTGACTGCACCCACTCACGGCTGAGTCCCAGGGTTTGACAGTGTGGTGGTCCCAAGCGTGTCCTTCAGCTTTCTGAGCTCGTGAGGTGTGCCTTGGGCTCTTTTGCGGCAGTTTTTGGTAATCTGAAGCATCAAAGTGCTTACTGCTACAAGAGAGCTCCTAACAGGCTTGTGGAATGGAGCAGTGAGCTCTGCTACCACAGTGGGAGGTGGGGTCTGGCTATTACCAGTCCCAAGAAAATGCCAAGTTGCTAACACTTTGTAACTTTTGGCCTACCTATCTAGCTGGCAGAAGCACATCTTAAAGGATGCATCGGGCAAATTATGTGAAAAACAGGTTATTTGACAAATGAAGGGGTGAGTCTGGAATGTGGGTGGTAAGGATTGGGCATCCAGGCTTCCTATGTGTCCTGGGGCTTTGCTAAAGGCCCTTTTACAGGGAAGGGAAGAAGCCCTGATCGTAAAGTTCAGCAGTCACACACACTCACTGAACAAAGTCAGGTATCATTCAATGTTTGCTGACATCTCCAGTTGTCCATGCCTTTGTACTACCAAGGCCCTCTCCTGTGACAGTTTATAACCATGTATTTCAGCTGCCTGAGAAAATAGATCATAACTAGATTTTGGAGTCCAAGCTGAGAAGGAACCTCCTATAGTGACAGGTAGAAAGTCTGTTTTCAGTAGACACAATTCTTTTAAGAACTGTCCAGCCTCCACTATAGTAAGGAGTATAATAAGTAAAATCTGTCAGTCAATTAGCACAGCATTAATTTTTGTGATTGTCAGCTCCAGTCATGAAGGCAGATGAGCTGTAGCAGAAGAGCCCTTAGTATAACCTAAGGCCTGTGCGTGTCCCAGCTGTCAAGAAATAAAGAACCAAGATGGAAGTTTTCACAGCTGTCTCCTGATGTTTAATGTCTTTATTTTTTAGACTTTATATTTGCCTGCTTTTCCTATTTTCTTCATCTAGAATTCTCCACTCCTAAGCCAAAAATGAATACTTTCCTACCAATTGCTCTGTGGAGCAAATTTCATTCTTCCACCCCACTGAGTCTCCACTTTATTTCAAATCAGCTGAAAATCAAGTGTGTTTTGTTGTTGTTATTTTCTTTGAATATTTCTTTTGGGCATTATTTCTTTCTCCAATCACATTATTTAACTGTGCGTAGAGGGTATTGGAGCTATTTTTGCATTCCTGACTCACCTAAATTCCTGTTAAACTCAATGGATATTTTGAGTGTGTAAGGATGGGGCTAAAAATTGTATTCTGCACTTCTCCACAAGTGGTATCACTTATAATTAAGCTTTCAAAGCAGTCAAGCAACAAATACAGCACAGGCAATTATAGTATCTTTTTATCAGATACCAACACAAAATGTCTCTCTATATGAAAATCTGGTGAACAGTTGAGCAATTGGATAATGTGGTGTTTTCCCCTAAATAGAGAGCTAGTTTAAAAAATAAAAATAAAAATCTAACTAGTCATTTATACATGGTTGCTCTTGAATTTTAATGAGTACATATGTGTATAACTTTTTTTTAAAGGAAACGAGAGAAACTTCTACGATTTAAAGAGATGGTTAATACTGATTTTGCAGCTGAGATTTTGGTTACTAGCCCCATATCTTCAAGAAAAGACTGCAATTTGCATTTCTGATGAAGACCAGAAGCCATGTGTAGATGTGCCCTTTAATATTAGTGTATCACTGTATGTGAGTGGTCATACTGAACTGAATGAGATTTTGTACGTGTATGAAATTATTCACACAAGCAGTTGCAATACCACAGTGTCTTTTTTGATGTTTTGAGTCTTTGTCTCAGAGAGTCGAAGCTTTTGTTCAATTTTTAGTGAGAGGGTGTGTGTGTGTTACAAAGAACACTGAAATGTTAAAACTTATAAATCTCTTCAGACTATGTACTACTATTCTATGTAGTTTATTTTATTCTGAGTTCCAGAATCATAGAGTAATTTAGGTTGGAAGGGATCTCTTGGAGGTAATTTGGTCCAATCCCCTCTTCAAAACAGGGCTAACCTCAAAGATAGATCCAATAGCCAAATATGAAATCCAATAAAAATAATGAAAAACAGATCAACTGTAAACATAAAAGATTTTTCTGTATATACCGGTGGAAACCTTTTTGTACTAAAGTCTCCCTAGTATCATTTTTAATCATCACTATTTAATAGTTGACAGTTAAAATGTATAGTATTCAAGTGGAAAAAAAAATTAGCTTTTACATCTAAGCAAAAAATAAATAAATATTAGCTGAAGTGACAGTTTTGTCACTCAAGTTTCAATGTAGCTCACATCTGCTTATTAAGTGTCAGGCTAAAATCTTGGCAGAAACAATACACTCCATCAGCCTTCTGCAAGTCATAAATTGGATTTAATGCCACTTATGCTTGTTTGACCAGCGGAAATCCCAGGAGTTCACATGAACTTAAAAGACTAGTTAACACTTCATTAGTATCAAGGGTTTTCCAAATGTCATTCACTAGCAACTTGTCTAGATCCACTGAGTGTACTAACGCATATTAACTAACCCTCCCTTGTCCCGCTGACATACCAGTCTGTGGATGCTATTAGGTATTTAATCTTCGTTAATAACTACTTCTGCTTATTATTCAAGTTATTGAAAAAAAAAAAAAAAGTAGAATCACAATCCAGAAGATGAAGTTACTCAACTAAATAGAAAACTACTGCAAGACTGCTCCTATAGAAGTTGTTTTTAAACTGAGTATAGTCCTTTTTTTTCCAAAACCTCTGTTAAGAGGCTGTATTAAAAAAAGAAAACATCCCAGTTCAAATAGTAAACACCACATAATTCATCTCCTAGATCTCTAAAAATGCAAAATTTATTTAGAGAGACTTAAGAGAGGGAACAGTAACTTTCTGTACTCGAGACTTCAGATTCGAGACAATGACAAAGCTGGCATATTTCCGACAACAGAAAAGAGCACAAGACAGGAAGAAAAAAGCAGAACTCAACAGACCTGTGCTAAGATTGGGGAAACAGCGCTGAGCATTTCTGCAATGGCTACAGCAGCGCCACACACACTTCACAGTTGCTCCACTTAGCTTTTCTGGGTGAAACGACACGAGCAAAAACGCTGAGATTTCTCATTGCAGGCCTTATGAGGACATTTATTTCAAACAAAACTAATACTGTTGAGCCCATATGTAAAAGCCTCTCTAGAAAATTACAAATACATCCTCATTCAGTCTTTCATTTAGATAATATGAAGTATCCCTAATTGTTTCTGTGGCACTTGATTTGTGCTGGAGGAGGACTGTAAGAGTGTTACCCCTCAGGGAGCAGGGATCATCATGAAAATGAGATGTGAATCTTTTCAGGCTGCCTGGTGTGTATGAAATTTTAACTAGCTAAATCCCTGTACAAGGAATTTTGTTGGGAGCTGCTGAATAGTTGTGTAACTTCAGAAAGTTGATTTTTCCTGCTCTGATAGTAATTGCAATGACTCAAGATTAATTTTAGCATAAAGAGAAAGGTAATGTCAGTACTTACAACCCTGAGGCAAATCAATTGAAATGGTTTGGAAAGGATAATTATACCTGCACGAGGAAGAGTATCTGTATAATAGCACTAACCAGTCCAATTACGGCCAAATGAAGGAAGGGCCAATTTGTTATTTCTTTAAGTACTCTCTGAAAAAGCGGTTTCAACATCCCAGCGATATAGAATGTTTTATTATTTTTTTCCTAAGGTGATTCCCTGATACTTTTTAGGGACATTTTAAGGACAAATGGGGGGATTTTGCATGTAGTCATCATGAAGCGAAGCATCACAGATGCGCTAGCATTTTACCATCCAGACGAGGAGAGACAAGTGGGGTGCTTTTACACGGCGTGGCATTTTGTTTCACGTAGTTAAACTAATCTGGCCAGAATCCCAGCCTAAGCAGCCATAAAGGGATTTTTCTTAATCAGGGAAAGATGAGACAGGAGAGGATTCTCTTTGCCATCCGGAAGAGCAGCAGGTTTGGGCCATTTTACCGCTGGTAAGAGCTAGATCAGGCTTCAGGCTGGCTGGATAAGGTGTAGGACCTGCTGCCACGCAGCTTTCCCTAGGGCTCGCCTGCTCCAACATAAAAAAATAGCAACATGCATGTTTAAGCGTAGCTGTGGGAACATGTACGGGTGTGTAAACACACCAACTGTCTGCAAACTAATGCAGGGATTGTGTGCTAATGAGTACATACTCGCATAAATAAGCAGGCATGATTTTCACCAGGGGGACAGAAGTAACAGAGCGTTAAGAGGCTTTTAAGCCTTCCATGAATCCTTATCTTTCATTTCCCTGCTCTCGTGCTG
This sequence comes from Anser brachyrhynchus, assembly GCF_964034855.1. Lineage (NCBI taxonomy): Eukaryota > Metazoa > Chordata > Aves > Anseriformes > Anatidae > Anser > Anser brachyrhynchus. The sequence goes on along the minus strand of NC_137702.1, from coordinate 4,319,115 downwards.
GCACTGCAGCTGGCACTGGCCTCAGCTCTCCAGCGGTTAAAGTTGGTTGTTTTGGTTTTTAACCAAAAATTAAAAGCGAAAGCCAAAAACTCATTTTGTGCAGTTTCACCGAGATAGCAGCACAGTGTAGAAATATTAATTAATTAACATTGCTAATACAGCTGCATAAAAAAAGTTCATTTGGGGGAAACACGATGCATCTGCCCATCCTATGGATCCAAAGCCCAAGTTTTTCCAGTAAGTAAATAACAATGAGATTAAATTGTGATGCATTTACCTGAGATGTAAATTTAACAGTTTGCCCCAGAAGTGGCACAGTAGTGACTGTTACCAAAGTGACAAACTAGTGATGCCGAGACTAATTAATAGAACAAAGAGCTGACCCTGCTGGGATGCCTGTGTGTAGTATTCTCAGTTTAACCAAATGACGCTGATCAGGACATCAGACATCCATACACAGCATGGGCAACATAACTGCCACTATTTCTACATCTAACTAGCATTATTTTCTTTAAAATAGCCTTTGTGGTGAATATGCCCTCCCAAACAAGGACGGCAGTAGATGAATAGGTAGCAGGGAACTCCAGTCCTAGTGTCTTGGCCAAATTCCAGCTCCAGTAATTACACTGCTTAAATTCTCCCTACAGCTCTACAAAAATAAAGCCTTTTTCAGCTTCTCCTGCAGCATTGTGCAGTATTTCTGTGTAGCTGTTAAACACTAAAAAACATCTCCTCTGATTAAAATTGCAACGGGAATTTAGGCAGACAGAATGCTATTACCAGAGTTTGAATTTGGGCAGAACACCAAGATTAACTTACACTTGCAATGGGATCAAGAGATCTCTGCTGACCCTTTTAAGTGTCAGAGCCTTTTAAAAAGGCAGAACGGGCAATAGCTCACTGCGCTGCCTGAATGCAAACTCAGAGTTGGGACCTCTGCAGCTGGAAGTGACTGCAGTACTGCTTCCTAACACATAAAAGCCTTCGGTGTTGTGGAGTAGCTTATCAGAATTTATTTAGTTAGAGATGTTTATGGAATGAATTGTTGACTAAAAGACGTTTCAGCAACTTTAATGACTTTTTTTTTTTTACTTGTTTGTAAAAACAGAAAGGGAGCCTTAGCTTAATATTTAAGGAAGCTGAACCAGGCCTGCAGTACTAGTAAAAGTTTTCTAAATTGTGCTCTCTCTAATACTTTTTGTAGTCTCTAAACTGGGACCAGGTGGTTCTTTATGCTTCAGATCAATGTCAATCCATCTGTCCTAACCAGTTCATTGCACCTCAGGTTTCAGCCAGCCTTTTCAGTTCTCCTTACCCCAGCAGTGGTGGCACACCAGAAGTATCGGCATGGTTGCACCGCCTGGCTTTGACGATACCACTGTCCTTGCAGTCTGGATTGTGAATGCCATCATTATCTAGCAGCCCACGGGGATGTCCGTGGAAGCGCTTCTCCTTCAGGGAAGTCATTTCTGCCTTCATCAGCATTTTGAGGTCAGTGTTGAGCACTCCACTGCGCGATCTGAACCTACCAGCACGCAGGTGCAGCTGCCAGACACGTACCTGTGCGACCAGTAAGTGGACAATTCTGCACCGATGAAGCTACCACCAGAATCAGACCCAGCAAAACTCCAAACAGCCTCCATGGTGCAGGTAGAAAGCGTGGGTCCAGTCTGAAGTGACAGCAAGCAATATCTGAAGCTGAAATCTGCTTGGGAAGTCTAGTTTCTACATGCTGGCATGCTGTTCCCTCGTTCAAAGGTAAAATCAGACCCAACAAACAAGTTCTCCTTCCAAAATGACTGGTCTCTCATGCCCAAATGCCAGAGAAGTCACCAAGCCGCACTTCCATCCACTACTTCTAAGGGAGCAGCACTGATTCCCCAGATGCCTGCCAGCCCTCAGTGAGGAAGCAACAGGAAAGATGCAAAAACCAACCCGAAGCACAGCTACGTTGGGCTTCCTTTATGACTTCAAGCACAAGCCTTCACCTTCTTCTCCTTTAGGATTTTTATGCAGTATCCACCTTTATGGAATTCCCCGTTTCTTTTGGGGGAAATCCCACTCCTTGTCTGAGGCAGCCCTACTCCACTTCCATCCTGGTTTTCCCTACCTCTTCCATCACACACCTCCTGCAGCATTCCCCTGTCTCGATGTTTATTAGTTATGGACATTCTCCTTTCTAGTTTCACACAGTTACGTGAGATAAAAGCCTTCTGGGGGTTTATGTTTGCTCTGACAGAACCCTGGAGTAGCTGTCAATTCAGGTGACAGGCAGAAAGACAGTTCATCAGTTTGATGACGGCTCTTTTAGTTAGAGACTACAGGAGTGCAATCTCAGCTTGCACCACAGAAAGCTCCTCTCCCCCCTTTCCTTTGGTACATGCTCATCCCAAGGCAGTACTAGGAATGACAATTTCCATGCTTTCATTACCCTTACAAAGTTGTTAGCAGTTTCTGATGAAATTTTTCAATCTGAACTTTGAGTAATGCCTTTCACAGCATACTCCAGTAGCTCCCAAGTGTCCTAATGGTCTACAAAGCACAAGCTACATTTTCCATGTGTTTTGGCAGCAGCTGAGAGATATTTTCCAGTTTTGTATTGAACAAGTCCCACTCAGCTGATTTGTCAAACAGTCAGACACTTTATAAATCATTATTCTGGGACCAGTAACAACCACAGCACCGTTCTCCCAGCCACACAACTTGCACGCTGCCTCGCAGTCAGTTCTTTGCCTGTACTGTTGTTTTCCTGAGGGCCTGCCCTGCTTTAAATCACTGCTAGCAGGGCTACTTGTAACGATGACTTGTGTCTACGTGAGCAGTGCGAAGTTACACTGGCTGCCAGTGAGTATTTATAACATGGTATAGACTTAAAATCAAAGCTGCAGAGGTAAACAACCCCTACCACTAGAAAAGGGCAGATTCTGAACATTGCAGATACTCCTATTTCTAAATAAGCCATGAAAATGCACAGTACTTAAGGGACTAAGGACAAAACAAGTTCTTCAAATTATTACCGGCTCCTTTTCAGACCTGTAACACATTATGGCACCTCTCCACTTCCCCTTCTTTCAGATAAAAACAACAGCAGTTATGAGTCTTAGAAAATAATTGTGATCTACAGCTAAAATTATTACAAAATAACTAGGTATTTCAAACTTCCACCTTGTAGATTCTTTGCTAATAGTTTAGTGTCTTAACTCTTCGGCCATTTTTACTTTCCAAGTCATTCATTTACCTACAATAGTCTGTTGGGTTTTTCTAGTTCCATATCCTTCCCACAAAGTCAAAATCCATTTAACTATCAACTACACGTTCACATCTTATCTTTACTTGATATTATGAACTTCAGAGAGAACAAAACCAAAACTTGATCTAAAGTTTTTTTTACTGGAAGACAGATCCTAAACTGCTATAAGCTGTTATAGCTCACAACCAGCTTTGAGGGAGCTGTGGCAATTCCGTGCAGCAGAGCTGAGCTGCCCTTGTGCTTAGAAAGCACCGAATGAATGAAGATTTTTAGGTAACACTACTTGGCTTGCACGACGTTTGCAGACATTCAGCCTTGGTCTCTGCTTCCTACAGTTATTTGACAGTTTCCCCTTTTTCACAGACAAGTACAGCAAAGTAGAGAAAAATTAAGCGGTTTGTCAGAAGTAATGTATGGAAGAAAAACCACAGGCAACTAAAACAGATGGTCTGTTTTCCCTGCTGGTGAAGATTCTCACTGCTGTTACCTTAATTAAGAACTGCATTCATTACTGCTTCCCTCAAAGGTGGCCAGAAGTACAACAGCAGTTTTAGAACATAACCATTGCCAAGCAAATAACGTAGAACAGTGGCAAAAGAAGGGGAAAGAAGGAATAATTTTAAGTGTCCCTGACAGAGTGGTACAAATTGCCCCCAAAATTCACTTTTCCATTGATTTTTTTGTACTGACGGATTTTTCTCTCTGTAAATAAGAAGAGACTTATTTTAAAGGCAGGAAAATAAAAAAAGTGATGACATTTATATACATATATATATATATAAAATAACGTCTCTGATACTAAAAACAAAGCATTTCCTTTAATCCATGCTAAACTACAATGACACAAGAGTTAATTATTTAGAACAGCAGGCTGTAAAAGGAATCCTGTAGGAAACACGGAGCGCGTTATTTCTTTAGTGATCTCTGCTTCCATGGAAACAATTTCTCTGCACAATTTTAAATCTCATAAAAATAGGGCACTAGGTCTATGTAAAACAGCAAGACATTTCCAATTAAACAACCAGAATGCTTTTATCTAGGCCATTAAATACTTTGTTCAGTATCAAATATGATTACGGTGTTCACTGGGATGTGAACAACCAGCTACTTGCCATGCGCAGGCTCTCTGGGGCCACGCAAAGTCACCCTGCACGTACCCATACTTCTCTTGTGGGCGTCACAGTGACAGCACAGCAAGTTTCCTTCCCCCAGCACTCGCTGGGGACACACCAGATGCGGCACGTTGCGTGGTGTGCTGTACGCCTCCCTGCAGCTTCTCTCCCACCTCCATGGTGTGTCTCCCCACATACAACCTGATAGCCCAGAAACTCCTAGCAGAGAGCTGGAACCAACTTACTTGAATCAAACTTGGGTAATGAATATAGCGGTTTGAAAGATAATTTGATGACCACCCTTAGAATTAACCTGTGGCAACTGGGGCAACTCCAGTGATCTTTCAAACCGCTATATTCATTACCCAAATTTGAAGACATGACTGCAACCCCCAGACCATATCATATTACTTCACAACTCTGGCTGAAGGATCACCTTATCTGAAAACAGCTTGGAAGATACCGATTACCATCTCAGCATCCTTGCCTCAAACCATCACGGGATAATTTTCTGAAGGAGAACAAAGCAGAGGGTTTGTAAGAACAAATTAAAGCAATGAGATACACAGCTACTGCCCAAAGTAAAAATTAATCATGAGCTAGAAGTTTGTATGCATGAGTAAGAATAGTTTTAGCTCTCACTTGAAGACCACAATCATGTTTACTATATTCGCTACTTTTACTGCTTTCTATCAGCTGTGACCAAGCTCCCTCTAGTGGTATTAAACCTAAACGATCACTTTTTTTGTTGGCACTGACTTGGAACGAAGAAATACCAGATCTTATGTTCAAGAGGCAAGAAGCTATCACAAATTTGGAACACATCTTTTGAGGTACTGAACATACAGTCTTTATTAGTAGACCTTTGTATACCACCAGTGAGGAATATCAAAGAAGTGAGCAAAAGGGGAAAAATATTATTGGCAATGTTCTCTGCCTTCAACTAATCACTTCTTGGAAAGTTACTTGAACAAAAAATAACGGGCAAGCCTCTTGTCCTCCCCATGAACACGAGGCATAAACATCTGTGAAAAAGCACTGCCAGTAAGGGGAATAGCAAAACTTGACTTGGCCAAAAAATGCCCAGAAATGATGTTTGCCAAAAGCTACATCTTAGAAATAAATATATATCCTAAGATATACAGACACACCCCCACACACTATATATATATATATATACACACACATACACACACCTGTTGATTCTTCCAGTTTAAATTTCACCACTCCAGTTGCTATTCAACCATTTCCCCTCTCCTGAGGAACCGCTTGGCTAGGAATAACAAGTGGTCTTACATAAAAGAATAAAAACACAACAGCCCACAATATTTATACTAAAAAAAAGCTATCATAAAAAGAATAGCTGGTTAAAAAAACCCCGAGTTTTCCAAGAAAAAGATTTAATGCCTTACATGTACCTTGTAGCAGAACTGACAGTATTAGTATTATAGATTTTTATCTTCTCAGAAGCATGCAACTTCCAAACTCATATTATCAGTCACAAAGTCAAAAACCAAAAGCAGACTAGTTGTTTTCTTACCAGGTCTCCTGCCCACAAAATTAGTACTTAGCACGATAGATATGGTATTTTCAATTCACATACAGTACTGTGTGGTAATACGGGATTACAGTGATACAAGCAGTTTATTTTTCTCCCCCTCCACCCCACTTCCACCTTGAAATGTTGTCAATGGATAACCTTAGGTACAAGAATCACTCTTGGGAAATTTGGGGTCTTTCTGCAGTATTGAGCATTTGACACGCACACAATGTCCTCTTCTCAAGAGACACTAACTGGTTCAGAAATATGTTTTACTTGATTTTTCTGACTTTTCATGACTTAAATCCAATTAATACAACTGCATTACTTTAACTCACTTTAATTAGTAAACAGAAAAGCAGCTGGCACATCGGATGTCAGTATTACCAAACAGTGGTAACGTCCTGAAATGGTTGGAAGTATACCATATACGGACAAAGAACATTATCTACTTCATACTGCTGTTACACGAGGTTTAAATTTCTCTTTCTACAAATTGGAACTAATTACAGCTTTTAGTACATATATACTGATTTTTCTACAGTACCCTATGCAAAACTGCAACAGAATACCTTAATACTGTAGAACGCTCCAAAACTAAGTGGGAATGGAATGCTTTGTCGACAAGAATGCAGTCTAAATGAGAAATACAGAAAGCCATGCAGTATTTTTCATTAGGAAGTCTCAAAGATGATGCTTTAGAATATACACAGACAGAGCCAACATGCCTTAAATAGATGGATGCACCAAGCTTGTAAATTATACATAGAAGTGGGACCTAAAACTGTGCACAAGCAGATATGACAGAGAAGAGAAAGTAGAACATTCACCAATGTTTTTAAGACCACAGCTCTTGAATCTGCATTGAGAGAACCATCAAGTGCTCATATTTTAATATGATCATGTTCTGCAATTCCATTTAGAAACAGGAGACTAACGTGAGGCATGATTAAAAAAATAATTTCAACTTCTGCAAAGGAGTTCCCTCGTTAGGATGCAACTCTACAATTTTAAAGCTCTTCAAACTCTATTTATACAAATGAAAAGACGAAGTTGAAGATTTAAACATATAAAATCTTAAAATTCTACTTATATATATCGAAGTAGATACATATACATATACCTATATTTTTCAAATAAGAATCAAGCCTATTTTCATCCCCTCTATGATAAACTCAAGTTTATACCCTCTAGGTATAAACTCAAGTTCTTGCTTGCTTCACGTTTTCAAATATATTTCAGACATACCCGAGAAACTTTGTCCAAGATAAATCTCTGTAAATAGTAGTAACTGTATACAAGTCACATTTCCTCTTAGAGATTTAGAGAACAAAACGTAAAGCACATTTTTCTGTGAAGATTCAGTGATATAGCTCATGGAACCTGCTCACAGAGCTCATGCAAATTACAATCAAGAAAAATTCTCAAATGAAGATCGATCTGTTTATGACTAATTTATCTGAATTTACACTTATATGAGATCATAACTGAAGAACTGATAAAACCAGTACGTTTTCTTGTTGACCTGCACATTGCAGAGAACTATATTAAAAAGTTGTAGGGATTTGTTTTGTTGTTCTTGGTTTATTTTTTTTTTCCCTCCTTCAAAAAGACAAATACTTTTCTGCTTGTTGCACTAAGCTTGCCATCAATGAAGAGCTCGTTTCCACAGGAAACAGTGGCAATTAGAAGTGGACAAATCACAATGATCTAACAGAACAAGGTATCTTCCCGTAGAATGGAAGATCAGAGACTGTAACCTGTAATAAACAGGAGTTACCATTTCCACTGGAAATGAGCACAATTAGTAATGAGAAGTCAAAAACTTGCCAGCCCTTCCCCAGCAAATATGGATGCAAGGTGGCAAAGAATATGCCAAAAAGCTACTTGACAACAGGGATCATTGGGGAGATGACAACAGATGATACAGTAAAGCAGAACTGAAGAAAATTTCAGATACCAGAAAAATTCAAAATGAGTGAGCTAACAATTTTTCATTTCAGTGAAGTGGTCGACTTCTCTTCTGTGAATTCATTCAAACTTAGAAATTCTAAAGTATTAAGGAGCAAATTCACTGAGCATCAGATGTGTACCTGAAGATTAAAATAAAATTAAAAAAAAAGACAATTCCAAAACTGAAAGACCTGAGAAAAGACAGGATACACTCCATGAAGACTGAATCACAGTACTCAACAACTCCTCCTTCTCAAATGGCAGACTGTGGTAATTAACTAACCCTGTGATACTTGGTTTTTGCAAACTGCTAAATGTTCTTCATGTAGTCAGATCACACTCATTAGTTTTTCAAGGTATCTTTGAGCCGTAACAATAAAAAGATGCGGGATTCTTTGACTGTTACTATTAAAAGGGTAATAATTTTGAAAGTTGACGTAATTGGGGCCAGGAGGAAAAGAAAATGGAAAGCAAGAAAAAAAGAAAAGTCCAGTTCTGTTTTGTTTAAGCCGTCACATTGGTGATTCATTTGAACATTCATTCTTATTTTCTTCAGCATTACTCTTTTCTTCACTCTTGTATGTGGAGAGGAATAAGTTTTCTATTTGAGTCAAAAACTCTTCAGCAATGAAGCAGTTTGTTACCTTGTCTAAAGTCTTCCTCATGCACTCCAAAAGCTAGTCAAGAGAAAAGGAAATTTTAAAATTGTTATTATTCCTGATTTTTCGTTTCCTTCTAGCTGATGAATATTTCATAGGTATTGTTTTTTCTCCTTCTCACTACAGAAAGCATTTAACTGAACAACATAAGTTTTAAAAGGAACAGCCACACAGGAACAAATTCCAGATTCTTCTAGCCTGGGCCTTTTGGCTCCTCTTCCCCCCCCCCCCCCCCCCCCCTTACACGGTTGGAAAAGAGCCATACCCAATCATTGTAGCAATGAGTTATAACCAATTGTACAAAGAGGGGCAATACTTGAAGATCTTACTTTGTGATCAGTACTCAATAAACGGCTATGACAAAAAAAGGATTAAAACAGTCTCTTTTATGCAAGGCGTGTATTATTTTGTAAATTAAGTTCTTTAAAACCAATTTATAGCTATTAGTCTACATCTCTAATTTTTAAAATTGTGACACCTCGTGACACCAAACGGATTTGTATTTTAAACAGTATTTAAAATTACAGAACGTTACAACTGAAAATTCAAAGAAGCAAAAACTTACTTTCTGCAAACAAGTCAGGTCAGAATCTCTATGAAAAATTTTATCCATGGGGACACTGCTGTTGAAAGAGGAAAAGGAAGTAGTAGAAGGGTAGAAAGCAGACTTATGTCTTCATTGAAACACCACTAATAAATATGCAGAAATTCTAAACTGACTATCTTTGTAATTTAAACAAATGTATACCTGTGACAGAATTTGTATTTTTCAATTATCCATCTTGTTTTTTCAAATATTAATTCCCACTGAGGTTCCTCCAACATCTGCTGTACTTCAAATTTGTAGGGCAGGCCTGTAATCAATTGAACATGAACATTCACTATTTATGTTCCTATAGATAGTATGTGTTATTTATAAGCCCCATTACTTGCCAACATTAAGGAGGCTGAAGTAGAAGTATGACATTTTTCATTGCAAATTTAATTTTGGTGGGAGTAGGCAACAAGTTTGCTCTCCCCCGTATCCTCTGCAATTCCTCGTGCCATAAAAAAGCACACAGAAATCCACAGTGTAACAGAAAAAACAGCAAAATCAATCAAGTTTTTTTTTTTTTCATAATTCAGTACCACTTTTATTTTTTTTAGTTTAAGAATTATTGCACAGATGTGGTCACCACTTCACTTCCCCTACAGCTATGAAGCAAGTCTCCATTGTCTGTTCTGCTTACTTCCACAGGAAAAAAAGATGCGGAATTTCAGGTCACATGGCCTCTTCTACTGCCTTGCCAAAAATATCGGAATCTTTCATGCTTGGATACAAAAATCAGGACTTAAAACAGGGGAAGGGAGGACAGAGAAGAGGCAGAGACTACAGCCATAAACTGTTATCCTGGGAATTATCCACAGATTAATGTCAGGGAACGAGTATTTGATCAACACTTGAAATTCCATACATCTTATATGATGTGTTCTTAACTATTCAAGAAAGACATTCTGTTTTCATGAAATGCCAATGATATTTTTAAGCAACACTTTATACCTTATATCTTAGGTTGGGATTCATGCCAGCACACCATTTCTAGGATCTGCTTGACAATTTGTCTTTCATATCTGCTTTTTTGTGGACAGCTGGCAAGTTTGACTTTTTAACTTTCTGTATATTAAATTAGCGGAGTAAAAATTCTTTGTCACTATAGCAGCCGAGTCTTTGGTATAATACTTCCGTGTCCTCTATCAAAGGATTAGAAACTATGCTGCTTTACAAGACTTAGCAATACATGTGAAACAGTTTCTCAGCTACTCATAGGATGCTGTATGTAATAGTGACCCTTGCCCCAGCCTCTATTTCCTTACCAGATTGTGGGTAATACTATGATAGTATACAGGAAAAACAATCCATTTATAGCTGTAAATTTTTGTCCCAACATCAAGGGATTGCAGGATTACTCTTTAGGTGAAAGTTCTGGTTTTGTACAGCAGAAATCCTCCCTTAGCACCACATATATACCTGTTTCTCAAGCTCCAGTTCAAGAATACACAACATTTTCCCCTTAGTATCCAAACGAAAAAGAAAAATTAAAACGATGGGTAAACTATCAGTACTTACGGTAGGAGCCATCAGAACTGATCTCATCGCTAATTACTAGACAAGTCATTTGAGAGTATGGAAGAGGATTATTTCGGTTATAAGGACTTATAATCATTCCAATGAACATGGCACCACCCCTGGAGAAATAACTCTAGAACAAACAAACAAATGACACAGATAAGAAAGTCTTTTTCACAACACCATTCTGAAATTTTAAAAAAATAGAATAGACAAGTCAGAAAACACTGGAAAATCTGGCAAACATTCACACTTGTTCAACTTCATTTAAACCACCTGTATGTTAGCATGCCCTGCAGAGCTACAAACCAATTTATGAACACAGTTTTAATATGCATGAGTGCAGCAACGTGCATTAAAGTTGTAAATACCAGAGGGGCTTTAGAGTTGTTAGCTTTTTTCGGTTATTTATTTATTATTAATGTACAGACCACTAAGTACCTGATATTTAGCTTGAGTGTCAATATCTCGTATAGAAGGGTTGGGGTCAAACGCCGGGTGGGAATGGTACCACCCTATAACACTGTATCCTCTGGCAGCAAGTGTTTCTGAGGCCTGTGTTTGCGATACCGGATCCATCTCGCACTGCAGTCCTGTGCTGAGACTATTGCACGGCTCCGCTGCACAAACCTGTTAAAAAAGTCTCCAGATGGATAAATGCAAGAAATCTTAATCAGTTAAATAAAATTCATTTAAAGAATTTTAAGAGTCAGTACCAGATCTTTCTCATGAAAGAGCTGACAAGCCAACATTTGAACAGAAGCATAAATAACATTTGAAGATTATAGCGATGAAGGACAATTTTAATATACTTAAAGTAGTTGCCCTTAGGCTTTGAGCAACCTCGTCTAGTGGAAGGTGTCCCTGCCCATGGCAGGGGGGTTGGAATTAGATAATCTCCAAACCAAACCTCTCTATGATTCTATGTTTCTATGAAATTAATAAATATATTAACAAAACAGTTTTAACGTCATAGAGAAAACGGAGAAAAGATAAAACACTTACCTCTACAATTTTATCAGCTTCAGAGTATCTTCCACCTAGCAACCCTATTACTTCTGCCATAGACACATGAGAATGCTAAAATGATATTAAACAATTATTAAAGTTGTATAATTTCTCCTAGCTTTGATTTGCACATGATAGAATGCACTGGCTTTCACAGTTGCAATTCAGTAATTTCTCAATGACATTTAGAAGGAAAACCTAGGACAGATAAAGACTCTAAAATAGCCAGCGCTTCAATTTGAAATAAACAGGAAAGATTACATCTGTTTGTTATATACTTGCATGGATACTGCGTATCTTTATTACGCTTCCACATATAAAGTGAGCTAGCTTCAAACACCAAAGCCTGAACAATGCTGTGATGTGCTCAACAACTGCAAAAAAAACTTTGGTGCAATGTGTTGATATTAAAAGACAAGTCGTTCTATAAACACCCAGAGTAGCAGAAAACAAAACCAGAAGTTTTCAAAATGTCAAACTGTTTTAGAGAATAGTTTTTAGTAAATTATGATTAAAGTACTAACACTCTTATCAGTGCACAACCATTTACCTTCTAGAAAAACTGAGCACAATACAGAAAATTTATTAATTTTTTGGGGCTTTAATACTGGACTGTCACCTCTAGGTCTGAACGGAAAGAAGTTAAGAAGATTTAGCAGCACAGTATTTAGGTTATGTTGCCCATTAAAAATAAGACAAAACTAAAAACCACACACATATGCATCATAGCTTTCTGAAAGATAAAACTTCATCCTCACCAAATCCATTATTAAAAGTGCTTCTGAAGACACTTTCACCTGAAAAGGTTCCTGAAATGATAAACACAATAATGAGTATAAGAAAAGTAATACAACTAAACAAAGCATTCTCAACTATTCACTCATAGATACGTACCTGTTTTTCTTCAGTGAATAAACAGCATGGTATCAGCTGAAAGGGATCAAAGGAACTATAAAATGAAAGAAAATTTCTCTAAAGATGTAGGACAGTCAGGAAACTTTCCAAGTTTCCCACTGTCTCCTTGGTGTAGGAAGAATGTCTTCTTCACTGGATTTGTTCATCCCATATTAGGATGGCTTCCACCAAGTATAGAAACCTCACCACCCACACTTGTGAATTTCTGTATTAAACATTTGACATGCACACATGTTATTTGTTCCAGCCTGACACCACACAAGCCAGTTGTTTTATTTCTGGATCTACTTTTGAACACGATGTACTTTAAATACCTTTTTATTTGTCTTGAACCTTTAGAAGATTTTGCAGGTTTAAGTTTTTCTTCTTCTCTTCTTCTTGCTAATTCTTCAGCAGATAGATGCTAACAAGAAATAAATTAATCTGTCAATGTCTTATGTGCTCTTTCAGTAGTGATTGTAAGACAAGGCCAAAATGAATTATTGCTATCAGTGTCCTCTTGATATGCCACCGATTGTTGTGTTACAGAACTACTCAAGATAGAAGGCAACAGCCACAGCAGAATCAAACAGCCTGAAAGTAACGATAATTAGAGACCTAGTCTGCAAGACTGAAGGGAGAATTCTTACATTTCTGAAGGCAACCAAATTCAATAAAAAAAAAAAAATCGCAGCCCAATCCCAAACTATACATAAATGCAAATTAAGGAGAAAAGTTTATTATAACACCTTTTCAGGGATTAAAGTTTTCAAATTTTTCTTTCAACCCAGAGCTGTATTTTGCAGAAAGCAAAACTATGAAGAAAGGTAAACTATGAAACTGTAGTATGTGGTGGTTTTTCGTCTTTTTATTTTTTTAAATAACAGTAGAAAGTCATCTCATTTAGCTTTCAAATATCCAGAATAATAAAAAAAAAAAAAACAGGTAATTCTTTTTGTTTTTTAAGGAAAAGGTGAACCAATATTTTCCTGCCAGATTCGTGGTAATTTCAAATCAAATAAAACTGAACTTTGTAATGAAATAAAACTGATTTATTTTAGGTTATAAGCAAAAGGAATCAGCACAGAAATTCATTTCAGGTTTTTCTGATCCTTGATGACTCAATATTTTAACCTTAGCATTGCCTTACACTATCTCCCACCATGCAAAGGTTTTATTTAACATGAAGCAAAACCAATTTTTCTATAACTGAAAATAAAGGGTCATGAAGTCTCCTACAAAACAAGGCAAAGAGCTTTACAGGCATAAAATTACGTAGGTCCATACACACAACATGAACACCTTTGTAAACACCAAAGTACAGTTGTATTTATCAGCAGATGTAACAACTGCTACATTATTTTTAGTTTTGCTGTTGCAGAACCAATAATTTAAATACCTATAAGAGGAAAATGGTTGTGTAATATTTGATGCAACACCACCTGCTAGCCATTACCAAGAATTACTTCTGTAAATAGAGTTTAAAACATGTGTTACCTCAAATGTCTGTCCTTCCAAATCCTTAGCATCACACCAGTTTCCCCAAGGGTCTCGCACTCGCCGTCTTCTTGTACGCTGCAGCAAGCAAATCAACGTGAGTGAAAGATCAAACTTCTGAAAAAACTGCATTTGCTTCATTTAATCAATCATAAGAACATAATCCAAAAGGTTACTGCTGCATGAGTTTTACTAACACTATGACATATTTCCAGAAATGAAAAAACACCCTGGAGTTCTGCAGAATTAAGTAGCTTGCAATCTGCCATGAAATATCACCAGCGAAGTTTTCAGTTTTTAAAGGCTGTAAAGAAAAACACCTGGATGACGCTCCACGGAACATCAACATCCTTGGCAGCAACAGCACATTATTATCCAACTGCAAATTACAGCACAGACAACACAAAGCTATAAACCAGTACGTTTACGTCTAGTGTATGCTACTGTTCTTCATATTAATTTTTTTTTTAAGTGAGATTGATCTAGTTTTCTTCTCATCAACTGATTTACTCTGCTATGAAGTACTTAAAAATGCTACATTAAATGCAAATATGAAAATTAAATCTGGAAAACATTTGTAACTCATGTAATTATGAATGAGTTATTACTGTGCTTAACTGAGAGCCTTATGCACACAGGAAGTTATATCATATACACAATATACTTAATGATTAAAACACAAGCAACTTAATCACACACTACCAATACACTCCACTGTTTTCTGGCTAATTTAGGCTAATAAATCATGGAGAGAAGTAGCTGGGGCTACGTGGAAAAGACTGAAACATAATCTTTGATTTCTGTTCAGGTACTTATCTTTATGCAAGAGAAGAGAAATTAGGACAGATACCTGTCAGAAAGCAAAACTTCAGACTAACTTAGGACTTACTTAAGACTAACACTTGAATTGCACGGCATCCTAATGAAACAGCAAACCGAACAAAAGAAGTTTCCTGAGATGCCCTGACTTGAAAATAAAAACTGAAAAAACTTGCATGTTAAGTGTTTTTTTTTCCCCCCCACCTTCTTCTCCCCCGCCCCCAAAAACGTACCATGGACTGCAAACGCTGAGCTAGCTGGTATGCTTCCACTGTGTCTTTGCCTTCTTTGGAGCGTGTTTTATCAGCTGGTTGGGGCCTGTTATAGACAGCCTGTTCTACAGAACAGATAAACAGATACATGCTGTACTTCAGTAAAGTATGAAGCGATAAGCAAATGCCATAAAGAAGAACCCAACACACTGAAATGACATCTCCTGATGGTCATATTACTGAATGATTGTAGTCTTCTCTCGCTACCACAGAATTTTTAAGACAGAAAACCTCCTTCCTTCTTGTTAATTAATTTCTAGTAACTTCTACTTCACACAAAATTTATTGTAGGTCATTGCTCTCTTCTTAGGTGTCCTTCAGCTCAGGACCAAAATCAACCCAATATAGAGCCTCTCAGAGTACTAACGACAGTAACTTTTAGGTGTATACATACTAGTATTGTAGTATTTGATTCTTGTTAGAAGTAGTTGAGGGCAAAGACATTGTTTTATTTAGGAAATACTTACAATTCAATATGGGAAAGCAGGAAAAGGAAACAGTAGCTCTAATGCTATCTTCGTGGAAGGAAGGCAAAATTTCAGGTGCAGTATGTCTCAGGACTTCATGCTAAATGAAGTTCTAAGATTCTCTGCTACAGAACCTAAATAAACAACTATTTAAGACTTTTAAAGTACAGGGAGCAGAGAAGTTAGAAGACTATCCACGTGTACCCTTGGTTCTGCTTAAGTGCAGTCATCTGTGCTTACAATGAAGTGAACTGACTTTCTTTTGAAGACTTATCTACCAACCTTCACGTTCACCCTTCCCACTAAAACATTCATTTTAATAGGAAAGCTGACACCCAACAATAGATGCTCTCAGGATGCACCAATTAAAATTTAAGTTTTGAATCAATTCCAATAAAAAAATATATATATATATTATTTTTTTTTACCACAGCCGAAGTTAATTGCTCCTATTAATTCCAAGTATGTGTGGATCCGTCCAATACAGTTAACATCACCGCAGTTCTTAAGGCCCGGACGCACTGAGGTCTTGTTCAGGTATTTGGGTTTACATCTCTCCCTAAAATAAAGCAGAACACATCATCAAATCACAAAAACCATTGAAGGGGGCAACTCGTGTGACTTCTCTGAGGTTAAGATGAGACACCGAAATGTTTTTTCCCCTGATGCACACACCATGCAGAGCAATTGCAGCAAAAATACAAGTTTCACAAAACAAATTTAAATTAGAATAAGCTGTTAATATACTAAGGCCACTCAACGAGAACCCAGTTAGACTTGGTAATTCTTTCTACTAAAAAGCAAGCTAACCCAGCCAACAGGCACGTAAACCAAAACTGTAACAAGCTATGTTTAGCCTGCTACCACAGATCATTAAGGTTCCTTAAACTGATTCTTTGCAGATGGAACATAAAATATTCAAATGTACGAGCGCTACTCCAAATTGATTCTTAATTTGAAGTTTTTTCAATCAAGAATCTTTTCTATAGTGCAGACTTCCTTTTAGCTGCCCTTCTATGAAGGCAATGCTACACGCCATTATGGAACAAGTTTAATCACATATTTTGAAGAAACATTAAAGCCATATATGCTTTCTTATATATTGGATGACAAAAACTGAAAGGAAAATAAGCATTGCCAAAACGGTAGACAGACTAACTACTATACCAGAACGAAATGCTTATTTCTGTAATGCTTCGAAATATTTCCATTGCCTTACTTCCAGAATGCCACAAAAAAAAGGAAGAATTAAAAGAAGCATTAATAATCAGGGCTGTTCACTCGTAATCTTTAGAATGCTACCATATAAATAATTGTATTATTTTCAGAAGCAAGCTATTGGGATTAAGTACTGCTTTAGCTACAACCAAGGAGGACACAAGTAATATTGCAACCAGTTGCAATTAGATGATCTTTAAGGTACCTTCCAAACCAAACTATTGTATGATTCTATGATTTGAATCCCTTATTTCAGAAAGCAAAATTAACGCATCTTACCATTGATCCAAAATATAATTCCTAATTTTCAAGTAACGCTCTGGTGTTTTAGCCTGACGCCCTTCAAAAAATTCAGGAATAGCTTGTTTTTCTTCTTCCAGGATGATGCTTCTATCAATCTCCACTTCTTGATCAGGTGGTTTAAGGTCCTCTGCTTCCTCTTGATGATCTTCATCCACTTGGCAGGGAGAATGAAAAAGCAATCCATTATCAGCAAGGTCTTTCTGCTCCTCGTTATGCTCTTTATCAGCAACTTGTCTAGACCCATGAGATGTTACTGTTCTACCTTGTTCAACTTTCTCAATAAAATTATTGCATTGCTGGTAATCTAAATTCACAGATTTATCACCGTTCGTGTGCTGAGAACATGTTGCTGCAACACCTCGAAATAGCAACACATCCGCTGTGTCTTGTTTGGTATGCTGAGAATCTTCTTTAGGGAAAGAAATAGCAGAACCATGTCCAACAGATGGAAAAACGTGTTCCATTCCTTTCGTTTCTTCAACTGGGCTTCTTGAAATCACAGATAATTCAGGTTTTCCAGCATCTTGCTGGAACGTAGGAGGAAATAGTTCATCCATGTCATCGGTTATGTCTACTTCTTCATCATCGGACAGCTTTTCAATTTTCACTGCATTCAGATTAGGGTCTGCACGGCCTCTCAAGTTTCCAGATGACCATGCTTCTACCCTTATCCCATCTTCAGAAGGAAGATTGCTACCACGCTGATTTTGCTCTTCTCTTTCAGATTCATCATTTTTTGCCTTAGAAAAGTACAAAATACTTTTAGGAGGAAAAAAAAAAACAAAACAACAAAACAATCCCCTCTGCCTGTAAAATTGAAATTTTACTTTCTAACAAATTTTAATCCATTGCAATCAACTTTTACACAGCATTATAGGTATACTAGCCAAAGTCTACTAGCATTTACTTTAGTTCAAAAACAGACAATAGTAATTCCTTCTTAAAAGCCCCTAATGTTTCAAATGCAACTAAAGCTAAAACTACAATGAACGTGTAGTTCATTTTAGTTCATATAGTAAAGCTATAGTGTAGAAGACAAGTATTTTCAGACTAAAAATCATCATCATGAGAACTTAGTTATACTACACATTGTTTAGTTATAGCAGCAATAAAAATATTGCAGTCTTTCTGGGAATTTGAAGTCCTGTCTAATTTCATATTTAAATCTGCAAATAAGCAGGTTCTACTTTTCTGAATATGAAAAGAAATAGACTAGGTACTCTGACAGCAGTATGCTGAAAAAGACAGATGAAAACCAAACTACACATACAACAACATACTCAAGATACTGCTTACCTTGTTCTTAAAGTACTGCCTAGCATAGCTCTTTACTTGTAGAACAGTACGACTTCCAATCAACTTGGCAATTTTTGTCCACCGGCGGCCAAACTTCACCTAGTACAGAGCACATTGAAGTTAGCCAGCCTCTAATGTTACAGACATTGCACTTTATGTCCAAGAAGGATTTAGAAACTCAATCATTCATTACAAACACACAAACAGTACAACTAAACCCAAGAATCCCACTAGACATATTCTACCAAGAAAAAAAGCACATCCAGCAGTAAGAATTATTGCTGTTCTTCACTCAGTGCAGACATGCTATAAATTATGTTGCTTATTAACTTGAGGAATCCTGCTGAAGTAAATTTTTACTTGCTGAATCAAACACTACTACATTCAACACTGTACAAGCATAACATCTCTAAAGATCTTGACATACTAGCTAACAGATTTCACTTTATTAGCTAACTTGCTTTAACTACAGAATGTAGTATGCCATTAACTACAGCAATACGATTATACAATTCATAAAGCTGCACGTTTGAGATACTTTGTGATCTCAAATTGTAATCAGTCTCACACAAACAAAATCTGGTAAACAAACAGAACCATTTTTGGCAATTCATCCGTATAAATCTGATTTATCATTACACCCTTAGTAGGTGGCAGTTATTTTCAACAAATTAGAAGTGTAAAAGCAGAAGCAGATAAATATAGCAAGCTTACTTCTTATTATTTTGCTACTGAAGTTAAATTAATGACATCTAAACAAGATATTACATATAAACACAAACATACCAGTCCTTGTTCAAACAGTTCTTTTTCTTCCGATGTCCACTTCACTGAGTAGCTAGTTGATTTTGTAGGCGATCGCACCCTAGGACAAAAAGGAAACCGAAGTTAGTGGTTTCTTAAAAACATTCTCAAATCTCAGTAACTGAAGACAACTCCTGACAAGAGGACTAATATTCATCTCCTGTAAAGCTCAGGGTATTGTTTTAAGCATGAATGTGGCTGAACATTGAGAATTATGTCAATTTCTCTAACACAAAGGAAGATTCAAAACAACACAACATTTGTCAGTAACTAACAATGCAGAGTACATAGAAAAAGTAAACAGAGAAGTTCAGGCAAGAAAGCCACCTTGAATCAACACTTTTTTTAAAATATAAGGACCACTGTGCTACAAAACATATATATATATATATGTATGTATGTATGTATTTTACTACAGGCCTCTTACTACACACATTTCTGTGTGCTGAAATATCCCTTACATAATTTTGTACAGACAACTTAATCTTGTGGAACTATTTTTTGTGTACTGTATCTTAACAAATCAGAAGCCACACTGAAAAATGTAACTCAAAGTGTAAAAATTTATAGAATTAATGAAAAAATAAAATAAATAATACTCTTATTAAAGTGTACGTACATGACTTTTCCAGTTTTCTTATGTGGACTGCAAATACAAAACAGAATGAAATTAAAATCAGTAATTGTGATGCTATTGCATATCTCAGCAAGTAACCTTATTGTAGAAGGACTTTTAGTTCTTTATGTGAGTTTTTTTTTTCTAGAACACAGCTTACCTTTTCATAGATCTTTTCTCTGCTTCCTTTTGATTGAGCCATATTTTCTCAGAAAGCGATTTATTAGATAAATAATATCTGAAATTGTTATTAAGAAAGTTTTCAAAGCATAAAGAATAGCTGTACATGTGAGAATTCTAAAAATCGTATAAATTACACTTGCTCACAATCATTCAGTTATAGGAATAACTGCACATACAGCTTTCAAAACTGAAATATGCACTATTTCACATACTCCTAGTAGTAACACAGAAGGAAGGGGTATTTGATTTCTGAATCTACATGCTCACTTTACTTTGAGCAAACTAGGTATCCTGCTTCCACAACAGAATTTGTCTTTTTTGACATAGAAACCATACTGAGTACTTTTCTTTGTACTTATACCTTATCCATTTTCAAATTAATCCTCAATAATTCATTCTGTTGCTTTATTTTCTTGTTTCTTTTATTACTGAGTATTACTCAATCACAAAAAGAACATGAATATAAATTGGACCATGAATAGTACTGCCATCACCTCCCTTGATTGCTGAGGTCAACTTATGCCAGAAACACTACTAATGATAAGAATACTTCAGCCAAAACTTTAAAAAAAAAAATAATAAAGCTGTGTCTTCCACTCATTTCATCTTGCATGTTGTCAAAGTATACACGTAACAAGACCAAAAAAAAACAAAACAGACAGTGAACCAGTGCAAGTGAAGAACTTGTGCTACCTATGTAAGGCCTACAAATTCTGTAATTTAAGTCATCCCTGCCTGTACCTCAATGTCTTTCCAGCTGTCTCTTCCTCCCTCCCTCTCAAGTGACTACCCAAGAACATTACGTTTCCAACCAGTAAACTATGTAACTGTGACTATTTTTAGGTATTGTCAATAGACCATGAAGAAGCCAAAGACTTAGCATCAGCACGAGCTAGGGGTAGCTGTATCATTTAATTAAGGGATCCTCTCTGACTCCTGTAATCTGCCTACAAGGTGAGAGCGTTCAGTCACATTCACAAGAAAACACAAGTTTGTCCGCGTCCTTTGGAAACAAGAAGTTTTCTGTTCGCACACAGAAAAAAAAAACAAAACATAAAAGCACATCAGGAAAAGGATACTCTTCCTCCAGCAACATTTTCTCAATGACAGCCCTGTTTTCTTCACTAATGCTGCTGTCCAACGTCCACGGCTGCAAATAATACAAATATCTCTTAATCTTTGAATTCTGTCATGCTGTTATTTGAGTACCAAGATTCAATATATAATAACTTCTATAAGAGCATGTACAAGAACATGTAGCACGTAAGAGAATAGAGAAAACAGAAGCTGTGATAACCTTGCTAGAAGTACCGCTCATTTTAGAATTGCTTACAAGACTGTTATCAGTTCTCCAAGATGAATCAAGATAGTGGTCCTGCAGCAAGCTCGAAGCTGTATTTTCATGATCTCTGGAAAAAAAAAAAAAAACACTGTTCAAAACCAACGCAAATATATTCAAACAAAATGAATGCTGTCAGAGTTAAAATAAACGTACAGTTCAGTAACAGAACCATTAACAGAAGATGGCAGAATGAGATACTAAAGCTAAAAGCCACACATTGCAGACCATTGTGTAATGTTACTCTTTCATAATACTCCATGAGATCCAAAGGATAAGGGGCAGCGCTAGGTTAAAGGTTGCACCAGATGATCCTAGAGGTCTTTTTCAGCCCCAGTGATTCCATGATCACACATGGCATAACCCCCTCAGCATCTTTATTAGTGCTCTCAGCAGTAACATCTCACCTCTAAGGTGTACGAGATACCACTGAAACCCCAAGTAGTAAAAAATCTCATCCAGAAACACTGCAAGCAGGAGGGACCTTGCAAATTACACGTAAATGAACAATGCCAGGATTTTATGGGCAATTACAGAACTACGTTTTTTAATAGCGCCATTGATTTGTGCTATCTCCACTTAACATTTCTCCATCTTTCCACTCCTAAGGTAAGAACATCCCCTTATAATGAAAATAATGTTTTCTTCTAGAGGAGTGCTCATATGCACATAAGGTTTAATAGAACCATACCGAATAGGGTGGTTAGTGCTCTTACAGACTTCATCCAGATTACAATTTTTCTGTAAATAAGCGGTTTTTACTTTGAGAAGACCACCACTGATGGACTGCCTTCTACCTTAATGCGGCACAAAACCTCCCTACCAATTTATGTAACCGCTTGTTATCAAAGTCTCCACAGAGAAGTCTGAATGCCCTGCAGGACAGGAGCCCTACGCCCTTACCCCGCCACCAAAACGAAGCCCACCCCCGACCCCCCACAGCCCCGTGCCACCACCACGAACACCCCTCAGGGGGCCCCAAATCCCCTCCTGCACCCCACGACCCCCGAGCCCGGCCAAGAACGGGGGCGGACGAGCGGCCCCCCGGCTCTGCCTCCCGCCGCCACGGGCGGCCGCGGCCCCCCGGAGCCCTCCCCCCGGGGCACCGCCTCGCTCACCCCGGAGCCCCTTCGCCGGGCACGGCCGCCGGGTCCCCCTCGACGTCCACCTCCGGCTCCTCCGCCGCCATCACGGCGGCCCCGGGCTCTCGCGAGGCGAAGAGGGACCGGGGGAGGGGGTGGGCAGCATGGCGGCGGCGCACGCGCGGCTCCCGGGGTGAAGCCGCGCCCTGAGGAGAAGCCGGGCGGAGGCGGGGAGATGGCGATGGGGTGAGTGGGGCTGGAAGCCCGTGGGGCCGAGGTGACGGCCGGGCGGGTCCCTGCGTGAGGGAAAGCGGGCTGCCCGGCCCTGAGTCCCGGCCCCGAAGGGATGCGCGCTGGCCGAGGGGCCTTGTTGTGGTGCAGATGTGCCTTTCGCCTCCAGCCGCATGGTCACGTCTGTTAATAGAATCATAGATCATATAATCTTAGAATCATTAAGGTTGGAAAAGGCCTCCAAGATCATCTAGTCCAACCACCCCCTACTACCAATGTCACCCACTAAACCATGTCCCTAAGCACCACGTCCAACCTTCCCTTGAACGCCCCCAGGGACGGTGACACCACCACCTCCCTGGGCAACCTGTCCCAGTGCCTGACTGCTCTTTCTGAGGAGAAATGTCTCTGAATTCCCAACCTGAACCTCCCCTGGTGCAACTTGAGGCCATTCCCTCTAGTCCTGTCACTGGTTACCTGTGAGAAGAGGCTGACTCCCAGCTCCCCGCACCTTCCTTTCAGGTAGCTGTAGAGAGCAATGAGGTCTCTCATCTGGGAGATGGCAGCAGAAGGGCGTTGTGCTCCTTAAAGCATTGTAACGTGGCCATAAAAATCCCAGTTTTATTCCCACGTGCTTTTAAACGTGTTCCGTTTTGCAAGAAGCATTTGGCCCTTCATGTGGTGGCGCTTCTGTTCACATAGTGAAGGGAAGCGTGAAAGGCCGACTGTCACTGTGAAGAAAATGACCACAGAACACTCAAGAACATGTTTCTGTTCCAAGAGATGGCAATACAAATATTTTGCCTTGAACCAATAAATTCTGTTGCAGCCTTTTTATTCTGAACATCTTTGTGCTGGAATCAATTTGAAAGTGAAATTAATAAACAGAAAATGTGGTAGGTTGATTTCATTCTCTCTGCTCAAAAATACAAAAACAAACTAAATGCTGTAACGAAAGACAGAAAATTGATTTTTTATAGTCCCAGGTTATGTTAAAGTCATGAGATAGGGTATAACACACGTGCAAAGAGGGGCCAGGCCAATATTGAACGTTAGTGCAGCACCCAGTAGTGCCCTGAAGACAGCAACACTCTGGTAGCAAAGTTTTGGGGCCCCACCACTCCCCTGGTTGGATTATATCAAGCCTTGTGACAGGATTTATTAGCACGAAGAAGTAGCTGTAGTAAATCTGAACGTGACCGATGCTATGTTTAAGATATGGCTTTTGGCTTTTTCCGTGGCTTCTTTTGATTACAGACTTAATTCTGCCTGTCCTAACATAATTCTCAGTCATACTGGGCAACAGCGCTACCCAAATTATTTTAAAGAATAATTCTGCATTTGCATTTAAAATGTTTGCTTTGCATATTCATCTTGTTATTAACATTTTCTTTTTCAAAAGTGTGACAATTTGGGCCTGATTTTCTGTTCTGTTAGATTCTGCTACTTGCAGCGGGGTCTTTTTGAGACTGTTAGCAGCTAGTAGGTTTGCTTTTTCTCCTTGTGACCAGTTTATGAGGGAATTTACAGCATTTAAATGACCGGCCTTGCAAGCACAATGCAACGGAGTGTCCTTGCTGTTGTCTAAGGCATTGATGGCTGCCCCGTAACTCAGTAACAAATTTATCAAGTCACTGTGTCCATATTCCGCTGCAATATGCAGTGCAGTCTTTCTCCATATGTTTCTGTCGTCAATATTCTTATTTTTCCCTGATGTCAGAAGAAGTTTTACAATCTCCGTGTTTCCTTTGATGGCCGCATAGTGCATTGGAGTACATCCATCCATGTCCTTAACCCCAAGTCTTCCTTTTGTAGCCAACAGAACTCTGACGACGCTGAGATGTCCTCTCTCAGCTGCAGCGTGCAGGGGGGTCCTTTTCTCTTTGTCTTGTGCATTGGGGTCAGCGTTAGCATTCAGAAGCATCTCCACCATTGTTTTGTCTCCTTTTTCAGAAGCATAATGTAAAGGTGATTTTGACTGCCTATCCTTAGCATTAACACTGGCTTTGTGGTGCAGCAGCTCTTGGGCAACTTCACTGTTACCTCTCTGACTTGCAATGTGCAGAGGAGTCACCAGCTCTTTAGTGACAGCATTAACTTTGGCCCCAGCATTAACTAACAGGCTAACTAATGCTGCTTTATTATGCAGTGCAGCGACATGGAGCGGGGTTTCATCAGCCCGATTCGTAAGGTTAACGTCCATCCCTTTGCGCAGGAGCAGATTTGTGGTGGGGGCAGCCCCGGCCTGAACTGCCAAGTGCAAAGCTGAGTCTGAAGCAGGAGTCTTTATTCCCAAGTTTGCTCCCTTTTCGATTAGAACTTGTGCGGACTCAGCCTTGCCTGTTTCGCATGCCAGGAGTAAAGGAGTGTACTGCATTTCGTTGTAGGCGTTCACATCTGTACCTCGGTCAGCTAAAGCCGCTACAACACCGTGCAGATTTTTCTGTACAGCTTTAAAAAGAGTTGACTCCATCAAGTCAGATGGCAGATCTTTAGAATATCCTAGCAGCATTTTGAAGATGGATGGGTGGTTGCTGTTGAAGGCTCTTTCAGCCATGCTGGAATCAACCCTGGCTCCGGCCTCTAGCAGTACTTTTGCAGTGTTTTCAAACCCACGAGAAAGAGCGTAACTGAGAGCGGTCTGTCCTCGTCCGTCCTTCCCATCAATGGAGGCACCGCTCTTTAAAAGCATTTTCACCAGACTGCTGTCATCTTTAAGAGCTGCCCTGTGCAAAAAGTTGTGCTGGTTCCTGTAGCTTCTTGCCTCTTCTCTCAGGAGCACCTTCAGTATGTGACCGTGGCTGTTCTGCGCGGCCACATGAAGCGGCATCTTGCCTTCTTTATCTAAGCTGTACATGGAAGCGCCGCACCGCAGAAGCACTTTCACCGCATCACCGTGGCCCTTCTCAGCAGCCCTGTGCAGTGGTGTTCTTCCTTTCTTGTCCTTCACATCTGGCTTAGCACCTTTGCTGATCAAATATTCCACTATTGCTAGGTGTCCATTAGTGGCTGCAACATGCAGAAGGGTTTCTCTTGAGGAGTTTAGTGCGTTAATATCATTATCTTTCAGTGTTTCCTCTAACTCAGAAAGACAGCCCTTAGCAGCTGCACCAAAGATGCCTCTATCAGAGTGACCTTTTCTAGGTTTTGCTGCTCTTGAAAATTGGGTTTCTTTTTTCCTGGTCTTAATAGCCCAATCTTGCTTTTTTCTTCTAGGACTCACATTTTTTTCCTGGTGCCGTTCACTGCTATTTTCAAACCAAACCTTGTCTTTTTCGAGTAAGTATCCTACCAATTGTCTTCTTGCATCTCTGATGCTTTCATTAACTTCGCTGACATATTTTCTCATCTCGTTATAAAGTTTTGGCTCCACCTGCTTTAAACAAGGATAAAAAAAGAGCCTGCAGGCTCGTTCGCCTTGAGAAATCAGTATGTCTAAAACTCGGGAGTTCTTTTCTGTTCGTGTCCTGTAGAAACTCATGACCATCTTTTTTTCTGGGGAAAAAATACCATTGTCTATCAGCCAGTTCAGCAGGTGGTCTGGGTCATTTATGCCTTCTATTAGCTCCTCTCTTTTAATTCGCAGGACTTCAATTGCATATGGGTTTGTAAACAGGCTGGTTGAATGCATGGTCACGTTGATAAGCGAAGAGAACTGAGCTGTTGTTCGACGTTTGGAGTTAAGTACGAAGTAGCAAAGTGGGATCACATCACTGCATGCAGTCTTTTTTATAGAACTATGAACCAGCAGTTGTTGTAGTTCAGTGATAAGTCTTTACAGAATGAGAAAGAAAGCAAAACTCTCTCACCTTTAGTTTGCCAGTTTTGTTAGAAGTCCTTTGATCTTCTCTGTTCTCCCCTAGCAACAAGTGACGTTTAATAACAAAACAAAAATCGGTGATTTATAAAGATACTCCACTCGGAAGACTTCTTCCAGACTTTTAAATGTAAAATAAGGGAGGAAAAAAATGCTTCTGCGAAGCTGGTGTTTTAATACAAGGTTTGGGTTTACCAGGTTCCTTTGGGCCAAGCTGTTTTTTGTAGGTGCCGAAATGGCCAGTCTTTTAGACATGACAAAAGAAAATCAGCAGCGTAGTTACAGTTGCTATGATTGCATACTTTGTACTGTCTTAAATGAAAGAGTACACGTTGCCAGCTATGTAGGTGAAAGCCCTGTAATGTAATGAAATGAAAACATGAAGATCGAGATAAAAATAAGCTGTCTAAGGCAGCTGGCTATAAAAAGCGTTCCAGCCTTTCTATTACAACTTCAGTCTGTGAGGTGTGTTTGACTTTAAGGTTATTTAGCTTGTCATTCTTAAAACCTGCCTGGAACATAATTCTTTTACATGAGGTGGATCAAGGTGTGTGATTCAGTACACAACGTTTAAAGTATAATTAAGTAAGGCTTCAAATCTGTGAATATGTATAGTCCTCCGTATGGGTGTAGGACCTTTGAATCTAGCTGTAATTAATTTAACTTATTGGTGTATAAATCCCTCACGGAGAGAAGTAAATACAGTAATAATCATCTGCATATTTGGAAAACAATTGACAGAGAAATTAAGATGACAGGATTCTGTAAGAGCAAGAAGTAAAATGAGTTGAAAAACTGACAGCTTGACCTTATTTAAGCAAATGGGAAATTTTGCCATCTGTTTCTTTACTCAGTGCCCTTTCTATCGGGTCCTGCTACCTTTGCATGTATTTTCTTTAATAGTATGTACAATGTGACTGATAAGATTTTTTTTTTTTTTGAAGTTGACTTTATATGTAAGACTACAAAAATTACTATATTAAAAAAAATAAAGATTTATTAAATAAATAGCCAGGAAAATCAAGACTTTAATATATGTTTTGAAAGCCAGCCAGTTACCAAGTCAGCAAATTTGACAGCCAATTTAAGAGCCCAATAATTCCTCTGAAATGCAAAGGAGGGCACTGCACCAAGAACAGCAAAACTTTTGTCATTTAGTTAATCATTGTTAACACTTAACATGGAAAACTCGAGTTTATTGTAAGGAGTCAGAGGTCTGAATTGTGCTCCCAAAACTGCTAATGACTCAGTCTGTGATCTGCAAATCATTTAATCTTCAGGCCTGACTCAACAAAGTACTGAAGATATATCTGTCTTGAGTAAATTAATAGTCCTTACTCAAAGGTTGCTGGAATGGGATCTTTATGCCTTCACTGTCATTGTTCCACTGCAAAACAGAGGTAGCGATGCTTGATTTCCCTCACAGGAAAGTTTTGAGCTCTATCAGTGGAAAATGTCACGTGAGTGCTAAGCAGTATCGTTAATAGAGAAAGCACACAAAAAATTTGAAACTCCGGAAAAAATTAAAAACAGAAATTGTGATATTCTTTAAGAGTCTAGTAGTACGGCAGTAATTTCCTAATGTGCTGAGTACAGAAATTGTCCTACTAAACTGTGCTAATTACAGGGTGCAGTACTCTTAACTGGCCTTGAGGAGGAACATTTGAACAATATATGCACGCAAGGTCTCTTTTAGAGCCACTGTGAGACTTTATTTTTGGAAAATAACATGCAGTAAATTACTTGTTACTAGATGCAAATCCTAGGCTTCAAAACATAATTTTGCATATTTTTTTAAAAAGTTCTTTATATGCATGTGACATGAGGAAATTCTCTGTTAAAACAAGAACCGTGTTTGTCAAGAAAATTTTGGAAGCGGGTTGTACGGATTAATTTTCAGAAATTACATTTGAAAATTCTTTAATTTTTAATTAGTGTTTTAAGTACTTTTAGAATTAAGTCTTTGTTCCAGTAATGACCTCAAAAAAGAATAAAAACCCAAGCAGCTGAGAAGAAAAGATATTCATGATGGGCTATTTGAAGCACGCGTTCTGTTTATATCTTTTGAACTTATTAACTCTACTTATTTGAAATATAAGTGTGTTAGGGAAGGAAGCTATATTAAAGTTCCACATCTCCACATCCTTTAATTAAGTGCATGAGACCACACACGTGTAGGATCACCAGGAAGCTCTTCATTAAAAATCAGAATGGCAAAACTTAATAATACTAAGGCAAATCTCGGGCCTTCCTTATTATCTTTTACTTATATTTGTTGTCTAAGGGGCATAAGGAGATTTTATTCTTGCTAAATGCTTTACAGGTCAGTTTCATTTTTGCTGGGATCTTTAGCTCAACATATCCAAGGGCTTTTCCTTATTAAGTTATTTTTAATAGAAAGGGAAATGGTAGATTTTGCTTCTGTCTTCTTTGTAACATAGCACTTTGGGATCTTTGTGTTCAGCAGTATGGAGATGGAGCAGATCAGCATACAAACACTGAGGAACTTCTGTGCTTTCCTCCAGGAGGGCATAGGATACGCTTCTGGCTGGGACTAGGGCAGGTTCAGCTTCAGTGGGATCCTCAGAGAAACATAGGTGTGCTGCTGGTATTTTAATTAGGTGTTGCCAAGAAGCCTGTAGTGAGCAGATTATCTTGACAGATATACTGAAATTCTTTACCATAAGCTCTCATGTCATTGTTAAATACAGAAGCAAGACTCTGTGTAAATGCAAATTTACATAGAAAAGACCTAATTTGGATAGATCTGTGTATGCTCTGTGGGAGGGTGTCAGCTGAGAGCGGCATGACAGGGTTTAGAGCAGGCCTGGAAAAGGGCAGGTGATGCTATTGATAGAGAAGGTCTGCATTTTGGCCTCTGCTGAGTGATTTCAGTTAGGGAGCATCTAATCACCATTTTAACCCAGCTGTCGCTGGTCGGAGAAAGGAGGCTTGAGCCAGTTATTTCGTATGTGGAATCTCAGTTTTGCTACTTGTGTCCTTGGGCAAATCACTTAATCTCAGTGCCCTGTTTACACAAGCATTAAAAAAGGAAAATTTTTTCTACCTCACAGACATGTCCTGTGTGTTTATTAATGGTGGTGCAGCGCTTTGAAGTTCCAGAGCGCTTTGAAGTTTCTGTCCTTTGAAGTATTGTTTTCTGCCTTCTCAGAGATGAACATTTATTTCTTAAATTAACACGTGCCCGTGTTTTCCAGCCTATTTTATGTTGCAATGCCACCATCAAACAGACGTTTAATTTTCTTTATTTTAATTTCTCAGAGATGAAAGCAACCAAAACTACACCTTGCATGCTGTTGAGCCACCATTTGCGACGAGGAGGACCGAGGGACCTGCAGAGGTCACCATTTCTCCACCGAGGCTCTCCCCCTCTCAGCGAGGAACCTCCAGCTGCGGTTACTGCCTTCTGCTGAAACTGCATGTGCTGCAGCCGAGTGAGTGACTGCCAGTAACTTCTTGGGTTCTCTTGGGCATTTTCTTGACAAAATTGATGGAAAGCCAAGCATTAATAACACGGTTTCGCTCACCGTGATATTTTTATGTTTCCCAATGTGTGCTTTAATTTCACTGAAGACAATTGTTTGTAGTAATGCCAGCTGTTTATTGGAAACATATCTCACTGTAGAATAACCAGTTTGTACGAGATAGCAAAGCCAACGTCATTATCTAAACATAAGGGATGGGGAAACGTATCTGGGTAATCAAGGCATTGTCATTAACAAACATGGCTCAGGAATAAAGCTTTGTTCTGGATAACCAGAAATCTAAGTGTGGCCTGGCTAGTTGAGGTTGAACTATATTTAGGTATAGTTAGATTGAGAAACAGCAGCGTATGAAGTGTTCGTGGTGATGATTAGAGCGTACTTGACTTATTATAACAGTGGAAGAGAAGCTGACTAGTCAGAACGTCTGCAAGAGAGACAAAGTGTAGTGCTTGGTTTTGCCTGAAGATTAACGACAATAAATTAGGGAAGTCGAAAGGGGAGCTTTGGCACAGAGCGGTCCTGTTTGTGTTTAGTCACATTTCTGCCCAGAGCAGACCTGGGGCCTTCCTGGTACTGGGAAGCCTCTGCCCGGCTGGTATTTAAACGCGAGGTATTCCCAGGAGCAGTGCCATCCTCCCAGCGGCGCTGGCACATGAGAACATGCCTGCCCTCGGGGGCCCGGCTGGGGCCTCCTGGAGGGGGGAAAGCTGATCTGTCCAGCCTCGTGCTTTGCACCTCACCCCGCGCACTGGGCTCCCATCTCATCCTCGCTGCAGCTCGCATGCTGGCAGCACTGAACCACCCCTGCCGAGTGCCCCGTGCCAGGTCCTGTCCTTAAAAAGCTGCCTCGCAGACAGCACGGCTCCCCAGCCTCCTCCAAAAGTCATGGATGCCTTCAAAATACTAAGTAATAATACAACAGCTGATATAATAACTCAGGTATTTTAGTCTATTTACAATGCAGGTCACAAACAACGTTATCCTAACACTACAATACCATTTCCTCAAGTATAAACAAATGAAGATCCTATTAAGTGCTGCACTTCTGCAATGCAAAATGTTATTTTTCCAAAGATTACTATGTACTTTTATGAGATTCCATCCTGGGGTATTGTAAGTGGGTAATACCCATCGGTGAAGTGCCACAGATGGCTGTAAACGCCGTGAGAGCAGACTGTGTATCCGGATCGAACTGCAGAAGTGAGGCCCAATGTTACATAAATCATCCAAAGTGAGGATTAGGATTGTTTTTCTGTTCACCGTGGATATATTAGTGAGGTTTTAGAAGAGCGACCAAACTACTTAGACAGCTTTTTTTTTGCCGTTCAGGTTTTTTGAGTAATTAGATTTAGGTAATTCTTCCAAATTCTCCATGGAATTACTCACCAGGTAGTTTTCCCAGAAGCAATGGAGCAGTGGTAGAAGGAAAAAAGGTGTTCTAACTTAGCTTCACACAGCTGAGGAAAAGCAAGGTGCTTGTTTCAAGACATAATAAATAGGGTAAAAGTTACCCTGAAACAAACAGAAAAATTGTTGGCAATGATATGATGAAATATGCATTTAGTTACTGAAATTTACATAATGCAAAGGGCAAAAAAGAAAAATAACTACTTTTATGTCTGGTGATTATCAAGAGTTGTCTGTTTCCATACGCATTTATTCTGCAGAAATCTTTGCTGTCACAAGCTTAATTTAAGAACTAATTTGTCTGTTAATTCCTAAACCCATATGGACACTAATACTGATTTTACTAATGAGGAGAAATCATTCTCCAATAATTGGCTTGAAGTTGTATCAATGTTGTGATTTTTACCTTATCATTTTAGGTGTTTAAATGTGTCTTTTCACCCCAACCCTAACAGAAAGCAGTTATGGCAAGATGTTAGTCCTCAAGTCATTAGCATGAAATGTAAATGAAGTACGAGTATTAAGTTACTAAATGCTGAGGCATCTTCAGGGATCAGCAAAACCAAATGGAGAGCAGGCGAGTTGGTTTGTTTTGTTTTTCTGTTTTTTGGTTTTTTTTTTCAGAACAGGCAGATTTTTTTTTTCCATTTTAAACCAAACAAGCCCTTGTGGTTTTGAGTCAGGAACGTACACTTTGTCAGTGAAATCTTACAGAAGGAAATACTTCGTTAAAGTTCTTTAACTGTTGAAGGCCGGGATCCTCCCTCCCCACGGCCCCTGTGCTCACTGGGCTCCCCTTGCAGGCAGCGTTGCTCCCAGAAGGTGACCGTGGTGGTGCCACCGCATCTCCTGCGGAAGCCTTTTGGCCTGATTTGCTTTGCAGAGCTACAGTAGCTTGTGGAAAACTGCTCTGAATTCAAACCAGTACGCAAGCAGGATTTTGTTCCTACTGATTATAAAATGCTGTAGAGATTAATAGAGACTAATGGGACTTTGAAAGGAAATAATGTTTTGGCACATCATAAACCAGTTTTAATTGCTGTTATTTATTAAGGTATTACAGTTAGATGTCAAGCATCAGACATAGTACAGACATTTACCTGAACAATGTCTTGCCAATGAAGTCTCCCCCTTCCCAATGAAATTTTCCCCTCTCTGAGGAATCCATTTATGTATATAAATTTTATTTATTATGTCAAAAGAATTTTCAAAACCATTTATTTTAGTTCCACAGTTGTTTTTTCTGAACCTGAAGAAATATAAAACTTTTTAATTCAGTGTGGAAAACCATCTCAATATTTTTTTTTTATTCTGGTAAGAAAAACTACTTTGTAATTACTCTGTAAAAGACACAGTGTGCCTTCTGAATTAGCGGTGGTAAATTTTAGGTTCAAGTAACACCACCAGCAGGAAAAAGCTACTGTAGTCTTGTAAATGGGAAAGCAGACAGTGGGGACTGGGAGCTCAGGTAATTTCCCTCCTTAAAGCTGTCTGAGGGCAATTGGGCCTGGCTGAGTCAAATTGGTCTTCCTGATGGGCTTGTACGTAGGAGGAGATTCCCTGCATCTCTTGCTTTCTCCGTAGCTGTCATCCAGGCCTCCATAAGCTTTGGTTATTATTATTTTTCTTAATATTCTAGTTCTGCTTCTTGTCTCTCTCCCTGTTTACCTTGAAAATGGTTCCCATATTCCCTGCTCCCTGAGCTTGGACAGGTAGCTATTTCACTGTCGGTCCTTTAGGTTTTTCTTACTGCTGTAGTTTTGCAGAGGACTGGGAAAGCACTGGGTCAAAAATTCAGCGCAACCTTGCGAATCTTCAGTGGAAGAAATTCCTTTATTGTTTCTTTGTTTCTCAGTTTTTCAGTAGCATCGTTCACCACTGTACAGAAAGGCAAGGCAACTCAGGGCTAAGAGAGAGCCAGGCAATGCTGGTTTAGCTTGTCTTCATCACTTTTTTATTCTTTTTCTTTTGTTCTAGTATTCTATATTTAGAGAAATAGTAGGTTATTCTCAGTTATTTCATATTAAATGGCTAAAATTTAAGTTTCACTTATTTTCTACCTGCCTTCATATATCTATCACCATTAGATCTTCACTACTCTATCTAAATTATAGCACTTTTCTAGTCTTTGGACAATTCAAATTATTCAAGGGGCTTTTTATGCCTTTTTTTTTTTTTTTTTAATCAGGATTTTTCCCCCCTTTTTTCCTGGAAAAGATTTTATGGAAGCATTTCTTTCTTCCTTTTTTTTTTTTCCATTTTTTTTCTTTTTTTTTTCCCATTTACCTTTATTGTGATTCAGTTGAACTCCATCCTGGTCAACTAGTTAAAATCATCTTATGTTTATGCTTGTTGTACATCAAAACAAAGTTTAACTCGCCTGGTATATAGCAATGCTATCAAATCATCACCATGTACTGTTTCTTTCTTGTTAGTGTTTTAATCTGTTCACAATGCTGTAATTTGGTTGGTAGCTTTTCTTCTGTTTCACAGCATTTCTCTTGCTAGTGTTTTCTGAGGCAGAGCGCATCAATTCTTTCATGTTATCTCCTCATTCCACTTCTGACTGCTTCCCCTGTCCCTCTGACAAAGCCATTTGATCTC
Source organism: Anser brachyrhynchus (assembly GCF_964034855.1). Taxonomy (NCBI): domain Eukaryota; kingdom Metazoa; phylum Chordata; class Aves; order Anseriformes; family Anatidae; genus Anser; species Anser brachyrhynchus. Next base: position 4,285,131 of record NC_137702.1, on the reverse strand, counting down.
TGGCTTTGGCTGACTGTGCTGGTTCCCCAGACCGTCTGTGTCTCCTTGTTTGTCAGCATCTGGATTCCCGTGCCTCACCTTGGCTCCAGATCAGAAAGTGTGTAAGTACATATTCGACTATAGAGAGGTGCTTCACTGGAGTGCAGGTTTGATTCCCAAAAACTTCAGTAAAACATTAGCAGCTTCTATCTTTTGGAATTCAGAACCGTGCTGAAGCACGGAGGAAGTGATTAGCTGCTGCTCTGGATCAGGGCCTCAGCCCTCCTCCTGTCTGACTCCACGTGAGACACCCGTGCTGACTTGGGTCGCTCCCTAAATCACAAAGCCCTGACAACTCCTCCAGATTCATGGCGTTTGCTTTCCTTGGCATATCCCAAAACATCCTTCTCTGTTCAGCTGCACCTGTGATATTCCAGCAGCTCTCTTTGTTCCCAAGCCATTATGTCTTCCTACTCAAATTTCCATTCAAAGAGTGATTCATCCAGCAGGGGAAAGGCATGACCTAGCTGCCCCCTCAGTTTCCATCGCTTTGCAAATCATGTGCAGTCTCATCTGAACCGGAGCTTTCATTTCAGACTTCTCTCTTCCCTTTCCTTAAACTATTTTTTTTATTCCTTATTCCTGTAGAAAACCCTGAGAGCAGAGAAATGTTGGCTGCACAAACAGGCTTTTTTTAAACTAGCTTTGGTCACAAGAGCAGGGAAAACACATCAGCATGGATTTTCTTTCCTCTAGGAATGCCTTTTCTCACAGCAGCTGATTACATACAGTTGTTACCTGTGCCATAGCTACTCTGAGGACAAAGCACACGCCTGACTCATTACACCAGCATGCCAGCATCCTTCTTCTTTTTTTTTTTTTTTTAATAATAGCTTTCATGCTCTGAATTGGTTCTAATGTCCAGCTGGAGAGAATTGCACACCTCCACCAAAAGCCTGTGCAAGAGCTGCATACTCTTCCGTCATTCTTTATGATGCTTTTGATGTCTTCCATTGTACCCTGTATACTACTTTGCTCGTCTTCCTTTGAATACTGTCTTAGACATTTAAAGTCCCCTATTCCCCTTTTTCCTCTGTCATCAAACCCATTAATTTGCAACTTCTGTCTCCTCTGCTGTGCAGTAGAAGCATTCCCTATTTAAGAATTGTTTTCCTTCCCTGCCTAAATAGCCATTCTGGGTTTAAAAGACTCTCAGGGTTAATTTCTGTTCTCCGAGACTTCTGGGACTCCTGCCAGCTGACGTGGTGGATGCTGAAGAGGTACCTACAGCCATTGTAGCCTACCTGTAGGTCTGTTTTCTGCTGTTATGGTTCCCAGTAAAGCAGTCTTTGGCTCAATATGTATCCCATAATAGTACACAGAGTAGTAGTATGTCTGCTAGGGATTTTTAATAGACTCAGATTAAGGAAAATGAGTGATTTTTTTTAACAAGTTCTTGCACAGTGAAGTAGCTACAATAAGTAAAGGGAAGAGCTAGAAAATCACCCTTTTTTTCCTTTTGTCACAAGACGTGGGGAAAGCTTAGTTTCAGCTAAGTGTTAACGTAGCATTGTGAGAATGGGATCAGCGTGACATTAAGAAGTGAAAGAAGGGATATTGTAGTGACAGCTCAGACTATATTAAATTCATGCTTAATTCAATAAAGTAGCACTATTAAATTTATCTGAACTAGTCAGAGCTTGCAACAGAATTCAGAGCAAGCTTACTAGAGACTATACATGGCCATGATCTATTTTCTAGAAATATTGGCAAATTTAGCTTAATTTTGGCAGATTACATCCCAGAGTTCTACTTCCCATACTGTTTTGAATTGGTACCTCTGTTCCTTTTCTTTGAGTCTTTTAAATCAAAAACTATTAAATATCTCCTGTGTTCTGTGGGTTTGCTTGTTGTCGGTCAATTTTACAACAGGATGCATTAATGTTATCTCAATATGACTTTCAGTTTTGCATGGATTGGCACCAAACCCACCAGAATGGTAGTTTGCTTCCCCCCTCCTCCTCCTCTTCTACTCACTGGCATAATTTCCATCCAACAAAGCTTTTCAAAAATAAGGAAGGAAAAGGCCTTCCTGTACAAGCTTCCTGTGGATCCTATCCAGATATAAAAGACTTGTGTAAAAGCTTGGCAGGCGATCCCAGCATATGCCACTTAGTGACTTCCTTTTTTTATGTATCGTTCCGTGTACAGCAAATGAATCTGAAAATCGGAGTAATTTTCATTCATTTTTGAATAAGAAATCTTAAATGGTAAATTTCCTATCTGTGTAGAACGCCCACATTTTAAATTAAAAGTTTTGAATGTTGACAGCATTAGTCATAGGAAATCCTGTATGAACATCCAGCACTTAAGTTGGACCTTCCCCTAGATCACACCATAGAAGGAGTTTACAGGAAAACATTCTGTTAGTTTTGAACTCTTCATTGATTTTAACCCTTCACGTGCCATCACGTCTGGTAGAACAGTGTGTTTTTCTGGAGCCCATTTTCTCGAGATTGAAGCGGTATTTAAAATCTATATGTTTCAATGCTAAAATTTTCTGTACTTTAATAATATCAGCTTACACAGCGCTTGGATGGACTGCAGTTTGTTCTCCATCCTGTTGCTAGAGACACATGCTGTCTTGGGTAAAAGCGAGGCGCAGGAGCAAGGTAGCACAGGCAGCAGTCCACGTGCCCCTTACTTCGACGCTAGGTGAGTGTCTGCGAATGGCAGCGCAGAGGGGAAGGCTTACTGCACCCAGACTTCAGTGCCAGCTGAAGGCTGTCACAGCTTAAAGAACGGGCTGAGAGGACAAATATGTTCAGACTTAACGCTGTCTGCTTCAAGCAAGCTTTATAATGTAACAGTAAAATTGGAAGCTAAAAAAGACAATATAGCTTTGTAAATTAAACCATAACGTGGATGAGGCATGAAATAATACATGCAGCTATGTTGCACAGGATCATTTTCACATTACACAGGTGAACCAACCTTGATGGTTTCTTTGTCTTTATTTAAAATGAGCCATCCCACAATAGACTTTAAATCTTAAAAAAAATATAAAATAAAATCTAGTTTTCATTTTCACTGAGTGGGAAAATTCCACACATGTCTAGTTATTGTTTAACAGCTGGCTTAAATTGAGGTTTTAGACTTAAGGAAGGAATCCCAGAGCGTGAAGTATCAAATAATACCTAAACTCAAGATGAGGATGAGGCTCGTGACGTTGGGCACAGCAGGCATAGATTCAGAAAATGAAATTAAAAATATCAGTGCTGTGAAGCCTGCCCTAGTACTCCAGCTTTAGATTGGAGTATAGCAGTGTTTAAATATAGTTTAATTAATGAATCAAAATGTATAGGCTTTAGATTAGGCAAATACTGATGGTTGAAAATGAAAGAAATAACAAGGTATTAAAATGGTCTTTGAGAGCTTTACTTCTATTTTGACTCTTCTGATGAATTAATTTAAACAGCCTTTGGCTTATTTGGGGGGCTTCCATCTTTATAAATGATCATTTTTGGTTGTATAGGCAAAAGTGAGCATTTTTACTGGCTGCATGGAGAGCTTTTGTTGGTTTTAACTTCTACTCATAAAACTCCTTTTCAACTCTGAGACTCACTTCTGAGTCTCAAGTAACTTTGAGTCTTCAGGTAATTCAAGTCAGAGTGCAGATCTCCGTGAAGCCCACAGCATTCTGAAGATCTGAACCAGAGAGAGGATTTAGGCCTAGAAACAGTTCTTAGATTTGGGACTTTTGGGTTGTTGTTGTTTTTTTTTGTTGTTGGTTTTCCTTTTTAAGCTAACACCTGGACTGCACCATAGACCTTCCTTGTGCTTCACAAAGAGCTGTTGTGAGAAGCCTTGTGTGTGACTATGGATTAGTCCCGTGTAAAGCTGTACCTGGGATTTAAACTGAGATTCGCTACTTACAGTGCTGCTGTCTGATGCGAGACCAGCTGAACTCCAGAAGCAGTGAGGAATCTGGTTTTATTTTTGGATGTTAATTGCTAGATCTCGCTTGTGCCCGTTTCTGTACAGTGGTACAGGACAAGGAGTTCTGTTTCTTCTTACTGCCCTTAGAGCATTACTGCCACTGTAGGAGCTAGAGCCCCCCAAAGAGGAAGGGAAAGGATGAGGCCAGTAGTACTGTGCTTTTCACAGGTTGCCAGGCCTGCATGTCTGTGGCTGAGCTGTATGGCATATTCCCAAAGGGGATAACGTTGGCTTTTCCTTCTTAGATCAGGCTGTGGCCATGTCAGGACACTTAGAATTGAAATTCAAGAGAGAATACCATGAGAAAGACTACAGAACATCAGGCAGTACTGTTCCTAAACTGCGATGCTTATGTTCTTAATTTGCAACAGATTTGGGAATTGAGCTGTTTCTAGCAGAAAAGGAGTAACTTGGTAAGATCTTCCATTCCCTGAGCTCATTACCCTGTTCCTTTTGTCACTTTGTTGTTATTACCTTTAGGGTTTGATTGGAAATGTAACTGGTGTTGCTAGTAGCAAATAGCTGCCACAGATACTAACAGTACGAGCATTTCATTAACCCAGATGCCCGTTCAACCCACAGGCACATAACCGTGGAAGCAACAACAATTGACTTGAAGTTAAAAACCAAGCCTTTCTCATATTGCCAGTCTGGCATTTCCTGTCCAGTGAAAAACACAGAAGCAATTTCTGCTCATAAGAATGATAAACAGTGAACAGAGGGGGCCAAGGAAATAGCTTGTAACTAATTTTGGGTGTGCTGGTGTATTTTGTAAGTAAATTCAAAACAGACATGGAAGCCAACGTCAGGAGCATGTGCAAGAAATTCCATTTGTAAGACTTTGAATAATAACCTCGCTGCCCTCTTAAATAATTTTAAATATATATGCACAAAGTTAGTCATCTCACACAAAGCAGTTTCATAGGCAGGTACACTAAGGACTCCCAGTTCTTGTTCAAGTTAATGGGCGCATGAAAATTGTTCGCTGTGAAAGTCAAACCACGTTTTATAGGTTTGTCCATATGGGAAGTTGGGCTTGTTTAACCCAAAGTGTGAATTCAAATTAAGTTATTAAAACTGGTGCAAGAGCTGCCTGGGCATTTTTGTAGCGCAGTTTAAATTGGGAAGAGTGAATTTAAGAATTCTGACTCAATTTCTGGTAATTTGGAGATTGCTAATGAGCATTTCTTTCAGAGGATGCCACCTCCCTACTGCTGGTTACCTGCACTGAGGTTCTGCTGCTCCATGACCCCCATAACTTCAGTGTTTGTGGTGCTGTCTGCTTAATCAAATAAGGGAAGCAATGCAGATTGAAAAAAACAAACCACTATTTTTTTTTTCCTTTTGGCCAGGTTATTTCTAGACGATCAGTTTCCTGCAATATTCTAAGAAGTTCCACCAGCATAAACATAAATAAGTGGAAAAGAAGATGCAAAGAAGGAGGGAGAAGGTGGCTGCTCAAGCTGGCACCGATGTGAAAAAAAAGTGCTTATGTGCATCAAGGCCTGGTGGCTGATCTGTCCCTGCTTGCCTGGCAGCAGCAGCCCTTGCAGCACTGGTGGCCAACCCTTCAGCTACTGCAGTCCACAAACTGGCAGGTAAATCTAAGTTATTTCATTGATATCTTAAAACACCGCAGCTAAAGCTACCCAAGATCATGCAGCAAGGCCCCAGGTTGTATCAAAATCAGTGAAATAAGAGTGTGCATCTTTTAATGTTTTAATTTAAACTATCCGTTTTAAAGAGCTAGAGCCATGTAACTTTCTGGTGAAGATAGGAGTTTGGTTTGAGGCTCAGCAAATTCCTGGTAAGAGAAAAAGTCTCTTGGGACAAAATGTTTTGCCCTTGCTTGTTTTCTTTCCTTCTATGCTAGAGATTCTGACATCCCTGTTACCCAACATGAGAATACACTATGATTTTTAAACGTGTTTCCTTCCCAGTATGTATCAGTGGCCTGATTTCCAGAACTGGTATTTCTGTCTAGCATCTTTAGGAGTTGTGCTGCTTTTTGGTAACTGTCAATCAGTATTTTGAAAAAATAGAAATATCGGTCAACTTTATTGTTACTTTTGCAAAATTAGGCAGAAGTAAAAGCTGTTAAGTAGCACTGAGGCTCAGCCAGGAGCACTTCCCTAAATACACCAAGCTTAGATGGTTTGAGCAGTGCAGAAGTGGCAAATAAAATTCAGAAGTCTCTAACCAAGCTAAAATATTAAAAGCCCAGCTGAATGTGCACAGAGAAGAGTGGCCTGCTTTTTCACAGGTCACAGCCCTGAAACCTGATGTTGCGGGAAGTTAGATAAAGATGTGCTGCTTCCTGCGGTGCTGCACTGGAAAGATACTGGTTAGAAATCTCTGTTTAAAGGAGAAGGAAACTGGACAAAGACCACTAAATTCTGCTTGCTTTCCATCGTTTAAAGAAGGAAACTTTGCTGCTAGCTTTTCAAGGGCTATCTTTGTTCGGTAATCTTGTCGCAGACTAACTGTAAATTCTTGTAATGTCACTCCTAAAGGCAGCTATGCTTAGAGCATAGCTTTACGTAGTTTTTATGTAATTTGACATATAAAAGCAATTTGTTAAATAATTAGAATATTTATATTTAGAAATTAACTGGTTCAGTCAGGAGGGAGAATGGGCGATCTGTATGATAGCAAAGCCAAACAGGAAAACTAAAGGTGCGTTTTGAGATTTTGGGTTCCTTTTCTCCCTTTTAGGTATTTGGGTCAGACACTTAGTGATTATTCAGCATGATAAGGATCATATCTTGACTGGGGCCCAGACATACCACTGGAGGGTTCGTAATGAGTCTTGTTTTTAATGACTTGTTGTAAGGAGTTTTGAACAGTTAATGTTTGGGGATACTTTATTGTTTGTGTAGGGAAAAATAGCATACATTATGTGTGTGATGCAGTAGAATAAAACTTTGCATATGGAAAGTTATTCATTGCTAACACATGGTGGATGTTTACAGAACTTTTCCGTTTAGTAAAAGGAATCGTCTCCTGATCCTAATCAGGTAATCATTAGAGCCAGGTTTCATCCTATCGGAGTAGAGGCTTTTAAGTTAAAGAATGAGACAGCTGACTTACAGGCACGTCCCATTAGCCCTGTAGTTTACCCAAGCCCCTCTCTCTGAAGGTGCATGTGCTTTTCTGTTGATTATAAAGGGAACCCATGGTGCCTCCTAACCTAGATAACTTAATTGAATAAATCCTTACCTATATCTTTGAAGTGTTATGGCTTTGTTTCAAGAGGAACTTTCTGTGTTTGACTTTTCAAGGTGAAAATAAAGAACAACCAGAGCTTGTAAGGTGGGTGCACCAGCCAACAATTTTTACTATTGTTAAAAGTTCTAAAACTACTTTTGGATGAAAATGAACTTTTCATTCACAAGCTGCCAAGGCACTGTGATTTGTGGTCACGCAGAGGTCAGCAACTTTGAAATCTCATTACTTGAAATAGGTAGGCTTCAATTTTTGTAGTACTAAGCTGTGCTTTTAAACCTGCCAATAATCTATCTAGTGGGGATTCAAGCTTCTGAAGTTAACTTTCTTCATTACCGGGTACTATGTGAATTTCTCTGTGAGTTTGAATAGCAACATTCACTGGATCGTACCAGCATTATGCTTGTTTTTGTGACTTGTTATATGAGATGTAAAAAGCGTGATAACAGGAGTTATCCCCATTAAGTTAGTATCGTGGATGAGAATTCAGAAAAATAGGCAGAGGTGCTGGGTTTTGAACCCTTTGGGTCCTCTGAAATAACTGTGATTATTTTGTGATTACGATGATGCAGGATGTCTCTACTCATTGCAGTGATTATTTTAAGAATTTAGTGGAGCTGTTCATTTTTAACTTTTTATTTATATATTTTTAAACATCTGCATGATAGCAGCTTTCCTCTGAAGACTTTTCTGGCTACTACACCGTCTAAGCAGAATCTCGTGTTGCAGGTATCTGTGCAGCTTGTTCCAGGACTGTTTGTTTTTGAGCTCCATCTGCTGGAATTGTGTCCTGTTTCCCACATCTTCGGTGTTATTAAGCTGTCAGGTTTCACAGGAATTGTTTTAGATTTAAAAGAGAATAAAGAACAAAGGTCAGTTTGGAGGATTGCTAGCAAGTTGCTGGTCCTTTTGTTTATGGCATCAACATAAAAATTGCTTGGAGAATTCGAGGCTCAAAACACAAAGTGATTGTGAGACTGAGGAGGATAAGTGTTAGTTCTGCTTTTGTTTACAGAGTTAGTTTCTAGGTGTTTTATAGAGATTTGGATTAATCAGGTCAGGTCATAACCTATTCAGTTCTGTCTTACTAAAGATTTCAAAAATAGGTTATGTACTTCACTCATTTTTCTGAATTAGTTTTTTTCCCCCCCAATGTCTGTTGTTACTCTGTAACTGAGAAAATTAGCAGCATTTTCAATATTTAATTAACTCTTTAAAAAGCTGTGCTTTCCCATTGTAACTCTGTTTCTACTATTTCTGAATATTTAAGGACAGAAGGGACCATGATGAACATCTAATTTGATTTCTGGAGTTCCATTGTTCCTTAACAAAAACGTACGGCAAAGAATAATGCGCAGAACTGGAAAGGAGGGCCCTGCTGTGCAAAACCACTTTATAACTGTTGAAGTAGTCAGAGGCTTTCATGGTAAATTATATGATGACTTCCTACAAGTTCTTTTTGTAAGAAGCACCAGTTCTGTTCGATACACACGATAATGTATATGTGTAGAATTAGGACTGCCGCCAGTCTTCGGGTGCAGGCAGCGGTGCTGGCAGTGCGTGTAATTCTAAAGAACGAGCACTTCTCTGGAATGATCCCTTCTCAAAAAACAACCCACCTACGTTGTCTTTTTCTTTAGCTGGAAGGCTAATACCACCTTCCTTCTACCTGACCCATAGCGAATGTTACTGAAGTAGATTGTGCTTTGTAATGGGTTTCTGTATACAGTAATTTCAAATATTATTTCCTTGCCATCTGTCTGCCTGTTAGCAATATTTTGTGTTCACTTATGATCGCAATTTTATTTTTTTTTTCAATATACCAAACTTTGCCTGAACTAGTTTAAGTTTCTTGGTATGGGTGAATCTCCAGTTTTACCTATGTCTTGGGGACGGGTTGGGAGGAAGAGATGGAGAACAGAGAAGGCACGAGGGGTGATATTAAACATACGTGTTCCCTAGGCTTCTGCATGGGACAAAACTGCCAGTCTGTTTTCTGCGCAGGTTTAGAGGGATACTTTGCAGCTCGTGACAGGTTCCTGTAAAACGGAAAGGTAGCCAAGGCATCTCTTGGCTGTTGGGCTTTGCCATTAGGTGGGCACGTGCTGCCTTAGGCTGGTACTGAATGCCATGGTTTGAGGTCAGACCTGCAGAGAACCGGGCGATTCAACAACGGAGGGCTCTGCTGCTGTGCTCTGAGGTTAAAACTGGCTGGTAGGCAACTCTGTGCCACTAGAATAAGTTAGATCATTACTGCTATTTCTGTAATGACAAGTAATTTGGATTTAAAAGTATTCAGCAGTAATCACGGTCAAACCCCCAGTGCAGCTCACCTCTGCTCCTGGGACAGAAGTGTGAGGCGCTTGCCGTTGTTAGTACGGACCCAAATTCTAATTAATATCTCCGTAACCCAAACATGTTGTTCTGATTAGCCGCTCTTTGCCTAGGCATTTCTGCACAGCCTGCCCTGTTTGAAACCCTGCCTTTTTCTGACTTCACTTCCTGAATCCGTTGACAACACTCACAGCCAAACAAAATACATGTTCACAATGCTGTTATTTGCAAAATATTCCCTTGTGAGTACAGCTGGGGCAACAAAAAGAGAGTTTCTTTCTGAATCTCAAAGAGAGCTGACTTTTCCTTATAAAAGCGAGGCGCACAATGCATTAGGCAATTTTAATCTCGAGTTAAGTAGGTGTTAAAACTTTACATTTCACCACATATAAACGCACGCATGTCTTTCATTACAGTCATGTGTATTGATTACCGAGCCATCTAGTAATACGCGAAGAGCGCTGAATTCTAGTCTCTGCTGAAGTGAACCACGCAGCGACAGGCTCACAGCCCGCCACGCTGTGTACAAAACAGACGGAGGCGACGCAAACTTTTCTTTGCCTCGTCTCGGGCCTGATCCTGACACGAGGTCTAAGAAAGGATTCGTGCTCCGGTGCCCCTCGTCTCCTTGCGGCTCTGCACGTTGGCACCAAAACCCACCTTGCTTGATGGCAGAGTCTCTGCCGGGCTGGGCCGAGCCCCGCAGCCCACGTCACGCCGGCCGGCCGGTGCCCACGTAGGGAGCAGCGCTGCTTGTCGGTGACTTTGTGCCGGTGCCACGGAGCGTCGTGCTGGAGAGGGACGAGACGTAACCGCAACGCGAAGTGTCTGTGCGCGCATTAGGATGGGGTGGAGCAGACTGTCACTCAGCTGTATTTAATTAACATAGTATTTTATATAATGTATTTATTTTTTTGCGTAATTAGGTGATTAAGCAAAATGCTTGCTAGTAACATCTATTCCATAACCCAGCACTGTTGAGTTAAGCAGGCACCTTTGCAGGTAATTAATCTCCTTGCCCTGCTTATTTTGCTAGTTGGCACTTGCTAAATCCCTGTAAAACCACACCCAGCAGTGCTGTGTATTATCCCTCTGCTGTCTATTCCTACATATGGTCAAAATCAACTTACCTTCCGGGTTGCTGACATCAGCAAAATGTACTCTTGGCAAACTGCAGTATCCTCCTAGTAACCCTTTGTTTGGTTGGTGTTGTTACAAGCCTATTCCTCTGGCAGCAGCAAACAGCATCTGAACGCTCGCCTACCTTGACACTTGGGCTACGACGTGGAAGGATATTACCACCAGACAGTTAAAACATTAAAACAACGCCTCACACGATAAAGCTCATCTAAAATGCACCCCCCCACACCCCCCCAAATTAAATCTGTCAGAAGAGAGAGCTCTGTGCTTCCTGTAAGGAACTGGTCTCTGGACACACAGTAGCTGCAAGTTTCAGGGCATCATTTTGGTAACAGTGAAGGTAAACATACACAGTTACCTAGTCATCTGGAGAAGTGACCTTAAGCAAGACTCGCTCCAGTTGAAGTTATGCCTATCTGTATTTTAAGGGAAAAAAAAAAAAGACATTAAGACTGCCTGCTCTGAAAAGTTAATATGGTTACTTCTCTAATAATTCTTAGTATTTTCTGCCTCTCTTTTGATGGTATCTTTTTCCTCTTACTTCTTTGGCCATCAACATCAAGCAGGAAAACATCTGATCTCCCCTCAAATATATACTTGTGAAACAGGTACAGTGTTATGAAAAGTCTGGCACCAAAATCATTTCCCCAAAGAGTTAAGTAGTATGTTTCTAAGGTATATATTTACATCATTATACTAAAAACCAAGTTTTTATTTAAACTATATGGGAAGTGCCAGAAAAGTTCCTCCCATGTCTTTTCATTTCCTGCCAGGCAGTTTTCCCAGCTTTCCTAGTGCTAAAAAGTTTGGGACTTGCAGTAACACCTGAAGGGAAGGGATTTCAAGGTACAGAGAGTTATAAGGTTATTCACTGCTGACAACAGCATAGTCACAAATATTAACAAAGATTACCTCTTACCTTGGAAAGAACATGCAGGGATAAAGGTGACCATTTCTGCTTTTGAAGTCTAGAGGTGTTTGTTGTTGCTTTTTAAAGAAAAAAAAGCAAACACAGCCTCTTGCCTGATCCTGCTGAGGGCATTAGTTGAAGGGAAAGGCACGCAGAAGCACAAGCAGCCACTAAGAGTTGTGGAGCAGCTTCCCACACCGGCCACCCCTCTGCGCTCTGCTTGGAGTTAAGTCAGCTGCCTCAGCTGGGCCACCGGGATACAGCAGGCGATCCGCTCAGGTTAAGATTAGTAACTACAACTTCAAGACAACTCAAAAAGTTGTATTTGTGTAGCGCCCGGGATCTGGTTTCCCCCCCCTCTCCTCCTCACACGTTCTCCAGGACATGCCTGTAGTTACAGAGTAAATTTAACATAATCCCTGCCCTTCAGAGTTCAGCATAAAGGGCATTTTCCCAACTCAGGTACTGGCAAAAAAAGTGTGAGGAGGAAATGCATTTTAAGTATTTTATTTTTTCTTAAATATAATAGAACCTTCTAGATTTTTTTTCCAGAAACAGAAACATTAAAAAAATTATACTTTATTACAAATGGTAAACTCAGAGTGCTAAAAAAAAGCCTCTTATTTACAAACAATACTGGGCAGCGCCCAAATAAACAACATAAAAATAACTTACAAAGTCATGAAGTAGTTTATTGACATTAATCAACTTTCATAAAATAAAATAAAAAAGATATGTACATACACGATTTACTTGAAGGCAGGCAGAACAGTTCTTTTTTGTTTATCAGCCTCCCCACAAAACCTCCCTCCCACTTTTTTTTGTTTCTTAAGGAATACTACATAAAGCAATCTACAGTTTCTATTGCAGTTTAACCTTTAATACTGAATGATCATCGAATGTTAGGTCCATGCAGGTCTTGGTCAATGTTAAACGAAGATCTGACGTCTCTGAGCAGGAACAGCACTTCTCGGAGCGGTGCTGGCTGCTTCACCAACTCGGGCTGAAGGCTTGCCAGTCTTTCCACACATGCGCTTTGCAGAGCACAGGCAGGACTCAGCCTTTCAGCTCTTACCATTAGCTTTACGCATCTGCCGCTTCGGGTCTGTCGTTGGGTTATACCACAATATCACAGTTCGCGTTTTTAAGCCAGTCTCTTCAAAACGTTTGCAACTGTTGTGTGAGCATTAGCTGGCACCCGCTGTTGACATGGTTCATGACCTTCTGCTTAAGCTGTGCAACCTGTTCTCTGAGCATGTTGGCAGTGGATGCCAGCTCTGAGTTCTGGGCTTTCAAAGTTTTCACTTTTTCCTCCAACCTGGCAATCCTTTCCAACTTCCTTTTCCGGCACTTGGACGCGGCGATTCTGTTTCTCATGCGCTTTCGCTCGGCTTTGATTCTCTCCTGCGACTCCATGTCGATGGGGGACAGGGGAGGGGTCTCCCCCGGCATCTCGGGGACAGTCTGCGGCTCCTCCTTCAGAGCCTGAAGCCTGGGGTGCTGCACGGGCATCTGGGCGTTGAGGTGGTGCTGCGGCGCGTAGCCCATGCCGTTGGCGTTGTAGCTGGGCGCCGAGCTGAGCGCGTTGGGGTTGAAGTTGCTGAGGTTGGCGTAGACGGGGGGCTCGCTGTGCAGGCCGGCGTTGAAGCTGCCGCCGCCGCTGGCCATGGAGGACACAGGTGCCATGCCGCCGCTGACGGGCTGGGCGGCCGAGGTGACGCTGGGCAGCGTGTTCTGGTTGTGCAGCTCGGCCAGCGCCCGGACGAAGCCCTCGGCGAAGCCCTCCTGCTCGTCCGTCACGTTCTTGGGGCAGAGGAACTGCGTGGGGGTCGGCGTGGTGGTGATCAGCCCGTTGCTCGACTGGATGATGAGGCGCTCCAGCTCGGGCGAGGCCAGCTTCAGGAGGCCCACGTCGGGCGAGGTGAGCAGCTCGGCGCTCTTGTTCCGCAGGTGCGGCTTCAGGTTGCTGCCGGGGTCCGCCAGGTTCAGCGTCATGCTCTGCTTCAGCACCTTGGCGTTATTGTATCCGTACCCGCCGCTCTCCGGCGGCGCGAAGCCGCCGTTCAGCGCGTCGTCGTAGAAGGTAGGCTCCATCTTCGCGCTCATAGAACGGGGCGCGGACGGAGCCGGGAGCCCAGCTTCTCCCGGAGCCCGCCCGACGCCCGGCCGGGCCGCCGCCGCCGCTCCTGCCGCCCGCCCCGGCTCCCTCACGGTCCCCTCACGGTCCCCTCACGGCGGCCGGCCCCGCGCTGCTGCTGCTGCCGCCTGCCTCCGTCCCGCCCGCCCGCGCCGCGCTCTGAGCCCGCTGGCGGCGTGCAGCCCTTGGCTTATCAGCGGCCGGCCGCCGGCTAAAAATAGCCCATGATGTCACCCCGCCGGCTCCCCATTGGCTGCCGCCGCCTCTCCCCGGGGGGGGCGGGCCTTCGGCCCCGTCGCCATGGCGACCCCGCCCCCTAGAAGCTTCGGAGCGCGCGCCGCGGGGCACTGTGGGATGAGGTAATGCTGGCGGCCGGCGCGGGGCACTGTGGGCTGACGTAGTGCGTTTGAATATCTGGTTACCGCCGCCCGCCCGCGCGCCGCGCGGGTTGGACGCCGCCGGACGCCTCCTCAGCCGGAGCGTACCAACCGCGCCGCCGGCACGGGGAGGGGGGGGCGACGCCGCCTCCCTTCTCCCCTCCCTCCGCCCGCCCCGCTCGGACCCCCCGCCGGTTACCAGGGGCGTGCTGCGAGGTGCGGCCGCTCGCACCGCGGGGCCCGGTATTTCCACACATCATACACCGCCACACCACCGCCCCCCCCGCGCCTCAGCAGTGGGACGGCCCCGAGGCGGCGCTGAGGGGAGGGGAGCGCTCACGTGACTTCCCCGCCGCGCCGCGGCCGCTTCCGGGCAGGGCCGGGGCGGGCACCGGGAGGCTCCGCCCCCATCGGGTCTGGCCGGGAGGGGGGGGTAGGAGGAGGAGGAGGAGGGGGGAGGAAGGGGAGCGCGCATAATAAAACCTCTGAAATCCCTCAGCGCGCTGCGTGGTGTTTAACTCCTTGCTGGTGTCCAGCACGGGACAAACAGATGGGTTCGCAGAGATCCCCCGAGGATTTGTGACAGGAATTTGTCACCGACGCGCCGCCTGAGCGCCTCAGAGCCGCCCCGCGCTCCCCGCAGCCCCGGCGCCCCGTCTGTGAGGTGCGAGCCCGGCCCCGCTCGTGCGCCCGGAGCTCCCCGGCACAGCCCCTCACCGATCCCCTGTCAGCATCGGGCAGCGCGGGGCCGGTGTTTACCGAGGGCCCGGCTGCGCAAGGAGGAAACTTGGGAGAAAAGGAAGGCCTGAATCTCAAGTAGTTCGCTGCACGGAGGCTTCTTAATAATGACTTTTAAATAAAAAGTTTGTTTTTTTCATGGTTTCTGTTACATTGGAAGCCGTGGCAAACCGTTCACTTTATCTGAATCCTGTATAGATAAAGTCCCCTCAGACAAATAACCCCAATGAAAGTTGTTCCAATCAATTCTTGACATACTCAATTTCTCAGACTTCTGTCTTTTTGTTTTCTCTGCGCCTCAGTTTTGTCCTAGAAAGCCACGTTCAGGAACACGGTCAGCGCACCTTTAACCACCCTCACCCCGTAACTGCCCCTATGGCCCGGCCCGCTCAGCCCCACCGGTGTCAGCCCAAGGTTTTCGTTACTTCACTGAGCGCTGGACTGGGCTGGAGATAATCGCTTCAAGTCCCTTAGGTGGGGTGGTTTTTGCCCTTTTTTTTTCTTTAATCCCCCACCCCTTTTAGTTTTTTACTTCCTTCCTTTTACAGAAGTGCAGTTTCAGGACTAGACATTCCAGTTTGCCGGAGACGTGTTGCTACCGAGGCCCATAGCTATGGGGGACACCCATCAGTCCACTCATTATGTTAATTGCTACTCGCTTAGAGGTTACTTGGTCGAGGCTGGCAGCAGGCAGACAGGTTGGTCACAAAGGCTGAGCGTAGCAGGAGAGCTCTGAAAGCAAAGACAAACGCTCTTTGCTGCTCCGAGGGGATTTTCTACCTTCCGATCCCAACAGGGGGACGAGTGGTGAGCGGGCTGGGATCAGGTTTTGGGTTCCCCAGCTGAGGGTCACCAAGTGCAGCAGATAGTTCGCCAGGATTTGGCCCTGTGCACAGGGGGACAGCAAGCCTTCATGGCCCTTGTCCAGGGAGCTGGGAGCTTTTGGTGACTATGCCCTGATTTATTAATCAGCTATTACTTTAGGGCTCTTACCCCCCCTTCCTGATGTCCTTAAGTAAATACTGCTTTAGTGGTATGAAGGAACACTTACCGACCCATCTATAAACCGTAGCCATTTACATGTCTCAATAAACTAACTTGTGGGTAGGGACTGGAAATTAGCCCCGTCTCTCCGTTGCTGTGCGAGGCAGATGCTCTGACCAGCAGTAATGCAGATTTTGATTTATAAAGTTCTCTAATCAATCAATACAAGACTGACTGAGGCAATCAGATAATCTGAATAATTAAATGGCTTTTCAGGGACAAATTAAAATAACTTACGCATGCTACGTCCATCTAAATTATTTTTGGAGTTCAGGAATAAATAGGTTGGTTGTTTTGTTTCAGGCCCATATCAAGTGCTCTTGGCTTATTTCTAGACCATTTGGGAAAAAAAAAAAAAAGGATAAATGGTAGTTTTACTATTTTTGTATTGGAAACAGTGCTCGCAGAAGGAAAACGCTTCCATGCAGTTTTTCTTTTTTTAAACTTAAATGCATTACAGCATTAGAGGAGTTTCCGCAATATTTTTATTACATAAACGATTCTCTTCATTTTTTTTTACTCACTTCGTGCTTTCAAATGTGATATCCTGCCTCGCCTCTGCACAAAGCGAGTAAGAGTGGGAATCCGTAAACCTTCTCACACTGCTTTCCACTTGCCTGAGGAATTGATATGGAGCAGGTCTCCCTTGCTGAGGGAGGGGAGAGTTTGAGGAGTCAGGAGGAACAAGCGTTTTTCTTTTATTTACTATATCAGAGCACAGTACAAGAAGTTGTGAGTGCGAGGGCACGAGGAGCAGAGTTTCCTTAGGGTTAAGGTGAAGGAAAAAATAACTCTCAGGTGCTGGTGCTCCCAGTTCCTCCCCGGTTCCTCAAGGTGTGTTTTCGGAGCCGGTTCAAATCCACCGTCTGCAGCGCCAGAGGTGTGGCAGAGGTGCCCCGCCGGCCGCCCCCAGCTTCCGCCTTCCTCGGCCGCTCCTTCTGCTCTTTGCCCTCGCTGGGGCTCGTGTGGCCAGGTGGAGATCCAGGAACGGGGTCTGGCTGCCAGCCGAGCCGAATTCAAAACGTGTACTTGAGGATTTGAGGGCGAGGTGGGAGTGTACAGGCTGGGGGAAAAAGGAGGCTCTGAGCTTCAAGTGAAGGACACCGAAACCAACCCTGTAAAACAGAAGGCTCGTCTTGAGCTGGTCTTCTCTTTGCACATGAAAAAGGCTCCTCAGAACCATAAGCACTTGTAAATGAATATCGTGTCCATCTCCTCCACCCTCCATTAGTCATCGCATAACCAAGCTATATGCGTTTAGTCCTTTTCATCTTTCTTCTTGTCAAGCCCTTTAGCCTGTCCCCCTCACCTACTCATCCCACCAATCATTTTAATTAATCTCTGAATTTCTTTGAAACTACTAGTTTGTGGAATGGAAGAAAATGAGTAGGTTAGGGAGACAAGATTGTGAATGATGGAGGTGGGGCAAAGTTAGGAGACTTTGCAAGACCTGTTGGGTTACCTCTGGGGCAGGACAGCAACGCTGACTGTAAACAGAGAGAGTGCAGAAGTAAGGGAGGAACTACTAAAAACATATATATATATATTTCGTTTTCTTAAGAATGCTGTCTGAGCAATTCAAACAAACTTTGGATGTTTTATGTGCAGCAAAATATGAGTGAAAGATTTAATGTGATTGCCTCCAAAGTGGAAAGGGTGACCTCCTGTTTACCCAATAGATATCTATACTAGATTGCTTGGTATTATTTCTTTTTACGTTCCCAGCCAGCTTTATAGAGGACTGGAGTTGTCACTGCAAGTACTCAGAAATATATTTACAAATAATTAATGAACTGTGTTTTTGTTATTTGAACAGCTGTGTGTATTTGCATAATTTGTGATGAAAAAAATGTCTGAATGGAAGTTAGCTACATTGTTTAGAGATGAGTCTGAAAGGGACCCTAAGGTATTGTTCCCCTTGCGTTTTAGGGTGTTAAAAACCTAAATGTCACACCATTAATGCCTCCGTGTTCATTCCTTCTATACCGTAGTGTACCCGGTGCTCTGAGAAATGGAGAGCTGTGCAAAGTTCCCCTCCTGTGGAGCTTACAGCCAGAAGAATCCTCTGTGCACAACCCAGGCTGGCAGGATGGCAGTTGATCCGCAGTGGGAGCCCAAAGAGTGAAGTGGGTTTGAAGGTAAGCAGCAGAGGAGGGAGGACGTGTGGCATATGGGAAGCAGACGGCTGCGCTCAGCGTTGTGGGCTGGCAGTACGAAAAAAAATTTAACATACAAATAGAAGCCTACTAATGCTGAGTGCTGGCGAGGCAGATGAACACCTTCAAAAAGCTATTTGCTGTGTTTGAGGACAAAGATCCCACTGGAAGTATGCGTTTGTTCAGGTTCAAATTGAGGCGGTTTCACTGTGAAGAACTGAAGATGGCTTTCTGGCATTTTGATATTTTCGTACACATGTATTAAAGTAAGCAGTGACAACAAAATGCGTTGATTTATGGTTGCCAATTGTGACTGAATGCCTCAGAATAACCAGATTTAACCACTGAGAGCCCTTGGTAGGATAGCTCAGTTTTGATTTGGGTCTCAGAACGATACAGAATGCTTGGCCTTTTAATTAATAAACAATCTGGCATCCCGTCAAAGTTGACACCTCACTCTGTCTTAGCAGCTGCTGGAACAGTAGGCTCCTGGCAACCTGGGATAAAGCAGTGCTTGCAACAGGAGAAGGAAAGGAAGCAAGTCAGCGTGAGACCAGAAATGCCTAGCGTAAAGCACCACAGAGCACAGGAATTTCCAATGAGAAATCAGGCTTTCCTTCCCAGTGCTGTGGGTTCAGGTCTGGATGTGGACGGCAAGTTTCTGAGTATCACCAGTGGTTGGTGGCCGGCAGATGTAAGGACTCCTGTCTGAATCTGAGTGATGGTTTTCGCTCTGACAGTGGTAGCAATAAACAGAGAAAGCACTGAACAGTGAAAGTAGGTCCTGCAGGTTGCTCCTTCCTGGGGATTATAGTGGCAGAGCCTGTGGGGAAGTTTACAGAGTGCCTGCTCATGTCATTCAAATGGAAACATTCCCTCTGGATGACAGTCATTTGAGTTGGAGTCATGGTGTGGGAGCAGCCAGGGTTGCCAAAGAGGCAACTGTAGGGAGGAAAGGGCACGTAGGAGAAAAGGTAGGATAATACCTGAAAACACAAACAGAATTAAAAGACTTGGGTTTTGGAGAAGGTGCTGCTAGACTGCTCCTTCTCCTCAGTCCTATCTGACTAGTAATAAACGACGTGATCTCTGGCCACAGCTGACATACCACACGGTGGCTGCGTAGCTGCTACCAGCCAGGCCAGGCCGCCCTGCCCCCTCAGGGTGGAAACGCCCTCAGGGGCCTGTCCACAGCAGCCACTCTGTGGCTTCCCCCCTCAGGAGGAGAACCAAGCTACTTAAAACCCTCAAAACTGCAGTTTTTGCCTCTTTCATTCAGCAAAAATTATAGGCAGTTGCCAACGCTGCAGTGCCTGTACCTTCCCTTGTTTCAGAGAGGAGGTGGAGAGGGAAAATTCTGTCCAGGCCTGGTACTGATCCCTACCTGCTCTTGCTTTTTACAGTGGGTTCAGGAGCACTGCTCGCATACATGCTAGAGGAAACGCTGCATGAACAGCAGGCAGTGCACTTGGCAGACACGCTGGTCAGCTCACAGGACTGTTTACACAGTCTGTTGAGAACATATGAAACATATAAAGAGCCATAACATTTGAATATATTAGAAACAAGCTCATGAGATCAAGGAAAGTTTTAAGGATAAAAGGACAATAATAAAGCAAATGCCTAAGGGCTGTGATGGCTGCTAATTGAAATTCAGCTGTTTTTTTGTTTGTTTGTTTGTTTTAGGGAGCACAACTAGAAAGACATTCCAAAACCGGCTGCATGGTATTTAGAGATCTGGGTACCAGCTGTAACGTGCACATATTTGCAGAGACTTCTGTTCAGCTAAGAATGGGCTGCGGACTCAGGTAAGTCATGTGAGAGAGGTTAAGCACACGTGTTGTAAAGGTACAGCGTAGCCTTGTTCTATATAAGCATGTTTTGTGCCGATGTTCTCCAGCTATTGCGTTCCTTGCAGTCAGTATAGGAAAAGGCGTGTGGCTGGCAAATCTGCAAGCCCGGACAAAGAAGTTCTGGGTGTGGATGCTTACAGCCTATTGCCAGGTGCTTCAAATAGGCATTTATGTCAAAGATCTGAGGTCAATTCAACGATAGCCAATTCCAGCCCTAGATGATTATATAAATATTAATAAGAAGAGCAATATATTTCACGTTCATGTTCTTGGTCTGCAAAGCATTTACCTAACCCTGTAGCAGTAGTGGTGGGGAATATATATCCCATCAAGACAACCAAAAGAATTTACAAGGTGAAGCAAAAATATGTTCACCTCTTTAATGCTGCCTGACAAGCATAATGAGAAGTAATTTTATTTTCTGTGTGCCAGTAGAGAAAAACAGGAGAACCCAGTAAACTCAAATGGGATAGAACCGCAGCTTTCCCTGGTTTTGCTTCCACGCTGAATGACCTCAAGTCACTTTTGGATCTCTGTGGCTTGGTTTGCCTGCCTGTAAAATGGGTATAACGAGTCCGAGGTTGCAGTAAAGCATGAAGCTCTATGTGGAAAAAAATGCCATGCGGGTGGTATGAACTACTTTTATTTCTAAAAATGCATTAAGAAAATAGGTACAGAAAAGGAATGGAATTTCATCTGGAAGAATATCTAGGATTAACTTACTGGTATAAAGTATTTGTTACTGGCCCTGCTTGCTTTTAGGATATCAATCATTGACGTTTTCATTGGTTCGTCAGCCTTGTAATGCATTTTGAATCTGACCCAGAACTGTGTAGAGCGTACACTGGCACAGAGTTTTGTGCCATTTTCACTCTCTGGTCACTCGTGACATTTTGACCAAATATCTTCTATCTTCCTGCTGCTATGGATCTGCTTTTTATTTTTTATTTTTTTCCCTTTCCCCTCCCCATTTCATTTAGAATCTTTGCTATGAGAGGTTCTGACAATGATTTGGAGTTGTTAATGTCAGAAATGCTGTGTAGGAGGAAGTATTACATGTCAGTTTCCCAGAAGGGGATGGCTGAGGTACAACGATCAACACCTCTCCAAAATCGCACAGTGTCTTTGAAGAAAAGGTCTTGATGCTTAGTCCAAAACTCTGACGAGAAGATACCATGTGAAACACAGGAACTCGTCTGAATTTTACACCCTTTGGGGAAGAGGGTGAGTGCAACAGCCACTCCCTGCTCTCATGACTGGGCATCACTGCGGAGGTGATGCTTACAGCCCCTTTGACACCTCCATCAACACATCTGCACCTAAACTTTCTTGCATGCTTTTACGTCTGTGCTGTGTCTGAAAATGCATAGCAATGATATTTAAGGAAATCCAAGGAACAGATGTAAATCAGCACAATTTACTACGTCATTAGTTCCCCAAGTGCTTTGGGCCGGCTCTGCTGACAAAAGAGGCAGTCCTGCCCTCTTCCTGCTCCCACGCTGTCCCCTCCCTTGCGCTGACACAACCATGAGGTGAAATGCGTTGGGAAATGCATCCAGTTCCAATCTTACCCCAGCAAAAAGCCTGAATGGCTGGGGAAGGAGAGATTTGCTTCCATTCAGGGTGTCGCCAGCATGTGCCGGATTAAAGTCCTCGTGGAAGCACCACATCAGTGCAATTCACTGGTCTCCCTGAGAGCCAGGAGCTTTGCTAGCTTGTCCCAGCAGCTCCTGGCTAAAAGAGAATTGTGCTGCAGCTGGAAACTCAATCAGGCGGCTCTCAAAGCGTTTCATTCATACGTGGTCCTCAGTCGGGTCTTAGTGCACCTTCACTACAGGCAGTGGTGCTTCATAAGCCTGTCAACGCTGCCGTCAAACAAAGGCTCGTCTCAAGACTTTGTGTTGTGTAAATAAACCTTGTGCCTAGCAGGGTGTCACCGAGTTAATGTAAAGCCTGAAAAGGGGAGGGCGTGGGAGCAGCATGCCGGCGTGAACCTTCGGTTTTCTGCGCAGGATTGCGACAGGATTGCAACAGCCCAGCCTATCTGAGCCGCTGCACGTACTGTAAACACGTCTCCGCGCTTGGATTTGATATGGGTGGTGATAGAACAATATACCTGGCTGGGAAATGGCAGCAGGCAGCGAGCTTTCGTTTGAAGGAAATTCTGCGCAAATTGCAATCGCAATTTTCTTCTTAGAGTGCCGATGCTTTCCAGGTGGCCCACGGGACAGGCAAACAGACGGTATATATGTCAGCAGTCACTAAGGGGTTAAAGTTCCAGGGTAAGGAGGGGGGACGTAGAAAATCCCATGAACATCAATAGTTGTGCTTTTATCTTTGTGGTAGCTCTGACTACGATTTTGCTTCTCACAGCTCAGTGATCAGGGGACAATTGACAGCAATAACCACACGGTAAAAATACACAACTTTTCTGAACCAAACAGCATTTCATATGCAAAGCTGTCTGTTAAAGCACATGCCCAGAGTGCTTTTTGAGGCCTCCTGGGAAGTTTTAGCAAAGAGCAAGCGACCTTTTAGAAAGTTTTATCAAGCAAGTGCTTTGCTGTTAGCTTCAAAATCCTCCGTTGCTTTTTCTAGAATGTTTTGTTATTTTTTCCCCCACAAACGGTGATATAAGCTATAAGAAAATCTTCAGCAGAGCTCACTGCTCCCCCCACTCCCTTTTCTCTCCCTCTCTCCTCCCCCTAATACTGGGAGCTCTCAAAAATATTTTAGTACCCTGGAGATTAAAACCAGTATCTTTAATTTGTATTTGTCTTGTAATAGCTCTGACTTTCACCGCCTTGTCCTCCCCTTTATCGGGAGTACATGTGTGAGCACTCCCTCTAATGTTATTTACGCGCTCACTGTCAGGTTCAATAAGCAGTTTCTTAGCAGGGCACCTCCCCGCGTGAAGGAGATGTTTCCAGTTCTTGTCTGAGCTCCTGCTTCCTCCGTGTGCTGTATCTTGACAGAGCAGAGCAGAGAGCAACAGAAATGAGTAGCAGGGGTGTCACTGAATCTTAGCTGATAAATGGAAATTAACTCTCGAACCTTATGAACCCACTGGCAGCTGCTTACAGGGCATTTTGTAGGTGTTCCAGTAGTGCAGGTTCTGCATAGTGCCCGTTTTAAGTTTAGGTATTTTATTAATAGTCGATCTGGAAACGTTTAAAACTGTAGTACGCCAATGAAGCTCCTCGATGATATCGAAAAGGATGTGATTGTGTATTTAAAGATTCTCTGTGTAAATAGAGATATTGCTGAAGAGAATTAAGATAATTGCCCCAAAGACAAATTGGCAAGTAGCTGGGTAGAAATTAGAAATGTAACTGGTTTTATACCGTGGTTCCTAAATCTTACTGGTCGACTCTCAGGTCTGGTCAGGGCACGGCAAACCCCTTTTAACTCACAGAACCAAGGGTTTCCCCTTTGTGAATGCATATAGATAAGTAAAATTTCCCAGAGCAGAGAAACATGCTATCGAAGTGGCCAGATTTTCAGTTTTGAATTAGAAGAGATACTTTCATTTTCAGTATCTCCATTAGAGCTGCTTTTTGTAAGGCCGGGAGCGTTAACTCCTGTGTCTGAGCCAAAATTCCAACCTAAGCAGAATGTACTCATCTAAATTTCCCTTTTGGTTTCATTTGGACAAGGTATTCTTCGGTGTAGAGTTGCTGTGTACTGTTACAGCAGTTGCTGTGTTGGGAGTTTGGGAATGCGCCCGCATGGAAGAGGTTACATAAAAACTAGACCATTATAATCTCAGAGAAACCCCTGAGTGTGATGATTAAAAAGAGAAAACGATTAGGGAAAACACATCAAAGAGCCTCTGCGAGAGTCCTAAAAGGAAAAATACTGATTATATTTGTTTTGATTTTGTCTTACATGAAGTAAAAGATGTGTGGTGTGTCCTGGGTCACCACCCTAAGGGGTGTGTGCTTAAAGACAACAGAATCAGACTCCAAGACTTCGATGTGGTTTATTTTGGTTGCAGGGCTGGGAAGATAAGATATAATTGTACCATATACTTAGTGGTGCTATCAATCTGATAGATTGTACTGCCATACACCTCTGACCGTCTTACCTGCCCTCTGCCTGCTATCCTGTTTCTAGCAGGAGAACTCCTAGCTTTCTGACCTTTCAAGAAACTTTCGACTGTGATTTATTTAAACAGTCACAAAAATGTTTTTCTTCTCCCAATGTGCAATGCTCTCTGCAAGCAGACAGAAGCATGAGATGGGTAACATTGATTACTAAAGCTGGTGTGCTACTTCAGGTTCAATAAATTGTGAATCTCAGAGGCTAAAAATTGTTTAGAATTCCTTTCAAGGTCTGGGAATAAGAGTAGACATTTATCGATTGATAGCCCCGTTGTTTGCCCTCCACCAGATCCTAATACTGTTTTTTTCAGTAATGCTAGATTCATTTTTAAAAGTTTGTTAGACTTGGTCTGCCCTGGGAACCATGTTAGAAAAGGTTTGAGCTAATAAAATATGCAAAATGTGGTTTTTGGGGTATCCTTTAATGTGGAAAGGGGAAGAAAGATTTTAGTCGGTTATAGCAAATCCAGTAAGGGAACTGTTTGCTTAATGCTCTTACGGTTATTTTTTAATGTGCCTTTTCAGAGCTTTTCAGCTGGACTTAGTTCATGTGGACGAGCACATTAACTAATGTTTTCTTCTGATACGTGTTTTTCAGTTGGCACTCTGACTTAAGTAGTTACAGTCATTTTCTTTCTGGGAGACTGGTACAGTAGATCCCAGAGATCTAAAGGAAAATGAACAGGACACTGGAAAAAGTGGAATATAAAATATAATCCCAATTTAGCTAGGAATACTGCATCTGATTTTTTTTTTCCCCATGAAAATATCTAGCATATATAAAATGATGTGGCAGTAAGAATATTACAGATTCTTGATGATACGACTTGCATACCTTTTCACTTGAGTGATGCAACCTTCCTAAGAAAAAGCAAGCCAACAAAGCCTTTATACTATTCTACTGCAAATACCGTCTGTCTTCCCAAATACTTGTGTGTAACATAAAAACACATCCAGCGTGTGTCTGAAGATGACCGAAAAGGTGCCCCTTTGCATTCTAGCAATCCCCGTGCTTCCCTGGCTGCCTCATGCTGAGAGTCATTTGAGGATTATTTTTTTTTCCACATTGGGAAGAACACTGACAACGGTGCATATTTTTTTCCTAAATAAACAAAAACAGGTCGTAAAAAATGCTAGGTACAGGAACATATTCCCTTTTTGCCAGTTAGGTGATATATTGATTTTGCTTATTGTGCATATTTGGCTTTGGCCTTTTTAGAGCCTTCCCAAGTTTGGGTCCAAGCTGCTGAAGTTGTCTCGTGCTTTATGCTTTTATGAGTATAAACAAGAGGCTGCTTGGAGCACAATGTTCTAGGTGAAAGATCTGTGCATTTTCCTTATATTCTTCTGCCATCTTAATTTGATGATATGGTATAAAATCTACCTGTTTTCCTGGCTAATTTGGGACTCTGGAGAGTAACAGGTGAGTAGGCCGACTATGAGAAACAGAATAGAGAAATGGGTGTAGAGAGCAACATTTTCATTGGGACCTTAAAGGCTGAGAGACATTTTTCTCTGTCTGGGTTGTCCTGCTCTTGTGCATTAGTCAGATTCTTTTTTGTTCAGATCAAAAGTCTAATCTTTTTTCCTTCCTTAAAAGAAAGATTAAAAAAAGTCAGTCTGTTTATGTTAACATGGAACTCGATTCTTTTTGTTTTGATCTGATCTTCACAAAACATCAGACATGTTTGGAAAGGTAATAGAAGAGCAATGGCAAAAGCAGCGGTGGCAAAAGCTGTTGATTTTTTTGATATTGTTTTTCTTAATATCAAAGCTAAAAATGTGGTGTTGAATTATATGCAGTATTACTGATTCCTGTACTGTTACAGCTATATAATCTAGAGTCTAGCATGGTTTATAAACACTTGGAATATAAGTAACTTATTAGGGTTAATTTTTTTTTTCCCTGCGTATTCTGTCCTGCCTTTGTTATTCAGGGCACTAATGCTGCACTGATGTAAGCAGCTATCTGCTGCATTTCTCATCATTTTGTTCTTCCAAGTCACAGCAACATGCTGGAGGGAAAGCCATTGTCTATAGCAAATGTTCTTAAGTCTCTTAAGGGCATCCAAAAGACTTTTTTTGTTACAGAAAAAAAGACTTTTTGGTTATAGAAAGGCTGATGCTGTAAGTATTCATCCCACTAATGGTCTCATTGATTTTTGTTTACACTCTTTGCAGGTTGCATAGAGTCTCAGTTTGAGTGAGAGTTGCAGAATATATGCTGAATTCAAAAATTGCATGCGTATTTTAAACTAAAACAAAGTTTCGATATCTGTGTTTAGGATGCTTAATCGAAGTGGTGGCTCAGAAGTAGACTGGCTGTTCAGTCTCCAGTGAAGCAGATGAGAAGTGCAATCGGTAAGCACTGTTAAAAACCAGGTGCATAAGTTTGAAAATGTTGATCCAAATCACATTATTATAAGTAGTGGGGAAATGTCATGACTTACTGAGATTAAACAAAGACCTGCTTAGAATCTTGTGACTTCAGCTCATAAATGGATTTCATCACTCATTACAGCTGCATAAACAAATGCATGTGGTATATATGCATGTTTTGTTTTTGGAAGTTGTTGTTTTTAAAATCCCCTCAGAGTTTTTTTAATTGCTCCTAATGAGCCAATGTTCCCCAGTTCTGGAGCAATGCCTCATGTACCTGCGCAGCATAGCACAGTCATTGCTTTTAAGGGAATAGTTTGCCTGCTTTTCTCCCTTTCTGGCAGCTGAACTGCTTTGGCAAGTTATTTTAAAGAAGAAATTTACAATATGAAACCCGGTGTCAAAGCTTTTATTCCTTTTATGAAAATAGTCCTACCCTAGTGCTCCTTTGGAGCTGTAGAAATGAAATCCCAGCCTCATCAGCAGCTGGAGTAAGTCCTACACAATGGCTCAGCTCATACTGAATAAGTTTATCATGTATGTAGATATTTTTCTTTCGTTTAATGCAGCTTTTCCTGTTGTCTTTGTACTTGTTTCTCCTGATGGGTCTCGTGTAAAGAATCCTAGAAACCGATGCCCTGTGATTATCCATGTGTAATTAGTACTTCACCCATGTTTTCTTCCCAATATGTTGCAAGTGGGATGTGGCAAGATTAATCAAAGTTTTGGTCTTCCTGCTGAGGTTATTACCTGAAGGCACTAATGATGGCAGTAGTTCGTGATGCAGAGCAGGTGCTTGTCATCTGTGGATTTAAAATGTGGTACAGATCAAAACTATCAAATCATTCGCATGTCTCTGGGTTAAAATTCGCTAAATTTGATTAAAAATTACACTGCTTAGCATTTTAAGCTAGAGAGTTATCAAAGGTTAACTTTGAGGAACTAAGATGGCAAAATATAGGGGTAATCCCTTGAATTCCAATTTGCTATTTCCTATTCAAAACTGGGATGCTGTGTTTATTCCTGGATGGTAGTGGCTGATTTTAATATTACTCTATAAATGCTTTTTTAATCATATCTAAAGGAAAATAACTTTTTTTTTTTGCCAAAGAAAAATGTTCAAGGATGCTCCATCTTTTTGCTGCCATTTTCTAGGAAAGGTTTACAAAACAAATTCAAAAATAAATATTGGTGGGGAGAAATTGTGGTTGTTTTTTGTTGTTGTTGTTGTTGTTTTGTTTTCCTGTTTTACTCACAGCCTCCTCTTCTTCCTTGAGAAGGCTAGAGTCAGGGAAGTAGAAAGAACAATATGGGGCAGTTCCTGGTCAGCGTGCTTACCCATATGTCCTGTATAGATGGATTTGTTGTGTAGTAGATTGCTTTTTATTACATGTTTTATCTGTCTGGAGAGCAAAACAAAATAATGTAATTTGAGACCAACAGGGCTAAAATCTCCTTGCTTTCTGTCCAGCAGTCTTAATTTTTAGTCAAATGGGGAGGAGTCTTAATCATGTGTGTTCCTAAAATTGACTTAAATAAATTGGATTTCGGAGGCTCCGAGTTTCCTGCCCCTTCTGTTGAAGTCTTCAGAAAATCCAGTTGCTCACCACCTCTGAAAATCTGCCCTGTTATTTAGGCAGTTAACAAGATGCCTGCCATTAGGGGCTCGCGCTCCAAAACGTTGCCTCGAACGCCTTGAAATGTCACATTAAAATCAAGTACGGTTCACCCACAAACCATCTGGCTTTTACAGATAGGAAAACGATTAATGAGGCTCCTTGACTTCCTAATAAGGCCTACTGGAAATGCTCGGAGGCCGGCGGCGCGGGGCTGTCGCCCTGCAGCCGGCAGGAGGGTGGCCGCGGCCGAGGGTCCCTCAGGCCTGTGGCGGGCCTCGCCTCGCCTCACCTTGCTGCGGGGCTGGCCCAGCTCCTGATAGCGAAATACCTGAGTTTCTCCTTAAAAGGCTCGGGAGCTGCTGCGGGAGCCCTGCTGCCTGCCGGCTCCGCTCAGCCGGAGTCCTAAAAAGGCAGTTCCTCGCTCCTGCTTCCCACAGCCGAGCTCCCCGGGGAGGGCAGCCCTCCCGGGGCAGGCGTTTCGCTTACACGGAGAGCCCCGCTTCGGGGGTTTGCTGTTGCTTCTCGAGGAAGAACAGCGTTTACAAGCGCTGCCGGGGTTATCCTCTTGTTTATGAGGAGTGGAAAGTGTAACAGAGCGCGGTGTCTGAGCCTGCCTCCCCACACAGGCACGGTGCTGCGCCGCTATGGAGCCCCGTAGGGTTCTGCCTAGGGAAGGAGGTGCGCCATGCGAGGCACTTCAGAGCCGTAGTCTTGAAAGCGTATTAGGTTATGGTTTTATAATAGAAAGTAGTCAGCAGCAATATGAGCCCAAAGCAATTCATGTCCTTTTTCCTCCCTCCCCTGGCTGCCGTTCCTGCGCTGCCTCTTCGCTTGTGCTCGCGCAGCTCTTTGCGGGGGCCATGCTGTGTTCTTGGTTTGATTTGTTCCCAGAGCCAGAAAAGAGTTTTCTGCTCAGCTCGACAGTGCGGCTTCACAAAAAGTTGTGCTAATAGAATGGAGCCAGTGGTGGATAGGAAAGAGGGGCAAAAAGCTTACTTATAAATGCCCCATACTCTTCCTAGCATGAAACCATAGCTGCTAAACTCTCCTCCTGAAGGAAAGCTCTTCGAATGCTAAATATTTTATTAGAAATTTCTACAGGTTTAACTGAAAATTTCTGAAGGATCTGATTATTGGTTTATTTATTTCATGTGCCAAGTTACAAGCTTAGTTACAGTCTGATAGATTTTTAAGGACAAGTTCCTTCCTGGAGCCAGATTTTGGAAAGGCTTGAATATGCTAATTCAGAAGGGGATTTACATAGGATTTTTTTCTTTTTATTAAATTAACAAATCACCCTTGCTTAATTTGAAAAAATGATGGGGAGTGTTTTTCAAATTTAAGATCTGTGAAATTCTGGCATGTGCAGTGCACTCGGTGGTCAGATACTCATTTCAGAAAGGAGCTTAAACACTTCTTTTCCAAGGGGGTTGGTTGGGAAAGGGCAGCGAAAGAGGTCCCTGCTTACCGTGCTCTTTCGAGCGTGTGAGACGTTGGGTGCAGCCCGCAGCGGCTGGACATAATGTACTCGGGCACAGCAGTGTGTCTCTTCAGAGCCACATGCTTCCTTAGTTTATCAGACTGCTCCTGGCAATTCTGTGCAACCTTTGGACTTTATGGCCCCTCTCAGGATGTCGCACTGGTTCCCTAATATCTCTTCTCTCGTCTTTTGCCAAGTTTCCAGCAGGCAGCGAGGCCGGGACAAGCAGGGTCACAGGTGTTAAAGGAAGTCAGCCGCACAAACAATTATTATTACAAAACCGGATTCCGCAGTTACAAGGATGAAATACTGCTTTTCTTTGATTCTGTTGTTCCATCCCTGTCTTCTCTTATTCTGAGATCACAAGGTGTTTCCTACCTCATTTTCCTTTTGCACCAGTGCTAGGTGTGTTCCTGTGGCTTAAGTAGGTGAGGTTAACAGTACCGATGGGCTGGATAAAAGTAATGACAATGCCTTGCATGCAGTTAATGCACATTGTTAGCAGAGATCCATTGTATATTTTCTAATGTTTTTATACCTGCTGGTATTTTTAGTATGTCTGTCTTTTAAAACATGGTAAAACTTGTGTTATTTGCATATTTGACTGGTGGTCAATGAGATATATAGGAAGAAAGACCAGACGATAAGGAAGGGGGTGATTAGAGAATCATTGATCAGGCAATAAGGAAGAGGGTGATTGTCTGCAATTCTGATACGACGAGGTGGGAGGTGGCATGTCTGCCTAATGGCTATGGAATTTGATAATTTGGGAGAAGAAAAAAAAAAAAAGAAAAAAAACCATTTCCAGCTGTAGGTTTGGAGCTGTCTGGTGGTAATGGTCCCTCTGTACACCCTGTGTCAGGTTTTATGACCCAGAGTTTGGAGGATGTACACTGTTGGGAAAATGCATGCATGAAATGCTGGTGAGAGGACTGCCAGCAGCACAGCAGTGAGTCTGATTTCAGAAAGTGCGCGCGTGTACTTTTTGAAGTGAAAAGCCGTTTTGGTGCAGAGTGGCTTGTCTCCCACACAGCGTCGTTAAGGCAGACCAACCTGTCAAGGTCTTGGATGTTTTAGAAAAGTTTAAATTTTTTTTGAATTTTGGAAAAGTTCTTTATGTACACAAAGCACTTTAATGCAACTGACCCGCAGTCAACCTGAATTAACAACCCCCATCGCACGCTCAGTAGTGCCATTCTCAACCTGTGATTGTGTTGCTTTTCATAGTCCACAACGTAGGAGCTCTGCATGGGGCTCTCACTAGTCCTTGTTTATGCACGAATTTGTAGCAAAGCGCCTCTGTCAGTTTTAGTGATGTTAATATTTTTTATAGACTGTTCCAACTGCGTTCTTTGTGTGTACACAGTCAAATCAAGGACATATTCTCCTTCCAGTATGTGAATTAAACAGAACTGTAGAATCACATTTCAGACAATATAAATCCAACCACCTTAGGAGATTATACTGTTGTAACCTTATTGACAAAGCAGCTAAAACATTTGAATGTTTTGACGGGGATATTTAGAAAAGCAGGAGACCTTTCAATCACTCAGGTGCTCTGAATTTCCACTGTCTAATTGTAACCCTTGTTTTAGCCCTGTATGCAGTCTCAGCCTTTTGTTCATTCTTTAATAATTTCCAGTTGATTCCGTGAGACTTGTGGAAAAAAAGTGACTAAAGGTATCTGAATTTACCCTTTACCCACATGAGGAATTCAAGGACGATTCCGGTAACACAGGATAAAGCATACTTTAGTACAAGCTAATGTTGTTATAGCCATGCATATTAAATGTAATCTGCACTTGTAAATGGGAGTTTATCAGGAAACGTCACTAAATAGGTAAGGAAACTTTAATGGATAGTTTATTACTTCCAGGGATGGGCTCTGTATGTGGTTTATGTAAAGCTAACATTTTAGTGTTAGTGTATTTGGTCAGTAAGCAAATACACTTTCATTCTAAGTGTATTTTGATATAAACAATACAAGCTCGTGTATTCTACCTGTCAATGTCATAGCCACTTATGAAAATCAAACTTACAGAATTCAGAATCAACCATCACAGCTCGGTTTACTTGTTAGTGTTGTCACACAGTATCCTTTAAACACGGTTACTCAAATAATTGTGGCACTTTGCTCACGAGGCAGCGGTGGCCAGAGGGCAGGGTGTTCAGTGACGTGTTGCAGGAGCTGGACCATGCGTGTATTATCCACTTTTTTTTTTTTAAAGGCTTCGTTAGGAATATTTGATTTAGCCTACTGAAAACTCAGCAGTATGTGATTTGGCCATTTTTAAACATCATGGCTTCAGGACTCACTTGGGTGAGGAGGGAAAACATGATACGTCATCTCCAGGCACGTGAGATGTCTTCTCTGTATTCTCCAGGTTGTACAATTTTTATACCATTTGCATTGCAAGAGGCAAAGTAATAAAATAGTGTCAGAGTGCTTAATACATTTCATGGAAGGAGAAAGATACTCTGTAATCACAGCCAGTTCCAGTAAAGTATTCTTGGTGAGATTATAGTTGCTCTAATAACTACGAAAGACACTGGGGATTTATTTATTTATTTTTCCACAGGCCCTAAAAGCAAACTATGGTGATACTAACAATTTACCAGAAAGGCAGATGGCATTTCCTAGGGCTCTGATCAGAAGAAGTGGGTGCAGCTTTCTTTTGTCCCACCTTCACTTGTCTTCACTGCAGTTTACAGCACAGCTTTTAAAGGTAGTAGCCAGAAAGAACTCGAAGTGCTGCGCTGTAAGCTACAGCAGACCAGCAGCTGTTGTGCAAGCTCTTTGCTTCTTGTGGTGTGGATGGGAACCTTAAAAATTGGGTAGGGTAGCGAGCAGGAAATGGGAGCCATTACAGCTGTTCCAAGGAAGTGGTTCCACACGTGAGTCACAGCCCTGGTTTCTCCGTGCTGTGTGGGAGCGGCGTCCTGTCCCGGGAGGATATTGCCAGCTTCTGGGGCCGGGCAGGTCCAGCTGCTGCTGGGACCTGAAAAGAGAAAAGAGAAGGAGGCTCTGAGTCCCACCAGCATCACTTCTCCACGCTCTTCTTGCTACCTATTGTTTGGGCAGCTGGAGCAAGGGAGAATCAGGACTCAAAGCCCTCTTACGGTTGTATGCGGCGTGAGTTAAGTGATACGTTCTGCTGCTGTTAAGACCAGAGAGTGACAAGGAAAGCTGTCCTTTACTGCAGGGTCTGACCACATGCCACAAAGGCCTCGGTTATCCTGTGGAGAACAAAATCTACTACTGTGTGAGACAGCCCAGGTTGCCAAGTCTTGCCTTTTTTTTTTTTTCCTCCTGCCGTGAGTCACCCAGCTCTGGCAGAGGCTGGAGCCCGTCTCGCATCAGCACAGGAACCTCTTGCCCTCGCTCTTACTCCAGCCCATCCTAGAGGAAACCTGCTACGTAGGCTGCTGCTCCCTCTCTTGCTGCGTCGAAGAGCTGCCACACCTCAGTTTCTTCAGGCCTTCTTGTCAGGGCACCGCTGCCTTACTCATAACGGATACAGACACCGAAACCAAGCAGTCCCTCCTCTGCTCTCCAGGCTCTGTGCCTCCTGCAGGCTTTTTCAGTGCTGGAAGGTCTCTGTACTTTCACTTTGCCCTATCTACTTTAAAGCCTCCCACAGGAGCTGTTTCTGTTTCTTCTCAGGAAGAGAAGGCAGAGAAGATGAGACAGATGCTGGAGGTTGAGTGTTGTTATTGTTGATCCTTCCTAAGCCCACTCGTGAGATAAATCCCCAAACCACTGTTCATTAAAGTCTTGCCTGTTTCCTGCAACAGTGCTAGCAGTGGTCCTGTGCTGGCAGCAGCAGTTTGAAAGACTGAGTGTGCACAATGGGTGATGTGGAGGAAGGACAGAGCTTTGTCTCCCACTTCATTATCTTTCCACCGTTTAAGTGCATCTTCTTCCATCCCCGATGCGAAGGTGCACAGAGCTGTGCCACAGCTCACTCACCGGTGATCTGATGGTTTAGAGGTTTCTGTTGTGTGTAAATCGTGGCAGAGGGAAAACTAATACCTGAGTTCCCAAGGCTTTTGGTAACCTTGTGGCTCGCCAGAGATCCTCCATCCCGGCCCTTATTTCTTGCTGAGAACCTGTCCTGTCGTCTTACTCATGGAGCTAGAGGTGTGGCAGCAGCAACAATTTTGGGAACTTATGTCTTAGATATAAATTTGAATTAATTTTATGATATTAGGAAGCTGATGCAATGGAATTTCTGTATCATGAAATGTGTTTGCAGCAACAAAGGCTATCATTACATCTTAATGGCAATCCATGAAAGTGCTTGCAGTTTTGGGCAAAAGGTGGCACTTAGCCAGGGAGTGGAAGTCTCCAGAACTGACAGGAGTGACTAGGACATGTGGATGCACTTCATTTTTGTTTGCTCGTATGTCAAGATAACCAGGTGTGAGCTATTTCTATTAGCAGAGATGATTGTTCATGTTAAAGCAGTTTGTGGCCTGGACCGGCTTATTAGGCACAGTGCACGTGCAGGTTTGGGGCCATTTTTTGTTTGTTCCATCTGACTTGCATCCAGTGAGTTCAGTTTAGGTTGTTAAAAGACAGTTCAGGTATATCATGAAGGGGCTGTACAAAGATTTGTGGGAGAAGCAAAGGGGAAACCTCACACAGGAAGTCTCGGGCTGCATGGGAAAAGAAATGAATAGAGGTTCGTAGCATGGATAAAGAGCCAGTGTAATTCACAGAAAGCAAGCTGGTCTGAAAGAGCTGCACGTTCTGAAGAAAGTTCTTGCACCTGCCTGGATCCTGTATCCTTGTAGAAGACCTGATATAGCCCAGGGAATCTGCTAAAGCTCTGAGGAAGCTGAGATAAGGTAATCTGCACAGAGCTGATTTCTGTTTTTTTAAGAGAAGTTTTGTAAATATTTCTAAACTCACTGTTGGTCAGCTCTGCTGCATTTTCACCATCATACAACCCACCAGGATTAAACAGTGAACTGGGTGCTTCTCCAGGTGGGCTTCCAGGGAGGGATGCGTGCAAGTTACAAGCAACTCGTTGGGGTCAGCATAAGTCTCCTGGATGAAAAAATTGGACTCTAATTCTCAGAAAGGGGCACACTCGGTACACTACGTGTGTACTTAGAAAAGCCAGACTAGGGTGAGGCTTGGACTTTGCTCGCTCCACAGGGGCTCACCACACATTGTGCTATGTAGGTTCAGAAGTCAATTGCACACATGATCAGAAGCATGATCAGATGTGTTGTCTAGAGACTGTGGTCATCTTTGCTTTCACTAGCATCTCAAGAACAGTGCTTTCAGGTGATTATGAGGTTGGGGAAGAGAAATCAGGCACACATTCTTCACAGAAAACAAGAGAAAACAGGAACACATTCTTCAAAGAGACCTACCCTCCAGGTTCCCTAGTGCTCCAGCTGCATCCACCTGGCACCTCATGGGTGTTCCTCCCCCAGGTGCTTCCAGAGAGCTGGAAAGTATGGAAGGGAGCTCAGGGGGTGCGATATCTTTTGGAAGGTGGAAGAATACTTGCAAGAGTTGGATCTGTACAGATGGAACCGGTATCAGTTAGGGACATCAGATAATAGTTTCCACAGTCAAATCCAATTTTTATTTTTAAAAAGTGTGAAGAGTTTCTTCTCCTTTTGCGTAGTAACTGAAAACACTGGCTGTCCCTCAGTAACTGCCATTTTCTTAGGTACCTAATATTCTCTTGGAAGTTTGCCCTTCATGATAAAAGGGGGACACCTTTTAATTGCTATAAAATTAAACAGTCTTCCAAGAGTCGTGCTAGGGTTGCACAGCACGTTGAATGAAATTATATACCTGAAGACAAAACCCACCAATCTTATAAGTTATTTTGTATTTGTTATTTTGTATTTTTGATAAAAACAGAATAGTCTGTAAAGTCAAGAGGAAAAGTGTTACTGAGTCCTAGTTGTTATTTTTAATGTAACAGTACCCTGTTCCTGGGTGAGGAATATCCACGAGGTGACAGGTGGATGCAGATGGAGAACTAGGAAATTTGGAGGTTAGGTCAGGCCACTGATATCAGGAACTGAACAAGGGCTAAAGCTAGGATTCCTACTGAACCTTCGGTTAGATATTCAGGCTAATGAAGGAGAGGCTTAACCTTAAAGACGTCCTCTTCCTAATGGCTTCTTGTACTCCTGGGTGCCAAGGCTTGTGGTGTTGTGGGTACAGGTTTGCAACAGCAACCTTAATTAAAGTAGTGCGTACAGCTCAGCCATCTATCCCATACCACTGAAGCTATACAGTGCACCTGGGCTGAATTAGCATTTCTGATTAACCTCTGCTTTTTGCACAAATGTTTCAAGGTGTTAATCCTTATGTTAGTGTAATGAGCTGGAAAAGCTTTGGCTTGAAATCCAAGCAGCATCTCAAAAAACAACTGATGTTTTTGTCATTGTCTTGACTGGCAGACAGAGCCCAACTTGGTTTGATTATTTTGTGCTTAGACTGACAGCTTGTATGTTGTGTTTTATCTTTAGAAAGAACTTTTGCCGTCTCCAGTTATAAGCTTCAAAAATAGTACAGGTTTATAACTGAAGGGCTGGCAGATGTTTAGCTGTTGTGGATAAAAGCAAGGTTTAAGTACAGTTATTAATTTCACATGCTGATATCATGGAAAGCAGTGAATAAGTGCTGAAGACCGACGCATTATAGTTGGCTTTTAAGAATACTAGCACCCTAACAAATTGTTTATATCTCTGCTGCTTATTCTTTGTAACTCTTTGTAATGCTTCCAGTGACTACAATGACATACTTAGATAGAAGAGCTGATCTACTGAAGCCTTACCCTAGAAATGAACTCCACTAATCAACTGCTCATGACTACAACAGATGTTTCTGTTTTTCAGACAATTGGAACCTCATGTTCTACTATATTTTTTAGTTTTTTTTTGCCTTTCATACTAGCGGCAAATGTCCAATTACTCATGTGAGCTTCAAAAACTCGTCACATGATACCAGGAACAAATTGTTAAGTCAGTCAGCAAAGTTAAGGCTTGAAGTGGTGGTCCACCGAAGGCAGCCAGGTCTAAGAAACCGGAGGAGTGGTTTGTGGAACTACCATGCTGTGGTTTTGTTGTAAATGCCAGTACACTCTTTCAGCCTCTTGTATGAAATTTGGAAATGTCAGATGAACTCAGATCAAAACTATTTTTTCAAAGGCTGAATCATTTTAGGTGTGGAGATAAAGTTAAGTGATACTTCTGAGGATACGAGTATTATAGTCTTGAAACCACAAAAACGGGATGAGAATTGTTTATATGATGTTATGTAAGGACATATCTCCTGAAGCACATTAGAATTGGTGAATTTTCAGATGTACTGGAAATACAGATGTGAAGAATTTTCTTTTTATTTTGCTTAGTCTGTTGCATTTAAATTACCAGTCCACGTTTTTCTGTCCATAAGTGACTGGATCCTTGATCAATCAACGTCTTTGTGTGATTTGGGCAGAAGGAAAAATAATGTGGGTGGAAAGAATGATATATTGTCACCCCACAAAGATGCAGCATAGTCTGCTGTCAACAAAATCAGAACTACACAGAGGAAATGAGCCACCTGTTAAAGACTACAATGGAACCGTGAAAAATTGCAGGCAATAGAAACGCTTCTTTGAGATTATAGCAACTCATTTGCAAACCGTTTTTCTGTTAGCAGTGAGCACTTCACCATGAACTTTCCCCTACCCACAGCTACCCACACTGGATGGATCCAGGAGCCATTGCACAGCAGGGTTGAACAGGCAAGACCAGGAAGTTTATCAGTATTGACATTAGCCAAGCAGGATCCTGACCAAATGTGGGGTACCATAACCAGGACTTGTTCTTTCACCCCTTCCCGAAGTAAATATATCAACTTGCTGCTGTTGCTGGACCTGATTGTCGTGATAAACACGAGTACAAAGAGCACTGTGAGTTGCAGGCTGTTTCATTAAGCGAGTGGCATACAGGTGAGAATGAGAGTGAGGGGGACATTGAGTGCCTCTGGTGCCACTATCAGGTTACCAGGTGATTTCCCTCAGTGCCAAGATTTTTGTAGTAGAAACGTGTCCCATTGGTAAACAATTCCTGTAGGGGCCAATTAGATTGCTCTCAGAAGCACAGGTGTCAGCGTTTCAATTACAAAATTGAAGAGGTGAGATTTAATCAGTTAAGAATGGGGCCAATAATATGCACTGGGCATGTCTCTAGTTGGTTCCAAGCAGGTGATATGCTGTCTTCTTTGAACATCATATTCCTTTCTTTATTTGCAAGCCACATCTAACCTCCTGGTGCTGTTTGCACCTGTGTTTGTAGTGGATGGAACTTGAAGTTGGGTTGAAGTAACGCCTTTCTTTCTACTCATCTTTACATAGATTTCGTTTTGGATGCGGGGATAGGTCTGGAGTGCAGAAGGATTTCTGTCTGCATAAAGATGCTGTAATTTTTATTTTTATTTTTTGTGGCTGCGGATGAGATTTCTTCTTTGCTGCTTTCTCTCTGGGTAGAAGAGAAGGGAACTGAGAGGCCCATAAAAGGTGAAAACCAGAAAGGCAATAGATGTTCCTCATTAGAGCACGTGCACAGAGTGATCGGAGTGGGATGAGAGGAATCGTTAAGGGAAAGAATCCTCTAAGCCAAGGGGTGACAGGATTTCCAGAAGAGCTTGATTAGAAGTGCTGAAGTTGGCTGGCAAGCGGCAGGGAGTGAAGATAGAGTATTGATTTGGAACTTTGGCAAGTGCCTTTTGAAACTGTGAGGAGACGAGTACGGGAAAAGAAAGGGAAGGATTGATTAACAAAAGAATACAATATGGAGAAAATCAAGCCTGTTGATGGGAGAGAAGGAAGATAAAAGTAGGAAGAAAGACAAACTGGTCAAGATGTCTCTAACACTGATGGGAAAGAGCAGATGCAAGATCCCTTTCAAGCAGTACTGGAAGAGTACTGCTTGATGCGTGCCGCTGTCCCCTTGCTGAGCCTTCAACGAGGATCTGGCTGAAGCGTGGCTTTCCTGCTCTCTGGATGCTGGGTGCTGGCTTGACTGTACCTTTTTTCTTGCGTTGTCTTTTCTGATAGGTTTAGTCTCGTTTCTCCTCTCCAAGTTGGCAGTCGTGTAGTACACGTAAGAGGCTACCTTTGGAAGCAGTTGCTTCTCAGAGTAGCTGACCAGTGGGTGATAGAGGTGTTCTAGAGCCCCCTGAAGAAAACGCGAAGACTCCAGCTGGTGTCAGTAGTATTGGATCTGTCTATACCTGATTAAAAATCACTTTTCCTTTGGCTGTTTTCAATCTGTCTTTCTCTGGTGTGTCTAGGAGAGCTGCAGTATGAAAAGTGCAAACCAAAATGTATCTAAAGGAACATGTCAAGGGGTAATTAGCAGTGAACAGAGTTGAAATACAAGTCTTTTGGACAACATTTTCACACTGGTGGTCTTGTATCTTGAGAGTGGGATCAATGTTTTCCCTTCCAAAATATTTAGCGATGATAGCCTGTTATCGTGTTAATCCTACCTTTTAAAACAGGTAACCTGGGGTGTATAGAGAGAACAGAAGTCTGAATGGGCAGCAGGAATAATTTCAGCTGGTTCCCCAGACTCCAGATAGCTTGGTTTGAATAGTTCTCAGACAGACAGAGATGGGAGTGAAGATACACTGTCAGACTAGCAGAAGCATTTCCCCCTCCCTCGTATGGGGCAAGAGGAGTCAGTAAACCAAAGCCAGCTTGGTCTGTAACCCTAATTAGGGAGCTCCCGGGATGTTTGGAGGGGCATAAGAAAGCTCTGTTACCTTCTGCCCTGCTTCCAGGCTTGCAGCAAGGGAGATGCAGAGATTTGCCCTTCCAGGGAGGATTTCCAAAAGACTTCAGTGTGCTGTGTGATTCACTTGTAGTAGTCTCGTGTGTGCGGTGCGTGCATGTGTGTGTGTACGTACATCGCGGTCCCCTTGGGAGGGCAGTGGCAGCAGATCTGCCCTGTCAGTAGCCAGTCACAGCTGTGGCTGTGTGGGTTACCCAGCAGAGTTCAGTCCCTGGGGATTTTCAGCCTGCCACCCCTCGCCACCACGTCCATGCGCTCGCTCACATACGCACGGTGCCATCAGCGAGGAGTCATCTGCCGGCTGCACGCCCACAGAGCACATCAGGAAGGAAACGGCTGGTCTCTTAAAGTCAGGAGTATTTAAAAAAAAAAAAAAAAAAAAAAAAACTGCAAGGAGCAGGCAGCCTGTGTACCAATTCCTCCCGGACTGCCGGAATCCTTTGCCCTGTGATTCATGCTGAGCTGTCCGGTCCATCCGGCAGCAGCCGTGTCAGGCAGCCACCCACTTTTAACCGGGTGCCGGTGCTGCCGCTGCTGGCACCAGAGCCTGCAGCGTTTCAGGATTCTTGTGTTAGTCAGGGCACTGGCACTTCCTTTGGCATTTGTCAGTCTGCAGGAAGGCTTGTGTGCGAGCGAGGGCTTTTTTTTGTTGTTGTTGTTGTTATTATTTTGTTCATTTACACATTTGGAACCTGAAGGTTTGATTCAGACGTCTTCGTTGCTCTCCGCTTCCTGTAGGTTGAAGTCTGTTTTCTGATGATTAGCCAATACCGGCTGTTCTGGCAATGAAGATGTCTCAAATCAATCCTATCCTGTCTGGCTCTCAAATCAATCCTATCCTGTCTGGCTTTCCAGGAAGAGCTGCCCCTCCCCTCTCCCTCCACAACCCCTGTCATCCAAGATTGAAATTTATCAGAGCTGCTGTGAGCAGGAAATTAGCTTCTTTACAACTTGTTCTCCACTGCTTCTCATTCATTTTATTGTTTTAACATTTTCCAGAAAATAAGGCAGAAAACAAACCTGCTTCCTCTTTAGAAGAGTTGTGCTGTTAACCTGTGAAATGCTCATTTCCCTGGCAGGCTGCTTCTTATCTTTATAGCAGAATCACACGATTGAAATCAGTTAACGTTGAACTGAGATAAAGAATAAAACACTGGAAAACATTTAGTCATCCTTTAGCATCCTGAAGATAAGGATTTCTGCACATAGGCATCAAAGCAGTAATGAACACCGCGGGAGGGATTGGCTCAGGAAAAATGGAGTGAAGGGTGCTACCTACTGACTTAGGAATGTGCCTGTGAGAACTTACTTGCAGTTCTGGGGCTTCAACACCTACATCAAATTGACATGATTTTTCTGAAGAGCTGAGCACCTGCTACTTCCATCCATGGGAAACTCTCCTTAGAATTGCATTCAGGTAAACGGAAAGTGGTTTTAGCTTATTTTGACTTTAAACATCTGACTTTAAACATGTGTATATTTGTGTTTTCTATGTGTATTTCCAACAGCAGCATTGGAAGATTTTTTTGAGGTATGCAGAAGGAAGACACTCTTTTAATTAACATCAGACATTTTTGGTGCTATTCAGCATTAAAAATAAACCTCGGCCTTTGCCAGGAGTAAATTTGGCAATTGTGTGCTCCCTGCTGCAGGAAAACAATGTCTCTCTTCAGAGCTCAGAACCAAGCTTTGGCAACGAAATGAGGCCCAATGTCCATTGATCTCAATGGAAAACCTATTATTAGAAAAATCACTGTGACCACATCCTGCCATCATTTTGTGCTGAGAACCACCACTGAGGTCAGCAGGATTTTTGTGCAAATATTTATGGCAGGATATGGCCCACTTCAGGGCATTCTGAGGGTTGACAAACCTTCAGCTGAATTGTTCCTGCTTCTTGTTGATCCTATCAGTCCAGCAAAATCAGATCCGTGAACAATTCAAAATCCCACCATCTAAGCTGACGGTGAGTGAAACTGAGTAACTTATTTTGTGCGATTTGAATGCAAACATGAGGCAAGACTCTGGCACTGCACGGTGTCCTGACTGGGCATGCGGTGCTTTGGACACTCAATGGGTTGTATCCTTCTAACTTCTCAAGAAAGCAGCAAAGCGTAAATTGCTGCTGTGTCAGATAGGCCTGGGGCTTCGGTGAGTGAAAACTGTTGTTAATTGAGTAACTCAAGATTTTTGTTTTCAGCAAATGCTCTGCATATGTGACTAGTGCAGCCAATTTCCTGCTTGCCAAGTCAGTTCTATCAATGCTTATTGGAACCACAGACTCAGATAGGAGAGGGAACACACTCTCATTTATCCTTTTGATATGGGCAATAAGTGAATTCTTTTCAGCTTACTGTACATCCGTGTTTTCACTGGACAGCAGAAAACTGTGTCACTGACTCATTGTTTGATCTTGGGTAAATCATCCAGTCCAGTCTATCCCAGTACCCTCATGTACATAAACAATGTAATGACTCTCATCTGGCTTTACAAGCTGTTAGAATAACTTCGTTTTATATAGCTTTAGCTTTCCCTTAGTCTTCTCCAGAATGCTTTACTGGTGAACGAAGGAGGCTTGTTCCTGAGTCAAGCCAAAAGGTTTCTCGTCCCTGTCTGGGTGCTGAAACAATCAGTGAGCACAAGTTTTTATACTTTGCATAAGCAATACTATTTTAGCTAGAGTAAACGTTTCTGGAAGCTGTAGGGCCAGGCTGTAAGGTTACACAAATTTGGCACTACAGAAATCGCTCTGATAAAAAGACAACCCAGCACTTCCAGCAATAGCTATTGGAGTCCAACTGGGCATTTTCGAAGGGGAGAACATACCTGTGCTGTGAACTGAAGTTGCTTCTTCTGAACTCTGTCCAAAGATTGCCTGTGTAGGGTGAAGTAGACAAAGCAATGGATTGATGCTCACCTGAAAGAGGAGTTATGCTGTTGCCTGGTTCATATGAAGAATGTATTTTAGATTGTAGCCTAAAAATTATAAAACAAATTAAAAACTTAATCATTTCACTGTGCTTCAACAGCTATAAAGGAAAAAAAAAAAAGGCTGTAAAGTGACCTGTAGAGATAAATGAGACATTCCACTCTAGTAAGCCTTCAAGACATTTTCAGGTATAGACTATGCAAAATGATCAGCTGCATTTTGAGGCCCAGGACTTGCATTTGGTTTATGGCCTCCTCTTCCGATAGTCATATACTTAAAGAAAATTTTACTCTTAAAGCTGGGAAAGAAATGTCATGCTAATAAAAGAACTTTTGGTGGGAATGTATTAATTGCAAAGAAACTTGTCTCTTGTAAACTTTCTTCACTCCGAGATAAAACTTCTGGAGGGAAAAGACTGCAAGACGATTGCGATTATGATTTGAGCGTAATGGGGATGTGTGGCATTCCCAATAAGAGCACTTCTAAGGGATTTGAGAGGGAAATGTTTGCTGTATCTCATCTTAAATGTTTACTAACTTCTCTGTTTGGCTTTTGCGAAGAAAATTTCCATTTTTCAATTTCAGTATTATCCCAACACTAGAATAAAACTAAATGCTAAAACCTCAAAAAATATTGCAAAATAGAATTCCTGTTTTCCAGCCAGTTCTGGACCAGAACAACTACAGGCTTGTGGATGGTGCTGGAGAGAAAAGTTTCTCTTAAGCATTTAATGAAAAGTGTAATCCTGTTACTGCACCTTGGTCAGAGATGCCTGGCTGCCTGATGGAGCTCTCCGCGAAGCCACGTGCGTTCCAACACCGCACAGCACCCAGCGCGTAGGCACTGAGAGCACTGCTTTGCGGTTTGTGTGCTGAACCGGGACTCGGACTGGGTTCAGTTCTAGCTTGCTCAGAGATTTCTTTCTTAATCTTGGGCAATTCATTTAATCTTTCTGTGCTTTGGTTTCCTGTCCTTGAGAGTTTGCCTGCAAAACAGATTATTTTCAACTTAGAGTTCATGTTTTGAACTCTAAGTTTTTAGAGTTTTTAGTG
The DNA here is from genome assembly GCF_964034855.1 of Anser brachyrhynchus. NCBI lineage: Eukaryota > Metazoa > Chordata > Aves > Anseriformes > Anatidae > Anser > Anser brachyrhynchus. The sequence continues at coordinate 4,241,858 of NC_137702.1, read as the reverse complement.
TAAGTTTTAGAGTTTTTATTTTGTATATAAAAATTGAATCAAATCAAAATAATGAAGATGAGAGGTCCGTGTGCTGTGTTTGCAGCTAAAAAGATTTTTTTCTTTAAGGCTCTCCTGGAAAAACAGACACTACCTTTTGTCAAGCTCTTTAGACAAACAATCAAATAGTTTCTAGGCAGCTCTGGAGGTGTTGGGTCCAACAACCTTGTTTGCTGGGGTCCTTATCCTATGGGCAGCCCCACCTCAGAAGGCCCTGTATTCATATATGTTTTGGTCAGAGAATGAGATACTCGGACCTCAGGAGAGGCACAGACCTTATAACTGAAGTTTCGTACAAGACTGTAATAGAAAGACATTGAGAGAAGTCTTGACGTGGGTCTCCACCATTGCAGAGGCTGATAGTAGGAGTCTTCAAAATTCAGTAATTGACGCCCTTTGAATGAAAATGTGCAAGTTCAGTCTGTACAAAGAAGTCACATCACTGAAACAAAAGGGGATCTTTTAACTGTTTCCTTCTATTGTCTTGTCTTGCTGTCTGCTTTGCCACCGATGTTCTTTTTTTGTCGGAACGAACACCGTGGGTTTTGTTCCCGGGAATAATAATAGCGATAATAGAAAATTACTGCTTTGCAAATCATTTTGGAAAGTGCATATGGAAATCTTTAGGAGTGAAAATAGCTGCAGTGGATGATAGTAGGTACTAGTAACAAAAATGTTTGGCTTAAGGTATTAAAAAAAAGTCAGATGCTGAAATTTCATCTGGATAGATACAAGCATAGATTGAGTGCATGATCTCAGACGCTGGAAGGATGGAGGAGAGACTGAATACCCCGAAGTCCTGACCTGCCTTTGTGAAGTTCTCCTTACCACATGCACTAAGTGTTCCCTAATGCAAGTCAAACACTCTGAACGAGGAAAGAGAGAGAAATTAGTCTGAACAGGAAGCTTCAAATATTCTAACACTAATTGAGTTTAGATAATTAAGGGGGTTTAGAGCAGTAATTCAGAGGAGAATGGGAGGGGAGGACAGTTTAATTGAGATTGCCTGTCCATCTGGGAATTCTCCCCGCAGCCGTCTGTGGCACGTTCCCGTTGCCATCCGTTCTGACCCGCGGGAGCCGATGTAGTTCGCACCGACCTTATGAGTTAGTGACACTGCAGGCTTCCCTCGGCGCCGTGCTGTTCACGCTCTGCCTCCGGAGCAGGGCACGGGTGACAGTTTTCTGTGTTGTCCTTGGCTGGAGGAAGTGCCCTGCCCTGTCACGTCTGCCCTTTGGGGACCTCACGGTGGGCCTGGGGTCAGGCCAGGGGCTGGGAGGATGAGGAGCGGCGTTTGAATGCTGCTTTTTAGTTCAGCAGAGGCTGCTGGCAGGTCCTTGGAGCTAAGGCTTCGTCCCTGCCACCGCAAGGAAGCCAAAATGGGAATCAAATCCCAGACCTCTGCTGCTAGGAGCAGGCTGATGGTGACCATAAGCCTGGCTGGTTCAGTAGGTAGGAGGAGATGGTGGCCGAGCTGTACTGCTTTCCGCAGGAGAAGTTTTCCAGTAGCTTTGCACTATCTGCCTTTAGCAAACAGCTTTTTTAAAGGGTGCCGTCGTACATCCTGCACACCAGGAACAAATGCCTACACTAGCTGTGGCGAGGCTCCAGGGATCCCCTGCTGCTCTGCACATCCCTGTGGAGATGCAGCTGGCTGATGTCTCACAGACAAGCTGCCCTGCTACCTTTAGGGTGGCAGAGGGACACCCTGTGAGGTTCGGACACCGCGGGCAGGAATCAGATGAGTAAGGCTGCCCCGCAGTGCGCACGGCGGGATTGTAGTTGAGGACGGTGCCGAAGGGCTCGCAGCTGAGGCAGGCATTGGCATGGCTACCATCTGACAGCTTGGCCAAGCCCAGAGAGCTGCAAGAGTGGTGTTGACAACTGAATTTTGATTTAGTATTAAATAAATGAGAAATATGATGCTGGAGCTGTGTCCTGCTAGACCGGCCCTCTCTCTGGCTGTCCACCCTGCAGGCCAGGGGAGTGACTTCTGATTGTACGCCCGTAGACACCCCAGTGATTTACGTGGAGCACCATGCCAATGTCATTGAGATCAAAATGCTGTTAAAACTGCAGCAGATCACACTTCTTAATTTAGAAAGAATCTAGCAGGTATTGAGAGGAAGAACCTTGAAGCCTGTCGGAGCGCTGACAAATCGTGATGAACTCGCTGTGCTTTGTTTGTAAATACAAGCAACCCAATTTGCTGCTCTCTCACCCTAAGGACCTCTGAGAAAACAAGGAAGGCACCTGCAGGTGGCTCGTCTGGGGTTTTCTTCTGGTCTCCTTCAGCTCTTCTACGAGTGCCTCAGTGGAGGAGCTGCGGCGAAGCGCGAGGGGCCGGTTTCTGACAGACCGAGCCACTCGTGCCAGAAACCTGCTCGTCAAAAGCCAGGAAACAAACCCGAGGATGTTTTCACGTGGAGAGCTGGGCAAACGCTGCGTACTAACCTGCTATCATCAGGTGTTTTCCCAGTGATTGTCATCGTTACTATTCCTCTGGGGCTATTCGGATATGGGAAAGTGGAATAAATAATCAAAGAGGATGTTTCTGGCTGCTAATTTTCAGTCAGATTTGATATTGGTCCAAGATTTAACACTTCCTTTCTCTGCCAACCACATACTAAAAATAACATATTTTCAGGATATTGGAGACCTCTGGTAATCTGTGGTATTTGGCACTTGAATATTGCCTTTCATCTGGAGGTCTCAAGGCAGAAAGTTGGAGCCTCGCAGTGTCTGCTTGAAGTCGGGAGAATCTGAGACATTTTTGATGTTTGATGTGTAAGCGAACAGGAGGCAAAAAGCTCAGAATGGCTGGGAAGGTCTGCATTTCCTTGCTGAGTGGCATCTATTTAAAAAAAGAAAAGGCAGTTTTACCTCGGCGGCACAGTGAATCCTTCGCGGGGCCAGGGGAGATGCAGGCGGTGCGTGCAGCAGGGATGCACCAGCAGGGAGGACAGTTCACCCAGCAGAAAGTTGCAGGTTGGGAAGAAGCTAATTCATACTTTGTTAGTTTCATTTTCTAGTTAAGCAAGGCTTTAAACTGGCTTCCAGTAATCAGGTTTTTAACTAACACTTTCTGGCAAAAGGAATGCTTTTTGACAGAAGTTTTTTGTTTGTTTGTTTTTCTCTTTTCCTTCTCTGTACTTTATTTTTCTCTTTTTTTTTCCTAGTCATTGGTAAGTCAGAGATGGTGAAAGAAACTTTAAAAAAAAAAAAAGAAAAAAAGGCATTGTTGGGCTGGAAGAAAAGCCAAAGATGGTTCTGTTTGTGTAGATTTCTTGTAATGTCACCAGGAGTGAGGAGTGTTCCCTGCTCTGCCCTGAGCACTGCAGCGCGATGTATCAGACGGGTCTTCTAAGGCCTTGGGAAAGCAGCTGCTTTTCCTCTGTTGGGAAAACAACACATAGGTGGTGGGATTCAGCCAAAGGCTGCGAGTCCAGTGAGGGAGCGCTAATAGAGACTGATCTAAAAGACGGGCTGAGAATGAGACAGGAGTTCCCCAAGGAAACTGGATTTATTTGGATTTCCTCTGAGCAGTCGAGAGCTTTTCTCCCAGGACTCGGAGTAGCAGCAGAGCCTCTTCCCTCCTGAGTTGAAGGAGCGTTAATGATTCCTTGTGTTTAATAGTTTTGATTGCTCTGCTCATTTTGATAATTTGCTTAAGTCTCTCGAAGCAACAGTAATTTAATCAAACTGGCAGCACTAGTCGCTTGCCTGGAAAACAGCAAGCCCGTTTGTCCCGCAGCAGTGGTGCACGCAGCTGGCCCTCCTGGCCCCGAGCAGTTGTGAGAGCAGAGCGGGCTCTGCGGGGAATTACTGCCATTACTGTCCCCAGCATGTCACACGTCCGGGGATTTTCATTTTGTGCCACCTCTCACAAAAACTGGGGGCACAGGCCGATAGCCACAGCGCTCAGAGCCCACGGAAAATAACCTGCAGCCTGTTAATAAGCAGGGACCAAAACATGCTGTTATTTCATTATTTTTGAGTTGATACAAGATACGGTCCACCACCTGGCAACCTGGCCAGGCATGCACATGTCCTCCTGCCACTGGTCCACGTTACTTGTTTCCCTTGCAGGCACTCGTAGCTCCAAGTGCCAAAGGCTGCTCTGAGTAATTGATGCTGTTTATATTTGTCATTACAACAAATTTTACGTCTCTTGTGTCCATTTAGCCTTCCCAATCCACCTGGACCCTCTCAATAAACTACTCCTCATGGCCTATCTGGCCGACTCTGAGAACAAATTGTTTTTTATTCCTAAAAGGCTTTCTCCCATTTGGATACTCCGAGGCTGTTTGCCTTGTGGCTCAGCTCTGGCGGCCGTCCCTGCCAGCACTGCACGTGTTGCTCTGGGTGCTCTGAATCATCGAATTTTGCTGGATCTTAGAGCCTTGACCCTGTATGAAGCCATTCCTGTAGTGGGAGGTGGATCAGGCTTTGGATTCCCGCAGGCACTGGGCGCTTTCCATTGCAGGGAAGGAAGGATCCTTACTTTTTGGTACTCCTCATGTGGTGGCACAGAGATGACTGCGAGAGCCTCCCTCCCGTGCGTGAGCACTGCATTGTTTATTTGGCGTAAAGAATGAAGTCACCTGCCTGATGAGAGATTTAAATGTTAGGGAAATGGCAAAACTGCCCACAGCTATTTGGTCTGCCAAATCTCGGGGAAGTTGTCTTTTCCACCCTGATTGGGGGAGCTCCTTTTGTGTTTCAGCCACTACACTATGTTGTCTATCTGACTGGGCACTGAAGCCATTTCTAAGCTTCTGCTTGCCTCATCTGGCCCCATCTGGACAGATGTGAAGGAACACGGATAATAGGATGCCCCCCCCCCCCCATTGACAGTAAGGTACAAGTACCGGGTCTCATCGGATATATTTCATGCCTGACTGTTGCATCATGCTTAGTGACCTTCAAACTCTTGATTGTGTGGAGACTGTGGGGACCTTTTGATTTACAGCGCTTCTATTTAAGTGGTTGTACACCTTGGCAAGGGCCAAATTACTATTTCAGTTCAAGTCTGTGGGTGATGAGTGAAGAGACACATTTTGCACTCCTGTCACACTGCTGAGAGATTTATTTATTTTTGAATGTTACAGATTTCATTTGAAGTTAAAAAAAAAAAGAAGAGAGAATTCATTGCCTAAAGAAGAAAATGCCTTGATGAAACATTTCTTTGTCTCTTGCTTTACTTCTCATTCCTCAGGAGTTGCTTCTTGAAGGAATCTCCGTTCCAGCTCTTTCTCCAACTTTGATTGTTCTGGGCCTTTGTCTCCACGTTAGTCACTTCTGGCTCTTGCTGGGTTTCTCCCAGTACCCTTCTCTTCATCTCCACTTAAAAAAAAAAAATCTTTGCTTTGCATCTTCACTCTCTCTTCTCCCTTGGCAGGAGACAAAAGGGAGACACTGCTTGTGGAAAAGTAACCACTTTTAAACCTGTGAATGCAGAGGGAGGCTGAGAGAATCAAATGAACTCTAGATCTGGAGATGCCGGTGTAGAGATGGAGAGATAGTAGATGTTTTGGGGACTCCTGCATTGCTCCTGGGCTAGAGAAAGAGAAGTGAAAGACAAGGCAGCTGTTGGGGAGCAGAATTCATTCCCAGCCTCGCTGTCTGCACTCTCTGGCCTTCTCGGACGACGAGCAAGCAGGTGCCTGTCGGTTGAATTGCAGTGAGGATTGCACAAGAACTGTAGGCTGGTGGAAAGACTCCAGGGAGCCAGCTTCAGCCTACGGACAGTAGGTTTGACTCCCTTAGTCTAGACACTCTCACAGGGATTACGTCAGCAATAATTTGTCAGTCTCTATTTATTTTCCAGTGGCATGGTTAGTATTTACTAGGGCTGAGATTCTCCATATACTCTTCCGTACCCTGTCACACGCGGTTTGCTTATAGCAGAGTGGCTACCTGGGCCACAATTTCCCTGCTTTTTTATAGTATTAGTGATACTAATCCTTAGAGGAAGCAAAGGCGTGTAACATACCTAAATATCCAAAACCCTTTGAGAAGCAAGGGGAACATCTTTCCCATGTTTTGAGAATTTCCACTTCCACCTGATGACCCTAGAGCCTCAGATGCTCTAATAAGAATTGTACGTAGTCAGAGACATGCATCAGGTTTGGAAATAAAGGTGTGAGTATACCTTGTTGTCACATTAGGAATAAATCCTTCAGTCTCAAAACCACTGATGATTTGAGTGTCATAATTCCCTTTTTTTTACACAATAAACCTCTCACTTTCAGATACAGTACCTTGAGCAAAATTACACACAGTTGCTGGGGACTGTAAATGCAACCCAACTTTAAACCTTAATTTAGGTGCCTAACAAAAGAGGGCACTGTCTCTGGGTTCCCTGTGTAGTAAATGAAGAGATGACTCTGAGCTGCCTTTTGCAGAAACTTTTCAAGTAAACTTCTATTTTGAATCAGTCTCTGGAAGTTTTCCTCTTCCTATGGACTGGAGAGGAGGTCTGAATTAGGTAGAATAAAGTTTTAAAGTAAAGCCTTGTGAATAATCCCCTTTTTACTTCCTCCTTTCTTTTTTGCAGTTAGGATAAAAAGTTCAAGTGCTGACATTTTGCACCCCAATTTCTAGACTCCGTTGCCATCCAGTGACATTGTGTCAAGTCTCCATAATGCAGAGAGAGGGTGATTGAACAATTGCATTTGTCGGGTCTGATATGGAGTAAGTCTACAATACAGACTTCTTAGAGTGTGTTTGGTACAGCGCTTGGCTTTATAGTATGTAGCAGGATAATACAAGTTTTGCAAGACTTGTCTTTAATGATTTGGATCCACTCCCAGGTACCGAAAGGGCATTAAACTCTGCAACCGGCTGGTTTTGGGGAGAGGGGGAGAAGGGAAACCCTTGGAAAAATAAGTCTTCAACTCAGAATGAAAATCAAGGGACTTTCTCAAGCTCCGAGGATCGATGTTGTTTTATTATTAAACCACTGGGCTGTTGTTCCCATGGAAACAAAGAAACAAATATTTGGAGCTGTGTAACACCTTCCACCAAAATTCCAGTTAAGAATGTTTTGGAAAGTGTTTCTGTCAATGTGAGCCCTCCTGTTCTCTGAATGAAAGCTTTGTGCAGCCTTCCTGGACTCCCGCACGGGCCACAAGGTGAAACTCTGCGCTCAACTTCACGAGCATTACTTGTCATTGCAATTCTTTAAAAGGAATTAATTGCATCGGGAGGTCTTTGCCCGGTACAAATGATAAGTGTGAGGCTCCGGGAATAACCCAAGTGAAATGTGTGACAGCGGTGGCATTTGATCGTTTGCTGTTGGTTTGGGTTCTTTTTTTTCCCCCTTAATCCATCATTTTCTACAGAGCTACCCTAGCAAACATGCCGAATGATTTCACCTTGAACCCAGCGTGATCCGTTCAGAGATGGAAGGAAAAAAAAGGATGAAATACAACTGAAATTTTGGCCAAAAATCATATTTACTTTACTAAGATAATATGATCCATCTATTCATTAGCAGTGGGAAGAAATCTTTCCATGCTGCCAGATATCTTTTACCTGAGGCACCCCATCTGTTTATATTTGCAGTTTGGGGTGAGGGGAGGAAATCTGATCAAATTTAGCAGGTGCTCCTTTTTTTTTTTTTTTAATTAAAATGGTGCTGTTGTCTTCTCTTTGTCTGCATACTTGCTTTCACCTGCAGGTCAACCATCACATTTTAACAATTTAACCACCAGAAAGTTGCCTTGTTACCTTGTTATCTAAACACGGAGTTTTGTCCAAACAAGAAGTAATAAAATACATAGACTCTGGTTTTCTGTGTTGGATTTTTTAGCGAATATAAGGTCAAAACTGTAATTAAATATCTCACCACTGGGAAAAGCATCATACTTCTCATTTCCAGTGTGGAAAAAAGTCGGCGATGTCTCATTAAGTGCAAGCCCATTTTGCAACCTTTCCCTTGCTGGAAGCAGTAATCATCCTTTTCTCGTCTACCCACCTACCTATTTTCACACAGTTGATAGACATTTAATATCTTAGAAATCTCTTCTGCTTTGTTAAATATCTTTGAAATCTGCTAGTTGGTTCAAAAGTTATTAAGGATGGGTGGGGAAATGTACACATTTACATAATGCTTTTGCACATTAGGCTAAAATATAAGTTTCTGATGTGTGAGGAGACATCGCGATGAATTTGGTTCTGTATAAAATTGTGCTTCTCTTATGAACTCGTTCACTATTCTGCATTTACTCTGTGCAATACCGCTCGTATGAGGATGCTGAAGCCCTCCAAATGTGCAGTAAAACAAATGCAATTGTCTAAAACTTTCTAAATTCAAATGGATTTTTTGCTCGTATTCCCCACCCTAATGAACGTTGACATTATTTGTCCAGAAACTGCTCAAAGTTGGAAGATTTAAATTGTAACCAGCTCTAAAAATCACCCTTTTCAAATTACAAGCCGGCAAAAGTATACCAGCATGGGGAACCTTCCTTCGCTGTAGGGTGAATGAACTGTTGGGATGCCTTTGATGGACCACACACTATAATACCTCTCAGCATTATCAAATAATAACTCAGAAACCCTTAAGCCATATGCTATTTGAACTGAAGTCAGAGGGCATATTCGGCATGTGGTTTGTGGTCCCTGGAACATATCGTGACGGGTGGAATATACTTAAATGAGAGGCTAGGAGGTAGTGCTTTTTATTTGTAAAATCCTGCTTAAGATAATTAAAGTAGTGTAGAGCAGAAGGAAGTCTTTTGCCTAGGCTAGTGGTTATCTGCGTATCATGGCCTAGCATGTCTCCTGTCTCGTAGGAGTATGTAATTCAAGAAGTGTCCCTATGAAAGGGAGAAGTAGCTTTTGTTCTCAAAACCCGGCGTTGTCGTGATTGAGGCCACATGTGCCTTTATGGTCCCTAATCAGTTAGAGGCTGATTCCTATTTAGTTCCTTTCAACCACTATTATTCCAGCTTTATGCTATTGTAAATTTGCTTGTTCTCCTCAAGTTATACTGGAGTGACTCTGTGGTGTGTCAGGCTTTAGGTACAGAGATACCGATAGTCTTCCTAATGTACTTTTGCTGGCTCGAGCTTATATTTTTCTACAGAATGATTCACAGTAACTGTGCCCCAGGCGCTGGCCTGAACTAGAAGGTTACGCAGCAAAGCTACGTTACTTCAAAATATCAATTCTGGCTTTAAAGAGATGCATGAAAAGGGAGGGGTTCTTGTGCTGGAAATAGTCTATGTGTTTTGAATGCCTTGCAGTATGGTGAAGGATAACCCGTCGTCTTTGAGAGACATTGTGAAAGCTCACGTCTTCTCCTAAGCGAAGATCCTGCTGCAATTGCAAAGTTACCGGTTGTGAATGTTAGAGGAGGCTCGCTCAATTGATGAAGATGTCTGTGCATTTATACTTTACAATTATAGCTTATCTTTCAGAGCTGTAATTTTGCTAGAAAATGCAGTTGTTATTTCTCCCCCTTAGTTTCAGCTTAATTTGTCTGATAATTGATAATAGTTTCTCTGTTCTGAATGCACCGCTGTTTTTATCAAACACTAATAAAATAATGGATTTATAGTATTAAAAACCAGCAAATCTGATAATGAGAGTACTTACCCAGGCTGTAGGAAAGCGGAGTTCTGGTCCCTTTTCTCCAGAGGGAGTTGAACCCCCCTATCTCCAGCTTCCAGGAATGGTCTTAATCACTACATTTTAGGATCAGGTTTTCATTTTGAAGAGAGAACATTATGTTTTCTGGATCACTCACTGGAACTGGTCTCTTGCCCTCGAGGTGTGTGTCAAGTCCACAGGGCCGCTGATTTATAGGTCATTCTCGCTGGCTGGCTTGATGCTTGTTGAGGTTCTTCAAACAAGGGAGGGGACCTACAACCAGAAAGGGTTTATTGGGGCTCTAGCCCAGAATATTCTGTACTGCCCGGTTGGGAAACTGGTCCAGATGTACTTTCTGGGTATATTTTGATTCAGGGGCAAGGAGCCAACGTGTCAGTTGTTTGCTCCACTGAGTTTAAAGGATGGATTTGTCTGCCAAGCAGTTTTTCCCCAAGTTTTCATAGTACTAACATGAACGAAAATAATGCACTCTACAATTGCTGTTATTAAACCCAGCATGACTGTATTTCAGCCAATGCATTTGTGTTTAAACCAATGAACTAATGATGAAATCCACAACTTCTAATTGCAAGCAGTACATGGTGTTATAAACACGATGCAGATGGCCTTGCTACCCTGCTAACTTCCAATTCAAAAAAAACAACAACAAAAAATTCGTTGGTCACTTAACCCTGTGTGTGTAAGTCTCAGCCTGACATCATTAGTGTGTATTTGTTGACTGGAGGAAGGTGCTAGAATTTCTCCTTTTGCACTCTTACTCTTCCCCCTGTTAATGTGTTCATTTGGAATTTGATGTTGGCTACAGAATTCACAGAACTTAAACGTGTAATTTTAAGGAAAAAACAGAGTTGCTATGGAGTAGTAAAAATGATTATTCCTTCTCTTGCCTAAGTTACTCACTTAGCAACAGCCCTAAACTATCTGCTGGGCCTGGATTGACGCTTCCATCTCGTTGCTTCCCTGTTAAAGGACATGCAAATATCTTTTTTCTTTCAAGGATGCTAGTAGGATCTTCGTTGTTTGGTTTTGTTGAAGACAGAATTTGTCCCAGCTAATATTTTCCTGGTCTGATCCAGCTGATCAGTAAGTACATGCCTAACTATAGGAACTTGAGTGGTATCACCAACTGTGGTATGATTCTTCCTGTACTTAGAGTTAAAAGATTCTGAATATTTGGGTGGGTTGGGACTGTTTTGAGATGGTTCGTGCTTTAATGTGATTTTTTGGTTGGACAAGTCCTCGCCTATCGTGCATCTTATTCCAAATATAGTTCAGTGGTACTGCTTTTTTTTTTTTTTTTTTTTTTTCCTTTTCCCAAATCAGAGATGTGGGAAAAGAGAAAGTAAGCAGTGGCATGTAGGAGGAGAAATGATGTTCCAAGGGAGCACGGCAGATCTGAGATGCTGGCCACCTACACAGGGGTCAAAACCACTGTAGGAGTGCAAGCAAGAAGATACAACATTAGCTATAATTATGGTAGTGAAATATCTCCTCATAAAATGTAAGTGCTTTCAGACCTTGAAAGTCTGTTGCAGTTCTTTATTTATGCAGCATCTGAAACGGCAGAGCCCTGATCTCTGAGTGGGACTTCTATGTGCTGCTGTGATATAAAAAGTGTAAAATACTGAGAAAAAAAAGCAGCTACTGGGACAAAACATGAGATTCTATGTATTAATGACATTGCAAGACACAGGAGTCTAAGAACATGTTTGACAATCTGTCATTGTAACCACTGAAACCTTACAGGTCCAATTCAAACCTCATAAAGAGTAATTCAGTGATGTTTGCATATGTAAAATAAAATGCTTCATAGCTCAGCTTTATGAGCGTGTGTGGACTCTAAGAATTCTGAAAACTTTCGTGTATTTTTATGAATGTCATGAACTCAAAATTATTTAGCAAATTTTGCCACGTTTTTTTTCTCCGCAAGCTTTCACCATTGCTTACAACCCAAACCACAAATAAAGCATTAAAATTATTGATGTGAGCTAAGCAGGAGAGCTATTGCCAAAAATAGCAGTATTCACTCAGGCTCATTCTATGTAGCTCTGGAAAAATTATTCCCAAGCTACAGCAAAGATCACATTTTTTCCTTTCTTCACTAATAGCAAAAATATTACCTTTCAAGTGGTCTGTTATTCCTGCAGCTGGGGGATAAGCAGGTTGGATGAAGTTTAAGGTAGCTAAATGAGCAAGGCTTGCCGATCCAGCCTCCTGCTAATACGGTGAATGATTTATGAAGCTTTTCTCTCCTGGTGCCTTCCCAACCCCTATTTTTGCCTTCAGGATGACGGCAAATTGAGGCAAACGGGAAATTGAAACCCCGTATTTGATCTAACTGAGCTCCAGGAGCATTGCTCTTTGTTCTTTCCAATTTAATGAAGCGCATGGGAGCAGTTTGAGTACACGGCTGCGCTCTCAGGGAGCACGTTCAGAATTGATGCTCACGCTTCTACCTTGCCACGACCAAAAAAAACCTGTCAAACGTCAGAAAAAACACGGAAACTGATTGTTGAGAAGAGTACAGATGGACACGTGCGAGACTTCTCTTGTGTAGTGTGTCAGCATCCTCTCAGCCAGGTTCGGCCTGCTTTGCGGTGGTGGAAGGCCGCAGTAGCACCAGGAGGCCCCAACTTCCATGGGGCTCCCCCGTACACACGACATACAACGTACGTTGGCGCTGGGGTCTCAGTGGTGGAGCCGTGGGGCAGAGGAGCACGAGCAGCCAGCCTTTGTGAGTGAAGCATCTCCCACACGGGACCGGACCTGCTTCTCCTTCCAGGGAGCTCAGCACCTTGCTGACAGGTCCCTTACTAGTTTGTGACAGGCCCTCGTCGGGTGTCTGCATGGGGGAGCTGAGCCTGCACTTGGCACGCCGTCTTTCAAGCCTCCAGAAGCGAAGGAGCTGTTTTATGGGGCTCAAACTGCGGTCCTGGGAATTGTAGTGAGTTGTGCGTGGTCCCAGGGTGCCGCTGCCAGAGGTGGAAAAGGCCCACCAGTGCTGTCGTGGGGGGGACAGGAGACTTGGAAAGGCAAGAGTTTATAGAGAAATACGCAGTCCAGCAAAGTGCTGACAAAGAAGGTGAGACGTTTAAAGGAGTGTTTTCTAAAAAGAAATTGATGATCCCAAGGTATCTTACATTGTTGGAGGGAATGAGAGGCAAAGAATTGATGTTGTCCATTGCGATAAATTCCATTTGATAGAAGCAACCTTGATTGCTAAGAAAATGCACTTTGGTACCTCCTCTGATCAGTGAGAGTTAGCTTTTGTGCTAAGCAGTGCTGCTTTCTGCCCTGAGAGTAACCACGGCACAAAGAGTCAGATCATTTGTTAGCTGATGCTTCGAGTGATTTAGAAAATAATTTTGGGAGCTAGGTTCTCTTACCACCAATGCCAAGGTTTGTTTTTTTGGCAGATGTGTAACTACCTCGCTGTCTGTAGTAGGATAAGTACAATCATTTCTCATTTCCCCTGGATGGTTTGAAAGGGTAAGTTTATTTGAGTAAGAATACAGGTTTTTGAGATCTTAGAATTGGCTGTATCAATACAAGGAATGACCATTGGCAGTTTTAAATCCATCCTTGAGTCTATGCTTCAGGTATAAGATGATGGTGAGAAAAAGAATATCCATGTAAGGCTGCTTATCCTGTTGATGAGCTATTATGGGAGGTGCGATAGCAGGGAAAAGGGACGAGTGTTGCACGACGTTGTGGCAGTGACCCTGGAGCCCATTCTGCCCCTCGTGAAGTCACCTAGCCTTTTGAGGCTGACTTCAGAAAGCCCCGTGTGCGCTCAAGCTGTGGACAAATACACGATGAACAGGAACTCAGTGAGCACTGCACATGAGATCTGATGTAGAGAGATGGAGGTCGTTTTGACACTTGCTGTGTGTAAAAGGTTTTACCTCAGGGAAGAATAGCAGCAGGAGGGCAGGTAAAGCATGGAGGGTCTGATGGATGCGCGGTGAGAGCAAAAGGAAAGGATGCAGCTTTGGGGCTGGGGGGCAGAAAGCTTAGTAAGCCGAGAGACCAGTGGCAATAAGGATAGGCCCTACAGAAAAAGTAGGACCCTGGGAGGGATGTGTGCTTCCAAGCCCCGCTGCTAAATAATATGGAAAGAAACACATGCACATCATTGTTGTAGGAGTGTTTCTCATTAGATCAAAAGGACAACATCACAGCAATCTGTTGCTTCTGTAGAAAACACAGCATCCAAGAGGAGGAGGAGACACATGTGGGCAGCAAGAAAGCTCTTGAAAAACAACTGAGGAGACAGCATGGAAGAAACAGCTTAAGGGGTGGGGTCGGAGCAGTCCCAGCGCAGCCAGAGAGGAATGAGAAGGCAGATGAGTGGGTGAGGACAGACACCCTAGTGAATGTTGATTGTGGCACAGCCTCCATCTGTCCTTCCTTGGTGCACCCACTCCTAGTGCTAGGAATAAGCTGTGATACCATGGAATCGGATTGCTGTTTGTCATGGCAAAACTGCTGCTGAGAAACACAATCTTTGTTTCCTAGTGAATGGTAAAGAAACAATAATGCATGGGGCTTGCAGGACTGAGTTTATCCTTCTTTGTAGCAGCGCTTTGTTCCTCTGCAGACTGTTTTGCCTGTGCCATCACGGACTGGAGACCCCATGTGCTGCATGCATGGCTGACTTACCCTTCTTAAGGGACTCAGACACCAAACATCCTCCATATTAAATGATAACCACAGGAGTTGATGCTAATATAGAGTTATGTCCAAGGATTTAATAACTTTCACCCTTGACAATCTGGTAGAGTTTCAGCAATTATCAGCTTCCTGTAGTGAAGATGCTCCTCGAGGACTATGGAGTAAAATAAATCCAGAGCTTGTTAAATTATGTATTACAGATCAGGCATTGATCTTAAAACGTAAATAACTTTCAGAAGGTAGGTTAACTTCAGTCTTGTTTAATTCTTGATACCTCCATCAGAAAGACTAGTCTGTGCAACCACACGTGGAAGTATATCTTCCCGTGTAGAAACTGCACAGGAATATCAGATGAAAAAAAGTGTTGTTGTGGTTTTTTTTCCCCTTTTTTATTTTTCTTTCAGATAGTTCGTAGGGAGAGGGCAGAGTTGTTCAGAATCAGCTGTGCTGTGCTGCCTTAGTTACAGAGCAAGTCTCAAATGTCTGCAATACTAGCACATTACGAAAAGCAGACAGAAAAGTCAGACCAACTTCCAGACCCCAGGTTTGCTGTTAGATTAGTTCTCTCTTGACTTGTATACTTGACACTTTCCTTATGACTGCCCTGGTACTGAGGATGGCTCTACAACTCCAGATGTCTGAATTTTGTGCTGCTCCTGTTTCCGAGAACAAACCTGCTTAAAAACCTCATGAGCAGTTGCACAGAGGCACAGTGAAATGTCAGAAGAGAGTACAGAAACTTATTTTTATTTTGGTGCTTAATTTCCTTTGCCATCACCCCCTGTAAGAATGTGACTGACTGGTCTGCATGGGGTGCTGCCACGGTCTGAACCTCACTTTCCTGGGGTCCACAGCAGAGCCAGGAGAGGTCACCAGCAAAGGTGGGCTGTGTGCCCTCCCTGGGGCAGCCGTGTGTGAACCTGTGGGGTTGGTTTAGGCATATTTAAGGTGAGAAAAAAGAACCCCAGAGGGAAAAAAAAAGTAAGTAGATCTTTATGTGTGTTTTCTTTTAGGAGCAAACACCTGTCTGGGGTAACACTTCATTGCAGGCATTCATGAGAAGCAGGAAAGCTGCCCTATTTACTTCGACTTCATTAGTGGCAGACCAGCTTCTCAAATGAGCACAAAGTTTCTTTTTTTTGCCAGCTCCAAACAGATAAAATTACTACTTGGTAAATTCCACATAACCTTTAAGGCTTTCAATCACAGCAGTAAATGCTACTGTGCCCCAGCTCCTGCCTTTACTAAATTGTATTATAAGCACCTTAATTACAGTGCAGGCTGCCTGATGGGCCACGGAAAAGGTCGTCCTCCAAACATGATAACAAGGGTGGAGCAATACTGGTCGGTTTTTCGTCTGTTGGGAAAGAAAGAGCTTTGCAGAGAAGATTAATAGTAAACAATGTTAATCTAAATATATCTCAGACACAAAATATCACATTCCTTCAGGCTTGCCTTCTCGGGGGGTGCTGGCATTAACCATTTTGCTGGGGGAACAGCTAGAAGGAGACACGCTCCTCCTGTTCAGGGCAGAGCTGGAGATGAGGCACAGGTTTGTTGTCATTTTGCTGTTGAGGCTGTACAGTGAGGTCTCTCACTTGCTCTGCTTTTAGCTGTTGGGTTCAGGGCTTCCAGGCTGAGCTCTAGTTCAAGGGCAGAGAAGTGAACAGAAATATTCGCAGCGGCTTCACGGTGGTTTGAGCGAATTCTTCACGCCTCTGCAGAAGAGAAGAATCAGACCGGGGGCTTACAGCTGGGTTAGTCCCCCATTGCAGCCCGTGTCTGTCTCCTCGCTTATTTAATTATTCTTATAGGTCAGATCAAATAGAAATTGGAGGCAGCTCGGTTTTAAAGTCTCTGCTGCAGTCGGTATAACAAAGCATCTGGCAGGACGATTTCATTTCTGACTCCCACTGCTAATGGCACGGCTTTGGGCCTTTGGGTAGGCAGGCTATCCTTATCACCTTGGCAGGCTTCCAGCTCCAAATAATAATCCATTAACGTCTGCCCCGCTGGCATTCTTGCCAAATACAAGGGATATCTTTTAAATAAACATTGGCAGTTCCCAGTCAGAGGAAAGAGAAAGGGAGTAGAGGAAAAACAATCCTTGACATTTCAGTGACTTTGCAGGGCTAGCTGACACCTGGTACCACCCTTATCTGCGGGTGTTTATGTGGAGCTGCAAAACACAGCTTCTCCTGTTGGCTCCTTTGCTGTCTTTAAATAGAACTGGAAAGACTTATAATGATAGGAGTAACTTTCTTGGACAGGCACTCTTTTCTTTGCCTTTTTGTTTTTATTTTTTTCCAGGCTGGGGAGACCCCTGTGTTAATATTAACGTCTCTGCTCCTGTTTTCCTCTGAAGTTAGCAAGCATAGTGGAGCAGGCTTGCGTGCCTTGTTCTTCCCCAAAAATACTTTTTCCCATAGTTTTCTTTCCTAACAGGTTAGATGCCATGCAGCTTTACTTCCATGGGGGCATTTTCCCACACGACTTCCTATCTCTGCAACCACCAAAGCAAACAGCCACATCGATCTGCCAGGAATCAGAGCAACTGGGGCTCACCCCATTCTTGGCGTTCCTTGTGAAGCGTTCTTGCTGTTTGTTTCAACCATTTCACTTTCTCTGCAGCTGAACTCTCAATGACAGCTTGAGGTTTATTTTTCCAGCTGTTATATTTTGCTTAATAGCAATAAAATTACTTGTTTGGATATTGCACAGTATCAATAAATGAGCTGTCTAGATTTTATTTTTGCAGTCCAGTTAAGATCTGGGGTAGGATTCCTTCTTCCAGAATGTGACTGGGAGACAGTAACGTATTTATTGTTCAAAGAATAACATAGGGTCAAACCTAGACCCAAAATTTGCTACCCAAGTCTGGAACTGGATTTCATTTCTGCTTGCTTTGCCTTCGATTCACTGGTTGTGCTGATGCTACTTTAGTGTATATCGGCCATAGCTATGGGCACACACACACAAAAATCTTTTGCTCATTCTTTATATCAAGTTAATTGATTGGACAGTAGTTTGAAGGATTTGAAGTCTTGACTATAAGAATAATTTGGTATTTAATTCTCTCCTGCTAATGACTTGGGACTTGGTTTGCAACTACTCCCATGCCAAACTCTTCAAATTTTAATTTTTTAATTTTATTTGCAGCATTATATTTTGCTTGCCACTTTCTATCTGAGTGTTTGAGGCTATTCTTATATTTTCCCCAATTTCAAAATAAATACTATCCCTTCCCATGATTAAACTTCCTATCAGGTTAGCATTATTGCTGAATTTTCTGAGGCTCAGCTAAAAATGTCACCTAACCCCCTTACTTGTGCATGGGATGGGGCAGGGGGAGACACCCTGGCTGTAGAAGGGATTGGAGATAAATTGACAAAGTGCAGAATGTGCTTTTGCATGGGTCCTCATCTGGGGGCATTATGCTTTGATGTCTCAATACTTCCCTTCCTGAAGCATGGTGATATTTGAATACGTGAATGTGTTTTCAATGAAAATAACTTAATCACCAGTACTGGGAGCTTGAGTGTTTCCTAATTAGAATGGAACCAATCTGAATCTCCCAAACCCAATCTTCGCTGTATTTTTAGTTCAGTGCATCGCTCCGCCCCTGCCCAGCCTGTATATGGTAAACCTTCTGCTATTTCCTGCTCAGTTATTTAATGCTGGAGCCAGGCTAGTTTCAGTTCCTGAAGCAGAACCAAGCAAAGCAAATGTGGTTAGAATGGAGTTAACTGGAAACATTCCCAAAAGATAGCAGATCTACTCCCAAGCACGTACTGATCCACCTACAGTGGAAATGAAACATCACTACCTCTTCACTTGCTGTAGATTGTGGCCTGACACTTAGAGACCTTCCTTAATAGTCTGTACTTAAAAAGAATTATGAAGAATTACTCAGTTCGTATGCTGTAGGCTCTTTCAGAATCAAACTATAATTGAAAATACTGTTCTTTGCAGTGAAAATTATCCCCTTTAGTTGTTGAAATACTGCTGATGAAGTGTAAAAGGGACAAGAAGAGAAGTGTATAATACTGAGAGACTGCTTAAAATGGGCAAATGCATATTAAATAAGTATAGGTCCCTACAGTGGATTAAGGTGACACATCTATTGCTTTTCTTTCTTCGTTTTATTAGACGCTCCAAACCCTCACTGCTGGAACATGTAATGTCTCTAATTTTGCTGGCAAGGAAGATCCTTAAATGCAAGTGTGCTCAGGTAGGGAGAAAAGAGACAGCTGCAGTAGCTGTGTGGGCTAATAAAACACTTTGGCAGGCCTATTTACTAGGGAGGAGCACTCCGTGGTAGCATCCATCCGAGTCCAAATCTGGAGCTGTGAATTGACTTGACGGTAGTCTATCAGAGTCCTCTCTTCCTGGGGAAGCAATATTGTTAGCCCCACCATAAAGCGTGAGGGGCAGAGAGAATTATGCAGCATGGTTTGCTAAAGAAACATCTGAACTTCTCTTCCAGTAACTTGCCAACTTGTTCTTCAGTTTCAATCAAATTAGAAGGGCAGAGGTGTTGAAAATAAAGTCCTCTGTGTTGTGTGAAAATAAGAAGTCAAATACAGTGCGGTGGCCCAGTTTGTGTCTCCCACTTGTGCCTTCCTCTCTCCACGGGGGATGATTGCAGTAGACGTGAAACACTTCTTAGACACTGGGGAATCCATGCAGGAATTAAGTCTCGAGGAACAAGATCAATAACAAATCTGGCTTCTGTAGCTCTTCTACTCACAGAGTTAATTGTTTAAATAAAGAATTTAGTAACAGAGACACTTCTCTTCAGGCCTCTCTCGTTTAGAGGCTTAAGTATTTTCTAACCCAGATCTCAAGAACAACAGTGTGTAAGTGTGCTGGAACAAGTGCTATTTTTAAGTTTCCTGTGGTTTGAGAAATTGTCAAATTTCTGTCTGGAGGATCGAGGGATCCAGAAAACCAGTTCTGAGTTTCTGGTGTAAACACGGAGTGAATACAAAAACGAACAGGCACTGATTTTCTGGATTGCGGTAGATGAAAGAAGGTTACAGATCTCACCTCTGCTAATGTTAATCCAGAGCAGCTCCAGCAACTTCAGGCTTTCGTTAAATATTATTCAGTTCAGGAAAAACCCTCTACTACTACAAAACAAGTTTTTCCACTCTTACGGGTCGTGACCGTATACGGAAGCAACCCACGCCGATAACCTGTTGCACAACTGATACCGAGGAAGGCTTCAAAGAGCACGGCTCTGCACCTGCTGACCCCTGGCCTGTCTGGCAGGCCTGGCCAGGCGCTGAGCGACACGAGCTGCCACCTCCTCTGCCACCAGCTGCTTGTGCACCAGAGATGCCTTTCCTGGTGCATTCAGAGACAGTCCACGTGCAGAGATCTGTGTAGACTTGTAAATGTCCCGTTGTACGCGGGAAGACACTGTCCATCTGCCAGCAGATCCGTGATGCCGTGGCCTAGCTGCCATTCTGTGGTTGTCCAGTCCTGGGTTTGACGTGCTCCCGATGACACAGCCTTTCTTGTTTCACAGCTGGCAGTGCCTACGAGCATGTCTCATGTATTCACAAACTCCATAAATATCAATAGTTATGATTTAATATAATAGCAACTCAGTGCCAGTACTTCTATATTGGCACAGGGGGAAAAGAGAGTGCACAAGAGGTAAGAGTTTTGTTCTTATGCTGACTGAAACATGGCAGTAGCAGAAACGATGGCACTTACAGTAAAGTCACGGTCTCCTGAAGAATACAATTCCATCATTGCCTGGAAATTTAGCACTTATGCAGGGATGTATTTCACTCTTGAGTAACATCACAGCATCTCAGTGAGTGAGTATGACTTTATACATCGAGGAGATCGTGAGGGCTTCCACGCATTTGTTGACTAGAAGACTTCTTTCCAACAACGCTACTTGTGTAGGCGATCCCAAGCTAACAAACCCCTTGGGACTAGACTTGCTTTCTGTACTACACGCCACCCTGTGCCCTCTGCCTCTGTGGGTGGGGGTGCTGTGGTGGCGCTGCGATGGGAGGCTATTGCTCACCCTTCCGCAGACAAGGAAAAGCACTGCATTCTTCCTTGCAGTCCAGTGCCTGTTACTGGAGGCATATACAAAACTCCAAGGGATTTTTTTTTGTCTTTGGTTGATGTTCTGCTGTAGATGCTTGAGTCAGGGTTACTTAGATTCTGCAGTTTTGAAAGGGTTTTTAGGCAGAAGGATCAGGGAGGTGAGGTCAGTGCTTTCCCCTCCCTCAGTGGGAATTGGGACAGGGTCCCTCTGACAGTGTTTGTGTCCCTTTTGTTCTCTCAGAGTGCATTTCCTTTCTGTTTCCTCATCCAAATGGGCTTTGAGGCACTGACACCTTTCCCACATCCTCTGAGTCTGGCTAAAGTCTTTTTCAAGACCTTCAGTAGTGAAGAACAGGAGCAGTCTCTTCTGGTTTTTATGAATTTGTAGAAATCCAGAAGCCTTTCCTGGGTGACAAAATATACTGGGAGCGTGGTTCTGCCCATCTGGGCAAAAAACAGCATACATACAATGCTCTTGTATTGAGAAACACCACATTTTGTGCCATACAATGTACTGATCCTAGAGACAGACTTTAAAAATATGATACGGGAATGGCACACAAATAAGCAGTTGCATGACTTATAAAATTCTGGTGTGGCTTTACAGTGAAAAATGACACATCTGGCATCTAGCACAGGGAGGTTTTTCATTTTATTTTCCTACCCCAAAGTGCTTTCTTCAGGGAAAAAAAGTAGAAGTCAAATTGCCCTAAATAATACGCTTTTAGTATTAACAGTATATGGCCATCTATGAAAGTGGAGAGAATATAACATATACAATCAGCAAATACTGTTGTTGGCCAAAACAAAACTGGAAAGTTTTAAGAACAACCACCGTATAATGTCAGATTACCACGGTGTCTGTTTTTGGGAGCCTCACTCTCTTCTTTGAGAGTTATTATGCCAACGTAGAGAAAACTAAATGGAAACCAAGAAAGGTATCATTTTCCTTTCCCCCCCCCCTTTCTTTTCCTGTTGGGAGTGTTTCTGTTTGTCTGGATAAAACTTACCCATTCCAGTCCCTAACTACTATTTAGGATTACATGCCAGCTTGAGAAGCTGTTATGCAGGTTGCCCTTAAATAGCTCAAGTTTGAGTGCAGAGCACCTGCTGCTTGATGGGGAGACAATAAAATTCAGGGCAAAGGCTTCCCAAACACAAAGGATTGCTTGTGGAAAAAAGACCTTGTTGATCTTGGATGAAGTTATAACCACTGTTTGATGACTTTAGCGAGGCATTGTGTGGTGTGCTAAGTCTGTGCATGTGTTTCTGTGTGTGAAAAAACACCTGAGCTAAACAGAAGAGAGCAGAACGAAGCCGAACCTCCTCCTAACGGTCTTTCTTCAGGTGCATTTTATGGAGCGTTTTTGAAAGGGCTTCTTGTATGAACCTGTTGGAAACTCTTTCCAAAAGCTGTCGGAGCCTGTGGGCCACCTTCCCCCTCTGAGTTTGCATCTGGTAGCTCACGGCTTCCAGTTCAGCCGCTGGTCCCTCCATCAAGTGCTCCAGACCCTGCAAGACTCCTTTGCCTTGTCGGGAGATGCAGGAGCTTGAAAAAAGGAGTTTTTACAGAAAAGTGTTCTCTGCTCACCCCAGCCCCTCTTCATTCACCTGTTACCACGCACTGCTGCGCCTTTAACTTTGCTCCGTGCCTCCCGTCTGCTGGCCTCTGGAGGTATTTATCCCTTCCCTTGGAGTCAGCTTTGTGTTCTGACTCATTCAGTATTGTGTTTGTGGTTTATTTTATGAGGCAAAGCAAATGGGGTAACCTTGTGAAGATCAAAACAGGGTATTTTAAATGACACGCAGTTGCAGTATTAATTTTCAAATACATTTAGCAATAATATTGGCATTCACTCATCCTTTACAGGAGCGTGCTTGTTTTGCAAGGAGAACAGCAAAAACTTTTATAAGTTAACATGGTTAATCTATGAAGTAACCTGTTCATTTTCAGAAATTTAGTTTAAAGGGGGCAGCTCTAAACTGCCAGGATTTATTAAGCTGTTCCCTGGAAGGCATCAGTTTAATCCAGAGCCCACTGGAGTCTGTGAGCATCTTCTTGTTCTTCTGACTTGCTTTCCAGTGAAGGACTGAGTTCTGAAACATGGTAGCATCTCTTGGTCATGCTGATTCGTATATGGAGGATCTCCTCGCTCCTCAGGACCTCTCTTTTTGTTGTTCAGCTGTAGTCTGCTGGAATAATTTGGACTTGCTTAGCAGGAGTTGTTACTGCAAAGCTTGTCAAAATTTTCACACGCTTTCAGAGCTAGACAATTTAGTGAACCGGGGCAAAATTTTTGAACAACATCGCCCAAAATGTTTATGGTTAACAAAGACCTACTGTTCCGTTTTTGGCAAACAGCTGTGTTCTGAATACTTGTAGGATCTTTTCAAGAACCATGCGTCCTTCCCAGCAGCTCTCCCCGGGGCTGTTGCAGGCTGGTGCCTCTGCTTGGTGCAGAGGTGAGATTTGCCTCTGGACTGGTCTGCCTGCTCCATCCGTGAGTGTGGGAGCTGGGTAGGAGCTAGTAGTCATTTCTTACCATCCAAGTTGCTTACTTTTTTTAGCATTTCAACCAGAAATGAATTATTTCTTGCCATTGTGCAAGGCAGCCCCTCTGAACCCTTGCCGAGTTTGGGATTTACCACCCCACCACACACACACACTGCCTTTTACCCCACTCCAAGTGCCAGAACAAACACAGCCCACGCGTTTGGACATCAGGCATCCAGGCTGAGGATGAGGGAAAGCCATGCAGCACACCGATCACATGCAGCAAGCGGATCTTTTGCTGCAGTTTTGGTTTAAAACCGGACAATTTGTGCAGGCTGGTTTCGGAGGCATTCGGTTTGGAGCAGGACAAGCAGAGCTGACAAACCGCATGATTGCCTGGCGTGCTACAATAAAGCAGAGAAAGGAGGAGCCTTTGGTGTCACTCAAGAGCTTGACTGTTTTTTTTCAGTAGGTATTTTTCCAGTTCACAGCGGGCCATTGACACTAGAAAGTGCAGCAGCAGCAGCAGCCTCGGTGGTGAAACTGCCGATGTTACAATCGGAGGGAGATAAAGTGAAGTGTTTGTTGGAGGGGCAGTACCAGGAAACGGCTGAGACATCACATGACGGAGGTTGTGCACGCCGTAGCAGGGGGACGTATTTACTTACAGGCGAGACTTCTGCCAGACTCGACCAAAGGCAGTTTTGGCTAGTTATTTGGATTACCTGACCCACTTGCAGTAGGAAGTCATTAGATAGATGGTAAATACCTACCCCACCCTTGGTAGGCAGACAGAGTCTTTGCCAAAATGGTCTAGCTTAGCTTCACGTACAATAAAATATTGTGCCTTTCTAGTTAAAACTGTCCTTTCAAAGACATCAGAAGCTGCTGCTGTTCCAGTAAGCTGCTCCACTTCTTGGCATGCGATCGTTGCGGAGAAAGCCTCTAGGATTTACCTCGTACCACCACCTGGGACACAAATCATACGTAAAAATAAGCCTGAAACTTTTCTAAGGTGCAAATCACTCACTTCTCCCGCTGACGAGAAAAGCTCCCGGGCTCTCTGGCAGGCAGGGAAGTTGCCTGTGATGGGGGATACTGATAGGAGCCTTACACAACCATTCATTTCAAGTGCTAAATAGAGACTCCGCGAGAGTTTTTGCTAGACTTTTTTATCTTTTGTAATGATAGCTGCAGCTAACTTAGCCCACATAACATGCATAGTGATTAATTATTGCTAATTAATTAATGGGTTTAAAATTTGAAGCGTGGTTCCTGAGACATTATGTACAAGTTATCATTTTTAACAATCTATTGCTATTACAGTAATTCTTAACTCTGAATTCTCTTCCACATAAATAGATGAGATTGCACCAGAATCCGTGGCCCGCACCGATGCTGAGCAGTAGCATAACGCTGTGAATTCTCACCAAAATAAGATTCTGGTCTTGCGTACATCAGAATATCATTGGAGAAAGTCCATGAAAAACCAGCAGACTTGTACTAATGTAGCAAGGAACAGAATCTGGTCCGAAATAATTCTGGTTGTGTTTTTGGTGTATATGAGACTTCAGGTACCGATACTTCAGACACTGGTGTGGGCTGGAGCAGTGCATTTAGCAGAAATGGAAGTGAAATTTTTATTTCCTTCAGAGGTCACTTCTCAGACGTCAGGGAGCCATTTCTCATTTTATGGAACTGGGGGACGATCTTGCTTGTCCTCTTCTGCCAAACCAGAGACTGTTTGCTGAAACAGACCTGATCTTTCTGTGTGCACAGGGCTCATGTATAGCTGCTGACTTCGCGCACCGCATGCTTGCTGGGTTGGACAGGCTTAGGAGAGAACAGAGCTAAGTTAAAAAGGATTTATGCTCCTATTCTCCAGGATCATTAGCCACGTATCTACAGTGTTAAGGACAATATGTCGTGTTGGGCTCAGCAGAGGATTGTAATGCACTAAGGGAAAGATCCGTAAAGGACACAGCCCCCCCAGCTCTGAGGCTGGGATTCAGAAGCTTTAATTAGGATGCTACTTTGCCTGCACAGTGTGTTGGGAGAGTTCAGTGTCTAGTAATGGGATTCATAGGAACCAGTACTCTGAGCAGGGGGATTGAGTTAGCGAGCTGGAAAAATGCTGAAGAAAAGGGTAAATTGCTGCGCTTCAGTAGGTACCTAAGCCCTTTTCTTGGGTCTGACCCTGAAGCTGAAGTTTTAGTAATATGTACCAGTCAGCCTGTGTTTACAATTCCACCGAGTTTCCTTAGGGAAATAAATCAAATTAAACTTTTTTTTTTCATCTGACCCTGTTATTAAAGTAGAAAGCTGAGCACCAAGCTGTACTGGAGGCCCGATGTTATACTGGAGCAACACTTCCCTTGTTTCTATCCCATTTACGAATGCCCTTCATCAGCTAATCACTGTTTGGCACAGTATTAAATTTAATCACTGAGCTCCAAAACGTTGTAATGTGTCTACCTACTCCATGGTTCCATTTGGATGGAAATTTTCTATCTCGTTTAAAGACTATTAAAGCCCTGCCTTTCTTACGCAGAACAAAAGGGTGTTGTTTACTTTGTTTTTCATTATTTTCGTATTCAACAAAAGATGATTATTCTGTCTCCTCAGTGCAGAGATCCTTGTGAGCATGTAGACCTCCTCTACTTGCTCTTTTTTCCCCGGGTGACTACAAAATAGAGAGATTTCCTTCATGCTGAAGCTTACGGTTGAAATGCAAAAAAAGCAAATCTTATTTATCTAAACCTTCAAGGTTTTCCTAATGAAGGTATTAATTAAAAAGATGCTGTGAGGCATAATTGAATCAGGAAACAATGTTACAAGGCACACAGCAGTTACGATGAGAATAATGCACATTTATGATTAAGAATGAATCGTTCATGATATAAAAGCATTTGTTTCAGCCAAAACCTTTTGACCTTTTAAGATAGATGCAGCAAACCCACAAACATGTCATTGTTTGTTTGGCTCCCATTGTTGCCGTCACGTCGTAAGATGGAGAATAGCATTTCTGCTCCCTCCGACGGGCGGCCTGTGGGCAGGAGAGCCGGGCCCTTGGTGCTTGGGAGCTGGCAGCCCATTCACAGCCGGCTGATTTTCTAAAGACCCACTTATTGAATGACGCAAGGTGCAAATTATGACTCACTCTGCATAGGTTAAGTTTGTAAAAATCAACCTATATTCATCTTCTTAGCACCTACACGGCTGCATAATGTATTTATTATCTCTGGGGTCCCATTAACCCTTTCAGAGGCCTAAAAGCAATCTGCAACACAACCCAGACAACCTGATGATGCTGAGTGAATTTAATTTTTTCTCTTATATCAGCGGTGGACTGGTGAACAGGGCAGATTTTCTTCTCTCTGGCCTGGATTAGGTCACAGGATGGCCCAGCAGTCTGGTTTTGAGTATTTCCTCCTGTTCTAACAGGCCTCGTAAAAAACACGTTGTTTGCTGTTGGTGTTTGCTGATATGTGACACTGTGTTTTCCAGGTCTCAGCCAGAAGAACCAGGTACCCTTCGATCTCTGAGTCCTCTAATGATCTTGCAATGACACTGTAAGTAATCATTGTTTATTACAAACAGCTTTTTAAGCAGAAGTTTGGTGCCAGTCCAGCACATTTTATTAGCTGAAACATTTCCTTGTATTTCCCACTTGTATTGCAACCTACTTTTTATGGTAGGTTTAAGAGTATGGGAGCCGTTTTGCTGGGCCTGAAAGGCCTTTAAAAGGACAGAACCACCTCTTCACCTTCCCCACCCATCTCCTTCCCCATCATCCCTCCTTTCAAAGGGAGAACATCAGGAAGTTTGGAGATTCAGATGTGGTTCCTAAACCTGTGTCAATAAGGAAGGTCTCCTACCCTGCTGGACATGGTGTGCAGCCGCTTGTTCCTGTATTTCAGCTCTCCTTCCTCTCAGGAAACCCAGACTTCAAGGGAAGGAAATCCCCAAATGACCCTTGTACATATCATTACAAAAATGGTGGATGCTTAAAAAAAAGGGTGTTTACCTTACATGTATGGCTTCATTTCTCCACCTATATTCCCCTACTGCGCATGTTACAAATAATGGTGGCTATTACAGGAGAGCTATATGGGATGCACGCTGGGAAAGGAAGCTTCTCTTTCTTTAACCCTTTGTCTGTAGTCCTAACTCCGGAATTTTCCTACCCTAGTAACATGGCTGGACTAGAGGAGAGACTACCTTCTCTTATTTCTGTGGGTAAATGAATACTGCAAAAAGCTTTTCTCCAATGTTGAATCAAACACTGAAATTAATTTACTTCCTCTCCGCTCGTAAATACTACATGTCAGCTTTCTGCAAGCCACACTATGCTAACCTACTTGCAGAGAAGGTTAGGTAGGAAGGCTTCCTTTCCTACAGAAAGGAAGTAGAGAAATTGCATGTGAAATTATTTACAACAAATTAGCGTGAAAAATGAACATTGGCCAGATCCTTGTCTGTGTCTTTACTCAGGGAACACGTATTATCCTGTGACATTCATGGCCAATCACTTCTAAACATAAAATGTATGTTGCAGAACACGAGTAGGGAGCAGATTGGAACTGAGTATAAAGATATATATGCTGTTTCTCAGCCCATAATAAGACTTATTGAATCCTGATGAATAATAGATGTATTTAAAGGAAATTATGATCTGCTCCTGTTTAATCCTTGAAAGAAAAAAGCAAATTTGCTCATGAATTCTCTGTAATGGTTTACTCTTTAAGACAAAACAATGGGCACTTGATATGAAACACGCTGGAATCAATCAAAAGACCCCCATTTAATGCCCCAAATTTGTAGGCTGCCCAGAAGTCTGTTATGGCAGCTGCCACCTTTACTAACCCGCCAGGGTTAAGACCAGGTTCCTCTTGGGCTATAGCAGTAACGGCTCTGAAGTCTGGCTGAAACAGCCTGATATTCCCGAGGGATCGGGCACAGAGGTGGACCTGTAACACACACTCACCTGTGCGTTACATCAGTGAGTCTAGTATGTGCTGTTCCAGTTGTAGCTCTTGTAAATTAAACAGAGAAATAAGCTGCTCTTTCGCTTCTTGCCACTGCTGAAATATGATCCAAGGCTCAGGTAGATTCCAGCTGTGATCTCGCTCCTTGGTTATGAACATACATTTATGTTCTCAGGACATTATAGCTCCTTCTACACAGGCAGAAATTGTAAAAACAAAATGAACAACGTTCTCTGTGTACAGTAGAGTTATTTAAAGCGCCTGAGGGTTTGAACATAAGCAGACACTGTTCACATACAATATAAGCAAGACTTCTGGGTTTTGGCATTTAAAATGACAATTAAAAATACAGCAGGCATGTTTCAGCAGCTTTATGGGATGCCATAAACATCCAGAAAAGGATTCCAGACAAAAGTAAAGATTCACAGAACAGATTCTTTTCTTCTTTTTGTTTCCTACCTTGGGAATTAGTGTGATGTGTTGTGACACACCACAAAACTAATGAAACCAAAGGAAAAAGCAGAAGGTGTTTTGCTCATTGGAGCTTACTGTAAGAGGGAAAATGCATCTTTGGGAGAGTCAAAGTTTATGATCTGTGGGGCTCTGTTCAGGTAAAGGTTTAGCTTCCTGCTCTTCTGAAAAGCTTGGGGAAAAAAAAGCCCCATACAAGTCTGGAAGGGGGAACACACTTTCCATCTTCAACACGGAGATGGACACAATAGACTCAAAATCTCTCCCTGGCACAAGTTTGCATGCCATGACACTGACTGAATTTTCTTACATATATTTATCACGGGAACAATGCCACTGCACAGTCAGTCAGCTGTTCCCTCTGTAGCCTCCTGACAGTGTGCCTACAGGACTACAAACCTTTGGAGTCTATCGTGTACCTTTAAGCAACATCGTGTTTGCACACATATGAGGCACCTCCTGTTGTGAATGCTTTATGGGCATTAAGCTATGGTGAGAAGAAGAACCTGAATCTCAGGTTAAGGATTTAATTACAAGGCTCTTCTTCCTCAATAATTTTTTTCCTGCCTCTCGTAAACCTTTGACAGAAATGGTAGGGAGCTGGAGGTGGGTTCCTTGGCTTTGGTTTGGTTTTCCTTGATTTTGGTTCTTTGTACTCGAATGCTCTTTTGGAAAAACGCTTTGAAATGTTGTTATGACTCTGAGTGAACTTTCCTCTAGGATGGTCAGCGCTTTCCTAGCCTTAGGAAGGGAGACAGATTGCAAGTCAGCAATGCCTTTTGTCCTGTGCATGCACTGAAACCACGTAGCCATCAACCGAACCACCTCATGATGCTCAGCCAAAAGAAATTCCTCCCCAGCTTCCCTGGGTTTTGCTCAGGCCCCCCTTGCCACAGGAATCAATCGTGTGGCTCCTCTGAAAAAAAAAGAGGATTTTTTTTCTGAAAAATAGCACGTCTGATAGAGCTTTTTGGGTGTTCACAAGGAATTTACCTTCTTCATACACGCAGGGGCCAAGGAACAGTTTGTTTCTTCTTTCTTGTCACTGAGCATCCAGCACTGGGATTGTTTTTCAGGAGTTGGGGCTAAATGTGAATTGCGTTCCTGACAGCCCAGAGGTAAGCAACACCCACATTAGTGAGCCAGAGCCCCAGTCAGGGCAGGAAGAAGTAAGGAAACTGCCCGCTCTCTGCACACAAATCAATCTGCAGTGGCTGGGAAAGAGGCATCTTCCAGAAAAGAGGGACATACAGGGTATCTTAGGGTTACATTTGTATCCTGTGGCTGTGCGTTTG
Source organism: Anser brachyrhynchus (assembly GCF_964034855.1). Lineage (NCBI taxonomy): Eukaryota > Metazoa > Chordata > Aves > Anseriformes > Anatidae > Anser > Anser brachyrhynchus. Next base: position 4,212,204 of record NC_137702.1, on the reverse strand, counting down.
CTTTGTTTTAGTTTTCCTTTCTCCTCCCCCTTAACCTCAGTTCAGGACTGCGTACGTAGGAGCTGTTTTCTCCCCTTTGCCTGTATTTATTTCCTTGAGCTAGGCGACAATTTCACAATCTGAAGAATTCAGAGGCAATCCCATTTTCCATCTCCACCTTGCTAGTTGTAACCTCCAGTTCCTGACCCTGCCCCAGTTGCAATACCATGCTGTGAACCAAAGTTCAAAGGTCTTTCAATTAGCCCCCCCAGCAGTTTTGCCCCAGCAGGGGCATCAGGCGCATCCCCTGGGGTTTCTCCTGGAAACACGACCTTGGGCTGGTTCTCACCCCTCACACAGGTGCTCAGCACAGAGTTAAGTTCATGTCCAGTTAAGAGCTATCTCAGGGGCTTAAGTGGCCATGAAATAGGGTATGATTTTAACACATCCTCTGTGTAGCATAAATTTGATGTTGATTGTAGTGAAACTGCTATGGTGGATAGTCTTTCTAGCTATGAGTGATCGTATGTGCTTACTCGTTTTCAATAGCACCTATGTGACTTTTTCATTTCTACAATCAACCTGAAACTTTCTTGATAAAGTAAGGTTCGTAATTGCTGCTGACACAAAAATCATGATGGGAAAGGGAGTTGCAGCACATCTCCAGAATGCTGTCTTGAACCCCTATACCTTGCTTACCATTGCAGATACCTTCTGCTGTGATGGAGAAGTGGAACCGACCTGAATGTGGGGCAGATTTGAATAAACCCTTTCACCTGTCCAGCAGTGCAGAATTGTTCTTTGCCTTTTATTTGCTCTTGCTGTGCTCAGGCTAATCACAACCAACAAAACTCCAGATGTTTGGGCAAGTGTATCACAAGCCAGTGCACCTCAGCCTTAGGAAATTTATCTTACTTTTCAAGATAATTCCTCAAACTCCTTGACATTTACTCCCATGGGTATTTGTAGACTGTTATGTCTGCCCTTACTTGTTGTTTAACCCAGCAATAAGCATTTAGCTCTGTCCTCATAAATCATTTCCCTTCAGCTCCCTGGCTAGAATGACTGTGTGTGCTCCTAACTATGAAAAACCCAGGCTAAGCCCACCCTTTAAATGACTGCTCCCCGCTGGGCTTTATTGGTGGCACAAAATCGATGTTCAAGCCATGATTTCATTCCTGGCTCACTGCACGATCTTTTGCTGATTACACTGACCTAAGGATCCATAGCCACAGTTCACCAGATTTCTTTCCTGTGTCCTCCTGCATACTCCAAGACTCGCTCCACCTCTTCTTCCAACTTTAAAACCACCAGTTTAGGGTCCCTGCCCCCCTTTCCCCAAGAGAACATCTTCTGGGAGTCCCTGCAGCCTCTGCTCCCACTTTCTTTGTGCCTCACTCTTCGCTGGAGGACTTCTCGGCAGCCAGAAGTTGGCTCCTGGGGGGTAGGCAGAAGGTGGGCTCCCACAGCACATCTCACAGGATCAGTGTCTGGTGGGTGCAGCTCCCTGCAGCAGGGTAAGCAAGAGCGACAGGCTGGATTCAGACCTCCTCAGCCAGGATCCGTGGCAGGAGCTGAGCCCAGTGCCATGTGTGCACCAGCCTACTGGGAGAACATGGGAAATCCTTGCACTCTTGTCCCCCTTCTCCCTGCACCTCGGTGCTGGGACACTTTCTGTGCCCCTCCTTGGGGACCTCTCTGCATTTTGGGAGAGACTTCTTTGGACTGCGTGCATGTGAGTCTCAGGAGCATGGTGGTGAGGCCAGAACGTGCTGTTGGTTAAGGAGTCTTTGAAGGTATCTGGATCTTAAAATAATTGCTACAAAACATCACCTGGATCGGGAATAATTCAGGAGAACCCTGAAAAATGCAGGAAATTTTCCTCGTGTGCAGATTTGCCAATAGCTGCCTAAACTATTCCTTTTACAAACTTCCTTTTACTTTTTTTTTGTTGTTGTTAAATTTTGGTAGTGGTTACAACCACAGATATGAGAAAGCCCGGAGAGATCTCTCATCTGGCATACAACATCATCTCATTAGTATAAGGTATCCTACCACCATGTGTGAAGTAGAATGTTTTCTTTCTAGCTGGTAAAAGTTTGGAAATTGCAAAATTATCTTGCAGGCAAGAGACGTAATGTGACAGAAGACATTTCCCTTCCTAAAACTCAACAAATTTAGATAAGCCTCAAGCCCACTCTCTCTTTCTATCCTACTTGCACATTCATTTTAACTTCCCCACTCTCACCACATTTGCTGCTGTGTTAAATGTGGCTGATCACTGCAGGGCGTGTTCTTTCAGGACCCTTTTGTCTCCAAGGTGGAAGAGTCGTCCATTTGACTCCTAGCAGAAGAAGAGTTTGGTTCTAAGTTGGGGATGACTTGTCCAAAAGCTACTTCTGTTTCACCCCTGAGCTACAGACCTACTCTTTAAAACTCTGAACATTTATTTTGATTTTTATGAAGGCAGAATTGTCTTCAGACATGAGCAAGAGTCCTATGTAAGCATTAATTAAGTTAAATTGTGTCTGGAGAGTTTAGTCTTGTTTAATGGCTTTGTTCAGTTATTCTACCTGTTCATTATCTTTACATAAACATTAAAATCATACAATCATTACATTTTCTCCTCTAAAATAAAGGAGATTCTTATAACAAACTTAACTCTGCATGTTTTCTTTGTTTCCGTGTGAGTACACACGTGCACTTTTTTATTTTATTGAATAACTCCTTTAGCCATGTTTTTCCCCTCTCTTTGCATCTCTTCAGACACGGGGCAAGCACAGAAGAAGAATTCCATGTGTAACCAAAAAAAAAGAAAAATTGGGTTCCCCCTCAGATCTTCATAATCATGGAAGTGTTGTATGCCTGTTGAAGCTGTTGCAGAAAAAGCTACTGATGTTCAGCAAATTGTATTAGAGTTTTCAAAACCATGGCATCATTCTCCGAAATGTGATTTTCTAGGAGCCAAAATGAGAAAGAAGAAGAAATGCAATAATCCACTTGGGAGTGAGGGTCTTTCATTTTGGCCTTAGTAGTTTAATAAAACTTTTAGCTATGTAAACACTTGTTCACCAGGAGAGGTTAGTCATTGTCATGCTTTCTTATACTCTGATACTGCTTTCATATTCTTTTTCTGGGCATTTCTCACCAAGCCCATGAAGTCTGACCTCTTACTCGCTTCTCATATTCATTTATTATATATCAGTTATGCTGTAATGATGACCTTTATAGAAATCCTTCAAGGTACATCCATTAACTATTAGGGCAGCCCTGGCACGTGCTGCACATTCATCGGACTAAATCAGAAACAGAGCTGAAATCCTTTCCAAAAGCGAGGTTGAACGTTTAAAATGAACCAGAGGAGATCTCATCGGAAACATCCTTGTTATCACTGTCCTTTGTTATATAAAAATCATACAGACTGAAATAGGCTGCCTGATAGAAACAGATTCTGCACTAGAATCACCTGAATGAATATGGAATCCGTGCAGTGTAACGATAGACCAGGATTTGCAAAAGTATGCTGTAATCCCTCTGACCTCCTCAATGAGGTGTGAGCATATTATAGGAAGAGATGTTGTGGGACCAAGCTAATAACCTTTTATTACCTTTGTATTGGCTTTGTGAACCTGTTCCAGCTTTCTCTGCCATGAAAACAAGGGAATCCCTGGTTTAATGTTGATCCCATGAATTGCTAAATGGCCTCATGCCCACTGACTCAGGGAAGCATATATAAACTGGGTAAGCAACAGCTAATTACCTCCCGTAAAACATCTCTCCTCTTGAATCTGCTTCTGGATGAGCCATTTTGTTGAATGAGCCATTTGAATGAATGTCTCTTGACTTACATTTAATCCAGCCTCTGCTGAAGTTAGTAAGAGTTAATAATCTGATTTTCCCGGAAAAGGATTTGGACCCTGACTTCAGCAAGTTAGTTTCTTAGAGCAGACCGGCATGTGGTGTGCTGCCTAATGGCACAGCCAGAGCAGGAATTCTGCAGAAGCCACGGGCTGATGATAATTCTCTCGATCCCACTCAGGAGAAGACATTTGGCAGACAGAGCAGAGTGGGCTGATCCATCCCTTCTAACAAGCAGAAGCACAACATTTCTGTGGTTCGCCCTGCAAACACCTTCCCCTTCAGAGGCTGTGCGTTCAGAGCACCAATGGTTGAGGGAAGTGTAGGAAGGTTTCTGTCTACTTCCCAAACCATTTCTAAGAAGAAAAAAAATAGAATTCAGCTGACTTGAACATAAAATAGAATTCATTTAAAATGCTGTGACATTTTTAAAAGTGAGGATTCATTTAGAAAACTTCCATTTTTTAACCATGTTTATACTGGGAGCTGTGGACACAGAATTATCACTACTTCTTACCTGTAGCTGAAAAAGGAGCCATGTACCTCTGAACGTCAAACATGGCTTTAATCTGCTTTGCAGCTTATTTGTTTTGGTTTTCTCTGTTTCATTTCCCTTTGCTGTGTTAAGCTCTGACCCTGAAAGGTGAGGAAGTGAAGGAAATGGAAGAGTGAAATTTGGGGAGTCTGACACTAAAAAACCAAGGGAACCAGAAGGCAGTCTGTCTGGTTGTGAGATTGAAATGTAAGTGGACTCCTCAAATTAATTACTTTGGAACCCACTTACTTGGGTATATGGACTCCCTTAAGCATAAGTCTTACATTATGTCACTGAGATGGCATCTGGGCTTGATTTACGTTGGCACAAAACTAGCTATAAACTGCACATGTGTGCCCATAGTAGCCCCTTTTCAAACAGAATCTGTTTATAGAAACAGGAAGCGTGGCTGCAGCAGGACTACACCGAGCCTCTGCTGTGTCAACAGCGTCACAACTACAGGTATCCAGGATCTGCACCGTGCATTCATTTTCCACGTATTTACGCTCAGCCAGTAACTTGGAACACCATTACCAGAGATTAACGGTGGGTTGATGGAGCAAAAATGACTTATTAGGTGAAATGTACTCTGCTGAAGATGTGTATCTGAACAAGAGCTCCCTTAATCTTTCTCTTTCATACTCTATCTAATCTGTGGCTAGTATTTCATGGTGATAATCTCTCTCGTTTTTTTCTCCCTTGGAGAATGAGGCCACTCTGTATTAATTATATCTGATTCTGTAGTCACGCAATTTATCTTTTAAAAGGTATGCTCCTTCCTGTCTGAATAAATGTGAAGCCTTCAGGACATGTTCAGGGAAGTTTGAACTCCTCACTGTTCCTAACAGTACATTTCAATTTCAAACAGTTCAATACATATAGGCAACATTCAAGATTTCTTTTAAGAGGTAGATAGACAGACATAAATGAAGATCAAAAGCTGTAGGGCATTTTTGGTGACCAAGAAAACTGTATTTTTTGGTTCCTCAGATGCATTGATTTGCATATTCAGCCTTCAAATTGTGTGAGTTGTGAGGTGCTATAAGCAGGCACAAATAACTCTATGATACTTCATCCACTTGGATCTCTCTGCCTGAAGTGAAATAAGTTTTTTATGCTTCAGGAATGCGGCACCCCTGAACATCCTGGTGACACTGACCAAACCCTTCCTGGAGGGGGAGAGATGAAGGTGAAACCACAAGGGCCCTGTCTCTTCTGGCTTCACCAGTAGGAGTTCCCTTTCGTAACATCCCTTTCTTCAGTCTTTAAAGAAGTCTGTAACAGAGACAGTGTTGTTGTGTGCGCCGAACAGTTTTCTCTAAGTTTCTAAGAAGACTTGATGATGCAGAAGGATATATATATATTTCATACTGTATATATTACCCTCTTTTTTTTTTACTTCAGTTGGGAGAATCCCTATGTTGGTATTTAAACAATCCAGATTTTTTTTAGGGCACATCTCATCCTGGCAGTTGGAAGAAAAAAAGATTTTCATGTTGTCTTGGAGAAGCTGAGAGGAAATGCATGTGAATCCTAAAGCCCACCTCCTAATAAGAAACGCAGTTAGTCGATGAAGATTACCTTGACGTAGGAACTGGTACCAGAGTCTTTTAATGAGAAACGTTCTACCTCATGCATTGAAAACCAGTAGTAACTGTGTTGTAGTTCTTGCTCAGTGGCTATAGGTAGTCTCAGAGACAACTTGAGTAGGCTGTAGTAGGACTATTATATTACTCATTGAAGACTTCCACTCCCTTTTGAGATGGTGTGGGAATGTATTTCCCTCAGGGAGATGTATTTCCTACAGCACATTACTTAGGACTCCTTGCTTATTAACTGGTTGCAAGTCTGATAAATTTGTGAAAACATCTGTAGCCTACAGCATGAAAATCAGAGCCAAAGCACCTGCACGTAGTGTTCTGTTGCATGGATTTGTTCATGTCTGACCGCTGAAGATTGCCCTCGATGTCCTGATGTGGTCACTGTTGTTAGGATCGTGGTGCTGAAGACAGCAGCTGCGATGCTCTGTTGGGTTGGGATACCTTTCTTATCCCTTTTGTTGGAAAACTGCTTGCAGGTAAATGCTTAGTCTGAATTATATAGAGCAGTGTCCACACAGACACGCGGCCTTCAGATGCAAAAAGATCTATTTTTCAGAAAATAAAGCATTTCTTTCCAATAGGTAGGAAGCATGGTTTGCAGAGTTCTGCAACGTGTTCCAACTTCTGTCATTAGGACAATGTTTGAGAGAAATTTTTCCCTTCGAAGTCTCTTAAAATCCACCCCAAATTCTCATATTTTACAATCTTTATGCGTACCAACTTTAAATATTTTCTCTGTGCCCTTGAAATGAATTTTCATGATAAATGTAGAGCGATCAGAACAGGATATGAAAAAGGAACCTCTGGAGCGAGCACGGGTAGGACACAGATGTAACAGCCCTCGGAAGCACACGCTGTGCACTGACGTTTCTCGGTAAGGGGACGACATTTTGTTCCTTTTGCCCAATCCTAGCCAGGGATCACGGCCCAAGCAGATGTGTTGCAATAGGCAGAGGAAGCCATCAGTCGTGTCCCTTGATGGCTTCTCCTGAAGATTTGGGGTTATGCCAGCTGCTGCTCCAACCTCCAGCCTTTGACGGTGGTTCCAGCCCGGATCTGGAACACCCCGTTTCCTCCCAGCCGTGCTGTGTCCACGTTTTGGTATCTGTGAAGCAGCGACTGGGTGTGAACCGGGACCAGGGAGCAGCAGCTTCGTACAACTGCACCTTGCCTCTATCTGTGTTAGAATTACCCAGAGGAAATAAAAACATTTCTACTCCTTTTGCATGTAAAGGGTAGGAGCTAAGGAGATCAGAAAGCTAAAGAATGAGATTTGTCAGCTGTGTTGGTCAGAGGGATGTGCAGGTCACTCCGGAAGGCTGCCCCAGAGCCTCTCAGGCTACAGTTAGCTCCAGCCTCAGGTCCTGCGTAACCTCCTCCCTTTCCCCATGCCCTCCCCCAGACCCTTCAATCTTCCTTATCTCGGATACCCCCCATCTGACCCCTTCGTCCCTGGTTTCGGAGCCTCTCCTCCAGAAGCTGGACAAATCAGCAGATCTGTCAGGAGATGCAGGAAGGCGACCAGAGGTTATCTGCGCGTGCAGGTTATCTCGGGGCTCGCTCTCAAGAAACAGTATCTGTGAGCAGGACAAGTTATCCCAGGCTGGAGGCAAGTAGAGCCTGGGCCGCTCAGATCATCGGGGCCAGCTGTCTTGTGGATACGGGTGAAAGACGAGAAGTCTGAAAATAGTGCTAGGGTCGTCCCGGAGCCAGAGAGAGGTGCCTGTGATTGAGAAACCTGGAAGGAAAGTTATTTTCTTCTCGTGTATTTGGGGACTTTGAAATAGCTTCCTGGGCAAGGAAGGGCTTCCTGGAATTCTTCTCAGTGGTTTTATACCCAGAAGGGAATTATTTGACACTGGTTTCAATATAAACGTGGGATTGGGCTTTGCAGCGAGACAGCCCTGTGACAACCCCCTCCAAAATATAATCAGTAAAGTTTTCCCTTGATGCAAACTCTGTCTGCTTCCAAGTTGGACTCCTGCTTGCTCACTCCTTGTCTGGCTTCAACAAAACTTCACAACATTTAGTCTAGCTTTTCCTTGCAGTGCTGAGTCACCCTCTGATTTGAGTGAGAACTAAAATGTTTGTTACTCTAAGTTTTGCGAGCCTCTGTCTGAAATCCAAGTGAAAAAGTCTGCAATGTCAGTTTGTTCAAACAGAAGTTTTTAGAAGAATTCTTATGCCAAATACTTCTGTGTATAACACTTGGATAAATTTTGTTTTCTCTGTCACTTCTGGTCTCTTTAACTATACCATGGGAATCTGAACTGTGGCAAGATCAGTCACTTAAGAAGCATGACCAAAGTAAAACTGAGGTTTTATTGGTTTTAAATAGATTTTTCAATGTAAGAGATGACTTCAGAAAAGACAACACATCATTCTGTCTGCTAAGTTTTCTCCCTGTCCCGTAACAGACTGTAGGGTTTTTATGTCTGAGCTCTTTTTGGGTGTTGTATAATGCACTGTTTGGGGTGTGTAGCAAATGCTGGTCTTTAATAGCTCCTTCGAGGCTTGACATTTGTCTCGTATGAGTTAGAGTAGTTCCTCGTTTCTGTCGCAGCTCATCCTGGTCAGTCAGGAAGCACATAAAAGTGGTTGTAGGTCTGTGCCCATTGAACTCACATTGCAGTGCAGATGGGGAGCGCAGCTTTCTCTGAGCAAAAGATGCTAATTTCAAGCAGGCACAGCTTCCATCCACTAAAACCCCAAAGGCGCACGCAGCCACGGGAGAGCTGACTCTGGGAGATGTGCTGGGGAGCTCTGAACGTCAGACATCAATCAGTGACTGGAAAAAAGCTCGGCAACGTCAGTGCTAGCAGGGCTGTAGCTCTATGGGCAGGGCAGAAAGCAGGGCTCTGGTGCATATGCAGTGACTGGTGGGGTATGTATGGACCACAAAGATTTTGCAGGGTATTGGGGATTGCGCAGATATAACCAAGGCCATAATTTTCAGGACCATACTCATGCACACAGAGGAAAATTTAGTTTGCAGAATTCTTTACTGGTGATGAAATGTGAGCCAGAAAGAACTGTTGGGTTTTCTGATGTCAGCGTGAGCTGGCAGAGTTGGCAATCAGAGAAATTATCCTTCAATTATAGGCTAAACAAGTTTAAAAGAAGTCACCGAGACATGGTTGGTGTGGAGCCCCATATTGCTATTTCTCTATCTGCCTCTCAGAAAAAAAAATAAAAGACGTGCTTAAAAGATGTGCTTAAGAGTCCATAAGCTGCTCCCTCTCCTTCTCCCTCCTCAGCTGAAGAATTAGCCTCTTTGTCATATGTGACAGCTGTACAAGTAACAGGAACAAAACATGTAGGTGTTGGGAATAAAGTCATTAAACAACGTGCTATTTGTTAAGCACATCAAGTTCTGGACAAATTCATACTATAGCTTCTCTGTTTCATGTGCTCAGGTGATAAAGAATATTGAAGAATTTCCAGCAGTAAAAATTGAATTTCTTGCCTTGAATCAAACTGTGATTCAGAATGTGAATGTCACTGAGATACGGGCTACAGTGAGAATATATGACCGCTGTTTCCATTTACCCTGTAATTAGAGGGGCTTTTTGTTGTTGATGCATGAGCTAAGATAACCTCTGCAGGACTAAGAGGAATAACAAGAATTAAAGTCCACTTTCATCAGAAAAGACAGTAGTTGATAAGCAATTATTTGAAAAATGTTACATTCGGTGGTTCTTCATTGAAAGGGCTGTATTATTGACATGGAAGTGTTTCACGGTAAGAATTGTGCTCCCCCAAACAATAAAATGGAATGGAAACAGCCTTTTTTTTTTCTTTTTTCAATTTTAGCATTTTTTCAATCTATGTAACCTTAATTATAAACTTTTTTTCTGAATTTTCTGTGATCTATGATATGATAATGACTTCATATCATTATATGTTATGATCAGTAAGGATAAATGATAAGATTAAATATTAGATGTTATATATTCATATATATAACATGGCTCCAGTTTGGCTATGGCAGTTGCCATCAATACCTATGTGCAGAAGGAGGCATCTAGCCCTTAGGCACCGTTCATACACCAGGGAAGTTTGGGAACTTCTGGTCTCAGGGTTGGAGGCACCCACTAACATTTTTTTCTGTGCACTCCCCCAGGTTTGAGCCTACCTACCTTCTCCGTAGAGTTTTTAAAATGCCATTACTCTGAGTGATTCATCGCCCACACAGGGAGGGAGGAATTCGAATCAGATGGGAAGCAAAGCGCTCCCCACTGGGAAAAGGAGGAGATAGGGCTTCTGGCAATGGGACGAGTGGGGGAGGAAATGAAACCACTGCTGGGGAGAACGGGGTTCTGTGCAGGGGCATATACTGATCTGGTTAAATTGGGCCGGGATGTGAGAGCAACAGAATGGCAGTGGGGAAAAGGAAAATGTATGCACATCAAACCCCATCCATAGGAAAAACAAACAAACAACAACAAAAAAAAACAACCTGGGGGACAATGCAGTGATGGGAGAAGGAAGCCAGACGTTTTCCCTGAGGATACCCAGCTTGCCTGAGGTAACACTTGCCTTTCTGGTTCGTTCCAAACCTGATCCCTGTGTTACAGAGACGACGGCACCTCTGGCCGTGGCCATGTGGGCTCCAGCAGCAGCATGGGCAGTGGGAACCCGCCCCGGTGGTACCTGGCCCACAGCTCCCCGCATGTGATCTTTGGCTGCCCTGGCTGTGCAGCCAAGATGCCGAAAACAGGGTAGAAGAGATCTGCAACAGGAGAGGATCGAGGGAAAGGAGATCTGCTTGTGTAGTTAGCTGGAGGTTTTTCTGGTTACAGATGAATGTATTTTTACCTGATACTTTGACATATCCCTTTCGCGGTGAACTGAGCTGTTGCCTCCCATTGCTTGCCTTTACTACACCTTGGTTACAAGATAGAATTTCTGCCTCCTTGTGCTATAGATTTGGTCCTGACCTGGTCATTGTCCTAGAGGCTTACTGGGGAGGGAGCACCTGGAGCTGGCCACCAGTGCAGGTGTTACCATGACACAGTCCAAGGCTCTAGGGGGTAAAGTGGTCTATCTTTTATTTTCCCATATAAACATCACCACACTCGTCTCTGTCAAGTATCCACAAATCTGAGGTAGGCTTTTGTAAGATGTTTCTAAGATGCTTTAAAAAAAAAATCACTTAGAGTGCTCCCTGTTTGCCTTCTTGTTTACAAGTCTTGAGCATGCAGATAGGTTGCACTTTCAAGCTCCTTCATGCAGTCGGGGTTTGAGAAAAAAAATGTAGGCATAATTATATACCTCCAGGAGCTGGATCTCATTCAACTTGCAGTATAAATCACAACAGTTAGTAGGATTTCACACATTCGCCAAATGCCTCAGTTGCACTAGTTTCCATCTATTTATGTATTTACATGCTTATTTACTGCAAAGGTGCCGCAGAAGTACCAGCTATTTTGTTTAGATAAAATCAAAACATGTCCTAAAACATTCCTAAAAGCGAGAGAGGGAAATCGGATAGACTCTGATTGCTAAATTTAGACAGATTTGCCACCTTTTTGTATACTTGAAGGAGAAGCTTCAGGTGGAAAATACCTGCTCTTCGTTATGCAGAAACTGGAAGCCAGCCAAAATGTTAGCCAGTCTGGGCAGTCTTCTGGGCTGAAAATGTCTCCTTCTGTCTCAGTGGGAGCCCCAGCCGAGCTGTCCATGATACTTAGGCACCAAGGAGCTTTCCTCATCTCTGGCTGCCCCTATTTCTTGGTCTCTCTCCTTTCGGAGAAGGTTCAGAATGCTTCTTGAGTATATTTTCTGTGTTTTGAGATAACACGTGGAAAGGAAACTTCTTGATTTTTTTTTTTTATCAGTTCTTGGGGAAGTCTTTTCTTTTTTCCCTTCTGAAATTCACATGACTGTCAGGAGTCGAGGAGCAAATAGGTAAGTAAGCACCAAAAACAAACGCAGCAGAGCCAGCCATCTGCTGTGCGGAGGAGGGCCGACTCCTACAGCTCTGATCTCAGCACGAACGCACGGCATCTGTGTGGGGCTGGGGCTGGCGGTGATGGGGATGTGCCGCACAATTAGCCAGATGAAGATCTGGCACTCACACACCTTGGGGGATGAGGTGCCTGGTGCCCAGGCAGCTTTCCACAGCAGCCGAGGGAGCAGAGGCAGAGGGGGAGAGGTCTGGGGGCACGCAGGGCTCTTGCAGGTTCCTTACTGGAAAGAGGTATTCATGGACAAGCGGGGCTCTGTGCCACTGCTGTTTTAAGTGTTGTTGCGTCTGTTCCTTGGGATATAAGGAAGTGTCGCAACAAAAATTCAGAAGTGGTTGCTCAGCCCAACTGAGCTTCAGCTTCCTTCCTCGACGAACCTAATGTGAACAGCGTTCCCTAATGGCCCAAGGGGAGGCCAGAAGTTCCTCGTTGTGGCTCTTGTGGGAGCTTCTTCAGGCTGTGTGGATGCCAGGGTGAATGGGTTCTTGGCCTTAGCTTCCTTGAAATTACAAGTCCTGGAGTCAGAACAGCCCCCGCGCAGCGCCAGTCCGCGCTCTGCTCTGCCGCAGCACGGCCAGCCCCGAGGCGAACTTGCTCACTCCTCACGCGTCCATCGGGCAAAACCAGCCGGGCTTCTGACAAATACTGCTTCTGATCTCTGTTTTGAGGTCGTATTTAGCTACTGCTGAGAGGAACCTTATCTTTATGGGAGCAAATCTGCTGATTTAGGGGGCTGGGATAAGGTGAGCTGTCGGCTGTGGTGGAGCCAGCAGTGGAACTGGGAGTGGACGCCAGGCTGCTAGGCAGTGACCCCCCTGTTCCGTGGAAAGCCTTGGACCTGCTGTTATACTGCCACTTCTGAGTGGAAATAATGATGATATTGCCTGAGGATACTCCTGAAGACTTGAGTAGTTTGTATTCCAGCAGGCTTCAAAGACATAAATGGCTGTGCAGTTGCAAAGTGTTATTTTCTGCCACTTCTGAAAGATGCTCCAGGTTTCTGTGAGATTTATAAAGCAAAGTAGAAAATTAGGCTATTTACTCTAGCATTCACTGGAAAATTAAGTTTCTATAGAAACTACCACTTCAGAGGTATTTACATTTCTCTACTGTGAAGCATCTTGAGAAAGCATTCCCATAAATAGAAGTTATTACATTTGTTATAATACGATAATATTTACAAAAAAGCGTTTGTGTTCTAAGTATTATTGTTAGATTGCTATATAAATCCCAGATCCATTGAATATATTGTCATGTTTATAACAACTGAAAACTAGCAGCAGAGAAGAGACTCAAGGCTCCCCATAGGAAAAAAGGCTGTGATGTTGTAAAAGTAACGTGTGAAAATTCCTTCGTGCCCTCCCTGGTGATGAATCGGCACCAAAGCAGGAGATTTAATCAAATATCTCCATCAGAACGGATTCTTTAATAACTCATTTCTGAGTAAGGTAACTAGGAAAACGCTAACATTTTTAGCTTTAGGTGGGGTGCTGGCTGCGTATGCAGTTAGAATGCACGTAGTTGTTACTGGTACCTAGCTTTGCAGTCTCCTTCAGCTCCCCAATGCACCACGTAAGTGTAGTTTATGCACCTCGTCAAATAGCTGTAGCATCTATTAGTGGTAACAGTAGAAATAGGACAAAGCAAATATAAACAGCGTTGGCTGTATTTGCAGTGGGGGATTAGGGAAAGTATGTTTGGAAAGGCTGCTGAGCAGTGCCCTGTGCACGTGTATCCCTGCTTCCATCCCGCTCCATCCCTTTCAGGGAACAGATTAAGCACTGCAAGAGCTTTAGAGCTTCCTTTCCAGTAAGTAGGCCCAGTGCAAGAAATGAGATTACAACCCACAGAAAACACCACCTGCCAGTGTCTGAATTTTGTAGAGAATCTGGGTTGCCGCTGTTGCGTACAGTGGAAACAGGAGTGTGAAACTCCCTAGGACAGAAGGTCTGGGTCCAGCGTCACGTCCTTACAGCTCACTCTGTTGCTCCTGCAGATTGCAGCGATTAGAGTATGAAAGAGGGAAATATGGTGCTGGATTAGGAGAAGGGACAACCCTACCCATGTCCTGAGGGGATCAGTCCTCATAGACACTAAGGAAAAGAAGGTGAAAAGCTGTCTGGCAGTCAGCTGTTACCAGATTTCTTGGTCTGGAGGTTGCATCCAACCTGTTGTGTCTATTAGATATTGGATCTTACCCTCAAGTTGAGTCGAAGGAATTACAGCTGCGTTGGGAATAGGAAGGTGCCTTGTCCTGAGCATAGCCCAGCTTCCTCAGGAAAGCTTCTTTAAAAACACACCTAAGAGATTTAGGTGCCTGAACGTCATTGATGTCCTTTTTGTCAGCTGAATGCTTTGAAAAATGTTAACCAAAGCCTTTAATCAGTCTGGTAGCAGTGAAAGTCTATGCTCCAAAAGTAAATTACTCACTCCATTGATAAATAATGGCTGAAGTGGTTCTTGGTACCAAAACATCTTATGATGCTTGCTGCAGGTGCATGAGTAAAAAACCCCTAGGTACTAGTGTAATCACTTCAAGGTAATAGTTTATGTCAATTAACTGACCAATGCAACCCCCAAATAATAGCCAATAAAAAAGGAGGGGCTGAGCTGCTGTTTCCTAAATCAGATTTGCTCTCAGAGAAATGGCTGAATTACAGCTCTTGATAGCAACGAATGCAGCATGTTGGTGCTGTCTTGACCCATTTCGTAGATTGTGGTATCTCTTCCATGCCTTTGTTTTGTTGCTTTTCTTGCCCAAGACTTCTCAGAAGCCTTGAATACAGGACATAACACAGATCCTGCCCTGGTAGCAAATTGTGCAGTCTTTTGTTTCAAGCACACAGCACGCACCCAGACTTGCTCATAAAATATCCATAGCAAAATCATGCGATGCCTGTCTCTCTTATACATTTTTAAGAGCTGTGCCCTAAATCCATTAAAGGACTGAGAGGCATGAATAGAAGAATAATCCGTCCTACCACATGTGTGAGAAAGGGGTTGGGATCAAGTAACTGTACGTACAGAAAGAACCATGTGAATTTGGGCACTCCCAAATTCTGCTGGGAGAAGGGAGCACCTCTTGCAGTCTCCTTCTTTTGTCCGAATTGTTGGAAAGTATTTTGCAACATGGCATGGAGGAGCTTGCTACAAAGGAAATGGAGATGGCATAAAGAGAGGTCAGAGAAATAAAACGGCAAGAGTCAGAAGATGGTGAGGATAAGGTGTACCAATAAAACGTGCTTTCTGATTTAGGGACAACAAAGTGGAGGGAGTGGCGTGTTAGGTTAAAGCAATTACTTTCACATTATGAGGTGGCTGCTCTTATTTCAGAAGTGAGCCTTGGAAATCCAGTTTTATACCTTGGAAAAAATGGCCTTCGTTGTTGTACCCCAGGAGAGATGCAGAGAACCTAGTGACGTCCCAAGTAACACAGGCAGATGTTCAAAGGAGAAGGGCATTAGCCACTCAGATTGAAAGAGAACTGGGTGTCTACCTCCCTAAGGCGCTTTATAAAATTACATACACCAGCTCTTGCCAGGAGTCCTCTCATCTGATCATTTCTGTAGAACTGGAGTGTCTTTAATTTGGAAAATTGACACTCCGCCTACGTGTAGGCGCCAGGCACCTCCTTTTCCTATTCAGTGCCTTGCGTCTTGGCATCACTTGCTGGTCCCCTCAGAGATACGTTTCACCCTTTAGCCACGTCCAGGATCATCCTCAGGATGTCAGCCATACAGACGGGGCTCACAAGCAGCTGCCTTTGCTCCCCAGAAGCCGGGAGGTGGTGGGGAGGGGACGGAGGCGATGCTCTTACTTGGAGCAAGGTGCTGCATCGCTGCTCCTCTGCCACTGCCGGGCCATGCAGGGTGCCTTGCACTCACCAGGGCCCATCCTCTGTGTTCCTCTGTCTTCAGGCAAGTTACAGAAATGAGTTGTGTTGGTATTTTTGTGAGAGCTTAGAGCTGTAAAGCTCAGTGCAAATGTCTTTAGTTGAGCGTACGTGTGCTCTGAATGCAGCCCCACACAACCACTACCACGGGTGAATTCCTCGGCGAGTCGGGAGCTGCCAAGAAAGCAGCACAGCCTTATCTGTGCAGAGGGGCTGAGAAAAAATGTGGCTTCTGCGTTTAGGAACTGATTTCCATAGAATTTACTCCTCTAAAAGCGTACTCGAGAAATAGATCACGTATCGACTCTTTGCAATTGGGGTCACTCCTCTGAGTTTGTTGGAATTCCTTGCCTGAGCAGAATCGGTGGTTTTTATTCAGAAAAAGGCCAGAGGACAAGGCAGCCTCCATATGCTCTAGGATTTCACTCTGAAGAAAATCCCTTTGACAGAATCTTCAGTAACTAACTTATCACACAACTCTAAAAGCAAAATTTACTGTAAATATTAATTTGGGATTTTTCTATCTTGGTCATCTGCTTTTTAAAATGACTTTTTACTAGAATTGCCTTTGCAGCTTGTGTTTCTCTTTTCTACTTTCGGTTTCCCTTCTGTACTGCATCAGTTGTAAGTAGGCTGTGGTTTTCTCAAAATGTAGCTGTGATGTTTGCTGTGTTTTCTTCTATGATATTTGTATTTAAAAAAAAAAAAGGGGGACCAGCTATAAAAAGTTGCTAAAATCTAATTCCTCATGCATTTAAGTTTCTACCATTCAGGCAAGTTTAACGTGTACGGTATAAATGCTTCACCAAGATAATGTGTTTGTATGTTTATAGCACACCTTACTTGTGCTTATTTTGAGATTTTTGGTAATGGTTTTATTGTTATGGGGTCCCACTGTTTTACAAGTGGGAACTTGGATCCTGCATTTGTGTTCCTGGATCCCAAGTAATGTCATTATGCTTCTGCCTGGAATAGGAGCCCACCCTTCTGGTTTGGCTGCTGGTGAGGAATTACAGTTAGCAAAATACCTTGACTTTCTGCACTGCTCTCAGAAGAGAGCCGCTGGTATTTTAAAGCTTTATTTTCCATATTTCCATTTTGATACCCTCTCCTATTCTGATCATTTTCATATGGCAAGGCTGATTCTCTGTTCTCTCCGTTTTAAAACTCTTCAGGTTACTTCAGACAGAAATTTTCTTAGTCAGTAAGTGACCTCAGCTCCGGTTATCATCAGCCTCTACTGACATCAGCAGTACCTGTTTTGCAGGCCTTTCTTGTAGGGTTGTTAAATGTTCTCAAAGAAGTTGGATCCAGTTTTGTGCTAGATTTCTACATGCCTTGGTGATACCAGGTGCAGAAATAATTAGAGCTGCTTGCCTGATCTAGAACCAACGTCTTCTTTTGGTGATGAACAGAGGATATCTGGGAATTTCAATGAGGGCATCAACCAAAGGGCGGATTCTGCCACTCTTCATCAAATCGGGCGCTCCCAGGTTCCCTGGGCAGTGCCACCCCACAGGTTCCTGTTTTCTGTGCGTAGGCAGAGGTGGAGCAGCCGTGTCCTCTGCGTGGTGCCCTGGCATTTGTGCTGCAAGCGCTCTTGTCCTTCCTGTGCAAAGCTGCATCAGCCTTTTGGGGCCGGGCAGCTGCCCGAAATGAACCATTTCCTTCAGATCTCGTTCGCCTGTAACAATCTTGAACTTGTTGACCTATGTGCCTATTAATTATTGATATAGCCTTGCATTATTTAGGCTTGTTTCAGCAGACGGATACATTATTACCAGACAGACATTTGCCAGACAGGCTGATAGATAACATCCTAAAAAAAGGCTCAAGTTGCATTTGTCCAATCAAGCACTGTAACTTCATTAGTTTCTCCCCTGACCCCTGCCTCTCGCTGGCAAATTAGTGCTCTGCTACCTTGAAACCTTAATAGAAGTCTGAATATAATAACCATCTCTTCAGGCAGCAGGATTAATCTTGACCTTGGTGGATCTGTGGTTCTGATGCTGGTCCGTCCTCAAAAATACAGAGGAAGTCTCTTAACCAATCCTCTGAAGCTGTTTTTCTTAAGATACAAGAAATTGTTTTGTTTGTCAAGCCCTTACCATGGAAAGGAGAACTGATTTCTGCCTGGTTGCTACGAGCTGTATTGCAACACGCCAGAGACTCAGGCAGGGCTCGATGTGTATCTCCCAGGGAAACCTGCCTTTGATTTTTTAAAACCCCGCTGCAGTCATGTTGTCTATGGATCCCAGAAAAAGGCATATCGAAACGAATTAGCTGTAATTTAAAACATGCACGCTGAGGGTTTCAGAGCCTTTATAGCTACAGTATAGCTTCCACCGAAGCAAGAACGAAGTAACGCAATCGTGGCAGTCATATCCAAACTGCGAGTGCCGTACGCAGGCAGAAGTGACGAGCAGTGCCGAATACGTGACAGGCGTCTGTGTGCTGCCCTCTTCCCTCTTTCTGTGCTCGTCATGCTTCACTCTGTCGCAACCAATTTCTCCTGTGATGTCAAAATCCCACTCACTGCTCAGTACACCGTCCACATGAAAGCAGAAGAGGCAGAAAAGAGGAAGGAAAGCAGACGAGGGAGGATACAGACAAGAAATACAGTCTCGAGTGTTTGGAGCCAGACAACTCGTTTGTTTTCCATGGGTTTCCTCGGGAGGCAAAGTCAGCTTTGGGGGAACAGTTTCAGAAAGATGTAGGTGCCGTTTTCAAAAGCGATGCAGCTCCCAGTTCTTAATGTCACCTGGGTACTTAGTCCTGCGGTTAAACACACCGGGGGGCTTTCAGCCTGTGTAGCCTCCTAACTCCTTGGATGCCAGCGGTGAATTTTTCACCCTTTGTGAATCACTTCTGTCTCATTTCTGATTCACTGCTACAGCAGAGCCGTGTCCAAGCGCCTCGTCAGGCTCCCTTAGTTCAGCCTCGACCCGAGCGATATGTTTCACCCCACCGCTCAGGCTCGTTTTTCTTGTATGCTGCCCTTACTATGTGGGCTAGCGTTTTGCCTGGCTTTCAGGAACACCAGCCACGTGTGCTGCCCTTTCCAAAAACAAGTTCCTCACCCTCAAGGCCGTTGTTAATCCCTTCGTTTCTCCCCATTCAAGCACACAAAGGTCCAGCCTTGTTCAGTTCTCATTGCCTGGCACAGCTGAATAAAGCGAAGCAAAGAGAAACACATTGTTTGGGAGGGAAGCATCAAAAAAACATCTTCAGGTTTGTCAAATAATATTAACAACAGACAAAACAACAAATGAGGAAACTTAGGTTGTTTTCCTCATGGCTCTGCAGTGTATCTTGGGTCTTGGTCAGCACCTTTAATATGACTAGGTTTCCCCCTGTTGTTTTTTTTTTTCTTTTTTTTTTTTTTCCAGTAGTTCTTTATTTGAATAGATGAGCATCAGAGTGTAATAGCCCTCCCTTCTAGTCCTGGGGAAGATGGAAGAATTTATCCTGTGACACATTGTGGGTTTTATTTCCATATAGAGACAAGGAAGCAACTAACTCCAACACTCCAATTAAATTTCAAGTCTGACATCAATAAATGTGTAAAAGTCCCTAACACTGAATGCACAAAAACTCTGTAGACTTTCTAAATTATTTCAGGCTAGTTTACTGAAATTAAATTACATAACAGTCACACAGACCAGCACATTCTTATGTAAAACTGTACAAAACAAGTGCTGTGATTTTAACTGGGCTGAAAAAATAAAACATTAAGTGTAATTTTTGTCCAGGGACATGTGGTAGCTTTTGAAAACAAAAAGGAAATAAATGATCCAAGTCACACAGAACATATGTCTGCCAAATTATGATAAAACATATACCATATCTGGACATTTTAAGTGTGGTTAGTAATTCTTGCTGCTGTTGTGGCTGGAGGCTTTTGCAGTGCAGAAAGGCACATGTTACAGTGCAGAATGATTGT
Source organism: Anser brachyrhynchus (assembly GCF_964034855.1). Classification (NCBI taxonomy): domain Eukaryota; kingdom Metazoa; phylum Chordata; class Aves; order Anseriformes; family Anatidae; genus Anser; species Anser brachyrhynchus. Next base: position 4,192,427 of record NC_137702.1, on the reverse strand, counting down.
TATTCCTACTGCATCGGGAATAATATAATCCTCTTGCAATAATGTGGTGGGTTCTGAGCCCTTCAGCTGGGGGAGTGCTGGAAACTTGCAGGAAGACGTTGTTCAGTCCTGCTGACTGTGGTATGGATCACTCATTATCCCGAGCAGGATATGCAGGAGACAAACTCAGCCTTTGGTGTACAAAACCCTAAACTTGGAGACTGCAAGGTCCAAAGGAATGGTCAGCGTGTGATCGGCTGAATGCAAGCAGTCTGGTACCAGGATCTCTGGCGCTATGCCCTGGAGTTGCTTTGTTAAAAAAGCCGTATGAGAAGTGGTGTGTTTCTGTTCTCCCTATCGTGTGCAGGCTGCGTTTTGGGAAGAGAGGCTGTGGTGGAGGCTCCTGCCATGCCAAGAACACTCTCCTGCTACGTAGAGGATCGAAAGGCACTCGCCTGCATCGTCATGTCACAGTTCATGCCACGTTTAACCCAAAAGGCACGCTCAGAAGTATTACCACGGTCCCTCCAGTAGCTAAGGATCTGTTTGTTCCCCAGATTCATCATCGCATCCATGCCCATCATCCTATCAGCTGCCTGAACTTGACTTCTACAGCTGTCACTGCAGCCTGAACCCCGGCTCCTGGAGGCTGCTCTTGGAGCACAAATGCCCGGGTCCTGCAGCTCTGCCGCTGCATCCTTGCAGTGCTGAGGGCAGTGCAGCCGTGGTGCATTTCTGCCTTTGGGTGCAAAGTATTCAGGGCATGGGCCAAGAGTGTAAAGTCTTAATTAGTTTTTTCTTGTAGAGCATGATCTCATATTGTAGGTACATGTGTTCAGCTGTCAGCTTGATTCTTGCAACAAAAAGAAAAGCAAACCAGTAATAAATAGAGAAGTTGCGTAAGCCAATCTTCAAATAATGGCATTGGGTGGAACATGTGAAATAGGAGCTGTGGCTTCAAAGCACATTGCTGCTTCCCATTCCTCCTTTGAGTGTGGTATAAATTACAACTGTTTAAAATAATGCAGCAACCAAGGAAAATATTGAAAGCCTAAAGATGCCTCTGTATTCCTCCTACTAATCCTGTTTCGGGTTTGTAGACTGAGAAAAGGAGAACCGAGCCCCAAGACTTGTTCTCGTCCTGTGCAGACCAAGTGGTTTAGTTCTGGTGTACTGAGCAAAAAGCTTTGTGAGTTCACGTTCATATTTACTGGTGTGACAGTCACTGATGTTGCGCAGGGCTTTGAGGTCCCAAGTCACAAAGAACTGAGTAATCAAGCACTGACTTTTTAATATTCTCTTGAATGAGAGTGGGAAGGTGTTCCTCAATACTTGAAGAAATCTCGCCTTAAAAACTAAGGCATGGCATTCCAGAAATATGGCAATACAGCTTGTAAAAAACTTCCATCGTTTCAGTTTTTTAAAGGTCTTAGTTTAGATTTAGATGGTAATGATTCATTTTTGTAGCATTTCATTGTATCACATGATATTTTTTTTGGTGAAGGCAGGTTAATGTGACCAGTAGATGCGTATTTATCTACCAGTACATTAGTATTTAAATAGATGAGTAGTTTAAATGATTAATACTGTTCCAGATTTCTTTAAACATCATCATTTAACTTTAAGCCACAAATATCTTATTTAAAAAAAAAAAAAAAGAAAACCAAAACATTTCTTCAGATGTTTGGTTTTAATACCGTGGTGGTATGCTATACCTGAAATGGGAATGCATTTAAAGTGGCAGAATGTCCTCATCCTTTATGGTAATATAAATGCTCCCAAACACGTATTGTAAAATCTAAATTTCAAAGCACTGAATTCCACAGGATTCTGTAGTTCTTTCCAGACTACATCCAGAAACAAAAGGAAATACTGAGTTTTAGTCTTTCTTAGAGAAACCATTGACACAACTTCTGACTTCTTACGTACATGGCAGTATCACAAAATTCTGCAAAGAATATGAGAAGAATGGGTTCTTTGGGAGAGAGGTATCTGACATATTGATTGCCAGAGCAATTCTCCTAGCCCACAGCTCACTCTTTGCCATACTCATTCCTGGGGACCTCTCTGACATGGAAACTGAATTACCTCAATGAATTATTCTCATGCCCCACAGCTCACTCCAGGCCCTCCTCTTTCTACAGGGCGTCACGTGCCGTTAAGTACAAGCTTCATGCCACAGTGCAGGAAGGGACAAAACCACAAAACACTGTGTCTTTATGAGAGAAAAGCAGTTTCAGACCTGAAACACTTTGGTACCTACATTTTAGGGTATTTCAGCTTACTAGTCAAGTTTAAAACTCTCATCCCTAATGTATCTTTTTATAGAAGTATCCTACATTTAATGATACTGCAATACAAATCCTTAGGACTTCTTGCACAGGTTAAAGTTATAACCTCCTTTTGGTTGTGAATTAACTTGCATTATCAGGTAGGGCAAATGATGCTCTTGATGGAAATGTTACCAACAAATTTGTTTACTTGAATCTAGACATAAACATGACCTTTGAACTTTCTGAGGAAGAAGCTCCTTTTTAACACATATTTTTCACCAGAAAACCAAAAGCTTGGGAATGATTTTATCCACGATTATTTGCGCAATCATCTTCATCTTTTTTTAATGAAATGGTAATCTTTTATGGGGGAGGGATGAATTATTTTCTGGGCAGTCCTGTTCTGCCCAGAAAACCATCTAACATGGATAAAATCAAGGTTTTACAACTACTTAAATGGATCAGTACAAGAGGGAGTCATTTACACTCCCCTGGAAGCGGGGAGTGGTGCGTATGCACTATCATCAGAGATTCTTGATTGAACCTCAAGAAGAATGCTGTTATGCTTTTTGCATTAATTATGCTTAAAAACATCCCTCTAGTGATACCGATGCCAATTTTTAATTGATACACTTAAATCAATTCCTTCATGGACAGACATTTGTTCATTAGGAGCTCATTTTTACGCATGGCCAATCTCAAAGAAAGCAAGCTAATATTGTTCCGTCAGCAGCCAGGTACATTAGGGAAGCGATTGCTATACGTCTCCTTCTGATGTGTTTTGATGGTGTTCATTTCTTCTGGCATGCTTTTAGCTCCCGGTGATTCAGATGTGTCAGCTACTATAGCTGTAAGGAAACACTGATGATGGATTTATAACATCCAACTTAGTGACCTGAAAAATGGCAAAGTATTTGCTTTTGAAGCAAAATTGGTTTTAGCCATAAAAAAAAAAAAAGAACATGCTTCCTAAATCCCCCTATCTGTATTTCAATGAAACATTTTATCTTGCTTATAATTCATGACTCTTGCCAGATGAAGATTTCTCAATGAGATGGAGTTGGGGTAGCTACTGAATTTAGGGGAGGGAATCAGCTTAATCTCTTTAAAAGTGTCAATTAATCTGTATTGTGTAATGGTTCTGAAATGTCTCCCTGTGTATATTAAGGAGGAGTTTCTCCAGGCGGAGAGATGCTAGAGCTCTGTCAGGGCGATGGTTGTCCTGGGAGGGATGCTCTTCAGGTTGCCTTCTGGGAACAAATGAAGCTTACTGGTGGTGGTGATGGTATACCGGTTTTAGAGCAGCTCCCATCTGAACTCAGGTCTTGCCATGCTAGGTATTGAAGAGGTATGAAGGAGATCACAGCCTCAGTGACAGATGTTAGCACTCCAGACAGAGGTAGGTTAGAAGAATGAAATGATTAGCAAAAAATCGCAATATTTGCAGACGGAGCTTTCTTCCAGCAGCAAGATCGGATATCAGGGCTTCAGTTCTGGTCTCCTCATTCAAGCCTGTTGTATTTCTGAGCAAGCTGTTCCAGCTTAAAAAAACACCATAGGTTATTAAATAATGAATTGGATGTATCTAGTATTTATTTTCCATGTAAGTTCTTCCAGTGGAGGAAGAGCTCCCCGGGACAGTGTCAGCTCTGGGCCACTCATGCTAGATTTGTTGAAAGCTTTGCTGAGTCTCTTGAGAGAAAAAAAATAATCTGCCCAGCAACAGTCCCACTGGATGAAGCCAAGAGATCTCGGTTCACTTTTTGGCCTGACTACAGATTCTCCCATGTCTTTGGATAAGCAGTTTAACCCCTTTCTTTCCCAGTTTACCATCCGCAGAATGGCAGTGACAGGGTTTCCCTCACTGATGAGTCACAGCCTTGTACTCAGGACTCAGGTATTATCCTAAACTGTAAGACAGTAAGAGAGATCTGTGATGCATTCTGGACTGTTTTGTCTCAAACAAATAGGGTCTCCCCAGTGCAAGTTAAATGTGATGTCTCTAATACAGTCCTGTTTTGACGGCTAGCTGGATTAGGAAGGACAAGTAAGAGGGACTGGTTTTTAAATGATGTCTGTGCTGCAAGTCAGATGAAGCGTTTTGAAGTTGAATAAGGTGATGTTGATGTTGGACAGAAGGAGTCAGATTATTTGGCTTTGAAGTACATCAGAAAGTGGCTTCTTCTCCTCCCTTCCTTGTCAACTACTGTAATTCTCCCACAGGGAGAATTTAGCTAGTACAGGCTACCCCTGGAGCACCTCGAAGTGCATCTCTAATAGGGCCACGGGGATTTTCTAGTCTATAATTCATAACCAGAAACACTTCCCTTATGGACAGGTTCCTTGACACACCCTAGGCTGAGGGCAGACAGCTGTGGTTTTCCTCCAGCTTCAGGAGACTACGTTAACCTTCTCCTGCAAGTCACTAATGGAAGTATTTAGTTCTTGTCATCGCTGCTGCTGCAGTGGTGAATGGAGAAGAGAAGTTACTGACCACCTAGCAGGTAGAGATCACGCAGAGGGACAGCAAGATGCCCGTATGCACTGCTCTCCTTGAATCTTAACTTGAATATTTAATCTTCAAATGCATTCTGTCTTTGGCCTCCGGATTGAAGGTGCTAGTTTTGTGTATGGTTTTATGGTACAGACCTCTCTGGATACACTGCAGAAGCAAAGGCCAGCCTGGCCATGGTCAGACAGTCAATGGCTTTTGGTCACTGCTGCACCAGCCTGGGTATTGACCAGTTGCTTGTGCAGCAGGAGGATGAATAAAGGAGCTATTTCCTTCCAGCGAGGGGATTTAAAGGGGTGATAAAATGTACTGCGAAGGAATTTGGATGCTCCTACAAGGAAAGTAGAGCTGCATCTTCATCAAGGTGCTCAGCTTTATAAGTTAGTGCCTTTGCTTACCCATGGAAGGGGACAGGAGCTGGCAAAGAGAGAGATGGGAGGTGCAGTGCCCAGCACATTGCCCTAAGGACACAGCAGAGCCCAGGAAAGGCTGCTGCAGCTCTGGGGGAGCAGAAGGCAACCAAATCCACTTGTGTCTCCTTCTCCCACACCCTCCCCATGGGCCAAGCTCTTCCAGCCTCCCTGGAGGGGGCTGCAGACATTTCTCTGGTGTGCGAGGACCTGTGCTGGGAGCTTTACCTGTTCTTGTTTACAGCTCCCCGGCTCAGACCTGATGTCTGCACTCTCCTGTCAGCTAATCGGCAGACAGAGGCCTCAGGGTTTTGGTTGAGTGCCATCAGACTCCTGCTCACTCCGGCTGTGGTGTTCTTCCCCAGACAATGACTTCAGTAGCCTCCAGGCATCCCAGAACCTCCTAACAAACATCTCTCCTAACTGCCTTATTAACTGATTACTGTAGTAAGATAATAATTAACACGCTTACTTGAGTCTTAGCTCAGCCAAAGATATTCTCAAGTGGACTAAAAATGCATAAAATGAATAAATGATTTATGTTTACTATTTTTAATGGAGCTACTTATTAGCAACGCTCTAATACAGAGCGCCATAAAACACTCCGGATTTCGTTACGGATTTAGAATGTGGTAATGAAATGCTGCAAGGAATGAAACGGGGAAATACTCCCTGAGCCAAATTCTGCTCTCAGTTGTATTTAAAGATCTTGATGAGATGAATCCTAGAGAGGATTTTGGCCAGAAAAGCATTGAAATGCAAAGAAATCTCTGTCATCTGCTCATTCCAGCTCATCCATTCAGAGCCTGTACCAGCCAAGACAAGGGCACCTACCCTTTAAGTACACACACAAAAAAAAGAAAAAGGTGCAGGATGTGTATATCTGCAGCAGATCAGAAGGGCTGTGTTTACACACGCACTGTGCATTGCTGACTGTACGAGGCATGAGGCAGCAGGGAATTCGGCCTCGGCGGAGGATGCGAGAGGGAAGATGTGCCGAGCTTTTCCACTGAAGTTTTCCGGGGCACTCCTTTACAAACAGAGCAATGCCACAAAACCAGGGCCTGGTGTTCTTTGGGGGATTTATTTCTTCCCTCATTTAAAGTGCAAAGCACTTCTCTGTGAAATTCACTTTTCCAATTAACATGTCAGGAACAGTCTTGGAAAGGAAACTCTACCTTTCCTCTGCCTTGGGTGATGTAGTGGCTCAGAGCTCCAAACTCCAAAGCTTTGACCAAAGTCTAGCTATAAGGGGAATGCCATTGTCTGTGCTAAATTCCCAAGACCATATTTTGGGTACTGTTCATCTGTTAGCCACAATGAATGTCCAAAATGGTCTCAGCAGACTTCTTCCATCTCGGACTGACTTCCTGATTCTTTGTATAGGTTTCTACCCACGTTAAAACAAATCAGTGCTGACCACATACTGTTGGATATGAGGGGAAGGCAGGCTGGGGCGGTGTGCTGGAGGCAACAAGTGAAAAAAGCCACTGGGATGATGAAAAAAATCTTACACTGGCACTTGAAATAAATTCTTTTTCACTTTTCCCATGGCAGATGAAGTAGTTGTGCTGGCTTCAGGAGGCAGCCACACAATGCCAGCAACTCTGACCTCAATGGGAGGTGGAAAGAGTGGTGGTTTGTGCAGCAGATCTTTACTAATTTGTGTTGTTTCTTACAGTGATTTGAACACTAATTAGACAGGCAGGCAAGGTGGCCCTAGAGAGAGCCCAGGAATCAGGGGACATGAACGCTGTTGACTTGCACCATTGCTGGGTGACAAGAAATTGCCACCCTTCCTCTGTGTCCTCTGTACAAAAGTGAAGGCACTGACCTTTGTAAGGTCCAGGTGCGTTAAAAGGATCCTTGACATATAGGAATGGAGCATGTGAACTCTTCACAGTGAGTAGGTTGACTTGACTTTAGCTCCTCAGACAGAAATATTTTTTGCTGTCCTGCTCCTGAAGCCAAGAGATGGGTGTCTATCACAAGCTGCTGTGGCCTGTCACTGTTGTGTGACACACAACACACACAATTCCCAAATGTTTGACAGACAGTCTAAGTTACATTGGTTTCTTCCAACTCTGAGAGAAGTCCTAAGCCCTGCCTTCCACTTATCAAGATCTTCCACTGATGTCTCTTCAAGGAAGATATTCGTGCAGGCACATATCCAGCCTGTGATTTTATCCTGAGATATATAGTATTTAGGGTATTTCTTTTGGCATGCAGTTTATCTAGTGAATGCTAACAGAGATATTTTCCAAATACCATTAAATACACACAAATATTTTCTTGCCATATTAGCTTATGTCTGTTGTGAGAATTAATAAAGTTCTTCAGCTGAAATTCCCCAAGAGAATTTGAAATGCCTTGCTTGCAGCACTGTTGAAGGCGTCTGATTTTTCTTCTAGATGGACAGGTTTTCAACACCGTCTGAAAAATCAGGTCACTCTAAGTTGTTAGAGGTGTCAGATCATTAGTCTCTAGAGATGCTGGAGAATTTTCCAAACTACCATTTTTTCACTAACTTGTAAATGAAAGATCCTGTGGATAATATCAGCATTTCTTAGACAGTCCTATCAGTCAGTCACATACATACTAAAGGCTACAAAAGTGCACTTGTCATGAAGAAATACAGTATTTTAAAGATAACTACCGTTCCGACCTCTCTGATGTGTCTTAAAATGAAGTATTGCTCTATTTTTTTTAATTTCCAGAAATAAAAAAGAGTTTGCTTCAGGGCAGAGACAGTCTAAAAGCTTGTGCTAATAAATCTATGCAAGTTTAGTAGTGCTTAATACATATTCTGCTTCAAGTGCTTTTTAAATGCATTACCACCTTTAAGTAAATACAGTGGAAGACTGCCAAATGCCTGGATGCTGTTCTCTGTAAATTTATGCATTTATATCATTAATGCAATGAAATGTTTAAACTTTCATTGAATTTTGCTAACTGATTTGCAGTTTGAATGGTAGTAATTTTATGCATTTATCAATTACCATTTAAGTAGCTGCTATAATATTTCTGTTTAGGCAGGCAAAGCACACTTCCCAAAATACTTTTCATCTAATTAGATTTGGTATGAAGTATTCTAGTAATCCCAAAACAGAGAACACATCCAAAGTATGATGAGTTCAGAGCTGCTTGTTCCTGATACGAAACAATATTGAGCCTAGCAAAAATATGTTTGGGGGGGAGAGGAGGAGGCTCAGATTCTTAGCCTACTGGGCAAATCCTTTTCTGCTGCACACTTTGTGATGCAAGAGGGTCTCAGTACTGCCTTTTCAATTAGTTTTATCAATATATCATGAGTTACAGTTATGCTGAAAAATATGGCTTTTTTGCGTGGCGCACTGTAACAAATGAAGAAGATAACCTTTGCCCCTAGGAGCTGATACCCTAAGTCTTCGTGGCCACTTTATGCAGCTGTATATGGCTGTACGGGGTTCAGGGTAGTGGTGAATTAAGGCTAGCGTGTTTTGTGTCGTTATACCACAAGTTGGCTCCTGGGGGCCATACTGTGGCCGCTGGCTGCCTCCCCACCCGGCTCTTGGCCTTGTCCTCACTGCTGCCGCTGCCTGAAGTACCAGGCATGGCCATAACCACGGAGCAGCGCCTGGAGGAGGGAAGGAGGGGATTTGTGCAGGGCCCCCATGCCCGTGCCCATGGCTGCTGCTGGTGTGAGGAGCAGCAGGCCCAGGAGGCCCGGCCTGGAGCCGGACGACACGGGCGGACAGGGCCATGTCCCACCGCCACCTCAGGAGGCCGCAGATGGCTCCTGTGTGCACCCACCTCCTCTGATGGCACCCGTGTGCTTGCCCTTGGCTTTTCATAGCAGAGGAATCAGACAAAGCTGCAGTGGTGTTGAAATGAGAATCCTTTGGTAATGGGTTTCACCAGCTCTTTCATTTTTGTAGTAAGTTATGCAAATTTTGTTTTGAACTGTTTTTCCCCCGGTTAGGCAGATCGGTAGGTTTCATGAGGGCTATGTATATTTGGCTGAGAGATTTACCTACAAAATGGCAGCAGGGATGAGGATCAGTAGGCTGAGCACTGTCAGCTCCAATAGATGTCAATAAACAGCAGCAGGCTGCGTTGACAACTTGTTTAAAAGCCAGCCCTACCTGTTTAGGAGCCAACCTCAAGGTAGACATTAGAGCAAAGTAATTTAAAAAGAACTGTGCATTGTCTTTTTAACTTTATGCTAATTTTATGAAAGGTTTATGGTAAAAGATTAAAATACGTGTTGTGAACAGTCTCTAATTTATAAGTGAGCTGATCCACCTTACTGTATGATAATTCTTCTTGAATTTTGACTATAAGAAAAGAAGATGTAATGATCCTGTATGTTTTTCTGCCTGTTTTGCTCAAGTTTTAAATTCAGAAACAAGTGAAGAATGGATCAAGTGCCTTGTTTGAAGATACAGAAAAACATTTTTCAGCTCCCACTTGGGTTTAGTTTTCAAGTGACTAATAAGAAGGTGATGATCGCTTCATTAATATGCTCTGAACGGAGTGCACAATATAATTATATATTTCAGTTGTAATTAGGACATCTAATTGGTTTGTTTTAACTAAATTAACAGACATCAGGGGAAAAAAAGATTTATGGCAGATTTTGAAATGTTTTCCACACAGCCAGCTGGGTTCAGCTGAACAGAAATATCTGTCTTATTTCTGGATAATGTTATGAAGATCAAAAACCTTGTTACTGAGAAACTGTTATGAAATAATCTTGCATTTTTCAGCTCTGTCCTTTATATGACAAAAAATTGCCAGCTGAATTTCATAGATTTCTTATGACATGGGTATGGATGCCTTTGGGGAGAGAGAAAGTGACGGCCAGAAATGACTTGGAGATGTTTCTATGCGTTGCCATAAGAAATAGAGTTAAATGCAGAATTCCTTTTATCAGATTGGTTAATTGGTAACTGCCATCCATTTAGGCAAATACAAACATTATTTAGAAACCATCTTCTTCCTCATTTTTGGTCACTGACTTCCCTCTGATTTTTTCCCTAGTTTTGTAACCTGGCTCCATACTTCTTCCTGATTTGGAGTTATTCTAACAAGATGGCTTTTCACTTCTGGTTTTTAGCATGGAAGCAGAAATACTGATACAGCATGAGAGAAGCTCTACATGCAGTGTTGCTGCTAGAGACTCAGTGCAAGTATTACAAGACATCCTCCATCATTTTTTCATCCAGCCTTTTGTCTTGGAGGAGAGGGAGAACATCTAAAGGAGAGCTTACAAAGTCTGTAAGTTGAATTCCATCTACACTATTTACATCCAGTCAGGTGCTTTAGCTACCTGGGCTGCATGATCTGTAAGACCCACAAGGACTGCCAAACCCACCACTGACCCAAGGGCTGACAAGGCTGGCTGCTGTGTCCCAGAAATGTATTTAGATCATTGAGTTTCTGTGTGAAACAGTTTGGCTTGTCAGTTCTGTTTGCATTGATCATGCACTATTTTGCATTTTACCTCACTGACTTCAGTACAACCATGTTGCAAAAATAAAAAAAGAGACTCAGAATCTGCCCCATGCAACTGGTCCAGAGAAAATGCTGCAAATAAGCGTGCAGACAAGACATGCCTTGGAGGCAGTGCTGGTTTGCTGCTCATGCATATCTGTAGTAGCTGACTGTAAGGAGTAGTTTAGAAACCTCTGGTGTGAGAATGAAGTGGAGCTGCTGAAAGTGCTGCGGTTCCTAAATTTATTCTGCTCTTACATTTACAAGAATACGTGGAAGTGAGCATATAGCTAAGTGCACGAGGAACACACAGAAAGGAAACCTAAAGGAAAAGCAGTAGCTGGGCAGCCTTCTGGTAAAACCTGTTCTAGTTTTTAGGAACAGCTCATAATCCACTGTTTACAAACAGCAGTAACATAAACGTACAGCAGAAATGACTCATATTGAGACACAACCAGAAAAATGAAAGCAAAATCCCCAAATTGCCACCGAGTTCTGACACAGGGCACTAAAAATAGGCAAATTCAGAATGAAAGTTACAGCACAGCAAACAGCTCCCCTCTGCTAATGAGTTGAGCAGAGACTCTGGGGCAGAGCTGCACTAAGTGTGTGGGGGGCAGATTTTTCTCTGAAATGTTTTCCTCTGAAAATATGGTTTCATTTGAACTAAAAATTTCCTCAGGAACTTGTCAGAAGCAATTTAATTTCATTCAGATATCTTTAGGCAAAGAGATCTTTTGATAATGTCAATCATTTCATGTCAATATTTTCAGAACGTACGCTGCATATTTTTGTCTGAAATGATCGTTCATATTTACATATTTCTTGGTTCCTTCAAGAAGTGTTAAGAATTAAGTTTGGAAATCAGGATGTGATGGATTCACTTGATCCAACGGAAATAATTCAGTTGACACATAATGCCTTTCTATTTTTAGTGTCTTTATGTAGGAAATAACGTCTTGCAACCCTGATAGTACTAACTGTATGTACTAACTCTAATTCTAGTACTAATTCTATGGAAAAATATTAGCTTTACGAGCAATGTGCGTTACTGGGATATCTTGAAATGCATGGTTTGTTCTAGAGAACATTTTGCGTTATGCGTATTTGCACTGAGAGGGTCGGCTGGATCATTAGGGTTCTGTATAGGAATGTAAACAAGTTTCGAAGTAACAGCTTCTTATGAAACAGAAATCTGACTTTTTTTCCTAGCTGTAGGAGAGAGCAGACAGCATGTTCTGAACTCCACAGTCAAACCGTATGAAAGTCGTGGGGGACAAGCAGAGAAAACTTGTCCATGTGCTGTTCATTTGCACATGGGCTGTGAGGCTTTGGTTTCCTTTGCTGTGAACTAACAGCTCGACATTTAAAACTTGGCAAACTTCGGGAGGGAGCAAGGGTGTGCCCCTGCCTGGGCAGGGCCAGCAGCTGCATCGGGGCCGGGATGCAGCAGCGAGATGCTGCGTGGATGTGGTTACGCCTACAGTGAGACCCAGAGAGCAATTCACCCATGAAACATGGATCCTGGCTCTGGTACCAGCTTCCTATGTTCAAATCTTGTTTTTCAGATATTCTGAATCCTCCTAATTTTAATGTGATGATAAGATGTATATGACTTCAGCATCTTTGAATATATGGCCTTTTATACTTAGTGCCATATTTCTGCTTCCAACAGTAAAATGAAGAGACTGAAACTGTTGTTCCTTCTTGCCCTCTCCCATCCCATCAGGTTAGACCACTGGCCGTCTCTTGCTAGCTGTTATGAGTCCAATCCCCATTTAGGTCTGTAAGGGCAGTTATGTTATTTTTATTACTAATATATCTTATGCTTCTGCAGAAAAAAATACAGCAAAATAGGGAAGGAATTACATATTCAGATCAGCAGCACATCAGGCTCATTCATAACAAGGAAGGAGTCGGTCCATTTTACTATTCTTTCTACCACTTAGTAGTCAAAATTCGTAGTTTATAAAATACTGAAAGTATTTAATATCTCTAATGTAGCACCATTGTAAATATTTATTTATTTATTTTCTGAAAGGAAATACGTGTAGTTAGCCCCTTGTTTCTTTGCACTCTAGGAAATCCAAACTTTGCATTTTGGTGCCACATTGCAACAGGAAGTAAAAAAGTCTAGAAATGGAAAGTGAGAGCACATCAGCCCATTTTGCCTTCCGTTTGGGGCAGGGGAGTAGAAATGCAAACTTCCAAAGCACAAATACTAGTCAGATCTTCACTTGGCGCTTTTAATGAGTACAGATTCCGCAGCCAAAGAGTAAAATTAAAGAACAGTCCCGTGTGCCCTTTTAAATGTTTGAAGTTACAGTCTTTGCTGGTTTTATTGTAGGAAACCAAGAATCTGTTTATTATCTGTTTATTGTAAAGCAAAAACACTTTGAAATGACATGTCTTTAAATTGTAAGAGACTAAGTCTCGTATTAAATAGGAGACTCTGAATGCACTATTGAACTCTTCCTGCATTCTGCTAGCAGAATACAGGAGTTCTGGAATCTGGAGAGAAGTTGATGTAAGAGTAACAGTAGTAGTAGTAAATTACTGTAGGCTTTGAGCAATAAATGTGTGTGTGAAGAGTGTCAGAGAAACCTGTGAAGCTGACTGAAGTGAGTTTGCTGTACTCAAGAAGCTGCAAGTATCGTTAACTTCAGTGGTAGCCCACCACTTTGCATCTAACTGGTGGACAGGTCTCTATACTTCCCTGGGATTCAGGAATTTGTCCAAAATATGGAAGGAACAATGCAGATGGCAGAGTCAAATACATGGACAGAGTACCAGGAAGCCAGTCTTCACGCCAGTGTCTCAGAATCCACCCAGCACACAACTGACATCGGTTAGGACACTTTGTGTGCCTTTTCCCATCTTGTGAATGTTGAGGTGGGGTGGAACGTGCTTTGCATTTTGTTTGCAACTTCTGCCTGGTCACAGCTCTTTGTAGGCTGAGAAGTGTGTGCTGAGATGTGGGCTTGTTGTAGCACATTGTTTGCCTTCAGAGTAGTCTAAGAAAGAGAGGGCTGTAAAGAGAATATCCTACAGCTACTCTGCAGGAGAATACAACCCGGGTATGGCTTAACACCTGTGAAGATGAGGTTCTTGTGGTGTTGACTGTGCTTTTGAAATGTAAGGGAGTGTCTGAAGGAAAAGAAGCAACCTGGATGCTGCGTTGGATGTAGCTTGTCTTTGCAATGACTGATTTTCCTTTATTTAATCAAAGTTTTTTTGTTGTTGGTGGTGGTGTTTGTTTTTGTTTGTTTGTTTGTTTGCTTGTTTGTGTGTTTTGTTTTAGTTTTGTTTTTAATCCTAAAGATGAGATCATTTTACCTCTATCAGCTGGCACAAGAGCAGCATGCTTCTTAGAATATTCTACGATGGACCCAAACGTTAGACTCCACTACTGTGGAAAGCAAGCTGCGAGTTGAGTTTTGCAGGCTGTTAATGGCCAATACGACCACGCAGAGAGACACTGAGGCTGAGCGTATTGCCAAGAAATTCTGGGGATTAGAAATGAGTCCAACAGGTATTATACTAATTACTGGCTCTCACAATGTTACCTTTTGCTTCTGTCCGTCCTGCAGGAACATTTTATTTGCTTCAAGCCCTTAGGTCTGGTGTTTCAGAATGGAAAGGTGCTTATCCACAAGTAAAACTAGCTGAGGAAACTCACTTTTTGAGGTCTTTGGATAAAGGCGTTTTTCATTTTTCAAAGGAACTCATTAGTGATATTTTCAGAAAGCTTCCAATAGCACCTGGCACAAGGGTTACTGGAAAACACTTAACATCTTGTTAGCTCTGCTCATTTCCAGGGAAATGTTGAGTCTCCCTGTTATTGTAATAAAATTTGGTAAAATAAAAATATCTGCTTTCAAGCCCTTCCTGAAAGCATTAAGTGCTGCTTGGTAAGTTAATCATATCAAACAATCATATCAAATACTTCAAACTGAGGAAAAAACTATCTGTCTGGAGAATAGTGAGATACCACAGAAAGGCACAAATATTTGCATTGGAAAGAATATTTTTATAACCCATATTCTTCCAAGAAATGTCACTTTTCAGTGCCTGCTGGTTTTTGTTGTTTAAATCAATGTAGTAGTCAGTGTGGATTAAGCTTCCTATCTAAAGTGTTAAGTGTAATTAAGCAAAGAAATGCATAGTCAAAGACCCCGATTTATGTTGAGAGATAAATGGGATCTGTATCGGAGGAAAAATGCACTTTATGTAAGGCTGGCTCATGAAGTATTTTGCATTAACACTCTCCTGGTTACTCTGCTCTGTAGATTCCCAATCTCATTTAACTCGATTTACTTGCCTCTTGTGGGCAGCTATAGCACCTTTTGCACCAGCTTTAAGGGCTATAAATCCTGTATTCATATAGTCAGCTACTACTTTCCCTGGGGGCTTGAGGGAAAACTTAGATCTTAAAGCATGCGAAAAGGGGTGCTTTGACCTGCGCTGAAGAGTTAATCTGATGAAAACTTAAGCACGGCCTCGGCTGAGCTCAGTGCTCAGTTGTGGTATTGAGCCAGGGAAGGACCAAGCCAACGAGCATATTCTGGCATCAGCTCCTGGAGGTTACAAGAACCTTATGTATCATTTTATGTATTTTCTTTTCATGTGTATATAATCAATTCCAGTGGCGAGGCTTGTGTTTTGGTTCATACAGCCAAGCCAGGCAATTGACTTGGCTCCCTTTTCAAACCTCTTGGCTTGCTAAATGTCAGAGCCGAAGTAGGGCTTCTCTTTGTACTCCAATCTCATACAATTGGCCTCAGCTATGTGTGTTCCCTGAGAGCACATGCACAGCCGTGAATACAAATCAAACTCCTTAGGAGCCAAACACGGAGGTCAGAGAAGCAAATATTTTTGTCTCCCCAAACTACCTTTTTTGCATCCTGGCACAGCTTTGTGAGGCCCAAGCTTGACAAGACTTCTAAGTCCCACATGCCAAGAATTGAAAGTGAAGTAAAGTAATAATGCTAACAGTGTAAATGCATTGACAGTCTCTGTTAAAGTTCCCCAGTGACTTACTGGAATCTTGCAGTTCTGCACCTAAGGGAAACTATAAATCCTCTGGAATACGGAGGCAGTGGGGAGATTCTTGTGATGGCTTCTTCAGAGCATTGATTGTCTTAGATCTCCTTAAACAAGTGGTGGAGAATACAGACTGCTGCAAGCACCAGTGATCAGTTTGCCATGAGATATTTAAATTTCCACTAAAACCTAGGGAACAGAAGAATGTTTAGGGAACAAAAGAATGTTTAGGGAACAAATATTAACTGCATTATCCTTAAATGAGTCCCACAGGCTTTGATTGAAGAGACTGACATGTAATTTTGCAACAGTTTTATTGGAGCATGGTCAGAGATGCTATTCCAGTTGCAGCCGAATTGAGTCAAGAAACCATCACTCTCAACATGAGCTAGCTGAAAAAAAAAAAAAAAAGCCCAAACAATAAACCTACTTAAAATTGTTCAAGCTAAGCCGGATCATTCTGACAGAGCCAGATTTGGGAGTGTCTGCACATGCAGTTATTTGGCTCATTGAAAAGGGTGGTAACCCCTAATGGGGGGCAGTGGATAAACAGCTGTGGGCAGGCTGGAGGTGGTAACCTCTTAACCTGGCTCAGCTGCGTCTGGAACAGCATGTGGGGCTTTGCCCATAGTTACACAATACTGGGATTTCTTAATAGACCAGTTCTTAGATCGAAGAGCAAGCTGCTGTCCAAGTTTGCAATGAGATGTGCTGCATCCCAAAATGTATGCATAAATATACATTCCCCAAACGTGTGTGCTAAGTGAACATTGAGTACTTAACAGCACCAGCACATAATACTGGCTCCAATTCCTCCCATAGCCATCGTGGTTGGAGCACAGTATGTTCCAAACAGCACATTTTGCTGCATGAGTCTCAGCTGTAGATCTCGAGCAGAGAGAGGCTTCTATTAAATGCATCTGTACTTGTGTGTCTTTGGTCTGTATCAGATTCTCCTTAGGTTACTTAAACTGCTTCCAGACCAAGCTCTCTTATGTCCCCACTGCTCTGTGATATTCTTAACCCTCTCCTCACCCGTGATCCATCAGTCAGGACAAGCTGCCTGCCTGAGCTGGTACAGCACTGAGCACTGTTTTGCCTTGCAGGAAGAGATATTAATTGGTTAAGCATAAAGCACACAAGCCGAAAAGAAGGCACTGCTCCACGAGCCTCTCCAAACACGAGGAGGGACGGAGGGCTGGGCCTTGCTGAAAGGTCACGGTGAGCTCACGCCAGCAGGAGGATAGCATTTTGGGCAGGGCTCTTGCTGGGTGGAGGGAGCTGCCTGAAGCATTCCAGGGCTGAACTGGCGAGAGGCTGTGCAGGGGGAAGAACCCAACCACACCAAAAAAAAAAAAAAAAAAGAAAAAAAGAAGGGGAGTGGGAGGAGAGAACTGGATATGCGGGCTCCAAGCTTTGGGTTGGTTCAGATTTGATGCGAGGACATGGAAAGATGTGGCTTACCACTGTTAATACCTTTTTTACATTTTTCCCTGGAACAGATAAAAAGCTGTGAAAGGGGAATGATAAGACCCACCGTATGCTTTATCTTGAGGATTTTCCTCAGACTTTTGTCCCATATGATCTCAATCTCCACTCCACCACAGGACCACAATGCCTGTGATTACGTGGACCACGGAGACCCTGTAGTGATTAGTCCTAGGCCAGCTCCTGAGAGTCCCCGTACCAGTACCTTGCTGCCTGGCCCTGGGCTCACCGTGTGTCCCCTGCTCTGCTGGCTTCTGCTGTGCCTGGCAGTAGGTGGGAGAAGATTGGGCAAGGGGGTGGTGGGGTGTAGAACATCCCTAGCTGTCCTTCCGACCTCTCCCTTCATCTGCTGAGCTTCTTCCAATGTCCTCTGAGGAAAGAGGCCCCATGACACTGGGGTGTCACCCTGAGGTGCAGCCACTGGTAGCATGTCCTGAGCTTAGTGGGTCTCTAAAATCTGTAAGATTTGGAGTTTGTGTAGTCTTAAAAATATACAGCTCCTCCATGGTGGAGTCCTTCTCTGTTACCTTCATCCTGTACTCCTGTTTAGGAAAGGACGGTATGTCCATGAAACAAATATTTGTGTCTCTCCAAATTCCTTTAACAGTATGAACCTCCACGGCACCAATTCCCCTTTCAATGTGGATGTCCAGCACAGCTGGGACAGGTCTCAGGACATGGGTGAAAAGCTGACTTTGAATTGTATACTTAGTTAAGGTTTACAGGGAGAAATTCATGGATTTAGGTTAACAGGGTTCAGTCAGGTGTTGCTGAAGCAGATGAACGAGTATGAAGGGTAAAAAAGAGTTGTTACTCTCCCGACCTGTGAGTCCTGCGTGGCTTACCCCAGCTCCCAGTGGGCAGCCCACAGCAGCCTGCAGCTCTCCTATCCCCAGGTGTGGGTGCCCGACCTGGCTCTATCTATCTGGTATTTTTTTTAAATGACAGTTTCAATGATGCTTAGAGAGACTTGCATCCTTCAAACCTGCTGTTCTACCAGGCTTCCCGGGCACTGGTGCTCCTGGGGAGGGCCACACGTGCCAGAGCCTGCCGGGCTGGGAGAGTGAACGGCCCGGGCCTTGCGCAGGAGCTGCAAAACCTGTTGGTCCTATTGGGAAAGGAGGATTCCCTGATGTATTTGTACATGCACAGTGGGAGAAGAAGAGTGTGAAGCAGCTCTTGACAAAGCAAGAGAGGAAGTTAACAACCAAGTGGGAGAGGGAACGGGTGGGTTTGAAGGCCCAGAGAGGGTGTGGGGCTTTCTGTACATTGTTTTGGAAGGCTGGCTGTGTATTTAGACCTGTACAGAGACAAGAAACACCATTGTATAAAGCTTGTATGATTTTCCAATTTGAAAGGCAGAGGTCCAGCCTTGATACAGAATTACTTGATTAGAACAGACTTTATCCCTTCCAAAAATGAAGAAAAATACCATCTTTAGTTGTAGAGAGAAAACTTTATAGTATCAGCTAGTCACCAGAGTGGCTTAAGAAAGGCACAGAGACAAATCCTTTGGGGTGGTGGGGAAAGCAAACTATCGAGATAAAGCAAAAACAGTTTATTTTCTCTGCAGGGTGTCAGATTTATGTAGTTCTTGGCACAAGTTTTCTGAGTGACCTTAGCTTAGTGATATAAATTTTAATTGTGACTTTAAATGATGCTGGGACCAGATGGGTGAAGACTAAAGAAACAGCTAGCTCTGCCCACCTCCTCGGCCAGAGCTTTGCTTGCAGAGTGTCGAGAAGCTCTCTGTGAGCAGCCCTGACCGTGGTGGTGTGTTGTGAGGCGCGGATGTGGCCTACGTGGAGCCGGAGGCACGGGTACCTCAGCCTGGCTGCGCTGCAGGGCCTGAAGGCCGTGTTTGCAGCCATCCCGGGGCACGAGCAGGGTTGTTCTGACATCCAGCGACACCATTTCACAGACACAGGAGAACCCCTCCTCGTGCTAGTTAGCTGCTTTCCTGTGAGCAGTTGCTTCCGATGAAAACGAAAGGCTAGAGGTTTGGGGAGAGGTTGTTGAGCATCTGCTGGGGCGATGGTCAATTAATCCACCGGCCGGCTCGCTCTCTGCTAGCGTTTGCGAGGCGTGGGGGTTTCCTATCCCGTGTAATGGCTTCAAGAAATGGGCAATTTTATGTCATACCTAAAATTTAATGGTGGTTGCAGCTAATTTCACACAGCAAATTAGACAAAATACTTGAGCTGCTTCCACCTCCTGAACTCGACATCAAATGAAAATAGCTTTTTGGAGGGTAACTTGAGTGTTACTTGAGAGGGTTAAACGCGTCTCACCGGTGCACTCAGTTTGACAGGCTGATGCACTTTGTCTAGATGATAGATATGAAAAACTAATATCTCAGTTTTCAGAGGGGGTTCTGAAACCTAAAATCGAAACCAGATGTGCAACAAAAAAGAGCAGTGTATATTACAAAGTGTTGTGAAATAGCCCAAGGGAGGCAAGTAAGCAAAAACAGCCCTGCTTCTTAGCAACACCGCAACAAAACAAGTAACAGCCTGGCTGGCATCTGACGGGGCAGGTTTCGGTCTTCGCAGTGGAAAAGACGGCTAGAAAAAAAGTTGGAGTAACTTTGGGACTTTTTGGTGACCCGGAAACACCTTTTGATTTGACAGAATGGTTACCTGACTTCTCCCCTCCCCTGCACCTCCTCCCTGCAAGCATGTAGCCGCCGAGAAATACCTGCTGCAGCCCAATGGGATGTGTCACGTGCATCTTCTTGTTCCTTTGCTTTCCCCCTCACTGAAGTCAATCGCACCCATGACGAGGGGGTGTCAAGGGAATGTTAACACCAAATCAAAAGAACTTTGAAGATTTCGCACAATTTGAAATGGCTAGGTGAAGGTTTCTCAGATATGAAGGACTATCCGAATGTGACTCGTGTGTAGAAATGGAAAGAAGTAAGTGAAAAGTTAGGCTTAAAGACATAATTAATTAGTTCCAAAAGAGTATTTAAATCAGTTTCTGGAAATAGCACTCCTTTTTCATTTGATTTCATTTAGGTTCTTAATTAAACTCGTGCCTTTTGTCAACCCCACAAATGAAAAAATCAGTTTGGGTCCCGAGGTGTTATCAGATTCATTTAAGATTTAGTCCTGGAAGCAGGAGAAGCACTTGTTAAATGAGAGCCGCGGTGCACACTGGAAAGCTCGGCTGCCACAGCTTTGTCCATCAGGAGCAGGCGAAGGTCGTGCCTGTTGGCGGCACAGCTCCACGGGCAGAAGCCGTGCTGGGAACGGGCTTCTACCAGCGAAGCAGTGAGTTTGGTGAAAGAGCTCATTCAGCCTGGGGAACTCTGTTTGCTGGAACAAGCCGCATGTCCGTCGTAGCTGTTTGCCAAGACAGATCTACTGATATTTCTGTCTGAACAAATTCTTTCTGAGAAAATCCTTTCTAGAGTAGGCAAGCCATGGGGTATTCCTGTAACCAGCCTGACTCCAGGACCAACAGCTTGAAGCAAAACCGCAGCATGTCCTGAGATTTGTAATCAAATTGCGAGAGGCAGCAATTGTGAGGGGGAAGGAGGGTGGGTGGATTTGACTTGGCTTTGTTGTTTGTAGAGAGGTCGAGGCTGCCAGGCAGCTAGCTTTTCCTCTTTCAATTTCTCTCTCTCTCTGTCTCTCTGAATACATTTCTTTTGGAAAATGCTGTTTTGGCAGAATTAGAATTTTGGGGGAAGTTCATTTTGATGAAGTTTTCAACGGAAATGTTGATATTACTTGAGAATGAAATAGCGACTTTCATTTTGACTCCTTGTTTTAGAGTTAAGCTCTTTCTAGCCTCTAAAAATTACTATGATATTAAAGATTAATTATAGATATGAATGGTTTGACATTATAAGATAGAAATTCTTAATGAACTAATTTTAATGCTTTCAGCTAAAAATAACTCAGAATTTCCATTCTGTGAAACATTTGATATTTTGCTTTTCTGTCTGATTAGCAGAAAAGCAAATATCAGTGTCAGAATCTTCCATGGGATATATACATGTGGTTTTTTTTTATTTTGGCTACCTTTAGTAAGGCCTTTAAGTCACTGCCAAGCAGGCTGGATTTGAACTGGTAACTTCAAAAGAGGCATGGCTTTATTATTCTTGGGTGCAAAACTGGAAGGGAACAAGGTTGTGTTACTGACTTCCTTCTCATGCACTGAACTCGTGGTTTCTCTTGAGGCTTCTAGCAGTTCTGCAGGACATGAGGTCTCCTCAGCATCTAAATCTTGTTTAAAGGATACAAACAAAAATGGTGGAAGTAAGAGGAAGTGATCTGAATATATGATATCTGAAATAGGGGTCACTATTTACCAGTTTAGTATTTTTGCTATTTTATTTGAACTCAAAAGTAAGTATACCAGTACAATTTGCAAGTGCAGTCCAGGTCAAATACGGCCAGTCAGGCAGGTGCAGCTGGTGTTTCTGTGTACACTCCTTTTTTAATTGCGGGCATGTTTACCATTATCAGTGCCTGAGATCCACAATGTTTAATAAATTAAAATGGTTCTTTTCAAGCAGCAAAGGCTTTTGCGTTAGACTTGTGCTGGCCAATGCAGTCCATTAGTGCCTGAATAAGTGGTAATTAGTGATAAGAGTCACAGTCCTTAGTGTATCTTAGCTCCCTCTTTGTAAATCACGATTGGCAGCTGTGGGATTCTTCAGCAGCCCTTGACCGGCACCTGTGGCAGGAAGGAGAGGGCTCCACCACAGAATGAGGAAACTTCAGGACAGGGAATAGTTTGGGGGATATGGCAAGTCCATCAGTCCTAGCATGTTCATGTCCCTCCTGATTTTTTTGGGAAGGGGGTGGGGAGAAGAAGTTATATCCATGGTGACCATGATATTCCTCTGGTGTCTGAGATGCACTGAATTCATTGCAACCCTACTGTGTAAAACTTGTTCCCACATATTGTCTTCTGTATTCCCCCTCTCAAGCTTGCAAATGTCATTGGGTCTACTCTCCTACTCTAATTGTGGAAGGTGGTACTTCAAGTGTAAGTATGATGTGTGGACCCCTACATGATTTCTAAAAACTCATCTCACCTGGTAAGGAAGATGTGGATGCACTTGCATAAGTGCTGTTTTGTCTTGAGGCATCTTCGTCTAAAAGGAGCATTAACATTCATATTATGTGTGGTGGGAGCCTGCAATATTTCAGCTGTGATAATGCCTTTGTAAATCAGGCAAGGAGATGCTTGAAATTGTTGTGCATTGGTTGTGATCTTGCCACTTGTGTGTCAAGGATTTCTCAGAATTAAAGGCTTAGATTAACCACATAGTGATTAGTTTTCTATTTGAAAGCAGAGTATTTCTGTCCTAAAAGTCCGTTTTCAAGGGGTGGCAAGCGTGGTCACTCTGCTATGCCAGTAATTGCATGCACTTTATGTCGGTGAACTTTTGTATCTTTCTTGAGATGGTGCTATTGTTCATACTTCCAGGAATGATGAACAGAGAGATAGCCAGACCTCGTGACTCAATCTAAAATTACGTATCGCATTTAACACCCATAAGTCGGGTTTGGAGCTTCTCGTGGGTACCTGTCCCATCCGTGCGAATGTGCTCAGACAGACAGATGAGGAATTTCTAGTCACTTCGCAGCTGTGTTTTGTTGCAGGATGAAAGTGTGCAAGATACAGATCAGATAGAGCTGCTGAAAAACAAATTGAAACAAAGAGTCTCACAAAGAGAATGGCTGCAGCCAGAGTTCATAAAAGGGCTCTATATGCTTTCTAATGTAATAAGCCTCTATTCTGCCTGGCTAGCTCTTTGAGTAATCTTAAGAGAAAAACTGACATCTCTTTTCAGTAGGAAAGAAGAACATTTATTTTATTCCTAACAGTTTTAACAAACCTCTCCATGATGAATTATGTATTTATTGTAACTGCACACTCCACAGCCACAAATTCTTGCAGTTTCTTTCCAGCTGAAGGCTCCAATAAAAGACTTCCCTAGATAAAGGCCAGAGGATTTGGGCCATGGTTTTTGTACTTAGATTAATTCAGTTACTCTGATTTGTCTGGTTTGGAGATTTCACAGACCCGATGAGTCAAACATAGAGTAACTGAACTTACAAAATATTCACGAGTATATTTGTGCAGTCGTGTGCTCCAGCTTCAACTTCAGCTTTCTTCACCGATTCTTAATTTCCCACTTTTCCTCATCAGTTATGGCTTTTCTCCTCTTTCCTTCATATTTCACTCAACCCAGAGGTGTTGATAACTGTAGTTCATTCAGAATAGATGTAAAAAGCAGCCAAGTTATTTCTGGGGAAGAAAAGGTAAAGCAGGAGCCATTACCCCCAGAGAAACAGCCTTCTGCCAGCTAGGCTGCAGTTCAGCTGTGTGGGCAGTGGGGATTGTCGAGGGACGCGGTGTGCCTCTGGGAGCAGAAGCATTTAGAAGTAGCCAGAGAGGAAGCAGACGGACAATAAGAACTGGAAATAAGATGTCAGCAGCCATGAAAGATATTGAGGATAAAGGTATATTCCCATGGAGGATGGGGGGGGAGCAGGGGAGAGGCATTCAACTGTGAGTAAAGAGCCCAACTCCAGTTGGTCTAGTCCTGTTTTGGAAACAGAACCTCATAAATAAGATTACACTGGAGAAATACCTGACACTGCTCTGCAGTTAATGGAAGCATCTTAAAAGACTCTGAATATAGGCCAAGTATGTGGGTCAGTAGAGAAACTGCTATTTATATTTGGACCTGCATCTGAATACAGTGTAATATCCAGCTGTTGAAAATACTAAGAGAAATTGCAGAAAAGTTTTTTTAGGCATGTAGTGCCAAAGGCTTTGTCAGGTGATGTTGCTGTTTGAGCTGCAACTTTACGCTCATCTCCCACAAATCAGTGGACAACATCGTTAAAATTTGGTAAGGTCATCTTTAATCTGCTGAGAAAAGGAGATTTGCTCCCTTAAATTAAAAAAAATGCTGAAAAAACGCATAAAGTTGAAATTTGAAATAATGTACACTGAAAGTGAATTTTGCTGTGGATATTTAAATATTTCTACAGGCTTTCAAATTCTAAGAATTCTCTCTTCACTTACTGGATTGTGAAATCAGTTCTTGTCATGGGAAAGTTCCCACTTGCAGGTTAGAGGATCTCAGGAATTCTCACCGAGTTTGACCGTGTGTGCTGCAGGCGAGCTGTATATCCATGCAAAACCCGGGTTTTCAAAAGTATGAGTTCCCTGTGCACAAAGCCCTGTAAATTATTCTTGCCTTGTAAAGAACATCTGTTACAGAGTTTAGGATGTGATGCATCCCTTATAAAAGGGGGGTGGGGGTTGCAGGGGAGGTTGCTGGAGTCAGTAATGCTGTGAAAAAGGATGGTCATTATAACTTCTCTACAAATATAAGCGGTGAGCATTTGGGGAGATCTAGGGGCTGAATTCGGTTGTAGAACAGGCCTGTAACATCAGTGGGAGCTTTCTGTTGGCAGGGTGGAGGACTTTAATTTCCATCAGAGCTGTGGGTCTTGGTCTTTATTGCAGAAATGGATCGTGCTCCGCTCTCTACTCCATCCATTGATGCAGGACAAAGGCAGTTACATAAAGCCAAGTTGGGGCTTTCCATTTTTTTTTTCCTCCAAGTTCTTTTGTGATCCAAATCTATAAGAAAACAGCCAACATGTAATTCCGCGCTCAAAGAAAATGACTTTTTTTTTTTGTTGTTCCCCATAAATGCAATTTAGACAGTAATTGGAGTTTGCAAAGCTTTGAAGGTGCAGCTGGAGGGAAAAGTAATGTGCCATGTAGAAGGTGCAGTTGAGTAAAAGAAAGCTTTTCCAGAGGACCCAAGGGCCAGAACGGGGAGAAATTGGACGTGAAACCTTCCAAGGCAGGCCAGAGTGCAAATTTCTTGGAGTCTTCAGCAGCTTGCATTGCACTGGTGGTTGGAGCTTGTGCTGTGTTTGATGAGCTGATGGGCCAAACTTTGCTCCCCAACATCTGCCGTTGAGCCTAGCATGCGGTGTGTATTAGCTGCATCGTGCCACCCTATTTATTCCTGGTGGTGCGCAGGAAAAGGGTGACTGAAAGCGGAGTTACATTCCTTGTGTTTAGATATTGACTCTATCTGAAAGTCTTGAAGATTTGCAACTAAAAGCTTGCTGGGAAGTTGGAGCGAATGAGGAAAATTATGTGCAGGAGAGGTCAAGTCACCAGAGCAAGATGACAGGGTGAGAGCAAGGTCCCAGCCAGGAACCTCTGCTTGCTCTGGCCGCGGTGCACGCCGTCTTTCATCCTGCCCGAAGGAAGTGGAAAAAATGATTTCATAATCCTTTGTCATGGGGTTGGGCATGCTGCAGGTCATGTGGACAGAGCCATTTGTTCAAGTAGCGTGAACCAAGGACTCCTCAAAAGCTGTTGAAATCTCACGGCCTCTCCTTCCTCAGCGGAGCAGAAGTGCTGCATCCAAGCTAAACAGGGACGGCTCCTTCTGCTCCCCTTCTTGAGCGCTGACCAAGACCTACTTCCTTGATCTCAGCAGTGTCTTCTGTATCTGAGAGATTTTGCTGCTCTTCCTGTAGTATTTTTGTAAACGCTGTAGGCCAAAGCAAGCTGAAAAGGTACCCTCCGCTCTGTTTGAAAATTTTTCAATTATTGCAATTTGTCAAATTATTTAAAAGCAGCACCGCTGATAACACTCGGTGTTTTGGCGGTTTGGCTGAGCCCCTCACTGCTGGTGTTGTTGTTGGTGTGTCACTGTCAGTATTTTGTACTGAACTATCTAACAGCTGTCTTGGCTTCCTTCCCCACTAAAACAACTGCTGCTTCACAAAGAACACAGATAATTTTGTCTTCCTTGATATTAACAGATCAAGAGAGGCCCTTGCCAATACAAACTCATCTTTTATTTTTACAGTCTGAGCGAGCCCCTTGGTAGAATTTGTTGTTCTCTTTAATTCTGTACTTGGAGACTAGTTGACATCTAATCTTTTCATTTGAAGTGATGCTGAGTGGGTGGGACATTTAGAAGGGGGATAAAAACTCTCACAAAAGAATCAAAGTCAAAAGGAAGCCAAAGGCAAAACAAAAAGCCCTGCACAAGGCACCAAAATGAAAGGGCTTGTTTAAAGGCAGTAGAACAGTAACAGCACAGTCTTCCCCTAGTTTTAAAAGGCAGTAAGATGAGAGATGCCGCGCTGAAATTAACGTTCATCTCCCGGCGTGTCCACAAACCCCGTGCTTATGCATGGGAAGGAAAATGGTTTCATGCACCAAAGGAGAAATGCTGCTGCTCCTGCTTTGAAAGCAAGACCTGGACAAAGGCTTGCGGTATCCACGGAAGGCCAACTTTCTTCTCCTCTACAAAGCCTGTCTGTGTGGTGGCAGAGGTGTTCACCACGGAGGTGTTCATGGCACAGAGTCTCCAGAGCGGGACGCTGAGAGGGGGAGAGAGGTCTGATTTAAAACCGCATATTCCTGAGATCATAGCCCAGGTTTTAGTACCTCTTGTAAGTAAGACCTCTTCAGATTGAAAAGAGGGGGGAGGTTTAGAGAAAAATTTTAAACTCAAGTGAAAATTTAGCATGTGAGATAGGGACAATATGTGTTTATAATGGCATTAAAAACAAAACTCCTCACAAATGCGTAGTATTGACAGGCTCATCCTCCAGAACGCTCTAGGGAGTTTTAGATGATGAATCTCCCAGTGATTTGGGGATGACTTAGGTTCTTTAAAAAAATCTGCTAAACATCTTGAAGACTTAGCTTTTTGAGAGCTGTATGCTATTCATTTCCAGCAGCTTGGTCTTTAAAATACCTCAAGCCCTGCATTGCTAGACTATCAGGCAGAGCGAAGTCCTTTCCAGACCATTCTCACATCTGCATGCTGTATCATATCACAATCATCTCAGCAGTCCCAGGGCAAGCTGCCATCACTTTGTTTTCCCCATTTCTTCTAGAGTCATTTAGTCAAAATAAGTGGTGCTCTTTCTAGATTTGTTTCCTTAAGTTTGCATGCATGCAATGAAAAGATCAGATCTCTGAGTCTTTGTTGTTTGGGCTGGTTGAAGGAAAACAGATTTCAGTGCCTCTTTGGCTTTACAGCGGAGGTTTTAATGGACTTTATTGAAAACTGGACACTTCAGGGGGGTGGGAGTAGCGGCCCAATAAGTTTTTCAGTACCCAGGGTGAAATCCTGAGTTTGAAGCCAGAAAGGTGAGAATTTCACACTATTGGATTTGAGTATAGGAATCCATATTCAGAGTTTGGCCCTGTATACATATACATACATTTTTATACATACATCTGTAGTCATTAGTCTATTTAACTCTGAAGGTAAGTTACTACTGAGCAGAATTGGTCACAGGATATTATTTGCCAGTTATCTTGTTGGAGTCATGATGGGAGAAAAGCAGTACAGCAGTGTGGGGGAAAATCTGCGAGTTTCAGAGCGGTTATGTGGGTAAACAGTAATACATTCTCACTCCCTTACTCCCACATGGATAATGAGCTGAACACGTACTATGAGTAATTTGTTTTTTAAGAATTGAAATTGACCCCAGAGCAGAGCATCTGTACCATACTAATTGTGTTGTTGAGGAAAATGAAGGATCATCACTTGAATATGGGGGACTGGCTGCATTGCTATAAAATGAAATAAGATGAAATTATATGGGGAAAGGGCCTTATGTGAAGGATGTTATAGATTATTTTTAAGGGCATCTGGACAATGTGCTGTAATATAAAAACCTACAGAGACTGCAATAGAAAGCATTCCACCCCTTCTACCTCAGCATCTGTCAAGCAATCCATATTTATTTATAAGGCAACCTCAACGAGTTCAGGTATCACAAGTTATAAATGTCTACCTGCAAACAAAAAAAAGCCACCTATGAATTGATGGACTATTTAGTGAGATGTTTGCTTTTATGTTCAAGAAGTACCTTTACTTACTTCAGTGATAACAGACTGCTGTGCCCAACAGTCACTTTGCATTTCTGTGTTACCCGCTTGTGTGTGCAGCTACAGGGGGGAGATGACTGAGACTCTGCCAATGAGTTCTGTTTCCCTGATGCCATTCTCCTCTGCTTTTTTACTGCTTTGCTTTATTCTAGCTTTTATCTTCTTTAGCATCTTTATTTAAATCAGTACCCACTTCCCCAAATCCTACATTGCCTCTGAAGAAGCCTGCATGCTACGTATCAGAGAGCCCCTCTGACCACTGAGTCAAACATATAAGTTTTCTTTACACCTGGTGCTATTTCTGTATGCCTGCTTAAGATGCCCACCTATCAAATTAATATTTATTTAATGACTAGTGCTAGGTTGCAAATAAGCAGCATGTAGATTGTGTGATGTAATCTGTGTATAGAGTAATATAGGTTATATGAGGGTGGTGGTCACCATCAGAGAGTCACCTTCTGACTGCAAATACCACACAAAGCTATGGCAAAGATGTTTGTTTTTTTTTCCTCCCACGTAGAAGAGAAAGCTCTTGTGATAGCTTGTGTACCAGAGCAGTGCTATTGGCACACTGACTTTTTAAAGGCTTTGCTATAAATAAAAGCAAAATATCTTCATGATATAACTCCTTCTGGAAATGCATTGGTGGTGGTTTGTTAAACAGATGATTTGCAGCAAGGTCAGGGTTCTCTACAACACTGCGTGATACCGAGTGCCTGAGGCTTCTCCAAAGACTGTGCCAAATGGCAGAATTCATGAGGCTGCTCTTCTGCCTCCTCTCCGTGGGCTGTGTCTAGTCATAACCCAGCCAGCCAGTTGGCCCCGGGGCAGAGAAACTCGATAATAGCGGAGACCTGGCTCCCACAGCAGCTCTGCCCTGAAGTACAGGGGCAGAGAGGTCTGGTTGCTTGGCCGTGGGAAGCTCAAGCCTGTGTTCGAGCATTGCTCTGAAAAGTAACCGAGGCATGGGCAAGATAGTTCTGTTTCAGCACTTCACCCCTCAGGAGCAAAAGAAGTGCCTAAGGGGAACTGCTGTCCCATTCTCCTGCACCACGGGTCTAAGGCTTGTCAGGGTGAACAAAAGGGAGCTGTGGACAGGCCCGGGAAGAAAAGGTAGAAGAAGGAGAACCAACATCCATGACCTTCTCACCCTTTTCTTTACCACTGTAAATCCTGACAACAGCATGTTCACTCCCATTTTGGGCTAATCCTCCTGAGGGCTGGTTAAGTGAGCGCAGGACACCAGGAGCTGCTGTACAGGACCTTCCCAACATTTCACATTTCTCTCAGGCTTCCTCATGCAAAACCAACAAAATCCAGCCTGAATCACTTATTTCTACTCGTCGTGAGTGCTCAAACTTGGCAAGCTTCTTCTGACACAACCCTGCACTGAAATGGATATGCCCATGTCTAAGCTTCTGCTTGGCTTTCTGGTTCATTTACAAACCTTATGTCAAGTTTACAGTGGAAGCACTGACATGATCTCTGCCATGGTGGTCTGACTGAGGCACAGAAAACATAACTTTGCATAAGTATCACTTGACTAGTCTGTCTGGGCACATTTTAGTGCCTGGTCTTGCAAGGGTGTCTAATAACTTGGGCTTCTTTCTTATATCAAATGCTTAGGCTTGACCTTTAGAATTTGCTTACATAAAAGACAAATATTGAGGCTTTTTAGAGTTTAGAAAATTATTTCCAAGTTAGAGGGAAACAAAAAATGACAACTCATTTCAGCTAGAAATAGGAATAAGCAGCATAATTATTTCTCTTACCTAGGTAAAAGGTGAAACAGTATGTTTAGCTTACCTGTTGGCAAGCAATCTGTTTTTTGTTGTTGTTGCTTTGTTTGTTTGTTTGAAAAAAAAAACACAAACAATTCCCCGTCTTTTTTTTTTTTTAATTGCCTTTCAGGAGTAGAAGTTCAGCCACAAACCAGCAAGCTCCTAAACCTCTTAGGTGCATTCAAACATTCTCTTGCAAGTCTTGGTCTAGAAACATTGACTCATCAGAGACCTTAAAGGTTACGTGGTTTGAAACAAGATCAAGAACTCTAAGACAAGTTAATTAAATACACTGAAACCTCTTTCTTCCAAAATTTGCTAATCCAAAAGACTTGGCCAGCTGAATGGTAATGTGTTATCCCCTGTGCCACTCCTGCTGCCATGGCTACATTTTGTCTTAAGTCAGAACTTTGGCTTTAAGAAAAAATTGGGGGGGAAAAAAAAGGAAGAAAAAAAAAAAAACAGCATTCTGGTATGTCTGACTACATACTAATATTAGCAAGCATAACCTTGAAATAGCATTGACATTCACTAATCCGAACACTATTCTGGTCCAAAAATGCTCAGATTACTGACGTTCACTGCAATTTTCTTCCCCACGCCACTATCAATAGCAGTCTTAATACCAACCTTTGAATATACTAATTGCTTCAAACTGCCTTCAGGCAAATAAATAATTCTGTGATGCAAGATGAGGGAAAGGAGCTGAGTTTCTGAGTAGGTTAACTTGGATATTTTCCAGTCAGCAGACACATATATGCCCTCAGTTGGCTGTTTACAGGTATTCTGCTACAGGAGTTTGGTAATGCGTTTGATGGCTGGAGGTGGAAAGTTGAGGCAAACTTGGGCATTCTGGGCTGTTCTTCAGCAGATCATCATAGCTCAGCAGTAATCGAGAGCTTTTCCAGTTGACACCAGCTTTGAGAAGTCTGCCTGCTGTCTTTGACCTCACAGCTCAGCTTCATCTGTAACGTAGGCTTCATGTTTCCATATATACAGTCAAGTTAAGAGGAATTCTTCCTTGTGAAGTTAAAGGATTTAAAGGAGTGCTTCTCAGTTGTTGAGAAAGTGAGAACGCGTCCCTGCGAGATGTCTTTGTACATAACGTAGATTTTAAGTAAATGCTAATTGCTGAAATGTATGTTTCTTTGTCTTCACTGAGCCTAAGAGAACAATCCATAATACCTGTGAAAACAAAATTGGTAACTCTTTAGATACAACCACATTTGTCCTAAGTGGTATCTGCAATGTAATTCTAGACACCCACGTATGAAAAGTTAATTTAGGATTTTAAGGATTATTATTTTTCCCTAGTGCACTCTCAGCACCAGCTACATAAATAGACCAGAACACGGTAAATTTAGAAGGGGCAGGCGGAGGGGACTCTTTTGTTGTGTCTGGGTCAGCTGTGGTTAATGCCTTGGCTTCTCCACCATGGTGGATTCCTTGGGATGGTGGCAGAGCCCCATGCCCACGTGCTTCATTGTTGTATCAGAAACAGGACACGTTAGCTGTTCCAACCACCTGCCCTGAGAATCTTCAGACCTGGTCAGAAGGGACATAAATCATCACTCATTGCACAACTTCAGCTCTGCGGAGGGTTATAAATAGGCTGAACAAGACAAAGAATTTAGGTAGTTGTGTTCTATGCTTGTGGTATTCCTTATTTTTATATTCAGAGCACTCTAAAACAATTTTGTGTTCCCATTTTTTGTAGAAGTCCAGAAACTGGAAGACTTGATGCTTTTATTAAGCTAGAATGGCTTTGCTAATGCCATTGACTGGTATACTGTTTTTAAAAAGTACGCTTGGTAAAAATACACTTAGTAAAGTGCACTTTAAATATAAATTGCCAGTTTCTCTCTGCAAGAGAACATAGCAACTGGAACTTGTCCTCATCTATTGTTTCACCCCCACGGTTTACAAAAATGATGAGGTGCATTGTTTCGGCAATTGCCTCCTGATTGCTGTAGCTTGCTGCTTATTTTCCTGCATTGGCTTTGGAGTCTTGCATCCCTAAACAGAGCATCGTGGATGGTCATGAGTCACTGTACAGGAACTAAATGTCAAAGTTGAAATAAAGTTTACTGCCACAGTTGGTGTGAACAGTGTGACCGGCGGTGTGTCATTCTCATAGCAGGGATGTCTGGGCAGGGAAGAGCTAGGTTGCTCCCCTCTTAGAGCAGAGCAGAATTTGGCAGAGGTGTTGCTGGAAGCAGGGCAGATTCTGCCTTGATGATCTTTAAAAACATATATTTCATTTGAGAGACCTCGAAAACAAATGTGGTGACCTAGAAGGCTGTGTAGGGCATGGTGCCCTTCAAGTGAAGAGAGCCGCTCACTGTGCCGCGGCGTGACTCCGTAGACATGCTCTCGCCCCAGCACCATGGTGTTTTCCTGGAGCAGCTGTGCGTGGATAATTGAGGAGGTCTTACGGTGTCCCGACTTGAGATCCCATGTAGATGGCAGGGCTCCGTTAGGGCTCCTGCAGCCTTCTGCTGGAACAGTATGTGAAAATTGTCTGTCCCCGATCCTCATCTGACCTCCTCTTTAACAGAAACCACTAGAGCAGTTAAGGACAGAGCTGAAGGATCACCAAAGCAAACTCTGCCGTGGCCCTGTACAGAAGTAATGCTCTTTCAAGACACTTGTTTTGACTCATTTCCTGCCCTAATGTCACCCCTGCCATCACAGGCTCTGCTTCTTGCACCTCAGAGTGCTGGAAATAGGAGAGGAACAAAGAGTCGACATGGCCTTGCTGATGACAGCAAAGACCGGGCTCTCCTTTCTGGTTCTGCAACTGACTTGCCCGGTGAGCTTGAGTAAATTGCTTCAGAGTGCTGAGGCTGTGTTTTGGCTTCTGAAAATTGTGTGGGATTTTTTCTGAACTATTTCGAGATTGATGGCTGAAGCTCGTTGCTTCACTTTGAAGCGCTGCGAAACATAAGAACAAGAAGCAGAAACAAAAAAGGTGCAAGAATTCCTTGCTACTTGAACTGAGACTTGTTGGGAGCAAGGACCGTCCTTTCTGAACGCTATTGCAAGTGTCTATTGACAAGTGTAAATAGTCAGCAAAGGTATAGGACTGTGGTTTTTCAGTCTAGGTCGTGCCCCTGTGACGGGAACTCAGCATCTTTGATTTCCAGGGGCATTAAAGGTGCACAGCATCTTGGAGTTTGAATGTTAGATTTGTCTCTTTTCTTATTTGGCACTAAACCTTCGCTCCCATTCGTTTAGAACTCCATAAATAAATTAAACAAATTAAAAAAACCCTGACAAACTGGCCTTTTGGTATTTTTAGATCTTTTATGTCACCTCGTTTGTAGAACAATATTTATAGATTTTTTTTTTATATGCTCCCAGCTAACCTGCATTACTGGCTCTTTGCAGAAGCCTCTGCTCTACTATAGTACATAGCAGCACCCTGTAAGTGTCAGCATTCCTCTGCGAAGCTGGCACTTCAGCAAGGACGTGCTAGGTACATGACCCAGCTCAGGAGGTACGTATTGTCCTACATAAAGTGCCAATGCTGAGCCTGTTCCAGATTTATTAATTCCCATTGCCTACATACGGTTTGAACATTATTATAGATGAGGATTCATCTCCCCCTGATTTGTGCCTCCTGGTAGGAGTCTGTAATGCTTCCTGAGGGCAGGAGCAGTGCATAGAAGAAGTCTGAGTCTACAGAATAAAATAAAGAGCAAGGAGAGTCGTAAATTGCTGGAGCTCCCCATATTAATGTGAATCAGCCAGATCCCTTTTAAATTGGCAAGTTATTTCTGCAAAATTTAGAGATCACCAGGTAGATTTAAAAAGGTATACATGGGAGAATTACATACATGGAATGAGACAGGGGAAGCATGTTGGTAGCAGAGACTCGGGAGGATGCAAATGATAGAGATTTGTGGTCCTGAAACGTGTCCCAGACCTGGTCCTTCCAAAGACCAGTCGTGGTTATGCTTTTTGTACTGGTTGATTGCTACCCACCGGGACTGGGCTTGGGCCCCTGCTCTCAGAGAGCACGTAAGGTGCCAGGTCAGAGTCTAAGCATTGCTGACATGCAGCAGCTGCAGCATGGCTTGGATACTGTCAGGATATTCTGCTTTGCTGTCCGACTCAATGTCACATTGACTCTTTGGGCGCTTCTGGCCTAAAAGAGCAAGAGAGTGCTTCTGGAACCGAGGCCTTCCATGGACTCAGCAGGCGTCAGCGGGCACGACACCTAAAAAAGGCTGGAAGAACCATGGCTGATGGTAAGTGGGATTAGGTTCAGTGGGAGGAGGCAGAAAGAAGCAACCTTTCCCAAAACTTGAGAAAGGGTCAGAGCATGTGGAGGAGGCACTCTGGGACAGTCCTACTGCACGTAACTCTATACATCTGTCTGAATGAAGCCATTCCCTGCTTTCAGCTCCTTTCCTGGAGAAAGTGAAACCATATCAACCTTGAGAAAACACCTGGACATCACGCTTAACTTCTTATATACCACTTACACTTTCACCTCTGTCTCATCAGACCCTAAAAATAAATAACTTTTGTCTCCAAAGTCTTGATATGTCTCCAAGCTGTGCTCTTATTGCTTTTGGACCTCCAACTCTTGTGAGTCATACCTGCAAATTGCATGAGTCGGGTTTCAGTGGTGACCATCTCAAACTGGCTGGCCATTTAAGGTGGAAAAATTCACCATAGGTTCATGCACTTTTATTTGGTCTGTGGTCTTTGCGTTGTGACTCTTTTCTGCCAGAAAGGAGAAATGGCATATAGGTGATCGTTTTTGAAAGTATAGCAAAATTTGGTTGCAAGTTTGCATTCAGAGCCATTGTAAGAAAAACTTTGCTTTGCTGGCCTTTGAGGAATTAGTAAGTTAAGATGTCCTTAAAACAGAAAAATGAGTTTCAGGTTCTCTGATTTACCTGGAGGCAGTGGAGTGTGTAGGTAACAAACAACCCCTGGAGTCTGAGGAGGCCTTGGCAAGCTGCACGGCACGGGGCCAGCACGGCGGTGCTGAGCGGTGGCGATGAGTATGGGCAGACGCAGGCTGCGGGGAGCACCGAGGTGCCTCCAGCTGCTGCCAGGGGTTTGCACGGACACCCAGACAAGATGCACTTGCCATGCAGAAGGTAACGCAGCAAGCATTACGCTTCCCGGAGTAGTGCTGGCATCGAGCATCCTCTGTGAGCTCAAATTTAAGGAAAGGAAAGCACTCTGCCAGCTGCAGCTCCTGACAGAGTGAGGATTGTGAGTTCCTGCATTCAAACACAAATTTCCTCAAATTGGCAAGCTGCTACCGGCGCTAATGTGAAGGCTTCTTCCAAACTCCAAGCGAGGGAATTTACACCGTGCTGAAAACAGCGATGAACTCACGCTGCTTCCTTCCTCGCTGCAGCTAGCCTTTGTACCGCGCCGGGCTGTACGTCTGGGCTGCTCCAGAGCAGAGCGGGGACTGCTCCCGCTGCTCGCCTGGGAGATGGGAGCGTAACATAAGACAGCTATTCAAAGGCTACTGCTGTCTCGCCAGTGATTTATGGCACGCGGGAAAGATTCTGATGTGTCATGCTGCAGGGGGAAAGGAGAGCGGCACCGGGGTCATGAACAAAAAGGAATTTGCTTATCCAATTTCCGTCTCCTTCTGAATTTGATTGGAACTCGCAGTTGTCAGGCTGTGTTTAAGTCTAGTCTTTACCAACGCCTCCTTAACTGCGGAAGGTCAAAACCAATTATTGTTTTGCCTCCAGGGACTTTCCTTCTTCAGAGAGGCCTTACAGTGGATGTTCTTTAAACCCTTTTCCTTCCAATTAAGGCAGCAGACTCCTTTTTAGAAGGTTTTTCAGGGGACGAGGGGACAGTAATCGGGAGACTGATAGATTTATCAATAGCCTTGAAAAACAAAGCCTGTATGTCTCAGGGAGCTTGAAATCTAATTCCTTTCAATGACTTTTCTCACTCTGAACTTTAAATCTGTTGTTTCATTACACCGGGAATGGAAAGCCCCTAGTTTTCCCAGGCTACAATTTTCCTCTGGTTTTTAACCCTCAAATACCATGTGGATTTATGCCTCAGCACCTGAAGTTTAAGTTTTTCATGTAGATAAAAACGCTTAGGTTCTGTTTTTGGTAGGAATTTACAGCTGTAACTTCCAGAGGGAGTTGTGAGAGGCTGTACCTGCATCGACAGCTGCGGTCTGACAAGTAATTAATGTCTTCCACATCTTTGGGGTGGAAAGGGAGAACATCTTGAGAGTCTTTCATTCTTTTCCCCTTTTCCCCTTTCATTTCTGTTATGGACATCATTGTTTTCAGTTTTATAGATTGATTTTTCCCCTCTACTCCAATCCATTGATACCTACCAAGGCCTGTTTCAGCAGATGGCTTCTTTTTATTTAGACATGTATCAGGGACTGCTGTGATTATACTTTTAGCCATTGAAGGGGTTAAACGTATTGTTTCCTCTTGAATGTACCATTTGTTGTGGGAGAAGTGAGCAGCAGAGCAGATAGAAAATAATCTCATTTGAAAGAGAAAATCCAACTCTAAGGCCAGGGGAGGGGGGCTGCTGAGGAGCAGTAAATGCAGGAAACAATGCTTTGGCATCGCAGGTGCTGAAATACTTAGCAAAAATACTTTGTAATTGCTATTTATATCAGCATGGACCATGAAACCATAGTACTCTGTGTGAGATGTAACCCCCAAACATAACCAGGTACGTTTGTGTATCGCAGTGTTTAGGTGGCTGACCTAGAATATGCTACACTAGTTGCTACTACAAAAATACTGGATTGTGCATAATATTGAGGGAAGTCTGTTTTTCTGGAGCTGGCAGATTTAAGACCCTTGATTAATTATATTCACAGCTTCACTGAAGCAGCACTATAATTATGTGATTATAGGGCAGCTGTAGTTGTGTGGACTGAGAACGAGGACAGGAATTAGGAAACATGCGTCTTGGTGCTGATCAGCCACAGTCTCTTTGTAAGATCACAGGCAAGTCACTTGAAATGCTCTGGCTACCATTGGATAGACCAATATTAGACGTTGAATTTTGGGGGTTTCAACTCAATTCCTTGATTCGGTTATCCTCAGGGAGAGCATGGAGTCACTGGCTTGGATGCTAAGGTTTCCTCCATGCCTGCATTTAATCAGATAATTCCTGTCTTCTGTGCCTAATGGGGATGATGATAGCCTTGCAGGTCAAGATATTATTTGCAATTGCTTTATAAAGGGTTAATCTACTACAGATGTCTCTCTGACTATACACAAATTTGAATAAGTCCAGGGGGTGCTGATAAATTAATTACAATTTACTGTTCCCATCTGCAGCGTGCTTATACTAAGGGTTAGCCAGGCATTAATCCTTTCTAAAACATTTATAAATAAAGCTAGAATACCACGTGTGACTGGAATAGTTAGGTATGACTCTGCAGGCAGAAGTGCAGAGCTCTGCTTTCCTTTGACACGGTGCTAGCCTTTAGCCCTGAAAATACATCTGGGCAGACATCATAGCAGCAACGCTAAGAAATATTTTATTGGTTCAAAATAATGGTTCCCTTCTTACTCAGGAAAATCACCCAGATCTAATAACTTGCTATTCCTGTCCCGCCGGACTGGGCCAGATAGCGCAACAAAAATTTCCTTTGCTACTGCAGGGAGAGCCTGTCCCCAAAGAGGGCTTTTCTTTTGATAAGGTGTCTCTCCTATCCCGCGCTGCTGAACCAGCCTGAATCAGCACGCCAGCATGTGAGTGCAGGAAGATCCCGGTCTCAGCCGCTGAGTCACATGAATAACTGGAATAGTTCTGCAAAGCAGAATTAATTCCCAGAACCTCTTCAGGCATATACCAGCAGGCACATGCTTTTGCTCCAGCATTACTTTACAGCTCTGTGATGTAGTGGCAAGGACAGTACTGATCCTTGTAATTGAGATAATGCAGTTTACCTGGTGTTAGAGTGTTAAACCTTACAAGTTTATTGTTGACACTCTCCTGCTTCCAAGAAGATTTAAGAATAAGCCACAACATAACAGAGCTATTAGGGTTAAGCTTAAATCAACTGTGCAGTGACTCAGAGCTTGTAGCCCTTTCAAACCAAGTGTTGGGGGGGATAATCCTGTTGTTATTAACTATTGAGTTGCT
This sequence comes from Anser brachyrhynchus, assembly GCF_964034855.1. Taxonomy (NCBI): domain Eukaryota; kingdom Metazoa; phylum Chordata; class Aves; order Anseriformes; family Anatidae; genus Anser; species Anser brachyrhynchus. The sequence continues at coordinate 4,154,422 of NC_137702.1, read as the reverse complement.
TGTGCTTTGTGCAGACCGTTTAGTCAGCAAAGATATGTAAGGAAACTCTCTTTTTTTCTGTCCTTTCCTTTCCTTTTTTTTTTTTTTTTTTTGATCTATTACACTTTGGCAAAAAACTCTGAGTTACAGGAACAGTAACTCGACAGCACTGAGATTCTGGTTTAGCAAAGTCCTTAGACTACATGCCTGAAATTTGGGCTGAGATATCCAATTCTCTACAGAACCTTTCAGTCCTAAATTGTGTAAAGCCTGCAAGGATTTTAAAGAAATGAACTTTCAGGGAAGTGAGGGAAGAAGGCTACGTAGCAAATGCAGAGTCCAGGTATTCCTGGTGGACCAGGATGTGGGGTTTGTAATAGGGAAACAGTATGACAGAGAATCGTAGTGCTTAATGAACATTTTGAGATTTTTTCCTCTTAAGCACTAATTTATGTTGTCTAGATAATAGTGATAAGCTGGCCAGGCACATAGGAGAGTGAAGAAGAAAGACTGCTTGCACTTCCACCTGCTGCTCTTGAATATATCACAAATGAATTCAGGACAATCTGCTTTATAGTCCAGCATCACTGATCAGAGGAACTGATTTATTTCTGTCTTCTTTTCTTTGTTCTATAATATTAGTCAAAGTTTGTGCAATTTCTCCAACAAATGCTGTAATTTTTAATATGTTAGTAAACCTTATGTTGTTTTACATTTGACATGGTATTATCAACAACCATTACAAAAGAACATGAACTTTAGAAATTTAAAATAATTTGGAAATTACATTGAAATTATTATTATTGAAGAAGAGATCTAGGGCCAGAGTTTAGATATCTGGATGTCTACGCTTTGTGGTTTGTCCACGGATGAAAATGTGTTACTTGTTTGGGCTCAAAACCAGTACCTTTCCCTGGGATGTATCTGGAACAAACGCGCACTAAAAGCAAACATTATTTCTGACATCTGTTGCTTGTCTGGATGGCAAACTGGCAAGTGTTGAAATCTGTGATAACGGTCAGAAGAAAGTATATAGTCCTGTGGCCATGGAAACCTCATATAGTTTTTTCCTGTTTCTTTTTCTGCATTTTCTAGTGAATGAATTGTTCTGAATCCAGCTGGATGGCAGCCCAAGAGACTGCAGGCCTCAGCTTAGCCACAGCAGAGGGCAAACCTAGTGAAAAGCTTTCTCTTTGCATGTTCTCACCAAAATGCTATTTTCAGTAAGTAACTTTTTTCAGGAAGAGTAGTTCAGTGCCTCAGGAAGAGTGACCATTCATTCCCTGGCCTCTCTGGCTATGGCTAGAAAATAGAACAACCCAAACACAAAGTAGCAGATCATGACTCATATCCATATGATTCAACTCTTTTCCCCCATTCCTGCCTCCAAAGCAGGTGGCCTCCTCCAGACAGACTGCAGAGAACGGTCCCCCACGTGTGTCTGGGCATCGTCTGGCAGGGCACTCAACGGGACAGGCCAGTGCTGTGCCAGCCTTGTGTCCTGACTGTTAAACACTTGGGAGGTCACGGATCAAACCTGTGCCCTGGGCCTCTTCAGTTTACTCTGCAGATGAAAGCTGTAAGCAGGGAAGGCAGCTAGTGCCAGCGGTGGTTTTGGCTGGGGGACAGGGACAGGAGAACAAGGCGGACACTGGCAGGTCACCGTGACTTTTCACTAAGCGCTTCAACACACATCTGCTCCAAGTTCGCAGAGGAACGCCCCCCAAACCAGGGGACCCCAAGGTAGCTCAAGGGTGGTCAGGATTTTCAGGGACCATGGAGGTCCTCTGGACATTTTTACAGGGTACCTGCAGCAGTACGATCTTAATCCATTCTTGTTACACTGAGATGCTGCTGTCACTAACTTTTGGTACACCGTTGTGGAGCTAGGGTGGGTTAAGCATAACTTGTACTGTCTAGATGTTGGGCAAGTGTTTGTGGTGTTCCCCAGGTATTACAGTATGGTGTCTTATATACTTTATCAGCACAATATGTAGGGCAGACATACTTTCTTTTCCGGTTGTTTTCAGTGGGTTCAGTTTTAGGCCCCCAATATGTTCGTTGTGACAGCAGCGGCGATGCTGCTGAACGTGCTCAGCTCTTCCTACAATCACTGCTTTCAAAAACTGTTTGTTATTCTGTAGGGCTGGCCCGGTATTATTTTCTGAGAACACAGTCAGCACCTTCACCCAAATGAAACCAGTGTGTGGTTTCATCGTTGTCCTCAGAAAGAACTAGATGAGTCCTATAGCTATACAGCTACTCCGTGTGATATTAATGCATGAATTTTGTAGCTCCATCAACGAACGTAAAACATGTAGTGTGGTTCTGTTCAGCTTTGCCTCTTATCTGTTTTCTCATCAAACAAGCAGGAGTTTGATGGCAAAATCTTGAATTTAGGGCTACATGATTCAGACAATAGATCTGACGGAGCAGTAAAGCTCAGTTTGTGTTCCAAAATGTAGCAGCACAGGTATTTATTATAGGAAAGCCCCCAGAGCACAGTAGTTAGAGGAATGATCTTTCTGTAAAATTTTACAACAGGTTTATAGGATTCTACAGAGAAGATTGTTAAGATGTAATCTTTATTATATTTCAATCCAAACCTCTAAATATTTGTGATTTCCAAATATCTGTAAAAAGTCTGCCTCTAAATGGGCTTATCCACGGTCACGTGCTAAGTGCGTCACGCCGGAATTGATACCATCATTGGATTATCCTACTCGTTAGCACTTTGAATCTTCCTAATGCCCTTTGAAGTCTTCAGAGGAAGAGCTTCATGGGAATATTTGGAGAGCCTGATTCAGTTCTTAATTGGGCTGACTCATGCTGAGTCACCAGGAGTTCCATTAGCTGCGTCCTTAAATGCAACACTCAGGTTTTCGGAGGGCTGTGTGGCAATCAGACACCCCCAGCTGCTGCTGGAGTCCCATAGGGTCAGGAGATCTGCTTCCATTATGCCCTCTGGAAAGTGCTGATTTCAAGTCTACCAACCAACACGGCTCTGGCTGCAAAGCCGGCCGGTTCTGAGCTCTTCTGACGCCTGGTTGACCAACTGCTTGCCAGGCAGCTTTTGAAAATTATCTCCTACTCTGGCTTCAGCATCATTGGCATCTCTTACGCACAGAGAGTTCACCACACCCACACTTTTCCATCCTGCAGGAAGTACTTGGCCAACAGAAGCACAGTTAAAAACACAAGAAGCATTTTCCTTTAAATTTGTAGGAAAGGATTTTTGCTCCATAAGTCAGCTCCTTAATAAAACAGCAAAAGGCGGTGAGTAAGGCACCTGATGACTAAAATAATTTAGGTTGTGGGAAGCAGCAGAGTTTGATATTGAATACAAATCTGAGTGGGATTCATTTCACCTAACTTAAGCCATCTGAAGCTAAGCCTTCAGACTAAGGAAGCCACCCAACTCTTGATCTGTTGTCAGTGGGGACTCTGAGATGGTGACTCATCCCGTCTGTGTTAGTTCTGCTGGGGTGAGGTGGATTGCCCTTTGAAGTTGCTTCCTCATACCACTTCCTAATACTCTACAAAATACGATGATTGCTGATTGATGTTAGACAGCTAAAGTTAGGTAAGATAAAGACTCGCACTAACACATTGCTGTGTGCAGAGACCATATTTAATAAAAGAGAACACTGCTTGTAAGGCCCAGACCTGACTTGTATGAAAACAATGATGGAAATGGCCAAAACTGCACATAATCAACCAGGTTGTGGGAATGCTCCTGGAAATGGTCATACTGGCATGGACAGACACACAGATGTGGGATAGAGCAACTGTCCTGTGGATGCTAGCAATTTTTCATTTAACCTTGTTCCAGACGTGCCCATGCACTCACAGTGTCTTGGTAACTTTCTTTTCCTTTATAGATGTCGCTTGTAGCAGCTTTTAGCTCACTGCCACTCTTTTGGGGTGGGAAAAAGGGAGGCATCTAACCTCACTAAAAAAAACATGAAACAACAGAATTGATCTGTGACAGCTCTCTGAACAGTAGAAGGTTTGACTTAAGAGTAACTGTGGGCAATTAAATATTGAATGTAATAAGAAGAATATTTCCTTTATGTTTCTTATGACATTTCTTTGGTTAATTATATCATGCATCTATTCAACTTATAAAATGTGATGCTAAAAATGTTCTGCTTTTAAAGTTAATAAAAACATGCCAGAAAACTAGATGTGTTATGAATAATACTAGAAACGTTACGAATAGTGACGACTGTGGAGCCAATGGGTCTACTCCCACAAGTAAAAATTAGCAGGCATGAATAAGAATTGCAGGATGACAACTGTAGTACTTTAAATCTTTGAAACACTTCACCCACTTTCACCCTGGAGACACCTTGCAACGAAAGCAGCGGAGATGCAGGACCTGATCCTGTACTGTTACGTCAAAAGGACCTTTGCCAATGACTTCAGTAGGTCTAGGATCAAGCTGTGTAATTTGCCCAGGGTTGAACTGGATGTCAGTGGCAGGATGAGCTCAGGCTTCTGGACTCCAACCGTATGTATTGTCCATGAGAGCATACGAACGCTTCTGTGCTGTGTCTTTTAGCATGGTTGTGACTGTGTAAATCACTCTTGCTTTCAGTTTCATATCATTCCAATGGTAATATGGCTAGAAGTTTAAGAAGCAGATTTTATATATATATATATATATGCATATTTAAGAGTTGGACATGAGGCAACCTTTTCCTAAACTTCTTGTGGACCATAAACACAAAGGCTGTTTTAAGGTTCATTTCTGGTGGCCACACTCATCCCTTGTCTGATCCTAGGAGAAAGGGTAATGAAGATGAAACAGTCAGGGTAATAAGGGTTGAGGCAGACCAAAATGGAAGGGCTTAGGGGACAGTGTAGAAGTTCTCTTTTTTTTTTTTTTTCCCAGAAGACTGATAAATGTATAATTCTGGAGTAAAGCCCAGATTTGAAAAGAGAAGGGATTGTCACAGGTAGTCAGCGAGGGGAAGGGTTGGATCTGCCCCGAGGTCTCAGCCTGCATTTTGGGCTCTTCTTCCTACGGTATCGTTCGGTGATGTTTTGTGTCCTGATGCTTGCAAATTGTTATTTGGGAAGAAAATCAGATGGGACAACTGACAGTTTGCTGGATATTTCACCTAGGGACAGCATTTGCTATGTAAGCTGGTGACTTGATGTCGACAGTGTGCTTGCTTTTTGCCCACGCCTGTACATGCGTAAGTCTCATTGATGTTGCTGACGCTTGTTTGTGAAAAGGTTAAGTAAAGCCCCAAGTTGCACTATCAACATTTCAGTCTGAACTAATAGTTGTATTTATGAGGGCTGATCAAATCTGATTGAAGTCTTTCCACAGACATTACAGGGCTTTGGGATGGGCCCTAACAAAGTCCAGATTTTTTAATTTATTACCATATTGCAAAAATGTTCTACATTATTTGCTTGTTGTTGCATAATACTTGATTTTGGAAACTTATTTTTCTTATATTAGAATGAGAAATCTGGAAAAACGTTGTTTTATGAACAGGACTGTAAAAAACATGCATGATATATTGTAACTTATTGAATGAGAAATTAATCCACCAACAAAACAAAATATTAGACAATCACAGAAAAAAAAGATATGTCAGGAAACAAAACAAGCTTTTGATGGGTTGTATCATTTTTTTAGGCAACAGTACTTTGATGCTATTTTGTTCTTTGCCAAATTTTCTTTTGCTTTAGTTAGTATGCACAGTTTTCTCTAAAAACAACGCACAACATGCAGTGACACCAGAGTGGTTAGATATTTCAACATCTTATCTTTGTTTATGAAGACTGTCCTCAAAAAAGGTAAGTTCTGCTAGGATCATTTTAGCCAAGTTTTCTAAAGAAACGAAACTCATGACCAGTATGTGCGTCGGCATTCCCTTTCTAGTAACGTTTAAAGTTGTTGGCTGAATTAACCAAATTTGACTAGGAAGTTGAGGTCAAAACCATAACATAATAAAACTTGTTATAGATTTTGTGAAAATATAATATTATATATATATATATAATCTGGCCAATTAAAGAAAGAGGGATCCTTTTAATGTCCCTTATGAGAGAAACACAAACATAACCCTTGTGTCAGAGAGTCCACATAGAAAAGGCAGAGTGGGAAGTGGATTTATTTTGTCCCAGTGCTCAGGGAACTACTTAGAGAGCAATGAGTTCGTCCCTCTCTAAATAGAAATGCAGCATGTTGGCTAGTTGGATGACTTCTGCTTCATGAAGGAAAGGAGCTCTTCAGAGAATAAGGTGCCACCCTGTGTGCATAAAGACTTTGCACATGGATAAAAAGTAGAGGTTTAAAACTGTAGGAGAAAGATCCAAACAAGAAGGTGCAAAGATACACTGGGGGTGGCAGGGGAAGGGATGGGTGAAGGATGTTGTGACATGGTGACTGGATGTGTTGGCTGAGCAGGACTTCCCTGTGTCTGGCTGAGCGTTAGGATGCAGAGCTTCAGGTTTGCTTCAAAACATATGGACAAGCAAAAGGATTAAGTAAAAGAGGGAGTGAGGAAGCTGATCTTAACAGCTGCATTTTTCTGAGTATGCTGCACCCTTTTAGAGTCACTGCACAACGGCGATGTGGTGTAAGGTCTCTCATTTTGCTGGCAGAAGCTCGTACAGAGTGGGATGAGGGGTCCTTGCAGTTCAGAATAGCTGTATCTGTCTGGCTGGACAAGAACCCTGGATATTTTTTCCTTGAAGTAACACAGACCCTTTCTCTCCCTCTTACACATTATCTACTCTCCCTACTGAAAGCAAGGGGAGTTTCCATTATATATCTTCAGCTTTTGCCAGTCTTTCACATCTTGCTCTATTTCAGATACCAGAGAAGTTCTCTTTAGGGCTTAATTCTAAGCAAATGTGGAGGTTTATCAGAACTGCGTTTTAGTGCCAAATTGATGTGCTTGCTCTGTCCTTCTCAGAGCTAGTGAGAAGAGTACAGTAGGACGTGAAGACACAACATTTCAGCAAGTCCGTGATAATTGCCTGGATGCTCGCTTTTACCCTTGGATAAAGGAAGTTAGCTTCCTTCTCTTTTCCCGAAGGCATCTTATTTTGCATTTACTGAAAACAAAAGCAAAGCAATAAGGCCCCATTACAACGTTCCTTCTACTCTTAGAAGTTCAGTTCTGCCCTCACGCTGCAGGTTACTGTCTCCTCTTGGGGCCTGTGCAACTGCTTGTGGAGCCGTGCTGTAAATTAGATTAGAGAAGTAATCCGACCTAATGAAAACAGATACCCTCTCTCTGATTTTTATCTGGATTTTCTAGACCTGTGCTGTTTCAGTTTCCCACGTAGTTCCACAAGCAGTTGTCTGGCATATCGGTGGCAGAGGCAGAGGATGGGCCAAGCCTCGCGGCTGCAGCAGGTATCACTCAGCTCTGGAAGCTCCTGCTTGCTACGGAGCACCTGAAATGCTTCAGGTTCACAGTGTCTTACCTTTCTTTAACTTGTTTCTGTGTTCGCAGCTAAGGCCCACTAGTAGCTATTACCTGTATCTTCCTTAGCAAACCACCATAAGTGCATTTCATGGCATAACTTCAAACCTCTCTAAGGCTTTTTTGACTTACTGACATTAAGAACTGATCCACTGCCATAGATGACAGAGCTCTACCGATAGTGAGATTGGCCACAAAATTGAAAAGTCATTGTAAATGCTTTAATACCGATGGATTTAGGGATTTCCTCAAGCACTCTACAATTATGTTCCCAGCTTTTTCTCTGCTTCACTGCCGATTGTCTGCTGTTCTCCCTAATCCTCCATGTGCTTTCTGGAGAGCTATCTTCGCTTCCTGCTGACAGATAAAAATTTATTGTTGCTAGCTTTAATGTGCTTCATGTATTGAGATCTCATTCCTTTCATGTTAACGTAGGAACGTTTTGGTGTTTTCTTTTAGCCTTGCATTGTTTAAAGATAATCCATCCAATCTATTAGTCTGTTCCTATTAGCAACCTAGCATCTGAGGTTTTACTTTCACCTTGCTATTTCATTAGTTAAGGCTTGCTCACCACTTTGAATACTTAAAAGTATTAAATACTTTCAAAACATGATTATTTTTTATTTCCTAAATGATTATCATTAGGATTTTTTAAATCTTCTCTTTCCATCTAATGATGGAGTAATATCCCATGTCACTTCCCTCCAGAAGCTAAAGATGGTAGACCAAAACCATCTGTGGAGTAATTTCTTTAACATCATTAGTCTTCTGACAGGGAGAGATTTAGCTCTGTGCCACTTATCATAGTCTTGCTTCAGCCTTCCCCACTTCTACCATCCTCTTTCTGCTGTGGATCCTTTTCAAGTGGTTGTTTGTGGATCCCAGTAAGACGTGCACTGCACTGGCGATGCATTTGTCTGTAGCAGAGCACACCGTCCGAGCCAGGAGTATTCCTGATGCACTTACTCTGATTTATGTGTTGGAAGATTAAAATTCAGTGTACCTTGGTTGATTATAATTACAGAATTCTCTCTCTTATCCATTAACAGTAAATGTGGAAACTTGCACAGCTGTCCTGTGCAAGACCGTCAGGGGAAGGAGGGCTGGCAGTTTTCTAGATATCGCTGAGGCTGTGTGAATATTCACACTGAAAAATTAAATACCCACTCCCTCCCCCCAGTTTAATCTTCTTTTTAAAGGCAATTTACCTGCAAAAGAGATGTAGATTTACTATCCGGAAGTAGTCAGCAAGTGATTCTGACAGTGTATTTAGTCTTGTGAATTACTTGTAGATTATTCTCCAGGACTACACTTATAAACGCTAGTTCTTATCATTACCGCTTGTTACTCGCCACTTAAGTCACCAAGTATTGTTTCCTTATCCGTAACTGGATAACTCCCAAACCCACAAAGACTCATCACATTTATAAGACATTTTTTCTGAGGCCAATTTATGCAAAAAGTGTTGTATGAATAGTTACAACAATGCTCTCTTTGAACATGCTCCTTTCTATAACTCTTGGCTGTGAACAAGTGAAAGAGAAGAATGTGTTTGAAGCAAATACAGTTTTTATGCATGAGTACCTTTTGGTAATACTTGACTGAGTCGTACCATTATTGCAAGAGGTCTCTGTGAGAGAAATGCGTGAGTTTCTAGTCTGTGCTAATTTTGAGACGTGGACAATTTATTGTAGTAATAGAAATGGGGAGTTCTTTGGATTCAATTTTCAGTAAGACCATTTCTGATATAATTTCCAATCTTTTCCTACTCAGCTTTGATAATAAATATCTCTTGAGGACAGCAAACATGAATCTATTGAGAATCTTGGACAAGGGGTTTAAATGATTTCATTTGAAGTGCTGTTCATTCAATTCTTGCAATCTGTCTGTCTCTTTCTTCACTTCCTTGTGTTTTTACTCCAAGAAATCTTCCTTCCAATTAAGTGAATGAAGCTTAGAATTGAGTAAAGCTGTCAGAGGAAGCAAAATGAATATGACTGATTTTTATAATATAAATTGAAAGCAATTACCAGTTTTCTACCTTCTTGCTTGCTTGGAAAATTTACACTTAACCCAGCAATACACCTTAATTAAAGGCCTATCTATCTATCTATATAACCTTTTCTTTCTAGAAAAAGTCCTTCTCTGAGCTCTATTAAATTTACTATGGCTTCATCTCCTTATTAATAACCTTTATTAATGACCTTTTTGTATATTTTCAATTAAGTTTCTCGTCACATTATAGCACTGAGGTAAGAGCTCTCTCTGACCTTTAATAGGATATGGATAATAGAACATCTCTGGCTCATGTTCTCCTTTGGTAGCATAACCTCCCACTTTTACTGAAATCATCCATGGAATTTGCAGACTGCTAAATGCGTGTGTTGCATTAAAAAATACTACGCCAGACTGCAGTAAAACTAGATGGACATCCATTCACAGCCTCTGAGTTAGATAGTGCTTAAACAACCTCACTTTTTCTTGGTTTTATGGCAAACACTAGTGGGAGACTGTGAATGACTCTTAACGTAAGATAAAAATATTTTATTCTGACTGATATTTTCCATATGGCAGGTCATGCTTCTCCCTACATGAACCGTATGCAGTATACCATGGGGCAGAGAGTATAGTTACTTTCAGATGATTAGGACCACATCATATTGGAATTCAGATACTAATGTTCTGGCATTTGGACACCCAGTAGAATTGGTAATTAATGATATAGAATGATAAGGGATGTTTATGCTCCCTTCAAGTCCAAATTATTTCTGGGTGGGAAGGGTATATTTGATGGCCAGCCAGAGTTTTGTCAATATGAATATCAGAACCAGCTGCTTTTCTTGCTGTTCTGCCATGACTGAATTAATCTGTACTTCTTTATGTCTTTGTCTTTTCTCTTGTAACCCGTACCTCATGATGCTCTTAAGAATTTTACTGCCAGAGGCATCTGTCATGTATTTTCTTCTTGATAGGTGATTATTATATTACTTCACTGAGTATGAAAACCTCCGTTCCTCTTCAGTTCCATATTATTTTTGTTCTTGAATCATACTTAATTTGGTACGACAAATCATACAACCAGCTTCAGGTGAAAGTTGCCAAAGCACAAAGGGGACGTATTAAGTTAAATTTGCCAAGGTGACATACCTCTGCACTGATTCGTGTCGATATTTCTGTCTCCACGGATGTCTGAGTGTTTAGGAAACCTCATCTGGCATGTCCACAGAAGAGGGGGTCTAAAGATCAAAGCAGTAAATTTGTCCCAGATGAGGCAGGGTTTGATATTTCAGATGGAGAACTTGATCTAGGGCAGACCCTCGCTGGATGCCAAGGGAGCGGCTCCGGGCAGGGGTGCCACTCCTGCGCCAGGGTGACTCACGGTTATTCCTGCGTGGCTTTGTCCTATTGACTTGGACGCACGGCTCAGTGCATTTCTGGTTGAACCTGCTGGTAAATGTGCCATGTCAAAGAGTCGTGGGGCAATGTCTTCTTGAGGCGGGTGCCTGGCTCCCAGCACGGCTTTGGCAGTAGCTGAGATCCGCAGATAAAGCTCGCAGCGGTTGCGTTATTTCCGAGGTGGTGTTGCCTGGGTTGAGGTGCCGGCCGACGCGTCGTGCCCTGGAGCAGCAGAATCTAACAGTCGCCGTCTGTGCTGTTTCGCTCTTAGTCAGCAGGACTCATGCTTCATCACCGTTCAAACCGAAAATGTATTCTTCATCATCATCCTTTGTACACCTGTCATGGTACCTGCCCTCAGCTCGACCGGTATTTCCAGCCCTGTCCACCCAAGTATCTGCTTCTCCCACAATTTCCATGCTTCCTTTTGCGTCACAGCCCACGTTCCTGGTATGAACTCCCTGACTTTTTCCAGCAGGCTTTGAGTCTTTGCATACTAAGCCTTTCTTAAATAAGCATTTCAGCTTATGTTTCTCTGCGGAACTGAATTCACTACTATATGTGTTAGGTTTTGTTCCTGTTCTCCTACTCACTTTCTACCTCTCTATCTGTCCTGAGATGGTAGGTTGAGAAGCAACCTCATGTTTAACATACCAAAAGCATGCAAACACATGCTAAATAATTAGGCAAATATTTTTCTATTGCTTTCATTGTGATTTTTATTATCATTGTTTTGGTCTGAGGCTGGAAGCAGAGTGAGCCAAAGTACCTGTCTGCGACCAGAGCTGGGACTAAACCCTGAATTTCCTGACGGCCCTTCAGGCTAGAGCGTATGACTGTTCTCTGTATGTTCGCCCTTGGAAAATTTTCATTTACAGAAACAGGTCTGGAATTTGCATAATTTTGTGGCGGCAATTTCTGCTATGCTCAAAGGACTGGTTTTTATATGCAGGCCATTCCAGCTACACTTCTGCTAAACTGTAGTAGAGGAGATTACTGTGAACACTGAATGCTCCTCTAATGCTATTTTTCCTACCGTGAGTTTGCTGTGGTTGCTACCAGGCTGTTCTGTTACTGGGAAAAGGACAGAGTGGCTTCAGAGAAAGCACTTCTTTTAAGATGTGATGCACATTGGAAAGAGTCTCCAGGGCTGCGTGTCTGGGAATTGCATTCAGGCTTGTATTTGGGGGCTATTAATGATGTGCAGTCCTAATTGCAGAGGAGGGAAGGGACTGTGAAGCAGCAAATCTCTTTCTGTTGATGAGGCACAGGCGAAATCAGGAGGACAAAGCCGAGGAGGGAACTGCTGTAGGAGGCAGTGGTGCTCTGGGACTCTGGCCCCCAACTACAGCAGAGCAGCAGACCCATCCCCCGGGGCCACCAGCCCTCCCTGTCGGTGCCGGTGGGCACAGCACTGAGCAGTAGGGCCGCGTGCTCCAGGGGGATGGATGGAGAGCGCACCATTATGGCACCGAGTCCTCCTGCCGTGCGCTAGCTGGAGTCTGACAGCCTGCTTTATTTGTCATCACTTTTGTTCCCTCTTCAGGTGAATCCACCTCCCCTCTTCTGGCCACTTCTGCACCGGGGCTGAACATGCAATGCCGAAAGGAGAGGGCAGAATGCTCTGGCAGACAGGCACGCAGGATTTCCTCCCTGCTGCCCTTCGTTAGGCTCTGCCAACTCCCAAAGGCATCCCCTAGCGATCGATTTGTTTTCCTGGACAAAATTTTAGAAAGAACTGGGAGGACGGAAGCCTTTCCTGACACTTGTATTTCTGGAATGAGCTAATTTCTGGATCTCGTTTCTAGAACTGTTCTGCTTGGTAAGAGATGAACATGGGATTTAAGGGAAGGAGCTGAGCTCTGACCCTGTGCCCAGTATTGTCAGATGCTCTGCAATGGCTTCTGCTGTTCATCTCCCTCACCCTGCACAGGAGACATTGGAAGGGGCTGAAGACGTGGTGGGAAGAGCCCCAACAGGTTGTGTGAAGCAGCGCATCCTCCAGCTGCTCAAAGGGACACCAAGGAACGCCATGGTGCTGGAATGCCACGGACATAAGGAAAGGCTTTCTGCGAAGAAGTTGAGTGGGAGCAGATACATCAGACAGTCTGGAAGATGGGATATGAAGAAATTTTGCAAGAAGAGGGCTTGAACTGATTGGGAGGCCTGCAAGGAGGAGGAATTTGCTGGAAATTCATTTTCAGGAGGAGACTTAGGAACAGCATTTAGTTCTTTCCTGATTTAATCCAAAATCATTCAGTGTCTTCCATTTTTCAGAAAGCCCTAGTTCTTGTGTCATCTGATTATGTGAGGCTTTCAGCCTTCAATTAAAAATAATTCTCCCGGTTCTTCAGGTCATAGAGAAAAGCTTTGCCACAGATAATCTAGTTTGAAAGCTGAACACCTAGAGTCTAAACTGCATCCCTTTGGGGTAATGTGTGGGTTTCCTAGTGGCATTCACTGCATTACGTTTTTAGAAGTCACCAAGACCCAGTCAGAGCTACAACCCATATTTGGGTTTTTAGGCCATGTAATTTACCTAAAATGTGGTAGATCTGTGGGAGGAAGATGGAACAGCCCAGAAATGGCATCATTTTGACACATGGAAGACAGTGATTCAAATATTTCACAGGTACATGGACTACTGCAAAGATGCAGCTCATAGAAAAAACTTGACAACGTTTAAAGGAGAAGTTTGGTAGTGTCAGTCCCCTTTCCAGCATGCCAACTGGTCATTTGGTTTTGCTGTATAAACAGAGGACTCAAGGAACGGGTGAACACTTGGTTTTCTTGAGGAAATACATCTGTCTTCTATGGAAGAAGAGTTGTGCATGAAGCTTTACTTGACACTCCTTGATCTGGACTTACTCTGTGTATCAGGAGAGGACCTCAGTCTCTGAGGATGCTAACCCGGCACTTCTTGCTGACCTTAAATTGACCTGCCTAATTTAAACCAATCTGATCTACAAGTGACACAATTTGTGCTGTGAAAGAGCAATATGTGCCAAAACTTTTAATAATACGCTTTTTTTTTTCTGTCTGTTTAATCTAGTATCTGATGTGAATGGAGAGAAAAATGATGTACAACATATTCCCTGCAACAAAGTCTTTGAAGAGAAAATGTAAATGCATGAGTATGACACAAACTCCCCTTCTGTTAACACACACTCACAGAAACTTGCTCAAGTTGCCAAAAGCATAGTTAGCCAACCTACAGTGTGTATATATGTAATGTACTGAAGGGAGGGGACAGGTCTAATTTATGCACTTGGCCCTTGGACCATGGTTTATCTCAATACTTCTCAATGTGCAAATTCCGTAAATCTTACTGGGAGAAGGAATGTCAGCTCATGCCAGGCTCTGGACATGCTGAAAATGTCACTCACACAGATGATGACTTGTGTTTAATTTGCTGTTGTGGATGGGCCTGAACTAAACTCTCTTTTTCCAAACATCTCTAAATTTGGGAGGTTTTGGCACCCCCCGTCCAGTTATGAGTCAATAGTTCTCCATGTTCCAAAGAATCCGTATTAGGCTGCAAAGGTGGGAGTTGTTATGTAAATGTGATAATATAAAGGAATACTTGTATTAATACTTTTGTTAAGCCTTCGAGCTAGAGGGTTGCCAAGGCTTAAGTGGACTTGGGATGAGCTGGACACATCCAATTAATCTAAGTAATGTGACTTTTTTTGAACAAATGTGACTCCTGGGTGCACATTACAGCTGTTCAACGCTCCACCTCTGCTGCGCCTGGTCCTCAGAGGTTAGAAATCTGTATTTCAACATTGAAACCAGGCCTTACTTCTGATTTTGTTTGGTATTAAATAAATGGTTTCTGATTTTCAGTGCTTCTGTCAGAGAAGTGAGTAATACGGTGTGTTGTTGATGGATATACAAGCCCTAGGAAGAAAACCATAAGATGAAGTTAAAGAATTTTGTATCTGTATTCAAATTCAGTGCATTGGACTTCCCATCTCTCTCCTGATGTCATTGCTCTGTTTGTAGTTTCTATATCATGTTAAAGTATTTTAAGATTTCTCTCAGTGTATGTAGCAGCTGAATTTCTTCTATTGATGCCATAATCAACATCTAACGTGTTCTGCTTCTCTCTCTTGTTTGGAGGGAAGCTGCGCAGTTTTGGGCCTCGGGAGCTGGCTCAGATAGGTGAAAGACTAATCCCTTGAGCTGTGCAGAATGCCTTGTGCTCTGATGTTGTTCCCTGGCTTTTGGTGCTAAGGAAAGGAAGTGGGACTTCACTTCACAGTCTCCCAACAGAACCCTTTATTTTATTTAAATGTTTTGTGGTTCACCTATCATCATACACCAGCCTCACTCCAACCCAGTTGGAGTGGGTTTCACTACACAGGGCTCTAGCTGGAATCGCTCTTTCCAATCCAGTTTTTCCTTGCTGCTGTGAACCATGCCGGTCATATAGTGGCAGAAGAAGCCAGTTTTGCCCCCTTTTTTTTTTCTGTGCTGTCTGAAATGCTGTGCATTTTCAGTTACCCACACATGGAAGCAGTAGGCAGTGTAACACAAGGACAGAGCAAGCACAATGTACTACATGAGGATCAGCTTAGCACGTTGGATCAGTGACACTGTGCAGCATAATACAAACCACTTATTCTTTTTCACAGCTGTTCTCCCAAGCATTTTAAACACACATTCTCCCTTAGCATGCAGGAGATTTACGTATTTCACTTCCATTGACATGGTAAAAGAGACCCTCCTCACTTGCAGATTGTGCTTTTAATAGGCATCCAGCACAAAGGGGAATTGAGTACATGTGTGTGTCCAACAGAGACTAGACCAGAACCAGCTGCAGGCACAAATAACTGCTTAGGAGGCCCATTTTTTTGTGCTGATTTGGTAACTCCTGGGACAGCCAAATCTTCCTTTTTAGGAATGGGAAGAGGAAAGACAGAGGACATCATCTTCAGATTGTATCACCCATGGAAGAGGAGAGTCAGCAGGGAGAGAACTCCCTACATGAGGTTCTCCTCTCCCTGCTGGAGCAGCTGGAGCAAATAAGGTTCAGCAAATCGTGGGCAAATGTGAGCTCATCTTGCCTCCACTCTGAGCTGGCAGAGGAGTCAGGGTGTTTCGGGCCCTGAGTCAATGCTGTGATAAGTGGCTCGCGTGACTTACTAATTGAAGTTAGAGATCCTTCAAGATACTGAATATCTGCAGCGTAGGCATGCTTCTCTCCGCCTTGGTTATCTTGCACTCCAAACTCTTTCAAACCATAAATGTAAGTCAAATGCATTGCAAATGGTCGAATGACAATGTGGATTTTGGGGGCGACAGGTAAGGCTTTGTGTGCATTCTCACTACCAGGAGAGGCAGAGGTGAGTCACCTGTGCTGTGTGACAGCAATGCAAGCACAAGGAACACAGTCCTCAGCAAAGTCCTTGGAGAATGAGCCACCCAAAAAGTTCAATCTCAAAGACAAAAGAAAACAGCCTTAGGAAAAAAGAAGTTGCAATGACCGAGGCCCTTAATTTGATGCCAATGATACCTCAGAGTAAGCAATTTCCCAGAGGATCGTCAGAGATGTGAAATGAATAGAAAGAGCTGCTTTACAGGCATTTGTGGGCACACACACCTGCTTACAGCAAGGGAAAAGACAGTGCGTAAATGTCTGGAATATTACATAAAAGCTGTCTGGTAGACTAGGCAGAGCAATTAAAATCCATCTCGCTTAAACGAACCCTGAGTGCAGGTCAAACAAATCTCATTTTTATTGTTCCTAGAGGAGATGTCTGTACAGGAGACAAAAGGGGGATGCAGCCGTCAGGTTAAAAAATCAAGATGCCTTTAAAAAATTAAATGTTCACAATAGCGCTACAGCAAGCTAGATAAATGATATATTACAGTGATGGTTTAAAACTAATTGATGACTAATGTTGTAATGCATTCGTAGCTACACTGATCTATTATATATCTTGGCCAAGCTGAAGGGACACTTCAAGGAGAAAAATTGCTAACTGTTTTAACCTGATGGAACTTGGGGAAAAAATAGTTACTTTAAGAGATAAATGGAAAGGTTGTGACCTCCTAATGTACATCTGGGTCTTGCAATGCAAAATCAAATTATCATTAAACAGAATGTGATCTGTGATGGAATTAAAGCAGCTACAAACCAGCACAGAAATTTCTGTAGGGAAATACAATAGAGCAGCTTCAGCTGGGACCATTAGCTGCAAAGCTGTAGGAAGTGCCTGGCTAAAGAACTGGTGTAACAAGTTGGTATGGAATTGTTTTGCTCCAGAATGAAAGTTCATTTAATTGGAGACTGCAAGAAAAATGTAAGCGTATTTACAGCAATTTACATGTGTAAGACATTCTATAAACGTTGGTTAATTAGTGTATAAATAATTAACAATTTATTCCAAGTTCTGAGTAACATGTGTGTCTCTGGTTCTTGGAGGGGAGACAGGAAGCCTCATTTTCCCCTCCTCATTTTTGTCATGCCTGAGGCTGATGCCCGCTGGGTTTTACCCTTGCAGTTGGAATTCGGAGAAGATGTCAGTCAGGCTCTGCTTATTTTCACATCTAGTTCATGCAAAAACCAGGTTTCCTCCTGAGGCAATAAACTGGCCCAGATTTGCTTCAGAGTTTGGCCTAGGTTCAGTGAATGACTCACTTTAAGTAAGGTACATCCATCTTCCTGGCTGAAACACAATATGGGAAGTGTTGTCAAAGAGCAGATACCCCCGTACAACTACAGCTTACAGAATCGGGGCCTTAGAAACAAAATCTAATAGGTTGTTTCATCCCCTAGCTTCCTGTTACCCAATATTAAGGACAGGGACGTAAGAAGAACATGGTTACTCAACCCAGAGAACCAGTGTGGGTTTTTGCATGCTAAACAAGCTGCAAATGACCAGGAGGCATTGCTGGAAGCTGCGCTAGGAGGAGTTGCAGTCAGTAAGCCCCACTGGCTCCGGGGTGCTGTTGCAAGGTCATATGGAATAAATATGGCAACAGGTTACAAATGGAGATATAACACTTTAGGGCACAGCTAAGATATGGATTACCTTGAAAAGGCCGTAATTAAAAGGCCAAAAATACCACTGAGATCCTTAGCCTTGCTCTGAGCCTCTGAGTTGGTTCCCTGAATATACAGGAACTTGATATAAGAGGGAGTAATTTCACAAAGACTGCCCTCACCACGGGTTACACTTTAATTTTCTTCTGGTTGAGAACAAGTTAATGTAGCAAGAACACTAACAGCTTGCAATACTGTCTGACTGCAATATATTCCTCTATGATAAATTAATTTTCCAGTGGGAAAGGAAATGCTTGCAATACCAAATTGCAAATATTTTGTACTGTGAAGGGTTTGATGTTCCAAAAACCTCGAAGCCTCTATATATTTAAGCCTGTTGTACATCATGCTTCCTCCTTTGCATTCATTCAGTTTTGGTTGGAAGCCCGATACAGGCAGCAGCTTGGAAAAGTAGTTCCCTAGCTCAAGGTGGAGCAGCTGAAGTCTCAGCCCTGGAGGTCTTTCTTTTAAGAAAGGGGCTTTCCCTTCACTAGCATACTAAAGCAAAGCAACAGTAACACACACTTTTCCTTCCATATCAAGCTGACCTCCTAAAGCTTGGTGCTGTGGAAGTAACTCTTGGATGGCTATTTTTTTAAGGCAAAAAATGCACACAAATTAGCTTTAGATTAAGTTTTTAGCTACTATTTAAAATATTCAGCTGCAATTTAAAAATAAAGTATGGAAAAAATACTGAGTAAACTTGAAGCATGGCACTAGCCAATGAGATTGTAATAGAAGATCCAAATGATGAGCTCCTGCTCTGAAAAACTTGACTAATTCAGTAAAAGCTTAATTTTCCTCCCCAGTTCTTCAGTTTACTTTAAGATTTTTTGGGGGGAAAATGAGTTACAACAGTAGAATATACAAACGAATGAGTGGACAGAGTTAAAGTATTACTCCCTTTGAAGAAAACAGAAAAGATCTACTGATTTGTGTCAGTAGATTAAAAAAGGTATGGACAGCTTAGTGTTGAATTATCCCCCTCCCAGAGTGATAGGAATATGGGATAGTTATGCCTCTTTCTGCCAGCAATCATTTTCCAGTATCAGGATGGATTAACGAGCTCGTATAGAGGTGCTCTGACCCCTGGCCTCCCTCCCAAAACGCTGTCACCACCTTGGGGGGATCTGTGCAGGCCCCTGTGCTCTCAGCAGCGTGCCCATCGCGCTGGCATTGTGCCCCACACGTGGGCCTGCTTCCCAGCAGCTCACCCTGTGGCCAAGGGAAATGCAGCCCATGGGATAATTGTCTGCCATCCTAATTCCTCAGTCCCGTGTCTCCCAAGATGTTAATTTCAGCGCACCAGGTGACGATGGGAAGGAGGCGTGGATTAAAACATCCCGTGGATTAAAACATCCCGTGGTATTTCCACGATTGCGACATACGGTAGGTGAGGAGGCTGGTGCGGCGTCGATCACGCTCATAAACAACGATCCTGGCGATTCTTTGGGAGGGTGGAGTTACACAAGCAGCCTTGTCCTCCTGTTTTTGAAAACAATCAGACATCAAATAGCCTAAAATAAGACTACAGCTACAATTTATTTCCTTCCTCAGATGTTTATCTTGCTTCATCGCAACACTTCATTGCTGTGGCTGGCAGAAATGGCAAGAACGTACAGTATTTCTGATTTTTGTTCTGTCTTGCTTTTTATTTCACTTTCGGTTTTTCAGACTGGTCAATGATTTGAAAAGTTGATTAAAGCTCTGAGGGTTTTATCATTGCTTCAGAAAGAAAACCTGTAAAATCCAAAGGTTATCAACGGTGATGTAGTACTGTGATTTTTAAAGAATGCTTAAAACAGTTTCCCTCTGTTGCTTGTGCTTTGCCCGGGAAGGAGCTCTGAATAGCAGCTGTCTTCTGTGCCAAAAACTTTTTTAACTTCTGTACAAAGATTTTAGAATAGTTCAGTTGGAAGGGACCTGCAAAGATCATCAAGTCCAACTGCCTGACCACTTCAGGGCTGACCAAACGTTAAAGCACTTTAATAACAGCATTACACGAATGCCTCTTGAACACCGACAGGCATGGGGCATCAACCACCTTGCTACTTCTATACAGATTTTAATGTACTGATAGCATTTGCTCCATTTGATTTATAGAAAGGCTTTAGGCTTGTCAGATTAATGTGAAGAATGAGAATGAGAAATTTAAAATGTACCTTTGATGGCTCTATTATGTTTACCATCTTTTTCTTACTCCAGCTTGAGTAATCTTTCTGAAGTTTTGGTTCTGATATGGTTTCAAAACTGTTGATTTTCCCGGGAAGCCTTAAGCAAGAATCTGGGCATCTGCCTCACTCTTTTGGCAGCTCAAACAGTTGCAGAGAGAATGCAGTCGTCTCCCCCCAGTCCCCTGACAGCATCCCAATTCCAGTGTTTGCAGCCCCCCTGTCACGGTGCCCGGTACACGCAGGACTGACAGGAACTGCTGGGGAAACTCCTGTTTTCTGGGCCATGACCTATGAAGCTGCATGATTTCAGGGAAGAGCAGGTTAGCCCCCGGAGGAGGGAAGTGTTCCAGCTCTTTTTCACTGATTCTGCTCAGAAGTCAGAAGTTTTCAACATCAGTGAGAGCATCACTGTGTGCATTCTGATTTCTATGTCAGGCAAAGCACAAGTCCAAAGCACTATGACGAGCGTGAGATCAATCATGCCCCAAATATTTGAAGTCACATAAAACGTTGGAGAACTAACATTTTATATCTTTTTCTAAAGTTGTGAGTGGTGCAGACACTCTGTTATTATATATTACAAGCTCAGGCAATACATTAAGTTTAGAAAATAGACTTACGTAGCAAAAATGAAGCAGAATTAACTGGATCCCCAGATGTCTTTCTACTCACAGCTGCCTCTAATTGTTTCATTACTTTTCTTTGGTATTTGTTTCGTCGTGACTACCTACTGACAAGGAATCTGTAAGGAAAGAAGAAAAAGCAAGAAATTCTGACGTCCAAGAAATGCAATATAAATCCTATGACGTTTTCTACTATGTGAATGTCCCTAGATCCCAGACTAAAACATCCCTCCAGCTGACTCTCTCACAGACTTTCCTTATTCCAGAAACTTGGCCTGAGTTAGGAGGAAACCCATAACTGTCCCTTAGAAGTTGAATTGCATCAGTGTGGGCAAGATGTGGGGCAAAATTCTTTAATGGTGTAATTCCATGCAATCAGAAATACTACACCAGGGCTGAATCTGCCCTTTGGTATAAAATTATTTCCCTAGGGGCAACACTTCTGGAATCGGTATCGTGTTTTAATTATAAGCAGACAATTTGTTTTGGGTTGTGTACAGAGCATGAAAATGTAACTGCATAGGAACTAGCTACATATATGGGGATTTTATTCCCGTTTCTAGTGCTCTTTAGTTTATTTGTGTGTGATTTGCAGGTGGCTAAATGACCCTGCAAACTTCTTTTTATGTACTTGAATGAGCCCCTGTTGAATTTCAGCTTTTAAAAGATGACAGCGCTGGCTTTAGATTGTCATTTGTACATTTTGCAATGAGTTTAGGAGAAAGGCAGCATATTGTTTATAATCTGGAAAGTACAGGTTCCAGTTAACAGTCTTGTCCTTGGAGAGCAGACAATGATGTTTTTTACAAATGGACAGATGCTGGTGGTACTTTGACTTCCATAGCTGTATTCACGAGCGTCTGAATTCAAAGGGCAGAACAGGATCTGCCTTTTGTAGGAAGTCCCAGCCACGGAAGCAGACAAGACATGCTGCTCGGAGGGTTAGAGCCTTTTTCTGCCCTTCTCCATGCTGCCTGGATTTTGGCATCGCTGTATGATAGATCACCTCTGTAACGAACTACTTCACATAAACTAATTCAAAAGTCTTGAGAGGATGTTGCAGAAAAATATTTAACCTCTGCTAGTTACTTTTAATGAGATGTAAGGTATTGTGAAATGTAAGGAGCTCAACAGATTCTCGCAGCTTGGCTTGTGAAATTCATTTCCAGCTCAACACATTGTGGTTTCGCGATTTTGCACATCTGGATTTTGCCATAGGGTTAGGAGGGAAGACGGCTCCGACGAAGCTGCCTGCCAGCCAGAGTAGGGCCATACGTCGGCTCCTGGGCAGTGAGGGGTCAGTCGGGTGCTGCCCCCGAACTGCAACCTGCCTGCCCTCACCTGCTGGCTGGCTTCTGTCCCACGAGGTACAGGCTGCATGGTTGTAGCCGGCCCTGCCATCAGTGGCCTCAGGAAATACTTGGCTATAAATGTTAATGATAAAGTCATATTTCTGATATTTAAGGAGTGTAAAGGGATATGCAGAAGTTGTATGTGTGCACAGACCGGGGAGCAAAGAGGACATTTTCACGTGCTGGCACCATGAGTGGTTACAGCAACAAATGTGTGCAAAGACTGTTGAGCATCCCCTCTGCCACACTGCAGCTGTGGGCTTCTTTTCTGGCCGAGCCTTTGGAAGGGGGGCTTCTCCTTTGCCTAATCTGTGGCGATCTGGCAGTCTTCCCAGAGGGGAGCCAGTTGATGAAAACATGACTTAAAGCCAGAATTATCAGCATTCACACCGCAGAAGGAGAGTTTACAAAGGTGGCATGTGCATTTTCCCTTTGTGCATCCCTATACAAGCAAGAAAGTCATCCCATCTTCCCACCAGGATCACACGGTATCACAGAACCCCACTTATTCTTAGGGCATTGGCAGTGTGGTTTCAAAAGAAAAATCCCCGAGCTCCCTGGAATGCCTAACTGTTGGGTACCAGAGTCTGAAAACATCCTGCCTGCACTGAGCGTTAGGAAAACAGAGCAGCACCGACTCAAGTGCCAAGCAGTTTTTTGGAAGGCTGACTCCCTCGAGAATAAAGGATGTTGGTATCCAGCCAGGAGAGCAGGCAGGAACCGGCCCTAGACAAGACACTGGAATTTCGGTGGAGCGTGAAATCTTGTATGCTTGTTTATATCAGCTTCTGACTTTTGTATTAAAAGGTGAGCTACCCAAAACTTGAGCAAATGAGTCACAGATTGATGAAATCTGAATTATTTTGCTAGTTATATTTACAGCTGTGGAAAGCAGGGATTTTCCTTTTTGGCTGCTGTAGTGTCTAAGGGTAACTTAACATCTCTGTTAAAACCAGAAAAAGTCCCCCAAAGGAAATTTCCTTTTTTTCCTATTATACACTCTTCAGAGAGTTTAGATTTCCACTCAAAAATCCCTTGTCATTACATATTATTGAGTTGCTTTTTACTTCCCTGTTTCCCTGTGTGAATGAACAGTCTTGATATGAACAGTCTTGATATGATAGTTCAGTAAGCATTTCATCCCGAGGATTTCCCAGCTTCAATTTCCTACACCAGTATTATCCTGCTTAAAATGAGATTGAAAACTACTTTAGGTGCTTGTAAAAACTGCCGAAGCAAGCACACGCTACATGATCCTTTATAAATCTTTTCTCCCCTTCAATTGTTATGTTAATCAATACCTAAGTAAGCGGAATTTTTGAATGCTCAAAGATCCAGTTCTTTTACAGCTCTGCTTCTACGAGTAAAGCAATTTGCTTATCCGCTTTTTTTGTTTTGCTAAATGCATTGGATGTAGATGAGGATTTCTGCAGAGAAATTCCTGAAAACACTATATATAAGTGGGAAAACTGCAAAAGAGAAAGAGACTGGATACATAGGTGGATTTATATTATTCATTTCCTCTTTGACATAAGTTTAGAAAGGTTTGCAAGATAACAGATCAGATCTCTTTGTGGCTTTATTTCCAGTGTAGGAAAGCAACTCTGTAGCCAGCATGGCTACTCTCTTTAAGGTTCCTCCTCTGAAAAAACTTGGGTAATGTGAACTTGTCTTAGCAGTGCTATCTATGCCATCCTTGGCCTCACTGAAGGATATGGGATGAGAATACGTCCCACCAATCTCTCTTTCATCTGTGCTGAAATTTGGCACTGAACTCACCTAAGAACTTTGATTTTCTTGTGGTGGTAGTTTCAGTTACCAACACATACCCATGCCTTCTGATTTGGGGCCCAAAAGAAACTCCCAAAGCAGTTCCTGTTCATCCTCTGGGGTGCACTCAGTTGGACTGAAAGATCGTGGCTGGAACATTTGAGAATTCTGAATCATTCAGAAATGCCAACGTTTTTTCCACTTATTTTTGCAAAAGATCCTGCTGACTTCAAAGCTAGGCTAGCGTTGGCATTTCCGGCATGGCTATGGTGGGCAATTCAGTAAGACTTTCTGCATATAGTTTTCTCCTGCGACATCTCACTTGTGCACGTGTGCTCCTGACATGACAGGTCGCACTAACATTCTCCAGCAGGCTGGGATCCTGGGCCAAATCCTGCATTCGGGGAGGCAGAGAGATGTTTTTGTGTTGATCTCAATGGAGCGGGATTGGATCTTTATTTCCTTGACAAGGCTGGAAAACGTTCGTTCTGTATCTTTCCCCTTCACACACATATTTTCTTTTCTTTGTAGAGTAAGTCATTTGTCTTTATCTCACCATTCACCTCCCTCTTTGATTGCAGTTAATGGAATTGTCACCTTTATGTACTCATGTGCCATTTCTCAACCTGTCTGGACTTTGGCCTCCAAAGGTTACCACTGCTAGTGAAGTAATATGATTAAGTGAGTCTTTTCAGACAGATTTATGCAAGATTTCTTCTCCAGCAAGTGTCACATCTAGTCTAGTTCTGTAAAAGAGAATATTTCAAAGATGCCAACTGTCATCTATAAACACTAAATTGTTCTGCGATGCTGGTTGAGAGGACTGCAGGCCATATCAGAGCAAGGCTGATTTACGCTACCTGAAGCTGTAGCTTGAAATACGGGCTTTGGGTAATCACGAAAAAAAGAACATTCCTGTCTCACAGAAAGCACATTTAAAACGGAATTTTCATTAGTTACTCTCAAATGAAAAGGTAAAAGGATACCTTTTAAGTGATTCTGTCCAAAATCTTGGAAAGGGAGGAAGATTGTATAAAGCAGTACTAACTGAAGCAAAACTACAATGGTCTTGTGCTTCATTTAAGGTACGTAAACCCACATCACATTTTCAGGTTTACAGATAGATTTTGAAGTTATAGGAGATGCTCAGCACACATATCTACTCTTCCTGCATTTGAAATGAAACAAAAATTAATCATCATTATTCCGCACTAATATAACACCTCTTAATCCTTAGCTTTCGGAACATTTCAAAGGAGTAATGAAATAAGTCTCATATGGTCATGGGGGTGTTTGATTCTTTCATTTAAAAAATAGCATTTCCAAGACTTTGATTTTGGAAACTGGAGATACTGTAACTGTTCTTGAAAATATTTTCATTTGTCACCCCACTTGGAATGAAACCATGTGAGAGAAGTGTAATGAAATGTAAAAATGTATTAAGGGAATGTTATGTATTTCAAATATCCTTTTTTTTTTTCCTATAAATTTGAGAGGAAAAAGACCTGGATAAACTGAGATACTTGTGTGATATAGGAGTAAAAAAGGCAGTGTTGATCCCTGTCTGTAACTAAAAGCGTGCATAGGAAATTATTATTACCACTGTACAAGTCACTAGCAAGACATCACTTTGAACATTATGCGTGATGTTAGGCTATGATCACTCATGTTTAGAAAAGATGAACTCTGACTGAAACAAGTGCAGAGAAAGATTATTAGGTAGTCCAAACCTTGCTGCTATGAAAGAAAATGTAAATGGTTAATGTGTAACTTTGCAAAACAAAGGCTAAGAAGGGATTTAAACTGTGTGTATAAATACACTGTGGGAGGAGAACAAGTGTTATTTATACTAAAAGAAAGTGTCAGCCAGCTATGAATACACAGAAATCACAAAATTTATTTTTAATGAACAGAGGAATGGGATTCTGGAACAAAACAGTAAAGAAGGAAGATAGTTGGGGGGTGAAGAGCCAGAACTATAAACTGGAGCTCAGTGTGTTTATGGAAGAGTTTACAGGATCTGACTGTCAGGGATAGTAGAACACTTGGGTCCTTTTCCCTGGGTTTCATTTTACTGCTTCTCAGTTGCACAAAACATTTTGGTATATCCACAGTCACAGCACTTCGTTTTGGATCACTGAACTAACGTGAAACAGCTTGTGTCCATGCACTTTATACTTTCTCTCCGTGGCCCACTCCCCCAGTCAGACCAGTCCTTTCCGCTGCTAATTTTTCCCAGGGGCCAGGTCCCGCATGCTGGGACTGGTCTGACTCAGACCGTGATGTGCACAGCTCAGGAGAGAGACATTTGCATCCCGCTACAGGAGGTGCAGACCTCCCGGGGCGCGAAGCAGAGCATGAGAGCACAAACTCCCACGGCGCAGTGAGCTGACTCGGAGTTACAGCCAGGAGGGTGGTATTTGTTTTTAAAAAATCTATTCAAAGCAAAACATTTGGACTAACACAAGGAAGCGATGAATATTTCAGTTTGGGTCTAACGTCCTTTCCCTGCCTGTCTAGATGCAAGGTATCCCCAACGGAAAGTCAATTTTCACAAAGATTCCGGTTTTGTAAAGTGCTGTTTTCTGTCAGAAAAATCATTCCGACGGAAAATTACTAACTGGTGCTAATACGAAGTGACTAGCGAAGGGTTCAAAATGATTCAGTGGCCAAGCTGGAATGAGAACCCACAGCCCCTGACCACTAACCCTGAGCTCTGACCACGAGACGACACTCATCTTTCCCTGAGCAAGGTTGCTCTTGCAGTATTTCTGCCTGGGCCAAAGTGGGAAAATTCTGGAAATGTTTCAAAAGAGATTTTTGTTCAAAGATTTCCAGACGTGGAAGATGAGGAGGGTATGGGGAGAAACCCATGGTGGACGACTGGGGCCTTTTCAGACGGGTTTGGTGAAGGTTTCCATCCACTCTCCAGGGCTGGGTGGTGGAGGAAGGTGTCAGGGCCTGATCCTGCCCACCGCTGGAGCGCCGCTGCTGGTGGCCCTTCCCTCCTGCTCCACCGCTTGTGTCTGAGCAGACCCTGCTGCCCTGTCCCCCATTTTGTGCAAACCTCAAATAAACTCAGGGTTTATTCCTCAGATCTGGGATTTTTAGAACAACTTTTTAGGTAAAACTCTCAAATGGAGTAACCCCGCACAGAAGGTCTGGCTCGCACCTCGCGGTCCTGCTTTATCTGTTTTATAAGTGATTACGTATTTATGGTCAAGGTGGGGAATGCTCATTTCAGGCATAACCTTCGGTTTGCTTCCTCGCGTTTATTCTTCCCCTGGCTCCTGGCATAGCTGCTAAAGGGAAACCCTCCTGCACCCCCCTATACGTTGCTGCAGTCCTGTAGGGCACCCGGCCTGCAGCTGAGATCGAGCAACATCCCCTTTAACAAACCAACGAGAGCCAAACCCCTCCCCTGCTTGTGCTTTATTCGCTTTGAAAGAAAGGAGAAGCACGGCTTCCTTTCCGAGGCAGGAGCGCTGGTACGGGCCGAATTCCTGACAGGGCACGGGCGGCGCAGCTCGGCCTAGCACACGGCAGAGCTTTGTGAAATCGCCGCGGGCGAGCTCGGCGCAGGGCCCCCCACACAAAGCAGCCGCGGCCCCCGAAGGCGAGCGGGGGAGGCCGGGCCGCCGCCGCCTCCCTGCCCGCCCTGACGGGGGGCGGCGGGGCCGGGGGGAGCGGGGGCGGCGGGGCGGCCCTGCCCGGCAGCGGGCGGCGGTCGGGGCCCGGCCCTGCGGGGACGAGCCGAGCGCGGTGCTCCTGCCCCTGCCCGCCCCCGGGGCGGCGGCCATTAACGGTCGGGGCCCGGCCTCTCTGGAGAGCCGCGGGTTGTTTATTTTATTATTTTTCCTTCAACCTGGGGCCGCCCTGAGGCTGGTCCCACAGGAGCCCCCTTCGCTGCGCCCCCGGCCCGCGTTGGCTCATTTAAAGTGCGCTGTAAGGGCCTCAGAGCCTGTTTGTGGGGTTGTTGCGTACCTATGGGGGCATTATAGGATTTGCTTCTGTTCTCTCTGCCTGGCTTCCCCAGGTCCGCTGTTACTGACGTTTCTCAGAAGCACAGCCTGCATGTAAAACTTAAATTAGTGAGAGCGGGCCTGCCCTCTCTCACAGCCCCTCAGTGCCGACAGGCCGCGGGCAGAAGCGGGGTGCCAAACACCAGGTGAGGAGGCGCTGGGGGCTCACAGGAGCTGGGCCTGCACATCGCCTCCCGTCAGTTCCTCTCACGGCTCTGCAGCAGGAGTCACCATTTTCTGTGCCGCCATCCCCTCGCTCCTTCACGTGCTTCAGATGGCAGCGCCCAAGTGACCTGGCGTAGGCACATGGGACATGTGCATCGCGTGGTGCTTGCTTAATCCTTCAGGTCCCGGGGAGTTCTCCTTAAACGTGTTTCTTGCCCTTAATGAAGGTGGTGGTTTCCAGGATTGTGTGCCCGGTATTCCATTGCCGCCACTGGTGTCCTGTTGCTGCTCGCTTCCACTGCTGCCTCCTTTCTCCTCTCGCTGTCCTCTCGCGGCTCTGCTTTCTCACACCTTTGCAGCGCCGGCTCCTTTGTGTCACCTCTCTGGACACTTGCCCCGGTATTCTCGTAAAGCTTGGGGGCTGGCAGGGCGCCCACCCCAGTAACCTGGTGGAGTTTACTCGTGCTGCGTGCCTCACGAGTGACGTGCTCGGCACCAGCCAGGAACCGGTGACCTTGCGGATTCTTCTCTCTTGAGGTGCCTGCGACTTGACAGATAGTTTAATAAATTTAGCAACAGTGCTTCTTGTCTGGAGAACACTTAAGAAACAAGTGTCAGGGAAGGAGAGGAGAGGGCTCTCTTTCCTCTGAGGAGCTTGGAAAGTAGTAAACACATGTTACATGGAGGTGGTCTTCTCGTTTTTCATCCTCATGTATTCCCTTAGCCTGGAAGACCGTTTGCTTAATTTGTTGAAATTAACTTTTTTTCTAAATGGACTGAAATACAGTACTGAAATGTACTGTAATTTTGAAGTGTCTTAAATATTAATGGCCCACTTTTCTACATGATTATGTACTGGGATATGGCAAAAAGGTCTTTTTTTTTTTTTTTCTCCTGGAAGGGATGACGGCGATAGGAGGGTGGAAGAGGAAAGCAGGGGGAATAGGATTCTTTTATGTTCAGCTGTTCCCAGCTGTAAGAATCGGGTAGAAATTAATTTACAGTGTCAGGAGAGACTAAATAAACTAGTAATAGGCTGGAAAGTTTTTGTGTGTGTTCTTAGCCACTTTTGTTGCTCTGTTGTGTGTTTCTTACAGGGATACACATAAGTTATCATTCAAAAATGTTAATTCTTTTGAAACATCCTCTTCCCAAAAAAGTGTTCTCGTATATTTTGTTTCTTTTATTTCCTCAGTAAGTCTGTCTTCTGTCTTCCCATAAGCTCTCATTTAAGCCTTCTTTCGTTTCTGTTAGAGGCAGCTCTGCTACCTGAGAACTGGTAGGTTTGCAGGAGGGGATCAGAATAGCTCTCCTCTGTGGTCCTGGTTTGTATCTTGTGTTTTTCTAATCACTCGTGTTGAAATTTTCCCTTGTACTGGAATACTGAATTTTCTGGTATGCAAAACCAACACTAGTGGCACAGTCTCAGTAAGAAATGTGTTTCAGAGTTTCATTTTCAAAGGGAAATCTCTGCCTAGCATTGTCTGTTTGTTGGCTCTCGTTAATGCCTTCAGGTCAGTGTCTTGAGCTGCCTACCGTTTGTGCTCTGCATTTCCACTTGTGAAAGTACTCAGGCTGTTCATAAAATAAAATTGGAAAATGTGTGACCCTCAGCTGTTTGAGGCAAGCAGGTTTACAAGCTGGTGGCTTCTGGGATGTTTTGAGAAAGTCACCGAAGGGAACTTACAGAGAAGGTTTGGCCTGATACCCATTTAGGTGTGTCTTTGTGGGAGTTTGAAATTATGGGACTGATAGGATCATTAAGATAGCAGATTTTGCATTTATAAAAAGAAAACAAAAACACCCCCACTCCCCCAAAATTCTGTATGTGGGAAGAAGGAAGATAAGTCACCGTGTTTGAGATGAACAGATGTGATTCTTTTTAAAAAAAAAAAAAAAGTTGTAGACACGTTACACTTGTGTGGTAGGTATATCTAGATATCTGAGTTATGTGCAGAATGTTTCTTTTAGTCTAACCTAATGTGCAACCTCACTTGCTTGTAAGTGGTTGTGACAGGAACTTCAAGGCTAGTAATTTTAGTATTGTAGACCAAATAAATGTTTAATTTTAAAATGACAGATTACGTAGGGTTGTCCGTCCATGCTCTTCCCATGCAAGAGTGAACAAATACTGTAGAGTAGACTCGGGATTCGGCTTACAGACATGTTTGCTTCTGGGCTGAGCATCTTGATAGAAGTGGTTTACAGCACGTCATTAAAAATTGATTTCACTATTGCATCTACTACTGGCCTAAGTGTTCCAGTATCTGCCAGGAGTAATTATAGACAGTTGGTTCAGATGTTGCTTAAATGTGTAAGCCTTGATGGGAAAGGCAGTGGATTTCAGCCAAAATGCTAATTTTGATGTTTTGTCATTTCATAACGCTATGAACTCGGAACAAATTATTTTTGTACTGATCTACCGATACGTAATCGCGCAGCTAGGGCCAAGTTCATCCTTGATGTAGCGCTGGGCACTACAAATGTGATTAAAGCTGGAGTATCAGCACTAACCTCAAGCTGACTAATTCCATATCTGCAGTAGCAGAATGGCTTTATTTACCCAGGATTCCAGGTAAGCTTATGTACCCAGCTCTGAAGCTCGTGATACCAAGGCTGGTTTGCTCCAGTAATGCAGTTTAAACCTAGTGTGAGTGTGGTTATATGAGCTGTTCATGCCTTTCAAATTGCATTCTATTCTGCACTATATTTTAAATTTTAAGCAGGTTTTTTTTTTCGTGTTAAACATTATTATGCTAGGGGTGCGTTTCCTACGTGACTTTTTTTTCTTTATTTCTGTTTTAACATAGAAGAGAATTAAAAAAAATACAAACATTAGTAGAGGAACGTGCGTCTTTTACAGCCAATGAACTGATCCTGTTTTACCTGTCCAGAGTGGGTTAGGTCAGAGTGACAGATAGATATGAATAAGAAAGGTCTTAGCATTACATTGAAAAGGATCAACCAGTGGGATCGATCAGTTATTGTGGAGCCTCTTACCTTCTTTCAGTTAGCCATGAAGCTGTTACAGCTACAATTTATGTAATAATCAGATGGTATTTTTTCCCCTCACAGCCAGTGTAAACAAGAATGGCTTCTTTCAGAGCTTCAGGCATTGTGCCGTGTCATCTGGGACACGTCGGATTGCCAGATCATTAGAGCAGCCTTTAGGGGCGCATGCGACTGCAGCGTCAAGGCGAGGATGGATCTAAATAGGTTGGTGTGCGTGAATTGTATCCGCTAATGTTTTCAGGGTGTGGAGAAGAAAGGGTGCAGCAGTGTACTCTTTTAATTCCTTAGGTTTTCCTGCGTGGGAATTGTGTCTTGGCGTAGAGTGATCAACATTTCCTCTGTTTGACAAGCTGTAGATTATGGCAAGCGTTCAAAATCCTGCAGACTTGAGAGTGCACCTGCAACATTCACAAGTATCAGGAGTCTAATCCTGAACTACTGATGTGGGTGGGAGTTTTGCCACTGACTCCAGCGGTTTCGGGATCACACCCTGCTTTGGAAGTGATGGTCCCGTCAAAGCAGGACCAAGATAGCCCCAGAGAGAACTGGAGCCGTTGGATTTCCCCAGCGGTTTGTGCCTTCAGTCCTCGTCTCCATTTCGCGTGTTCCTGTGGCTCTTTGCTCAGCCTTCCCTTTCTCTGAGAGCTCCTGCCTGCAGCTGTTTCCTGCGGGGCTGGTGTTAGGCAGTGGAGCAGAGAGGGAGCCGAACTCGCCTTTTTTGTGAGGCGTAGTTGCAGGCTTGGGAAGAAATGGAACAGCCCAGCTTTACGCTGTCAGGTTGGAAGATCTTTCAGAGGGAGAACCGGTCTGTGTTTGGTCTCACAGACTGCCTCTGACCGGGAGCCCGCGTGGCTCTCCTCATGGTTGGCGGCAGAGAGCCTCCCAGGACGCACTGCAGCTGTTGGATGCCTCGCTCCCCCTTCAGAGAAAACCAGGGAGAGCCTTCGGTCTTCTCCAAGCACACAGTTGGGAGGAGCTCCTGGGTTCCTCTGTTAGACACCCCGTGAGGGCCAACGTGCTGGGCATTGCCTGCAGGTTGAGATCCCTGACCTTTCAGAGGCGCCTCCATGCCCCGGAGCAGCACCTCTCTGCTCCTCTCAGTTACCACCAACACGTTATTTGTCTTCTGTGAGCATATGTGAGCAGTACCTCGGCATGCCCAAAGCTGCCTTGGGCTCATTAGGTGCTATCTTTTAGTTCTTACCATCATGTTGTAGTGCTTACTGCCACATCCGTGACCGAGTCATCTGGTCAGAGAGCAGAAACACCCCTTGCGGTGGATCTGACCACATTACGCCTGGGTTTCACTCATCACCCACGGTCTGTAGATAGCAGCAAACCTTTTGGGGGCGATCTGGGGTGCTGATGGTATCGTGGCTGCATTGAGCAGGTAGATAGGGAACGGCTGCTTCGTGTAGCTCAGGAAGTTGGGCACATCAAACAAAGCCAGCAGGTTTCTGAACTGGCTGGCTCAGAACATATGAAAGCACATTTTCTTGCATTGTTGACGCAGAGCTTTATAACTCATTACCACGGTATTCTGCAGTTGCAAGAGTTTCCCTGGATTCCAAAAGAGCACAAATAAATTTATAGAGGAAAAAGCCTTCAAGGTCTGTTAATCCTCAAGATAAAAGTTCTGGCTCAGCAAGCGCCTCTACTGCAGATAGCTGGAGGCTGAGAAGTTGTCCTGGGGGAAGTATCAGCGTACGAGAAGGGCAGGCGTGTGCTTTTCTTGTGGCTTCTGCTCTTTGTGGCGGGAGGCTGCTCTGGTCGGGCCTTTCAGCTGACCCCTGCAGCCGTGCACTGCTGTAATCAGGGTTCAGAAAATGCTGTTGCTCTCACTCGATTAGTGGTAGGGACTGTATCTTCCAGCCTGAGTTCGAGAGAGGGGCTGGAAGGAGAGCACAATTTCTCTATTTTAGTACAAATCTATAATAGAGCGGATTCTAGAGAAAAACAACAACTCTGTTGTGCACTAATGAGCTTGGTATTTGTTGACAGTGGTCATGCTGACATCTTTCTGCTGTTCACGAGAGATCTATGTAGGCAGAAGAAACTGAAAATAAATGAATTTTGGATCTCGTTTCTTAGAGTGGTTTGCTTAGTCATTTTTACTTCCCTGCCCGTGTTACTTTTTTGTTGTTTCAAGTGACTTGGTTTGGTGTTGTGTGTTTCCAACTGGAACTCAGTTACACCGGGATGAAGCAGGATATGTTGTGCCTTGTGTCAGAGTAGGTGGAAGTAGTTTGGCCTGAAAGTATTTAAGATACAAATGATAAAACTAAAGGGCAGAAGGCAGTGATGAAGTAATGGTTTTGTCCTGAACACAGAGGGGAAAAGAAAAAAGGATAGGAGAGACATTACAGCAGATTAGTACATAGTGAATTATTTATAGAGGGAAAAAAAGGAGGTACTAGAAAGTAGTCGAATATTTTCAGTCCTGTGATAGGACTTATTGAGACGGTGTTACAGTGTTGGGATAGGGGGAAATTGGGCAGGTTCGGAGGAACAATCTAGGTATTATGGGGTGTTGGGGCCATGATTTTAGGCCTTTGCCCCACTACGTTCAGCTGTTTCCTCTTTTTCTAAGATATGAGGCAGCTTCACAGAATTTACCCTAGAATGGATATTTGATGGAGAATGTTTGTTTTTTAGTGAAGAAGACAGTGATGAGCAGACTTTGTCCAGCTTGTTTTTTCTTTATTCCAGTTTTGTTGTTGCTAGCAGAGTCCTCACATTCCGAAGTCTCAGAGATCTCCTGCACGTAGGTGTTTCTGTTTTGGGAAGAGCAAGGGGAGGGGAGGTGTGCTTTTGTTCATTGTTTTTGTTTTGTTTGCTGGTGGATGGCTGAAAAATAAGTGTTTGTGGGTAGTTATAGCACAGTCCCTTGGGCATTTTAGGGTATTATTCTATATTAGTACTGGCCTTCAACACAGCAAGAGAATTCCCTGTGTGCACTCACTCTCTCTCAGACATACGTGCACCTTCTTTGTTTAGATCCAAACAGGAATTAAAGATCCTGGAAGAGGAAAAGGAGCTCACTCTCCTCAAGAAGAGATTGCCAGTCTTCTGCCACCGGTTCTGGTAGTTTACTGGAACCCTAGAAAGGCAACAAAATGTTGAATTTCCTATTTAATGTCAAAAACGCTTATTTCATTTTATCTTCTTTCGACAACTGACAAACAGCTTTTTTTTTTCTTTTTTAAGTATTTACATCTTTTCACACCAAGATTATGAAGCCTAATTTGAGCCTGTTAATCTTTTCCCGGTAATCCACAGAAAAGCACAGCTGCACTACTCAAAACATACTGTTTATCCATGATCTCTGGGTCTGGGCAGCCTGCAGCGTTCCAAAGATCAAAGTTTAAAGCAGACGTGCCAGTCCTTCATAATTCCTTGTGTTTAATCTCACGATAGCCCAAAAGCTATACTTGCAGCTGATAAATACTTCTGCTGAGCTTCAGCCGACGTGCTTGTGAGTGTGCAGCCTTCTTGTCCTGTAGCTTTCACAGAAAGGTATGTCCTGGCAACTTGATAACCATGAAATAAGGTAGGACAAACTGAATTTAGTAGTTGTAATGAAGCAGTCATCTGGTTATTTAGTCATTCCATTTAAATTACAGTAAACGATGTTAAGGATTTTCTTTTTTTATAAAAAGAAATGTTTTTGCAAATGAATTTCACCCCTTCTTTTTTTCATTGCCTATGTGGGAAAACTAGCAC
Organism: Anser brachyrhynchus; assembly: GCF_964034855.1. Classification (NCBI taxonomy): domain Eukaryota; kingdom Metazoa; phylum Chordata; class Aves; order Anseriformes; family Anatidae; genus Anser; species Anser brachyrhynchus. Next base: position 4,119,698 of record NC_137702.1, on the reverse strand, counting down.
GTTTGTTTAAGGATAAACTGGGAAGTCTGTGGTTTCCAGCATGCACATTTTGGATAATATTTATACAGACTATTATTTAATGGGCCATATAAATATTTATCGTATGCTGCAGGCCTTTGATCATAAATGCCTGTTTGAAAAGCCATTCTGTCCCTGCTGTGATTTGCAAAGAAAGAGACCATTGCTTTTCTTGTGCTTGGAGGCAATTTTGGCTTCTTGTCCTGGCTTAGCAGTTGTAGTCATGGCCCGTAACATGGTTAAGCTGGAGATGTCTTTTTAAATTTCTTTTTTTTTTCCTCTCTCCTTCTCTTTCTGTTTGCAAGTTCAAATAATAACTTGTACACATGAGGCCCTAATTCTGCACTAGACAAACAAAGCTCTATTGAAGTTTTGGGGGCTTTTTTTTTATTGCCTGCTCTGCCTCAGATACCTCACTGCTCTGTCACAGTGTGGAGAGGCATCATCTGTTCATGTTGTGTCTGGCAAAGGAGCCGGCATAGACCAGATTCCTGTTTAACTGAGAAAGTGGGTGAAAAAAAAGTGTATAAAGGGTAGTGGTATAATCACCACACACTCCACCACCTGGGAAGTCCATAAGTATCATTGTATCATCCATGCATCAAATATTTTGATGTCTTGTTAGGAATATTGTGCTCGAGGAGTTGATCTGTCTGACTGGGCCTTTTAGGACTTTTGGTTTCAATTGCTCTTCTGGTTCATCGTTTTCCTTTTTCCTTATGATTCTACTGACTGCAGAAACTGCATGCTAAGAATCTAACAGGCACAAAATGCAAACCAAAGTTTTATTGCACAACAAAATTTTCGTGGCATGTGGTAATAGCTGTTGGTGTCCAGATTCCAAACCAGCAAGTTTGTGCTGGGACCTTCTCCTAGCTCTCCATTCCTTCGCTTCGTTTCTGATTTGGAGCCTTCTCTTGTGCCAAAGGAATATTCTGTAAACAAAATTGAATGAGAACATTCCTCTTTAAATTCCTTATAAAGTACTTTAGCTAAAGATTTTCAGCCAGCCTCACTGCTGAGTTCTTAGGTTCTCAATCCATACCTGTAGGCAGAGTCCCTGGCTGGTGACACGTTTGACCTAGAGATGACGGTGCTTTTTGTGGGCCTGGTTGACAAGTAGGTGAAATACCAAGGGGCTGGTATTCCAGAAAAACCCTTGGCATCAAATGATGTTTCTGCAAACAGATCAGATCCTAATTTAGAGACACTGTACTTTGAGCTGCATCGGTAACTGAGCTCTTGCTGGGCCTGAAAAAAAGCTTAATGTTTACTTTTAGCCTTTTTCTATGAGATATCAAAGTATTGCTGTGTAAATCTAGGTGACTTGTACTCAAAGAAATGCCGGTTTCAGTAGGTTTGTGGTACTTCTTCTTGAAGTCTGTCATTTAACAATTCTTGCTTGTTGTTCACCAGTTTACAGAAATAAAATAATGTATGTTCCTAGACTGGTATGTGCTGCTTGAGCATTGAAACAAACTCACTCACACATGTGCATCCTGGTTGCTTAGTAAGGAAAAAAGGAAAGTAAACATTACATGGGCTGATTGAGTTCCAGGTTTCAAATGTTTGTGGGAAGAATCCAATGCAAAGCCATAATTTTAAGTGCTGAGTAGGAGGTACTATGAGCTTAATTCTCTAACATCTGTTAAGTTTATTCTCGAAGTAGCAAAACACATTAATAAGCTAAAATCAAGGCTGCCATACAGGGAAGAGAAATAAAAATTTGGAGTAATCCTGTGTGTGTGAGAAGGAGGCAGGATGTAAAGCACTCCTTTTGCTGTTTGTGTTCTGTGAAAAGTAAGAAAGATTTGCCTATGTCAAAAAAAAAAATCTTAGCAACTTGTGGTTTATTCTCTTCTTTTTATGAGTCAGCAGCTAAAGGCAGTGCCAAACTAGGGAAAAACAGGGAAATTCATGAGATAGTAGCAGGACCAGTTCTATGCAATTTCTTCCTAACAGTAAGATTTCTTGCAAGCAGCTAGCAGCATCTGCAGCCAGCCCTCTAGGCTTTGAGGAGATTGAGTGCAAAATTAAGAAGTGAACATCATCTGTTGAGAAGAATGTCTTAAAACTCCTTTTACAGCCAAGGGCTAAGAGGAAGATGCAGAGTGCTGTAAGTATCCCCAGCTGACAGATGCAGTATTAATCACTGATATCGGGAGAATTGTCCTCTCCGTGACAGAGGCATTAGCTTTTGTTAGTCTGACCAGGTCACAGAGCCAGGGCCAAGAAAATAAAGTGAGCTTTCTTGCCAATATTCCTAGGTGTTAGACTCATGGCACACCATTATTTTTAGCTGATTGCTCATCGCTTGAGCAGATGACCTTGCTTTAGCAAGATTAGCGTGCGTTGCACCTTCTGGGCAGGATCAGAGTGCTGAGAGTGCTTAGCGTTCCCTTCAGTACTGCCGTATACTTTCTAGCTTTGATTTTTTTTTTCTAATTTCTGGTATTATTAAAAACTAATGATGTGTACAACTTCCTCTCGCAACCCTTCCATGCGCCTACCTCAGTGCATGCAAACTGCTGTGTGATAGCTGCTTTGGACTGTACTGGACTGCCAAGGGCCTTTAGTGGGGACCAGAGCTCCCCGGTGCCAGTGCCGTCCAACAGACAAAAAAAATGGTTCAGGGCCCACAGCGACAGCAGTCAGAGCATGCAATGACAGATTTGGGCAGCACGAAGTGATAGTACGGGACAGGCTGTGACTGCAGAACTCGCAGACTAACCACATTTCCAAGAACCACTTAAGGGGACGGGATGAAGGGAAGCTGGATGGATGAGCAGTTTTTGCTAGCCAAGGCCATTGGTTTATGCTGTTTTAACTGCAATTGAAACGTTGTCCTAATTCAGCTGTTACGCTGCTTAATTACCGTGCAGGATGATGCATGGATTATTAGTTTTCTGAGGCAGAGGAATGCCTTTTTTTACCCTTTATTTTTCTTCCTTATTTCATCTCTAACCCTCGCTGATAACGAATTTGTAGTAACCATCAACAGCAGTGGTTAGAAGCCAGCCATAGATGTGGACAGCCAGCCCTGTGTTCAAACTGACACCCAAGGATAGATCTTGACCTGTACTGAAGATAATTCATAGAAAAGTAGATTCTTGGTTTCCTGTCCTGTAGGAGTAAAACAAGTAAAAAGCATTGCTTCCAAAATGGAGTATAATTTACATGGCTGTACAATCAGCTGTTCCTGTGTAAAGGTAGAAAGAGAGCTTTCAGAGTTTTGGGTATCAGTGCTTTCTATTGCATTTTGGGTATACTTTGCCACTAATGTTAGTTATCTCCAAAAATCATGTACAGAATTAGTTTAAAATGTGAATAATCCTGTTGTTCTACTAAGCAGTACTTTTCCAATCTTTCTGCCTCTGCCCACGTTCCTCAACAACCCATCTTCCACACACAGACGTAATCCAGGTCACTTCTTTGGGATAGATGGACTGTTTTGTTACAGAGCCCTTTTGGTGCTCTGTAAATGGATTCATCAAGCGATAATTGATCCTTTCATTTTCTGGAAGTCAGAGACTATGTGTCAGCTGAGTTCTGCGTGTTTCAGAGGCTTGATAGGAGATTCATGTAAGCGCTTGTCTGACCTATGAAATACTTTGTATCAGCTCTTAATTAGCATTTTCCCAGCTTGATTAAATGTAAATGTTAACTATTAATTAAGGACAAACTGAGAAATGAAGTACAGTGCATTTGTCACTATATAAAATGTCATCTATTTAAACATAATATGGTGAAGCATGAAACTCGTGAATAATTAAACTGATTAACTTTAACTCACTTTCTTCTTGTAGGTTGTGAGAGAGCAGGCACAGATTTCCTAGGATACTCTCGTAACTCAACAAAATAATTTCAGCAAATTATTTTCTGAGTGTCTAAAATTGTGTGGAGTCATGGTGGGTAGATCGTAAAAACCTAAGCAGTTAATTTCTCCTTTTTTTCTTCTTTGTAGGGCTCAAAAGTAGGTAATATGTCACTTAGTTATTTTAATTACCAACATGACACCCCTTTTTTGGGGAGGAGGAAACTGTTTCAGATTCTGAAGAATTCAGCCTGACTCAATGTCGCATACAGCTGTAATGTGGCACTCGTTGGCTTGGTGGCTCTATGGGAGGCACCAGCTCCTGGGCCCTTTTCACAGTACACAGAGTGCAAGACTTGAAAACTCAAAGTAATTAAAAATGCCATGTGAAGATTTGCTGCAAAAAAGAGTTACCAAGCAAAGCACTTGTACAGCATCTCTCCTGTCCTGTTCAGCACCTTTCCATCATTAGTCATTTTATCTGTTTTTTAAACACTTTTTTGTGTGTTTCTTTTTTCCTCGCAGGTTTTATTAAAAATGCACAGCAAGAAGCAGACTTCAGTGAAATACTATGTTGGAATTGATGTTGGATCAGCAAGCGTTCGTGCGGCTTTGGTAGACGAGTTTGGGACAGTAGTGGCGCATGCGGAGCAGCCAATCCAAATCTGGGAACCCCAGCCAGACCACTACGAGCAATCCTCTGCTGACATATGGGCTGCTTGTTGCAAAGTCACCAAGGTATCTGAAGAAAAAGAGAGCGAAGGAGATCTGTGTTGTAGGCGGCACTTCAAGTTTTGAAAGTTCGAAGTCCTCCAGTCATTGGCCTTTAACTTTCAATCCCGTAGGTGCTGCATTACTGTTTAACTTGTAACCACCCGTATGCATTAAGGGCACCTTTAGGGTATGGCTCTTGTAGCCTCACAACGTCTGTTAGGTGGGTGAGGAGCTGAAAGCCAGAGTGATACAGCTGAAAAGAGGATGAAAGCCCTTCTTTGTGCTGTTAGCTCTGAGGAAGGACTTAACCACTGCCTTCAGGATTCACATCAGGGGTTTTTTGATTCACTGGTGTATGTTCTAGCCACAGGACAATTCTTTTGAGGAGACAAAGTTGGTCAGAACTTGATAATGTGTAGATTTAGAGGCACGCACTGTGTTGCACTGGAGTCACAAGCTCCTTTATTTATTGTAGAGAAGTTGCAGTCTGGTTTGTGGATGGTGCTCCGAGGGAGACTGTCTATCACATGTGATCCTCATGAAGATATCTGTCCAGTGTTATAAAGCCAAAATAAATTATATATGTTTCTGGATAGTATTAAGCATAAAAACAGACTGAAATAAACGTTACTATACAGGAAAATCTCCTTGGACCCTCTGATCCAAGCCTGTACGTGCTGGTGGTAAAAGTAAATTACTGACCTTGTTTTGCAGCGTACGTGTGGGCCATTTTATGGCTCTTAATAAAGCCCCAGCCTGCTCCATGATCTAAGGTTGTTTTTTTAAATATTCATGATATGCTTGGTAATTTGCAGATGGACAGCTCACCCATTCTCTTGGTATTGATCAGCCTTTTCAAACATTAATGAGCTTGGCTCGGCAGAAATGCCCTGAGATGAAGGAGACGAGGTGAGGGGAGGGGAAGGGAAAGAGCAGTGTGACAGGAGTGATAGGGGAGGGCAGATAGATGTTAGAGCAGAACAAGTCTTTTATTCTGCTTATTTGATTTTTCTCTTTGTATATTGCTTTGTTCTTGCTCTTTAAATACAATCTCTTGTACTTGAGCAATGAAATACAGTCTCTGGAACTATAGCTTTACAGAGCCAGTAAGACACTGGCACTGCAGCAAGTCTAGTGTCATTATAGTACTAATTAAGATAATGATATTTTTATTGTTGCTGAGAAGTGGCAATTTATTACTGTGTTACATTTTAGGTGTCTTGCAACCCCACTTGGCACTTGCTCCATTTGGGTGTTGGACTTTCTTTTTTTCCCAGTGCTGCTGGAAGCTGTGAAGTTCAGATCTTTTGGGGTAGTGATTTTTTGGGAAATATTTTGCAAAAAGAATGCTATCCAAAATCTTAATAGCAGTTTTTGAAAAGGAGTGCATTACAGGGGTATTATTACTGCTACAGGTTTTAACCAACTTGACAGAAATTTATTTTTGGAACCCTTCACCATTTTAAGGCCAAAAGCTGTGGCACGGTATTACCAGAGCAGTTCTAGATGATTCACTTCACAGGTGGTAACTGAGTGAAGTAACTGATGGAAACACTTGGCCCTAAACCTCTGTCCAGGTTTCTCATGCAGCTTAACTCAAAGCTTGTAGAAAAGAGATAAAATTAGCATTACTATTTTTCTACTAGTTTTATTTTCTGATATTGTTGTGCTTCCTGCTTTCATCCAGGGCTGTGGCTAGTAAGAGTTAAAAGCTATTGAAGAGCTTTTAATGGAGCTTTGAATACAGTTTTGAAAACCAAGTATTTTTGGCAATTTGTTGGATTTTGATTATCATTAAGATTGAGATGGTTAAATAATACTGAATCTCTAAATTTTTGGAGTTTGAGCTTGTAATTTAAATTTCAACTCGCTTTCAGTGGTCATTGGTTCACTCATGTATATGGATGGATATATTTGTATTTAAGTGTGTTTTATGTATTTGCAGAAAGTCGTCTGTGGCATAGATGCCAGCTGGATTCGAGGGGTTGGTTTTGATGCTACATGTTCCCTTGTTGTTGTGGATAAGCAGTTCCAACCTTTGGCAGTCAACTCTGAAGGTAGGACTCCAGCACAGAAGTTGGTGTTAGCAGCAGCGCAAACTTAGTTTCATCCAAATACAGGGTTACGGGGTTGAATCTTGAAGGCAGAATGTCTTTTCTGTTAAATGACTTTTTTCTGTTTTTACTACTTTAATTCTACTGCAAAATTAAATTTGAGATGAGAATTACTTTTTATTTAGCTAAATGTTTGGCATCCTAAGATTGAATTCATTTATGTTGGCTCAGAAATCTCTGCTCTTTTTTATTTTCTACAAGTTTGTTCCCCTTCAGACTTTACTAATCATGGCTTTTATTGTGTGTGTAAATGCCCATCCACACTGGCTGAAGGAATGCTAAAAATGCAGTGTTCGTATAGTCTAACTGCTTATTCTGTCATGGAGTTGCAGGCAAGAGATTCAGCTTGCGTATTTTATTACACTGGTGTTCTGTCTTTGTCTAGAACAGTGCTAAACCTCAGAAATAGTCTGGTATCTTTTTCTAAAATAAATATTTGTTTATTAATTTTTTAAGTAGATATTTTGAAAGACTTAAGAAAAATCTGTTTGTTTGTTTGTTTGTTTTTTACAGAATCCTGTTTAAGATAAGGTGTGTGCTAAATCAGTACATACATAGCCATAATCACAGTTCTGTTGATGTTCACTTTCTATCTCAGATGTATTTGTCATCTCCTCCTATCTTTCTCAAAAAAAGCAATCCAAAAAAAAAAAAAAGGAAAAAAAAGCCAGCATTGCCCCCGAAATGTCCTTTGCTAAATTTAAGCAAGATTATTTATTTTTCAGTTTGAGAGTTTTTGACAATCTGTTCAATGTGTAATGATGTCTGGGGCTATTTTGGTCTGTTGAGTCAAATTCAGTTCTTGTTTTTTATTCTCTGATACACAAGACGAGAACTTTGACTTCACACAATGTTGTTGTTAAATAAAAAGACAGGAGTGGACAGAATACTGTCACACTGAGCGTGCACTGGTCTGATTTCAGGCAGTCTCGCAGATCTAAGTTGGATTTGAATCCATGTTAGGAATATTGGTGTGCCTCGTAGAGCTGGCTTGTCTTGGAGTATGTTTTCAAGATGAAATATGCATGAGTGGCTGTGTCATGAAGTTGAGTGTGCAGTGTGCTCAGCATGAGAGTAATGTGAAGTGTCACTTGGATTACTGTTCCACCTGTCTAGCATCGCCTTTGCAGGTTAATTTAAATAAAATGTTTCTTGCTTCTTGTTCCTATGTGTGACACAGACTTGCCAAATGCTTTTGCCTTTCACATCCAAAATAAAATTATTGCAGCAAATTACCCCCATGAAAGTATTTCTGAAAGGGTTTAGGGTAGTTTTCTCATAACAATAGAGGAGCAAAAAGAATCCTTGTTACTCAAGCTGACTGGTTAATTTCAATTTATAATTTAATTGGTCAGATTTTGTCATATTTTTAATTCTCAGTCACAGAATGCTTCTTTATGCTTTTAAATATATGTGCACTCTGTCAAGAAATGTGGGTTCTTTGGATGAAACACACTCTACAAGAGCATGGCTTTTCTAAGTTCTTGGGTGCTCACAAGCCTGACTGGTTTCACCCAGCATTCTCCATGCTCAGCATGTCTTAAAATTGGCCAGAGTTTTGTCTCTAGGCATCTACTGTCAATTATTTAAGCAAGCAGTATTTGAGTTTTCTATGGAGAAGTGAAGTAGCATAAAGTCTAGTAACTTATAGTACTTAGGTGGAGTTATACCAGCCCTAAAACAATCTCTATTTTATTTTATTTTAAAGGACAAAACTCTAGGAATGTTATTATGTGGATGGACCATCGTGCAGTCAGTCAAGTAGACCGCATCAATGCAACGCAACACAGGGTTTTGAGCTATGTCGGGGGAGTGATGTCTGTGGAAATGCAGCCACCTAAATTGTTGTGGATAAAGGAAGTGAGTACCTCTAAGATTGTGATGTATTTTTAGTAATAATTAATATTCTTTGTTGACTTCTGAGAATGAGATTCATAAACAAAATTCTTCAACCTTAGTGGTGAACCCAAACGTGTGCAAAGTAAGGTCAGTAACATCTCCAGTGCTTTGAGATTCTTTTTTTTTTTCCTCTCAGTTATTTAGAAATATCTTTAATCTTAATCAGATTTGTTTTTTCCCCACTGAAACATTTCATATGCCTTACATAATTTTAAGGTCAGGTATACATAGGAATTTAGGTGCAGGTGATACACTGTTCTTTCTGCTTCAAACAGTGTAGCTGGACGTGCTTACAGGAGTGTAGGTTCTGCTTCTGGGATGGATTTATTGCAATGTGTATACAGCGCTGTCTCAACACTGGGTATCCTTGCCAGATGTCCTGCCTTTGAGGCAATGCATCCATCAGTGAGGGGCTGTGTGATGTCTTTGGCTGCTGGGATAGAAATGGTATAGAAATGGTTCAGTTAGAGCTCCGTCAACCTTCCAAAAAATGGGCTGAACAATTTAGTTCAGTAGTGTCTGTAGGAAGTAGATCATCTGTAGAAGGAAGGCACTCTGTTCATAATGTAGAACTCTGCTTCCGTCTCATGTTTAAATTTTGTGTGTTACAGGATGACATACAGCTTTTTAATAATAACTGTCAGATAAAAGGAAAAATGCTTGCCACTTGAATTTTTCATAACCTCTTCCAGTCTGGCTTTTACATTTGGTCTCAATGCTGGCTGTCATTTCAACAAAGCCCAAATGTGAATTACTTTCTGACAGTTTCAAGCAGCTGAAGTCTCTTGTCCTTACAAATGTCATACAGTAACACACCAAACAGTATATTATAAGGTGCAGGCTGGGAAAAATCGAAGGAGTTAATTGGTAGAAGCAGGTACTGGCAGATTAACGGTAACAAAGGATAATAAATGCTGTTTGTAAAAGCTACACAGAAATACTAATATCAACCTACCAGTACTCTGCTTCCTGAGGTATGAGTATCATATGTAAGTTATTTTGTAAATAGTAAATAGTGAAATAATAAAAAACTTAAATGAAGCCATTGTGTTTGAAACATTTTCATATCAAAAGGTCAGGAATATTAGTAGCTGACAGATCAGGTGAGTGCCTTACTTAAGAAGGCCAGGTTGTGGGGTCTCACGATGTGGTCACCCAGAGTTGTAAGGCAGTGGCCTCAAAGCCCTCTGACATAACTGCAGTAGTATAAAGGGAGGAACCATCAGGCACTTCCGGTAGCTACCATGTCCTGTGGTAATGAGTTACATTGTTTACCTGTACTTTGTGTGAACAGGTATCTCTTATTCTGAAACAAGCTCCTAAAATTCCCTGTGTCTTTTAATTACTGAACTGTATGAGACAATATCATTCCCCAGACAACTTCTCCATGCTATTCATGATTTTATAGACCCCATTTGGATCTTACCCTGTACCATCCCTTCTTTTCCAGCCTGGAACACATTATACTCACCTATTTCATTTGTCTTCATGCGAGATGCTTACATGCCTCTGATCATGCTCATCTCCCTTCTCTGTACTGATTTTTTTTTTCCACAGTAGACTTAGAGAAGAGGGAGCCAGAACTGCAAGCCAAGATGTCAGAAGACCATAGACCATTGTGATTTTTTTTTCCTTTCCTTCTTTATACGTTTCTGAATGCAAGAATGGATTGGGCGTATTCTAATGTGACTGGCCATAATCAAAACTGACTTCGGGAACTTCCGAAGACAATTTACTTAAGTGATATAGCAAAAGATTTTTACTCAGTCTAGTGAAAGGAGTGCTTATGTTGACTAAACTGAGGTGTATTCTGAAGCTTTGTAAGACCTTTGTCCCTTTGGTAGCCATCATGTTTCTGGAAATTGAATTTCCATTACTTGAAGAATTTTCATTTAAACAATTATAGGTATTACTAAAGAATACAACTTATCAAATTTACTCTGAATTATTGGAGGTAATGAAGAGGGAAGAGAAGAGGGAGAGGGCTAAGGTGACCTAACTGTGCTTTTCCATTTCTGTCATCTTTTTCTTACTAGAATTGAAGTTGAAGATGACCTCACTCACCGTGAGGAAGGAGCTGATTTCATTGTACGAGAAGTAGATGCTAGTCATTGTCTCTTATGACTTTCCTGTTATACATGACTTGTATTTTTTTGTGGAGGGATATTGCAGTTTTTCTTCCAAATCACAAGTTATTCTCATCAGCTCCTTTTTGACTTTCCATATAATATTTTATCTTGTATACTTCTTTTAATCTTTTTACATTTCCACTGTACAGAAAATAAAAACTAGAAAGTAGAGGCTTCAGAGCATGTTCTGGTCATCCAACTCTTTCACTCTATTCCATTTTGATTTCACATTAAGAAACCAAAATGCCTATATGTCTTTGAGATCTTTTGTTTGAATTGTCTTTGCTTACATTCAGTTCATTACTGCTGAATCATTTTATCCTGTGGCACCTACTGGCTAGTCTACATGAAATTACTTGGATGGTCTTGTTGTTTGTGGTTGCAGATAGGTATTCATATGACAAAGCCACCACTGCTTGTTAAGTTTGTGTGTAGGTGACAGCTCTTTGTAGTAAATTGATCTACTGAATGCAGCTACTGTATAGCCTATGGGATGGGACCATCTTGTTGGAGTGTGCATATCTGTGGCCTACTTAGAAAGAACATTTTATTTCTTTGCCCGTGTGGACCATGTGTGGTGATAGGGTCCAGTGTTAAATCTGAAATATAAACCAAAACTAATATATGACCTTCTAAAACCTAATTTCTGTGGATACAGTCACATTTCAGTATGGAATGTGGTCAGCTGAATTAAGAACGTCAGCTGTAGATGAAACTGAAAAAAACAGTCATTATCTTTTCACAAATATTTAGAAACCAGCGGAAAGATAATTCTGACAAAGTCTTCCTGAAGTCAATAAGATAAGTTTGAATGTAAACTTCAATGAAAAATAACATAGCCCTTAGTTACTGGGTCTTTCAAAATAACCAATTAAATTCTCTCTTCTAACAATGATTTCCTTGAATTTCTTCATTGTTTAGAATGATCTTGTAAAATACTATTGCCAATAGTGTTGTTTTTTTTCTTTTTTGCCCCTCTGTAGTTGCAGGTACATTTTTTTTGCAGCTTTTTTTAAGCCACTTGTTCTGTTTTATTGACTTTGGCTAGAAAAATTGCATGTTCACTGATGGAATGAGAGCACAGACAGTTCTGGTGGGTAAATTTGTGCTATGAACTGAACACGTAGGTACATCTCCTTAACTTGGAGATTGTTTTGCTGCAGATGCATGTCAGTGCATATGTGGCTATACAGTGTTTTTTGTCTTTGGTGTGGCAAACCAACAGTACAGCAGTGAGGACATAACTAAAACAGAGCAACGTAAAAGCTGTGGTGGTTATTTCTTCAGCTCTAGAATTAGCTTGTTAGCATTTTTTCCCAGAGGTAGCAAAGAAAGAATCTTGTTTACTAATTTCTGGCTGGAAGTTTTACTGCGGCCTGTGCCAAAACAGGAGGATGCTTGTTACATTTTCATCATACTAATGATATTACAGATCAACCATTTCTAAAAAATATTTGTCCCATTAAATCAGAGGTGCTGTACCATATTCCAAATGGGTGGGGGATGCTGAACTGGGAATAGGTATTTGCTTGGTAGTCCCCAGATGAAATGTAGTCTTCTTACAGTGTGCTTTCACACCTCATTTTTAACTGTGGTGAGTAAGAGCAAAGAAGAGACTCCCTTTAGAAAAAAAAAAAAAAAAAGTCAGTCTGGCATATAATTCCTTTGCAATTAATCATTAAAATTGATAGTTCTCTAGTTATTTTCTTCATATTTTTTTCTGGCACGTTGTTCAGTGATCATTCTGTATGTTGCTGGTTAACATCTTTAACATCTTCAGTTACATATGCCTTTTTATGCATTATTGTTCTCTTTTTTTTTCTTTTTTTTTCTTTTTTTCTGCTTACCCACAACTTAACAGCCAATGGGATAATTTGCAGAAACAATTAAAACATCTCTTTCCAGGGCTAGGAATGAGAGAAAAATAGCTGATGTACTGGCATTAGCTTGGCAGCAACATTCACGCATGTATTTTTCCTTGCTGCCTTTTGCAGCTGTTTTTTGTTGTTGTTGTTCAATGCTACTTGTAAGATTTTACCATTTAAAAACCTCTCAAACTCCATGTTCCGTGAGAATGGATCCAAGCTGCTGGGTTTGGAACTGAACTCGATAAGGTTTGTTTATAAATCCTTTAACAGCTTTTTGTTATCAAAATCCATAATTTAGCCATGGTTGCATAGGTTGTACTTTGGACTGTTGAGTTTGGCTTTTAGTTGCAGTTGCTAATCAAGTAGGAGTAACACTTAAAAAAAAAAAAAAAAAAAAGGGTTAACAGCTGGAAGGTTTGAAACACTGGCACCTCTGAGTGTCTGTCACCCAGCCATACACCCAACAGGTTACTTTCCAAGGTGGCCTCACACCCCCAAGACACACTTCCAGCCTTAAAATGAATCTGATAATTCAGTTAGTTATTTTTTTTTACCAATTACTTTGTGTGCAACTGGTAGTTGCCAAACTGATCAGTTTGCCTTGGCTCTGGCAAGGATGGCATTTCTGCCTAGAGCTTATCTTGGGTATCAGAGTACCTCTATGGCATGGTTTGGCATCTGATCTGAAGCATGGGAGATCCAAGCCCCAAGTTCTTGCTTTGTCTGAATTGGAGTAGGGTGTGGGACATCAGTTTCTTATATCCTCATGAGTGTGTGCATTGTCTTCAGTCGTTCTTTTTCTTCCTTGACACAATGCATGTTTGTTTTCTGTAACTGAGAAGAAGAGAGACTGACACACTACATAGCTTACTGTTACAGATTGCCTGGGAGATTTCGTTTCAAATTTTGGGTTGAATTGGTAAAAGCAGGCTGTTCTTCAGTGAATGTTTTCTTCTCTGATTTTTCAGATGACTTAGATCTTGACCTGATATGGATCTGGAATGCTCATGCCAGCTTTCTTTTTTACGCTAACTGTAAAAACCTCTTTTTTTTTTTCTTGTCCCCCTCCTTTTAATCTAGGTTTCTAACACACCAGTTAGGGATGATTTTTGAATTTGTGGGTTTTGACTTACAAGTAACCATGAAATACAGACCAATACCCTGTGCTAAATCCTGTTTTGCTGCTAGCCCATCTTGAGTTATTCCTGTGGTCAACAGGGTTCAGATGCAAAGGCTGTCTGTAATAACATTTAAGTTCTTTTGATTCATATTAATCTGTATTAGCAATAATGAAAGTCTGCAGAGCTTCAGTGTTTATATACACATTTTACTTCTGGTGGGGGGGAAAAAGCTTTTTCACTGACATTAGATATCTGAAGATTACTTCTTTTTACAAGAAAATAAAGTACCCTGTAACGGTAGAAATCAGAAATAGACTACCTCAACAAACCAGGCAAATGAAAATGTGAAAGTTCCTTTCTTTATTCTTAAGCACAACGTTCCTGTAGGTATCTCCAAAAAACTGCTCGATACTGGAGCTCACGTGAAGTTCTGCTTATGTATGTATTTTCAGTCCAGTGAAGAAGTGAACAAATACATGTAACACAACACAGAATTGTGCAGTATGGCTTCGTGGTGATCTTTGGACTTTTGTCAAGGAATGGACAGTGAAGATCTTTCCTGCCCTACATAGCAGTTCTGCCAGTCCCTCACTCTGCTTTTATCCTTCTTGTTTAGGAATATTAACAGACACTGTACTTTGTAATTCTTGAACTCACTGCCCACAGATATTCAAGATGATCTATGAGGATTTCAAAAAGTTATTGTTTAGAGGTGTAGGTTTTTTGTTTGTTTGTTCATTTTTATTGTTTTAAATATGGCAGTGAAGAAAGAGGAATCCATGAGAACCTCTCAAAAATAGAAGGATTGAATTAGTTTCTTTACAAGTGAGTTTGGAGGGTGAGTCGCAGGATATGAATACAGCACTGGGAACGTTCCTGGATCTTTTCCACAATGCTTTTAATGTGGTCACAAATTTCTGACTGTGAGTGAAAATAAATTAGAATTAACTTCAGTGAGTGTCGAAAACGTGGAGACTTTTCAGTTTGTTTGGAAAAAGCATCAGGACATGCCATTTTTTTTTTGTCTGTGCTAATTAGTGATGACAAAGCATCGAGATGGCAAAGAATGAATCATTTGGATGTTCATGAAACAAAATACTTCAGTGTCACTAACATGTGGCTTTTGGGAATTCCTGAAGCAGTAGAATAAAGATCCAGGGAACATCTTTGATAAAACAGATTTGCTTGAAGTGGACAGTTATTCTTAATCTGTTTTCTTTTATGATTAACATTAAAGGCCAATCTACTTCTGTTGTTACTTAAAGACTATTTACCAATACATAATGGTTTATATGATCAAAAGAGGCTGAATGACCTGCGTATTAAACTTGGGAGCACCTGTGCATTCACGTAAAAAGTCAAATTTTGATGTGAGCAGCAGCAACACACATCTGGCAGATAAGCTAAACCCAGGTGATTTGGAACAGGCATCCAATGCTTGTATGTTTTTTGTTAAAAGTTTGCAACTGGATCATTCATTATTTTTTGAATTCAGTAAGAAGCCAGTAAATTAGAGAAGCTTTTGAAGAGCTAAACTCAAAGAAGATGGATTCTTTTCATGATCCAAAACAAAACAAAATTTTGCTTTTTTGTACCTACCCAGTTGCAATTTGGTTTTTGGAATTCATAGATTCCATTTTAGTAACTTTCTGGAACTTATAAGATTTTGGTTTGAAATAGCTTAGCATCTGAGTTAAGTTAAAAGGAAATTGTATTTCTTAAAATTGAATTACCTTTTATTTTAATTCATCATGTACCTTCACTTTCACTACAGAAAATGGATGGCAGCTTTCATAATGCAAATAATTTAATTTTTCATTGCTACTTATTGACAATTTATTGAATAATTTGGAAAAAAAAAGCCTTGAAATTAAAATCATAATAACAAAGCTATTAGAAACTTTGCTAAAATAGTTTAGCCTCCTATCCAGCTGTGTACCACAGATTCTTACAGGGTTGTTTGGTTTTTGTTTTGTCGCTCAAAAGCTTGTGCTATTGAGACTCTTAGTGTTTAATACTTTCACTTTTTAAAAAAATGCTCTTCATCTGGAATCTTGTGCAAGAGTTTTGTCCTGAACTGACGGAGAGTAGATGAAAACAGTAGGACCTGAAAGCTAAAAGACAATAAGGCAAATAAATCATCCCTCAGATTTCTTGTGTAGAGATGAAGACCCACGTAATTTTCCGTCTTATGCATTTCTGAAGTACCCCTCTAGCTCTGCTGTAACTTGCTAGATGCAACTGTTGACCTGAATTGTGTTTTTGCTGAAACTGGCAGGGCTCCATGCCCAAAAGACCCCAGCTAGGATGTGGTGGTCTTAGTGAGCCAACTTGTCACTGTTTCAGTTATTTAAAAAGGCAGTGGAGATTTTTTAAAGCAATCTTCTCTTTCCGTGGAAGTCTGATTCGTCAACCCTGTGGCTGGCAGCGCTGTCTTTGGTTTGTTTTGGTATTTCCTAGTTATCTCAATACACTGAGGTCAGTGGTGGTCACTGGGTGCTACTGTGGTGGTGCAGGACAGGGCAAAGCTGCACTGCCACGGGACGTTACTCTTAGGGGAACTTCCTTGCCATTGATCATCCTCTTGATACCAGCACCAAACTCTGTGTAGATGATCTCTCTTGGTAGAAGTTCTTTAGGAGCTTGCAAATGTCGTGTGGCTATTGGGAGCTTATGGGTATAATTCTCCTAATCATCGTCTGCAATCATCTTCACCTACTCCCTCAGCTGGGGAAATAGCATTGGACCTCTTCTCAACTGGGATCCTGGGCATTCATGCTGCTTTGTATTTTGGTACTCATTTCAACCAAATTTTACAGAGAGGCAGAGTTTGCACACTTTTGTTGGTTGTTAGTGTGAATTTATCTGTATGCTTTGATGGCAACTGTAAGGTTGTAGTGTGGCGTTGAAGCTGATTGTTAGCGGTTCATCCATTCAGTTGAGAGCTCCTGAACGTCCCAGCTGTGGGGAAAACCAGCTTCACTGGAAGCTTACAGGTCCTTGCAAGCTTTGATCGACTGGCCAGATAGACTAGAAAGGTTTGTTCTGGTGCTTACAGAGGTATTCGTGTTTTTTGTGATTTTGAGACTGCTCTGACATTAAGCAGCTGACTGGGAACTGAAAGAGCCCACGTTATTGATCTGAAACATGTGCCTCCATGAAGTCTTCTTGGGAAACATTTTTTCTTATGATCAGTCCCTGGTGGGGGAAGGACTCAGTTCTTCAGGCAGTAAATTGCTGCAAAGTGAGTAGAGTGGGAATCTAGAGAGAAATCAGAATACTGGATTTGGGAAGATTGTCATTTTTACACAACTGGCAGGTTTATTAATTTTGTTAAAATAAGGACGTGATCATGTCTGGTCTCTAATATCTATGTTTCTAATTTTTTTATTTATTTTTTTGTTAGAACTTGCAAGAATCATGCTGGGAGAAGGCAGGCTACTTCTTTGATCTTCCAGATTTCCTATCTTGGAAAGCCACAGGTGTTACTGCAAGGTATGTTAATTATAACATTATGATTTGGTCTTCTTAGTCTATTTTCTTATCTATGTTTCTGCTTTAATTCATTTTGACTGGACATGCTGTTATATACATCTGTCTGTAATTGCCTGCTCCAAAACATCTTGAACCCATCTCCTGCTTCCATTGTACATTCCTGAACACAGTTGTTCCTGTGAGCAGTGTAATTCACAGATAGAGTATGTTGCTACAACTGTTGGTTAGTTGGTCTTGTATCCCATTTTGGAACATAAATATGATTGCTGTAGTTACTGTGAAATATGCTTTGAAATCTGTTTTTGTTGACAAATTTATTGACTTTCTAAGAACTGAAACAAAATACTTTGCTGTATGGTGGGCATCTGGTAAAATCTTTCTAAAAATGGTTGCTTCAGTGTAAAACATGGCAGCTCTATTGCTCCCTAGAGCGCTTGCTGAGCAATTTATCAGTACCTTTTGAGAGAAGCCCTTTAAAGTCTTGATTAGAGTGACTTCAGTACAAGTGATGCATTTGCAGATGAACAAATCCATGTGAAAAGTGAGGTACAGTGTTAATTGGTTAAAAAAAAATAAAACAAGTCTTATGGCCCAATTCCACACCCAGCTCTGTGCAGTTCACAGATATTTCCACTGCACTTTGTGGAGTTGTAACTGTGCGAAAACTAGTCTAAAATGACAACTGGTTACAGGCTAGCTTTAGTCTCCAGAAGTGGAAGATGCCTGCACATCAGACACAGTTCTTTTTGTTTGAGTGCTTTCTTTCTCTCTAGTCAGTGTCCATAATAGGCACCTATTGGTAAATGTTTTGCATTATATAGCATGAAAGTGCAAGTTTAACTTATATTAAAAAAAATGTTTTTTGTAAACTCTTAGTAGCTTTCAGCTGAAAGATAGTATCTCAAGTTTAGTCAGATTCCTATGCCGTGTGGCTGTGAACTGTGTAACAAGGGAACAAATCTCACCCCAAAGATCTTGCAATCTAGGCTGACTTCTCACCTGACCCAACTCTAATTTCAGGAGGTTAAATCCCAGGCTCCCAGAGGATGTGCCATGCGGGGCCTCTGTATTGTGAAAACACTCGAGACTTTGATTTAGAACTAGCACCCTGTGCTCAGGGGACTAGGTGGAGAAAGGCAACTGCCTTTTTTCTATAAACAGTTTAAGGGTGCTACAGATCAAGTGCTTCTCAAATTTTGGCACAGTTGTGTGGGAGAAAACAAGTTTCCTGTCCTAAAGAGAGCCTTTTTGAGGTAGCTGGGGGGATGTGATGGCCCGGCAAATAGGTATGCCTAAATACAACTTGTATGTGGTTACGGAGTTTTGCAATTTGTCTTGTAATAGTTCTGTTTAGCAGAACATGGTGGAAACATCTTTATCTTCTCCAACATGTGGTAGGAGAGCCATTGTATTACACCTGGCTAGGACACTGGTTAGAACACTGTTCCAAACACAGTTTCAGTTTGGCCTTGTGGCCAGATGGATGTTAATAGATGGGATGAAATGTGTGGGTAAATCAATAAATGATCACCCTGTGCTGATGGCCAAAGAAGCCAAAATAGCGTACAGTCCATGTGAACTTGCATTCAAATGTCATTTGGAATGTGTTGTTAAAGGAAGCGAGGTAGTTTCAGAGGAAATGGTGATGTACTTGAAAGAGAATTCATGTCTTGCTTGAGCAGAGGGATCCCTAGCACTGATGAACAGAGTTCTTGCTCTTCCCAGAGCCCTCCCTGCCCCATGGCATGCTCTGTCCATCCTGGGTTTAACGGTGGCAGCTGTAATGTGTAAAAGAAATCCCCCTCTCTGTTCTCTCTTTCTCTCTCCATCTCTCTTAATCTCCAACCTAGTGTGAGAGCTGATGGAAAAGAACAGCAGTGCCTTCCTGCAGCCTTAAAGATGTAGCTGTTATTACAGCTAATTCTTTAGCTGTTGGGAAATGAATGGTTATATCGAAGTACAGGAGTTATGCTGGCGGGGCAGCTATCTGAATTGCAGAAGTAAGGGATCGCTGCTAACAACGGATGCTGCAGCACTGGGGAATCTGGATGGAGAAGAGGATAACTGTGCTCAGGACAGTGAAGCTGTTTATCATCTTCCTTTTACACATTCCTGAAAATTCCCACCTGCTGGGGTTTTTGCAAAACTCTTGCTAGAATTACACAGTCGGTGTGCCATGCCTGGTGGTTGCTATTCCAGTGTAATATTTGTCATCTGTTTGCTGCATGTACCTGTCAGTGGCTGTAATTTCTGTGAGGTCTTTGGGGAGGAGCAGGGGTTTTCTCGGGTATGTTGTCAATGCCCAGCACTGCAGGACCCTAATTCCTCCTGGGAACTTGGGGTGGAGCAAACAGATCTTATGAACTAAAGACTGTATTCTCTAGTGCTGGTTTAACCTGTACAGGGGTACAGTCTGAATTCCTGGGATGAAAATTTTCAGCCTCCTCGGTAGCTTTTGTATGCAACCAAAATGTATGGCAGGAGGCTTTAAAAGGAAGTTAGGAAGGGGTACATGGGAGCTTAGAGCATGGTAACAGAGTTATTGTCCACTGTCCCTTATGGATCCCTTCAATTCAGGGACAGCGTTAATTTGTGAGTTCTGGGGGAGGGAAGAGAAGGATGAGGGAAATAAAAATAGTGTTGTGCACTTAATGTGGTCCAGCAGTTGTGGCTTGCACTGTCCCCTGGCATTCAGACCTCAGTGAAGCCCAGGTGCTGTTGCTCTGAAAGCAGATGTGGAAGGGAGGGCTCGCGGGTAACTCCAGCTCCTTGGTCCCACCTCGCTTTGGCTCCGTGTTCTTAGCTGTAGCTTTCTGGAGGTGAGGCAGAGAATCTCTTCTCAAAGAAAAAAAAAATACTGCAGAAGGTTGTACTCCAAATTAGAGCTGACTGAATTATTAGTGGCGAGTCTATTTCCTTGGAAATGCCATTTTGATTATTCCAGAAGTTTTTGACAGTACTGATGAATGTTGTAAGGGAGAGAGGAATGTAGGGAAAAGACTTTCTGGAGAAAGTGGCATGTGTGTGTTTGGTTTTGTTTTTCATCTCCCCCTTTGGTTCAACCTTTTTCTATTTCGGATAAAATAGTTCCTTGCACATCCTCCTTTGCTGCTTTAATGTGTGCTCCCCCACATTAAGATGATTGTTTTGGCTCTAGTGGAATGTCTTATATGGTAACAAAGGTGAAGAAATAGGAAAATAAGGACAAGAAATGTTTTGTTGAAATTAAACCTACTTTTTTTCCATCCTCTGCTCTCCCTTGCGCACACCTGTTTCTTGAGAATTTCCATGTAGTTTGGTGAAGTGAAGTAATTCATCCTGTATATGTTCATAATTCTGTGGAAGTGGGAATTAACAAGTGTAAGATTCTTACCACCTTTTCTCCCCTTGAGCACAAAGGAGCCTATTCACAGGGCAAGGCACAGTGTTAGTCATTGTGAATCACACATTACATGGCCCTGGTAAAAGATACATAGTTTTTTAATCTGTTTTGGTGGTGGGTATTCTACTAGAATCAAAGCAGTTGCAGGTGCACTTATGTAGGAGACTTCTGCATGCATCGAAACTATTACTCTTGCTTCTTTACATTTTGAAGTGTCTGTTCAAAACATCTTGTATGTTTTTAACATTTAAAAACTATGTGTAGCCTGTTTGGCTTCACTGAGATTGCTCAGTGCTCCAAGTAGTGTGTGATCAGGATTTGAAGTATTTGAAGACAGTTCTTGATAAGTATTTCGGAGTATGAAATCGTTTGTCTTTCACTTTCAGATGATTGTGCTGGCTTGAACTGCCTTGTTGCCAAGGGAATTTTTTTTCCAGCGGATATATAGTAAGCACTAAATGCTTTTTACCTGAAAGATAGGGACTCAAATATACTCAGATTTTTACCTACTCCCCTTGAAATTGCTGTATGTCTCAGTGAACAGCATCAACACATGAGCTGCAAAAGATGAGTTCCAAATTGATGATTCCCATTGGTCTTAAAAGATCACCTGCAATATTCCCTATTATAATACTCATTTTATATTATTGCTCCTTTGGGTTGGTGAAATACCGTGCGGTTGTTCTGAATGATCCAGATGCTGTTCTGCATTAAGAAGTGTTACCGACGTCTCTTTAGTTAACCTTTGGAACATTTCCTGCCCCCCCAGGGCTGCAGCAGTGAGCGTTGGTTTGGCCACTTGAGTACTCAGTTGTCTTACTGCACAAGTGCTGCTGGGGAGAGGAAGAGAGCTGGTTTTTCACAGACATGTTAGCAGTGCTTTTCAGAGGCTCAGCACTTTTACTCATGGTGAGTGTGACTCACTGCTATCTTCCACCCACCGTCTATAACCTCTGATAACTTTTCCTTTATATGGTATTTTGGATGAAGCTATCTTAATAAAATCTAAATACATACCTGGTTTAGTTAGAAGTTACTGCGTTGTGGATGGAGGATTTGTATCAGAGATGCACTTCTACAATTTTGCTGTATTTGTGAAGTCTCATGAAGGATTACTCTGTGGACAAGACTATGGCTAAGCTGTTGCCACAGGTAGAATTCCCACACAAATTGCTCAAAGGTTATGTGCATTGAGATCCAGCATTCTGCTTGAGGACACTTCCAGTCACAAGCAACTCGCTCCCTGGAAAACTAGGTAGTCCTTACTGGATTTACGTGGTTCAAGATGAGCTGTAATCAAAGAGAGTGGGGAAGGTTTTGGAAGCACAGGTAAGAATGTCAGGCTTGACGGTAACTGAAGCGGAGAGTATCCAATGTGCAATAAGCCACTGGATGAGGAGGAACAATTCAGTAAGAAAAAGAAAATTAAAGAAAATGTTGGCAAATAGTTCGCAAATGAGAAGTGCCAGAATGAGTGAAGAAGTCAAACACTTAGAACTCTTTTAAGGAAACTCCCAAAGTTGCAGAAAAAAGTAGGAACAAGCTGAATATTTATGCAAAAGAATTTTATTAATGTGCTTACACTCCAAACATGTTAATAGTTGGGGAAGGTAATTTATTAACTAGTAGAGACTTCATCTCATGTATGGGTATTGACCCAAATGATTCTCCTGTGGAAATATTTGTCCAGTCAGTCTTCAACTGCTAGCCTTCACTCCAGGGAAAATGATATAACAGAGATGTTTTGTTGGGAAATCTTTTGTAAATTATCTACATCCAACATAGATCTCAGAGTCATGAGTTTCTTCAGAGAAAATCAGTTTTATAGGAAAGAAGTTCATATTGTTATAGTAATTGAAGGCTGTAAACTTAAACACAAATGGCTGTAGTTCTTAAAAAAAAAATCAAAAATAGATGAACCACATAACTAGTTATAGGCTATTTATGTGTGTAATGGAGGGGGGGGTATCTTTTTAATATACAATATTTTTTCAGTAGGAAAATACCATGACATTTTTTTTCCTTCTCCTTCATTTACGAGAAGGAGGCTGGTGTCTTGGTTCATGTACATTTAAATAGCTGACTCTTTACATTAAGCAGTGATTAAGTCCTAAAGGTTTATTTATAACCTCTTCCCACTTGCTTATTGTTAGGGCTAAGGATGGCTCTGTTGTACTGATTTAAATCCAGAGAACTCGTGATGTTAGTGGGATTGATGCAGAGTGTGCTGGGATAAATAGGAGGAGAATATGGTCCATTGCTGAACTGCAGTGCTGGGAGCTTGTGATAAAACATTAAAGCTAGGAAGGTGCTTTTGAATCCAGGAACCCAGATTCGAGTCTGCTTTGTCATGTCACCTCTGTGATTTGTAGAAGTGAATTTTTGCAGGTGTTTAGGCAACTGCATACCTTTGAGGATTTGATTCTTACTCATTCATATGTTTGTTTTTCATCTGTTAAAATGATGCATACATATACTGTTATGAGGTTGCTTCTTTTCCCCTTGTTTTATCACTTTTCCTTCCACAGTGATTTTGTCGCTGTGATTAGTGGAGTCCCCAGCAAGCATTTTATCCAGATGGGCTAGGAACTTCAAAAGGAGAGAGAATTCGGAAGAGGAGCTTATATTTAGAGGTGTGTAGAAGAAACAAGCTAATGTAAGTTAAATGATTATCTGAAGGACGCTTGTGTCTTTTTAAGGGATTGAGCAATCCTGGTTAGTGAGCTGTGGTAACTGGAGCAGCGCAGACACCATATTCCTGGGGCCAGCCGCCCTTCCCTTCCTTCCTAGCTGGGCCGTGACTAATGTATACCCTTTGGCTGGGATTCTGGTGTTTGACTTCTTGTTTATATTTCGTACCAACTTCAGAAGATGCCCAGTCTAAAAATTAGGCCTCTCTCTGGAAAGAGAGGGGCTAGGGAATGTTTCCTGATCAGCACTGCGGTCCATGTGACGGTGACAGTATCCTGACTTGCACTCGGGTTTTATGTCCTGTTTATGAAACCCAAGCCTTCAGACTTGCAGACTTGTTTGGAGAAATCTCTGGAGAAGGGAGAATTATCTTGAAGGGCTGGTAGGGAGGGGAGGGATGGTGTTTTTGTGGATTGGACAAACAAAGTACCATGAATTTCCTGTCCTGAAGCCAATAGCAAGTGTCCCTGCGACGGTATCTTTGCCAAACAAGAGAGAATTCCACTTCTATCAGGCTTTTAATAAATTCAAAACATGTTCTTTGGAGACTGGTGACACACAGACTGATGCAGTGTAAGAAAATAGGAAGTGTGTAGCTGCAAAAATGATCAGGAATGTGAAGGGCAGGTGCAATGTGAGCCATTACTGCTAGATATTTTCTTTTTAATGATTAATTTAAAAACGGCATGTCCTTGGGTCAGAGTCGTCTGAAAGAGCTCTGTGTGCTAAATACGAAAATTGTTAGCAGGTCTCGTTAATGTTAGCCAGGAAGCATACAGGCAAACAGGAAGCTTTAGCTATTGTTGTTGTACAAATGCCCTTTACAAAATATTAGCAAGAGAAACTTAATGTGTTTTCCACAAGAACAGGAGCCCTTCATAGTGTCTAACTGTATCTGCACAGCGAAGAAAACCTGCATTGTCCCTCTGCAGCAGCTTTGACATACATCGAGACGTCGCGTTTCAGAGATCTCAATTCACATCTTCAAATATTTACTACTCCAATTATTTTTTTAAAGATGTTAAGGTTCTTAATTAGCTGCGACACCATCTAGCATTTAGTTTTCTATTGTGTTCCTTTGCTGCTAAAAAAAAAAAAAAAAAAGAAAAAAAAGAGTCAGCCAGGTCAGTATAGAAAAGGATTGGGGGCAGGCGCGGTAGTAGATGTATTACTGGCACCCTGCCACGGAGACAGTGAACTCTGAGCCAACCATGAAGTCATTTTGAACTCAGGGAGTCTCACTAATCCAAGGCAATGCGTCTTAATTTGACAAAGCAAAGACTGCTTGATAAGCAACCCCCGCTAGAAATGCTGTTAAACGGGGGTGTTTGTAAGCTTAGATTGTGGCCGAGAAGTGCGGCGATAGGGGAGGAATCATCTTGTTTTCAGGTCCTTACTCCCCCAAGCCCAAAGGCAGGCTTGGCTCTGGTCTCCCCTGCAGTTCGGGCTGTGCAGTGGCTTGATGTGAAATTTGAGAAACATATGTAGTTTTCTATTTCAGGAAAATGAGCTCAGGGATTGAATGTGTGTTTTGTTGGCTGTTAAGCTCTGATCTTGCCTAGTGTGGTAGTTTGAGAGTGTGTGTGTGTGTGTGTGCGTCTGTGCAATGGTTAAGACATTCGCCAGCACTTTTTAAAAATAAAATTTGGGGTTCATATATTAATTGCTGCTACAGGTCTTACTTCTGCAGTTTCAAAATGCAACATCCTACATCATAAGCAGCCTAAGTATGCTATGGTACATCAGAAAATGTTTCAGTCTTTTATTTTTCCAAAATAGTCATTAACATTTACTTGAGCTGAAGAGTGGTACACACAAAGTTTTCCATCAAGGCAAAGGAGCTGAGTTTAAACAACCCTTTCATTGTTGATCCTGTGCAGAAGCAGTATACACATGAACACTGTAATTACTGGCTTCTCGGAGGGTCAGATAATAATCTTCCCTTAATAACGTTTGCAAAGAGATGGCTAGGAGTCTTTCAGATCCAGCTTGTTGACTTGCTAAGTAATGGTGGCAGCACTGCATAACTGTGTTTCACTGAAGCTGGGGGGATATTAAAGGAGGTTGTGGTCTGAGGGCCTAAAATTCTGAGGAAAGACAAGGCTGAAACCGCATAAGGGCTTTTTGTCTTTCAGGTCTCTTCTTCCTTTTTTTTTTTCCTTACTTATTCATTTATTTATTTATTTACTTATTTTTTAAGCCAGGAGTTCAGAGTGTACGTTTCTTTTGCTTTAGCTTCTGAGAACATCACAGATCAGACCCCCGTGGTACAAGACATGCTATAAACAATGTCACCTTCTTTGAACTCGTGCTTACATGAAACGTTGTGGAAAGCCCCATGCAAGGCCCTTGTCCCTTGTGAAATTGGGTCTCCATTCAGCAAGAAGTGTGCAAATATTGCTTTCTTGCCTAAATGTGAACCAGATAAGAAAATAGCCGTACTGCGGAACTCTTGGGTCATTTACAGCCCCAGCAGTGTTTCAGTGAGCACGTGTATAATGCATGTATTCACGGGAACTTCTTAAAAACCACCCCCTGAAAACAATAACATTCCAGAAACGTTCTCATCCAAAGAAGGAAAAGAAAACTATGTAACATGAAGTCTGTGCATTGTATTGAGTACATAAAGTGCTTAAAAGTATTAAAACTCACTTAAACTTTTGTTCCATAAGGGCATCCTTTAAAAAAAAAATTCTCTTCTGTAATATCATATATGTAAAAGAGTCTTAACTGGTTCAGCCTTATAATACTCGTCTTAACTAAAAGGTGGCATTATTATTTTGTATATGGGAATACAGCCATGTAATTTGAAGGGTATGATTTCTCTAAGCGTTTAGCTGTGTGTCCAGCTTTCTGGCTAACTTGCAGTTACAAATTACATACGTATTTTTACAGTTCATACTATAAATTATTTATTCTGGACCAATTCTTCCTCCAGACTTACCAAACAAATGCTTTTCACCACCAGAGCGTTCCTCCTATCCCTTTCACTGTAATACATGGTTGAAACAACAGTCTTGGACTGGAAGGCAGTCTACTTATATGCTTGCTTTATTTTTGTTGGCTGGCTATCTAAATCTGTTTAATGTTAGTAACTTTCACTGGAAATTCTCCTCGTGCTTTAGGATGACACTGATGATGTCAGGGTTGATTTACATTATCTCTTTAAAGTAGCATTAGCTTACATAGGACCTTTCCTCTTGTTTGTTTTAGCATTCATATTGTCCAGAGAGGAGCCTTTTAACTGTGAAATGTAAATATCCTGACAGCTCAGACTTCAAAAGAAAGTGATTCTTTGTCCATAGTGGTGATACGATTTTTTTGCCAGCACTGTAACCTTTAAAATGGTGTACTTTTATGCTTGACCTGTCATCTGCATATAAAAATCATCTTAGGTCACTGGTACAGTGCCTTCAAGAACACGTCTAAAGAAGGCAAACACTTTTAGGTGTGTGTGCTGCCATTTCTGCTTTGTGGTAGCCCATCTGCCACTTTCAGTAAGGTCTGGTTATTGATTCGATGTGCCTGGCTGTGCCTTCTGCTTACATTAAGATAGCGAACGCTTCTATTGTAGCAAATTGATGTTCCCAGATAGCGAGCCCAGTATTATATACATGTATAATGTGTTATATGAAATCGCCAAGGATTTGGTTTTTTGTTCCCTTCTCTCTTTACTCCGGAGCCGTTCCATCAAGCTGCTCATTAGATGAGAGGTTGTAATCCAGTTTTCAGTGGATGAAATGTATTTGTGCTTACAGAATCAAAGACATTCCAAGAAAGGCTGTTTGTTTTCTTACTACCTTCTTTAATTAAATTTCGACGGTAGGATTCTGACGGTCTGACTTGAGAGAAATAGGTGAAGCAAGAATGATTGGCAGCGTGGTGCACCAGAGTTACACATACTGGTTGCTAGACCCTGTATGCATAGGAAACTTAATTCTCCTATGGATAGGATAGTTAAAACTTATGGTTCTGCCATGTCTTTAGCTTCATCTTAAAGTGAATGGAGGAAGTTCTACATTTTGTCTTTCGGTATTAGCTGGCTTCAGGGAATATTTAGATTTTAGAGAGAGAGGAATGAGCAACTTTGATTATTTTGTTGTATTTTAGTATCTCAGATTACCTACATTCAGCCTTAAGTTGCCTCTGGAGCTGCTAATCTAAGTCAAAGCCCATGTTTGTCCATTTTATTTTGGTTCATGTAGTTATCTGCTATCTCAGACTTGTCAGCCTGAGTTATGAACTTGCTGGTGCTCTGCAGTATGTATGTGCCCTTCTGCTCTCGCTGCGTGGAGGTTTGGGAACAGCTAGCATTCCTCAGCGCCTGCCCCTGCGTTACCCGGGGGGTGCAGGCAGCTCACAGTCCCACATCTGGGCCCCCGCCGGGACCCCCAGGCTCCCCGTGCCAGCGTGTGGTAGTGTAGGAGGGAGGTCATGGAAGGGAGCCGTGTGATGGCCTCTAACACCCGTGTGCAAGGAATTTTTGTCAGTGAGAAAGAGGGTTTTGGGGTCCTTCATACCGCATAGGTTGCCTGGGGAAAACTTACCTGAGGATGTGCAAAGATATGCTAGTTTTACTCAAAAACAAACAAAACCAAAACCAACCATCCAAAAATGAACAAAACCCCGCCTCCAAACCCACTTGTGCTCATGCATATGTAATACACTTTTAGGATGAAGGAAATAACTCCAAGTTTCGTTCACTAGTTGGAAATTTTTAAGATCTTGTCTTCTCCTTCCATCCTCGTTTTCCAAGGTGAACTCCTCCTTCTGAGGGGTGAGGCTGGGTCTGCACAACAGGATTTTTTTTTTTTTATGTTCAGTGAAAAGTTATGTGAGGGGGGAGAAAGTCCCACAAAATGTACAGAAAGCTGTTTTCCTGTAGCTTCCATCTTTTGCCATTCCTTCCATGAACCTGTACTCGGGGGATTTTCATGCTGGTTTGTCCTTGTATACAAGGACATTAGTCTCCTTAATGAACATCATCTTTTGTGATGTCGGATGATGGTTGTTTGTCTGGGGGGGAATGGAGGAGTGGGCACGTGTGTGTCTCAGACAAATGAGAGCTCTTCAGTGCTCCCCGATCCTCACGGTGACCCCGCTAGCACCAGGTATGACTGTGATGGGAGAGCTTTCTAAATGGATCCCAGTTTGTTTCAGACTCTCTGTATACTTTGTTCTGTAGCAACTGTTCATTTTGTGTATAAGGACAGTTCATAAACAGATGTTGAAACTCAACGTGGTGCCTGAAATTTACTGCTATTTCTGACACGCCTGTAACAACACAGGCAATCCTTATTTATATGGGTTAGCTCCACCAGCAATCTATCAAAGTAAATCTTCTATTAACTCTTCTAGGGTAATGTCTCTTTAAACGAGGATCAAAAGAAAATTATACCTACTAAAAATGTTAGGTGTCAAGGGATTGTTAATTGCCTAACCTATCAAGAGACATATTAATTATTTACTTAAAGTTGATGCTCATTTGCTTTAGCACAAACAAAAAAGGGAGAGAAAGGAGGAGGGAGAGTGGAAAGAGAATGTCCAAAATGACATGGCACAAATTACCTTGTTACTACGATATGTACTGTGCTGGTAGAAACCACTTCAGGAAGATCTCTAGGGCTTTGTCTGGTGTTTATTTATTTATTTATTAACCTGTTTTATCTGAAGGGGGCCCAGTAGGTGTGTGTCAGTGTGTGAGTGCATGTGCACATATGTGCATACAATAGGGAATACCTTATTAAATTTGAAACTCCGCTTGGAGGAATATTGCCCAAGCAAACCACATCATGCCAAGCTTTTGAAAATGCACACTGGTTTAGAGAAAGCATTTTAATATATTGAAGCCTCGAGCCATCTACCTCTCTGTTCCCGAGAGTTCTACCTGAAAACTTCCAGGGCTGAATAATTTAAGGTTTGGGGTTTTTTAATCTTTCTGCAAGAAACGCTAGTCTGATATTTTATTTTCTTAAAGTCTGAACTCCACATAACTTTTTTTCAGAACTGTTTATCCTCACTCCAGACATGAACCTTGGAAAGGTGGCAGAAAAAACAAACAGCTGCTGTGTTTTTGGGCAGTCTGCATTCCTTTAAACTCTCTGAGATCAGACTTGTGCTGAAATTTTCAACTTATTTGTCCTAGGGCTTAACCACTTTCACTCCTGCTTAAAAGTGAGTGAGTTTGCCATTCCAGTGCTTGTGAGAGCTGTCATGTGGAGCCTTAATGATTCGAGAGCTAGGAATATACGATGTGTTCTTAGGCTTTTTATTATTGTTTCATTCCAGCTTCACCTACCTCCCTAATCATCAGGCCATGTTTGGACTCTCCCGTCTTTTTTAACTTAAGTGTTTTGCTTAAGATAATTTAGGGAATTCTGCTTTCACTTTCTTTTTGAGGTAAACTTGATGCGTGTAAAAATGTTGTTAATGGCCGGAGCGGCGCTCTTCAAAAGCCAGTCACAGTCCCCAGGCCTGCAGTCGGCGTGACCTCCTCCAAGCCTGGGTTTCTTTCCCTCACGTGGGAGAGGGCGAGGAGAGCCGTCGGTCCCAGGGCAGCGGTTTGTGCCTTCTCTGTAAGGTCTCCAGGCTGTGTTTTCCAGAGCTTGATGTGGGAGAATAACGACACTGCGAGGCGTGGGTGGCGAGCTACTTAGGGAGTTCGATGGTCGGGGCATTCGATGGCTTTGCCTGTCAGAGCCACGAGGGTGCTGCTTCCACTTGTGCCTGCCAGGTCCCTGCCTTCCCGTTCGTGGAACTACGTAAAGAGATCGCTTGTACCACATCACTATTTGTGTGATCCGGGTTAACTGCATCGGGCAGGATGCTGAGAACACGTGTGTGTTTACTAGCAACTAGAGTTAATGGAAAAACAAAGCAGTCACTCCAATTCTGAAGGGCTTTTCAGTTAACCGTGTTCATTCTTTTCTTTGGGCCTATGTCCAGCAAAGCACTTAGGCACGTGCTTAAAGTTAAAGCATGTGCTTAAGTGCTTTGTTGGGCTGGGGCCTTTATTTGCTCTCCAGGCATGTTGGTATGAACAGGCTGTTGGTTGTATGAATGTTTGGGGAACTGTTCTTTTTAAACTGTTGATTTTTCTCCTCTGAACTTTTTGTTCATTTTTATCCCAGGAAAGATACTTTGTGACTTGAGTATGACGTCCTGCATGACACAGAAAACAATTTGCAGTCTGTAGGCTATTGATGGAAATTAATAGGCAATGTGTATGAAGGAATCATGCATTTGGGAAATATCAAGGTCAGTCCACCCAGAGAAGTTTTCATTTGATGTCTTGCTCCTGCTGAGTAATCTGGTTGGCAGCACTTGCCATACACCAAGGGCATCCTCAGGTAGAGTACTGTGGGTCTGGCCCATGGTATTGTACTTTCGTCCTTCCAGAATTTTTTTTGCTGCCTTTTAGGTGGCAGTTGCTGTTAATTTTTGATCTAGAAGTAGATTTACTTGTTTGTTTGTTTGTTTATTTCTGTTTTTTGTTACTGCAGTCCAGGCTTGCATCTCTCTGATTACCGCAGAGCTGCAGATCTTGTGCTGTCCCTTCTCTTCATTCTCGTACCATCCATGGCAAGTCAGGGCAAGAGAACTCAGTTAATTTCAGACTTCAGGATGTCTGTCTGCATCTTGCAGAAGTGAAAGTTGGCCTTTCACCTCTAGAGCCATCTTAGAACATTAGCACGTTTTATTTTTGCTGTCTTTGACAAGGGGCAAAACGCTTTACGCTAGGGAAAGTGACTTTATCATGCAGAGTGTGTAACCTGATATTGCTGACTTAGTTGTTGGAGTTAGTAAGGACTACCTGTATACCACAACCCTGCGGATGCTCATGCGTACAAGTGTCCTGCCTTATATAAATGTTCCAGTTGACATCAAAGGTGCTGTTCAGGTCAGATTATGCATACCTAAGTCTTAGTAGGACCAAGCTCTTGGATAAATAGAAGTATGCAAAATTGCATTTTTAAAATTGGTTCTTAATTTCTCTTACATTAAAATGTACAGTGCTTCTACGAAGCATGATCTTAATTCCATCACCTAATTTGTTAAACCACACAAACGTGGAAATTCTTGCATATTTTTTTCTTTAAAGGGATACCTGGCACTAAAGAAAGACTAGAACATTCATATTTTTTTCTGGCATCCAGTATAGGAATTTTAAATTGACCGTAAGTCCATTCTTCTCTGTGCTTGCAATATTTGCATGTTTATTTTCTTCAAGTATTGCAGTATAATTCAAGTATCAGGAAAGGGAAAGACAAATATTTTAGAGTTGTTAGAACTGCCTGAAAGAGTTCATTACAGTTTAGAACAGTGGTGAACTCCACCCTTCTGGTTCAACCGTCACCTTTCACAGTGTTTAGTGCAAGGCAAGCTCGGGCATTACCCGGCTTACCTGGGAGGGTTCGCTCTGTCCCTGAGAGCGCTGAGGATGTTCATTCCCAGATTAAGTTGTTTTTAAGATTTAAATGAATGTAAAAACCATTGATGTCCACCTTCCTTGTGTAATAAGATCTAAGCATCTGAAATGAGAACCATAACATATTTTTTTTTAGCTACTCTTCCAAGAAACCTGTTTGTTGATTTATTTGATTGTTGTAACAAGGCAAAGTGGGGATTCATTTTGTCCAGTCACTTCTCTTTTACAGTGGCAGCAGTACTTGTTTCTGAGGGGAAAAAGGAGGGAGGGATCCTAGAACTGCCAAAAATGTGTTCACTTTCTAGTGGAGGGAAGTTCTTTTTTAATCATGCTTGAGTAGTGAGGGTTATATTCCCTTGTATTATTGATCTCTGTTGTTATGATTGGGACTAGTGTAAACATCCATATATCTAGTCATCTTTTTTTTCCTTAAGGTTTTGGTCCCAATAATGCCCATATCCTTTTTCAATGATATGATCGCATGTTTTGTTTGAATGCCTTGATTGCTGCATTTTGAGGAGTAATAAGCCTGCACACCTGACTTATATACTCTGTAGCCTTCCTTATTTTCTGTATTCATCTCCCCACTGAAGTAAATAGTCTGTTTTTTTCCATTTCTACTTTATGGAAAGTTATCTATGCTTTTACTCACCTCTCTGACCCATTTCAGAACTGCTTGTGGTCCTACTTTGTGGGGTTCTCTTTGTTTGGCTTGTGCAAACACACAGCAATCCAAAGGTTGGTGTTGATCTTGCCTTTTGTGATTTACTCAGAAGTTTACCCTTTGTTTTACATGAATGCAGTTCCAAATGACTGTAAACCAGAATCTTTTTTATTTTTACTATCAAATGTACTCTAGAAGTAGGCACACTGATACTGTCATGGAAAAGATTAAAATACAAACATACAATGTAGCATGTGATGCATGTGAAATGAGCCATCTTGCTTCTCCTATAATTTAAATGCCTTGCATTAAAATCTAACTATCAGAAATGTTCTTAAAAAAATGATATTAGGGACTGTAAGTTTTGACCAAATGTACCTTGTATTTCGGAATGACTTTTGATTTTAAGAATATAAATTGACTGACCTGATTTTTGTGACAGGAGGTAAAAACACACCTCATTGCCTGTGCAGGAATCCCTAACATGCATTTTTGATTCACATCCACATGGCAGCCAAATCCTGTCATCCTAACTCGAACATGGTTTGAAGGTGTTTTGCCTGAATACAGGAGGGCTCAGTATTGTAGTTGGGAGTGTGAAATTTGATCGGTCTCCATCAAAATATAGTTACTAAAACTTTCTTTTATTTCAGCACTCTTGGCAATTTCCCTGCTTCTGTTCTGGTTTCACTTAGTCTTTGGCTACAAGTGCATGACAGCCTGGGTTCCAGTTCAGCACAGTCGTTCAGCACATGCCTGCCTAAGCTGGTAAAAGCTCCATTAACTCTACTGACGTTTCTTCAAGACTTAATATTCATACGTATATTTGTCATGTGAAATTAGAATCTCAACACTTAAAACGTTAGGAATAGATATGTTATTTACTCATGAATTAGTAAAATCTGTCTCTATAGCAAACTAGAGAAGAGAATTCTGGAAAATATTCCTTTTTCAAAATATCAGTGTTAGGGTTGTAGGGTGTGTTTGTTGTTGTGGTGGTTTTTTGCTTGTTTTATGTTGTTGTTGTTTTTTCCCCGTGAGTCTAATTCTGCACAATTTTATGAAAAAGCATACACCACATCATGAAGAGTAGCATCGCTCGTGTGGAGACTTGTAGTACCAGCCACTATGTAGAGTAGCAGTGTTTGCACTGCTGATGGCCAGACATTGCCCTCAGCATCATGTTGCACTTTCCAAACCACTGGAAAAGTCCAAAATACCTCCTAAGTCCTTATGTTCCACGAAGACGGATGTTGGTGATGCATTTCCCACATCTACTTTTCATATGGTAGAAGGATAAAGTGTCATGGAGCTAAGAACTGCAACCTTCCCGTACCCTGCTGGTGCCAATTCTGTTGAATAATTATCTGTTATAATACAGCAAAGAGAGACGAGGATGCATGTGGCCATGGGAGGACCGGTGGCTGCAGCACCAGCTGGTACCGACAGATGTGCTTGGTGATGCACGTGTGGATGGGTGAGTAGTGGTGTGCTGCCCTTATTGGATTAGGAGAAATTAATGTTGCTGTAAGGGAGTAATTTTGCTCTATCAAAAACCACAGAGTAGTAAGGGAGCTGGTCTGAAAACTGACTTCCTTTTTCTTGGTAACTTGTAGCCTTTGCTTAATCTTTTGACTAACGTCATTGAATGTCTGGTGAAGCCTTGAAGTATGGTAAATTTGCCTTTGGAATTTTAGACTTCAAAGGAAAGCTGTATACTGGCTCTGTGTACCAGTACTTTCAGGTTTAATTGTGTAATAGTTTTAAATGTCTGAAAAGGGTAACAGGAGAAGAGATTTATTTCAACTAAGAGTTTGTATTTAGAAATATATTTACTTACTATTGCAGTTTGGTTTGCTTGAAATACTGATGTTGAAAAGTATATTTTTTCTGAATCTGTTGAACTGAAACACTGCTGATGTTGCATAACGGCAGGAGGTCTGTCCAGAAGGCAGACTGCTGGACTGGACTGTCTAGATGCATGGGCTTTATTTCCAGTTTTGCTTTTCATTTGCATTGTTGTTTTTGGATGACTTTTTATAACCTCTCTTTTGCTTATTAAAGTTTTAAAACTTAAAGTGGTGAAGAAATGGAGTTGTTTGTACATACCCACTTCTTTTTACTCTCATATTTAAAGATTTAGACTGTAGCCATGCATGGGAAGATTGTTAAGATGTTCAGCATCATGGTATCTGAATGGTGTCTTTTCCTATGTCACTGGACCGAGTCTCAGGATTCAAGACTCCTTTTAGGGGTCCGACTGAGATTTGCTCTTTGACCCTTGGCCAAGTCTGTCAATTTCTTTTTCCTCCATTTGCCATCTTTTGAGGGAATGGATTAATATTTCCAGTCCCACATGCTATGTCTGATTTGTCTAGACAATACATTTTTGTGTCTAGGACTGTGTCTCATTATGTGTTTTTCAACAATGCTGAAGACAATGGGCTTGAATCTTGGTTGGGTGTCTGTAATGTAATACAGAATGAAATTAATAAAAAAGCAGGCAGTCTGCTGACTGTTTGCTTCCCCTTGCCTCATGACGTGGTGAGGCGTATGTGGGTGGATAAAATATTCTTATTTTGTAATTTCTGGTCCAACTCAACATGTTTAGCTAAATGCATCCCTGGTATGAACCTGCCAAAATTACTGGATATACACAAGGGATTAATCTGACTTGCCGTGCTGTGTTTGAGATGGGTGTTTCCCTTCAGGTCTGATGACATAACTTCTTCTAGGAAAATTGAATTTAAAAGTATAAGGCTTTAAGTCTTTTGATAGCATATTCCTAAAGAGAAACACTTTTTTTTTTTTAAGTTGGACACTGTTACAAGTAGTAAAAGAAATATCTTCTCATTTTAGTTAGTTAACTAGTTCTCAGTTTAGTTTAGTTAACAGATTCACCTTCTGTTTTATGACTTTTTTAACATTTGCAGTGTTTGAAGCATTTATCTATATTTTTTAAAGAGAGATTTAAATAGATTGCAGCAAACAAATACAGACGTACATCCTCCCAGTCCTAAATAAATATCTGTATGTATATAAAGGTGTGTGTGTGTGCTTTCAGATTTCTGGCAAGATGTACAAAAGTTACCTTTTTAAGATATCTTATCCAGTGAAGGTTTTTTTTTAGGGGGGCTGATCCTTAGAGTGTGAGTGTCACAGAAGTGCTTTCCCCAACAATGTGTCGTTAAGTTTGAAGTGTATCTGTGTAATACAACATCAATCTCGTACCTCTTCTGGAGCACAGAAAACATCTACACTTTATATTTCTCAAGAGACTTCTGTGCCCATTACGGTGGTAATTGGAGGTCACTCTTCACTCTGGTGCGGTTGGTCAGTTGATAGCACAATTTAAAGGACTTTGCTGATTCTAAACCTTATGCTGCTATGTAGTCCTTGAAAATGATCCTATTGTTCTGTGTGTTTTTTTTTTTTCCTTTCAGAGTGGCATCCAGTGTTTAAATATAACATGGAATCTTGTCAGGGAGTGGCTGTAATCAGAGGAGATTAATTATAGATGTGGGTGTAGAAAATTGCAGATGTGAATTGTATTTTTCAGGCAATAAAATCCTTCCCTTTAAGTAAGCAACATATTTGCTTAGAAAATTCTGTAATTTAAAAAGCCAATCAAAACCTCCTAAGAGTTGCAACACGAACACCAAGTCCTACAGTGGGGTTTGAGTTAATTACTCTTTTCTCCCCTGTACAGAAATAATGTTAATTGTTTGGTTTACAAATGGAAAGACTTTCTTTCCTGCTCACTTGTATTCTGGTCATTCCTAAGGGCTGTGAGTGGGACTTCTGCGTGCATGGACGTTTGTGTGCGCTCAGAGTCCTGCTTCTACATGCTGCATCCTGACACAAGGCCTGAGAGCCCGTGGTAAGACATCTGCCTTGAAACGCCTCCTCTCACTGAGGTCCTGGAAAAGTCTGCAAGGAAACAATGTTATGGTTCTCCAAGCAATTTTCTAGTATTTTCTTCCTGGATGTTGTAGGAGACTTCTGGTACTGAAATGGCACTGGCTGGCAGGCAGGCGCAGAGGTTGTATTTGTGCATTGCTTCCAGGAGCGTGGCCTTTGCCAGAGCCGGAGCTCCTGCTTCGTGCTGGAGAAAAGCAGCCGTAGCCATATCTGGTGTTTTGCCTGCCTTGGGACAGCTGCCCTCGGAGGCACAGGGGCCAGTTGTGTGCTTAGTAGTGTAGGTTTCCCCGAGCAGTGATGACGTCTGAGCTAATACCTCAGAAACTCCAGAGAGGGACTCTCCATTTCACCCCAGTGGAAACTGGACCAAACCCGTCGTCCATTACCCTAACCCTAACCCTGTGCATTTCCACTTCTGACACAATAAGTTTTCAAATCCTGGTGTAATGGCTGTGTTTGTTGGTCAGAGATTTGAAAGGATCCTGGTCCCTCCAGGGCTGTGGTGTAGCTGCTATTCCCTAAGAGCCCTCCTCTTACATAAAGCAGTACGTTACTCTTCCATGGACTGCGCTTTGCCAGGAAGATTTATGGTGGAGGAAGGGAGACAGACCTGTTTTGCATTTTTAAATGAAAGTTATGCCACCAGTCCAGTGAGACTTCTGACTTTTCCAGATGTGAGGCCAACAGAGCTGCTGAATAAAAGTTCACTTTTTTTTTTTTTTTTAAATCAAACTTTAGTCTCATCAGTTGTGAAGGAATCTCTTAGGACCATACAAGTACACTGAGCCAGCAACATTAAGAAAAAGATGGAGGGCATATAATATGTCTTAGTTGAAATTCAAACAAATACTTTCAATACATATTTTAAAGCAAAGCCTGTGCAAAAACAGTAAAACACAAGACTAAAAAAGAATTTGGCTTGAAAGTGTAAGGGAAGGTCTTATTATCATCAAATACCAGTATCTGAATTAGTTTCAACGTATCCAGCTAAGAGGTCGTGAGCTGTTCACTGTTCTTTGGGTTGGTGATTTTTGTGGATTTGTAGCTTTTACCAAACTTCCACACTTGCAGTAAAACGCGGCCTTTTCTAACGACCCTTTTTTAAAACTGAAGAGCTGCTTTCTGAGACTCAGTTTTCCTCATGGACAATTCAATGCTGAAGATGTTTAAAGTGAGATAATGAAAACTTCTTAAAGAAAGGAAGATTGAAATAATTTCGGGAACATGAACTCTTGAAGGTTGAGATGTGGAGTTAAATCCTACTTCACACGTGAGTCATGACAAAATCGCCATTGACCTCACTGTTAGCAAATGCTGGCTTTTTATTACATCATGCAGAAAGAAGTTTTATATATATATATATAATTTTTTTTTCTTGTGCAGTTTTTGTGAAGATTTCAAACAGTGGAGAGAACTTTGGTTTTGCTGTGATATTTAAAGAATTTTTAAAGTCTAAATGGCAAACAGACTACTTTTTATTAATATAAATGTGATCCAGAGCATAGAAAGAATGAAGTTAGTAGAACTGGTATTGCTGATTACCATGATGTCCTTGCTGCTGTTCTTGCCTGGGTTTAAATCCTTAGAGATGAAAAAGCTGGACGGGGAGGCCTCTGAGTGCAACTGGAATGTGTCTGCTAGTTGTCCCGAACCGGCTTCTCCACCTGTCTTTTTGTTTGGCATGTTTAATGTTTTGTTAGAAGCAAACCCTTGTCAGGCAACAGTCACGTTGCACTGCTGTACTAAGACAATGGGGTTGGTCAAGCAGGAATTTCATAGGGTTTAGGTCAAAGGCATGAATAATAAAACGTAGCGTGTTGTAAATATTAGGAACTTGGGATTTGCACAGTTAAGTGGAAGGAACAGACCCTGACAGGTTTCAGTTTGTGTACATGCAATTAAAGAGCTGTTGAATAGGTGAAATGAGTAAAATGCAGACAGCACACGTGAAATGGAGCACACCCAGATTTACTTGGCCCTGTGGTTTAAAACTAATCTGCCCGGGAGATCTACGGTAGTAACTGAGTGACAACAGGTGCAGCTCTTCTTACACTGCTGTGAACTCAACCCACAGCTCTTTGATTCTTTTTAGCCAACACTTAACATGGGCAGCATCTCATACATTTTATACGCTCCAAGAGTAAATGACTAGGTGTCACATTTTTTCTCCTATTACCGAGAAGCGTTCCCTTAGGACAAATTACCCTCTTCTTTTCCTGTTTCCCCCCAAGCAGCCAAATACATCAGGTAGGCGGAGACATTGGTGTGACAGGTACAACAGTGGTGTATATGTAACTAAGAATCTGGTTCTATTTAAAAGGTCCAGTATTGACATATATGACATTAGCTATAATGGAGCAGAAAATAGTTGCCTGTTTTCC
Organism: Anser brachyrhynchus; assembly: GCF_964034855.1. Taxonomy (NCBI): domain Eukaryota; kingdom Metazoa; phylum Chordata; class Aves; order Anseriformes; family Anatidae; genus Anser; species Anser brachyrhynchus. Next base: position 4,081,059 of record NC_137702.1, on the reverse strand, counting down.
TATTGTTTTATGATAATCTCTGCTATATTTTAGGATTTTGCAGCGCCAATGCACAGTTCTGCTTAATATAAACCTTGGATAGTGAGAGTATGTGTGCTATGTCTTAATTTTTTGCCTGGAACATTTTTGTGAAAAACCACAGTCAGATCTGTGACGGAGTGTTGAATTGCTCATTTTTGTAAAAAGCCTCAAGACTGGGATGCATAATTTGGGAGGACATTGACAGCTTGGTCCAGATGTCTGCATGTGGAGAAGTTCATTTGAGCAGAACCTAAGCCCTGGATTTCAGTTTGAATTTGAAATCTGCTTTAAATTTAAAGTTTGCGGAACAAAAGAAAAAACATATTTGATGTTGTGATGGTCACACTCCATTGTTTCAGGTCTCCTTCTTGCTTTCAGAACCTCATACAGCTTTCTTAGCTCTTGATTGTCTGTGGCTTTAAATAAATCTGGCCAACAGAAACTTTCTGCAGAAAGTTACTTTATCCTACTGCACACTATTCCTTTTGGGACCTTGCAGTACTTTATCCTAGCTTCTGCAGGGCTTAGCGTTGGGTACAGTCCTCAGCAGGTGCAGTTGGTTTTAGCTGATCACCACCAAGTCCCTCTCAATATGAGACCAGGATGCAGGGGCATTTTTCATTAAAGTGCTCCATTTAACACATTTTGTGTTGAAACCCTTTCATTGTTTAATGATGCCTGCAAAATTAATTGCATTAATTAGTTTGAATTCATTTCTGACCCGTTAGGATGAATGAAGCAGATCCCTTTGCTTTGGAATCAAGAGCAAAGCTTCCATTCACCTCAGGATGGTCAAGACAGGGTATCTGTCTTTAAAGCTGGCAGCCAATGCACTTTCCAGGCTAACTGGTATTGTACCAACCATCTTGAATGGAAATTCATGTATAAATTCCTTATGGGATCACTTTTCAGGGAGAAACTGTTTCTTCTTGCAAATCTTCTTGTTAAGAAGACTTTTCAATTAACCTATAACCCAAATTCAGATGACATCTAGAAGACCACTGCAATTATAGAACGTGGCCCAAAATGTATTTTGTTGTCAAAGATAGCAAGTGTTCTCTCTGCGAAGAAAGCTTGGGCAACTTTTCAGTAGGTAATATTAAAGTTGTGCAGAAGTTTTTTTATGACCTTTATTTTTTAAATACATTTGCATGCAGATAACTAAGACCGTAAAGTCTTTCCCATTTTTCTGTAAGTGTATCTAATTTCATTCTCTCCAAGGAGCACAACAGAGTGCGAGAAAATATTCAGAATGGGAAGACAATGGGGGCAGAGCCTGTATCAACCAACTTGGAGCACACACTGATAATGCCAGAATGCTGTCTGGAAAGAAACATTTGCCCTCACCAACCTTCAAAAGGTTAGGCATCAAGAGCAACTAGACTCATGGCCAAAGCAACTCAGGTGCTCAGTCATTGAAGACACTGAAACTCATGTTTTTTTTTATGAGGGCATACTGAGATTCTGGTCATACAGGACTTCAGCACATTCGCAGCCAGTTCTCAGCAAGAGATGTGCAAGAACTCAAAGCTAGACTGTAACAGAAAGGATTGTGTAATAAGCTGTGCCCAGCCAAATCTAATTTGTAATGAATTTTAGGGATTTTTTTTCTTGAGGTTCTTGGATGCAAGGAGGATCGTATCGCTCTTTGTAGACTTAAAATTTGTAAGAAACTCCAAACATAATCATATTCCTGTTGAAAATATGGTTTAAATTAAAGTTTTCAATTTGAAAGTGTTGCTTTTCAGTGGGAGTATGCTGAGCAAAATGTTTTGTTCTGCACAGAGAAAGGAAATCTTTAATTTCATTGTATTTGGAGTGTGCTTGAAGAAAAGAGTTCGAATTCATTGTCTGTCAGCCTGGCTAGATACAGCCTGTGTTACTGATGGGTTCTGCTCCTTGTCTTCTGAAGCCCTGTGTGAGATGAGGCAGTCAGGAGAGGATTGTGTCCTGGATTATTGCCTATCAGCTGAGCACTGTTGAACCCAGCAGACTCTGGTGGTGAAGTATGGGGGGCACTGGCTTCTACGCACCTGGTTCATCCAGGATCGACTGCTGCAAGCCTGTCGTTTATGACCAAATAATCAGGAAAAAAATGAATATGATAGAATGAACATCAGTACTTTGACTGTTTAATGTCTGTGCTTCATCTCATAAAACTTAGGAGTTGCTAAATAAATGCTTTGGTTCCTCAACTTCCTCTTTACTGGCCAGTCTCTTTGGATCCAGATTTCCCAAGGTACCGTTTGAGCTATCAGTTCCTCAGGGTGATACGTTGAAGGGGGATTGGAAATAAAACTGATATGCATCTGTGCCATTGTATTCAAAGGTGAAGAAACATGAATAAGCTATTCTTTCTTCATGTGTATGCAGCTCTCTAGGTTATACAGATCTAGCAACTGTGTATAATCATTAAAGCACCTTATCAGGTGAGTGGCAGACCAACACATCTAGGTTCTTTTGAACCATGTCGTAAAGTTTATCTGTTGTTACAGACGTCTCAAATCCTTTAACTGAGTTTCTTGATCTGTTATCTAAGAGAGCAGAATGCCCTTCTGCATTACAGTACTTTCTCTTAGATACTAAAGATTTGTGTAAAGCTATATTATTTAATTAAACATATACTTTTTCTGTGGCAAATAAGTAGCATCAAGGGTGGAATAGGGACCTTAAATCCCAGAGAAACACAAATGCTTGTATGGCATTTATGAAAAAAGAGTTTTGAGGTTCTTGTTGTGGCCATGAAAATGAAAACCTAGTGGCATGAGATAGATTGTAGCTAAGATTTGCGGTTGGCCTTCATATCAAAACCTTCCACTTATATAGATATGCCAGCTGATTCATTTGGGACGACGTACCCTTCCCAGTTCATATTTTCTATATTGTATTAAAAAATCATCTAGAAATCAGCTATTTATCTTTTTTCTGTAAGCACTTTGCATTTATAAGTCTATACAGACAGGATGAAAACTCTTACGGGCTCGCTTTTATAAGTTCAGCAATACCCAGTAAGAAAACTCCAATAAGCTGGAATTCAGTGGATGGGGCCAGTCTGCCTGTCCCCTGTTCACACCGTTTCAGTGAGCCTATATGTAATGTAATTATATATGTATATGTGTGTATATGTGTGTAATATACGTAATGAAGTGCTGCTGAGAGTGAGCTGCACGGAAGAACTGGCCCCTGTTTGTTTAAAACCTGCTCTTTGGAGTCTTGCAGAGCAGTTTATCTTTGGATAAGCACAGAGACTCAGAGGGAGTTGCTTTGTGGTCTTTGAAAGTGCGAAGCCGTGACATTTAGCTGTCATCCTTAGAGCATTTTTCAGGGTGTGGCAACAGTTCATAGCATTGATCTAATTAGAAAAATACATGTTCAGTTCTGATGATGAATTGTTATGATTCGATATTTACCATATTTGCAAAAACTTAATGCATTATTGTTTCACTCTTTATGTCTAAATTTTTCCTAAAAAGTCATGAAATAATCTCTCATTGAAATTGTGTCTTCATTTTTCTTTTAAATGAGATGTTTGAGCTCATTTGGGGAAAATGTTCATTTTTTTCCCCAGTATTTTCTTCAGCATAGAATTTATTTATTCACCCAGTTTTTGTCAAAGGTTCTAATTAGATTTCTGTGTTTGGCTTTTAAATCCTTGGACATTGGAATTTCTTATATCAACATTATCATTGCTATAGTTACAGTCATATGTTTTTCTGTTTTCCAACCAGACACTGAACTGTAATTGTCTGATCTATTCCTAAACTGCTTTAAAAAAAAAGTGGGGGGAGGGAAGAGGAGGAGGAGGCAGACTTCAACACTGTTTGAACTGCAACCCTGAAATAATCTCCACCGTATTTTTAAGGCTCTAAATAGCTATCTCCATAAGTTTTTTTCCAAGACAGGTAATATTAACAAGATAGATCTTATTAACAATAAGATTTGCTTCTTGCAAAGAGAAGGCAATGCACCTTTTTAAGCAATGGGAATGTCAATGAACAGCAGAAGTCCTCTGGTTGAAAAAAAAAAAAAAAAAAAAAGTAACTCCAGAAGAACAGAATGAAGGAAAATGTGATGCATTTATGCATTTAAAATACACATTTCTGTCCTGGAATGAGAAAATGGGAGGATACGGAGTCCGTATAATTGCATGATCTTTTCTGCTCAGTGTCAGACAAGAGGATATAGACTGAGAACAGTGTCCTTAGCTGTCGATGATCTTTAAGGTCCCTTCCAATCCAAGCCGTTCTATGATTCTGTAATCCTGCCCTTACTTCTGCATCCTTGGTTCTCATTGTAAACCCCCAAAACATGGTGAATCTGAGTTGCAGAAGTTTTCTAGCTGTGAGGAAAGTCTCTTTCTACAGCTCATTTGGCTGTATGATGTGTACAGTATCAGTGTCTAGAAGCTGCAGTTTTCATTTGCAGCTAATAAATAAAAATAGCTTCTCTTCTGTTCTGTTTGCTGATTTCTTTCCTTGTTTCTGTTATTAGGGTTTTAGTGGAGGAGAGGTATGCACTGTCGCATCGTTTGTAGGGTATTTCTATCAGATGAGTAGGAAGCTGTGCCAGGGGTGTTTGTTGAATTTGAAAGCAGCAGACTCCATTCTCTTAGCAACCTCCTTTTCAAGGGGAGAGAGATAATGTCTTACATGTTTATTGCATACTTTTCTGATACAGCTGTAAAATAAGAAGCCCTCCTTTGCCTAGATAGGAGAAGTACAATGGCATCTTTACTAGCAGATGTTTTGTCTCTCCGTTTGACTGCACAGTTCGTGTTTTGAGTATCTAGTTGGGTTTGAATGTGCCTACAGGTATGGGTTCTAGGTGCTGACATACATGGCTTACTTCAGACACCTCTCTAAACTCCGTTGCTGTCTTATTTTTAAGTTTTCTGAACGCAGCAGTCTTCCAGCATTTGTACATTGTATGTGGTGGGGTCGTTGTCCGGGGCTGGTTTTCCTGGGTGTTATGGTAATGTAACAATATGTAATGCAATGAAACTTTTAGTTTAGTTCTCCTTACTTAGGTCCCTAGGTAGTTCATGTAGTAAAAAAGGAAGGGTTTGCTTTAACTCAGAAAATATTCTTTGTACAGAGGATTTTTGTGTTAGTTTTACTAAAGCATCTGAACATTTTCTTACAAAACTGCAAGAATAAGTTCAGATGCTTTAGTAAAATTCAGTTTGTGCTGAAGATGCTTGTTGAGATTATAAAATCCTAATAAAAAGTATACATCTGTGAAAGTACACCTTAGCTGAAAATGAGTCATAAATGAGCTATCTTGTAAGATACCAAAGAATTAATCCCTTAAAGGGGCTTTTCTCCTCAAGAACAGTTATGATGTTGTGTTTCTTTGAGATGCATCACAGCTGTCTTGTGCTTGGTGGTTCAACAGTATTCTGAAGATTAAAGATAGCTGAAGTTTTCAGTAGTAGTTAACATTATTAATACCTTCTACTTTACTGACTTTTCAAGCACAGTTAAATACTGATGTTCTGAGATGGTTCTTAGTGTTCAGACAGACAACGGTTGGTTAAATACTAAATCTTCAATAACATTATTCATGTTTTGGGGCAAATAGGAGGTTGGGCATATGGGTCACTTTAGGAGGGGAAAAAAAATCTGTTCCAATAGAGTTTGTGCACATGCTGTTGTGTTTTGTTTATATTCTGCTCCTGTGCTCTGCCCCTGTGATGCTTTACTGTCACAGTGAAGCTCACCCTCATCTTATCAGGAACGAGACCTGAAACAAGAGCTTAATGTTGCACTCACTTGCATCATGGCTAATGCTATTTCAGCATGTCACTGGTCTGTCATCAGCTTCTTCTGAGATACAGACCTGATGATAGTGGTACTTGAACACATGCTATACAGAAGCTCTCGTAGTTGCATGTGATTGTGCTCGTACACATTCACCTGATAAAGGCATTTTGTACCTGCAGGTATTGAGGCAGTGCTATTTAATCTAATTATCAGGGCATACATCATGTTCTGCAACTTGTAATTCAGCTTGAACATAAGTAATAGAAGTTTTTCTAAGGACATGCTGCATGCAAAACACTGCTATTTAGGTACAGCCTGGAGAGGCAGGAATCTTCCCCCGAGCTGCTTGCTGAAGAGCTGTAATGTTCTTGGTATACTGTCTTCTATGCATGTGCATGACCTGTTATTTGACTCCTTTATGCAATGAAGTGGCAAGACAATGAGCTGTTTTAGCAGGAAACAATCTTAAACATAAGGTCCTTTTAAGGTCATCTCAAGGCATACACTCGGAACAGTAACCAATTTTTGTTTTCAAGTTAGCATTATGCTTGGAACTTTGGAGCAGTCAATGAAGAGATCATTTTGCACAACTGTCTTTCTAGTCACAACTTTAAAATCATTTGTGTTAGTTTTCCTGATTTTTTTGCATATGTTGTTTCCTTTCAGGTCCCTCTGTACATTAGTGTGCAAGTGGACATACACTTCAGATGGAGGTTGGGATGACAGTTTCTGGAATATCATTGGTTTGGAAGATTTGGTGAAGGATAAGTATGAAAAAATAGGTATATTGGGAGGATTCTTTTATACACACACACACATATAAAGACCTTTAGCTATATTACTGTGATTGTCAGCAGGAGTGTGAAAGGCCTTGATGAATCTTCAGATGGGTTGATGACAAGGCTGGATACCTATAGGTAATAGTTTTCCTAAATACAGTTTTTTACTTGGCATTGTCATGGAAAATTGTTTTTCAATTTTGTATGTCCTCGCATTTCATTGCTGCTCAGTCTCAAAAACAGAGAATTAAGTGGGGAGCCTCATCAATTGATTCTATGAAGGAAGCACTTCATATTGGTGTATTGGACGGCAAGCTACAAAAAAATATATATATATATATATATCTGCTACAATTAGCATGTTTTGTAACCTATACCAATCTCTTTTACAGTAATTTTCCAAAAATGTGCTACTTCTGCTTGTTAGTATCTTCATACTGTTTCTTCACTCTCTTAGAGCATAAGTTTAATTAGAATGGTAGCCTTGCTAATAGCAATTCCTACAGCAGATATTCATTAAAAGTCCATAATGTTAATATACCAGAAAATTTCCAGGATAACTTTATTAGACTTTCCCTGTTAAGTTAATGGACTTCTAATGGATGTCCTAAGTAGACATGTCATTAACAAGAATATTACCAGACATGAATTAAAATATGCTCATTCATCAAAGTTAATTATCTGAAATTTCCTTTGATTTTTTTTTTTATGTCTAGCACTTTGAACAAGTTTGTACAGCAGTTTAAATGCAGCAACATGAAAAAGAAATGGCAAAGGGAGGACTGTAGTGAAATGAAATATAAAGAAATCTATAAGCTATTCTGATCATCACAAAATGTACTATAAGCCATTTTCAGGTGTATCAGATAATTGTACTTGAAAGCTTCCTTTAATAGATTTCAGCATTTCCTCCTGCCACTGAAACAGCTTATGCAAAGGTCTAAAACCTACTAGAGCATAAAACTTTCAGCTTCCTGAGGTTTTTGTTTGAATACAATTCTTGTAACATCTATCACATATGGCTTTTAGCAAATCTTCAACAATAAATTGAAGTAAGACTTGCAATAAATTCATGTTTTTACCAGAAAATTGAACATCTCAGCAGCGGATGGTCTTGTGGAATAGTATTTTTAAAATAAATTATTTATGAAGTGTAAGTTAAAGTTTTAATTCAATATTTATGCAATGTACTTCAAAGGCAGTGCAAAGCAATTTGCCATTTAAGTAACTAAACATACATGTTTCAAACGATGCAGTAGCCATTATAAAAAGGGCCTTTTGTAGTGATGGAAGCCTCATAAAAGTAATCTATATATGGCTCAAAATTTGGCAAGACAAAAACAATGAACTTCAAATACCAGGTTTACATTTAAAAAAAAATATTTACAAAACAGATCAGTAAATTAGCTTCTGTTGACAGGCACTTCTTGAAAGAAAAACAATTTCTCAGTTAATGGCAAAACATCTAGTTCCCTGGGCAATTGCATTGATTTTCAAGAAACTCCACATAGAATACACGGGTACATGTCGGCTGGAGCTGGAGGAACAGAATCTGACCTAGAGAATTACATCAAACTGTAGGCTAGAACTTGAACCTTCTGAAGAGTACATACTGTAATGCACCTTGAAAATTCACCTTTTTAGATCTTTGGGCTCATTATCTTAGGTGTATCTAAAGTATAAGATGCTTCTTGTTTTGTATAATAGCTCTGAAGCCTGGCCTCAGGTATAATATATGGTTATTTCCGTGACCTATTTTTCTGACCTTGCCTTTTTTCAAAAAGGAAGCTGTTACATTCATTATACTCAATTGCGATAAAATCTAAAAGCAGGACAGTGACCTTCATTCACATGTCTATGAAGAGGGAGTAAGGAGCTCCCTGTATGAATGTGGAAACCAGACAGCAACTACTCTTCCTTCAAGTTCAACTTCTGAGCTGTGCCTGTTAGTTTCTTGGTAGGATCCAGCCTCAGAAGGAGACAACAAGACACCAGAACAAACCAACTCATTCCCAAGCTGCCCCACAAGTCTGAGGTCTGTGTTGTGTGCTGGGGAAGTGTTTTTTTATCTGCCACCCCAAATCTTATCAGTGTCACTGTATGGGAGTGGTAACATCGTTCCAGTGAAAGTTGGGGTTTTTGTTTGGTTTAATGAGTGTTCAGTGTTACTTGAGTGGTAAAGGCACTCTGAATGAGCTCAGCTTTTGTTTACTTGATTAAATTAATCAGGATAGTGTAGGTGCAGCTACCAGGGAAGTGCCAGTCACTCCAGCAGCACTGGTCGATCTGCAGCTAGAACTGTCTTGTATTTTGTGGAAGGAAGGCTCCTAGCAGCTCCAGAGGTGTCAGCAGTGGTGGTGAGGCAGCATCATTGCACAGACCTCCTCCCAGGAGTCCGCAGACACTCTACTGAGCACAGCAAACACAGGATTATGCTTTGCACAAACTCAGCCGAGGCTATATTTCTAATACCACTTCAGGGCACTGTCCCATGAAGTGAACAACCTCAGCTGCCGTTAACTTCAGCACATTAAACAAATTGCCTTCCTTTTGTATAAGTAACTCGTGTGTGCTTTCAGGAGGCATATAATAATGTGCTACACCCAACAGACCCGAATCCTCAGCAGTGCACTTGGCTGCCTTGCAGATTAAGGAGCCCAAAATTGACAGATAACCTTGGTAGGAGTAGGTTGGAGGGGAGCTGTACATAGTCAAAAACTCCTCCTCAAATAAAAATAAAAACAAAACCCTAATAAGTCTGAAGTAATTCTTGTGGAATTTCCTTTTTTGTTCTCCTGTAGAGCTTGCCCAAGCCCACATGCCTCTGCTCAAGGTTTGTTTAGCTCGAATACAAGGATGGATTATAATGCCTGCACATTCCCATTGAAAAGAGAGATAATAGTATTTTTTTCCCATATCTGTCCTAAAAGATTAACAGCACTAGGCTCTGAATCATAATTTCGTTATAAACAAAGCAAAAATCACAAGATAAAATTAGCTGAGATTTTCTTGTTTTTAAAAACGAAAGTTTACCAATTAAAAATAGGCAGAAAAGCTGTGCATTTTAAAATCTGTAATTGAAATCAGTATTGTTTCCAATCAGACAGTGAATCTCTATGACTAGAGGTTTTTTTAAAGTAGCATTAGCTTTCATGACACTGAAAATATTTATGGAAATTACCTGAGAAAAACTTATTTAATGTAAAATTTTCTTTATTCTGATAAATACACTTTTAAACATCACTTTTAAAATGTCTTGCCCTTTAAAAATATATTTACTGTAATCAGAGCGCTGCTTGTGGTTCCAGGTAGTATGCTTCTCGTAGTTTCAGTTTAACTTAACATGTAACCTTGTTGATAAGGGTGACCCTCACTTCTGACCTTTTGCATCTTCCACAAACGTTTCCCACATCAAAGTGTGGGTTCACATATGAAAATTCCCAGGCCTTTGACATTCTGCATTTCTCAGAGCAGGCTAACCTTTCAGGGAATCCACATAAGAAGTTGTTTGTGGTCCCTTCTGTACATTGTGAATTTACCGAGCGTTTTTGTGAAGGTAAAGATTTGTATCTGGAAATACTGAAAAATTTATTGATCTCATTAATTTGCCCACCGTGAGAGTAGATGATGGCTTGTATTCAAAACCACTGTGAAAACGCTGTGTACTACAAGCATTAGCATTTATCTGCTGTGGCGAAAGTGCATGATGAGTATCTCTTTGTGGTATTATAAAACCTAGAAAGACATTAACAATTCCGTTAAAATTTCATGTACTATAGACCTCTTAGGGTACCGAAGCGTGTTCCATTTGGAGGAAAATGCCTGATAAATTTCCACCACAACCCTCTACTTCAGGGGCTACTTAAGGGACCGAATAATGATTTTTTATTGAATGGTAATATTTTATGCCAGGTCCCATTTTTGTTGAATATGGCTCAATTTGTCTAAGAGAACATTGCAGGTACTGCAGGGTAGGTTTTAGCGTTCTTGTAGATTGTGTGTTGAAGGCTGAAATACTGATCCTTTATAAACAGCAGCTTGTTACCTTCTTTCATCTGTGATGGCACACTGATTTTATTTATTTATATATATATATATTAAATAGACATAATTCTTGGAAATACAGCCCTTCAACATAATGATTTTTCTAAACCCACTTTCCAGCCTTTCCTGAGTAGGAGTTTAGAGCCACATCCTCAAAAGCGAATAAATACACGGCTGATAATTATAAGATCTTTGTGAACATCTGAGGCAGAACTGAGGGAAGTATTTAGATTGCTTAAATCTCACAGGTTTTATGGAAATTTAGTGTCTGTCTTGAACTTAAGAGTACTTGAATTTAATATACTAATGAAAATAACTTGCACGTACAGATAGTGAGATTACAAGATCGGATTTTGTAGATGATTACCATTGCCAATCCTGTTCATAAAATTATAAAACATTCTTAAATTTATTTTTTTTCCTTAAACTTTCGCATCAGGTAGTCTGGAGATCAGTTTTATTCCCGTCTTCAAGCAGCACATCTCTGTCACTGTTTCTTGTCTCTGAACCTGTCATTTCTCTTTATTGGCTTTAGAGTAAGGCTGTTAGAATTCTTTCATGTTTGATTTTGACTTTGCAGGTGACGGTGGTGTAAGGAAGAACACCCTCTGGTCCTTCTACACCCCTCTACTTGAATTCCACTCTGGGTCTGCTACCCATGCTTCCTGCTTAGCCAGCCTCAGTAAGAATGCTTTCCCTTTTCCACAGGTTGCCTCAGTCGACCTCTAGAAGGGAATGGTCAGTCTATTAGTTCAGCTAATTTTCTATTCCAAGGCCTTTGATGCTAGATCCTCCAGTGTATATGAGGGATTTCCTTGAAGGCTGGGAGAGACAGATTTTTTCAGGTCAGCTTGTAACTGCCAGGTCTTCATAAAACCGGATTGTAACAATGAACTTCAAACACCATGCCATGCAAATAATAGAGAACAGTAAGAAAAAAGTTTCTCTTAAGTATGGAGTCCTTTTATCTTTCTTTTGTATTTTCCTATCCCAAATAAATTAAAACATGTTACAGTTTTGAACAAAATTAAAAGGATGAATCACAGGATATTTACACTTATACGCTGTCAGAATCCATGGAATTTACAAGTGAAGAGTGTTCCAAATATCCTAACATTTTTCTGGCTTCCTGTCATTTCAGCATGTCCAAGAGCTGTAGCAACTGTGAAGGAGGTGAAACTGGCACAGTGCAAAGAGGTTTTAGGGTGTCTTCTTCCTCAAAGCTTGAGGCATTATTTCATAATATATGATTCAGCAGTAAGATGTTAAAAATATTTTTTCTCAGAAAAGCAACATATTCTTGTGATTTTTTTTCTTCTTAATTTTGACATCACTGAATCATATGAATAGTTGAGGACTAAAAGGACCACCGAGAATCATGTAGTCCAGCCCCCCTGCTCAAAGCAGGGTCATCTACAGCAGGTCGCTCAGGGCTGTGTCCAATTGAGGTGGGTTTTTTTTTTGAGTATTTCCAAGGATGGAGACTCCAAAGTCTGTCTAGGCAGCCTGTTTCCGTGTGTTCGCCACCCTTTCCCAGTAAACACATTTGTTCTTATGGTTAAATGTAGTTTCCTCTATTTAAGCTTGTGGGCATTTCCTCTTGTCCTGTTGCTGGGTGGCACTGAGAAGAGTCTTGCGCTGTCATCTTTACTCCCTCCGATCAGATATTGATACACATTGGTAAGATCTTCCTCCAGAGCCCTCTCATCGCTGGGCTTAGTCTCAGCTCTCTAACTCTGCTTGTATGACATGCCTCTGTTGTCATTGGGGCCATTCGCTGGCCTTGCTCTCTTACATCCATGTTTCTCCAGTACTGTGGACACAGCAGTGCAGATGTGGTCTCACCAGTTCTGAGTAGGGAGCAAGGATCACCTCCATCAACCTGGTGATGCTCTTCCTAATACAGCCCAGGATGCTGTTGCCTTCGTTGCTGCAAGTGCACATTGCTGGCTTGTATTCGACGTGGTGCCTACCAGGAGCTCCAGGACCTTTTTTTTTTTTTTTTGGTTGGTTTGTTTGTTTGTTTGTTGTGATTGTCAGCCTCCAGCCTGTCCTGGTGCATGGGGTTCTTCCACTGCAGTGCAGGACTTTGCATGCCCATTTCTTGAATTTCATAAATGTCCTGTCAGCTGAGTTCTCCACCTGAGATTTTCTTGCTCTTTCCAATAACTGCTCTTCAATAGGCTGGATTAAACTGCTTCAAAATGAATAAGACAGCTCAGGTTTATCTCAATGCCTTTCCTGGGTGATAATTTTTAATTCCTCTTCCACTCTAAGGAAGGGAACCATCAGTCATCCTCTTTATCATCAGGTTGGGTTCTGCTGGCAGACTGTACCTTTCCAGTTCTCCTCTCTTGTGCAAGAAGTGAGGAGTACTGTGCTGTGTTCTTTCATCTGCAGGCTTCATTGTAGGTTAGATGACTAGTATTAAAAGCTTAGAGCTTTCAAAAAATAAATTAATAATTTAAAACTACCCACTGTGGACTCCTAAACTTCTTCCTATAAGTATGAAAACTAGGAGCTTTTTCTTTGAATTTTTGACTTTAATAGTCATAGGTGAAGCTTTGAGCAGCCTTTGCGCCTGTTGTGATTGCTTAATATTTAAATCGGTTAGGTTGACATGCTTTTTCATACAATTCTTTATAAAAAAAAAAAAAAAGGAAAGCAAAAGGAGGGGAAAAAAGAAAAAAACAAATCCAAAACACCCATTCCCAGAAAAGTTGTAGGTCATTTCTTCTTTTTACCTGGATCATCATCTCTCTGGTCGTGATTTGTTCATTGCCTATTTTTTGCTCAAGCCTCATGCTGAGATGATTTTTAAAACAGAGATGTCTGCTTTGAGTCAGGATTTATAAAACCAGAAGGGCTATTTCAAACAATTTGCTGACATCCTCTAAGTCAGAGGCTGTTGTACTTCCTAAAATTGATGTTTAAGTAGTTTAAAGTGTATCTTAGAACCAGTCTTGACTCTATAATTTTCTGTGACAGAGCCCACTTCAGACATAAAGGTTGTTGATTGTTTGTTGCTCTCATTGCTCAAAAGTAATGACTTAATTAAATAATTCTTTTTTCATCTAAATTTTAACTTCTTACTCTGGTCTGCCAGACTGTAGTGACATGCCTGACCTGCACAGACTGAAATTTTCTGCTAAAGAAAAACACTGAGCTACTCAAGGTTTTTCACCCAGACTCTTATGTGAACTGTCATACTTCTCAATCGCTATAATTGCTTTTTCAATTCATTTCTGAACCCTTTATAATGCATCAGTATCTTCTCAGTATGGGTATTAGAAGTGGATACCGTGTGAATGTGGTTGGGAATAAGACTGTACAAGTATCAGAAGCTTAGCAGAAAGATTCAAAAGCATTCTTTCGGTAACTGATCGGGTTATTTTTGGTCTGTCATTTCTTTCAGTTTTGAAAAGGGGTAATTATTTCTTCAAAGAGGAGATGTTATCATTTGAATTATACTAAAAAAAATACAGTAATAAAAAACATTCTGTTATGTAGTAATCCATAATTAGTACAAGTTAAATTGCCTGTACAATCTAAGTGACGTATTGTACCAAACCAGAGTCTGATTACTTGCAACTCTGAAAGTACAGCAATAGTCACGTTATCTACACTGATGATGCTTGTTGAGGTACAGTATCTGGAGAGACTGTAAGGAATATTGTACTGTGAAGTGTCAGAAATGGAAATAATCAACATATTGAAGTTACTGTTTGCAAGCAGAAATATGAAGTAGAGCAGCTGAGTTTGGATGCAAATACTTTACACCTAGTTACGTAGCCATCTAAATACATGTACTGTACACCCATATGCATGTCAGTGTAGTGAGTAGCGAACGATGCATTATGAGGAATCTTCATTCTGCACTATTTCACTGAAATCTAGTAATGACAACCCAACCACGTCCATCAATGTACATGCCTAATGATCCAGTGATGCAGAATGTTGTTTTTTCTTTTTCTTTTTCCTCTTTTTCTTTTGACCTTCAACCAGGAAAGCTTTCCGTTTATACATGAAGTAGCCCTTTTTCATTTGGACAAGAAGGAAATGGTATTTGTTGAAGTAGGCACCTATGGTCTGCAGACTAATTTACATTTCAGCTTAACGAATCAAGATCTGCCTGCTTTTGCCTGTATTTAACAACCTAATGTCTGCCTTAAGTAATTCCATGTTAGGTAGTTGAGCTGTAGTTCAGTGAAAGGCATAAGCTGTATGGGAAGGTGGGATGGAAAGGACCCAAACTAGGCTTGCCTCAAGCTACTGTGGCAGTTCAGATAGATAGAGATTAATTTTGAACTGAAGAAAGCTAAAATGATTTTGTTTAATCAACTGGTTTTCTCACTTTTAAATAAGGCGGCCTATAATATCGCAATTTGTTTGGGTTTTCCTGAAAGAAAATTCTCAAGTTTTCAACTACCACGTGAGAAATTTTATGGAAGATATTTCCATGTTAAAAACAAAATACATCTGACCATTTCTAACACGCTTCTAACCATCATACTTTCACTCCTAAGGAAAGTGAATATTATTTTCTAGTCCACCTCGTTGTCCCGTTTCCCTCATCTCTTAATGATTCCGTTTCTGCCCATCAGCTAGGTTGAAAAATTGCAGAACAGTCAGTCACACCTCAATTAAATGTGAGTATTGTATGTAATAGGGTGGGATAGTCAGTAATGTGTTTTATGTAGGTAGGGTTGGGATGACATAACAGAAGATTTATATCACTCAGGTTCCTTGCATATCCCAGAATTCTGGCATTCTATTATGCTGCTATTGTAAAACACAAATAGCAGAGATTGCCTGCAAGCTTTGTAATGAACTAAGCATCTAAATGCGCTGTTCTAGGTATTACAAAATCTTTGGAGAAAATGCTCCACAAAACCTATAATAACGCAGTTCAGAGAAGGGAAAAAACCCCTTACATAACTTATTATGAGATCCATATGGATGGATGGTCCTTCTTTTTACTAAGCTCCAGTTTCCTGTGATGTTTATTTAGCACCGTTTTATTTAACCAAATGACTTTGCCAATCCACGTGCTAAATTATTTATTTAACGGGATATTTATTTTGTGTGTTGTCTTTTAAATTAAAAAGCGTTTAGATTGACCAGTTTTGGAGGAGTATTTGTAAAATATAGATACGATGCGTCATTTGGCTGGATTTCTTTCTGAGGCTGCAGGGATTTCAACAAGGGATTTTTACATCCCTCCAAGTTTGCTTGTGTCAAGTTAGTGAAGAAAAGGGACAGACCCTTTTCCTTTTTTTTTTTTTTTATGTATCTTTATGCACATATGCAGCCAAATATAATTGCATATGCAGTGCAACCGTGTTCTGTGTGCTGGAAGGAAAGCTGTTCTCAAGTGAACGGGTATGTCATAGCTGAGTCAACCGGGCCCCTGCTGTGCTCTGCTTTTGTTGTTTGAAAAAGGTCTATGTACGAAAAAAAAACCTACTTCTGTTAAATATTAGGAAGACTGTAGAGTGAATTTTGATCGCTGAAGTTGACTGAAGATGTATTGTCTGCCTGGTGTGTTACGTCTGGTAAATAGCTAGTTGCTGTGGAAACTGCCTGAAAAGGTAGAGGGTCACTGGTACCACATAAATTCTTTAAACAAAACCTGATCATAGCAAATTCGAACATTAGTCTTCGAAAAAGGATAAAAGAGGAGGAAGAGATTCAGACAGCTTTTTCCTTTTGTAAACTTGCTGCTTTATAGGGGAAAAATAGCTAGAAATAGTACGTCTCACAGAAAATGAAAAGGTTGTGGAGGGACTGCGTTAGTGAAACAGCTGTACGAATGTGAAAGAGAAAGTTCTCCAGCTTCAGCCATTATGGGTTTGTTTGGGTAGGTCTAATTTTGGAAATCATTATAGCAAAGGTAAATGACTTGCACAGGAGACTACTGTAAACAAAAGACTCGATGCATTTACTTTGGCAGGAGTCTTGAGGAGACTCGTTCCTTTCACTGCCTCTTTTACACAGCCTCCTGTAATGCTCTCACTGACGGCCTCTGTGTGCAGGCGGTTCTCATTTCCCTTCCTCCCTCTCTGACAGCTTCTTTCCCTGACAGGTAGGATTTAAGTGTGGCAGCACCTGCTGCTTAAGTCCTGCTGGGTAGCTGTGTAATGCCTTTGTTTTGTAGTAGCTGTCCCTTGACTTCTCAAGCCACTGCCTTTTGCTGAAGTAAGAATCTCCTCATTCTCTCCTAGCCTAGTCCTGAAGTACCACATCTGTTACAAATCCTTTGCTTTTTAGTTGTGGCTCCTCTTCGGTTGCTTTCTGTGTTTTGGTTTGTTTGTTTTGTTTTTATCATTTCATAGCTTTATACTTACAGCTTGTAGGCGCACTGATGCTTAGCTGAGTTTTCTCGTTTTTCGGTGAGGAGTAAACCATGGGAGTGATAATTCCCCTTCTAGGTCTTGGCCCATTCCACACCTACTTACTCACTCTCGTGTGGGTGGGGAAGCAGCTCTTGTGATGACAGGAGTGGCCATGCAGAGCCTGCTTTTTCTCTTTTACAAAGCTCCTTAAGAACATAGGCATGTAGCAGAGCTTTCAGGGATTTCTAAAGCTGGGAGGATGAAGTAGAGGGGCAGAGTCAGTATTCTGTCTGCTGCACTCACTTGCTGGCACCTCCCTGCTGCACTCCCTGACCTGGGTGACCTAGGAGACTCCTCCTCATACTCCTGGTAATGGGTGACTTCTACGTGCCGTCACTTCCCAGGTGGTCAGGAAATGTTGCTTGCAGTCGAGAAATTGCTCAGCTCTACGTAAAACAGGCTGGCCAAACTCTACCTTTAATTTATTTATTAAAATACAAGATTATTACGCTGTATCTTCAACTCACAGGAACCCATCCCTGGACACGTCCTCATCCACTTGATGCCCGTAGGGGATAGCAGTGCTGCTGGTCACTTTGATCTATTGCTGGTGCCAAAGGAATCGATAGGGTCATTCGCTGCTGCTGCCCTTAGAAGCAGCAGATTCTCTTTATCTCTGGAATTGCTCCCTTAGTGCTCATTAACTAGGAATACAATAATTGAGAAGCTGGTAGGAAAAAGTTTTTTTTTAGTTGCTCTGATCTCTAAAATGGAGCTTAACCACATAGTAATAACACATTAAAATATTTGACCAGTATGACTGATACAAACAAGCTGCCAGTGGAATGGAGTGCCTGGAAAGAGGTTTTATATCAGATTGCTTTCATCTCATGCTGTATATACAAGGTATCTGTCTGCTTTCAGGTCATGTAACTGGTTCTGAAGAAAAAGATGTGGTTTTAGCTGCATGAACTCTTTTGAACTTCCTTCCACCTGCAGGGTCTTTGAATGTCAGGTGAAGCACACAACTTGGATTATTTTCTGATGTCTTAAGAAACCAAAAGACAACACACAACTTTTCTTAAAGAGAAACATCCTGCTCTCAAAACTTATTGGGGGGAGAAATCACAAAAGATACACCTCTTGTAACAGCTAGCACAATTGTTTGCATTTACACTAAGAATTAATAAAATGTAGACTTCTTTTGGTGAGATGTTAGGATATTATCTCTTCGTCCTGTATAAGTTAGTGGAGAGCTGGAAGTGATGACTTTGGGTTACTGTGCCTGATAATTGAATATAAACCCAAAGTTTTGGCCATACATATTTGTTTTAAATTTCCAGTATGAGATTCAGCCTGACGTTTCAGAGACAGAGGTGTGGTCGTTGACAGAACAGAAACTCTTGGCACAGCGAGCACGGAGCAGTTTGCGTGCTGTCTGATCGCAGTGCCCCATGCACGGCTTCAGTCAGGGCGTGGGCGCCTTCCCTAGTGAAGAACCAACATCGCCTGCAGCAAAGCCAAAGGTCTTCTACCATGGTGATGTATAAAAGTAAAGACCCACTTTCCACCTGTGAATTTAATATTATAACCTTCTTTTCAACAAGCAGTAAGGTAGCATAACTGTTTTTAGAAGATAAAGCTCATGGGCATTGGTGTATTCCTGCTAATTTACGGTATGCTGTTCCCCTTAATTGACCTCTGTTGTGGACCATGTGTTGCTTCCTTTCTACACATCAAAATGCTTTTTAGGTGTAACATTCTCACTTGAATCAACTGTGAAAGTAGGCTTTTCTTTCTTAAAAAGGACTTTTGTCAACTCTGCCCTGAAGATTTGCTGAACTGAGTAATGCTAAAGATATGTACTATTAAATGAGCACAACGTCTCTGACTTAAAGTCATGGTATTGGCAGGAAGGTGTATGAGAGCTCCTGCTGTGCCTTTCACTGCTTCTCACCCACCAAATCTTTAGATAAATAGAGGAGTGTGTGTGATTGCAGGAGCTGCCACTCATTGCTTTGGCTTTGGTTAGACTCGGCTGCCCGAGAGGAGGCTGTCGGGTGTGGGAGCGTCCTTAAATTCAGAAAGTTTCATGAATTTAGGTTTGTTCTAACCCCTGAGTTACCTCTATCACCATATTTTAATTACTGAACAGTATCTCTTTCAGAAAAAAATAAATGTGTTATGATAGTGGAGGCCAATGCAGACGGGACCTGACATAGGCTCCTTGGTGTCAAGGCAGAGGGAAGGGTTGCACCAACTGTGCTTGGAGTGACCATAACGTTCTTCGTACTTCCAGCAAAGTCCCAAAAGTGGATGGTTTATGCCTACGAGGGAGTAGAGCTGTAATAGCAGGAATTTGCTGGTTTAGCCAGTGTCTCTTTCAGAGTTTCTGTTGTTATAACCAACTTATTGCTAGTGAAAACTCTCAGAGAGGGTGGAAATCAGAAGGAAAAATAAATTTGGTCATTGTCTTATGCAACAGGAGTTGCGAGCATTGGCTGAGCTGAATCCCATTGCTGCACACAGGGAATGGCTGCGGGCAGTGTAGTCAGCAGCTACCCCAAGAACTTGGAATTTCTGCACAATTATTTCATATCTCCTGGAAGGATGCCAAGCAGAATTTAATTGCTTGTGGCACAATCTTTCTCCGTGGCTAGACAGAACATTGAATGCTTTTGAACTTTTAAATTACTATGGGGTAGCTTGATCTAGCATGGTTGTGTTTAATATACAGACATACAATGAAACGTATTTCTTCATCAGATAGAGTTCTTTGATACACTTTTTGTTTTGTATGTACCACACTAACTTCAGGGAGAGGAAGGGAGTTCTTGTAATAACATATGTGTTTGTTTTTCTGTTTAGTAAATTGACAGGTGTATGGTTTTTCTTGTGTCTGCCCAGGAAACCACGTCTTGTCTCCTGGGGAGTCTGTTGGAAAAGGTCTAACGCCAGAAGCTGCAAAAGATCTTGGTCTCCCTGAAGGGATTGCAGTAGCAGCATCTCTCATTGATGCGCATGCTGGAGGACTAGGTACTCAGTCACATATTTACTATTCTTGGAAACAGGAATGTATTGAATTAATTTTAGCCATTTTTTGCATAGCCTGTTTTGTATCCAGCAATTTGCTCTGATGCTATTCTTACGAAATAGCATAACTAAAATAAAATAAAAAAAATCCTCACAATAACTACTAATGTTGAATATCTGTTTATAGCAAGGTCCTTAAATATCACTGTTTATTTCTTTGCAGCTGGGTTTCCAAATTGTGCATTAACTTCTTTTAGTTCCACTTTGAATTCCTGAGCTGAGACACCATTGGGTTGGCAAGCCAACATGATGACAGTTTACATCTTCTATTGCTCAAAATTTTGTGGGGATAAGTAAGAAAAATAAAAAGTTTCAGTTTAGAGGGAGAAGACTCATGTTTGAGGCTTGTTCGTAGTTGGTCTTCCTTCTTAGTATTAGAAGCAATTCATCCCTTGTTTAAGTAATGCAGCGGAGCCTTTTTCATATACATTTATGCTAGCAGATTATGGAATATATACCAAAACCAGTGCCTTTCCTCTAGCGGTAAGAGTATGTAAATACTGTGAATTCAAACAAACATAAGCAGTTCTTGTGGCAAACAAGAGTGGAGGGAGAACTGGCTGGTGAAAGGTAATTCCCTTCTGAGGCTTTCAATATTTTATCCATAGCTGGAGTGGAAGGCCTAATAGTTCTTTTTTTTTTTTTTTTTTCTTTTTCAGCACAATATTCTGATATGCTCAGTTTCAGCTGTATTGAAAAATGTTTGGTGAGGCTTAAGTCCTTCAGTTTCATACTATGCTGTTTGTCCTTATCTAAATACAGTCAAAAACAAAGTGATTCAATGTAACTTTCAGCAGGAAATTGAGGTTTTTTAGTTTGGTAGGTTAGAAAAAATTTTTACCTCAGAAAGTTTCAGTGTTATTGAAGCAGTACTGTTCAATGGAAATCTATTGCTCATCAGAATATTTTTATCTAGATCTAAATGAAATATGATTAGTTGCTAAAGTACCAATTTTGTTTCAAATATTTTGTGGTGTTTTAAATCTTATTTATTTTTCTAGAAGTTGTGGCCTGGAACTTCTTATATGTTTAAGTCCATTTACTTCGCTTCTGTAATTTTGTTTCTGTAATCTCTTGCTTTTCTTGTTACCTCAGAAGAATTAGCTCTGGATCCAGCGTTTTGTTTTGACAAGCTGCAGAAAGGAATGTATGCAGCAAGGAAGACTGAGTTTTAGTGTCATAGTTGTAGATACGTTGAGTCCTTACTATTGAGACTGATTTAAAAATCAGTTTGTGTCAATTAGTATCCTAATTGACCAAATCATACGATGTATAGGTGCAAAAAAATGTGTTTACAACTATGGCAGTTGGCTGTTTTGTATTCTTGAAATGGATGTAATGATAAGCTGGTCTGAAATACAAATATTATTGTGCCAACAAGCTCTGAGAAAAATATTTTAAATTAGGTCCTTGTTTTTAAATTTTGTTTTTAAATTTAACATTGTATTAAAACAGGTGTTTGGTGTGTTCCAATGGACTCCTTCATAGTCACCTACACTTTTTTCTAATTGGACCATAGCATCAGATCTTTTGCTATAAATATGTATTAGTAAACATTTTTGCAATGGCTAAATCATGAATGTTTAATCAGAGAGTTTCTGTTTGTCTTCCTGTCTTCATACTGTGTGTACAGCAAAGTATTCATTAAAAAGTGGAGAATTGTTTGCAGCATCTCAAACCTCTTTAGAGTTTGGGATCAAAATCTCTATAAGACTACAGTCCAGAAATAGAAGATAAAAGAAAAAAGTTTACAAAATCCGTTCTGAAGAATTTATGCTATACGTATTTTGAGGATTATATACTGAGGATTACAGTTTTTGTAAAGGATATGGCTTGTATATTAGTACACATCAGGTTAGTTTGCAGGACAATAACATCCAGTGGGTGCCATCATTCTCATTCTTGAACAAATTCTGTCTTGAAAATAGCCTGTAGTAAGAGAGTAAGGAAAACAGCCCTTTTGCATCCTGCAGGCTAAACCAAAGCAGTGTGATGGACATCTTGTTTTCAGTGTTAATAACTTCTGATGCGCTGTTCGTATCTGCTTTTGGCTGGATGTAAAGTGCATTTTTGCTGGACAGGTCCCTGGAGTTTATGAAGGCTTTGAAGTTTTGAGTAAATAAGGTAAAGATAAAGAATTATTTAATACGTATGTCAGTAGAGATCATGTATGACTCCTCAATCAGTCCATCTGATACCTATTAAGGAAAGGTAAAAACCTAAAAGCCAAATAGATATGTCTTTCATTTTGACCTACTGTACCAATTTAAAAGAGTCTACAGATAAAAATGTGAGTATGGGAGGCCAGTCTTTTGGGACTGATCTCATAAAAAGAGATGAGCATTGTTTCAGCAAAACTAGAGGATTTATTGTTCAGTATCTAAAGTACTTTGTCATTGTGGAAGAGATCCAGAAGTATGAATGCTTAGCATTGATTGTTTTAATAAAATCTGTCCTAGAGTTTGTGTGATACACAGACTTGTTCTCAGTTTGTCTTCAGAACCTTCACAAAAATTTTAGTCTGCCTTAGATTATGAAAAATCACAACTAAATTAAAGATAAAAGTAACTTCTAAAAATAGTTACATTATTTTTGGTTAATAAAAACATTTTCGTATTCATATTCATATTCAAGTTTTCCTATTACTATTATTATTTGCTATCTGACTTAAATTAATCACAAATAGGAAGACTCCAGTAACTCTAAACACTAAAGCCATTGACAAAATTCCCCTGATTTCAGTAAAACCCAAAAGGCATATTCTGCAGAATGCATATTTTGCAGATGCATGTTTTCATAGTGATTAAAAAAATATCTAAACATGAAGCTCTTTAATTTTGTATTGTTCATGAAAATACATTTGCAACATATGCTGACGAATCAGTTTAATATTTCTTCGCTCTGAAGCATGAACAGTATTTTTAACTCCTTTCAGAAATTTTTATACAGTATTTTCTACTACAGGAATCTGCCTTTTAGATAACTCTATCCACAATTCTTAATATAAACTCCTGCACATCTCTGCTTGAGCAGTGAAAAATAAAGCGTAAGAAACATTACTTTTAGTTTTCTGTTGTTCCTCACAAATAAGCTCTGTGTATGACAGCTATGCTTCTATGTAGTCACAAGCCAGCTAAGATAAAGGGGTATAAGGAAAGATTTTTCCTTATAAGGAAAGACACTAAAATTTAGCCCTTAATTTTCTGATTATTTTAATAACTTTCAACCATGATAATACCAGGATAACCATGGCAACCCTGATAAGACAAAGCCCAACAGATTGATTTGATAATAGAATCTTGCAATGGTGACCTAAACCAGAAGGTGTTAATGAAATGTAGCATCCTAACCACAGCACTTGGCAGCATCTTTCACTTCTTAAAATCTTTGATTTTGAAAATATAAAATGTCCAGCAAACGTTTTTGCCAACTTCCTACAGTGTGGAGAAAGATTGTTGTTGTTTTTGTTTTGTTTTGTTTTATTTTTGTAGGATTGGCACCGTAGTCACCAAACTGCACATTGATCTGATTGAAAAATAATGGTCAAGAGAAACAAGACAAACCAAAGAACATTTCTTGTCATGCTGCTGCAGTTTGCTGGATGCAGGACAATGCAACACAAGAATGCAACCTAAGAGAAGAAGGAGAGGGCAGAATTTCCACTTCAGCCTGCCCTTAATTGATCTAAGCATAATAACATGCATGCTGAAGTTGGCTGTAGATCTGCCCCAAATCTGTAAGCAAGCTCCTGGCTCTTCTCTGGCATCTCCTGGTATAAATTCCTGCTGTGAGCTGAGTGCTTGTTGAATATGTCATCCTTCCTGCCCTGTCCTGCATGCAGAAGCTCCTCATAGTCAAGCACAGCTCCTCTTAGGGAGGGAGGAATCTCTCCTCATGAGGATGCTTCTGTCTGACACGGACAAGACAGCAGCAGCAGGCAAGACAACAAACTTGGCGTCTTTCCAGTCTCCTGCCAAGTTATTCAATTTTTCAACTCGTCCCCTGACAAAACCCATCATACAGTATATGCAAGATAAACTGTCAACAAATAAACATACCTGCTGTAGTGCCTTTCCTAGCAAGGGAGTCTTTTATTCTGTATGTTAGTGTACTGCCTAGGAGGTCAACAATAACCAAAGGTCAGCTTATAGTTGAAATAACACTTAAAGATTATGATGATAAACATGAACAAGAAATGATCTCGTGTCCTCATGCATCTGTAATAATAATTTAAAAAACCTCACACATTATATCAGCTATTTTATAGCTTTGTTTATTTTCTAAGTAGACTTATTATGATTTGCAGTAGCGGCGTGAGATATTTGGCAATTATTTGTGCGTGGAAAAGCACTGTTTTGTGAGGGTTGGCTTGCTCTTCTTTAAAATTGAATTTTAATTTTATTTTAATAGGAGTAATTGGAGCAGATGTGAAAGGACATAACCTGCCATGTGAAAACCAGCCAATTACATCACGAGTTGCTATGATCTGTGGAACATCTTCATGCCACATGGGGGTAGGTTGTATGCATAGTCCTAATTTGTACAGAATATAGTAACTAATGTGTTTGAAAGGAAAAATGACCTTTGTGCCTCTCACCCTTTTCTTTTGCCTTGATTTTTTTTTTCTGGTAACTCTATCTTTAACTTTGGATATTAATTATATATTACCATGCATTTACTATTAAGCAAGGACTTTAATAGTAGTAGAAATCAATACTGAAAAATGACATGAAAAGTAAAAACCGCGATGCTAGAGTGGCTTAAAGAGCAGGCTGAAATCTGAGCTTGAGTTATCTGTGACAAGCTTGTCACTAATGTGTTACAGAATAGTGTCTTTGGAGAAGGAATACATGTCTCCAGTCACAGCCCTTCTCCATCACCACTTCACTTAATCAATATAAATCGTTCTACCTCTGAAAGTTGCCATGATCTATAGAATTATGATCCGTATCATGACTAAAAAGAAAAACCTCGATAAGCAATTTTCACTTTGCTAATTTTTCTCAGTGAATTAATACAAAAGCTTTTTCTGAAATTGCAATTAAAATTTAGTGTCTGCTTTTGAAATTTATACCTTTTTAAAATGTATGAGTCTGAAAGCATTCCATTTAGATAAGTACCCTTTTCTGCCACATTTTTTATTTAAAACTCATTTTGCTCTTAAATTTAGACTGATTATAACTTGTTTTTTCCTAAATGAGCAAATGGCAGTGGGAGTGCTAGAGGCTTTAGAGAGGACTCACATGCTTCATGGAGAGAGATATCCAGTAGAGAAAAAGAAAGGAAGGCAATAATAAAATGTCAGGTTTAGCAGAATCTGTAAGTTGTCTTGGTAGTAACAGCATGTATTAAAATGGTCTTGTCACATGGATTGTAGTTCAACAAAGCATTTAAGCACATGATTGAACTTAAAGATATGAATAATCCCAGTATTGTGAAGTAGAGCATTTTTTAACAAAAGCTTAAATCCTGTACAACTATTGGAACATATTTGGGTTCCTTCCCAAGTAAGAGATTCAAACCTCTAACTCCACCACTCTTAGCTTACCCTGTCTCTGAAAAATCACATTGGTATCTCTGTGTCTATTGAGGTGTGGGTAAGGCACCCTGCAGATACCAGCTCTGGGGGAAAACATTGCCCTTCCAAACCTGCCTCTACTTTTGTTATTTCCACTTCTTTTGATGGAGGCTTCTACCCCTTCAGAATAATCTGTTTGTGTGAACTCTTCCTAACCTGTTTCATTTAGCTGAGTTAGTTTAAATCATTAAACTAAGCTGGGTTAATAGAGACATTACTGGGCTGCAATGAGCTAAGGAGCTCTCAGACAGTTTCCCAAAAAGGTCTGAGGGCAACGTTGAGCAGCTGGAAATGGGCCAGCTGGCTGTAACTTATTCCTTTAATATAACTCACCCTGGAGGAGGACATGTGTATGGTTATTTATTAATTTTTAATCTATGTATATCGGTAAGTTCCAATGTAGACCCAGTTCACAACTGCAGTTTGTTTCCTGTGCCAAAATGGAGCAAAGCATGTCAGTATAGAGACTTTAACAGCACCTTCTGTGTGTGTACTCCATGACAATGTTAGACGTGGCTCTGTTAGCTGTGCTAACGTAACAGAAGTGGCGTGATAAAGTCTGTGCTGATGTGAATCGATGTTCTGTTCTGTCATTAAAGCTAGCCCAAAGCCTGCATAGGCTACACGCCATAGGCAAGGTAGAACCTTTTAAGGCTCTTAATGGTTTGAATGCAAGCTTGGGGATAGATGCTTGTGCAGTTTGGGGTTTATTTAAATATAACTACTCAGCATTTTGTAATCATTTCCTTCACTGCCTTCTTTCACTCTACTGATCAGAGGTATAGCAATCTCTAGCCAACAGACAATAAGCCAATTCTGAACTTCTCTGGATTTAATCTATGAAAAGGTTTTGGTTTACTGCTCTTTTATCTGTTACCTGCATATACTGTATGAAATAAATGTGGAGCACACAGAGCAGTTGTATTTGTGTTTTAATGAGACCTATACGCAGCTGCATTTGGCTGGAATTAGCTGTTCCTTTTTTTAATTAGGGCTATAAAATGAAAGTATATTATACTTGTGTTTTGATAGAAATATATATTTTCTCTCCCCATGTGCACCGAGGGACCCTCAGGGCTACAGAGATTAATCATCGAGTTTAATTTAATGCAGTGGGAGAGAGACCTGTGTGGTCAGGCGGGCATTAAAAAGTGCCTTTGATCTGCCTCAGGTGCACTGAGCCCCAGTGAGCCAGCAACAATAATACCTTTGTGAGATGATCAGAGAAGAGAGAGGGAGAAAATGGCCTGTGTGGAAACTCAAGGCCGTCCTTTGTTGTGGTTCTGGCAAACGCAAGAGCCAACTGTCAGGAGAAATTCAGAAAACAGAAAGCAGGGTGAAAGTACGGTTGGATTTCTTTCAAGGGATCGTAACAGGAAACTGTTCAAAATCATCTGCTCTGCCTCCCCCCCTTCCTCCCCTTGGTGGGGGCAGGGGTGCTGCTGCTGCTCGGGGTGTCTTGGTACAGCATTTCCCTTCTCTAGCCCTCATACTCCATGAGTCACAGAGCAGGTATTGCTCGAGCGTGGCATTTGCTTTAAACTTTTAAGAGAAATAACTCCGTGACCCAGTTTTCATTACCTCAAGGACTCTGGAGATCTTGAACAAAAGACTTTGCTAATCATGCCTTTGATATTTTAGAGAGTACAAATGTGGAACCTAATTTTACTCCTGGCTGTAATAGTTTAATTTGTGGTAGAACTATCGTTTTTAAGTGAGGATACGCTTTTGGAATTAACCACTGACAGTTTGGGGTGATCAGACACACGCAAAGCATTGTGTTTCTGTTGAGATACTTGACTAGCTCATGAAAAAGGCAAAAAGCATGTTGTAATTAGGTTACTGATCCCCGTCCAGGTCCGAGCTGGTAGTTGCTGAAAGTCACTGCCACCTCGGGGCTTCATCCATTATCCATGAGAGGGGAAAAAAAAAAAAAAAAAAAAAAAAAAAGATGGTCTGTGGAATATTTTTGGGCAGTTATTCATTCTGCGTGATTCTCTGCTGCCTCCTTTGCCCTAGCAAAAAGTCATCAGTGAAATTTTGCATTTGGAATGGCAAATAAGCTGTCCTTTTACTTTTGAAGGTCCGTCCCTTAGTTTAGGGCTGGGATTCATTTGCTGTGGCTTTGATCTCAGTGAACAGCGTAGGTATTCCTTTCAAGTGAGGGACACTCAGTGGCCGGCTTTTCTGAGTGGGCTGCTGCAGGTCACTGTACTTTGTAGAAAGGGTCTCTGAACTCCAGCACCCACATTTCAGTGTTGGAACTTTTAGGAGACTTTGCTTGTGTAGCCATGGTGACAACCCAAAATACGTGAGTCGTTTCTCACAGTGAAACAGCAGCAGGTTTGAGGCATTGAAATAGAAGCTTGTATGTTATTCCCAAGTAGTGGTTTGCATCGGTCTAACAGACATGCCTTAACTGCTGGGAATAAGGCAGTTGGTTTCCCTAAAAGCCTGTCTTCCTGCCAGTGTCTTATGTGTCTGATATTTTAACGTTTTCAGAAATCCTTTGTTTTCTTCTGAAACCTTTGTGTGATCAGAGGGATTTCGGTACAGACATCTGTATTATCATGTCCCACTCCTAAACAGAAACATGCTTGCCCTTTTGCAGATGTGTAAAACCATGAAGAATTGAGTTAACTCTTGCAAACAGCAAAAGAGTAATACAAACAAGGGTACCCTTACCAGAAATTTCCTAGTCTTCCTCGCAGCAAATAACCCAGCAGTGTTGCTGCTTCTTACTGGTATATAAATCTAGTGATTTCCCATACATGCTATTAGAATAGCACTCTTCTCATGGACACTAAATTGACATTATAACACCTTTTTTTTTCCCCTCAAAGTAAAATGTTTCATGAGACTAACCTTTCTGAGACTACAGGTTTGAGTAAGCTATGTTACACCTAGCAGACTGGGACCAATCTGGGTTTGAAGATTTTGAAAGGAGTTTTAAGTAAATTTTTTCCCAAAACTAATTTTGTAAGTGTACTGATTATGTGCTATGTATGCATATTGAATAAAGTAGAAAGAGATCCACCTAAAATATCCCTGGTCATAAAACATGTATAACTTTTATTTCTGCCTATGCCATGGTGAGTTAGGTGCAGTGAGAGATCAGTGTTCTGCTTTGCACTTGTTGCAGAACAGTTGTTCCCTTTTGAAAATATTTGTCATTCCTGCCCGAACACCTCTTTGGATTCACAGCTGAAGGAAGTAGCCAGAGCAGCTTCTAACGGGAACATTGTCTGGCCTCATTTCAGCTTACTGAGGGAGAGGGAGATCTGAATTTGCTGGCATTTTCAGTCCCAAATATACCATGTTTGTGTTCTGTACTGTTCAGGGTCTCTGTTTGTTTTTTTCCATCTTCACTTGCTGATGTGGTCTGTATGCTTCTTCAGCCATTCCTTTTTCTTCAGCAGCAATCTATGCAAAACTTCCTTTTGGGGACTGTCAGGTCATCTTTTGATTTAGATGCAGTCTCTTCCTTTGCATCTTTCTGCTACTCCTGTGATCCTTGTCATTGTGAACTGAGTCACCTGGCTTGGTGCACAATGCTTTTTTTCCCCTGGTGGTAATGTGCATGTGGTTTGAAGCTTATAATTTAGTCATTTTTAAAATTTGAGAAGCACAAGTAATTTACTTCCTATCTTGCCAGATTCACTACATAATCTAAGAGACAGAGCTTGAGCAACTACACAAAGAGCAAAATGGGCAGCTCATTTTGCTGTTGCTGTGCTTACTATGGATTATTTTAGGAAGAATATCCCATACTCTCTTTTACCAAGCCTGACTAGTCTTTGCCTGTTTTCTGCTAAAGGAACCTCAGTCCAATTTGCTTATTCTAAATTTGTTCATTTGATTCTCGTGATGACTGGCAAACACAATAGAGCTTCATTGCTCCACAATATCCGCCCAAGCTGCCAGCTTTGTTCACACAAATAGAGTGCAAAGCACGTTTCCACCCCCAAAGCATGCACAGTACGTGTCCTTTGCAGTACATCCTGGAGTGGAGGCTGCAGAGACATGCTGGCTCAAAGTGTTCTCATAGCCTGATCTCTGTAATCTCGGTGGGAGCCAGACCAGCAAGTGGATTCAGTATATTTTGGCTCCGATACCCGAGTCTCCTCTTCAGAACATGCCACGTTGTTAAAGCAGCAGACTTTTGAGTAATTACTACACAGGGACTCCTCAGCTGCTTGAAATCAGCTGTGATGAGAGGAAAACTCGCGGAGACGAAGCAGCCTGGTACTTGCTTTGCCAGCTATGTTTAATGCAGTCGGGTGGCACTGAGCGATGGGTTTCTGGCGAGGGGGTTGGAGGCTGCGTGCGGCGCTCCAGCCTCGCGCCCTGCAGTCACCGCTGCACATGCGGCCCTGACGTGAAACGTGCGGTCTCCGAGGGGACAGGGCCAGCAGCCCTCGGCAGCGAAGCTGAGTGCCAACTGGCTGCGACCCAGGGTTTAGCAAAGGCAGCAATTTGTCCTGCTGCTGACCAGGGGAAAGGGGCTGGCTTTGGGAGGGTAAGGAGTGGGGAGAGAGGGATGGAACGCGGTAGGAAAAAACTGAAAACAAAAGCAAAGCTTTGGAAGCAGAGACTGCCTAGAGAAGTTTTTGAAATGACCTGTGCAAGCCTTCTGAAATTGATAAGCGCTTGCCCTCTTGCTTTTTTAATATTCCCCTCTTCCGTAAGGCCGGTTCTGCACATGTGAATCACAGAGCCTGTGTCTTTCAAACGGGAGAAATAAATTAGTGTCACAGGAACCTCTCCCTTACTCTGTCCTCTTTCAGTTCAGTTCTGCTGGCTTCTATATTGTATTTGGCAGCGGTCACAGTGCTGACTTCCCAGCTAATGAAGACGTTTTACATTCAGGGAGGGCTGCATGAAATGAAAACCACATTTTCTTCACGACTGTTGTTACAGGTTGCCCATCCTTTCTGTACACAAATTCAGCCTTCTGAGGAAAAGGTCACGGAGCCTTTTCAGCCTATGGCCTTCGAAGGGTTACACATCCATAAAAATGCCGCCGCCTCCTACTTGTCCCTCAAAGAAGTCCTCCACACCCTTTTTTAATGAGACTCTCTTGTTCCATTTTCTAGCATCCTTGGTTTGAAAAAGAAACAAACAGAGCTGTAATATCCCCTTCGCTGGCATTAATTTGACATTGTACGCTTTGTTTGCTTTGTTTTGTTTTTAAAAGGCGAGAAGTAAAATATTTCTGCTAGCAGGGCATATAAAAGATTGTTGCTTTTCTGACCTCCTTATTATATTAATAAAAGCTAGGAAGAATTCAGTAGTGGTGGGACATCATGTGCAGGCAGCCTCCAAAACCCAAAGCACTTACTTGCAGAACTAGTAAACCACAAAGCTTAAGATCTTGAAATGTAAATAGGAAGTTGGAGAGTTTACTTCAGAGCCAGCAGTGGTGAGTCTGTATAATGTTTATTTCTGCTTGCCTCCCAGCCTTTTCTAAAGCTTGGCGGAGATGAAAGGAAGGTTTTCTCAGTAAATGGGTTATTAAAAGTTTTTGTTATGACCAAGATTCCTTTGTTCCTGGTCTGACATAATTCAAAGCTCAGGTATGCGTTGGTGACTGGGAGAATGGGATGTTCCTATTTAGTGTGTACCTGCCAGAGATATCCAAGTTTTCCATTCCATCACTTTGCAGGTAATCAACCTGTTGATGGGAATGTAGCTGAAAGCAGTACAGTCACTGTATTGTACGGACACTAAGTAACGCTTAGTAACATTCCCAGAAAACTGCAGTCAACTCTCCTTCCCTTTAGTGAACAGATCATTCGAGTTCAAAGACTCAAAGAATAGATGTGGATAGAGTGAACGCTTTGAAAAATGTTCTGTTTGGAGACTATATGAAGACTGATATTCTACAGACATCTCATACTCTACAGACATCAGTGAAAATGCTTGCTTTGAAAATTCCAGCAGACACAGTGGTTTTCATACTGCGGTTAACTGCAAACTACCCTGTGTGACACCCAGCCGTATATTAGGGTATTTGATTTATAACACGAAGCCTTTCTGCAGTGTCTTCTCTTCGGTGGTCTCAGGGTTCTTTGCAACAATGAATGAAAGGGGTAAGAGAGACAGAACTGTTATTCCGGTTTTATTAGGTGCGAGACTGAGGCACTTTGTAGTTTAGTAGATTTTTAATTGCTATGTCTTTACTTTTACAAACTGCACCTATCCAGTGCTTTGGGACTGCAGGACATCTGAGTGAGAAATTTTGCTGTGTATGTTTGAGCATGCAAGACACTTCCCTGTTCTGAAACGACAGTGTTTACACACTACAGACAATGCTATGTTCCACTGTATGATAAATGCACAAACCAGAGATGTTTTCTTCCTTCCTTGGATTTTCTGATCCATTTGATAAAAGCACAATGGATGTAAAGGCTTATGTTGGGCTTCCTCCAGGTCTGACTGCTAATAGGGCTCATCACCTTTTCATCCCTACTTGTTCCATGCTTTTCCTTAGAAAGCATGAGCAAGAGACTGGAATTCATACCTACTTCTGTTGACACTGGTAAGGTTTGTCTGGTCTGTCTGCCAGAAATACTCTGCTGTCTGACTTGGCCTCTCTACTGCAAGTACTATGGGATTGTAGGTTACCTGTTAGTAGACCTGGCTCTAGAGGCTAGCACCTTGTACCTTGAACTATAACTCTTGTATATTTTAATAGGGGTTTTGTTTGCTCTGTTGGAGGAAGGAAATTAGATTCTGGAATCTGTAGCAAGGAACATTACAAAATTTTGTTGCTTCATTGATGTATAGATACCATAGGATTGTAGGGGATAGGATAAAACAACTTAATTCTGTTTGATTCTTCATATACTAGTATTCTTGTTTATGTTCACAGCAGTCCAGCAGCAGCAGCAGCAGCCCTCCTTTGTAACAAGATTTTCCTGTTTCGTTTTCTATGTTCTTCAAGTGATGATACCAGATTTGACAGGTACATCTCATTGATGCTGCCAGCTAACCAATTTTGATTCTTCCCCCCCTTGACCAAAAAGAAGGTATTAACCTGAAGCCCACAGGTCTCAGCCAAACCTGAGTGCCTTACTGGCGTGCTCTGTTACTAGGAGAGCTGGGTAGGTGATTTTCTTCAGATCACAAGCATCCTTATATATAATGAATGGTCTTTCCAGTTGACTTGTTTACCTTGTTTTTGTGAGTAGGCATGAATTTATTAAGCGGCCTGCTTATTTGGTGTGTCTAGATCTCATGGTGAACCAAAAGAACAGGTGATGTCTTTTGCTCATACTAACCCTTTTATCATAAGAACTTAGCTGGACTGTAAAGGAATAACTAAGCTTCAGATGAAATGAAAGATTATAAATGATATCCTTGGTCATCAGTTAGGATGTCTCTGGGCCCTGAAACAATTAAATAGAATTTTCAAGGGAATACAATAGTTGTATGAAAAGCAGCTTCATTGTTTTCTGTTGGTTTTAAAATTTTGGAGGTAGCAGTACTTGCAGTGAGTAGGGTGGGATTTCATGTCAGAATCCCAAATATTGTTTAGTATTGTTGGTTTGCTTTATGATTCGGCCAGACTGTTTCCTTTCTGCAGTTCATCCACTTACAGCATGAGCTTCAAACTGACGTTGTGCAGACAGATATTTTGGTAATGTGTGTTATGTCAGTGCCAGGTATTAAGGACTCCCTGGGCCAAGGTGGCATAAGATATAACAGTATTTCTAGATATCTTTTTACTTTTCTGAACAGCAACAATTTCCCCAGTCAGGCAAACTTCATCAGTATTTGGACAGTAGGTGTTCTAGTAGGGTTTTGGTTTTTTTTTTTTTTTCCCCACTTTTATTCAGCCTCTCATGAAGCAGTAGTTATTCATCCAAGTTTCCTGTTGCTGCTCCATCTCTTTTGGGGTGAGGATCTTAGATGTGGCAAGGTTTATTAGGAAGAAAGTAAATCTCTTTTCATACAATCATTCTGGAAGCAAAATGAGGAGAAGCTAGCTGCTGCTTTTCTCCCAGTGTCAGCTGGGAATCACAGTTTATGCTGAGTTCATTGTTTATAACTGTGGGTGAAGGCCTGAGGTCCTCTCCCAGTGTTTATTCTGTCCTTGGGAGTTTGTCTCAGTAAGTAAAGGCTGAATAAACACCAAGTAAGGTTCTCAGGATTTACCCATTTAGCTATTCAAATAAAAGCATGTTTAAAATAGTGTGTGATGGCATATCCCATGTAATGTAAATCTGCTTCCATTAACTCAGGGGTATTGCAGAAGTTTTGTTTTACCTGTAAGTTTTATATTATTGTTGGTAGTGGCCTTCAGTAATATAGAAGGAATACTTATATAATAGTGAAAAAGAAAAAAAAAATCTTTAAAATGGACTGCCTTTTGCAATAAATAAGAAATGTCTTAAGGTACATGGGAAGGGCATCCAGAGTAGGGAAATAAACCAGACCTCATTTGAAAAGATTTTTTTCCTTGATGTTTTGTACTAACTGCAGTAAGAACTGCATTTTTTGTAGAATAATTCACCCCCATAAGTAATGAAGTAAGGAGTGATACATCTGTGCAAGAAAACTTGAGCTACCTGCTCAATGCCACACCTGCGATTGGTTTCCCACTCTTCCCTTAATTTCTGTTACATCATCTACAAAGCACCAAGTTCTTCAGGATTGTCACCATCTGATAGAATGAGCTGACCAAAGTGGGCTATCGAGATTTGGACTACTTAACATGCATGTTAGAGATGACAATGAAAATACTTTTCAAGAGAAGACAAAGGTCTTATGGCACAATGTACAGGAAAAGATATGAAACGGGATAGCCCGTATCTGCCTGCAATTTGAGACAATTCTGCCATCAGCTCTTCGGGAAAAGGTCAGCGCTCAAAAACTCTCTTATGGAAAATCTGTGTTTGTATGCTGGCCCGGCATGTCATGCTGCTGTCCTCCAGCCACAGTGACAAGGAGTGGGCCTGCCTTGCACTACACCAGTACTTCTCAGTGGATTTTTAGGTATTATTTGGAAGTGGAGTTGTTTTTGTATCTGGCGCATGAGGTGCAGCAACCACCAGTATTTTTGTGATAGCTGTTCCATGTGCATGTTTCCTAACCTTTCAGGTTGGAGTGAGCTCTTGGTAGTCTCATAAATCAAGGTAGTGCTGCAAATCTTATCTGTGGCATGTTTCTTTAGGAACCAGAACTGAAGCTGGAAGACTGTGAGCTGAAAGAATAGTACAGGGACACTTCAAAAACTCCAAGACTTGCATGCTTACCCTGTTCCTGTGGTTTTCCCTAAGCCATCTGTTACTGGCCATTGTTGACAACAGGTTAGTGGGCTATATGGATCCTTTGGTTCGACTTTTTCTTTTGTTACAACATTGAGAAGAGCTAGTTCATATTGTGATGAACTTTCAGGGATTTAATTTACCATAACAGCAAATTGTAGTGTTATAAAGTGAATATATAAAATGGTCTGCAATTAGTTATCTGTGCTGAAAGATTTATAATCTTCACATAAACTGGCATTTTGTGACAGTGAGTATCTATCATTGGAAGAGAAGTAAAAATAAATGGGTGGTATAAATTTCCAGCTCATTTGAAGCCCTATATCCCCAGTGAGCTATTGTTATGAGAGGCATCGAAGTAACTGCTGTGAGTCATGGAGCAGCATTGCTTTAGAAGAGTACATAATAGCATTTCAGCACAGGACACAAGCAGAAGCTATCATGTAACCAGACAACCTTTCAGTCCATTTATCAAAACACTTCTAGTTCCCATTTCAAGGAAGGCGACATAGTAAATATGAGCCAAAAAAAAAAGAAAAAAAGGTTAATCTGTATATCTGTATCCAGACATTTCATGAAGTAAAACAATAAAACAAATCAGTGCATTACTGGTAGTGTTTTAAGTGCTTAGCAAAAAAACTTCTGAATCCATCAGGAAAGTGTTTGTGGTTTTTTTTTTTTTTTCTGTTTTGGACCTTAAAAACAATTTAACAGATTAAAGCTTTTATCTATTTATTTATTTATTTTCCTCCAATTTATATGAGAAACCTTGGAATTTGGGAAACTTAAAGAATGATACGCTACTGTGTGCCTGTTGTGTACATACCCAAGCTGAAACATAAGATATGCTTATTGTTAGTGGATACTGGTAAAGGGCGGAATTAAATGTATATGAGCATTCAGGCCTGGAACAATCAGAATTCATCTAGTTTAAAGGTTTTGTTTCAAAGCTGAACGTACGGTTAGAGTCCCTGATAAGGCATTAAAAGTTCTTGCATCTTTGATTTAGGCAGATGGAAATGGTGAACCTTGAATGAGTCTGGAATGATTACCCATGAATTCATTCTTATTAAACTTCTTCCAGAGCTGAGACTCTCAAGTTGTCCCAGGCTTGGCTCCAAGTTTGCTTCCTGGAATAAACACAGAAGGTTAACCTCACACATAAGGAATAAAAATTTACAGGGGTGCAAATTTTCTGTCGAGGACAACAGCGTTGTTCTTGCGTGTCTGAGGCGACCCAGTGCAGAGACAGTTCTAGGTTAGGCTGCTGTGCTCATACTTCTCTCACAATGTTCCCGTTGTGATCTTCTGGAGACCTATCTCATATATATGACTCTGAACGACCTATTAATTTGAAACTATTCTCTCCTTGTACTGCTACAGAAGCCGTTTGATCAGCTGGCTCCAGCCCCTCTCTGGGGTCAGTTCTCAGTCTTGGGACAAGTGTCTCAACCAACAGCCTGTTCCCTGTAAAACTTCTTTGTACAAATAAAATAGCATCTTTCTTCTACAAAGAAAAGTTGCATCTAGCCCTCCAACACCTTTTTAGTTTATTATATCTTTATAGAAGATCATCTGTTGAATCACAGCCTCCAGTTTGTTGTTCTCAGGGAACCTTTTCTGCTGTCTTAGCCTTTTGCCTCTTGCTCAGTTCCAAGGACAGACCTTACTGCCCTTATCTTCTGTTCATGGATTTCAGCTCTACCTGAATAGCATTCATGACTTGCCTCTTTATAACAGGAATCTCAGGATCTGACTTCCAAAGTAATAGTGCCTAATTCCAAGCTGCCATCATCTTCCACCACATGTGAAGTTAGTGACCCCGAGTTTTGTAGTGCCTCATGGGTACATCGCCCACAGGAATGCACATGTGAGTCTGCTGCTCACAGTGGGTCAGTAAAATCATCACTGAGCCATCAGGAGTCAGCTAGCAGAAATCTGCCAGCTCTCTGCAGATCTTGTAGAAGGTTGAGAAGTTTGTATTTATTCCTAAACAATTTTTATTTTTCCTCCTCTTTGATTGCTTGTCTCACAAAGTGCCAACAGGTAAGAAGTAATGTGATACAGCTTTTCCAGCCTGTGCTTTGAAGAAGCCAACTACCAGACACTCGGGTCTTGTTACAGCTCCCATCTTTTGCAAACTGCTGGCAAATTTCAGCAAACAATTGACACTGGACTGGAGGAGCACGTTGTTCAAACGTGGTCCTCTTGGCTTCAGTTGCCAGAGCATTCCTGGGTAAAAGGAAGATGCGGTGGCTAAGAGATCCACTGCACCTCCTGACACTGCCTTGCATATTTTTTCCATGGTGCACCATTTGCTTTTAAATAGTGGGTTGAGGATCACAATGTGCTTGTGATATCTCTATTCCTGCTCGCAATGCCTTTATTATGGCATAGAGAGGAGAATATATTTGTAAGCTGCCTGTATTTTTATCACAAAGTACGTGGGGGGACAGTCTCCTTACACAGAGCTTGAAGAAGGATTTGTTTGAATGGGAAGGAGCTGCAAAGACCTTGCTGGTAGCCTTGTGAAAGTTCAGTAGTTAAGAATTGTACGTGTTTGGATTTCAGTATTGTTTCTGAACTGGAGCACCCACTCTGTTTTGTCCTTGTGAGGGGAAAATATAACTGGGAAGGTTTAATGCAGCCCTAAATGTAGCGAGCCAAGCTTAACTTTCTTATAACTGAGTTGCCTTGCTCAGATCAGGTGGGCAATGTATAGTGAAAATAAGATGATATATACTCACCCTATTGGGTTTAATCATGCTTGAATATTTTTTTCTCTCTCTGTCTCTCATTTAACTAACATCCTCTCTTGGCTGAAAACTAAATTTATAAAAGCACATTTTCTGGCAGAGAAATGATACTTTATCAACATTTCACCACTTTAAAAAAATAATAAGGCAAATGAAAAGCATTTTATTTCCAATATCATTTTATTCTTTTTTTTCCCCTACTTTTGTATTTTTCCCACTTTTATATATACTGTTTCAACCTTGAGTTTTGGAGTGGAAAGAGAAGTTGTCAAAAGTTTACAGCAGGAGAGGTAGGTATCATTCTTGCACTGTATTTCCCCCTCAGGAAAATGGTAGAATTTTATAATGTGAAAAATATTACTCTATTTAAAACAGATCTCAGTTGTCCAGGTTTCCTGGTTAATATTGGACAATTCTCTGAAGGGTGATATCATTGCAAGCTTCTTTTATAAGATTCATAGTTAAAAAAAAGAAAGAGAAATTATTTTAAAATCAGCATAGACAAAGCAATTGACTTTTTTGTAATCAAGTTTTTAAGAGCATGGACATGTGAAGAAATGAACTGAATAATCTGTAGCCTGTATTTGCACGATGTTGGCGACTGCAGTAGCACTCCTGGCCCTGGTTTCCTCTGGAATGTGCAAGGTTGCTGGGATTTGTCCCGTGATACGCTGCAGAAAGACGATGAGTAGAGGTGGTTTTTGCCAGGCAACTGACCTCCTATTTTTGTCCATAATCATTTCTTCATGTGGCCGTACCCTAAGAGGTACTGATACCACACTTACCATTGGCTGAAAACTGATGCGGCATATTGAGAAAAACATGAAATACCCAGAGTCAGCTCAGCTGAAGAGGCTGGATCTGGCTGGTATCTAAAATTGGGCTGCCCTGTAGAGAAGTCTGTTACTCTGTTAAAGAGTACAGTGAGTTATTTTAGCCCCGCAGCATCCTTTGTCAGAAGGTTTTCTCAGAAACACAACTTCAGACTGGCTTCTGGTGGCAGACCTCCAGAAACGCTGCTTATACAAGTGCAGCCTGTGACCTCTTACATTCCCAGCTCTTGGCAAGGGCCTGATCTCTTGCATTTGAAAAGGTAAAAGAAAATATAGCTGAATAAAACAACTGTAATTTAAATTTTGGGTAAGTGAGGGAAACGATTACTATCAGTTGTAAGTAACATTTTAGTTGGTGTGTTTAACTGGTTTATGAACCAGGTTCCTCTGGTTGGGGGGGGGACCCCAAACCCTGCCTTATAGTTTCTGCTGATGGATTAGTTTTAAACAGTAAATGTAGGAGTGTGTAGTCATCTCCCTTGATTTAGGAGCATGTCTAATAAAGTTATGTCCAGTTCTCAGCTTCTGAAGTGTGTGTACGGCGGTTGTATGAAGTTCTTACAGACAAAGCTCTGACTGCAGGAGCTGTCTTTAGGAACTCATTTATTCCCTACATTTTAGGAAATAAGGAACATGGGCAGACAAATTCCTTTCTTCTTTCTTACCTAACTACAGTGTCCTTCATTTGAAGAGGGGTCTCTTACCTGTATGGACATATGCTAGCTTTCCTAGTTATAGACACTTGAAGGCTAGGGCCGACAGACTTCCTAGGGGTAGGTGCCCAAGTCTGTATTTGGATACCTAACCAACGGGCTTCACGTTCTGTATTCCTGAGCCAGAAGTCAATGGGAAATGTGGCATTTTGAAAATCAGACTACATATGAGTGTCTAACTACAAGTGTTAGCCTAGATCTTCAAGCACTGTAAATTGGCATAGCTCTGTGGAAGTTGATGGTTAATAAGCAGGTTTGAACAAGTTGAGGCTTTGGCTCCCAAGGCTAGAAGCCCAGGTCCAAATGACTTTCTCTTTGTACCTAAGAATATAAGTTAAGTACAAGTTGAAATAACCAACATTATTGTGATTCAACGCATTCTTTCATTAAAAATTATAAGATTAAAAAAAATCAAATACCTTTCCTTATTTGGCCTTGAATAGAAATCTCACGGTGGAAATGTTTAACAATCTCAGTGAAGTTTTCCTCTAATTAATTCTTGATAGATACAGAGCCAGGTTGAGCAGTACATTATCCCATTGCATAAGTCACCTGAAATATTTTCAGAGATGAGGCGGTCGAGTTGCCGTAGGAATGTGTTTTTTTTTTTTTCACTGGGTGTTAATCACATACCTTGTTTGGTGTGTAGTTTGTAGATCAGCCAATGTTCTGAGGAAAATTCAGAAAATCAGAACTATTTCTGTGTGCCTGTCATTCAACTTCTGCTGCTTTTCTTGTATGGGTTGCTATTTTGAGTAATAGCTCACAGTAGTCTCTATAAATTCATCTGCTTCTCCTACTCTAGGTTGTATTGTAAGTTTATTTGGGAAATAATTAAAGCAGGGATTGACCTGGAGTACTAGCTGCAAATTGTCATCAGAAATCTCAGATCCCAGTCTGCATTTTCAGGCAAACTTTGTGTATCTTTCTGATTCTAGTCATTTTTACTTAATGTGGGTTGTGTTTGGTTTGATTTTGTGAAACAAATTTGTGATGTTTAGTAATCATCCAGGTTACTTTGATAAACCCATGACATAGCCTTGGCAACTAATGATGGTGTCTATGTTCATCAAGGTATTTACGCAAGTGATTTCATGATATAAGCCAAAATACTTAAATTGTCAGTAAACAAATTCCCAAGATTGTCTGTGGTTGGATGTGTTCAGGCAGAATCCTTAAGTCCATGTTCTGTGTGCATGTGGTCTCCGCTCAAGTAACTTCCATGCTTTCAGTGGGTTAAAGTTAGCTCTGTGCAAAAATTGTTGTGGCATAGTCTTAATGTCATTGTAGAGCAACTCCATCCCTGTGGGCAGCCCACGGAATGCCAACCTGTCACAGGGAGGAGAGCTATGGGACGTGCCACCACAAGCTATGCAGCTACATAACAGAACGCTGATTGCCAGAGGGTGTAAGCTTGAAATATAATCAAATAAATTACTGCTGTTATATGACATATAGGAATCGGAATATTAATAAATTTTAATTTTCCTGAAACACATCTTTTGTGTTTCAAGACCTTATTTTCTTAAATATATTTTATAATCAGGCTAAAGATTGAATGCTGTTCTGTGTTTAATTACTGCTCATAATATGTATCATAGATTATCCCGAGTTGGAAGGGACCCCCAAGGATCATCGAGTCCAACTCCTGGCTCCACACAGGTCTATCCAAAAATTCAGACCATATGACTATATGTTTTAAGAAGTTGACTGAACTCATTGCAATCTCAACCAAGAGAATTGCCCCCAGAATAATGGGGATACCTAGTTTTAAACCCATTTAGTGCTTGAGAAATAATGCCAGGATGGCAATTGTAGAGTAGGCATCATTACTCTGAAAATACAACTGTACACCCCAACTCTGCCCAGTTAATATATGTCTCCAGAAAGTGCTGTTATTAAATCATACATTCAGTAGCTATCAATATGACCTGACTTTGAACCAGAAGCCTAGAAATGAAACATTCTTGGGTTTCCCTTTGAATTCTCTCTCTCCTTTTTTTTTTAATATGAATCTCTTTCATTCTTTGTCAGAGAGTTGTGGTCAAATAGCTATATAAGACCCATCTGTCAGCAGAAGCAAAATGATACAGATTTCTTAATACAGGATTTTATGCATCAGTGTAAACCCCCTGAATTGAATGAATATCAGCATTCTCAACCCACAGGCAGTCAGAAAGTTTGAAAGTTAAACATCTGCAAAGAAGTTAATGAAAGTATTTGACTTGTCAGTGATCAAAGTCCAGACATGCAAAGAGTATTTACTGGTTGGTGACTGATACAGTGCTATTCCTTGTACTCGCTTCGATTGTTATTTTCTTTCATACCTGCCTTAGCATAACAAAAGCAGCCGTTATTCTGAATTTCTGGCTATAGAAGTTGATAAGTGAAATGATTTTCAAACAAATTTTCTGACCTAGCTTCTCACTAGCAAATGGTTACTTTAAAGAAATTGCAACGGTAGCGTGAAGGCTTAATTTTGCTTTTAGATAGGTGAGTGTAAATCAAGAATAGTTCCACATAAATTTGATTTTATCTCTGTATGTCATACTGCAATTAAATAGAGAAGCTGATACGGATACTAGAATGTTGACAGATATCAGAGGCCCAATGGCCTTTTTATGAAGAAGAAATGAAAATGGAAGATGTGTATATATATAGCAGTGTACCCCCTTAATATAAAAGTTTATTTTTCAGGTAATAGCCACGTTCTCCAATAGTGGTGTTTTAAGGAATTTAACAGCAACAGAAGGTGTCATCTAAGGAAGAAAATAGTTCGAATTCATGCTCTCTCCAGTACGGCCTGTTTTATTTTATCTTGTCTCTGATTACCATTAACATTTACACAGAACTGAGGAGGAAACACAAGCATGTGCCTGATCGTTATGGCTAGTCTAGCAAAACAAAGCTAAATAAAACAAATCTCACATTGCAACTTGCTCACTTTATGGAATGGCTGTGTGCCTAGGTGATTCTCCTCTGTGAAGGTCTGCGTACTGTTCCACTCCTTGTCCCGAATGACAGTTCAGAAAGCTGAACTTATTTTGGATTAAATGCGCGGACTCCTTTGATTCCTTTACATGAGCTGTAAGTTAGCCTATAAGTAGAAAGCAGAGCTTTTTTTTGACATAATTTTTTGCAATAGAAGTGGATTTTTTCTGTTTCTGTTTTAGCCCTTCCCATTTGCCTCTCCCTCTAAACTAAATTAAATATATTATGGCTCTCTTATTAGTGACATTTAAACAGGTTCTTTCATACTTTAGCTTAGTCCTATATAGCCATTATATATTTTAAAGACATTTTTCATTTCTGTGGGCTGCCAGATGTGCTGGTGATGCCTTCTGATCTTAGATAGTTTGACATTGATTTTCTTAGCACACGCCAGGGTAGAAATCTGGTCTGTAACTCATCCAAATGATCTATTCATAACAAAAAGTGCCTTCTGGCAGTTGCACCACAGCTGAATACTGTTAAACTGAATTCATCATTTCA
This sequence comes from Anser brachyrhynchus, assembly GCF_964034855.1. NCBI lineage: Eukaryota > Metazoa > Chordata > Aves > Anseriformes > Anatidae > Anser > Anser brachyrhynchus. Next base: position 4,038,381 of record NC_137702.1, on the reverse strand, counting down.
TTTGTTTCTGATTGCTCTATATGTTTACATATCTTACATATTAGTATGATCTTTTGTAGAGCACACACTGAGGTTAAATCCTCCCAGATAGAACCTTTTCCTCCTTCTTTTCCCTTTCAGATGTTGAACTTCTCTTTTTCCATTTAAATGAACAGAAATCTTGGAACTGTTTAATGCTCATCTCAACAGAAATGAAGGGCTAAGCAAGTAGGAATGCACATGTTGGGGAGACAAGGAAAGGTGATATTTTCCTGCACAAAAGAATTCTTCCCTATCCACAGCTAGAATAAGTGTGAGGAATTGCTTGTCAGGGAGCATAACACTTCTGTAAGTAAGCATTGTTATAGATGGGGCAATAGTCCCTGTGTGAATATTTTCAAATGAAATATTTATAGATGCTGCTTATGACTCAAAATGTGCATAGGTTCAAATGCTTCTCATCTCCCATCTTCTGATGCCTGCTGCAATAATTGTGCAGAGTGCATTCTGACATCTAGCAGAGGGCAAGTGACTTTACCCTCTCTGTGTTCCAGTTTCTCTATATGTAAAAAATAATAAACGTTAATGTGCCTCACAATAGGAGTGTGTTACAGGATGAATTTAAGTTAAATAGAAGGAAGAAAATCTGAGGCTCCTTTTGAATACAAATTTTAACTTTCAAAGAAGGATGTCATCTCTTATTTGCTTTAAAAATAAAAATCAATTGCCCATAAATCTAAAACAGATGTTGTTTTTCTACTAAAAAGATTAAGGATTTTCTTAAGCTCATTAAAGGAAAGAAATGACACCACATTGATCCATCTATATCATCATAAGAATGTCTGAAGGCAGTAGAAAACTATGAAAAGGACATGGTGTTAGTGGAACAAAAATAACCGAGTCTGGCAAACTGGGCAAACCTAAAACTCTGGGTTCTGCGGCAAACTTTGTACAATTTCTCCAACCTTACGCTTATGTCTAGTCATGTGTTTTAGTGGGATTGAGTGGTATGTATACTCAAATAGAATTTAGACTTGTTATTATGAAAATACAAATGCCAGCTGCTACATGGCTCGAAAAACTTAAGTGTCGTCCAAATTATTTCAAGGAGGGGAAATGGAAACCGTTTGCTATCTCTTACGCATATATTTGCAGAAGAATGTTCACCCTATTGCTTTTCAAAGAGGATGTGCCTGTTTCTGGGAGTCAGTTACTTCCCAATTTTCTCACTTACCATGCACATCAAAACCCAGAATTAAGCTACCTGTCATGTTGTCTGCAAAATGTGGATTAAACTTTTTAAGTGAAAGGAGGAAATAGGAAATTTAATGATGCCACATACAGTACTAATGAATCCAAGCATGACAGCCAATGTTCTTTATTTTGGTTGGGAGTTCCTACCGCTGAAAAAAAATGATTACCTAGTATCCCACTAGCTATGTCCATCAAATACAGAGCTCCCTCGTTTGCTCTGCATACGTGTTGAAAGTTTGCTGGGATGTGTACAAATGGTACGTCAGTAGGAAGATGGTAGGAAAGGCTCAGTGTAATTTGCAAAGAGCCAGCATGGAAATACCTGTCCTGGCGAATTCTTGTGGGTGCCCAAAATACCAGGCCAGTGCTGGCTCCAGGGGCACTTTGGTCTTTTAATCAGTATAACCTTTTACTGTTATCAGATACACAGACCGATTTGGTAAATTGTGGAGCAATGACAGAAGAAAGATTTTTTTTTTTTTAAGTGTACTATCCTTATTGGTATTTATGCCTTCTTATGTGTTCATAAAGCATCTTTGTACCTTTAATATCCCTGGAATATTTGGTCTATTCACACTATGCAGCAGTTGGATTTCAAGCCTGATACATGTGGTGTAGCTAGATTCTTCCTTCACAAGTCACAGTAGATTATAGAGTACTGCAAAGTTTGCTGGATCAAAAATACTTTGAGAGGAGACTTCAAAGAAACAAGTCCCTTCTGCTCTAAAAGTTCATTCCCACCTGTAGAGAGATGTGTTGTGTCCATGGCCGTAGGAAGGGAATGAGATGATGCTAGGGTCCTCAGCATAGTTCCAACACCAGTTCAGAGCAGATAGCAATCGTCAATTTTGACCTTATGTAGTGTTCTCAGTAAGGTCAGTGATGTGGAATTGGTTTAAAAATCAGTTTATTTTAGGATTTTAAATTTTAGAAACATTTAGTCAATAATTTCTGTTGCACTTCATTTTGTTATTGAAATTGTAAGAGAAGGCTTGCCCAATAGAGGTGTTGAAAACTCCAAGCTGTATTAATTTGTAGTTTTAAGAGAAAACAAAACAAAACCAAATGTCTTTGCAATGTTTTTGACGTAGCTTTGTCCACTTGGAGTCATAAATGCCTTTTTAAATTCAGTGCAGCTATTCTTGCTCTTTAATGGGTTTAGTCAGCCAAAATGTTACGCAGACACACAGCCACATGTGCACGCATACATCTGTAGCGAAAGTAAGACAGGGTACCAGAGCTGATAGGGGAGAATTGAGCAAGATTCTCCTATTTCTTAGACACGTTCCAGAGAGAAATCAGGATTACTTGAAACTGTAGGGATACGTTTTGAGAAACCGATTTTCATTGCTTTGTTCTTCTACTTAACATCATGACAAGAATCAGCTGTAATGCAATTTGGTGGCTGGAGAAGACTATTGTTTGTGCAGAAACCTCCCTGCTGCTGGTATATTTACTAAACATGTGGGATGCACAAATGCCAGTAAACTGCATCTTAGCACATATTCCCCAGTTGCTAGCAAAAACTGTCTTTAAAGTTTGGCCCATTTAAATGTAAGGAGAATGTGCATTGAGTTTAACGGAAACAGGGCTGAATTTTTATTTACTGCTCCTTAACTATTTTTACATGAAATCCTCGCCTTATTGAAATTAACAGCAAACCTCAGGCATCCTTTAAGGAGTCTAGAATTTTGCTAAAGAAGAACAAAGTCTAAATACAAAAAAGCATTGTTCCATTCATATAATCATAGGATGGCTTGGGTTGGAAGGGACCTTAAATATCTAGTTCCAACCCCCCTGCCATGGGCAGGGAGGCCACCCCATAGATCAGGTTGGCCAAGGCCCCATCCAGCCTGGCCCTGAACACCTCAAGGGATGGGGCATCCGCAGCTTCTCTGGGCAACCTGTTCCAGAGCCTCAGTACCCTTATAGTGAAGAATTTTCTTCTGCAAGTCTGACCTCAGGTCTGGGATTGCCCTGACCCAAGTACAGCCCCTTGCACTTGGACTTGTTGAACCTCCTGCAGTTCACATGGTTTATTTCTGGATCAGAATGTGAGTCTAGAAAATCTGTCTAGACTTTTAAAACTGGAACAGCTTCAGCAGAGGAAGGAAAATGCCTTTCACCCTTATAAACAGCTAATAGATATCTTCTGAAGCAGAGAAAGGAAATGAAGCAGTGTCTCCCACATCCTGAGTGATGTAGCCACTGAAGTGTTGTATAGGAACAAGCCATCGCTGTACGTGGGGATAGCACATCAGTTCCTGAAGGGGAGTGCTTCGATACCTGCCTTAACGAAAGAGCTCACAGATATGAAGGAAGGAATGTTTCGTGTAATGCTAAGCCTAAGTAAGAAGCAGAATCTAAAGTTAATCCAGGCAAATATTTCCTGTTGGTTAGGACAAGCAAATCCCCTTTTACCCAGGCCAGGTTTGCAGTTTCCATCCAAGGCACCTGCCTGGGAGCTGGCAGCTCTTGGGGGAACCTCTCTGTCTTTGTCAGCTGGATTCCCCCTTGCGTCTCAACTCTGAAAACATACAGGAGGAGCGCTCTGTAAACACCGGCTAATGATAATGTTAGCTCTATTTTCTGATGACAGTCTAACACAGAGTGTTTTTTTCCAAATGCTCATTTTAGCTAAGGTGTTTTTCTGGAGAAGCAAGGCATTTTCTCTCTCCACGTAAAACACAGCTCCTATTCCTGAAAGTTTCTTGTTTGGCTTGGCCAGACCCAGCTGTTGTGTAAATGGGTGTGAGTGGGAGAAATAGGAGTTGTGCAATCAATAGCTGCAGCTGTGTTGTGTTGTCTAAATGCCAGCGGGGGACATACTTCTCCCCATTCTCGATAGAGTAAATCTCTACTTACACATCTCCACTCATGTTGGTAACTTCATTGCAGAAGCAAAAATCGTTTTCAGTATTGGACTTGGACAGGTAGTTTGGGTCACTAAAGCTATTTCTTACTTTTCCAGGTCAGTGAAACACCCATTTTTGTGCCTGGTGTTTGGGGACCTTATTTCTCTGCTATGGTACCTGGATTGTGGTTGAACGAAGGAGGTCAGAGTGCTACAGGAAAACTGGTGAGTGTGTAGAGACACAGACCCCAAGATGGGAGCTAGCTGCCATCACTGCCATCATTTAGTATAGCTTCACTGCCAATTAAGCCAGAGCTTTGCCTGAAACATCTTTGCAAGATCATAGGAAAACCCATGGTGCTGAAAGCAGTAAACAATTAGGTGATTACTATGTCCTTACAGCCTGTTCATTTTCATACTGGTAGGGAATTATATGTAGGACAGAGCACTAGGGGCATGTTTTCCTTTTATGATGACTGTGATTTTTTTTTTATATATAATTTTAGAGGCAAATAGGCATTCATTCTTTATGTTAGCAGGAAGCTGAGATAGACTTTGAGATAAAGAAAATTACACATTTTGTTATATAGAACAATTGTACTTGTTCATTGATGGGTGTAAATGAAAGATGTATTGTATGGACAGAGTAGTGATATATTGACATGCTATCCTATCTAGTTAGATACCGCATACATTGTCACCTCAGTTCTTCCATTGAGTGCAAAGAGTCTGAGTGTGTTAGGTTAATTTAATTTATCAATAAAAAGAAAAAAACACGGTGGATCCTCAAAAAGTGAATTTTCATATTTAGAGGGAGGCACTCAGATCTAAAACACTGAAGTCAAATTTAAAGAAAGCTTAGGTGTGTAAAACAGTATTTAGGCAAACGTTGGCTGCTTGAGTCCTGAAGTGTCAACAAGAACTCCATGCCTGCTTAACCCCAAAAGCTTCTAAAGCTTCCCATGCGGCTCCCTGCTCGCTCAATGCTGACCAGCCCTGAGCAGCAAGGTGCCAGGCTCCTATTGAGAAACTACAGGAAGCAGGGCCCAGTCCTGTGGGTGTTCCCTGTAAGCTCATGAAGCATACAGGTGGGTTTGGCCTTTCACAAATTGCAGGCATAATTGCTGTCTTACTCAGACCGAACACCACCTACCTTTTAAAAAGCCTTATGATCCGAGTACCCGTCCAGGAAGTAGCGGAGTCGGGCATCACTGCATTTACGCATTCCATATGAAACAATCACTGAACAAGGAACAGAAATAATCCTGGATCAGGAAGCTCAGACACACCCTAAGTGGTGAGCTATGACTTGGTGTTCCCTCCCGTGTGCGGTCCTTGGCCACGTGAGTCTTACATTCCTGTCTGCACAGTGTCACACCTTCAGTGGGAGAGTCATGCCTCTTCCTCCCCTCCAGCCTCCGATCCTCATCCCAGCACCTGGCTACCCTTAGCCTCATGGCTAAAGCACTCTCTCAGTAGGTGGGATGTGTATGTGTTAAATTTTTCAGATCGAGTTGGGGCTAGAACCAAAGCGTCCCATTTTGTAGGTAACTGCTACAACCAGAAGTAAAATTTAGTTACTGCTCATGACAAACCACTTCAAAGGGAAAACAGCAAATCTCGTGCGTTACTTTGTAGGAGCACTTTCAGAGATGTCTCTATGCATTTAACCCAAAGAGGGTGGAGACATTCAACTAAGCTCTAGAGAGGATACAGCAAGTCAGTGTTCTCTGTTAGCTGGCATATGGTTGTTCCACACTTAAAATGTACTGTGAGCTTTATGTTAGGGCATTTCAAAAAGATGGTTTCAAAATACCTTTTTGGTAATTATTGGATTCCATTCTAGTACCAGAGAACAAGGTGCTCCTGAGTCATTTAAGAAATTGCTGGAAAAATGTATTTACTTGTTAGGATGCATAGCAGAAGTCAACTGTAGTAATATTAGGTATATTAGGGAAGCTATCTTACTGAAACATTCTTAGAATATTTAATGTGGCTTTGTTGAGGTTTTATGTACAGCAAACACATGAGGAGCCACAGGAAGAAACAGTCTGTGCACACTAGCGTGGAGGATAGACATTCAGCATCATTACAATTTAAAGCTATAGTCTTTGTAAGCTTCTGCTTTCTCAAGCTTTTACCTTCTGGACATGTTTTGGGATTCTTTTCACTGCTTGGTCTATGCCCAAAGGTGAATTATTTTAATGAAATTGGAGCTGTCTGTTGAATTTAAAAGTAAAACTGATATACTTCCCTTTAAAAATCTCTTAATTAATTTTTTATTGATATAGCTATGAAAAAGTCTGCTGGATTTTGAACGTTGGTTCACACAGAGTCCAAATGGACAATTGAAAACTCTGCTTTGAAATTTTTTTTTTTTTTAATTTATAGAAAGAAAGATATGGCATAACAGAGACAAAGGATGTCATGATATCATTACAAACTTTAAAATAAAGAATAGCAGAAAAGAGTTTCTGTATGCAACCATCATGTGGCCATGTCTTGAATTCAGAGCATTTAAATGTCTAACTTTATAACTACTGTAACATTTTTGTGTAAAGTGTTTTCATAGCACATACATATATATGATACTTATTTATAGATTTATTTATGAATTTATGAGCTGCTCCTGTGTTCTCCAGAGATTATTCAATATTGAAAATATCAGGCCAGAGCTTTGTTTCTAATGCATCTGCATGTTTGAGTTTTGTCTTTGATGTAAATCTCAGAAGGAACAGGCATACGTTATTTTTATTCCTACGTTCAGATGCATATGCTTCATTATAAAAATGTTGCTACACTGTTTAAGGTCTAAACTCATACAGTGAAAAATGAAGTACCTAATGTGGTTTGCTGCCAGTAGGTATTGCCAAACATAGTCGGTGCAGTTGAGTAGCTCTAGTTTTGCTTCCTTAGCTGTTATCGTCACTCTGATGGAATATTATAAAAAGGCCACAAAACCTGCTGAATTAGTATTAAAAGTCCATGTACTTCTACCTGATACTTTGTTTTGTGAATAATGGTAGCCATCCTGGAGTTGAGGAATGATTTAAAATTTAGTACAGACAGAGCCTGTACTGAGCATTTTTTATAGCAATAATTGCTTGTAGGGGAAACATTTTGTTTCCTGCATTGAGCATATGGAGCATCTATCAGGATGACAACACACCTTGTGTTTTATCTTAACAGTGTGATATAGAAAGATGTAGGGATTTCAGCCAAGTAGATGCTCTTGGTAGAATTCCAGTGAGGGTATGCACACAAGCAAGAGGAGAGATTAGAGGACATATTCTCAAATATTGTTGGACGGGAAAAAAAATCCATCCTTTCAGCTTGCTGTTCTGACTCAGGAGCGATATGCTTAGCATGTTGCCTTATTTTGCTATACAGTTGTTTTTACTTACTGTTCTTAGGCCAAATTGTGAATCCAGTAATGTCAGTGGGAGTTTTGCCATCGGCTTCACGAGGACTTAATACCTCATAAGTAATTTAGAAGCTCTCGTCTTTTTAAAGTTATGAAACTGCATTGCGCTTTTCCAGGACGGAATTTTTAAGAGGTATTCATTCCATAAATGTTGTTTTCCTCTTTTTCAGATAGAGCATGTGGTCCGAGGCCATGTTGCCTTCCTGGAATTACAATCAAAAGCCGCAGCCAGGTCACTGTTCTTATTTCTTTGTAACTTGCCTGCCTCACCAATTGATGATACACTCTATTCCCAGCACTGAGAAACTGCAGTGCTGCATACATATTCTGGAACATGGGAATCAACAGAGCGATACTGGTTTGGAAGTATTTACAAAGGCTTCCCAGGCGATTGCTCAGAGATCAAAGCTTTAACCTCTCCTCGGATACCTTCAGGGTATCTAGGTGGTGATACCAACTTCCTGCTTTTCGGCGTATTTTGTATCCAACCCAGCATATTTCTTGGTACCGGAGCATCAGCGCTGTTCAGCAGAGCATCTTGAGCTAATGATGTGTCTTTATTTGACATATTAAGCTCTATGGATGAGATAGGGCTTAATTAGGAATAGATTATTAAATATTTTTGGAACGGTCATATAAAGGAAAGTATAGACACTGTATGAAACTCCCGCATGACAGCAAAAATAGAACACAGAAAGCCAGGATAAATTTTCAGACAAAGCTTAAGATGTAGGAGATTTTCGCATGGAGTTCCAGGATTCCTTGAGCATACGAATATGAGAGATGTAGAATTGTAGTTTGGTCTGCTTTAGAAGTGGATGAGGACAGTTCAGACACTTCTGTTGGATCTGAATGTTCTGAGATTATTTTGGCTTGGATTCCTTTTAACATGGTTCACATCACTCCCAGAGAGATCTTAACTGAACAATTAGACACATTGGATGAAAAATTGATTCTCTCTTTAATTTCTTTTTCTTCCTTGGACCAAAGAAGGAAACAGCAAATTTTCCACTTTATCTCCAGTTTATCGCTGTGGTCTAAAAGGCAAGTGACAGTCCTGAAATATGTATTAAAATTCAGGTAGTTGCAGTTACTTTCAGTCTTTCCTGGGGAGATAAAGCTACCTGGTTTCTCTGGATGACCCTTTGATGCTTTGTAATTTTCAGTGTCTTATTTGTTTGCTAAGAACTTGACCAGGATTCCCAGAAATCTATTGGACTTCATTCAGTATGGAATAGATTCATACTTCCTAGAATTCTCTTTGTTGTTCTTAAAAAAAGAAAATCAGGAAACGAATCTGTGTGTTGGAATAACCGTTGATCTGGACTGCTTGTGGGGTGTTTTTTTCCAAAATTTTAGCTTCCAGGCCATTTTTCCCCGAACCCCCATATGAAGTGCAAGCTTAAGACAAAGAATTAGCTTGGTCTCTAGTGCCAGGAGAAACCATTTTTTGGTGTGCTGCAAAAAAAAATGAGTATGCGGTTGCCTGCTTGTCTATACTGGGGTCTGATACTGACTGACCACAACCGATTTCATAGTGCAAAGAGTTTAGATTGTGATCCGGATAGGCCACTAAATACAGAATATCGGGAAGAGAAAGCCATGTTATCTGAGGTTGTGGTATCATAACTTTGGATTTGAGTCTTCTGCGGTAAGTAAAACTGTGAAAGAGAGCACTGATAAAAAGATTGTAATATTTTATTAAAAGGATTATAAAATTTTTATAAATATTCATTTGTTCAATGTATTTTTATAATTCTTTCCAGATATTACACTCCTAATGAAATGTTTTGATAGCTATAAACTTAGTAAACCAGTCTTTTATTAATTCTGCCATCCCCTTTCTCCCTCTCCTTCTCAAATATTTGTAAATTTTCAATAATTCAATTTGAATCAACAAAAATCGGTTCTCCGTATTAGTTTCTTTCTACATATTGAACACAAACTGTAGCCTTATATTAGGGACTATAGCAGTAGCTGTACAAGTGTGATGCATTTTTTTCGCTAACAGTGTTGGCCCAGACTTCGGACTGTGTTTACTTGCATTAAGTCATATACTTAGTGAGAACATAGTGTCTCGTTTGGAGGATTGTTGATGATGGTAATAAATTACGTGCCTGGAAATCTCAGCAGAATATTTCAGAGTCTCTCTTTTTATTATATTATATTTAGTATATTCTTGGTGTAGAAATTTATATCTGTCCCGCAATTGTGAATGGTCACTGAAAGAAAACAAATTCCATGCTTACGTGTGCAATTGCATGTTCCCTTTACTTCCCATGCAAGGTGCAACACTGGGAAGAGTTAGGCTGGTTTTGTAGTGACAAAAAGCACATGTCTATCTGGACACTTAAAAGAAAAACATCTGAGGTCAAAAATATATTTTTTGACCTCAGATTTGTAGGCCTCTTATTTGCGGCCTACTTCTGTCTTCCCAAGCCTGTCTTTCCTTCCTCTCAGGCTCCCAACACTGCAAACAAGTAGGCTCAGCAGTGTCAAATTGCCTGCTGAGCAGCTGGCCTCAGAAGCCTCACTCTGCAGATTTCTGTTCCTTTGCATATACCAGGAGCAAGAGTTTGCATGCTGCATTTATCATTGTTTCAGCTGATTTGTGGTAACTTGTTAGGGCGTGAGTGGCTTAGATGCGCTTGCCAGAAACCAGCTCCCAGTGACCACTTGTGCTGAAGACCAGTCTTGTGCAACCCTCCCAGTCCTATTCCCATGTTCTCTTTTCCCTTCTTTTACTGGAACTGGAGAGGGTTGAGTTACATGAGGATTGTCCGGACAGCTGTAAATTTAGCAGTTGGTCTAACTAATTGACATACTCGGTGAACATCAAAGCTTCTTTTCTTTTTTTTTTTCCCTGCAGTTCAGTGAGTTGCAGAAATTTCTGTTTAGATAACACGTTTGGTCTTCACTCTTTATATTGTGTTGGTCTGACATCTACCCATCACATACAGTAAAATCCAGTATATGTAGTCTAGAGTAGGAAATCAAAGAAATAACACCATCATTTATGCTTTAAAATTTAAATACTTATGTTTCCTAGAATCACAGTTTCTAATCTTCTAGTGGAAAAAAGGTCCAACTGTTTGCCATCAAAGATTATATGCCCTTTGGTGTTGAGCTGTGTTTGTCAAGAGCTTTGTTTTGGTACAGAATTTGCTTTCCTTCACTTTTTGATGCCATTTCCCCATCTAATGGCTCCTGAAAGAAGAATCAGGGAAGTAACACACGATATCTGTCAGCTCTTCTGGGATCTTTCAAGCAGAACATTGTAATATTTGGCAGTTTTCTATATGTATAGATTTTTGCAGCCTTTTTTTGTAGATTTGAAAATCTAAAATTTCTAGATTTTTTCCTCAAAGATGCATGCTGACACCTTCCAGGATTCTTAAACAGATTAAATACCAAACTCAGTTGCTTTTTGAAATCATGCCCCTAATAAGAACATAACCCTGGGCAAACTTGTGTTGATTTCTTATTCTCCACTTTCAACATAGTTCCTTTTTAAGAGCAGTAGCTTGTGCCTAGCTCTGCAAACCAGATCCAGCTGCTACTGATACCATCTCCTGGAATTGGATAGAAAAAGCTTCAGAGAGCTCATGGTGTAATACTGCAGGCTTGGTAGAAACTGGAGTAGCAGGAAATTAAGGATTTTGCCAATCACTCAGACCAAATATAGTGCCTCAAACCCACATCTATATATAGACAAAAAGAGGAAAAGGTGTGAAAAAGTGTAATTCCAAGGTTATCTGGATCCTAAGCATAACTGGTTGAACTTCAGCTTGTTTTGTGCAGTCCTTGCATTCTGGTTCAGAGTGGCACGAATGGCTAACACTTGCAAGAGTAATCAAGCTGCATGGAGATCAGATGGAAGCTGGGATTTCTAGTGGGTTTCTGGTTGAGTGAAACTTTCCTTTCTTTTTCTTCTCAACGGTCAAACCTTGGATTAGACTGGAAATACAATGACTTTGTCCTTACACATAATGCATATAGCTCAGTCTTTAGGGATGTAGAAAGTAGGGCCATCTCTACACAAGGGAAAAAAAAGGAAAGAAAAAAGAAAGAAAAAAGACTGTGACCTCAAAATTATCATCATTCAGGTCCAGGAAGACACATAAAGCACATTTAAAAGTATGTGAATAATGATGTGAATTAGTTATTTTAATGTCTTCCAAGTGTACTTCAGTTTGAATGATATCCTCTGATAGCATACACATGGTAAGGTATAATTGAAAAAACATGTAGCTGAATGGTTGAATGCAAAGTATAAATATACAGCTGCTAGCAGGTCAGAAGTCAAACTAGTAAAGCATATGCCAAATTCCCTTAGGGATCTCATTAGTGTGTGATTGAATATACATGTAGAGGCTAAATGAATATCACTGTTTGGGTCTACAGTGGATGAGACAATGACTAATCAATTGTAATTAGGGTTAGATGTATTATTGACCCACATGTCTAGAATTAAATGCCCCACTTGGAGATTTCCAAGGAGTTGAAAAATATATACGAATCTGTTTATGATAGTATGAGTGTTTGAAAAAATATTCTGAGCATAATTGCAACATTTTTTAAATGGAATGTCACTAGAGCTATTGCAAGCCAAAGCACTGAAGAATTCACTGTTAGTCCTAAGATTACTGGTTGTCCAGGAAAATGTCTGGTGAATGTTGTGGAGCTGGGTGTAGTATCTCAACTTAGATACAATCATATTTAGGCCCATGTTCGGCTCCTCCCTAAAATAGCAGCCACTTGGTTTCTCTCCTCCACCCTTACTGCTGCATTTTAATCATAACACATACTGAAATAATTACGGTTTAAAAAAGGAAAGCTGAAAGCCTAGTGCTATTGATTAATTGGAGAAATTTTTAAACATGCGTAACTCTCTCGGCTTTCTTTTCTCCAGCTTTCTCTTTCAGTGTCAGCACCTTTCTGTTAGAGCCGAGCAGCATCAAAGCACAAAATATCAGACTACTTTGTCTTGAGTAGAGGCCCATAGGAGACAATGTACAAACTCAAGATCACAAGCTTCTAGTATCTTCCCTCATCCTACAGACCTGAGGAATTTGGATCATCTGTTGGATGGACATGGAGAAAGCCGGCCCCACTGCCCGCACTCTGCAATGCCATGAGCTTGGCAAGCAGAGACTTTTGTCTTTCTCCCCCTTTGTTTTACTTTTGGGATTTGGGATTCTTTGATGGGTTTTCTGCATTTGATAGTAGTACAAATGTTTTATGTTTGATGAATAACCTCCCCCACTTTTTTTCCAACTTGTTTTTCTTCTAGAGCTCAAAGTATATATACATACTTGAACAGTCACCTGGATCTGATTAAGAAATCCTTGCCTGTGGGTTTCCTCACTGTTGATTTACATGTTTGGCCAGATTTCCATGGTAACAGATCTCCCTTAACAGATCTGACACTAAAGGGCATGGTAAGAAACAGCCTGTCTTTGCAAAGAGGTCAATACAGGGTAAAAAGAAAAAAAATCTGGAAGAAGCTTTTTTTTCAATTTTGAACATACTCCTCCTCAGCTATTTAAACTATCCCATAGGATTTGGGTTTCTTGCTGTATTTTGAAGTGTGCTTATGTTTCAGTAGAAAACCAGAGATCATTATAGTTCAGATATCACTACAGCCGCATTTATTTTCTGAAAATGAGGAGTGTGTCTCCCAGTATCTTTCCCAGGAATCACACTTCAGAACACTGACTAGCAGTGCTCACACTTGTTGTTAACTCACCTCCCTACCTGATTTTGCATCTCTGCTGTAATGAGTTTTAGCACAAATTTGAGTATACTTACCTGGGAAATGAATGAAACATTCTCTTGAGAGATGGCTTAATTAAAGAAGTTAAATGTTCAGTAAAGGTACTTTATTAGAGTTTCTGGGTGGTAAATTTCAACAGAAACTGAAAAGCTCCTTTGCTTTTTGTTAAAAATCGGCATAGATGGTAAGAAATATGCAGGCATGGTCCTTCATACGTCTTTGTTCAAAGCTAAACCCAATCTTCTGTGGTTTTCAAAATGCTACTTTTGGAACTCAAGGGGCTTGAAATGTTGTGTTCTGTACAAGGAAATTTTCAGAGCATTGCAGTCTGGAACCAGAGAGATCCTTTGCTGGGGAGCTTTTCAGCCCCAATTTAAACATTTGGATGTTTCTTTTCGCTGAACGTCATGGTGGTAGATAGGCTAGATAGCAGGCCAGGATGTTACTGTGCAGGGTCATAACAGAAAGCTGTCATAAGGGCATAATTTGATGGTATCAAAATGCCTAGTGATTAATGCAAAAACATACATCAAAATGTCATCTCGTCCTTAAAGTGAGTATCTCAAGCTACTTTCCAGCACCAAAATTTGCTGTATTTGAGGCTGAGGTATAAAAGGACAGTTGTAAGCACTGCCACATATTTTAAACTACAAATGGGGGAAACAATAAAAAATACAGATAGCTTACATATTTGTGTGGTCCTATTAATACCTGCATTGTTCTATGGAAGAACTATAGCCTTCAGCAGAATCAGAATTTCTCTTGGTATGATGGCTGTACGCAAATATTGGTAATAGCAGTGCATTTTCTCTGCCACATTTATCGCTGCACTCAGGTCTTGCCTATGTTGATATTAATCCAGAGTAACTACAGTGCAATATTGATTTATGTCAGAGTAAAGCAGGTTAAGATATGGTATTTAATTATTAATTGTCTTTCAGCGTTAGGGTGCTTGGAAAGGAGAGGGAGAAGTGCTTTTAAAAACTTATTTTTATGTAATAGCATTTTCATATTATTACATTAAATACATTCACAAGCAATGTCTGAGTCATAACATAAAACTGTCAGAGTTAATCTATCTCTAATCCCACACAATATTCTGTTTGTTCTTTATTTCTGTGCAAGTGCAAGAGCAATTTATGTGGTTCTTCCCCAGATCAGGAATAACATGTTTAACATAATATTATGTGTACAGCTTACAAAAACAGGGCTTAGAATTAGCACTTAAACTTGTTACAACAAGAAACCATAGAAAATAAAGAGTTTTACCTTGGCTGGATTTGTAATTTTATTTTATTTTATTTTTTTATCTTTGCACAGGTTGTTGGACTAACATTGTCTCGGGGTCTGGATGAACTTGCCCTTATCTACTTGGCCACAATTCAAGCCATTGCTGTAAGCCATTTTAAGTGCATAAAAGAATAAATGAATTGTCTCATGTTCTGTGGCGGACTGATCATTCCCTTCTGCTAAACAGATTTCTAATAATAGCTGAATTCACTTAGTGGACTTCTTAAAGGAGCAAGATACTGTTTACCCACATTGGTGACGACTCCCTGCTGTAGGAGACAGAGCGTGGAGAGTATGTTCCCCGAAGAAGTTTGTGTATGACAATTCAGAACCTTTGTGTCTGATGCAGATGAGAGGAAAGAGGCTGATAGTATATGGGGCAGTGTTGACATCGTGGGCGTGGAACTTGCTCTCCCCTAAGATGCCTGAGTTTCAAATTGTTCCTAAATCTGTGGATTTCCCTGTGTTGCCTGATCAATGAGCCAGAACTGCACCGCAGCCAAGTTGGTCAGTGGTTCAGTCGGTAGCTCTCCTGACTGAATGGACCAGATCTCATTCCTCCTTTGTTGCAAGGCAAGCAGTTGTCTTGTACATGGCATTTCCAGTCTGTGGCTGTGTTTCTGTAAAAGCAGACGAGAGACAATCGTTACGAGAACAACACAGATGTTTGCTAACATACATAGATGGATAATTTTATTGAAATACTTTTTTTTCTGCCCTAGTTTTCTCAGATGAGAGACTTTCTGGAACCCACGATTTCCAGTTCACAAGAAGTTCTATTTTAAAATGAAAACCTGGGTCAAAGAAGTTGTTTTGAAACACTGGTGCAGGGTATTTGCAATGGGGCGTGCTATCCCCAGGCATTTGGTGACTGCAGCTGACATTCCTTTGACATCCTTTTTGTGATTTTTTTTTTAAAAAAGCTTGTTGAACTGGAGGTGTTTTTGCAAAACATTAACAGTTTGATGAATTGGGGAGTTTTCCTGACAAAACTCTGTTCACTTGGAAAACTTCCAAACTCCTCTACTGGTTAAACAACAACTTTGCTAGGCTGGGTCAGCCATCTGGGATGGAGGGTGGGCGGCTGCTGTAAATTTACTGTGAATTGTACATCTTATGTGTTAACCCTCCATCTTCAGCAAATAACAGTGAGTCTGGGATTGATTGTTGTCAGTTTTGATCCTTTTAAATCTAGCTTGGTTTACCTGATGCTTCGGTATAATCCCCCAATTTAAATAAGAATGTGTAGGAGAGTTTAAACAATGCCAGCCACTGATACCGCCTTGAAAGAAACTGAAAACAAAACCTCCCAGTATCGAACAGGTGCTCAGGTATTGTACTGTGCTAATGAGGTGGAAACCTTCTCAGCTGGAAATCCTGGGAAAGTCACCTATTATCTCATTGTGCGATACAACTCACATTTTATTGTAAAACACGAACACTGTGTTTGACTCGAAATTCAGCATCTGTAGATCATTTTGATAGTTAATTGCATTGATCATCAGATTTAATATAAAAAGGTCATACGCTGCTTTTCATTGTAAGTTCACAGAAGTTGATTTTTGTGTAAACGCTACTGAAACAGTAACTAGAAAGTAGACAGAAGTAGACTTGGTTTTCACTTGATACATTTACTAACTGCTGATGTGATGCCTAGGAAATTTAATTTTACTCCCGGTTTTAGCTTTGTTTTGCTGATGGAAACAGTTCTTGCTCAGGACAGCCCCAGTCCTGTACCGTTAGCTGTCTTCAATGGTGCAAGATGGGCTTTAAACCCAAGCAAAAATCTTGTAAAAAGTGTAGGCCTGCCCACAGAATGTTAATCTTTAGTTTTCTTTTCAGCAGGAGACGCTTTTTTATATAAAATTTGCATTTGAAGCCCCTCAATTTGCATTTTTTCCAATCCAGGATTAAATTAGTTCCCCCCACAGTGAAATAAGTCTGGCTTTAATTTAAATTGCTCTGTGAATACAATTTTCCAGGCAGGTAAACACAAAATAATTTTCACAGCATTTCTCAGGGTCTTTGGCATGTGTATGTTGTGAGAGAAGTTGTTCATAAATTTGAATTTCAGAAGTAGTGGAAGAGAATATCCTTGCAGCTATTCATCCCAAAACGCGATGCAACAGTTAGACCGATGAGAACATGATCAGAGATATAATTGTGGCCGTCAAGCCAGTTCGGAGGAGACAGACTCTTTCTTGAGTAGTTTATTTTTCCATAATTAAAATTGCGGCTGTGTGATTTGGAAATTAGCCCTCTGTGTCAATAGGGAAGTGATGGATTTAGTCAGCTGGTGTTGCGGCTGCTGAAGTTCCTCATAACCACTCGCCTTAAAAACCAAAATATATTTGAAGACCTGTCCTGGGTTGTGCCAGTCGTTCACAGTAAATGTCTCAAGTCTGATGAAACTCTGCTAGTTTCAATTTTCAGTAGCTTTTATTTAAGAGGAATTTATTGCAGGCTGCAGACCTCTTAGTGAACTCGCATCATAGCTTAAAGAAAACCTGGTTATAAAGAAAACTTTATGCTGTAAAGGTTTGTGAAAACTTGACCATGTTGTGTTTCTTGAGGAGTCTTCATACCAACAGTCAGCTTGGGTAAAATTTTGGCTTGAATTTGGCATTTTGTCAAGTTTCTACTTCAAAATTAACTTCCAGGGTGTTATAAAGAGCTGGAAATTTGGGGGGACAAATAGTTTGTCAAAGAAACTGAGAATGTTCTTGTAGGAGGAAAAAGGTTGACTTCAGTGAATAGTGAGAGGCAAACAGAGCAAGCCTGAAAAGCAAAGATATTTTTTAAATGGCAAAGTGTTTGCTTTCATCATTTACCGAGCACAACACTGAAATCTTCTAATTTGAGTTTCTCAGAATGGAGACTTCTAAATGAAAAGCTTAAAAATATGCCCACATTTTAGACATGTTTCAATTAATCCAGACATGAAACGGAACATTTTATTTTGCTAATGGCAAAGGCCAAGAGAAATAGTTAAGCCAATAGAAAATTCTTCAGGTTTTCCTTTTTGCTGAAAAGACAGAAAATACAGGTTTTTCATTTGCCTTTATTTTTTTCTTCTGTTTTGCCATTTGGCTCCAGAATTGAAATCTCTATATCGAGAGTAATTTTCAGATGCTTTTTTACAAAGTAAATAAGCGTTTTGGTGAGAATGTCTTTGCCCTGTAGGGTTTAGTTCTGGGTCTGGAAATATTTTCTGTACTCTACTGCTCATGGTGATGACCAGCTGCTTGTCGGTGCCGTCGGTTTTTCTGGGTGCCCATTTCAGTCTCTTCTCATAATCACTTCCTTCACCCTTGTAGGTACTTCCCTGTAAGCCCCTTTTCCCTGTGCCACTGTAGACTGGTAGATGCCTCTTCCATTCCCCAGCCATCCCAAGGATGTAGTGTGATACGTAGTGCCTATATACTTCCCAATTCTTTGCACCATCTGTTCGATTTTTCTTGTTTTTAATTACGATTTCGTTTACTGGCTAAAGCTAAGCTGAGTCCATGCCCCTACAGGTCCCTTCCCAGCCTCAGGTTACTGCTTGGGGTCAGTTAGTATCTGCACGTTTCTATCCTACTTTTTAGCACATTGTTCTTTAAGATCTGTTCCCATGGCTGTTCTCCTGTGCTCATCTGTTGTGTTCTTTTTTTTTTTTTTTTTTTTTAAATCTTTCTCTTTTTGAAGTTAGGAACAAGACACATTTTGGAAACTATGCAGGCTGCAGGGCATCATCTCAACACCCTATTTCTGTGTGGTGGGCTGAGCAAGAACCCTCTCTTTGTGCAGATGCACGCTGACATTACTGGTAAGTTAGAGGAAGTGTGGGGAAAGGAGTGTAAACTATTTTATTATTTTAGGTGGCTAAGTACTTTGTCTTTGGAAAAATAAATACTTTCTTTATATAGAACTGTATTTTGCTGGTTGGCCAAAAATATTGTAATGAAATGTTACTTCCTGCGCAACTGGGCTTCCTGAAATTTAAAGATACTTGAATAACACAGAGATGTGGTGCAAACAAAACTCCATAATTCATATTGTTAGAAAATGGCCTTCTGGAGAGTCCTCCAGCATGATGTCCGATTTGTGGATCTTAGCCTTAAAGACTTTTTAAGAAAGTGTATTAGAATTAAAAAAAAAAAAAAAATCTGTATGGAATTTTTAAAACTATTAGGTATAAATTACATGTCCAGGATGTTTCTCACTATCAGATTTTTATAAATCTATTCTAACCATTCTGTAGAAGTTATTTATTTCAGACAGATTACAGGAACTTAATTAGATGAGGATACTGTAGAGTACACTTGGTGAGGGTGTTTTATGTGAGATGTGTTTTATTTCTACTAAAACCTCTAACAGGTTCATCCTATTTGAATTCTGTGGAGCTTCCTGTTCGTGCCCATGCTGGACGTTTTCCATTGTATAGAACTATTCCTTTCCAAATTGTCCATGTCTTTATCATTAGTATAGTTTAGGGGACAGTTTTTGGATCCTTGCTCCTGCATGGTGTTCCATTTGATTTTGTAGAACTCCTGATGGATGGAGGGTCCTGGGTATAGTTCATTACAAGAGGAGGTCTCAGGTTTGCCCAGTACTTCTCGTCTCCCCTTAGCCTGTGTGTGTTGGACATCTTAGCACACCTGTGAGTCAGTTGAATATACTTTAAAAAATGTGGAAAAAAAAACAGAATTTAGTTTGAAGGACTTAAGAGGAACTTTAAGTGATGTGTGCTTTGGGTATATTTCAAATTAAGACCAGTTGAGCTGCCATGGATAAAGTTGTAATGCTCAGATTTGGGGCATTTAGTTTGCAATCTGACTTGCCCTAACACCAAACCACACTTCATAACATTGATGCAGGAGGGAAGATGAAAATATGCTTTATGTACTTAGCTAGGATGAAAACAGAAATGGAGAAGCAAAAAATGTAATGCCAGTTGACCTTAAAATTCACTAAGTGCTTTGTTGTCAGAGTGACACTCAGAAAAACAATGTTATCAGGTGCATACCTTTCCCTACATGACTCAAGTGTTTTAGGTGAATTTCAGCATGTGAAGTTTGGGATGCTGGTTCCTGATGCGTAAAATAAAAGATCAGTGAAAAGGTATTCTGATTAAAATGTAATCAGGAGTTCTTTGACTGTAACTAATGGCCAAGTACAATCCAGTACAAAAAGGCCTTTTTGCAGTCTGGAATTCTCCCCCATTTGTAAAATCTGTGACTGACAAGAGATGTCAGAGTTCATCTAACTGAAATGCTCTTGGTTGTGTTGAACTCATTAGAGCCTATCAGATAAAATAACTAACATTCCAGGATCAATCCCCCATTCTTTCACAAAAAGAAAAAAATCTGAATATATTATTGTTAGCTGCAAATGCCCATGACTCAGCCATGCAGACATCCAATAGATAATTTTGTAGGGCACTTAAAAAGTATCTTGATCTTTTTGTTTGTCTGGTAAGAGTTCTGCATTCATTCTGGTGATGCAGGAAGTGTGCAGTAAATTTTAGAGCATGCTGAAAATTGCTTTCTGCTTCAATGCCTGGCAAACAGCCATGGAGCTGTAAGCTTTAGCTTTAGGTTGTCTGCATCTGTTCCAAGTTGACCCAAGTCCTGAGCCGTTGTCCATCTTAACAGGAGGAATGCTCAAGTGTCTGATCCTCCACTCACGTTTTTAAGGTGGATGCATTTGGTTTAATCCAGAGAAATTGAAGAGAGGCTGTAATTCCATTAGTTCACTGGTAGTAGGCATTCCAGTGATCAAACAAGCACTTGCTGTACTCATTTTCTTTTCCCATTGCTCTGCCTGTGCTATCTATAGGAAGAAATTATATAAAAAGGACCATGGCACCTTTATGTTACTGAAAAATGATCGTTAGCAGCTTTAACTGGTGGAACAATGTGAAGTTAGCATCATGTAACTGAATGCCTGGGATGGAAGGTGAATTTACTTTGCATTCATAGTTGTTTCTTACATTAATTTTATTTCCCGCTTTCAAAAGCATGTATTTCCCTTTTTCCTCTGTAGGAGTTACTCAGAGCTCACTTTGGATCTTCCTTCCAGTTTCAGCTCCTTGTAATCTTACAGCTGTCTCTCAGGAGCAGCATTTTTGGGGGCTTAATATCACTGAGGCTATTCACAGAAGGAAGTCCTCCTCCCACCACTGTATTTGCATCATCACGCACTGAATGAAATTATGTCAGTAATGGAAATTCAGACATATGCCAAATACTGTAGGAATATGAAACTTTTTGACTTAGTGAGGACGGGCATCTGAAGTGCAGCTAGAAAAGCATTTAGACTTGTGCTATTTAGGATTTTAAAGGAGAATTAAGAAGGCAGGCAGATTTTTATTAATTTATTATTCTTTTTCCTGCTCTTTTTGCACTGGTAATGCAGATCTCAGAAAACTCTGTGTGAACTGAAGGAAAGCATGTTCTTGATGGTTCCCATGGGTGATGAAACAATATTTTTTAATTCTACTTCAAAATATACAGCAAGTTTGGTGTTTTTGTTGTTTCCAGGATTTTAATCTTGTTTTCAAATATCTTGTACAGTTGGGAAGATGAAATTTCTCTTGTGATTTCATACATAGCTTGTGAAAGGTTACTACTCATATTTTTATGTCTTCCAGCAAAAACAGACTGGCTTTGTTGGCTATATATTCAAAAACAAACACAAACATTTTTTTTATTACTTTTTTTTTGTTCATTGCAAAAGAAACAAAAAGGATACCTCCCTGTTTTCCCCTCAAGGTCAGCTTTTAATTTGCAGGTGGGTTTGGAGGGTGTTGTTAACAGGTTTATACCAGGTGCCTTAAGGTAAATAACCACTGTGAAAGATCTGGGGTTTGGTCTTTGTGTGCTTTATGTTCTGTATTAATATTTTGCTGAAATTGTTTTATTTAAATTCTGCATTTTTGTTGGAGCCTGGAACCACACAGCAGAGATATTTACATTAACCTACAGTGGATTTTAACTATGAATGGAAGCGTGAACATGGTTTTGAGTCCTTTTTCATTGCTTTTTTATTTGAAATTTTTACTTTAATTATTTATTGTGCTGCTAGTGCTGTACTGCTTTATTCTTTCTAACAGAGGCATGGCTTTTTCTTGTATAGGCAAGCCTGTTGTCCTGTCCAAAGAAGTGGAGTCTGTTTTGGTGGGTGCTGCTATTCTTGGAGCTTGTGCTTCTGGGGATTTTGCATCTATACAGGTATGTAGTACCTGCTTTTTTTTCTTTTTTATTGTATTTTACACTTTGACATTTGGCACCATGTGCAGACTTTAATTCAAGTGGAAAAGTTTGTACCTTCTGCACAGCCAGACAAGAGCCAGCATCACTTTCTCACAAGCCTTTTTTTTAAACTCTGCTAGGGGTGTAGAAGATCTAATAGTCTTTTGACTGTGGCTACATGCAAGTATAAGCTGCTCTCTCTGAAGTTAGACCATGTAATTTTACAGACAGGAAAGGGAATTTGGCAAGGCTCTGCTCCTGCAAGAAGGCCCTACTTTCATCTCAGTTATATTTGTCCTACTTTCCTTCCTTCACATTGAGGAATCTTAAACATAAGAAAAATAGCATATATACAGTAAAAAAAAAAAAAGACACACCTACACTTGTTATCTTGCTCAGAGTGAATGCAGAGTTAATAATGAGAATGGAACTTCATGTTTATTCATGTTATTTCAGTCCTTTAACAGTTGTAAAAGTGGCAGTAGGCTCTTATGTTCAGTGGATCAGCCAAAGCATGACTTTGCTGCTATTACATAAAAAAAAATAGTAACATACAGAAACCAGAAGAAGGGTCTGTATGCTCAAAACTTGTTTTCCCACCTGTCAACTCTACTAGCATAAGATATTTCCTCTCCTAGCACGAGGAGCAGCTTGCTTTCATAAGAATTCTTCCATTAGGTTGAATCCTATTTGAACAAATACATAGTGCAACGTGTATCTCTACTTCAGAATCCCAGTGCTTGTAATGAGAACTTGATTGTTTTGCTAAAAGTAATTTCAGTAGCAGCTTTTGGTGATAGGACTTCATATTTAATTTCTACTCTTCTGTTAATCTTCTCCCTTCAAATGCACCAGTATTTCATTCCTAGTTTAAGACATCTTGCACTGTTAGGCAATCAGTGAGCATCTCAAATCTGTTTTTATTAATTCTGTCTTCATATCCATGTGAAAAATCTAATGCTGCAAAATTTTATGTAATTCGTTTTTATATAATTTTGGTATATTCCTTTGCCTTTAGTTTTATCCCTGCACTTACATACCAAAATATGTCAGCAGCTTATTCAAGAATGTCAGAAGATAGGCATATTTTATACATAGATGCATATGTCAGCATAGCACACTCCTTCAGAAATCTTTTGCAGTCAGACTACATCATGTCATAGACTTCTTAATTTAAAAAGTGTTTGCTCTTTTACAGTATGTTGGGAGGTTCCTGCCTTTTGGCTCATGGGAATACCAGTATATAAAGCAAAAGAACAAATACAAATTTCATCCCAGTGCCTCTGCACTGCATAATAAGTGTGATTTCCCAAACACAGCCTTTTTTTTTTTTTTTTTTAATTCAGCTACATGTTATGAAGAAACAAGAAACTTTATAAATGTCTTTTTCAGGAGGATGGTGTAAATGTTCATCTAACATTGCAGTTCAATAGCTTTCTCTTAAATTTATTTTTCTAACACATCTTGCAAAATAAATCTTTCTTAGAGGTGCTGCTGCAAATATTCAGGAGCATTATAGTCTTTGCAAATAATAGAAGTTATTATCTGTCCTCTGATAGATGTTTTGTACTTAGTTATTGAGCTTTTCAAAGCTTTGTTTGCTCAGTGTAACAGTAGAGGAGAAAAGCGTGTTTTTTACAATAAGCTATTTCCTTATTTCTGTGTTTGTTTGAAGGGGAATTTTTACTGTGTTTGTCCCAGTGATTTTGGTCACATTTCTCAGAATGATTTTTGGATATTTCCGCTCCATGTTAAAATCAAAACACATAAAAAACTATCTGGTTTTCCTGGTTTGGCTGTTCTCCATTTTGTAAAATTCAGGCATCTTTAGGAATACTTGGAAATAGCACCCAAAACCAAGATCCCTCAAAATCAGTTCTGGTAATCTTCATCTGGATTTAACCTGAATCTGCATCCGCGTATGTGAACGTGGTGGTTGCTGTTTTACTCTCATACTCCTGTACAGTCCTGATCCTTAGTTCTGTGGCATTCCATCATTGGAATTTGGAAATGGGAAAGTATCTGCTTCAGAGAAACAGTGAGGGATCATTGCTCCAAGGAGAGGGAGCTCATTTACCAACCCATCGCTGCATGATGAACCCAGCCAGCAGTGTATGTGAAACAATGGGATGCTCACCCTTCACTTTCCTGGGTAATTGTTCATAGTAGCTGGAACACCAATGAGCTTTTCCTCTATACTTTGGTATCCCTAAATAAGTTTCTTCTCACAAAGAAACATGCACCAATACACCTCCTGACTCCATCCCTTTTCTCATCCCAGCAGTGGCTATTTTCAGGATGCGGTATTTTCTTCTCATTCTCATTTCTCGTATCTTGTTTTTCTTATTTTGAGTGATTTGCGGAGTAAAGATTTTCATGCTTTTTGTTCACCACATCTATATTAGTAACAACGTTCTCAGTATGCTGAGCCTTTGCAAAAAGATACTGGAAATGAAGGTTAATGCAAAATTTGTAACCATGCAGGTTGACTTGCTGGATGTGTATAGTTTTAAAAGCTCAAGCCCCTTGGATCTGCAGTTTCATCTTTAGGTAATTCTATCAAGGAGAGATTTATAACCTCCATCTCTCATGCCTGGTCACCATATGTTGTTCCTTCAAAGAATGTTGACTTCCTTGTTTTCCTCTTCATTTACTCTCTCTGCATTTTTCTCCTCTGTGGTAAAAGGGAATTAAAACAATTGGTATCCAAAAAAGAGAAACAAAACAAAACAAAAACACAGTGTGGTGAGAGTTATTTCCCATTTCAGCTTTTGGTTATTTAGTCTCCAGAATCTCCGGAAAAGGGAGAAAATCTTCTGAATTTCTTCTTGCAATTTAGTTTATCTTTTCACTTGCCCCTGCTATAGCCTTTTCCTTTTAGTGGTTTTGTTATGTCTTGATCGTTGTTCCTGTGAACTGCCGCACAGCCTGCCTGGGTCGGTGCTGACACAGAGGACAGCGCTGTGCAATATTGCACGACAAATATATACTGTACTTTGGGGTTTTGGATTTTTGAAATATGTGCCACATTAAATGAAATAACCGTAACATTGCTGGCTTAGATGGGCCAATTTATTGGTCCTAGCCATTCCTTTCATGCAGAGCAGCAGGATCCTGGTTTTCTGTGTGATTGTTTCTGTAGTAAAAATATAGTTTCCGGTTTAGCGAGCCAGCAATTCCTTCTCAGTAAAAATATTCAATAAATAAATGTCAAAGTTTCCAGTATATCCTCATTACTCTGCTTCACTTGTATGTAATTGAAAATGGGAAGAAGGTGCTGTTTGATTTGGCAATCATCCAGCTCTTTTTTTTTCTTCTTTTTCTTTTTTTGATAACCTACGTTTTGGGACAAAGCTGTACGCCAGGGAAAGGGATTATTGCCTTATAAAATCCTGCAGCCCACTGACTGTTCCTTAATTACACGTTAAAGCAATTAATAAAATTACCTGTATGAAACCAAATCACCAGATTTATTTTGGATTTGGTATCTTAACGTGGGTCGTTCTTACTGGACAATGTGGAAGAGAAGAAACTTTGTATGATCTGCCACAATATATTTTATTGGTAACTTTCTGCAGGCATTCTTGGTGTAAAACATCGAGCTAGAAGTTACGGTCTGAGCAGGACTGGTTTTCTTTCCTACTAATGCTCCTTCCATAGGACCTCATCTTGCACTGACACTGTTCCAAACATCAGGAATGTTTGGAGAGTGTTTAGCAAAGCAGTGATACCAGCAAAGAAAAAATAATGTATGACAAAAATGAGGTGGGCGTGGTGGTGATGTTCTGTTAGATGGAGCGGCTTAAATGCTCAGCAGCGCGTGGTGCTGGAGCATGTACACGTGTCAACACCCCAGTGTGTGGGGTGTGTGCATCTTTGTGAGTTTTTAGTGCTGTGTGTAGTGTCCCGTATGCGTGATGTGCATCCAGCCTCTTTCCCTTTGTACCCCATCAGGTTGTACACATGCTCTTGTGCATGTCACCTTGTCTTATTTATTAGGGCCGCGTAGTCCTCTACAGTAGGTAATGGTATTTTAACAATATGTTGCTTCCCTTTAGCAAGACCACTGGTGTCTTTTCCTATGTAAGAGAGATGCTGCCCCCCATTTGAGCAGAACTACCCCTCTGAGAGAAGCTGGCACCTCTTCCAGCAATACCTTCTTGGTAAGAAGTTGCTGACCAGAGCTCTCACTTTTGAGAACACCCATAGTGCAGAGACCTGCTCAAGTTTTCTGCTGACGGAAAAGGTGAGATGGGGCCATTTTCTTTTCTGGATCAGGCTGTCTCTGGTGTAATTTTGTGTAGCTCCACTTATTTCAGTGGACGTGCTTCAGTTGATGACCTGATCCTCTATTCCTCTTCCAAAGCATTACTTGTCAGGTCACGGACTGAAATTAATACAAGTGTTCTACTTGATTTCCATATTTTCAAAAGCAAGAACCAAGTGAAAGATCAGGGAGGGGATAGTTATTTCCTTAGAAATGGAAATAACTTGGGAAATCAAAAGAGGAAATAAAATGACTTCTCCCTGTTGAGTTAGGGAATATTGCCTTCCCACATCTCATTAAAAATTTAAAGCACTCTTGTTTTTGAGCAGGGTGAATTAGTAATTAAGTGCTATAATCAACTTGTGTAAACATAATATTGAAGGAGAGTAGCAAATTAATCATTTTGTTGGCTTGTCTTACCCAATTAATGCACCTTTTACTAAAGGCCTTCCTGTCCTGTTGGGATGTTTTTTTCTTCTATTCCCTTAGAGTATTCTGGAAATGCAGAGGAAGGAGGTGGTTGTTTTTAGGTACCACAGCGTACGCAAGGAGTGTGTTAAGGTGCTGTGATCTTTCATTCCTTTTCTTCAAAAGTTCTTCATTTGTACAAGTATAGGTAGAGTCCATGGTACAATGGAGGCCATCCTTGGGCAAGGCTTGGAGACAGCTTTTGCTTTTCTTTGTAGTGTATTGGCTGGGTACGGCATCTTTATTTAAATAATTCTTTCACTTTCCTTCTTGGATAAGTATATCATCAGTCTCTATTGAAAGGACGTGCTCCATAAAAAAATTACCCTAAATTTCAGTGCATAACTCATATACCTATTGTTAGAGACAGTATTCTGGTGGTGAAAACAGCTGAGTCTTCACAGTCCATTCATTTCGTGTGTTCTCACTTCTGACTGTCAGCAAAGTTATCAAGCAATGTCAGGGACAGTTTGTGATGTGGACTGTGCTGCTTGCTGAGAACCAAGCTGTTTTCTGAACGAACAGCTGAGATGTCCAATGACTTGGGGGTATATTTTCAGCCAGGGTTGGACTCAAAGCAGTGACTCAGCAGTAGAAACCTATCCCTTTACCTCTTTCCATGGTGTTTTGACACTGAAATACATCTTTGCCTAATTGACAGGTTGTTTTTTGTTTTGGTTTGGTTTTTGTTTTGCTTGCATAAATAAGTAGGTTCAATACATCATGTATGAAACCACCAAGATACTGGCAATGCCTCTGGCTTTTGTATAGAGTCAGCTGCCTTCTTACCAGAAATCTTTAGAGAAATATAGATGAGAGAAAAAAAATTAAAAGGCGGTGATTTGATGGCCACTGTCCAGTTCCTTGTGGCCTAGTGTTTATGGTACAAAGAGTGCCTTTTTAGTTAGCATATTTTGGCCTTACTGTCAGAAGTCTTAGCACTAAGGGTAAAAAAATGGATGAATCAGGACTCTTTTTTTGCCCTAAGGATTATCCTTTTGTATTAAAGCTGAGAAATTTAAATGCTTGTCTCTCTCTGCCAAGCACACAATGAGCTTTCAATCAGTTTGAGAATATTTAGTGTATTTTTTTTTTCACTTTTTGAAAGCCACAATAAATATATGAAAACATTTTTACTTTCCTTCAGCTGAATTCAGTGGGCACTATTCACATATGTGTGGAAATCCTCTCGTGGTGGGAGTTAGGTCACACATACAAGCACCACCACTTAGAGAGTCAAACAGCTGAGATGTGGCCGTAGCTGATAGCAGGATGCTTTCACAAAAGTGCTAAGAAAAGTACCCTCTGTCTTGTTGCTGTTTACTGACATGTGATACTGGTTGACATCTGTTGCCCTTCTCATTTGAGGACTGTTTGCTTTACTGACTTTAACATTTCCACATTGCTATGCTGTTGAAGTGCAGATACACAAATCTCCTTGGAGTCCCCAAGGTCCTTTTATGAGAAGCAGAGCTGCCATCATTTGATATCATCCTGCTGGCTGCTTTTTATATTGGAGTTGAGAGAAATAATTCTGTTGCTGTTAAATGTTCTTGGTGGAGTGCTATGTCTATTGCTATATGTTGTCATACATTTGATGTATTATCAGATTAGTACATGCCGTTATGGTAGTGTTTGGTTCATTGTCACGTTAGATGATTTGTAGTCATTTTATATCACTTGAAATTATTACAGGTAAAAACTTGTCTAAGAAAATGTCAAAGTTTGTAGTAGCAGGTCATACAGCTACTAAAATGACAGATGATAGTAGTCCATAATCATAATGCAATATTCTCAGTTAATGTAAATCAGCGTTGCTCCAGGACTGCAGGGGACTGACACCAGTTTACTCCAGTGCCCTGATCCAATCAAGCACTTAGGTACATCATTTAACTTTCAAGTAGGCCAGAAGTTCAGCTGAAGACAAGCAGGACTGCCCATCTGCTGAAGTACTTCACTGGATCGGAGCCCAAACAGGAATCTGACACACAGTTCACTTGCAGATGACACATCTTGAAATGATAAAGGCTATTATGGCTCTTGCAATTGGCTCATATTATTACCCATTCAGAAATGACTTGTGGATGCTATAGGTAATAGTATACAAAGGCAGTGTCTTTTGTTCAGTGCTGTCCTTTCTGTGCAAACTTAGCATGCTCCAATTTAAATGTCATCCAGTGCACAAATGTTCAGATTTGGAATTTCTCAGTAACTTTAATGACAAGGAAAGGCAGCTGCAGTAAGTCTGTGTGATACGTGGACTACAACAGAGCTGTACCCATTTACATTAGCTGAGTATCTGGCACAGAACTACTGAAGTTGGAGGCAACAATCTCAGAAATCTAATACTTAAAGATATGGCCATATTATTTTTCTAAAAGTGAGTAATGAAATACCGTGCTAATGAAATGACATGAAGTGTGGCCTTCCATGTGGGCATCAGTGAAAGTCATTGTGTTGGCATATCAGTGTGACTTATCTGTTTATTAATTCTGTCTGAGAACGGTGATAAAGATTTTATTACTTATTCTTAAATTTATGAGGGTGGACTGAAAAGGCACCTCAATGATGCTTGAACGACCCAAGAAATCTGTTTAGTTTTCTGTGTTTATGTTGAAGATGCAGTCAGGTTTGCACATTGGTGTCCTTCCACTGACTTCACCTGACTTTTACATCTTGCTTGTGCATGCCTGCTGACCATGTTAGAAGCAGCCATATGTATGTAAATAAAATCTGTTCTGTGGGCTCAGCACTTAGATTGTCATGCCTTTTAGCTTTTAATAAACTCACATCAGCTGATGTTGGCAAAGAATAGGAGGCAGCGTTTTGTTAATCTGCAGCAATTGAGACTCTTACTTGACCAGGAGTATTCTTCTCATCTGTCAGTAAACCCAAGACCTGGCAAACAGGAGAAGATATGCTGACTAGAATAGTTCAGATTCTGCTGTTGCACATTTATGGAACAAGCCCCGATATGACCATGGCTGTGGAGTTTATGTACAATTAGTTGATATTTTTTTTTCAAGCAGACTAAGACTGAACAGCTTGTAGAACAAATTGTGTTTTTAATATTGCTACCTTAACGTTATTCTAGCTTGCTGGCCTTGTCTTGAGGAAAACCATAAATATGAGGAAGCCATAAATGTGTCTTTATAGTAGACAGATGCTTTCTGTAAAACCTACAGTGATCCATCTCCTTTCTATTTTAAGGCCAGGTTTTACCCACATGCTCAAAAACATGGCTGAAGTCATTTGGACCTTGGACTCCCCTTCTGTCCAGGCCATGTAGGCAGGGAAGAGCGTGATAGCAATATTTTATGGGAGGTTTGAGTACAAAGGAGGATACCATGCATCCTTTGTAACTGTCAGTGGCCAGCAAGGTCCTTTTCAGAGTGTCTTGCTTAAATAATGTTTGAGATGTCAAACAAGTTAAAGTCTCCATGCCCTCACCTCTTCAATAGCTGAGCAGAACAACCTTCAAGTTATGCACTAGAGAATTGGAAACTCAATCTGGCTACATTGTGAGATTAATTTTCCATCTGGGATTTGCACTCTTGCTATGTCAGCGCAGGGGATCAGACTGTTCTGCAGCAAAGCACGAGCATGTAGAGTCAGTGCACTGGCTGTCTGAAGAGCTCGTGGTCTTTTTATGGTAAAGTTTTGAAGAATGTCTTGATCACTTACTTACGGGATTTGATGCCAGTAGGTTGTATCACCTGGACATACTTTTGCCATACTATATCTGATGGTTTTTTACCATATAAGTACTACCTCATCCTTTCTACTAAAGGTGCCTAGAGGGTTTTGTTTCTCAAAATTTGCTCGATCAATGTAGCTTAATAAGACTCTTACCATCTAAACATTTCCAATGCATTTCATTTCACTGTGGTTTATGTTAAATAGATATTTCTTTATTCTCTTTTATATAATCATGGATTGGAAGTGTTAGAGATCCCATAAGCCCTATTAGTTTTATTAGCAAGAAAAGCCAGTTGCTTTATTAGCATACTGGCATCCCTCATCTTCAGCGTTGGAATCCAGCTCTTATTCTCCTTTCTTTGTCTTGCTAAGTCATAGGTTCTTGCTTCCTTGATTTCTTAGATATAGACGTAGATCACTCCCAACCCTTGCTTGCTTTTGTGTTCTGAAGCAACTTTTCACACCCACAGTGCTTAAATATTTTTAATGCACAATTTAATACTGGAAATTGGACAGTGACCCATAGAGAGAATTCAGATAAAATTGCTGTATGGTTCTGATTTGTTTTTATTGGGACAAGTGTCCACGTAGCGATTAGCAGACCATAATTGTCACTCTTGAAGGAAATATAAGCAGAAAGGCTAACCACTAACTGGGCATAGAAAAGCATAACTTGCAGATTTTTGCACAAAGATATTCCTCCAGGTTAGGGTTGAAAAACACCAGGGGACCATGAATAAGGAGGAGCGCTGTGCCCGTATCTTGCTGTGCCTTATGGGAGTGGATAAGCAGCAAAAATGAGTTGCGTTGTTATCTTTCACAAGTGCAGTTTTCAGCTAAGAATAATTTATAGGGAATATACTTCATGTGTAATAGTCCTAGGGGTTGCATTCCCCTGAACATTACTAACCTTCAGTACATGATGTTTTTGACCCACGTAGGGCCTGTTTGTGTGGGAACCTTCTAAAAGTTGTTGTTTTTCACACAGCTTCCAGATAGCCCTTTACCAGGCAGAGATCTCAGGAAGGAGCGTGGGTGTGGAAGGGCTGAGGGGAGCACCTTGCTTTGCCGAGGAACGGAGTAAAGTGACGTGGCAGTGCAGGCTGAGGAACGGTTACATCTCACCTGCACAGCTGTGTTGCTTCTTCTGGAGTTCTGGAAGCAGAACTGTCCCTAGGGGACCTTCCAAAGCAAAACACTCTGGGAAAGAAAAACGACTTCTAATCAGTATTTTTTTTCTCCGAAGAATCTCTCCAGGACAAGAATGTGTATGGAGGGCCATACTGTCACCCAGCCCAACCTCTCCCTCCTGAAACTGGGGGCTGAAGAATGATAGTGTGTTGCATTTGGAAGGTCCTTCATTGCCCAGCCCTGTAGCTCACAACTATGTTAAACTCCTTGGATATATTCAGCAAAGTATTTCTGAGTCTAGCAGCCTCGTGTCAGACTCCTTTTGCTTTCAAAACGTCTGGTAAGAATTTTTGCAAAATTTTCCCAGATTGGCTTCTCCCTGTCTGTTGTCATTAAATAGTTGAGGTATTGAATCCTGTATCTTTAGACTGGACTGGGGGAAACTGTGTTTGAGCGTCCTACAGCTGATAAATTGGATGTGTTAGCCTCGAGGATGGAAGCTGGCACTTAGCTTAGGTGAAAGAGATGAGTAATGGCCCTAAAGATGCTAAGCTGTTTGAAGCTCTTCTAATAAATGGGGTCTTTTTGTGATGAGCTATCCTCACTTTCTTTGACTGTTTGGTATAAAAGCTTTGTATATACAAGCACATTACTCACTATTTACTGGCTGTGGTTGTAAGGCTGTTTAATTTTGCAATGGTCCCATCTAAGGGATGATTCTTGTACTGCATGGAAGGGAGACGAGGCAAGCTTTGCTTTTCGTTTTGTTTGTGTGACTCTGCCCCCATGGAAACACCGTGTAGCCAGCACATTTGCCATAGGACACAAAATGCCAAACTTGCGGCTTTCTGGATGGGGAAGTTCCACTCATCCCAGAGAAGACCCAGGGGACAGGCATGGAAAGAGACTAAAGGAAACATGAGAAAGAATGTAGTTATGGTGGAGAATGGGGCTTTTTGGGTATAAAATACCCAGTATCCCTACCATCTCCCTCTGCCTACATCCCTATTCCCACTCTGATTTTTTTTTCCCTGTTGTGTTCTTGCCAGCTTCTTGTTTGTGCCTCTCTTTTTTTTTTTCTTTTCACTTTTTTGCTTTTCTCATCTGTTGATTCTTCTTCTCCTATTTTATATTGTTCCTATTCTGTTCTCTCTTACTTTCTCTACTCTTTCCATATCTTAGCCCCATGCCCACATCCTCACATAGCAAAAAGCAAAGAGGAAGGGAAGGTTTGGGGCTCATTCAGTGTGCTCGTTCCTCAGGTCTGCTCTCAAGGCCTGTAGTACTTCGGTTAAGCATTGTGGTGCATTTTGCTTTTTTTATGGGTACAGCGTATCCATATAGCACTGATTAGGGTATGCCAGTGTTCTTGGACTGGAAGAGGAAAGATTTATGGTGGCATTGATTGCAGTGCTAAAATAAACTGCCCTCCCTTAGCCAGAGGAATACGAGTTTGGAAATGCCAGCGTTTTATACACAAAATGAAGGACACTGGTTAGGGAAGCCAGCTGCCTAGGTTAGCTGTTCAAGATCTGAAAATGGCAAGTCTTTAAAAGCAAAGAGCCAGAAAAAGTCATTTATATTAAAACAAACTCTGTCATGAGTCATTTGCCTTCTTTTTCTCTTACACACAGAGTTTGTCTCAGACCTTCTAAGGCCTGAGTAACATCTGATACTCTTTAGGCTGAGCTGGCTCTAATAGGAGCGGGCTCCTGCTTCCAGTTACAGTGTACCACTTACCAGTCACAGCGTACCACGTAGAGGTCTTATTTAATGTGGGTCTTGTGTTTACAGGCTATAACTATTACTTTTTTGGTCATTTTTATGGTAATAGAAAAGATTGTTTGCCAGTGATTCAGTCCCAGCCATACTGATGAATGGGTTGGTGTCTCGAGCAGCGGGAGCAAAGAGTGGCCTGAGAGGGGCTTTTACTTTTTGCCTTGTTCATTTTTCTCCTGCAGCTTCAGCCATGCCCCAGGGTCACAAAAAGCTGGTCACTGTGGATGGTGTGGGAGTGGAGAGCTTGAACACATGTGGAGCAGAGTTTGTTCCCCAAGGGCTAGGGTGTAACTTCGCAACACACTCTGATTAGGGAACATCACGTAGTACGTCTCCCTATAGGAAAATGAGAGGGAGCCACATGAAGCTGAGAACTGTAATCAGCACCTCCTTTGCCTTCTGGAAAGAGATTCATCTCCTTTTCACGGGGCAGCACTTGGCCAGTTTCTCAGGTCAACACAGACAGGTATGGATGCAGGTGCCTGGCAATTCCTCCTTTACCACTACCTTATTCTAACCATATCACTGAGCGTTGCTTTACAACTCTCACACAGCTTGCATATGAGCTGTGTGTGGTTTTTCTCCCCTTTTACTTTAGAAGAGACGACACCAAAGCATACACTATCTGAAAAACACAGCCTCTCCCTTTTCTTCTTCCCCTCCCCTCTGTTCCCATGTTTTGGTTCAAATATTTTACCAGGTACTACAGGTGGGAAAATAGGTTAACTGCAGCTAGAAAATACGAAAGGTGTATGAGTCTTTCACGTTTAGTTAACTGCTTGTGCCAAGGCCCACACAGACCTGGGAGGGGAAGTTGAAACCCTGCCAAATGTCAGAAAAGCTTTGTCCCACTTAAAAGTTTACAGGGAAAGTGTTTGAGCATCCCCAGCTTGCTTGGGAAAGGATAACCTTCCAGCCCACTGCTAAAAGTGACCTCACCTTAATTAAGCAGCATGACTCTTGTTCCCCCTAGTGGCTAATTACACAGGATCTGTTTCACATGAGCATTTCATTTGGCTGCCTTTAAACTTTACTGCCTAAATTTTCCTCCCATACACATTTTTGCTGTATTTTGTAACTTTCTTAATTTGTCCTAATGTGGGCAGTTGCAATTTTTTTGATGGTGACTTCAGGAAGCAGGCAAATATGCAGTGGATAATACTTTATATCTGCAACACAGGAATAGGATTTAGGGATGGAGAGGAGAGTTTCTGTACATTTTCTACCCAAGTGTGCCTGACTTTTTCTGCAGCATTAGCAGTAAGGGTTAAAGAAGAAGGGCTTTTCTGTGTTTATCAGCATCCCAGTTCATATTGTAACTCCTTAAGTATGAGCAGATACCAATGTCCAGAAATGTTAAAACACCTCAAATCTGCAGACTTGTTTAATGTCTTAGAGATAAGAAATGGATTGCTTTATGGATCAAACAAATACCATATAAACTGTAGCATAGTATTTCTTACCGACAGGGGAAAAAAGAGCTGTGTTTGCCAATGTAATTCCTATTAGCAGCCTGGTAGTAGGAGATAATACATATGCTGAGTGAAGTTCTGTTATCAGCTGTACTACTTCAAATGTAACATAGACCACTGTAGTACCAAGTTCTTCTGAGTTTACTTTGGTGTAAATAAGAGCAGAATTTTGTGAATGAGCAAACAATAGATGTTACCTGACTTGAGAATCAGAGAACGTGGGTTTATTCCCAGCTTTGCCACTGATTCTGTCTCTGGCTTTGGGCAAATTGTTTGACTTTTTCCTTTATTCAGCTGATTTGTGAAGTAGACCTAGTAATGTTTAAGTACATTATAGGCTAGCTTTATAGTAACATTAAAGGTGATAGAATGAAAAGTGCAAAGAGTGGTGGTGTTAATGATACTGCTCTGGTGGATTAAAAGAAGTAAGAGTGGAAAGGTGAGTAGATGCTGACCCACTTGCACTTAATCAGAAAATCTTTTGACTTCACTGGAAAACAAAAGCTTACATTAGAACTGTAACTAGTTTATTATATGTGGTAATTTTCATTGCTAATATATAATATGAAAGATGGCTCATACAGTGTGGCATGAATACCACTCAGAAGTTTGTATCAGGTTTTAATATTAATATTTACAGCATTCATGACCTTTAAAGGTTGTGTTATACATCTATGATGAAATGCACTTCATATGCAAAACTCTTGTTTAAAGTAAATATTTAGGTAGGAAAGGGAGACCACATCCTTTAAAGCACAAATTTGGTCACAGCTTGTAATGGCAATTCCTCAGAAACAGCAAAGGCTAATTCAAGGTCAGCATTTTCATTCACAGGCTTGTAGCTTTAGGCATCTAAAGCTGTATCCTACAAGAAACTGAGAGAGTGGATGTTCCTTTTGCTCAGGGATTGAGCCTTCCCAACTGCAGTTAAAGTTATTTGCTGAAGACTTGTGAAAATCAGATGTTAGCCTTTTTTGACTGCAGGATTAGCACAAAGAGCAGATGCATCTTGTACTGTTGAACATTTGTGATTTGTCTCTGAAATTGGTTTGTGGCAGGCCAGTAGTCCAATGAATGTAATGTAAAACAGGATAAGACTTTTATTTTTTAACCTGTATCCTTTTTCTTGCGTGTCTGGGTTGTATTTTTTTATTATTATTATTTTAATTAAGTTACTGAGTTGTAGAACGGCCTGCATTCCTTCTGTTCCTGTAAAACTGAAACGACTGACAGCTTTGCAGGCTCACAAGGTCCCATTTGTTGGAAGAAGAGGGGGTAGGATGGGGTTCTACCAAACTTCTCACATTTTATATATAGAGAAGATTGGTGAGCATAAGACAACAGCTTCTTTTCAAGCACTTTGTTACTGACCTAATCTGGTTTTACATCTTCACAAATTATTCTAAAACCAGAAACCAAGCCAGAGTAGAACAATGGGCTGTTGCACTTACAAAAGTTCTACAGTAAAATTAAGACTTCCATCAGACAAAAGTAACATAATTTCCCTCCCCCCATTCTAGACTTGTCACAGCCAAAGAAATACCTTTGAACAAAAACTATTTTTTTTTAATATTTGCTGTATTAAGCAATTTCCAAAGTACAAAATTGCTGCTAATGGAAAAGTAAAACAAAACTGGGATTTTGAGCTGGTGCGGTGTTCGTGCAAGTAATTAGCCTCTACAAAAGGAGCATTCATCTTGCAATGACAGATAAGCGCAAGGATAGGATTGAAAACTGTAAATATGTTAGCACTTTAAGCGAGAGCACAGCTTCAGCACTTGTTACTCCCATCAGCTGCTGTAAACAACGTGGATCTTTGAAACGATCTCTGCTGAGATCTCAGCACAGTAGATAATGATATAGTTGTTCACTTTTGCTTCTCCTGTTTTGTTTTTTTCTTGCAGAAAGTACTTTCTGCAAAGAATAGGCCTGTGATACTGCCAGCACACACGCTTATCTCTCCTCATGAGGAGACCCCGTGAGGCCTGCAGGACCCTGGGGGGAGTAAAGGACGAGCCCGCAGAGCTGGGCTCTGCCTGTCCCGATTTATGCACAGGCAAGGAACAGAATGTGCAGCTGCAGTGCAGCTTGTCCTGTCGTGGTTCCGCCTCTACCCGAGCCTAGGAAAGGCTCCCTGAGGTCACCCAGGCTCAGCTCACAGTTAGGACGTTTCTTCAAATACAGTTTTGAAGGAGTCTGTTCAGGTGGTGGGAACAACTTCGCTTGTGTAGCTTTGCAAAGGGTTAACAGCTTCAGAGCAGGAAAAACGGAGTGTTTCATGTTGTGAGAACTGCGTACAATAGGAATTAATTTGAAACCAATAAATCCACTTAGCAAAGGGCACCGTAAAAAGCTTGCATACCAGGATAACTTTTAAACATTTGGTGACCTCGCTGAGGTTCTGCTTGGTGACCTACAAGTGAAAAGCTCTATGAGCCATCTGAGCCTCTGCTATTCATCTCTTCTCTCAGCTTGCTGTCTTCAACTAAAAGGCCAGATCCTCAGCAGCAGGAGTTGACTCAATTCTTAGCATCAGCTGAATTGTAAAGCACAAAGTGTTTTTTCTTCAGTTGTGCCTTACACTGGTTAGATTTCCCGCCTGAGTGTTTGATGTTAATCTGGTGGTGTTACCGATTCCCATGGAATATATGAGAAACTGAGGTGCAGAAGGCTTGTGTGACTTTTCCAAGATTAAAAGCCAGGAGCTGATGATCCTACTGCCCTCCTTACAGTCACAGCAGTGCGCTAGGAGGAGCTTTCCCCCATACGCACTTCAGGAGCAGCGGGTTAGAAATTTCTCATTAAAGTGAGAGAAGGGGCAAGATTTGCCTGGAAATAGGAACCCCGAGGTGCAGATAACTGGGGGCTTCTTACAAAACAGGACATGTGGGGGGACAGCAGAGAGCCCCATAAACGCAGAATGGTGACCAGCTGGGTGTTGTAGGGTGAGAATGCCCCTCTGGGGGATTCAGCGTTGTTTGTTTGGCCTGGAGATATAGGGACAGCTTCTAAACAAGCTCACCAATCCCCTCACCTAGCCAAAATCGGGGGGGAGGGAAGGTAGGGTCTGTCTAGCATACTCTTCTCTGCACGATCTCAACTTTAAAGATAACCCCCGGGGCAGGATGGTGCTATATTAGATCTCGGGCTGTGAGCCAGCCAGACTCTGCTGCCTCTCGATGAGTCACTCGCTAACACGCTAACTGCACTTTTAATTCCAACTGGTGTGTTTTCAGACACAACCAGCTATTGTTTGGGGCACAGTCAAGTATAAAATCTGCTCTTTTTCTATTTGCCAAATGAATACAAATGCTTTCTTAGAAGGTCTCCTAAGGAAAAAGATGCCTCAGATACCTTTAAACGTTCCTGCTGGCAATGCTGGGTGGCAGGTTTAGATTTGCTCGCTAAAAGAGGTTAAGTAACATTACTGCAGTCAAAAGCTCTTTATGGCAATGGTGCAGAAGGGGATTAATAGCCCTTGGTTTTGGGTTTGTGCAGAAAAATGCCAGGCTTGACAGATAGCTGGGGTAGTGATGAGGGTAACTTTTGACACTCACAAGAATGGCTTCTTCCCAATGCACTCACGTGAGTTGGTGCCTACAGGTTTTTTCTGTGCAACAAATGTAATTGCAATACACAGAGGGGTTGTGTACTTAAAGGGGTTCCTACTTACAGAGAAGTTTTAATGATAGAGAACTATATTTGCCGTTTCCAAATGGTCTCCAAGAGATACAAGCCAATGTTTATAGGAGCAAGTGGATCGGAACTGAACAAGTTCACATATTGAAAAAGGAGCAGACCATAAGGAGTTTCCAAACACTTCAGTTTCATTTGAGAAAGGCTGATTTCAGACCTGCGATCTTAGGAATGTGTGGGATGTGTACTCCTGCCCTGCAACACCTACAGAGCAATTTGTGCTGTTTCTGAGCCATTCAGAGGCTTTCCCCTCCAGCTCTAGTTTGCCCAGTGGGCAGCCTTGTAAACAAATGGGAACCTTTCTGGTAAATGCTGGGGCAAGGAAAATGATGGGGGACACAGAAGCCAGAGTCCTGTGGGATGCTCGGAGAATGTCTGGAACCAACAGAGTGCTTGAGGAGGAATCTGGGAAGGAGTGGTGCAGGGAATAAGGGAGGGTCTGCCTGACCAACACCTGCATCTCTGCTGAAAACAGCCTGAAATAATTGGGACGGGCCTTCAGAACCGTGTGTAGGTTGCTGTGGTATATCTACGTGGTGTAGTACGTGGGCTGTCTCCCGTGTTTTCTTCCCGTATACCTCTTCTAATGTGACTATTGCAGTTTCCTCATATAAATCACTGAAGATCTGTATTTTCCATTAAGATCTAGAAATTAACCGAGACCCAAAGTGTGCCCAGGTAGCGTGCGCTCAGCCAAGAGGTCTTGAGGTTCATCATGTTTCGCAGAAGCATGCACATCACACAGGCTAGTACTGCTGGTCTGGGAGAAGAATGAGTTACGTGGCTGTTTGTGGCCCAGCAAATCCTCCTGTAATAGTCATAGTGACTCCGTGGCTGTATGGGAAGGAGCCCATCTGTGAGCTGGTGGCAGCTTGGTGCTCCTCAAACCAAGCTGAGCAGGTCTCTCAATTTTTTTCAGAGATTGTCAGGAAAGCACACTGCTGTTTGCATAGAGGATGTCCCTGAGCTCCCCCACTTCTTATCACCTGCCTGCTGGTATCCCACTGTTCAGGTTGGGATCCTCCCTTGCTGCTGTTAGAGCACATTTGGGGAACAGACTGGCTGTCCCATCCATCAGACCAGGCTTCCCTTGCTATCAGGAAGAGCTTTCTAAAATTTCCTAGCAATAAGTATCCAATATGTGGAGCAAAAGTGCCTTTTAGGAACAGCACTCCTCTTAGGGAACAGCTTGTGTTTGTTCACTTGATCCCTCAAGAAATGTTTATAGCCAGGGGCATGTAAGCTATAGCTTGAGTTTTACTGACAGAAGTGCAAGTAGCACTTGGTGAGTAACGTCTCATCTCGCACTGCCTCTGTTTTTCAGACCTAGAAAAGACAGGATGCCGCAGCTTTTAACAGAACCAGACAACACCTCAGCTGGTCAGTGGTGGAGCCTTGCTTCAGCTCTTGCTCAATTTAATCACCGGTAGTCTCTGATTTGGCAAAGAAAACCACTTTCTGGAGCAGCACGCTAGAAGCATCCTTGTCTGTAGCAATCATGGCAAGGAAACCAAATGCACTCTGCAGTAGGCAGTTACCTTCTCTGCGCTGTGCTTCACAAGGGGGAACGGCTCTGCGGTCCGGTTCTGAAGTCTTAGCAGATTTCTGGTTTCTTTATGTTTTACTTTCTGCGTGGTGCACTCTGGATATCCCTAAAATACCAGTTACCTGTTAAGTAATATTTTATTTTCCTGTTACAGGTAGAAGTCTGTAAGGTTACCAGAAAGGTTCTCTTCCTATTTTTGTGTAGTTCTGCTCTGCTTTAACATCTCAAGGTTCTAATGGTTTACAGGAGTGAAAGACTTTTTTTTTTTTTAAAGGACTTTTGGTTTTTTATGAGCCCATGACCAGAGTAATTTCCCAAGTACAGTCCAGATTGGGTAAAATGAAGCATATTTCTGAGATTTTTTTTATACTAAACCACACGTCAAATTAACTAGATAAAAATAATCCCAAATCAAAACTTGCAGCAGGGTTTTTCCTCATTAACCTCAGGTAGACACTGGAGCATGACAAAGAATATATTTGAAAGATGAGGGGAAAAAGGAAAGTCTCCTCAGAAGCTGTTTGAAAGATGCGAATGAATAATTAGATGAAGAATGAAATGATGCATATACTTTTGTTTTCTTGATGAAGTAGCCATAAAGCCAAGTGTAGTCAGAAATTGTTTTTATGACAAAATCCCGGCTAGATAACCCCCCAAATGCGAAAACTTACCAAGAGGGGAATGAATGAAGAGACGTGTGCAGATTAATTAGATCAAAAAAATGTTTTGACAGCATAAGTGAACATATGGAAAGAATTGAGAGAACCCGATCAAGTTCCCCATGTGTAAATGATGCCTTAGCCATAGCTCATAAAGCAAATACAGATGCAAAAAAAAAAAAAAAAAAAGAAAAGAAAAAGCAAAAGCCCCCTTTCCTATCCCCTCCCCCCCATAAACCCCAACCCATTGCCAGATGGCAAATAAAAGTCTGAACTAAGCAAGGAAAGCTGTGTGTGAAAAGAAATCAGCTGAATAAATCTGAGTTTTGCACCTTAAAGGAAGTGGTACAGTTCAACAAAATACTGTGTCAAATACACAGCCGAGTGTCAGGATATCCTGTGTGGATGCTTGGTCTTCAGCTTCTCTGTTTTACCTTCCCCTGTGCAAACGACTCCTCCTGCTTTCTGTCCAGCTCATTTCTTCTGTTCTGCGGTTCAGAGCAGAGCCGCACACCTGCCCTGCCTGCCCCAGATGTTTTCCCACCTAAAATTGAGCGTAAAGGCATTAGGACAGATAGCGCAAGCAGAGGGCGAGAAGGGAGCAAGAGAAGCAAAAGGACTTGCTCCAGGTTGTGCAGCAGAACAGCGCTCCCATCACCAGCAGCAATGAGTACGGGCAGGGCTGATTTAGCTCACGGCTCTGTGGCAGTCCCCTGCAGTAGGCTGTGAGGTAGGGATCCGATCTTTTACTCCCATGTGAGCTTCCTGTTCCACAGAGCTGCCTGTCAGCATAACGTTTCCAAGTCCAAGAAGCGGGTTAACTAGATGTCTTTTCTTGTGTGGTTTATATGGTCAAACCTTCTCGGTCTGTTGCGACAGTGATGCTGTGTATGGCTGATAAACCTGTTCCACCTCAAATGTACTGTCTGTGCTAACCAGTGGTGTAGTCAGGGAGCCTCCACTGCGGCGTCACAGCTGCCAGCAGTGGCATAGCCTCTGCGTGGTATATGGTATAGCCACATGGCGTAGCCCACGGTGTGGTGAGGAGGCAAAGTGTGCCCCAGGCTGTGGGGCATAGCCCGGTGGGCACCAGGCACAGCTCTGTGCTGCTCTGCTTGCATCCTGGCAGTATCTGCTAGCCGAATTTAAAGCTGTCGTGGCTCTTCATCCGCGGGCATTGTACAGTGGGCATAAACTTGATGAATAATCTATGCGAGCTCACGGCTGGGTGCGTGCGACTGAGCTGTGCCCCAGCTCTGGTGCAGACTGCGTGGATGTTGCCTGCAGACTGTTGATTCATGGCACCCGGTGCCAGCAAGCTGTGAAACTGGAACAGGAGCGAAACACTTGGGTTCTTTCCATTGCCCGGGTAAGCTGAAACCCATGCTAAGCTGACA
The DNA here is from genome assembly GCF_964034855.1 of Anser brachyrhynchus. NCBI lineage: Eukaryota > Metazoa > Chordata > Aves > Anseriformes > Anatidae > Anser > Anser brachyrhynchus. The sequence continues at coordinate 3,996,455 of NC_137702.1, read as the reverse complement.
AATCTGCATCCAAGTAGCTTTGGACATGAAGAGTTGCCAGCAGCAGAGACCTCACAAAGCAAACTGCTTAATTATTTGATAGTCAAAGGCAACTCGGGGGAGTGCAGAGTCAGATCAACAACAAAACAGCCTATATTTAGTAGCAGTGTGGCTGGAGCTTAGACCCAAACATAGTTTCCAGCTGATAGATGATGTGACAATCATAGCTGACCCTCATCCCATTCTAAATTTGGTCTGCAGAATAAGTAATTAATATCATCGCAAGCACGACAAGCCACCCTTCACAGCAGCTGCATTGCCACTGCTGCTCCTCTTATGGCTCTGTTGGCTGGCCAGCCTGGCCAAAGCACAAGCTGTGTGTGACACCGAGCTACGGTGGCCACGGTCTGTCCGACGGCCACGTCGTCGTTTAACGGGATCAGAGTAGGTGCTCTGGAGGTAGAGGTGGTGCCGTGGCCTCATCTGCACTTGCCTCGTCTGTTACGTGATCTCTCTTCTGTTTGTTCTTGTCTCCGATGCTAAGGAGTGAAAACCACCCTCCCACACTGCCGGGGAGGTCAAGTGATACGTACTTCAATCAGGCATGGAGGGCAGGAGTGGGACTGAGGCCGCCGTGTGCCACCCACGGTACAAAATTAGAGACAAACCTAGAGTTACAAGCTGCGTGCGCAAGCCAAATCAAGCCTGGAGGGAAACAATGGGCTCAGCCTATTTTAGGGAGAGGTAAATGAACCTTAAAAGAGTTAATTACATGTTGAAAATAACTTGGGGAATTTATTGCACTTTCTGTGCCCTGATTCAGTGCTTGAACCAGAAAACCACCTTGCCCCCATACTGAGGCCCCATCCAAGGGCTGTCCCATTGATCCTGTTGGCTGAAGTTGGAAGGTTTTTGGGGTGTAATAATGTTGTGCATCTGTGCTACCTGCCTGATTCCCCTCCACCACAGGAACAGTCTTTAATAAACAAATGCTTAACATTTTTCTCTTAAGATGGACCAATGCTGTTACCTAACATATGAGTAGATACGGGTCATGAGATTCAAAAGGCCAGTCATTCTTCATGGAAGACAGACTCTAATTAAAGTCCTGAGCTGATGTCCTGCTAGCTGCACCTCCACCCTTCCATCCTCTTCTTCTCCCTCCTTCACTGTAGACTCACAGACAGCAGCCCTCTCTCTCTGAGGTTTGATACTAATGCAGCCATCTATGCTGGAACAGAGCAAAAGGAAAATACAAGCTTGTGTGAAATTTTCCACCTTTTCACTAAATGAACAAGAGCCAAATTTTCACACTTTGGTCTTAGGTGTGAAATTTTTGCTCGGCCCTAGTATTTATCCATAATGTGTTTTAAAACTTGGCTCCCTCCATTCAGAATACCACAGAGAATTGAGTTACGGATTTTGGGCTTTGTGCATGCTGCCAAGGTCTGCCCCTATAACTCAAACAAATTTAAGGGAAGGGGGGGGGAAAGCCACTAGAAAAATATTGTATGTGGTCCATCACATGCTTTTTTCATGCAGTCATATACCTATGAAAAGTAATGTTCTGCTAGGGCTCTGTTACATAAATGAGTTCATGTAACTCCTGTAAGCATAGATAAGCTGAATTTTGCATCTCCATGCTATTGAGTAAGCAATCCCTAAATGAAAGCCTGTAAGAAGATAGCAGCCTTGCTTACAAATCTTGAAACACTTTGAAAGTATTTCTTGGACATCAGCATTTCAAGAAATCTATTTATTCCCTTCAAATCCAAGTAAGTCTGTGACTGGACTTCCTAAAAGGACATTAGCTAGCATCTGTTAGTCTCAGCTTGTGTGTGTAACGGAGATGGGTGAAGGAGTTCTTCACCGAAAGAAGAAAGTAAATTTTATTGCATATAAGATATTTACTGTACTTGTTATAAGGACTTAAAAGTGTTAAGAAGGTTGGTCTATTACTTTGAAGGTACTTACACCTGTCAAACTCTACAAATCAGAACAAATGTGGTGGGGAAGAGTGCTCCTAAATTTCAGTCTATTGTAAATGGGCCAACTTTTAAATTACTTTCCTCTGATGCTGCATCTGTGATAGCAGAGCTCTGCAAAAACGTGAGAGTCCAGACTGACCTGAGTGGGAGTCTGGATAATGTTGTCAAGGTAATAAAGGGGAAATTTGTATTTTAAAGCTCTCTGTGGTTCAGAAATTGAGACTGATCTCCTGTGCGAACACTCCTGCCATTCTCAAGAATGCCTGATGAAGCATGTTTGCTGGTTCAGCTTTCTCACCACTCTTGGCTCTAAGAATGGCAGCTTTTGATCACTTAGTTTGTATTACTACAATAAAAGTGAGTATAATTTCCTTCTTTTGCCTAAGTGCTAAGATGAGGTGAATTACCAACTTTGGCTTGGAAAGGAGAGCAAGCCATGCATCTCATTCCAGCTTGTTCCAAGACTCCTGAATTACTCCTGTTACAATTTCTGATCCAAAGCTGGTTTACAGCAGTTATTTTTCATCCTTGCCATCATTCCTAGATGAGTCATTCTTGGTGCAACAGAACCACGGCTGTCACTGGACAAGCTATAAACCAGCGTCACTCAGAGAGAAAACATGATGAATTTGCACTCGAGTACACCTCTTGGTTTTCGTATTGCCTAAAGATTCCTCCTCTAAGTAGCTGGTACGCTGTTTTTGTAACCAAAGCGTGGTGTGCCCGGGCAGTTTGGTGAGCTTTGATGTATGCTTTTATACGTGCAGGCCAAATGCTTTCAGCCACTGAAACTGTGCAGTCAAACTTTAGATGACAGATAGCTGTTTTTACTGTTAATAACTACACTAGTTATTAGAAGTCCTGACATTTCTTGGGATTTTCAGAATGAGTAATTGGGAAGAAAACAGCTGTGAAATCACATTTGTGCCTGAATGCCTCATCCATTTAACTTTGGATACAATTTTTAAAGTACCTAAGTAAAGCAGAAGCCTAAGTTCTGGAGGGGACTGATGTTCCCAGCTCATTAATTTCCGTGGGATTTAGTTACTTCTTCGGTTTATCTTAAACCTAAGGCTGATGTCTGTAAATCTGATTTTCTCATGTGATGTATGCTTTTGAGGGCCTACATCCCATTAATTTTCGGTAATACTCAGCTACATAAGTCTGTGAGTCTCTGTCAGAAATCAGACCTAAGGACCGTTCACAGGTAGGCTAATCTTCCTTGGCTCCCTCTGTAGTCCTGAGGGAGACGGGCGGCTCTTTTGGGATGTGCCAGATCGTGCCGGGTGCTCTGAGTCAGCCCTTCACTGGGGAATCAGAGGAGAGCTGTCCTCCCGTCTAAAGATAGCCCTTGTAACACCTGTGTGCTCCTGACGCCAGCCTGACGTGCTTTCCTGGTGTCTCCTGGCATGACAGAGGAGGTTGCTGCAGTGCGTCTCCCACGTAGTGTCAAAACCTTTTCCTTTCTCTTTCTTATTAAAGGGGCAAAGGTTGAAATTTCCAGGTTTTATATTCGGTGTCAGAACAGGGTTTCATCCCCCTAGAAGGCGGTGCTAGAGAACTGGGGACCCTCCTGTTTGCTCTACAGCTTGTAAGTCATGGGAAGGCTCTGTACTTCAGGGGGCTTTGTGATGGGCCAGCTTCCCAGCCCCACGGGCCATTTCTGCCCTGGGGCTGCCCTGGTGTCGTACCCCCTGCTCCAGCTCGTGCTCAAGAGCAGAATTCAGCCAGCAGCGCTGAGCGAATTGCTCCAAATGACAACGGCCCCTCCAGCCGGCTCACCCTGCCAGCAGCAGAACGGCACCTGGCTCTGACATACCGGCGGGCCTTGGAGGATTTGGTTCGCTGGGCCTCTGCCTTCAGTCCCGGGTAGGGTAATCCCGTTGGGCTAACTCTCCGTGGTGAGCAGAGTGTTTACTGGCTTCTATCTGTCTCAGCGTTGACACTCTAACAAAAGGTTAGGAATCATGAATGCATCCCTTTATTTCTGCTCCACAGTGCCTCTATTTTTTTCTGTGTAAACCCTTCACTTGCCTCTTGCCCAGCCTTTAGAAATGATGATCAAATGCGAACTTTCAGGGTTTATTTATAGCATAGCCTTTATGGAAAGAGAGAAAAGAAATGATTAAAAAGCAATTTTACAAAATATTTTGTTTTAAGAGAGAATTCATTGTGTTTAAATCACTGTATTCATTGTACTGTCTAGACTGGCAAACAAAGAAGATAGAGCATCATTCAAATTAAGATTGTGAAATTCTTGGTGACTGGAATTATGGATTTGGATGTTGACCCTCAAACAGACTATTTCTGAACAGCAGCATTATCATTTTGCTATATTTAAGGCTTTGTTAGGGACAGAACAGTGCACAAGGTTGATCTGATTCAGTAATACGATTCTTATGTTCCTTTGTTTCTGATTTCATTATAAATTCATATTTTTAATGTTCTGTTCCTCTTTGTCCCCAGAAAATTGTTGAAAAGAGTCTCCTCTGGGAATAAAGTATTTGTTCAAACGAACAATGACCAAACTGACTTTAAAGAAAACCACACAACCAAAATGCAAATTAAGAGAGGAATTAATTTAGGATATTTTGAGCAACCTAGAACAAGTGAGTTGTTGAAAATTGCTGGCTGTGTATTTCTTTAACATGGTATTTGACATTATCGGGGTGGTTGCTGTGAGGCCTAACGCTGTGTATTTCCAAAGACCTCTATATGTTTATCAGATTTAAAAATACAAAATATTTACATGATGAACTGGAAGAGACTTCTTTGGCATCTTCCTCCTTACCTGTGCTTTAAAAATGAGCTAAATGTGAGCCAGCAGGAGATAAGAAGCAGCCAGGCCATGTTTCCTGATTTAGGTCAGGCTTTAAAGAACCCGTTTTTCTTTAGGGACCTCCTAGCCTGTCCTGCTCCCGGCCCCATGGCATGGTGGCTTCCCCCTCGGCTCCCTGTCCAGACCCTCCGTGCCAGGGATGGGGCCAGGGCTGCAGGAAGGCTACGGGTCTGCGTCACTTTGAGAGCAGCTTATTTCAAGTTTTGGGAAGTCACAGGGAGAAGAGGGAAAATTAAATGCAAAGAGAAGCTTCGTGTTTGGGGAGAGATCAGAGTTTTAGGACACTTGCTGGAACTTTTTGCAGTTTGGCGTAACACTGGGAGCAGTGGAAACTCCAGCTCCTAGGGAGTTTAGGAGGCTTTCATCAGCTCTGTGGAGACTTGGTTGGGCTCTTTGAAGACCACCACTTGTGGTCTGAAAGCTGGTGTGTTGTGGGTGCCTGCTGTTTTGTTGGGTCTTAGTGGTGTGACAGTGGCACAGGTGGGAGCTCGAGGATGGGCCACGCTGCCCATACAGCACCCACTGTGGTGTCTGCGCTCTCTTGAACCAGCGTGAGAAGACCTTTAGCTAGATGAATAACGGTGTAAAAATAAAACCTGGCTGGATATATGTTTATCTCAGAAGGCTGGCTTATTTCCCGAAGAAGTAGTCAGTGCATTTTTCAGCACTGAAAGTTGTAAGAGGCTGCAGAGTAACACACAAGGTTAGGGGAGAGTATTTATGGCAAAGAAGAACCTTTCCTGGGATCAGCGCTGTTTGTGTCCTCTTACCGCTCCCTGGCATGGGCCAGCAGCAAGCACACCCTGCTGGTGTGCACAGGGGGAATAGCAGTCTTCCAGGAGGAAGTCTGGCCATCCCTTTCTTTTTTGTTGCACTTGAGAAAAAAGCTGATTTGTCTGAGACATTTGCACCCTATCAGGTGGCCCGATTGTACTTTTTTTTTTTGGTGTGTACAGTAGCAACGGGGCAATTCAATAGGAGGTGTAAAGCAGGGAATTGAAAGCACTGTGACTCTTGCCATTAGTAAGAATACTTCAAGGGGCTTTGCTATGCAGTGTGCGGGGTCTCTGCCTTTGTCTTATGTTTTCTGTGTTTCTCCTGTAAGACAGGAAGCTATCTTAAAAAAAGATACCTGGTTGTATCAGAGGAAATTGTCTTTTACTTTTTTTTTTCTGTGTTCATTCATTTTGTGAGCAGACTCAATCCATCTGGCCATGTAAGGGGGTTGTAAACGATGGACTGTTGTAAACAGGAACAATGCTTGAGCTAGTATCACTTGTTAAGGAACAGAGAATAAATGCTTATTTCTCTTACTGGGAAAGATAGCAACCTTTCCCTGCCAGTATTTTAATCTGGCTGCTGTGCAGGATCTCTGTGCCAGCAGGCGCACTTGTCCCAGAGAAGAGAACACACTATCTCACTGGAAGTGTTATTTCAAGGGTGTTTCTTAGGGAGTCCAAGTACAATCAACTTCTGCACGTATGAAAGAGTATAGGCATATCAGTGCACAGAAATACTCCTCTGCTGTTCTATCAGAAGCTCTAACAGTAAAATGCTGACCACTATCATGGGCAGTGCTTCTTGCTTTGGCAGAGCCACAGTTTTATCCAGCATTTAATCCCCTGAACTCGATAAGTGTAGAAAGTTAGGTGTTCCACATTTGAGTAGTACATTTGAATTGGCAGTATAAGAGGATTTGTTGATGCTCAAGGATGAAGCAAATGTACCCAGAACATGACAGGTAATAACAGCACAGATTCAGCCAGCCAGGCAGAGCGAGGGCTGCCTGCGGCTCTGGCACACGAGGGCATCGCAGGCACTGCGTGCCAGCTGACCTGACACTGCTGCGCATGGGAGACAGGATCTGCTGGCCACGTACATCCTGGCATTTAGGTCGCGATCCTATTTCTTTAACATGGGGGAAATGGGAAACCAGAAGATGTGACGTCTGCCGGTCACCTGCTTATCCGCAGAGCCTCCCTGCTTGTCCTGGGTTGGTGAAACTGTACTTATATTGCTCATCGGCATTGTAAAGGTCTGCGAGTTCCTCAGCTGTATGCTGGATTAGTGGAAAGCAAAGATTTTACTACAACAGATATAACAGACTATAAAAGCATCCAGCCCTTAAACAAATCTGGTCGGAGCATTTGATGAGATGGCTTCCAGCAGAAGCAGCTTGGCACAGACTGACTGTTCTCCACTGATACCCTCACAGCGTTGTGCTTTAGGCACTAATATTAAAACAGATTTAGGGTCCTGCTTAGAAACTATGAGTCCTTATAGACATTTGGTCAGACACTGATTCTTGAATCCTGATCTTCTATGTTTAATGCTTCTCCATCTGAAAACTATCGCTTTAATGCGCCTTGTGATATAACTTCCATTTAAAATAGCCTGAGCCTGCTGCCTCCACCCTGGTCTAAGAGCTTGAGCTTGCTTCTCTGCTCACAACGGTGATCAATGTCTGATGCCAGTGGGATTGCTCAGGAAAATCCGTAGAAAATCAGAATCTCAGAAACTGGGAAAGGAACCAAACTGCTCAGTCCTCTTGTGACTGTCCCAGAGACTCCTTCTGGGGGGATTTTGTGACATCCCTTCCTCTGACTTTATTTTGGCCAAAAGCAAATTAGGATCAAAATCGTCTCTGACACCTTTATCCTGGAATGTGAGGGCAGCTGTAGGCTCCGTAACAGAACTTTGCAAGTCACTCTGAGCTTCTGGAGCGCGCTTGAGTCCTCCCTTGCTACAGGGAATCAATACTTTGGGAATATGATTAAGAGATCTCATGTAAAGCATCATTTTATTTGAGAAATCTCCCCTCCGGGGATGCAATGTTTAACATTTCCTTTGGTTAGTGTAAATAATAAAAGATAAGTCTGTTCTGCCTCAGACTCCCAGTAAGAAAGAGGAACAGATTTTGGTTTACTGAGGGGTCTGCAGTACTTTGTTCTCATGACTACTATATAATGGGATTGAACATATTTTATGCCATCTGGCCTGTTCAGTCGAAACAAAATACATCAGTAATGTTCCGATTGGTTTTGAAACATCTTGTTCTTGTCAAAAAGTATTTTAAATCAAAACAGGCTTTTCCAGCTTGTGTTTGTCTTTTACTAGGAGGCCATGGCGAAAATGGGAAAAATCGGGCGAGTCGTGAAGCCTAACCACGAGCACAAAAGGTAATCCTGCCTTCTGTGTGTTCACCTAGGAGAATTCGCCTAAAAGGAAGCTCAGGTCTGTCTCTTTCTAGCTCTGCTTGAATGCAGTTATGCCCCATATTTTTTAAAGACTATATGGGCATCCGCCTCTTCAACATGGGCGAAGGAAGACATTTGCTCCAAGTGGTGTGGAAGCACCTCACCCCCTAAACCCCTGCCCTCGCCCACAGCTTGCCTCGGAGGCAGGCAGGGTGAGAGATGTGAGGGGATGTGAGGAGCTGTGAGGGGATGTGAGGGGATGTGAGGAGCTGTGAGGGGATATGAGGGGATGTGAGGAGCTGTGAGGGGATGTGAGGAGCTGTGAGGGGATGTGAGGAGCTGTGAGGAGCCGCCGGGGGCTACCACAGCGCTGCGTTTTCAGCAAGTGACGGCGAGGCCCGAGTCACCGGGCCCGCCGCGGGGCTGAGGCCGAGGCAGGCGGGCGGCCCGCGGCTGCGGCGCTGCCCCAGGCCCCGGGGTGCTGCCGCCACCGTCCTGGTCCCCGTCGCGGTCCCCGTGCCCGTAGCCGTGCCCGTGGCCGTCCCGGCGCGGAGGGGCGCGGGCACCACCTGGCGGCGCGGCCGGGGCTCGGCGGGGGCTGCGGGCACAGCCCCGGCCCGCCCGCTGTGGCCCCTGCGGGGAACTTGACGTGCGGAGCAGAGAAAGTGAACGTGTTTTACAAGGGATTTAAACCTTAAAATCTCAAGCTTTGTGGAAATTAACTTTTTTTTTTTTTTTATATATACAGGTTTTATGACAAGAAATACGAAGTATTTCTGAAACTTGTGGAACACCAGAGAGAGTATCGCGCCATCATGAAAGGCTTCTAGTCCAGAGCCATATAATCTGGGAACAGCAGGGATGCAATTTCAGGGTAATTTCTTTTCACTGTACTGTCCATGGTAAACACGTGTTTTTGTCATCTAAGTTGTATATTTTCATTATTAATGAGAAATAAAATGCATACACTGTAAGCACTGGGTATTTTCCATCTATAATCCACGCACTCCAAGGACAATGAATACTCATGTAGTCCCGTCAGAGAAGACAGAGCCAGCTGCTGGTACTATGGTGCTGGTGTTTACAGACTGGCCACATGAAGGAGTAGCACGAGGAACAACACCGCTGGCTCGGATGGACCTGAATCCCTGACCTTTGCTGTGCTTCTCACAGGTATCACACCAATGGTGTCACACGTGGCCCTTTTAATATTGGTATCTGCTACAACTGAGATGTGATTTCCACTGGAATGTTCTTTTTTTTTTTTTAACTATGATTATAGTATTTTTTTTTTGGTGGCTGATATTTGGAAATCAGTTTTGCAGCTGTGCAATCCTTCCCTATCTGTTTTCTTCTGTTTCCTACTCGTTTTTCTGTCTCCACTCTTGCAGCATAGTTGTTTTGCTATCAATAACTTGAGCTGTTTTGTCTTCTGCAAGTAGCTCACCCTCAGTACACGTTAACCTCTGTGCAGATGTGAGACAGCCCACTGTTGATACTGAAGGACTAGGTTGAGCAGACACAGTTGCTGAAAATATGTTCATAACGCAGGTGCATTCCTTCCACCCTGCCAGCTGCCTCACGGGGAGTCAGCCCTGAGACAGTCCAGCTCTCCATGGCCATTCTCATCACGTTGCTTTAGACAGACCCAGCTCAAAGCTTGTGCATCTACACAGCCTGCCTGCCAGCTGCAGGGCTAAACCCAGTGACAGCAGGTACAGAGAATGCAGAAGGAGAGGGAGTGTCTCCTTCCTTAGACTTGCATTTGTCAGTGCTCGGAAACCTTCCTGGCTGCCTGCTAGCCAAATCCAGTCAACAAGAGGCTTCCATTTGCTTTCAGGTGATTTTGAAGGCTGCCCTGGATAGTTAGTCCTGCAGGGTACTGTCACACTAACACCACCAGATCGTGGCATGGCTGGATGCTCTGGTTGTATACTGCAGAAACATTTCACCTCAGACCATACAAATTGTTTTGATCTTGAAAGTTCCAAACACTGTCAGGGCCTTTAGTGAGATTCTCTCAGAAATTCTTTTTCTCTGCATTTGTATGTTACTTTTTAATAAAAGATACTGTTCTGTTTTAAAAGCAAAAACAGAGGCCCTAAGGAGTCCCCTAAAGGACTAAGAAGTGAGGGGGAACAGAACAGAACGTACTCAAATCAACTGTAAGTGTGTTATAGGTCACTAATGAGAACCCTTCTTTTCTTCAGACTGCAATCTTCGACCCTCTTGGTGGGCCTTTATTATGCAAGAGAAACAACCTACAGTCAGTCCCTCTCCATGCATCAGTATTCGTAAAAATGGACTCCATCTTTATACATTTAGCTTGATAGAAGTTCCATTCTTTTGTATTGGCATAGGCTGTAATTCCCAGTTAAATGCAAACAGAAGTTACACAATAACAAAATTACACTTAGAGAACTTGGAAAATAATAGTTTCTGGGGTTTTTATGTTAGTAGTCAGCATTCAAAAACATCTGGTAATTTTTTTAAAGAAACAATGCACTTCCTGCCTTGTAGTTCATGGAAAAGCAATTGTTGCCATTTCCAAAGTACCCATTGTTAAGAGAAACAGCTTTACAAGTTCAGGGACATAATTAAAGACAATGAAAGTTGATGGGAATAAAATGAGAAAACATCATAACAAAAAGAGTATAACAAGCAAGAAAATAACTGCAACATACTGGTATATCGTAACATACAATTCAAGGGTACAATAAAATATGTCAATTGAAAATGTGTAGAAAGAAAAAAACAGTTGGAGACCAGTGTATTGTGAACAATAAATATTCATATATTTTAATATATCAATTTTAATATACAAGTCATATGTAAAAATAAGTTCACTGACTCCAAATACATAGCAAATGTACAGATTGTATAGGGACAGACGTGTAGGATTGTCTGGTACTGTACCAGCATTTTTAACTCTTCACAGCTCAACACAACCCCCCCACTCCCACCAACTTTAGCAGACTTTCTATAAACTTTATTATCACCATCATAAACTTAGCCTGGATCTGTCTGGCTGAACCAGTACCATGACTTACAAGGAAATCACGAGGAGTGTATGAAGCCTACAAAGGAAGCAAACGTTTATGGTGACTTTGTTAAAGCTTAGGTGCACAGATTTCAACAAAGCTGTGTACCTTGCTTAGGCTTACACGGAAGACTTACACCAACATTTGTTCACATTTCTTGCATGATCCTTTTAATGCTGTTCTCCCCTTGTAATAACTCTACTTTACAGTTGCTTTTTTGTTCCAAGCCAGTACTACTACCACGTTGTCCAATTTCAGAATTGGACTGTACTCATTGCAGAGCCGTAAAAATCTGTATTCCAATGGACGTGTAATCAGCTCTGATAGCACAAAGTACCGGTACACAATTTTGTAGAGGTATTACCAAACATTACTTTTGTTATATGAGACCTAGCAAATTGCAGAGTTTGCTAAATTCTCAGATTAACATTTTTCTCAAATCAAGCCAAGATGTAAAATGTCAAAGCTTAAGAGTTCTAAAAATCTTCAACTGCAATTTGATTGGCATTTTAATTTTAGGTTCTGTTCATAGCCTTAAGCAATTTCAATTCAGGCACTTTATATAAAAGTGAAGCATGAAAGAGCCTAGCAAATATACAGTGGTATATAAAACTAGCCTTCTAAGCACTTGCACATCAAATCACTTGGCCACGCCAAATATCACCGAGTCCTGCTTCAGCCTTTGTCTGCAGCAGAATGACAAATCCATCACATGCTGACCCAAATGAAGAAGTCTGTCACTGTTTGATGGAGTTTGACCAAAGAATCGATGTTTGAGTCACTCAGGATTCCGACAGCATGCTCTGAGCCGCAGACCTTGCCATATTTACCCCGTTTGATGCAATTTGCTGACAAATGTTTATCATACAAATTAAAAGAAGGGAAACTACCACCATGTCATCAGCTGTCCCAAGTGTTCTGCAGAGAGGCCCAGGCATCGTGTCAAAAGGAGACGATAAGCATATGATTGTTCCGAAGGAGCAAACAACAACTCTTATGAAAAAAATCCATACGAGACCACCCCAGGTAAAGATTCCTCGCCAGGCAAGAGTCAGGAATAACGGCATGTCGTAAAGGTAATCTGAAAACTAAATATGCAGATGAGTTATACTGTGCTGCATTCTGATTTGTGCGCTTCTTTCTGAGTCTGAGTTGAAGAATGAGTCTTTAAACACTTTTAGATTCAGATCTCCTGAATGCAAAAACTTTCTGTGCTGTCCAAGTCCGCCTACAGAGGTCAATGGTTTTGCACTATCTACAAGCACACTTCTTTCTAAAAGGAGTCCTCACTCCCCCAGCACTTTGCAAAGAAAGTATTATGCTTGACACTTGAGTGCTTTTGGAAACTGGTCCTTAATGGCTGCAATGAGCATATGCCTCTCTCTAAAATGTGGCATCAACTGTGGCTATTAATACTTGAAAATGAGATCTTAGGTCTCACTTTAGTATGGACAGAAACCATAGGACTGACTGACTATTGCTCTTCATTAATACTAGTTTGAAAGATAACATTCTTATCCACAGCGCTTAGTTTATAGTCCATAGATTAAAGCAGACTCCACAGTCCTGTTTGGGTCCCCTACCAGGATGTGACAGGAGAGGAGGATTTGCTTTGGTGATATTCTACATGCTGTCAAGAATGGGCCTCGTGTGTGCCTTCATCCTTCATATCAGTTCCACTACCTATCACGTCTCTGCACCAGATGGGATTCCAGCTTTTATGAAGTACGGAGCCAGTGTACACTGCCCGAATTTGGCAATACCTAGAGAAAAAAATAGCTGCTTTCTAAGCTGAAATCTCATTTGGAACAAAAAACGTTTATGCAATTTAAAATCCCGGAGTTCAAATCTGAAAGTTCCAGGCAGACCATCTCTAATTCTGCTTTGCTTACTGTGTTTCGTCTCACACTGTCTTTTCCTCCCTGCCAGAAGGACTGCAGAATGATTCCTCTGAGCTAGGAACTCGTGAGAAGCACCTAGAAGTAGGTGCTTAGTAGGAGAAGCTGAACCCAGCAGTGACTGGTAAGACTTCCCCTGTGATATCACCAATAAGTGCATAAAAAGATAATTCACGTACTGATACAAAGTAGTTTTCACTGTTGGGTCTCTTTCAATCCTGTGAGTTACGCAGTACTAAGTAGGTAAATGTAGCTTTATAAATACTTACCGGTCGAGTTTGCCCTGAGAAACGCTTGTTGTAAGCTCTAATGTCATGTACAACTTGTTTACTTGGTTTATCCTGTTGCTTTTCACAAGAGATGTTATCCAGAAGAACCACCTTCATAAGAAAAGAAGGTAGGTATTAGCACTGTGTATTTGAATCTTCAGTATAGAGGCTAGTGTTCTGTAGTATGTCTCTCCACAATCTCTTCCTAGCAAATTGACCTTTGTCCAGTTCCATCAGTTCCATGACAGCAAGAACATTCTCCTTTTATAACCTGCCTCCAACCTACCAGTACAGCAGGCAGCTTTTGGAAGGGTTCAGATGAGATGAGGAAGTCCCCTATGGCTTTTTACGGAATGTTATCTCAGAAGAGACTCAATAAACTGTACAAAAGTAAAATGCCAGAGGCCTGTTTAATATTTCACAGAGTTGACTGATAAGACGTGTCAAATGATAAATGTGAATGGCTGCAGGGTCATTCAATTGTAAGTGGGTTTTGAAATGCAGTGGAAAAATAGAGGATAAATAAAGTTGATCCTAAGAGCTCAAGCTAGTTATTTTGTATTTATCATAACGCAGATGTGTACAAGGGAGTTGTTTTACCTTTTGTCTGCAGAGAGGGCAGGTTATTGCTCCTAACCAGGGACTATGTTTCCAGTACGTGATTAGACAGGAGCCTACCAAAAAAAAAAAGTGTTAAGATGCATGAAGTATATTTGAGGATATTTCATGTTTACAAAGAAGTTATCAGAAATAATAAACCCTCTTTCTACAACTGGCTGCAAAAATGAATGTAATTCTTTGCTTTCAGTTTAATATGTGGTTTTACTTGGCAAACTGACCGTGTGAAAATGGAGTCTTAGACCTCCTGCACCGATGTATACAGCTCCACGGGGCCTCCCATTAACGGAGACTTTGATTAATTCCAGTGGATAGCATCTTGTTCTTGAAGCTCCCTTGACTGTGGTTGAAACACTCACAAATACAGGTACTCTTCCAATATGTATACATAGCACAGTGCAACGCAGAGTGCTGTGCTGGCTGCTGTGGACAAAAGCAGCGCAGCTGCATGAAGGTGGACTTCCTCCGAGTCAGTAAGGCGTTCAGGGGCTCTGAGGGCCCGTTATCGCAAATAAACCAATGCACAGCCAAGGGACAGCTTGGTCTTGCAGACACCTCCTGGCACAACACAGATCTTGGTGATGAAGTATCATATTTGGGACTATTTTGCCTTTTTGCCTTTTTTTTCTTTCCTTTTTTTTATTTTTTTTTTAATTTCTGTATTTCAACTGTTTTACCCCTCTGGAACTGCATAGCTCTATAGCTCTAGAAGAGCGAGTTGCTGCATTCTTTTTGATGTGTCTTGCCAAGACAACTGCTAACTAATTTCCAAATGCAGTATCATTTTCTTAGTGCTAAGGTCCCAGGTGTGGAGGAGGGCAGAGTCTGAGGACACTAAGATTAGAGTGTGCATATACTAACAGCAGTGGCTGACATACATGAATGTCAGTGCTGGTACTAACAGCAAAACATAAATAGCATCTAATCAGAAGCAGCACAGCTTGACTTTCAGCTCCCGGGTGCAGTGTGCAGCGTGACAGGTCAGGAAAATAAATCTTTTAACATGTAAACTGATCAGATTTGACAAGGACCACAGTGAAAGCAACAGCAGAACACTGCATTGCCTTTTTGATGGAATTGTTTTATTGAATTGAACAGTGGTATTCTAAAAACAACCAGCAAGTAGTTTAAGTAGTATGACAAGAAGTCTTCAGGAGCCCTCAGTGCAATGCTTTTCTGCACCCAGACTTTCTTTGTCAATTGTTACTGAAAAGAGGAATATTAGAGGAGAAATGTGTCTGAAGTCAAGTATAAAAAGTGTTCATGATACTATCAGTTACTTCCTTTATAGGACATCCCTATGTTAGGGATGATAAATTTGGCCCAAAGATATTTTTATGAACCTTGCTCTGACTTGTACGTTTTACTTTTGTTTTCATTTGAGTGCAGGATTTTTCTTTCTAACTCTTCTATTTTGTTTGCATATATGGAACAGTTAGCTGGGCACATGGCTATGTTTATATCTAAATCCTCATGTGGTATGTATAAACTCAGTCTGGCAGCCAGCTTCAAGCTTTTGCTTGAACTTTTACAGTTGACAGACATCATGCCTGACTTCAGGAGCAGCTTTGACCCTCTAGGTTCAGATTCTGTATCATGATCCACGCAGCGATGCCCCAGTGGTGACAGTGGGGTACTACTGGATCCCATAGTTCATCAAGGGCTTTAAAAAATAACCCTGTGGAAATTAAAATGTGCTACATGCAGAATCCTTTGTTTAGTAGAACAGGAAAGAAAGACTCCTATGAAGTTGACCTATTTGTGCTTCAGTGCCTTTTTCATAAAATAGACAAAATCCTGTTTTAATCTAGCCTGCTACACAATCTTCTGAGGGAGTCTGTAGGTTTTTCTAAAATACCTCTGTGGTTATTGTTAATTAGAAAAAAATAATATTGCTCAAGGATCGTTTTTCAGTTGAACTTCCTGAACATATGGTTCAAACTGAAGCTGAAAAGGAAAACTTCAGGACAAACTGTATGAATTACTACTAATAATAAAATCAGACATTTTTTATAAGTCCACATTAATCTTCTTTAAAAGCTCTGGGTTGACCACATTTTTTAAATAAAACTTTTACCAGGGTGGAATTTATTAAGAGTGCTCAGCATTACCTTAGCTCTGTTCTGCAGGGCAACAAGAGAAGTTTTGTTACTGATTTCAGTCACAACAGGCTTAGATCTACGTAGAATGGTTCTGATAAGCCCAATGTAAAGTTTTATTGGTTTAAGACATGAAAAACAGACATGTTACGCTTCTACTATATAAACATAGTCATAACCCAGATAATGCATTGCACTGGAATCTATGCTTTAGAGTGTATATGAAGACGTACTTGGGGAATGTAAAGCCTAACTAAATATGTGCAGTTAATGATAACAATATATATACCAAACTTGTACTTCTCCACAGATCTCAAAAGAAATATAAAGCCCAAATCATTATGTCATATTCAGAGGTAGAAAAGGGAAAGCTAACCAGGCCAGAGAAAGTGGAAAGTTAATGACTTTTGTTGTTGTGTCTATCTTGGTATTCGAAACTATAACTTACGTGATGTTATTTGAAACATGTTTTGAGGCCATATGCTTACTGTTTGTTCTGGAGTGAATTTTATTCAAAGCATCCTTTTCCTGTGTGGTATAAAACAGTGAGTGGTAATAAAAACTTAAAAGAGGCTTAAGTATTAAATGGTGTCACTTGTGGTAGACAAAGAGTCCATAGCTGTTGCTGATCCATTGATTTGTTGTGGTTTCAGAGGACAGAGATGGTGGCAGCGTTGATGAGGGGCTGGTTTGGGAGAGCGCTTTTCAATATTGAACACGGTGCCTTGTTCTCATTTAAGCTTAGCTCTTTTTATAACACTCTTACATGGTGAAAAAAGTTCAACTGGCTTGTAAACATAACTTACACTTGTTTTAAGCTCTCTGTAAAATGTAGGAAGGAGCTTTATGGTTCTGACCAGTGTCTTTTGATGTATCTTGTGCTGCAGTATCAGTTATTACTGCCAGCTGCCTGCATGACCCTCTGCCAGAGATGACTGATGTCGTGCTGCACAGGAGCACTGAAGCACCTTCACTGGCAGTTTCAACCTCATCAGATCATAAACTCCAGTTCTTTTCTGCCACTTGTGCAGTGGTGATGACAGCATTCAGCCAGGAACCTGATAAGCAGCTGGGGCAGTCAGGTTGTAAACTTTGCCTGTAAATTCACCAGAGGATGTATGTCAGAGGTGTGAGCAAAACTGTGACGTTCAGGCCAAGTATGCTGGTGGCCTTATCCTGCAGCCTTTCAGAGCAGGTGCAAAGCTCACACTGACTCCAGTGGTGCAGAATGTGGCCCTTAAAAATCCTGAAATCCCCTTTATAAATGCAGTTATGAATATAGCTCCCTCCGCTACTCTGTGCTTCGTCCTTATCTTCCTTTGAAAAATTATTTAAGTTTTGTAATCCTAACCATATGGCTTAGCAGCCTCAAAGAAGTCACTTAGCAGACACATTTATCTACTGAATTATGGTTTTACTTGAGACTATCCAGCAACTATAGCTGCACTGGCTGAGGACTGGAGCCCACACGGCAGGCAGCCTCAACAGAAGGACCCTCACACTGCTTATCCAGGCAGTGTCTCTGGATCTGTCCCTTTTCTGTTAAGACAGGCCCTAGACTGGCATAAACAGTTACTGAGCATACATCATAATGAGATGTCTGAATATTTTTTCCATGTATGACCACATGGATTTTCTTTAAAAAGAGTTAAATGGATTAAAAGGTTTGTACATGACTAGAAACTCACTTGTTGAATGGTTTAGTATGTAACTTCCACTTTATTTTTTATTTTTTTAAGAAAGCTTTTACAGGACTATAAAGCAAGATAATAGTGCCTTATAGCTCTAAATCATTTCAGCTTTAGTTTAGGCAATTGTTTCATGGGGAAGCAAGCCTGTGGAACAGAATCAGACCTAAGCCTGTTATCTTTTATGCCTGATTTTTACCAATGTAAATTAAATTTGAATCGATTTTATGGGATACTTGTTTTTTTATGCTGTTGAATATTGATATATAAAATGATGAGCTGTCTTCCCAGAAGTGAGTTCATGCTCAAAGAGAAGACCTCACATTTGTTGTAGCTTGAACTTTTACAGTCACAAACTGTATGACTATTAAATTGATGATTTTTATAACTTAGGGTTTTTGCATAGTTGAATAAAAATTGTGTGGTTTTCTGGACCTTTTAAGCATTCCATGAGTTGTGTTGTAATTTAACAGTATACTGCAAAATCATGTTACCTCTTGTCTTGTGACTTCCTGCATTTTGCTTTTCAAAAGTGGCCCCTTGTCAATATAAAGGCAATGAACAGATAAAAATACTATTACTGATTTTTTGGTGATACAAAGATGGGACTCTCTTGCTTCTAGTGAGAGAACTGACTTTAATTCTAGGGAGAAGGGCTTGGACTGGTTCCTACATAGAACCTGAGATCTCTGTAGGAAGTGTGCTGCATTTAGTAGCCTTTATAAGCACTGTGCTGTCAATCCAAAAAACTTACCACAGAATAAATGTCCACAGTTGGTTTCTACTGGGAGAGTAGCTGTTTGGAGACAGATGGGGCAGCTGAAGTCTCTGTGGTTCCTAGGCCGCCAGATTTGGAGTGATTCCTGAAAGAGAAGTAGTGCAGAGTCCTCAGTAAATTAGTATTTTGACTGACATGCTCAGTTCATTAACCATCTCCCATGAACAGCAGAGAGTCACAGGAGCTAAAAAACATAGATGTCATGCATAACTAATAGTTACCTCAGCAGATAAGGAAAGTTAGGCAGAAAGAAATTATTCCTGGAATCCTACAGAAAACACCAGTGTCAGAGCTAAGATCAAGATGCCACGTTTCTGTTTCCAGTGATTAATCCCCATACCACGGGGCAATAGTTATGTTCTGAAGGCCTGTAGAGTTTGACCCACTGGCTTGTCTTTCTGTCGTTATTAGTCAGACAGCACCCAAGGTTTGCCTCAGTAGCTTTTGGAATGTACTGAAATAAGGACCAGCCCATTGCCTTCCTTGGCAGAATGGTATTCTTACTGTGTATTATAGGCTATGTAGCTGCAAGTCACCTTTACATTATTTGATGGCTTTTATACAGTTCTTCCGTTTGCTGACCAAAGTCTATAATTAAGAATAACTGAGGTTTGTTTCTACAGCAGGAAGATAAGAGCTTTGTAAACTTCTGAAGTGCTAAAATTCATTTTAAAATTCAAAGTGGGCATATTTGTATTATAATATTCCTTGGTATTATAATATTCCTGGAGTACTCTCTACCTGTAGGGGAAAGGCTGAAGGATGTGTGCAGGTCTTCTAAATTTTGCTCCTAAGTCATTATCTTAAGGCAATAAAAGATTATTGGGCAGTATACTCATCTTTGCCAGGACTGTGTAATACAGTGAGAGGTAAAATAGCCATTCTCACTCAGTATTGATTCCTCACCACATCTGAAGTTTTTGCTACTGTTATTATGATGCATTAGCTTGTCCATAATGGATAACGGGCCTGCCTATATTGTCTTAGCACATCACAGAGAAGCTTATATTTGACCATATGTTCGATTGCCATAACCACAATGAGATCAGTCTTTGAAGAAAATGTAATAATAATGTGGCTAGTGTCCTTTCTGGAGATGAAGCTATTCCAATGTTTCTATCAGTCCCAGAAACAGAGGAGTTCTTCTGAAACTGGGAGGGAGCTTCCCAGGAAGGTCCTCTACTTTAAGGCACCGTCTTAAAGGCTGTTAATACTGGCTGTGCTCCGCTGCCTAGGCGTGTTTAGGGAGGTCCAACAAGAGAAAGCATCAATTACAGTTTTATTTTGCATTTTGATCAAAAAGTTATGAACTCCATGTGTTTCTTAATGACCACAGAGGTCTGGCTTTATATGGAATGGGTATTATTTTCCCATTACCTAAATAAGGCATTCAGATGTGATGATGCTATACTTGGAGATTACAGTATCACTGCATCCCTTGTTGCCCAATTGGGATTGCTTTGCTGTTTTTCAAATAGCTGATTGGCACCTACCTACATGACAGATCTGTGAATACAATTCCAAGCAATTGACCTGTTTATGGAAGTTTTTATAAAGAGAAAATTGAACAGATTCTAGATTTTGCATACCAAATGCTGAAAGACCCAAAATGACTATGAAGATGTAAGATCATCTGACAACAGACAAAGATTTTAAAAAAAATAATTATTTTTTTTTCTAATTAATAATTCCAAGAAAGAAAGAGGTTGTCTTACAGGTCTGCCAAATAAATGAGTGTGAAACTAGGTCTCTTGTCATAGCCATGCCTAAAACAATGAGTTCACTGAATTAGTGATTTTAAATCAGCACCTTTAATATTGGTCTTTCCTTCCTAAAATGGGGATCTGTAAAAAGAAAGAATTGGAGGTTTTAAACCAACAAGTCATAACTGCTGGGAAGTCTTTCTTCCTTACAGTTTATGAAGTTATAAATGGTTCTGAGACCCAACAAAAAGTTCAGGCGCTGAATGTGTTTACGCTGTTTTCAGATTTTCCCCTCTGTGCACTAGTAAGATGCTCTCTTCATTTCCTGCTAAGGTGGCAGCCACACAATAGCCCAACAAAGCTGGGGTTACTGACCATGGCAAACTAAAACCTAATGGAGATCAGACAGACTCGAGTCCCCTGCACTGACAAATGACCTCTGGGCAAACATGGTTTGACATGTTTCCTAAAATTCGTATAGCACTTAGCAGCCCTGTATTTTGCCTTCAAGTGCAAAGCTGATGGGCTGTTTGCAGATTCAAAAGTGAATGATTTCAACTGATAGAAAAGTGTAATAGTAAACATCAGCTGAGGAACTGCCCGGAGTGCTCAACTGGTGTGTTTATAACCATATTACTGATGTTTACACATAGGCATATATTACATAAACCGATTAGGTATCTGCTCTTTATTTTTGCAAAGTAACAAGACACACATTTCTTTAGCTTTGCCTCACAACAAAGCGAACCAAATGTGTTTCTGATTATGTAACAGATACTGAGTCAAGGGAAACCCAGCATTCCCAGACCGTAACTGATGGAAATTGTGAGAAGCTCTCGCTCACTGCAACCTCAACAAGTTGAAACTGCTTGTGTATTTTGTATCAGAATGTGTTGTACAATAATTAACTTACTATACGATTCCTAGGGGACAAATGATTGTAACTTTTTTCCAGATGACTCATCTTCTGCTGACTTACATGAGCAAATCTGCAGAAACAGAGTTTGTGCTGCTCAGAAGATGGGAAAATTGACTGTTGCTGTGTTGCTGTACAGCACCAGGGCTGGAAACTCAGCCGCCAAGTGCGAGTTGCTGTTCAGAAGCTCTGTGCTCGGAGCATCTGAGTTAGGACTTTACGAATCACAGGAAGGAACCAGGCAATGATCCTGTGACAGTGACACCAGGTAAAGAATACGTGCATGTATAGATGAAGAAAAAATCATGCAAATTCACTACCACGAAGCAGCATTTTTTTATCTTGGAATCGTTCCTTTACTGAATGAAGCGAGGTGGGAAGCTTGTCCAGCTCTCACAATATGACCGACAGGTCATAGGTTCGGGAAAAAGAAATAGGCAGTTCTTTACACAGACAATTAAGCAGTGGACATTCTTGTTACGAATGCTCTAAATTTCTGAATTCAATAGGTACTGGATATCAAGTGCTATTAAATGCAAAGGTAGTACCTCTGACTGAACAAGTTAATGAACCATAAACCGACAGAGAATGAAAGAGTATTCTGGGGAAGCTTCACATAATTGCCTGTTTCTTTATTCTTCTGTAGGCATCCAGTGCAGCAGAGAGGGCTAGATGGCCCTGGTTTGATCTGGTGTAGCCATTCTTACATTAATAGAGCATATTGGGGAAAATGGGACTTGCAGACACCTTCAGCAAAGATATCAGTGGCTTAGTCTTGTCCTGAGTTCAGATAGGCTGGGAAAAACATGCTAGATCTTTCATTTATTTGAATAGATTATGTGCACGTAATCAAATTTCTGATTTATTTAGTCCAAGCACTCAAAATGGTGTTTGAGTTGGTTTATTGTTGGTTATAAGGATAGTGACCAGCTGGATCTGATAGAAAAAGACAGATGATAACCTGACGTAGATGTAAGTCTGCCAGGATAAATTTCCCCCTTCCAAAGTCCTGAGGCAGCCTTTGAACGTTTGAACTAGCTGAATGAGAGATTGAAGTAGTAATTACGGCACTTAGCATTTTGTGGCTTGTGCCTGTTAGTTTTTGATGGTGCTAAAGTCATAACAAAACAAAATACTTAGTGTGACTGTGCCCAAAATACCAGACTTCTGAGGATCTTCCTCTCATGTAGTAGTTCTACATGTAATCTAGAAACAACACGATTAAAATTGTCATTCCTGTTAACATTTTAGGCTAGAAACTTTGAAAGTGTTCATTAAGTTACTGTTCCATAGCCTTGTACTGGATATTTGCACCTATCTCACCTTGGTAAATCCCAGGCCTGGATAATGCCATACCGATAGGGTTTACTATGGATGATGATGTATAGAGCTTCATGTCAAATTTTAAATCTGCTGGCTAGTGAAGACCACAGAAAGCTTCCATGTTTATTTTTAAATACAGTTTTAAGTTTTGATACAATTGGGCCCTCATGTTTATTCTTTCCTCAGTGAGCACCGCAGGTGTTTTTGCTTTTGGTGTCAGAGTTCCAAGGGAACTCTCCATGTAGGTACCTGGTTAGAGGCTAGGTTTTGAAGCTCTTCAAACCCAGAAGTTCCTGGTGTCATGGAGTCAGATTTTTCAGAGAAAGAAAAAAAAATAAAAGAGAGATCTTTTCAAATATGGATGCATCTTTTGTCTTAAAATAAAAGCCGAGCAGTTCAGAAAATAATTCTAGCAGAATTCTGCAAAATCAAGCCTACTGCACTAAAATGTTATCACTAGATTTGATACATTTTTAATACATATATGCAAAAGAAAGGCAAGAAGTAGTAATCATATAATTGATTGTGAAGCCAGAGGCTCCTAGGTGTAAACCTTTACTTCTGCAACACAGCTCAGCTCATTACATCCTTCAGTTTTACCACTAGGAAGTTTGGTTTTAAAGCATCAGTGATGAGTAAGCATGTTTGAGGAAAAGAAATTGAAGTTTAAAAAGCACTTAGCAGATTTAAGTGCTAACAACAATTTATTCATATTTTCATGAGCATCTGTCATTAATGAGGAGTAAAAGAGAACTACATCACAATGATGTAATTCTATAATGAGGAGTAAAAGAGATCTACATCACAATTAAGATGATCCGCAAGGATACACTGGACAGCTCATTATTTGAAAATGAATATTAAATCAAATCACAAATAAAATAAGAATATGACATATTTTAAAGAGAAGAATTGACTTGTGCAAATTTTCCAAAAGTAATCTAATGATTAAAAGTATAAATAAATACTTATTTATAAATATATATAAATAAATAATATACCAATATACAATCATAATAAATAAAAATAAATAATCACATATAAAAATAAATATTTATAATCATTCTAATGATTATGTCCTACCCTGGTTGAGAAAACCTACACAAAATTCAACTTACCATTCCTCTTTGCAGAACTGCTTGCGAGGAGCTGAGTAAGTTACACGGGCTGTCAGTGCTACGGTGTGGAATCATTCATGAAGGCCCGCTGTACGTCTTTGTCAATTATTAACTTCGTTGCCCAATGGCAAGGGTCTGTCAAGTTTTCTAAATTATGGTTATGAAAGAAATATGTTGTTATTTGTTTTTACCCCCAAATAAAGCAAGTCTGCTAACAAAAAATAAAAAAAAAAAAACAGAGGTCTCCTGGGGGGAAAAAAAAAAAAACACCTTTCTAAAACACCTAAATATATCTTCTTCCCCCCAGAAGGTGTTTGACATAATCAAAAGGTACCTGAATGTAATAAAAATAGTGCATTACTATTTTTAAATATTAACTTGATCAAGGGCATCTACAGGTATTTTGATCACCTGATAAAATAGCAGCCTATCAGTTGTGTAGACAAGTGATTAACTGAAGTACTGTTGTGAAATGGGCTTAAAACTTGCCAGACACTTGTGATACTTTGGTATTACATAAGTGCCAAATTAGATTGTGTAACACAGTATTGTCCAATAAAGCAAGCAAAGTGTAGAACTTAAGCAGAAGATCTAACGTGTTAAAATGATTTTAATTTACAGGCACGTTTACTTCATAAAGTATTTATTCTTTGTCATGCTCTGTAGTCCTCTAGAAAGGCTTGATTCTGTAAAGGTATTCTGCAATTTAATGCAGCAAAATTAATAAGGAGGCCTCGGTTTTGTGCAGTGCTAACCACTCTGATCCTAACTCAGCAAGGCATTGAAGCACATGCTGAATTTTCAGCCCTCAGGTAACACATAACCTCTTATGGAGGAGTGGAGTGGGAGTTGGTAATATTGGAATAGAAATACACTTAGAACAAAAGTAATGCCCCTGGCATCCCTGCTGAAGCACTGATAAGCTAAACAAAGCTCTTTTCAAAGACTAATAACCAGATGGGATTTGTAGCATAAACAATGCTCCTTGTTAGTCACCAGTCCCTAGGGCATCTTCCTCACTTTGTTAGAGAGAGATTGGCAACAAATGAAATGCTGTATGTGATTTCCTGCCCTGGGTATGCATGCATGCTCGCATGACAGTGTGATAGCTGTCATTTATTATTTATCTAAGTATGTATACACATCTACAGTGTGATTTAATTACTTACTAAAGGTGCCAGACTGACAGAGGCAGAAGCCGGAGATGTTCCCTTACGCAGAGAACTGACACGGGGTAAGTAGTGGCATCCTTCCTGGGCCGTTCTATTAAAATGCTTCACCCCAAAGGACACCCCAAATACCTGAATGTAGCTCATTTTCTCCACCTTTTTCCCAGCTACTCTGTTCAACTTGTTAAATCCTTAAAGGCTGCTAACAAGGACGTCAGTTATTCCTGCCAGTGACTCTGACTTTTAGACAGGAATGTTTATCCACTAGAAAATTCGTTTGAACACATTAAATTATTTTAGCGAGGTTACTCAAGCATTTGATTAGTACTAACTCAAAATACAATTGGAATTATTTGAAAACAGAGTTGAAACTCCCCCTAACGAAATAATAGCAAAAAGATTGTAGACTTTCTGTGAAATGAACCCAGATTCCCTTTTACTTGCCAGGGGCTGTATGCATAGAGCTATGTCTCTTTTGTAGTCACTTACGCTCTTACACAACAGACAGACCAGTCTTGGAAACTGGATGCTAAATTCTGCACTGTTTGAATAAGCAGGATTTTGTTTTCATTCTTTATGTCACTCCAGCTATTATTGCTCAGTTACCATTACAGTTCACGTAGTCGAGTAGTCCCATCTAAGGCAACAGGTCTGTTCACACCAACCACTTGTATTATTGCGTTATTAATTCCCAATTCTCCACATAAAATTTCTTATTCTGTTTCCCAAATGTCTACCTAACCAAAAATGAGGATCAAGACATATAAAGATGTGAAATAACGCTTCCTGGCAGTGTTTTGGAGCAGGGCTTATATGATGACATATCTGACACAAACCAAGGGGTTTAGGACTGAGATGGAGCTTTGCGTTATGAATTCTCAGTGTGTCCCAGCTCCAACCTAATTCCATCCTGGGAAAGAAGAGTGGTGAAGACTGACCGCTGAATACACAATATGTAGACAGGCTTTACAGTGTTCTGCTAAAATGGAGATGTAGGTTATCAGAGCTGCTACTAACATGCTTCCTAAATAAGAGCAGAGCATATCAGACCAGCTGTCAGTGAATTGCATCAGGAAATCAAGAGAGAAATCTCTTTAAACAGAAATGTAAGTGAATGGCTAGTAAAACCAGACTATTAAAACTTTTATCTTAAAGAATGATCCAAGCGCGAAATGTAGTTTTGTTGAAAATGCCAATTAAAATAGTTGTAACCTGTCTGGCACTGCTTGGAATGAACAACCTGTTAAAAAGAGGCTCAATCCACCTGCGGTAGGAGTTGGCTTTCATTCTGGAACATAGAATCTTAAAAATCTGAATAAAATGTGTTCAAGATTCTTAGGCAGATTGAAGTTTATTTTCAAAGTAAAAAAGAAAAATGACATTGGTATAAAAGCGATAGGAAATCTGAGCTTGTTTTTTACACGCATGCAAACTTGTTCTATTCAATATGTAAATGATATAGTGAGTATCAACAACTGTGTTTTGGACATTTCCATGGCATTTAATAGCACTTCATAGCTGTGACATTTTCATGTAGTGTTTCTGTTTTTCAACACAGACCTTTCTTCTTCAGCTAAAGAATACTATCTGAATATTCTGTATTCAAATACTTTGTATTTTAGTGATTTTTTTATACCATTGTATAGATGTTAGGGAAAAAATGATCTTTAATAACTGACCTGTTAATTTTCAACTGAAAAATAATGGAAATGAACCAGTTATTACGATTTCACTCAACTAATCTTGTATACTGATGATATGCTTTTGAATAATAAGATAATGGTATATAATAGGTGCCACGGAACATACAGTTTTGAAAATTATTTTGTCTTTAGAGAGATGAGAGATATTACCACAATTAGTTCCTGTGTGCAAGACTACACACCAGTACCCTGGCACACAATCAGTCTAAAGGGATTACTTTTTTTCTGGAAATTATGTTTGTTTTTTTCCCTCAATCCTCAAAAAAAAAAAAAAAAGCTCATGAGCTCACTCACAGAACAGTCCTGAACTGTGGTGAAAACTGGAGGTAGCTGATGCACAGTTTTAATTAAAAGCAAGGATATTTTAATGATCAGAATCTACAAACCAAATGGTCTTGTTGGGATGTAAGCTCACCTGCCAAATACTCCTTAGCCAAATGAAGTCACAACATCGCACCGTCTTTTCAATGTACCTGTGGAAACAGGATTTGAAAAAGTGAATGTGGATTTGTTTCTGACAAGTTATGTTATATTTCATGTCCTAGGACTGATTATCTTGTTACTAGCTCAAACTGAAATTGCAGCTGAGAAATTTAATATGTATGAGCTCGCATAGCCAGGAGCTGCTACCATGACAGTGCAAACAGTTCCGTGATGTCAATTCACGTCAGCTAGCTAATACCAGAATTGCCAAAGCCCATTTTCACGTGTGACCTTGTCCACTGAAAAAAAAGATAAGAGTACCAAAATAGAAGTGCAGATATCTGTGAGAATGTAAACAAAAAGCCTAAAATAGAAAAGGACAGATAGGAGATTGACAAATGTTAAGAAAACAACTGAGGCAGGCAGAGAGCATGTTAGGAAGAAAGGCTGCAGTGAGACAGTGAGGTCTCGCGGAGAAGAAGTGATGTCACAGAGGTGTAAATACTTTATCCCCAAAAGTCGCTGTTCATAAGAATTCCTGATTCTGAGATATTTTCCTGAGATCATTGAGGTAGATTGTGTAGATCAGTTCTTAAAGATGTTAACCAATTTTTCCTGCTGTATGAAGCCAAAAGGTACAATTACAAAGCTCTGGTCACTTTCTTTTTTATAAATCTAGTTAGTTAGTTTTCCAACCCCAACCTACTTTGTTTCCAGTATAGTTTTTAATGAAATTTATTGGGATATTGGGACTTCTGCTTCTGTGGCATTATTTCCATATATCCTCTAGCCCCCTTGAATGGGAATTATGGAATACTAAGGCAGAGATAATCTGTCATTCACTGCACTCATCTTTTCTATTTCTTTAAGGAGCGATCAGGTAAAATAGTTCTAGTATAGTCTGTCTTGCTTTCTTAACCGTGCAAAGTGAATTTCCTTTCCCCAGGAGAATTTAGAGACAGTGCACAGGCCAGACACACTAACATGCACAGTTTGAAAAGAACCCACATTTCTGCAGAGCCCAGGACTGAAGAATACTGAGTAAGCAACTTCACAACTGCTTCTAATCAAGTCCAAGCAGCCTCTCTGTATATTCAGCTCCTTTTCCCTTCTCTTCATCTAATAAAAGACCAAAAACTGTATAGGAGTACCCTACCAGGTTCTGTTTATGTGCACGAGGTTAACAATAGATTCCTACTTTGCAAATCTGCCCTCCTGGCAGCCAGGGCACGCTGCTGGCTCCCGCTGGAGCTGCTCTCCAGCCGCTTGTCTCCCAGTCTGCACCTGTGTGCGGCACCGATCTGTCCCAGGTACAGAACCTAGCATCTGCCCTCATTGAATTTTGTGCTATTAACAATTTTCCAGTACTCCAAGGTATCAAGATCGCTCTGCAAGGCCTCTCATCCCTCCAGAGTTAACAGCACCTCCCAGTTTAGTATCAGCAGCAAACTTTAAATAATATTTCTAAAAGTACTTGCTTTCTTTTCTGAAACTACTATAGTAAACTAAACCTACTAGAATAATAACACAATAATTGTGATGTTATTGTTGTTTAATATGTGTAGATGCATTTGTACTCTGTGTACAAACTCACTGTATTGTATGGGCTAAGGTAGCTATACCAGCAATTTTGTAATCAAGGACCCCAGAAATTACTCCAGTCAAAACTAATTCATTGTAAGACAGGCTAAAAATGCCAGCCTAAGCTGTCATAGTTTTAATGAGATGACTTACAGTTTCTTACCGCCATGAAGTCTGTGGGGATCAAAGAAAATACTCAGTGAGTTAAGATGTGCTAAGAAAAGTGTGAAGAGGAGCGTAAATGGCTCAGGAGTTCCAGGAATCCCACTGGCTTAAACAGTCTTTTATTAAAAGTAAGTGTTCTCATAGCTGAATGACTTCCAAGAAGGGCCTCAAGTGATGATAGTATTTCCATCAGATATGAAAATATTTGAAAGATGCTTATCCCATGTGGAGATATTTCCACCTTTCAGAAAAGCCCAAATACAAACTCTCTTGATGAATATACTCTCATAAAAGCATTCATTTTCAGAATTGTAAAATATCCAGAATTCCTACTTTTTTTTTTTTTTATAATGAATGCATTTATAATGCTTTTCATCTCCTGTAACAACAAAATATTTCAGAGTATTTTACAGAATAAATACTTCAGTTACATACTGAAAAATTTTACATTCATAATCATGACGTTGCTCCCATTTCCCTCAGGGCATAATTGACCTGTAAGGTATCGCAGAGCATCTTCAAAGTGGGATCTTACTGGGATCTCCTTTGAACACAAGATACATTGGCACGTAGTGCAGCTGGTCATGTTGGCTAACTGTGCAATATTGACATAACCAATATGCCATCTGTCTTCTTAATATTCTCTTATGTAAAATACCAATAACAGTACCTCCTGCCCTTAGCAAAAGTGCATAGACCTGAAAGTGGACTAGGCAGCTACCCCAGTAGTACTCCAGTCATCAGGACTGTCTTTTTTTACCATTTCTGTTTTGTTTTTCCTTTTTTTTAATCTCCTCAAGATGTTTCTCTCAGAAATAAGAGGTAAGCCAGATAGTGGTAAGGTAACCTCAACCACTCTCTGCTCTGGGAGTTGCTGCTCTTGTAAAATGCAGTTCCTGGTGAGATAGAAAGCAATAATGAAGTTAGCTGTTCCCCCAACTCTTACACCAGTGCCCCAGAAGGAGTACGCAGTGGATTGGTATGACTAATCCAGTTGGCACAGATCTCTGGTTACTTTACAACAAGCCATGGGGGTAAAGCAGTGATCACAAGACTGTCATCGCTGAGTGCCAGTGACCTGCAGATTTGGAAGCCTGTTCTGTTTCTGGTGCATTCAGGAGACATGTACCTGTGTGAGACCAGTAAAGTATCAATGAAATTTTCAGTCAGTCAAATAACAGGAGTTCACATTAGAACCATGATTTTTCTTCATATTCTGTGATTTTTACATGCTCAGTTATGATGAATAATCCTTATTTGATTATAACAACTTCTAAGTTGTTATAATCCACATTTTGGGAATAAACAGATAGCCAATGCCTTTTTAATGAAAATATTAAGAACTTCCAATATAGATCGAACTTGATTCAAAAGGCAGTGGAAGTATATATACAAGAAAGATGTAATTATGATGGGACATGAAGGATTGTGTGGTCGAAGAAATACAGCAGGCATTAGGAATCTTACAGCATTTTGTATTCTGTAATAATTAACTGCATAAATCTTGGCAATTGGTTAGTTTCTATTTTTTTTCATCTGAAAATTTCAAATATGCGTTGGTCCCATAGAATATCAAGAGGCTTACTTGATGCTTCTGAAACTTTTCAAAGATGGCAGAGAAGTGTAGACTTCCACAAATTGTACCAGTGAAGCTACTAAATATGACAGAAAAGCTGAGATTCATTTTTCAACTCACGTATTCTGTCAATAAATGTGCAAGTAACATAACTAACCACCAAGTGTCACTGTTTGGTATTTTTCATTCTAATGTATTTGTTTCCAAATGCTTAAAAAATCCCTACTAGTTGCAGTCCTATAAATGAGGATTTTTGAACAAAAACAAGAATATTGTTAAACTACAAGAGACGTGTATTTGCCACAAGAGCTATGGGAAATTCAAGTGTCTGAAAATATGACTTTCTTGAGCAAGATACCAAAATGTACTGTCTGAACTAAATATTCATATTATCGGACATAATGCAAATCCCAATGAAAATCAAAAAGACTTAACAATCTGATTTATTTATTTATTTATTTATTGCCTAGCAATTCAAATGATTGTAGCAAATGCCATTCTTTATTGTAGACATCCCTTACTAAGCAACTGTCAGACACTTTTGTCAAGAAGGATGCATTATCAAGAGGAGTGAATGCATTTTAAATAAGTGAGAAGTAATTTAGCCTGACTTTAAAATGTTGTTAACAGTGGACATTAGGCATCGTGAGACTGAACTGAAGTCCTGGTGTGAGGTGCCAAGCTAGTCTTCCCTGTCTATGGAATGTTAACATACGTCGTAGTCTTTTACCTTGGTTGGCACAAAACCAGAATTTGATGACAGACGTTCAAGTGGGCTGCAGTTCATGGAGAAATTTCCAGCTAGGTTTAAAAACTAAACCCAAATCACCCACATTACTTACGTAACTCCCCTTTGTTACTGCTTCTTCTACTCCGCAGCTGAACTCTAAGCACAGTGCCTGTGTGCCTGATGTGCTCGTGTATAGCTGCAGTTGGAAAAATGTAAAATAGCTACACAGATTGGTATTGTAGTTCTCTGTAGAATTTTCTATGTTGTAAGTGTAACATTCCTTGGAAATATCCTCACAGTGTGCCAATAACTGATTTATTTCAGAGAGCACTCAATTATGTGGAGTCAGCCCTCTGAAGAGGATGCAAAAACCAGGAGTGCAAGGGTGAGCCAATCTCTTCTGACATAATCCCAATTACCAAACCGAACGGCCTGCCTTTTCTTTCAGACTAGTGCTTGTGCTACAGATTACAGCCAATCTCCTTGTACTCTACAGTCTGTACCATCTTTCCCGCATAACCATCTCTAGTCAGGATGCTTTTGAACTAGAAGCAATCCTGAAATAGGGCTATTAGGCCTTGGCTGGTTCTGATTAAGCTCCACCCTTCCCTTTTGTCAGTACTGTACAGCCCTCTAGAGGAAAAGTATTCTCTGCAGTATTTTTTGCATTTATGGAAGATGACCCCCACTGAAACAGAGCATGTCGTTAGGACCCTGAGTGCACTAATAAGCATTAGTGGCCTCAACGGGTACCTCTCTCCACACCCTCTGCCATGGGCCCAGAAATTCTGTTTAAGCTCAGCCCTGAGCCTTCAGCTCACTCTCAGCTGTGGATTTTGCTGATCTGAACTGTGACCTTTGGAATGAATTCCCAGCTTGACCTCAGAACTGCCTGGTCATGGTGCTGATCATGGGACTGTGTCTGACCCTGACTGGTGAGTTGCCTTCCTGGCTTTACCTTGTATTTGCCTCATTGCCATGAACTTGCCTGATAATCTGCATTTACGGTTGATCATCCCTGAACCTGTCCATTTTACCTGCACTGCTGAGGTACTGTGGGACACGGCCCTGGCTGGTGCATTCCCTGCCCTGCTGGCTCTGTTCCTGGTTAAATTCAGGTTTCCTGGAAAGCTGCTGCCTTCTGCTGTTCCCTGGCACATGTAGCATAAACCCAGGAAAGAGGAAGTGTCTCTAGAAACCATATAAAGAAAGTGAAGGTGTGGGATGCTGAATCTGTAGAGAAAAAGCATATGAAATCAACAGGAAGACATGGAGAATTACGTGCTTGTGGGAAGTGAGTAGGATACTGCATAAAGATGTGGGTAGGAATGACATGACACTGTTATTTCCCATGAAGGGAAAGGACGTAAAGTACCAGAAGGAAGGAACAGTAACCGAATGAAGAGGTCTAAAAGAAAAATTTTCAAAAAGCTAATAGAAATTATAAAAGAGGACAACTATATAATAAAATAAATGGTCTTAACAGTACAAAACCTAGTACAGAAGTCTGTGGGGCTTTACTCAAAGAACCTGTTACTCATTATTCATTTTTTAATGATAGCCTTTATCATCGCTGGATAGCATTATGAGGGGAAATAGTCATGTAAATGCTGTCTACTTCATTCACTGCAATTTTAATCTTTCACACAAAGTGGAATCAGTAACAGAGGATTAAAACATGTATCTTAAGAAGTAGAACAGCTGAAAAAAGTATGTATGAGACCCTTAACAGCGATTACTCAAGTTGCTTAGTAGTCCCTTCTTACAATATTCACCAAAGTGGTTAATGTCATCCCGGATATTTCAGTAACAACAGGTGCCTGTAAGAATGTTTGTAAAACTGAATCAATAAAAACAGTTCAAATGAATTTGTAATGGAGGCAAAAAGTTACTGAAGTTCTTGTGCTGAAACAGCAGAGGGACAGAGTAATTGTTTTGCTTTAGTGTAAGGTAGTTAGGCTTTTCTCTGGAGCATTTGAAGCAGGCTATTACAAGATCCTGAACCAGATGTTAGAGAAATATTAATGTAGACGGGGAAGGCAGAACTTTTGGAGAAGAGTTGAAAGCCTCTCCTCAGGCTTGTGCTTCAGCACTTTCCACTCTTTGCCTCCCCCCAAAAAAGGAATTTAGTATCTTTATTTACTGATATTTTAGCCTCGTTTAAGAACAGGCCGTTACAGCCACGCTGACGCCCCACACCCCGGGCACAAGCGGCTCTGAGCTACGCCAGCAGCCGAGCCTGCATCACTTCGTCACCCCGGGCCGGCGCCCGCCGCCATCTTGTGGCGGTACAGGCGGCCACGGGGCGCAGCCCGCGCACCACCACCGCCGGCGGGCAGCGCTGAGGGAGAGGCCGTGCTCCCGCCCCTAGCGAATACCCCCCGGCGATTGGCTCGGAGAGCGCCACCTCCTCCCCGTGATTGGTAGAACCCGCTGCCACTCCGGGCGTTTGAAGGTAGGGGCGGGTGTGGGCGCTGACAGAGCTGCTCCTCCCTCCGCTCGGGGCCTGTCACGTCAGCCGCGCGGCGCTCGGCGGGGGGAGCCGGCCGCCGCCATGGAGGCGAAGCCCGCGGACCTGCGGCTCTGCGACAGCCTCATCCTCTGGGTGAGCGCCGCCTCGGGCCCTCCTGCCGCCGGGGCGTCGAGCGCCGGCCGGTGGTGCGGCCTCGCCGTCGCCCGGCGGGGGGGGAAGGCTCGTGAGGGGGCGTCCGTTGGGAGCGGCGCGAGGGCACCGTTGCTGTGGTGACGGGGGGGGGGCGTGAGGGGCCGGGGCGCTCTGAGGGGTCCTTAGGGGCCGGGGGGGCCGTGAGGGGCCGGGGGGGCTCCATGAGGGGCCGTGAGGGGCTGGGGGGGGTCCTGAGGGGTCCTGAGGGGTCCTGCTGGCCCGGGGGGGGGCCGCTCTGAGGGGCCCCCGCGGCCAGAGAATGGTGAGTCGGGGTCGAGGCTGTGAAGGCACTGCTGTAATGACAGGGCCCGCACGATGAATTTCCTTCTCCAGCCGGTAAAAGGCCCCTGCAGGACTGCCAGCCTCCGGACGGGCCTGTGGTAGCCTGTAGGCCCAAGCTGTGGTTCTGCGGCAGTGGCTTCAATGGGGAAACCACCCCGTAATTAACAATAGTAATAAATACGTGAAATTAATTCGTCTGACAGGAGCGGAAACCTCAGACCTCGGTTGCAGGTTTTGGTTGGGCAGAGCGCTGCTCGCAGCCAGGTGCAGCATGCTGACGTGGTGTTGCTGCATGTGTGAGAAGCACTGGGTTCAGCTGTCAGGCTCCCTTGCTTTGTCCCTTGTCCTTTCTGAGTTTCTTCTGTGCTTTTCTGTAATTTTAGTCTTGCAGATGCCAATATTTTAGGAGAGAGTGAGCTCTGTTACACAGAACTCGTGTGGCAATTAAGTGGGCAGCTTCTCTAGAAATAACAGGTATTTCTCCCATGTAAAGTATAAACAGAGGAGAGAAGAGAGTGCTTGAGAGGCGTTGTGGAGATCCAGGAATGAAATTGGCGAAAGTGATAGCAGCATCTACCAGAACCGACTTTCCTTTTCTTCTCTGTATATGACAATACAGCAGTTTTAATGCATTTCAGTCTGTTATAAAACACTGAAAAACAATTTCTGCCTTCATTTCATCCTCCAATTTTCCTTTTGGTACCCTTGTATGCCCCTAGCATTTTGTTGGTTTTTAGAATTTCAGCTATCTTATGCTTGCCTCTCTTCAGTTAGGTATCTCTTATCTTTTAATCTATTTATTCTTTCTCTTTTTGGACAGTTTAACTTTCTTTTCCTCATGATAATCAGTTAAAAATAACTCTATCATGATTCTGTTGCAAAATAAACCAGCGGAAGAACTTGTGCAAATAACAGTCCTGAACTCTATCTCAAAATCCTTTCAGCAGTGCTCAGCTGATTTATTTTTAGAATTTCTCCTTTAAAATGTATTACGTTTAATTGTCATTTTAGTATAGTCACAGTACTTACCTCTAACTACATAATGGTTCCTAAAGAGAATTCTAAAATAACTTTGTCAAGCCTTAAACAGAAAGGGCATTGTACAGAGTTGTTAGTGTAAATCAGCATCCAACTCCCGTGCGTTCCCGTTCTGTACGCAACACCCGGCAGATGCTTTGCTAGGTGTGTGGCTTTAGATCTAACACCTTCTTTCTCCGACCTGCTTTACAACTTAGTAGAAGCCAAGCATTAATAAAGATACATTTCAAAAGTCCTTTCAAATTGATCTTCATAGTAGATTGAATCTTGGGGAAAAAAAATCGATCTTCTGAAGTTGGGTATTTAGGGAGAGAGGAATGAAGTGCCGTGTGTCTGAAGAGAAGATGGTTCTGTAAATCTCTATAGTTGTAAAGGTTTTTCAGCTTGTTTCTTCTTTAATACAACCAAGATAACCAAGATCTGTTCCCCTTGGTTGTGACTTTCTGTGTTCTGCTGCCATATCCTGATTTTTCTTTAACATTAGTAATTTCATACTAGAAAACATGCATTGCCCAGAGATGAAAGAGAAAGTACGAATAAAAATGTTATCTATTGGTTCTGTAACAAAAATGTGATTGGATTTAATTTTTGTGGACATTACAGAAAAATGGAATGGAGTTAGATTAAACTATATAGGGAATGTGTATGAGTTTCTAAGAAAAACTGACTCAATATCTGTTGAGATTGAGATTGAACTCCCAAGCCTGTTGCAGAAACAATTTTCTAAGTCAGAAAGACAACCTGGTTGTTAGATGTGAAGTAAACCTGAATGTTTTCCATCCCTGGGTAGGAGACGCATGGAAGAGTTGCATCAGTGGGGCTGGTGATGCAGTACTGTGCAGTAGAGTAAGAGTTTCTTGAATGTCTTCTGGCACTGCACCTCTCCAAGTCTTCTGTCTCTGCCCCCGAACTAGAGGAGGATCCTTACACGTGGGTCGGTTCTGCAAACATCCTCTGTAGGGGTATGGCCAGCCAATTGCAATGCCTTAAAGCGTTGGTGAGGCGTGTGCTCACCTTATATATGCTGCAGTGTTACACCGTGTGGGTGTTTGGGTATGTATCACACATCCGTAATCACTATTCGTTTAATGAAGGGGGGATGGTACTGGATGGGAAAACACATACCTGGGCACTGCAAGTACAAGTTACCGGATGGCCTCTTTCCCCCGTAGCTCAGTTTGCAGGAACGCTGCTCTACTAAAATCAGGGCCAGGATACGTGAAGTGCAGGGCATAAGAGGTACAGGTGGCAAATGTGAGAAATGTGACGTGAGTCTATTTGTATCCAAAGCTTAATAAAAATCATGTCATGGCAAAGGCTTGATCTTGCTTGCACGGAAGCGACCCACGCTACAAAAACTGCTTCTTTCGATCACTGGTATGGAAACTGACTTAACTGGTTTGTTTACAGGAAAATTTTGTTTCTGTGTGGTTACGATCTTCTGAAAGTGTGTTTTAGAAATCTCATTTGAGCAAGCATAACCCAAAGCTTCACATACACAAATTAGAAGCTGCATGAGAAAATAGTTTTTAAAGTGTCTTGGAAAGGAAGGAGTTTGAAAGTCTGGTGGGACTAGTTCATCCTTTCCAGGTCCAGGAACAGGGTTACAGGTTTGGTGTGTTTGTTGGAGACATTTTTGAGGCTTTTATTTTTCCCTTCTTGTAGAATGTGTCAAGGTGCTCATCTGTCCTAATGTGACTGAATGCTACGTGAGAGCCAGCTGACAGCAGCACGTAGTGTGTTACATGGATGGTAACGTTCTGAGCTGGAAGATTTTTCCACGGCAGTTGTGCTCTTACTCCAGTGCCAAATGGCACCAGCAGCATTTGTAATGTTAACGTTCCTGTGGCGGAGTTGGTCCATTACAGTTCTGGGGTTAGGAGTGGGAACGTTTACTGTTACTTTAAAATTTTTGTAGCGTGGGTGTGAAAGCGCAGCCCTGGATCTCCTGGGTGAGG
This sequence comes from Anser brachyrhynchus, assembly GCF_964034855.1. Lineage (NCBI taxonomy): Eukaryota > Metazoa > Chordata > Aves > Anseriformes > Anatidae > Anser > Anser brachyrhynchus. The sequence goes on along the minus strand of NC_137702.1, from coordinate 3,959,711 downwards.
CTTAGGGCATACATTTTCAAGTGTTGTGTAGGCTTCTTGATTTCTGCCGGACGCTGTGAATGCATTTGTGCTTGATGTACAGCTGTTCAGCAGTAGAACCTTCAGCAGACCCAGAGAAAAGGCATGGAGTGTTGCATGATAGAAAATTAAGTTTTCAAATGCATAGTTTGAATCTAGTAGCTGTGTGTGTGTGAGAAAAACATCTGCCCCTGTTGTAGTAGGAAGCGGCAGGGAGTGATTAAGCTAGATTCATGAAATGGACTTCAGCATGTCCTTAAGGCCGTATTTTTAGAAAAACTAATTAAATGTGAGCAAAATAGCTCTGCTGCAATCCGGAAGTCTATGGTTGCCTCTGCCAACCTCCTCCCCACGCCCCAACTTTTGTTGTTGGTTTATAAATACAGTAAGAAACTGCTCTGAGGAAGTGGCTGGCCTGGCACAGGATTTGGAGAACCCACGATTAATATCTCTACTCTCATATCATTTCTGGGCACTTAAGTAACTTTCAAATACGTGGAGAAACGAAGACTCCTGGTCCTGCTTTTTGCTTAATTTTAATTAGCTCTTTCTATTCCCGGAGGTACCGGTGTGCGCGGCGTTGTGCGTCACAAGGTTTTTTAAGGCTTTGTTTGCTTCGACCAGCTTGGATGACCTTGATCAGGGAAGTGAAATGGGAAAACCTGTTACCCTACTTAGCAATTTCTTCAGTTTACAAGGGTGCTTATCCAAATGGCAGCGCTGCAGTGTTGTGCCATAAAGCTCTGACTTCTGGCATGCTCGGTCTTGACTTCTGTGAGCTGCTGTGCCTGCTCTCGAGCTGGCATTAAGGCTGCTATAGTATTAGAAACCAGTGCTGTCAGTCACCGCTGCTTCACTTTGTGTTCTCCTACTTAATCCTTTATGTAACCTACAAGGGATTACCGACTTGTCGCTTGCCATAATAGGGGATTTTAAAAAGACTTTTTAAATTGAAAAACAAGTGTAAAAAAAACCTGTCTGCGTATATTTCTCTTCAGGGCTCAGTTAGGCAGTTTCTGAAGCAAGCAAACCAATATTCAGAGTCTCTGGTCGCTCTTATAAACACAGCGTGGGAAATAGCAGCTTCAGATTCTCACAACTGGAAACAATACTTCTCTGCCACTCTTGTCCAAGTAGTGCCATTTCCCAAATGCACTTGACTAAGTCATTTACCGTTGGCTTTCGAAGAAGCTGAAGTGTCACAAGATGCTTGGGGAAGCTCTCTTGGGATGGACGGGTGGCTTAGGGCATCGTGAGCGTAGTAAATACCAGAAGTCAGTTTTCACAGTGGGCAGAGATTATGAAGGTCTGTTCTTGCTTCCATTCTGTCCAACAGAAACCTTTTAACAGTATTAACAGCAAACTTTCTCCTTTTTATCCATTGTGCTAAATGAAGCTGAACTTAAAATAAAGCTTATCAGGAATTATTTTCCTGAATAACCAAGTGATGAACTGATGTGTGTGGAAACAGCTCTCTCATTTCATTGTGGGTAGTGAGCTCTGAGCCGATTGTTGTTTGGGAATGAAAAACTGCAGTCATTAGTAGATAATTCCGTCAAATGTTAGATACAAGCTTGGGGGTAGTTTAAAGAAAATACTTCCTGCGTGTTGGGTACTGTATAATGTTGAGGTAATCCCATCCTATAGACCTTAAATGCAGAAAAGACAAAACTGAGAGGAAGGTGACCATCCTCCTGGGAAGTATGAGAGAGCTCCCGTATGAGGAATGGCTAACTGGCTGAGGACTGTTGAGTCCCTGAATGACACAGGAGGATGAGGTGGCTGTGGCAGAGCTCAGTACAGACTTGAGCTTCTGGAGAATGCAACCAGGGAAGACCTTGTTCGCTGTTTCTTCCTGCATGAGAAGCAGGGGGTGTGAAGTGAAGCCAGCAGATGAGCAGCTCTAACGAGAAAGGGTGTTCTGCAGAGGCTGGGAGTGCTGAGATGGGGCTACGAGAAGTGCTTCCACCAAACTCGTGGAAGAAAACAACACTGAGGGTTGTTAAAGGCAAATAGCCTGTCTGTGCTCCAGGGGTTCTCCAAGACACAAATTCCTGGAGCCTGATGAAGTATTTGGCAGTTTGGGGTTGCTTTATACAGTCAGTGGAGTGACCTGAGAACTTGGGTACCTCAGTGCCTTAAGGCTTGAAACTATTAGAGTTGCATGCAGAACTTGGTAGCCCGATGAAAGAGCTGCCTGCGGCTGTGTACCACACTTGTGTTACAGCCCGTGCATCACTGGATGATGGGATTCTTGGTTACTGGGTACAGAGCTGTCTGGTGGGCGAATGGTTCTTGCAGTGCTCTGTAACAATGTAGAAATGATGAAGGTGTTCTTCCCTGCAGTTACTTTTGGAGAAGGTAGTTGCAAAAAACTCAAGCTGATAAATCTGAATCTTTAGGATGGGAACTGAACCTAGTTTGTGTAGTCCTAGCACAGAGGGACTTCAACTATACTTGTGCCTAGAATCACTGGGCAGAATGCAAAGTTTGCTTATAATAATTTGTATAGAATAGATCAGTAAACTTCCAATAAATGACTTTCATCTGTAATCTGGTTTTATAATAGAGCTGAAAAGTGAAAACTGGGGCTTTGTTGCTTAATCTTCAGGCAGAAATAGGTAGATGGAGTAAACTTGCATCCAGCAGTGTGTTCAAACACTAGGTAGTGTGATGCTTGTAAAATACCAGAAAAAATATATATGAATACCTGGGAAAAATGTATAGTGGATGTTACAATAGAAATTTCTTGGATATACAGCAATATTTTGGAGTTGCCTATTTTAATAGGAACATCTTCAGAGCAATGTTGGAATTCCTGTGTTGACAGCTTGCACCACTTCAAATGCTTCAGTCTTTCTCAGCTGTCTTCATATCCTTAAAGTGTACAGTAGCTCTTGGATAACTGCATTAACTTTCCAGTGGTTTTACATAATTTTCTCCTTTCATTCTTAATCCCCAGATAATCTCTGGGCACTCTATTGGTGTTGTGACTTCTGTTACTAAATGCACATAGTAAAGGACTATATATTTATATATATATATTTCTCATCAGCCTTCATTCCCTCTTCCAATGCCACTTTTTGTTTAGGTAGTATGCGTCCAGAATTAAGTGTTGCAACGTAATCTGAGGAATGGTTAACTATGAACTTAGTTTCCCAAATTAGTGTTCCATAATCTGATTTCTAATAAAAAGACTAGTGTTGAAAAACAAAGCATGGTAACACTAACTTTTTAAGCGACTGCTTATAATCAGCAGTAACAGATACTGAGACAGTTGGGTTAGTTTAAAAGCTGCGTAGCTCAAAAAGGATTTCAGGCTGCCTGAAGTAGAAAGATGTATTTTTAAATGCTTGCGTCTTAAAGAGGAAAATGGTAACTAATTTGCTGTCCTTCTGTCTGACTAAAAAACACAATGTTTTTCCCTCTTTAGTTGCAGACGTTCAATACTGCGGCACCTTGCAGAGATGTTCAAGACTTGACTAATGGGGTTGCCATGGCACAGGTACTTCATCAAATGTAAGTTGATACTTAAGTTCCAGGAAGAGGTATTTAGTTTCTTGAGGCTTTTGTATTTAACATGCATGGTCATGTTAAATGAAACATTTCCCACCCAAATGTTTATGTTATAGTTACAAATTTAGAGTAGATGGTTTACAGCAAAAAATAAACTGACTTTATATTGTTATTTGGGAGAAGATACACTAGTTAAATAATAATGTGATAGAATGGAGAAGAAGTTGAGCAGATATTCTAATACTGCAGTATTAAATTAACACTTAAGAGTAATTAGGCAAAAAATACAATCTTTTTTTTATCGACGGTATAACTAAGATACGGGTATCCATGGAAATCTGTGCCTCTGTGGAATGAGGAACTAAAAGTTCAAAAGGCATGTCTCTGTGCTGTCTTTGTCTTGGGATTGCTCAATTGTTGTAGACTTATGTTCTAAGTTTTAAATGCTAACTTATTTGTGTGGAAAAAACCCAGGAAACCTCAGCAACACTGGTCCACTACTATTAAAAGTAGTTGCAGTGGACCGAACAAAAGCAAAATAATTCCAGTTTTATTGCTGTGATGACAAATGGTACTGGGTTGGGTGACACATTCATTCTGAAATTTGCAGTTTCCTCAGAGAGGATTGCAACACCATTCTTTTATTGAAACAAGTCATCGCTGCAACATTTGTTGGTGGTGATTCCCATAATAAAAGAGAAGCCTGAACTACCACTTCCTTGCTCAAAATATGTTTTCGACTAAGGAATTACTTTTAAAAATTATTTTTTAAACTTTAAAAAATTAAACTTTTTTTTCAGGTTGACAGTTCTTTTTTTTAAAGTGTGTTGCATAAAGACAGCCCACTCTGGAGCCTGCAAATATTGGTTGAGGATTGCCTAGTGAAGATTCGCCGAGGTTGCTTCTCAGCATCTCTGTACTGTGTCGGTTAACTAGCTCTTCTTGTCACAGTTGTTCACCAGGGCTTAGCTTAGCACGCCCCTGTGGGATGCCACTATTTCTGAAGTAGTGTGTCAGTCAAAGTGCCACGTCAGTATGCTAGCATAGGAAACAATTAGCAGTGCTACAAGCGAAGGTCTGTAGCAGCGGTGTAGTCTAGCGGCTAGAACTCTGGCTTAGCATGTATTTGTGGTACTAGGTTGACACAGGCCTTGGGCAAATTTATTTACGAGCAAGTGGTTGATATGCAAGTGGGGATAATAACTGCCTCTTATTAGGTGGTCTGAGACGGGATAAACAGTGTGGTGTGAAAGTTGAGATACGGTTAGGTACGCTGTGGTTGTACATCTTGGCAGTTCAGTGTATATAAAGTCCCCCCTGCCAGCAACTCACTTGTGCCGGTGAAGTGAATATATTCCTACCCAAGGGAGCCAAAGAGATACAAAAAATACGAAATGCAAGTAGATAAAATTATTTTTTTTTCTTGCAAAGTGACTTTGACTAATTGTAGTGAAGGTAGAAAAAATCTAAATGTGTAAGAGTAGGTAGCAAACTTAATGACAGCACTTTTCAAATGATAATGTTTCTGTACAGCACTGCGATCACTTTTTAAGATAATAACTGAGCATAACAAAGGCCTTTACACACTTGTGTTTCCAGGTTTAGCTAGCTTGAACATGTACAGAAATTCTTCCTGCCCTGGAAGATAGTATCATAATTCAGGCAGTAGGATGGAAATTCCCTGTGACATAAGTATAATTTGCAATTTGCAAGAGTTCATGCCTCATTAGACACCCTAGTTAAACTTTCTGATGATTTAATGCTAAGAATCTGGTACCCTATTTAATTAAATGTGTGCTTATTGATGTTTCATCATTGAATTTCATTTCAGAGATGTTGCTTGGTTTGATGCATCTTGGCTAAATCGCATTAAAGAAGATGTTGGTGACAACTGGAGAATAAAGGTATTCGATGCTGAAGTTAATGAAAGTTTTGTGGGGTTGGATATGGTGTCTTCCCTGAGTGTATCTAGCAGTCCAAAAACTACTGATCAGAATTAAGTGCAGACTTTTTGAGTTATTTTAAATGTACTTGAACTGTCTATGAATAGTTTGATTGCATGCTAGCAGTGTTGCATGGGGATTTTCTGTTGTAGTGTTTCTTTTCCCCTGTCATTACGTGGTCCGCTCAAAAAGCTGCTGTGTAAACATTTGATTGTAAATTACTTAATTACAGTGAAATTAATAGTCTTAATAAAAACCTGTAACCTTATCTTTCATCTATTAGTCCAGTAATTTGAAGAAGATACTGCAAGGAATTATGGACTACTATCATGAGGTATGGAAAAAGCAGCAATTTTGTGATTGTTCTAAAGAACAGATGTTTTCCTCTTCAACCTGGGTTTTTGGGGTGTTTTTTATTCCCCTTGGCTAACTAATCTATTTTAAGGGTTTTTTGGATAGAAAGTATGTGATAATTATCCAGTTAAATGGGAGGTCTGAATGAACATAAAATTAGTCTGATACAAATGAAAGTGATATGTTTGTGTATATCATATGTACACATGCTTGAGCAGTTTACTTTAGATAAGACTTGGAGTATAATCTGGAAACCATGTCTCCGTCGATGCCCAGGTGCATGTCAGAAGTGCTGAACTACAGAATCCTACAGACCTTTGGGTGTATATTCATATTTGCTCTTGTCTGGTGAAGTTCAAATCCTTTTCTACACAACAGAACGTTTAGTGATCCTGGTCTAGTTTTTTTCTGATATTCACCTGGAAGCTGGTAGATAAATAATGAATCCCCTGGATACGGGAACAGTTGCCGTTTGTTCTTGCTTATGCAGGACAGTATGGTAGCCATAAAAGGGTGCTGTGTTCTGACTAAAATAAACAAATGCAAAAAAAAAAAAAAAAAAAAAAAAGGAAGCCCAGCACCAAGCCACTAACAGAAAACATTTAATTTTGTGTGGAGAGTGATTGCAGTTATGCAATGGGTATGGTGTAAAGCTAGCCAGATCGTCTTCCTGCTTCCTGGTCTCACCTGGCCTTAGTTGTGATACCAAGTGCTGAGCCATTCGTATTGGCAGGTCTGAGGCGCTCTGGAAAGTCCAGCAGTCAAATTTATTTAGGCTTATGAGAAGGTTTTTGAAGAATTAGGGAGAAACTGAATTTGGGAACATTTTTAATTTCTTGTTTATCTTGCTGGTAGAAAAAAAAAATCTCTAATATTTGAGGGCTATCATAGGAATTTTTAACTTACTGCTGTCACTATTTTCTTGTGCAAGGGGTCATTAAAAACAGCTCAGTTAATACATTTTCAAAACTTGTGTTCTTGCTAGAGCAATTTCAATTAACTCTTATCAAAGTGCATAATTTTGTGGCAATAAATAATTGCTGAGTGGATTGAGTATATGTTTAATGCCATCCACTTCAGATTCAATTTAGACCTATTCAGAGGCAAATAGATGCAGAGTTTGGTAAAGGTTATTGGCTAGCACTGCGCTGAGTACCCCTTTCCCCAACACACAAAGATTTAGGAGAGGAAGTTTAGAACTGTCTTATCTGGCCCCCAAAAGAGATGTTTTGTGACATCTCAGTTTCATGTATGAAGCCCTGTAACAAACAAGAACATTTGTTTATATCTTTATGGATTTCTTGATCTAATACTATATACTCTTTTTGTATCTCTGCATTTAATCTTTAGAATCTATCCCTTCCATAAGTTTTTTCATAACAAATCTCTTAACGGCCTCTTCATTCTTCAGATTTCCTACACGGTAACACATTTTCATGTTGTGTGAAAGCAAAAGTCCGCTTACTCTTTTCATTTTTTTTTTTCAGTTTTTGGGTCAACAGATTTCAGAAGAACTTATCCCTGACTTAAATAAGATATCTGAGAATTCAGATCCCACTGAACTGGGAAGACTTATGCAGCTTATTCTAGGCTGTGCAGTCAACTGTGAAAGGAAACAAGGTATGGGCTACCTTGATCTGATGAACAAACAGCAGACTGCTTCAGGGTGTAGTGATTCATAAAGTGGAAGAGATGTAGAACTATTTTCTTTATTATGCATCAAAAAGTCTCAATTGTTAATATGTTGCATTTGCATACTTAACCTGAAACTGGCTTTCACTTTGTTTTCCCATATTTTTTCTGCTTTTGTGTATAAAACTCAAATTTTGTTCAAGGTGGGGTGAAAATAGTCTGAAATGTATGTGTGAGGGGTTATTCCTACTTGGTGAAACAAGTACCAAGACCTAAAACTTACCATTCAAATGCCAATTAAGCAAGTCAAATTAAAAACTGATATTAGAAATTGCCTTTTGTCTATCTGTAGAGATAACAAAACTCAGATTCTCAAGTCTGAATTTTGTTGAGTTTTCTCTCACAGGAGCTAATGCTTAATGCTCTGATGGGTAAGAAATCCTTAGCATGCTTTTGTTGGAAGAACAGTTGCAATTCCTAGGTAGTCTGGAATAATTTCATCAGAGAATGCTTAGTAAGTATGCTAAGTCAGGTTGCATTGGAAATGAAGATACTAGAAACAACTATCTTTCATTATACCTCATTAACTCAACTGCAAGGGTTTTCACCCTTTGCAAAAATTTATGTTTATACATGTGTATGGATTTGTTATTAGAAAAAGAACTGTGGAAGAAAGACAGATATCTTAAAATCTGCTTTCTCTATTGTACATAGTATAAATTTGTTCACTTAAGAATTTATAATTTATCTACTACATTATTGGATAATAATGATGTTGATTAATAATAGCGCTGTAAGAACAGTATCTGTTTTGAAGCAGCATTTTAGAGAATAACTTCTGGATCTTTATTAAAAAAAAAGCTGTCATGTTACTCAAGCCATTAAGATCTCTGTATCATGAGTCACTACAATTTTTTTCACAGAACACATACAGAATATCATGACCCTTGAAGAGTCTGTTCAGCATGTTGTCATGACAGCCATTCAAGAGGTAAGTAATAATTCCTAGCCTAATGTTGTCAGCTGAGAAGTTTGTATATCCATTTGTTGATTTTTGAGAATTCTTTAATCCCAAGAAACATCTGTGAATAGCCTAAGTACTTGCCTAAGTTATCTGGGAGGATTAGAACCAAGAGACCTCAGACGCCAGCTAAAGGGTTTTGATTTTAGTTTCCTATGCCCAAATGTTCAACCTGTGGAGATGATAAAATGCTTAATATTTCCTGTTTCACACAAGAAGTCTATCTCATGCCAGCTGCTGTTTATACTGGAGTCAGGTTCTGAAATTTCTGTCTCAGTGCTATGGTCTCAGACCCAAGGCTATGCTGATTGCAACAGTTTGTGAGGCTGTGTAGTTCTGATAGGTCATTCCAGCACCTGATTTACGAACTCCCAGCAGAATTCCATCGGTTTTTGTCATGGTGCCCTCCCCCTGCCATTTTCCTGTGTTCTTAGTTGGATCGTTGCAGTGATCCAGCTTACAGCATATCTCTATAGTCACATCTGGGAGCTTCAGGGCTGTGAAGCTCAGGAGAGTGTGCAAGGAGGCAAGAACTGATGCTTGAAGAAAATGTAACATATAATTGCACCTCCCTCCAGATAGCAGTGGAGTTGGTAGGAGGCTTTAAAACTTAGAGATTTAAATCAGCTATGTAGGTTTTAAAGCTGTTAATGTCCTATTGGTAGAAATAATTGCTTGTTATTTTATGACTAATCAAACTTTCTGAAGAAGGTCTAGGAATAACGCTGTAATTCCTGAGTAAGAAGTAAAGCACTTTACCTGCTGACAATGTATATCTTTGTTCTGGGGATCAGTGAGAGCTGTGTTAATGTTCCCATTTGTGCTTAATGACAATTAGCTTAAGTGACACAAATAAGCATGATAACTATTAAATTCATTGAGTGAAATCCTGTCCTCTGGTCTGCTCCCTTTTAACTTGACTGGGGGCTAGCAATTAGTTCAGCAGGGGATATATTCATCCATTAACACGTTCCTGTTCACACTTGGTTAATTTTTTAATCAAGGGGGAAGAATCTGCCCTGTTATTCTAGATTTTCTTCAAAGCTTTTACAAACAATGAGTTATTATTATTAATCTGTTTCGATGTATTGAGGGAAACAACTTGATGGAAAATATAGCTGATATTCAGTAGACAGTGAATTTGCAGAATATTAACCTCTAATTTAACCTTTTTTTTCCTGTGGCCTTTTTCTGTAGCTCATGAGCAAGGAAGTAATGGGTCCGTCTGCAAGTGATACATCAAGTGAAATGGAACAGCAGGTAACTGCCTAATATTTGTAGCTGTTACGGCTTAAGATTGAACACTAGTTGGTATCTTTCCATCCCCCAAATGAAGAGGTCTGCTCTTCATCTCCAGTTTTAAAACCAACCAACCAAAAACAACAACAAAAAAACACTCAACAGTCTCAGCTTTGTCTCCTCTCTGCACAAACTGCTTGGTGTGTGTTCCAATCAGTGTTGACAGGATTAAACCATAGTGGTTCACAAAGGGCAGAACAACATGCTGGCGTAGGCTGAGATTATACAATAAGGTATCAGTTTCAGTGCTAATTCTAAGAAGTGGGTAAAAAGGTTTGTTCTAATACAGCTTCTCTACAACATATGAAGTGAAAGCTAGGTAATCTTCCTTGATGGGGTAGAACCTGCCAATGTGAACCTACATAGCCAGAAGAGCCAAGTGGACATCAAGACTCAGCTGTATCAGGCTAAATCCTTCGCTATTTTTAAGAGGTCATGAAAATTTTTATTAATGTGAACAATACAAGTTGTTGCACGTATAATGAAATTGTTTGTAAAAGTGCTCATAAAGGAACATCTGAATTTCTCCTCTGAAATGAGGAGCGTTTGATTGACCAGTAAGCCTGAATTTGGAAAGATCTTGCTGTCTTGACAGTGAATTTAATTTTGAGAGGAAGGAAGCCAGGGAACCGGGTTTTAGACTTCATCCATGTACATGAGTCTTACAGCTTCTGTTACTGAGCATATGTGAACTAATGAGCAGGAGGCATTTAACAGGCAGGGACTTGGAAATTGTGACAATACAGTTCTTTCTGGGTGTGTTTTTTGTTTTGCTGCTAGCATAAGTTGTTGTATTGAATCTGAATGTTACTCTGAGTTTCAATAATTCACTTATTACGAGTGGTACAAATTTAAAATGTGGCTGAAACGAACAGAGATCCTGATCCAACAGTATATGGGGGTTTCTAAGTCTATGTGCATGCCTAACATCCTTCTTTAAACAATTTATATAAGCAATTGAGACACTGTGGAAGCCAGAATTAATTCACTGTCTTTGTTCTTTAAAAGCTTAAAAAAGCTTTGGAGGATCTTCAAGAAGCACTAGCAGAAAAAGAGGAGTTGGCACAAAGATGTCAAGAGCTAGATTTGCAGGTAAGAAACAGCAAGCAGCTTATTTAATATGTAGTGTTGGTGATTAAAGATTTAGAAAGTTGTCTCTTTATGGGAAGAGGAGCCATTCTCTTCTCCAGAATACAATTACTGGAAATAGCGTCCTGATGGAAGTGTAAGCTGAGGTCCTTTGTCAACTCTTAATGCAAAGGTTGCTTCGTCTTCTATCTTTGTTTACTCTTAGTAGCAAATAGCCATCAAAACAAACCTACCATGGATTTAACAATTGCCAATTCCATTTTTAGTCGCTGCTGCCTTTAGTCCTTTAAACTGTATCTAAAAAAAAGCAGTTCATATAATAATCAGTCATTAGATTTAATCATAGGAAAATTATGCTGTTTCCAACAGTTGTTGATGAAAGATTCAAATTTATCTAAAAATTTACAAGCTCCTTCTTGTATGCAATTTTAACACGGAGCATATTTGGCAAAATAGGATCAATTAGTTTGCATTATTTCTTGCTTAGCCACACTGATAATAGGTTTACTTTTGCTTTTAATGGATACAGGAGTTAATCCAGTCTCTTTAGAGGAAAGAGAGAGGACTTCATAACAATAAGCAGGAACTTGCATTTCAGATGACTTGTTTTTTAAAAATAAAATAAATAAATAAAATAATAATAAAAAAAACAAAACAAAAACCAACACATTTGTTAGCCCTAAGTTTGACTTCTATGTTATGACCCTATACTCTGAGAATAAAAGGAGGTTAATGTGGTAAGGCAGTTCATTCAGATTTGATTCTGTACAAAGTGAACATTTGCATGGCATCTTCTGATAGGAGCCAGAGTGCTACACCGGCTGTACGAACCTATGTAAAATAAATAAATCCAGAGGCCGGTTTTAAATTTCTTGCAGATAGTGATAGTAATAACTGAAATAGTAGAATATGTATAGAAAAGGAGCTCTGCTTGCTAATTGCAGATGCAAAGGAAGATCTTTTTAGAATTAAATTAGTATTTTACTTCTATTTTTCTTGAAATAGTACATGTCCCTGGTGAAAGCAAAGGTGTAAAAGTATTTGTGAAGAGAACCCTGCAGAAGAAAACCCATTCTTTTAAATGTGCAAGGATTGCTTTGACACTTGAGCTTGCAGATTACAGTTGTTAAACTTTTCAAGGTGTTGTGTTCACTATTCAAATGTTCTCACTTCTAGAAGTTTTGGTACTAATTTACCTGTGCTTTCTGCTTCCATTAGGAGACTTAGTATGTCTCAGTGGAGATGTCTTGAGCTTTCTCCTGTACCCCCCACAAGTTTTGCCTTCTGAGATTTCTCTATTCAATAATTCTGGGTTAAACAAATCCAGGTGCTCATAACATAGTGTGGCCCAGGTGGAGGCATTAAAGATGTTGAGGGAAAGGTACTGCTGATTATAAACAGATGAGTTAATGGCAATGTAGTTCTTTAATAATGTGATGTGTTTTTTAAATACTTTTACATAATTTGTGTTGACTTTGAGGTCCAGTGATTTATACTACTTCTGTTATGCTGAAGTAATAGAAGAGAGAACTATCAGAAAGGAACTGAGAAAAGATGGAAAACTTGCTTTGAATTGTGCAAAAGAGTTGTTTTTAGGAGGTTTTGGGCAGGTGTTCTTCTAAAAGTATTCAAAAAGTATGAATACTGTGTATGTTTAAGGAGTGGCTGAGCCTTGAACAGTAAGAAGGATGTTGAGTAAGGCTCAGATATGCTCCTTACCCGCAGGTGTTTGTGCATGCATGTATACAGTAAGTTGATATCCAGTATTTAAAAAGGGGTGGACCTAGAAAGCCAGCATCTAATGAAGTGGTACAGGAATTATAGTTTTGTTTCTTAGATCTGTTTGATAGACTTTTAAATTATGATCACAAACAAGCTGTTTCTTAATGTTGCATTGTTTAGGCTATATCTGATGTTTTATCTAGTAATGTCATCACGATTTATATATTTTTAACTTATTTATTGAAGCCATAATATTGATTGACACTTCTCATTTAAACTAATTCTTAATAAATTCACTTGTAAGGTCTCAGTCTTCCTTGATATTTTCCAAGAATATAAGAAAGGTAGGTTTTCTTTATGATTCAGGAAAGCATAACCCAAAAAGCGTATTGTCCCTGTTTAAATGCCAGTTAACTAACACATGCTACACGCTCTTATGTTTGACAGGATGTTAAAATTAACACAACAGCTTTCACTAGAAAAACTTTAAAGATTCTAGCCTCTTAATCCTTCCCCATTTTATGGCTGTTAATATACTGACTGTTTCAGTACAGTGTTGTATTCTCATTTGCTTAGCTGTGAACACTCAGTATCAAACCTGTTTGATTGTTGCCAAAAATGCATGCTCTATATGAAGCTGTCCAGGTTTTTTCTTTTGCGTGTGTGCTTACTAGCTTATGGCGCTTGAAACTGCTTCTTGCGCAACCATCCACTGCTGAGCGCACGGCAGTACTGTGTTAGTGTGCTAGCCAGTGCCATCCTGCTTTTTATTGTTAAGTACAAGCAAGATGGAGGGTAACCTTGACACCAGTACTTATTTTTTTGTATGGCATCCATGGTATCCTTTTTAATAAAAGTACCAGCTTCTCTCCATATCCCATTGTAAGCCTTTACCATGGTTTCAGTTACAAAAATTTGTCTTTTTAAGAGGGACTTCTCTTGTAGTGCTTCATAACTTACATACACTAAAGCATCTGTATGCTATGTAAATTACATTCTAAAGTTTCTAAACCCTCAACCTTTTTCATAAACTAATTTGGTGACATACTGCTGTCTTGCTTTAGTTCTTTCTGGCTGGACAGGTCTTACAGTGGTGATGCTGTTTTATCTACGCTAGGTGGCTGCCCTTCAGGATGAAAAAAACAGCTTGATGTCAGAAAACGAGATTATGAATGACAGACTAGAGCAATTAGATGACTCTATTGACGATCCAAATACTGTGGTAGCAAAAAAGTATTTTCATGCACAGTTGCAACTAGAACAACTGCAAGAAGAAAACTTCAGGTATGAAACCATTCTATTTTTCTTTCAAAGAAGCCTTGCTTGCCATGTCAGATACATTACAAGATTTTCCGATAACCCTTAAGGATTTTTCTTCTTAATTTCCTTTGCTATAAAAACTTTCTACCACTGTATCAACATAACCTATTTTAAAGATGGTCTTTACCCTTAAGGAAAAAAAAGCTGTTATTTTGTAATCACAATATTGTGGCCCTTTGACACTTTTTAAAAAGGTGATGGAAAGCAGAAATGAGCACCAACGTGATTTGTGTGTTAAAAAAAGTCTCCTTAATGCACTGATTTCTTTCACATATTGGTCTTTCTCCTCGTAATTCCTATGGAAAAAATTTTCATGTGATTCCTTGAAATATCATATCACAAATTTGCAGTACAGAATCCATCATGATTTAACAAGTAGACAGTCAAAAGTTTACAGTACCCTTTTTTGAGTGCTTAAATCAATAGGTTTTCCTTTTCTTTCTTACTTTAATAGTTCTAGCACTAAATGGATCATCATGAGCAAAATGTGTAATGAATATGGATTCTTAACAGACTTCCTGTTTTTGATCTGGTAGGCTTGAAGCTGCGAAAGATGATTATCGTGTCCACTGTGAAGATCTAGAAAAACAACTGATTGAACTGCAACATAGAAACAACGAACTGACCTCTTTGGCAGAAGAATCTAGGGCATTGAAAGACGAAAATGATATTCTTAGGTATATAATATACACAGCTTTTATTTTTTCCACATTGGCAGAATTTAATGACTAAATACAAGGGTTTGTATTTCATAAGAATTTTTTTAGAGGTATTGCTTCTGTGGATGGGTCTTACCCAAACAAGATCTAAAATAAATGTTTGAAAAAGGCCCTTTGACAAAGCAGGGATGAAGTGCAAGCTTACATGTATAACCTCTTCTTAGTATAATAACAGCAATATGGAAATCTTCTGCAAAGCAGGATGAGATGAATACAGATATTGTTCTACATGTGCAATGGAAGGTTAAGTTCTGGATGAATTAGGACATTTCTGTGTGAGTGTGAATGTGCATTTTATTAAGGGAGACATTTTTACTAAGGAAAATATCTTATGCTGTCAAGAGGCTGCCTTTTCTGATGTAAAAAAAAAAAAGCGTATGTGCAGCTAGAACTTCGACATAACTTTTGGTATCATGTGGATGGCCAATATACGCAAGTCCATAAATGTTGGGGGCACTCTTAGTATTTTTCAACCCTCCGCGTCCAGACAGGTGTTGCCACAAATGTGAGCGCTAGCTGCCTCTGGAGAGGGTCCATCCAGTGACTGGATGCGCTACTGGGTGCGCACATTACATGAACTGTTTCAAAGGGTCAGCAAAATAAAGCAGTAGGATTTAATTCTGCTCTTAAGCATGTTGCATTTACCTTTGAAAATTGCTTGAATTTGCGTGAAACAAGAATCTGACTTTTCTTAATCTTTAGAAGAAACATACTTTGCTAATTCCTGCTTATCCTTTAAGGGCTACTGCAGACAAAGCAAGTAAGCTGGAATCAACTATTGAGGTATATCGTAAAAAGCTACAGGATCTGAATGACTTCCGCAGACAAGTCAAATCTCTGCAGGAAACCAACATGATGTATATGCACAATACAGTCAGTCTGGAAGATGAACTAAAGAAAGCCAACGCAGCCCGTGCCCAGTTAGAAACCTACAAAAGACAGGTAGGACTGCATCTATACTTAAGTAAGAATATCTGAAGAAAAAAGTAACATCGTAAGTGCAAGTGTTTTTATTATGTTTCATTGGAAAAAAAAAAAAAGTAACAACAATGAATGGCTTAATCTAACAGGCTGTGGACTTAAAAGCAACTATTTTTTTTTTTTTAATGATTTTAATTAGCGATGATGACATCAACAAAAATTAATTTAATGGGCTGTGGACTTAACCTGTATTGTCCCCTTAGACCTTTCTCTTTGTGAAAACTCCCTCATACTCTGCAGTTTACTTTAATAAACTGGGAAAAAGAGTCAAGCTAGCAATTTGAAATGTAGCTTCCCTCTCAATCATTTGTTGATGATTTGGAGGTTTTACTTCTTTACTTCAACCAAGGTAGCCTGTGTTCCTGGGGAGAGGTTGTTCAGCTATTACTGAGATCACATGCCTGTAATATTAACTTTCATCAGGGAAATTTACTTTAAACTGTGAAAGTTGCGTTTATTTCAATAATAAAACATTTAGTTCCTGCAATAATGAAAGGAGCTACCTGAACTTGTAAAATCATTCAAAAAGCTCGTTACCTCTTAATTAATAACAACAACAACAGCAAAACACCAAAACACGCAAAAGTTTGGAGGATCAGCTGTTTATTTTAGCTAAACTGGGTATGAGTGAAAGTTCTAACATAATTCTTAAAGGTAGCGTGTTGAAACCTCCATGTGCTGAATGTCTTCTCTTAATAAAAAGGTCCAGGAGCTTCATAACAAGCTGTCTGAAGAATCAAAAAGAGCTGATAAGCTAGCATTTGAGATGAAACGACTTGAAGAAAAATATGAAGCTTTAATCAAAGAAAAAGAAGTAAGTGTCTTGAATGAGAACTTATATGAATATCTAATGAAAATCAGTGCTGTATGTGTTTCATATTTTTTGTTTTATGGATATATATATATACATAGCATGCATATATAGAATACGTAGAATACATATATATATATATATATAGAATACATAGTACGAGTCCTTATTAATGTTATTTGGTCCTAAAATGTTGCAGTGTGACTTACTTTCATCTCTGTGTTCTTAGAGACTGATAGTGCAGTGTGATGCATTAAAAGAGACTAATGAAGAGCTCCGGTATTCACAGATGCAGCAGGATCATCTGAGTCAAGCAGGTATTGCTTTATATTCAGAGGCTTTTATTTGTATACTAATGATTTCTGTATGTTTGTTAAAATGAACTTCTCATGCAATTTCAGGTACATCTCGTGTTAAAAGCCCCGATAATCTTGCTGCTGAAATTCTGCCAGTAGAATATAGGTAAGACACACAAATCTTGAGCCTGTATTGGGATTTTTGTGTGTGGGGCATAATAGTCATCTCCATGAGAGTTCAGTATTTTCAGCAACATGACATTGTCTCACACTTAGATTTCCCTCCATGATGCTTCTCTGGACTCCCATGTAGCTTTTAATAATTATTTTCCCATATATAATTGATTTGCATTATTTTTTTTTTAAATTAGTTTTCTTTATGTAAATGTTGGGTTGAAAATACCCATCCAAAGATTGAAACAATTCTCATCTTGTGGCTTGCAGACAAAACAAATGAACAATACACAGCAAGTAGCTAGCTAAGGCTAGCTAATTTACTGTGAAAGTCTGGCAGAGTAAAACATAAAGATGCAATAAAATTTGAATTTTGAATTATAAAATCTAAAACTTTCTCATCTCTCTTCAAAACCTATTGTATTGTTTGAGAATTTTAAGTTACATTTAATCAAAAATTGAATTATTTCTATGAGTATATTCTTGAGGGGAACTTACTTTGCTCAATTTAGGCAGAACAGGAATATTACCTCTGATTATTTCCTAATCAGCAATGACCTTTTTGTTCTTCTTTTTGTTTCAGAGAAATGTTTATTCGGCTGCAGCATGAAAATAAGATGCTTTTGTTGCAACAGGAAGGATCAGAAAATGAACGTATTACGGAGCTCCAGAATCAGCTGGAGCAAAAGCATCGGACAGTAAATGAACTAGAAACTGAGAAAAGGTAATGGGTGAAACAGCATCCTAAATGCAGAAAAATGTGGTTTTTGGCCCGTCAGAATGGTCTTGTGGCTTCCATCTGTAGCATGGCACTCTGCAGGAGGCCATTTACCCTTTTTCTTTTCACCAATGTGAAAAAAACAGGAAAAGGTAATGAGGAAAAGAAGAAGGAAAGCTTAAATGTGTTGTAAAATTTGGCAGTTCTGTGTCTAGCATGCTATGAAGAAACTTGTTATTTATAGAATGCTCTTAGTTCTGATTTTTGGGAGACCAAGAATGGATATAAACTCTATTTCTAGAACTGCAAACAAATGATGTTTTTATAATGCAGGGATATGGTCTGAATTTCTCTATCACTTAATGAATGCTGAAAGCAGTTTACTAGGACATGAGTATTTCAGAGCAATTAAGCTTGCTTAAACCTTAAAATGATTCTGGGTCTGTCATTATAAAATGTTTAATAAAGCTGCCAAATGTTTGTTTCAGCAGAAGTTTAAGTCAGACTAAAAGAATTTGAAATCAGTTTCTTTGTGGCTTAAGTGCTGCTGTGTAAACCCTCTGCAAAATTACCATCTAAGCATGGAGAAGAAAAATCTTACTGTGCTGTGATCTATTTACATAGGTATTAACTGGCTTTTCTTGGTTTTTCTACCTAAAAGGCTAAATGAGGAGCATATTGGAGAGTTAAAACAGCAAATTGAAGATCTACAAAAGACTTTGCAGGAGCAGGGATCCAAGACAGAAGGAGTAAGTGAAAGCTCAGGCTTCTTGACCTTGAATTCGTCACTCTGGTTTTGTTTAAGATCCTTCAGTATACCATCAAGTCTTGTTTAGATGTGCCTCTTTTTTGTGGATATGTGTAGTTCTGATAAATACTAAGAAGGCAAGATCCTGGGTAGGTGCGTTTTTTTTTTTTTTTAATTGGTGTAAGATACCTTTATGTTGTTGCAAGAGTAAGCGAACTTGGAAACTGCTTTACTGCTCTATGTCAAAAAAATACACCACCCATTTGTTTTCACTGGAAAAGAACCATATTTTGTGTGATTCCATTTTTTTTCCCCTTCTTTAAGAAACTAACTATTCTACCTTTTACTTCTTCAAATTTCTAATTGTAGGATTAAGTGATGCTATAATGAGAAGGATGGCTTAAAGAAAAAAGATGCTGGTGTTAGTTTTTGCACCAGACAGATACCATGAATGCAGTTATGGAAATGCATAAAAAAAGCAGTTTTTGAAGCTATATTTGGCCTAGCTAATTTAGGTGTGCTAAGTATTCTAGGCTCATCTGTAAGAACACTTTTAACATTGTGCAGTGTGAAGTATTGAAATTAACTGAATTTTAACTTTCTTTCGTAGTCTAGCAACCTGAAGCAGAAATTGGCAGCACATATGTAAGTATGACACATGCATCCTCAATAACTTAATTATGCCAAATAGTTTGACTCTTTTAGCACATAAACTGTCTAAATCTTCATACCGATGCCTTGTTTTTTCCAAGTCACTGTCTTGAGAACCCATGCATGTAGCGAGTTAAGTATTAGCATTCAGGTTTTGTCTATTCCAGTCATGATAATCTTGTTATAGTAATATTCACTTAACCATCTCTTCATTGCCAGTGGCAGTTTACTGTTTTGATTCTATAACAGACTGTTAAAACCATCACTCTTGCTGTACTCAAAATGCATTTAATTCCTCTGAAATATGTCTATCCTTCCATCAGATTGTAGATTATGCTAAAGAGATGCTAGAAGTGTTTTCTGATGTTTTTTTCACTTTCTTGCTTCTAGCTTTAGGTAAACAAGCTGGATTCAATTTGAAAGTCACAACTTCTATTATTCTTCAAAAGTACATACTAGTATTTCTATTTAAACTCAAACAAATCACCAGAGTTTAAAGTTGTTGCTTAAACGTTTCCTATGATCAAGTTTCAGCTGTCATCTCTTTTAACTGTGCATGGTATTAGTTGTCAGCTTAATCCTTAGTATAGTCTTTCATTTGTAGGGAAAAATTGAGTGAAGTTCATGATGAGTTACAGAAGAAGGAGGCTGCTCTTGCAGAACTGCAGCCCGATGTCAGTCAGAACCGTAAGTAGTTGTTTTTCCTTCCCCACTGTTACATTTCTTCTGAAATGATTCCCATATCCTCTGGGCTATGGGATACTTGTCAGGATAAGGCTTTTTGCTAGTGTAGCTCTAAAACCTGAAACTGGGAAGAAAAAAACAAACAAAAAACTTTTTTTGCAGAGGGAGGCCTCGTGAGGGCATTGTTTTGTTGAACGGTAGCTTGCAAAGTAGGAATTCAGGGTCAGATCTAAGACTTCATGGTACAGCTGAAACAAAAGTAAGAACTTTGAGAGGAAATTATATAGAAACTGAAGTTGTTTGTGTTTTTTTTTTTTGGCGGGGGGGGAGGTTAAGTACCATGCCTACTTTTGTTTTGTATCTCATTGTTAATGATTTCTGTAAACAGCCCAGAAGATTGGAGAACTGGAAGCAGCTTTGCGAAAAAAAGATGAGGACATGAAAGCAATGGAAGAAAGATATAAAATGTACCTTGAGAAAGCAAGAAATGTGAGTGGCATATTTCTGAACATACACATTCCAACAAGCTGTTGAACACGTTGACTTGTCCTGTCCCCTTCCCCCCTAAAATTAGTAGCTGCATGTTGCATTTTTTGGTCAAATTGCTCAATTGCAATCAGTGTAATGTATGAGAGAATACCGTTCAGCCTGAACCATGAGATGCATTAATGATTCTCTAATAAGTTTTAATATCTTATTTCATACTGCAAAAGGCTGTTTTTCATCGTGATTACTTGACTAGTTTGGTCTGCTTTTGTATCTTTCCTGTGAGCAAATGAGATGCAAAGCTGACATGTAATGTATTTGTTTTGCCTTGTACAGGTGATAAAAACCTTAGACCCCAAGTTAAATCCAGCATCAGCAGAAATTATGTCACTCAGAAAACAGATAACAGAGAAAGACAAAAAGATCGAAGCATTGGAGGTAAACATTTACATATATTTAAAAATAACTTATGTGTTCTGCTGTCTCAGATATTGGACACTCAAGTTACTGTTTCTTCATGGTCCAGTGCCCTTCAATGCTGCATTCAGTTAGGAACTGCGCAGACCATCCAACCTAGAGATTTTTAGCTTAGCTAAATTAACGTTTTATCATAGCATGAATCTGTCTGGGCAGTTTACTTTTTAATAGTCTTCCTGTGTACACCTGAAACACTAATTTGAGTACTTTTTAAACTCTTTGAAAAGCTCCAAGTGAAACTGCACTAGCCTAATGGTTTTGTTTCAATACACTAACTTGTACAGAAGTGTGGAGTCTGACCTCTTTCAGTAGTAATGTAACTTAGTTGGTGTGACTGACTAGGTATTAGGGCAATGACTTGTTTAATAAACCCATTGTTAGCAGTGATTTCGTATACTGGAGTGCCTGAAACCAGAAGAGTATAACCCGTTAATGCAGGAAAATTTGCTTGCCTGTGCTTCTCTGAAAGGAATGTTGGCAGTAGTCCAAGGGTGAAGGAAAACTGAGAAATGCTGCATTCAGTTTTATAGCAGCACTGATGGGACTGGTTAGAGTAGTTACTTCAGCAGGTACTACACTAAACTGGGAGGAGCTGTTGACTCCCTGGAGGGCAGAGAGGCCTTGCAGAGAGATCTTGACATATTAGAGGGCTGGGCAATCACCAACCAGGTGAAACTTAACAAGAGAAATGCTGGATTCTGCACCTGGGACAGGCAGCCCTGGCTGTACATAGACTGGGGGATGAGAGGCAGGAGAGCAGCCCTGTGGAAAGGGGCCTGGGGATTTTGTTCAGCAGTTTGAACACGAGCCAGCAGTGTGCCGTGGCAGCCAAAAGGGCCAACCGCACCCTGGGGTGCATCAAGCACAGCACTGCTGGCCAGGTGAGGGAAGGGACTGTCCTCCTGTGTTCTGTGCTGCTGTGGCCTCACTTCAACTGCTGTGTGCAGTTTGGGGGGCTACAGTATAAGGAGGATATAAAAACACTGTGTCATGTCCAAAGGACGACAACAACGATGGTGAGAGGTCTGAAGGGCAAGACACATGAGGACACACAGAATAGAAATTCAGTAATACAATAAGAATATTCTGCAGCTGGGGTACATTCTTGTTCTTGAGTTTTCCTCACTTTAAAGTGAAAAAAGACTGCTAATCTATTTATAGACTTTCTAATAGACCCTGGACTTCCATGCAGTTTTTTCCCAGCTTCGAAATAAGTTTCGAAGTTGAAGCAGCTAAGCTTTAAATAGAAGTTGCATTTCTCGAGGTAGCCTGTAATTTCGTTCTGTCATTTAAGGAAATATCTTTATTTACATCTGTAAGCCTTCTAGCTACTTTGCATGTTTAAGCATTTCTGCTGCATGTGCATACTTCACTCGGGGGACTGCAGTAAGTTTATGCAGATTATTTCTGTGTTTTAATTGAGATTCTTCTCTGTCTCTTTCCAGGCTGAAAACAAACTTGCTAAATTACGTGATTATGAGGAAAAGCTAATTGTAACTGCGTGGTATAACAAGGTGGGTCAAAAGTTCATTTGTCGGTATCTTAGAAATCAGAAAAACACATTTTGCTAAGTGTGGCAGTCAAATCTTACATCTCTGTTTTTCTTTTGAAGTTCACTATAAACTGGTGCTTAGGACAGAAAGCCAGTAATTTCGCTACTTGTCTGAAATATCCAGCTTGCAGGTTAGCATGGCCTGGTGCCTAAAAACACTGAACAAAGAAAAGGAGACAAGTGTGAGAGTTCCAGTTTAAAATGAGATCACACTCTTCGACTTGCTAATCCTGACTGCAGGCCAGAATGCAAAGTTCAATGAATTCTAGCTAGAATTTCCAATACTGTTGAGGTAACTTGGGAAATGCCAGCATCAACATGCCTGACAGCAGTGTAAAGGGAAAATGATATAACAATCTACTATTTTGTAAAATTATGTTTTTAATCTTTTCTATTTGTCTTTGCTTTGGAACAGGAGACTTAAAATTTGTCATAGGCCATGACTGCCATCATGGTGTACCATTTGCTGTCATAACTTTATGGAATTTATGGATTTATCAAGCTAAATTCTTGAATGTTCAATAGTTTTTTGTTACTGTTGAGGTTCTTAGGCTTGAGACCAAGAGAGATCATGGTTCCAAAGATTTTCACATTCCCGCTTTAGATGTGCGGCATCTAGCACAGCGTTTGTGAAGTGAAGCCAGAGCCATCCTACAGCAGCGTTGTTGCAAGGGGTTTTATAAAGTTAGATTACTATGAAAAGGACTAGACATAGTTTGTTTTCATTTGAAGCAAAGTGCAGAGTTTCGTACACACTAGGGAGGGAAATCAAACAATGAAAGTAAAATTAAATGTCATGCTTAATAAGGGAACTAGTTCACAATGAACTAAAATTAACATTATATAATGAGTGAATCTTACGTTCTTCTGCATTGGTTCATATCTTGCATGGCACCACAAGGCTATATTAGAAACATAATAAAAGCAATTCTTTGTGCATGTTAAGTAAACGTTAGTTTTGCGTATGAAAGATGACCCATTTTTCTTCTGTTTTGCTGTTGTGTTAAGTATTATCTAATTCATTTACAGAGCCTAACCCTCCAGAAACTAGGTATGGAAGCTAGACTGGTTGGCAGTAGCGGTGCCTGCAGAGATGGCCCAGGACGCTCCTTTCTGGCTCAACAACGCCACGTCACCAATACCAGAAGGAATCTCACTGTTAAAGTACCGGGTGCAACATCTGATTGAACTACAAGGACCATGAGGGAAACTCACAAGCTTAAGTGTCCTTAAATGTTTTATAGCTTCCATTTTAACTACTTGATGAAAGAGGAGGTTATGATGGAGGGCAAATGTGAATTCAACATCAGAACCTATCAAGAAGCGATAAATTTGATCAGTGGTATCTAGAAGGTAGAACATAGTTTTCCAAGTAGAAGTAGATTTAATAACTGCAGTATGTATTTACAAGCACAACTTAAGATTTATATTTGCCTTCAGAATATATTGTAAATATAAAAATTGGCACTATATATTTAAAGCTATTTAAAGTGTTTGGGCTAGAGAGTCAACTTTTGTAACAGGGAGATGTTATGCAAAAATGTACTTCAGGAAACTGGCAATATTTGACGTTTTTGCTGGGCTCTTCTAAAAATAAATTTAAAAGATCAGTACCAAGTTTTAAAAATGCTTTTTAAATAATATAACGTACAGTTTTAGAAGTAAGAAAATATTTGCATTTATTTAAAAAATAAAAATAAAAAATAAAAATGTAGTACTAGTTGACTTGTATAAGAGAAGACAGGCTTTGTCATCTCAAGTCAGAGGCACAATTACTCAGTCTATTTAAATAATGATTAAGTCTGTGCATATATACACTAAGGAAAGCCTGTCTTTTAAGATGTTGAATTCACCAAAGCCAAATAAGCTGACTTTTTTTCCTGTTTAAGAGAAAAAAAAGCTATTGTATTAACTGAAGTCTGGGCTATGTTTTAAAAGTCTGGAGTGTTGGTACACTGCATTTATGGCGGGGAGAGAGTGAGAGGCCAGGGCGCAGGTAGTGTTGGTGTGGGTGGGAAGGAAACCCGTTTATTTCCAGCTATTTATACAACCTCTTGAATAGAAATTAATTTTCTTCATTTTTAAATGTGGTTTCACTGCAGTTATTCTGAACTAATTGTGCTATGCAGGCAGATGAAAGATTGTTTTGCTAATTGTTGGCGGCAAAAATTATTTGTTGGCAGGGAGAAGAGTGCATGAACTGTAGTAGTTCCAGTATCTAGATCTAGGAAGATGAGATTGGGATTAATACCTGAAATTTGGGTGGGGGAAGTTGTTACCTTTCACAAAATGATGTCACTTTATTTACGAAGTGTCTTATTTTCATTGCAAACTGTATTTTTAAGAAGTTTGCTAATTCCATTCTTCTTTGCAAACTGTCTAGAACAATCTCATTATACCTGTGGTTAAACAAAATAAAATTACAGCACGCCTTAAATGAATGCACTTAACACTAAGTAGTTGAGGGTGCTGTACCAGTCCAAAACCTAATGTAAATCTCAAACATATGCATGAGTGAAAGCATATGTCTGCACCACTAAGGCCATCTTTTGAGAACTGGGTTCAGCTTTGCTTTTGCAGAATTTTCTGCTACTTTGAGTATGTTTTGAATTGTGAATTCTGTGTAGTCTTGCAGTTTGCATGCCCCTCAGTATGGCTTGCTCTTTGATTTCTTCCTTCGCAAGCATCTTAATCTTTTTCTTGGGCATTATATGCAATGCTAGAGAAAAGGGAAGTATTCATTTTTAATACTTAGTAAGCGTTGCTTCTTAATTGAGGTGATGGCTTGCAGTGTTAAACGTTTAGGCATTCCGTGAAAATTTCTCCTTGCAAAACGTACATCTACACGAGGCATTTAAAAGCCACACTCGTGAAAGGTGATAGGAACAGAATATTGCAAACGAGGTGTTGTTGGACAGTTTTGGCTGTCAGGTTGTGTTCTTCAGGACTCTGCTTTTTTGGACTACCTCTTGGGTTTTGAAGTCTTTTACTGCTGCAGTGATAGTTTGTTTGTTTTTTTTAATTATTATTATTATTAAGATACAATTGTGTATTTAATCCGTTAGTGGTGTGGGAGCTGGTGGTGAGCAGCGGAACATAAGCATCTTGCTAAGGCTTACTCTCACTTTTCTAAAGCCTAGTACTTCGGTGTGTTCTAGTGAAATGTGAAAATGTCACTGATGGTGTCGAATGGGTCTCAGCTTTTGTTCTTTACGGCATGAAAACTTTCATGGACATCCTTCAAGTATTCATTTAGTTAATAGGCTTGATACATTTGTTGTTCTCACAGTGGTAGAGCTGTGTCAGTAGTTATATCAGGTGCTGAATAGTGAAAACCTTGGAGCAAATGTCTTTGATGTACGCTTCTCAAAACTGCAGACCCTGGGACCAAAAATGACCAAGAACCTCCCTATTGTTTAATTAGAAGCTTGTCTTCTGAGTAGCAATGAAAAAATTTAAATACTGAACTACTGCTGGGGATAAGCCTTTTTCAGGGCAGGGTAGTCCCCAGGATTCTTATTGGGGATGCCGAAAATGAATCAGGTGTTCACATATTAGAAAAGATTTTACTTATTTGGGATTTTTCAAACTGATAAAACGTCAGTGGCTAAATACAGTCTTATTTAGCATTTCTTTGGGATTTTGAGAACCTGTGGAAGAATGGCTATTTTATAGCTGGTTCAACTTGCATTACGTTCTGTGAATGAGGAACTGATCCGCAGAAATAACTATTTGATAAGCCATACTGTTGTATTCACTTCAGCTCATCTGGGTGTGCAGAAAGGATCGTAATAAATATCGTTTTAATATTAACTTAATTAGCGTCAAACACAGCTGCTACGAGAGTTGCTGTGTTATGGCTAAATGTCACGTGGCACAACAGCAGAACGATGCTAATCTAAGTGCTGTTTGATGCAGCGTGCGCCACTGTTAAGCTTGGCCATTGCTGGGGCAGGGCAAAGAAAGAGGCTGCTTGGCTCTGCAGCAGGATTAATTTGTGTCATATCCAGATTTCACGGTTAAGAACAGATTCAAATGATGAGTTGAAATCATGCAATATTGCTGAATTTAATCAGCACTATTAGTAATTTTGGTCGTTTTCTGGTTAAAACGGGTAATACAGATCCAAAGAAGCAAAAATAAGTTCTGATTGACATATCATTTGTTAACTCATAATTTTCTTTATATGAGATTAAGAATAACTGTTATGGAAGAGAAGTGCTTTGTAGCAATAATACAAATTTGGGGCTAGTAGGTTCTTCTTAAGGTGGATCAGGCAGCAGTTTTGAGAAGACTTTTGGAGCAGCTGTATTGTAGTGGATTAAGAAAACGATAAAAATTTTCACTGAACTCATTTTTTTTCCTTCATTAAATATATATGTATATGGGTATTCTATTTTATACAATATAAACTTACTTGGAAATAAGTAATATAAGCAATACCGATGTTTTATTTAAGTAGCCATAGTTTAGGAAATAGAAAATGAAAACAATTGTTTGAGTTTATAATGTCTAGTAAAATGATTTTCTTAAGACTTCCTTGCTTTTTTCCCTTTCCCCCTACTAGTCAAGCTAGAGTTAAGACTTTCTGTGTATCAGTGTCTACATCGTCAGTTTAAAACAAATGTAAACACTGTGTTGCATAGAACCTGAAAAGTTGCACTAATTTTTAATCTTTTTTGTTTGTTTCTTTGGAAATAATTCTTTTATATTCACATAAAGATTTTTAAAATTCATTTATTGGTGTCTTTATTCCAAGCAATGCCTTTAATGGTCCCTAGGTGCTGTAAGTATCCATACTTGTAGGCAACACATGAAGTGATTCTGCATGTTGTTACAATCACACTGTCCCAAATGTCCCATTATGTGATACGTGTCTTACAGCAGCAAATCTGAGGTGTGTGCTGCCTTCGCCTTGTCTTTTCAGCTTGTTCCAGCTTACAGTTCTGCTTTTATGTCGAGCTGGTTCCCTCTCCTCAACTGGCTGGCAGTCATCTGGTGAAGTGGAAAGGCTAAAGCCTGCTACAAATGAGCTGTCAAATGACTTACGTAATTGCTTATAGCTACTGAAACAAGTTCAGATCCCTGCATGCTCTCCTCAGCCACACCACAGAGAACACTAATGAACAGGTACCTGCTTCCGCAACCCCGGCCCATTTTTGTTTGGAGAAGAAAACTGACTGCTTTCTTCAGTCTGCGTTGCAGGTTGTTAGTTGGACAACTTCCCTGTTCCTGAGCCCTAACCTCAACCTAGAAGTGAGACTGAGACCAGGCAGCCACTCAAGGCCCTAGCATGAAGAGCAGCAGGGAGCAAGTGGCAAATTTCCTTCAGGGGCCTTGTTGCAGACCTGCTTTTACCACAGAGCTTGATTTTTCTTTTCTCTGAATTGTGATCCTTCGCCTGAGCAGCCTGACATGTAAGCAAACACTTGTATTGCCTGTTATCCATGAGGAGGGGAAGCTGAGGGATATCCTGATGCAGAAGGGTCTTTGTGCTGGTGGAGATGTCCCAGTGAGGGTGAAGCAAATGGCCAGATACAGAAGACTCTCTCTTTTGTGTGCATATGTGTTATTTCTAAGACAGGACTTAAAAACATTTACAGAGAACAAGACTGCAGGTGTTTATTTGAGGGAGAAGGGAAGGAAAGGGGTTATCAGCTGCACAGGAAGCCTGAGCCAAGCTGCAGGATGTTTTCAGCCAGTATCTGTGGCTCAGCTTGAGGGGAGCTGCTGTGGGCACGCACTGGGAGCCCCCGCTGCCTTCCTGAGCAGGGGAGGAACGAGCAGAGCAAGGGATGCTGTGTGCAGGGGGGCTGGTTTCCAGGCGCTTGCTTACCCAAAGCAGCATCCAAGTCAGGCTGCCTGGCCCTGGCACCCTGTTTGCTTACACCTTTTCTGGTAGCTCCTTCAGAGATGAGCGCTGCAGCTGGAGGCTTGTATTTTGAGGTGATTGATGTCCCTGGAAGAGAGCCGCAGCAGTACAGACGCCGGTGCAGAGAAGGGGTGGGGAGGTCAGCCACCCGTGTGAGATGGTTTAGGGGTGTGTGGGGCAACATGTAAGGAGCCACTGTGCAGAACAGTCATGTGAAATGTGCTCTGTGCTCAGAGCTTTACTTACCAAATGGAGACCTGGAGGGGAAGGAAGCCTTTGTATATAGCAGCAGCCTGGGAAAGGAAACTGGAAACTGAGCCAAGGAGGAGGGAAAGAAAAAAAACCTGACACCTGCAGACTGGTAGTGCTTTGGGAGTAATGTGCACAAGAGAAACATCACTGCGCCCACCTCCCTTTTCCAGTTGATTCTAGGCATTGAGCCCACTTCAACCCTTCCTTCCCCTTTTTGCTCTCATAAGGAAGGAAAAGAGAGAACATAAGGTCAGGAAAATCAAAGGAACTTCCCTGTTTCTGTTGTGAAGGGAAGATGCGGGAGTCTCACTGGGAGCAGGACAGGAGGGCTGCTGTCACGAGGGTGTGGGGAGAGGAGGGTCAGGGTTGTCTTATCCTTCTAGTAGGCGCCTGGTCAAGTCTTCATCTTAAAAAAATAGGTTGGTTGGCTGGTTCCCACTGTATGCGCTCACATCTCTGCCTTACAGATCTGTGAAACAGGAGCCTCAAGTGCCAGAAATAACATCTTAGTTCAGCCTGTTGTCTTCCTCCTGACTGTGTCTGCCACCGAAAATGAGAGGCTGGGGCAGAGCCTCCCTGCCAAGTCCTGCGCTCAAAGGAGCCTTGCCAGAAGCGGTGTTCACCCACTGTCGTTTCTGCGTTGTGTGGCTGTGCTTGGGTACAGTGTGCAGGTCTGCAGTGTCAGCTCAGCGTTCCCCATTGCCTCCTCTCCGTGTGTGGAGGAGAAAGCTCAGGTTTGGAGAGAGAGAGGTGGGGGGAAAAAAAAAATAAATAAAACCCACCTGGGCATTACCACTTGCATGAAAAAAGATGCTTTTAAGTTCTTAGGGGGGTGACTGAATTCCCAGGGGGGTGACTGAATTCCCAGAAGAGATGCAGGGGAAAAAAAAAATGCTTCCTCTGGGAACACGTGTGCACACACAAGTGCTCTGGGAAAAATTGGTGCTGAGAAAATGAACAGGAAAATGAACAGGAAAAGATCGCTCTGTCCTCGCTTCCTCAGCAGGTGCCGGGGAGCTGGAGGTGTGTTTTGGTGGTGCTGCGCTGCGCCCTGGCTCCCTGCCAGGCATCCTGGTCCTGCTGCCGCGAGCTGCGGCTCCTCGTGCCTGGGGCCTCGCTGGGCACAGCCCTTCTGAGCCGATGTGCGACTGGCGTTAACCCTCAGCCAGTCCTGGGACGCTTTCACCTGGCGTGCGGTGGTTTTAAATAACGATAACTTGCCACCAGTGCTTTCCAGGGGCCCTTCTGTCCATTGGACTGAGTGCAGCAGGCTCAGTCGTGCGTCGTGCCGGAGCTCCCCCCTCCACCCCGTGCATGCCAGCCCCTTTACAACGCAGAGCAGGTAAAGGGGGATGAGTTAGCATGTTCTAGGAGGCAGGACCCACAACTTCTGTAGCTACAGATGCAGATTTTATAGAGAGAGGTCGGAAGCAGAGGGAACTGCCTGTGCTCTGTGTGGGTGTCACACCGTTAATTACTGTGGTGGGCCAGAACCCAGCCACAGGCTTTTGTAGTTCTCCTGCTGGCTCACTCATGTTGTTGGGGTCATTCATATTCATCAGGCCTGCATGAATCGCCTTCACTGTTCCCGTGCCAACCTCTCTGCTAACGGAGAGCAGTGCTGCGGTGGTGCGTGTGGGCGCCGCGCAGCTCAGCGCCGCTCTGTGCGGCCACCTCTACCCGGGTGTCCCCATCCCCCAAAGCGCTGGCATGACTGGTGGCTACAGACAGTGCTGGGAAGTGCCTGAGCTGCTCTTCGCTTTGCAAAATGCTTTATGGCAAAAATGTTTCAGGAACGATTTACTGATGCACAAGAGAGATGTTAGTTGTTTTTTTTTGGTTACAAATTATTTGCCAAAGATAAAGCGAAAAATGTTACCATTTGCTACCTGTATTAATGTTGTAAAACAAGGGCTAACAGTGAGAACATGGCAAGAAAATTAGCAATACTTTAGAGAATGCAAAGGTGAACTCTGGCCATCCATCATAAAATTAAGAAATTCCTTAGTCCCTCGTTCATTGCAGTGCCGTGCTGCAAGCCCAAAAAGTGCCTTGGCAGATCCTGCACTAACTGCCTTTCTGATCTGATACAGAGTGCAAGGTCTGTTTGTAAAAAGAAATTACTTTGCTATAGCTTTAAAAGGAAAAAACAGCCTCTCCCTGCAGGCAGGAGGTTGGTGCCTCGCAGCCAAGATGTTCTCTCTACAAGAACAGTGGCCACGGCTTCCCTACCGTGGCACGGCGCAGATCTTGTAGGGATGGGGTGCCAGCGTTATGCCCAACTTGAACTGGAGGCTGAGGGTGGTGTCCGGCGGAGCCTGGATGGTGAATTTCTGGAGCAGCGTTGTGAAGAAGAGGAAGAGCTCGGTGCGCGCCAGCAGCTCGCCCAGGCAGGCACGCTTCCCTGCGGAGACAGCCACCCACCGCGCCTTCAGCCTTCGCTGGCTGCAGCATTGGTTTCTCTGCCAAAAAAGCCTCGGCACCCACCCCCTGCAGGAGCATCACCCAGCCCACACCGCCTTGCCCACGTCACTCTTCAAAGACCAGTTTTGCACCTGAACTGAGCTTCCCAAGGTGTTACAGCACAGGCTGCCCCCAGCCTGGGTGACTTGCTGTCTCCGTTGTGCAGCTGGAAGACCCAGTCCAGTGATTCAGTACAGAAGCACCCAAATCCAGCAAATCTTACCTATAGAAAATGGCATAAAAGCCTCCCTTTTCCGGAACTGACCATCCTTCAGGAAATGCTCAGGGTTAAAAGTGTCTGGGGTTTCCCACTCCTCCTTGTCAAACATCACAGAGGTTAAATTTGGGATCATAACAGTGCCCTGAGATGAGAAAAAGAAAACCACTTTGCACCTTCTCTGCCACCGCCAACAGGAGGTGGATTTTTATCCTCCCTTCTTGCCATGAAGAGCATTCATAGTCAAAGCTGGTGCGAGTATTTGTTAACTCCCATCACGTGGCTGGTTTTTCCTACTATGCTGGAGTTGTGGTGATTATACAACCACAATTTTCTGTCATCAGCAGTATTTCTATTTGCTGCAACCACAGGCCAAAGTTCATCCAAACCACAGCTGCGTGATAAGGGATCTGTGCCTGAGTGGTGCGTGCAGGGGCCTTGCCCCACAGCCTTCAGCCTGGGTGTGCACGATTCACCGCGCTCGAGAACGGTGTTTGGACAGAAAAAACCCCCACGTGATCGCTAGGAGTGAGCTCTGGAAGGGGCAGGGATGCTGCGGGTTGGTCCCTCCTGCCTGCAAGTGAGTGACCCGGCCCCTGAAATGAAGCGGAGTCTCCTCCTTGCACCTTGGTGCTCAGAAGTGGGGTTACCTTGGGCACACAGAAGCCGGCCAAGACCGTGTCCTTCACTGTCAGTCTGGGCACGTTGAAAGGGATGATGTTGCTTTTCCTCTGCACTTCGTGGATGACAGCGTTGGTGTAGGGCATCTTGTTCCTGTCCTCCAGGGCTGGTTGCCGTGACTGCCCGATGACTGCATCGATCTCGGCCTGCACACGGGCTGTTTGGAAAGAGCAAGGGTCAGCCAAGGTGTAGCAAAAACATAAAAAAAAAAAAAAAAACCCGGGGACAATGCGGGGTGTTTGCCGGAGGGTCCCCGAAGGATCAGCCCAGGTTAGTCATGGAGCACCAGGGGACTCCTGAAAAAAAACTGTTTGTACCTTTTTTGTGTCAGTGCAGGGGCATTCCTGTTTTTTTTATCTCAAAGAGAGTCTCCTACTGAGCTTTGAGAGCTAAAACGAGCAAATGTACTGCCCCGTTGCTAACTGTACCTTGAATTTTGGGATACATGGCCATATAGAGCAGAGCCCAGCGGATAGTAGTGGAGGTGGTCTCAGTCCCAGCAAACAGCAGGTCGAGCGTGCACGCCACCAGATTTTCCTCACGCAAGTTGCTGCCATTGGGCTTCACAAAAAGGTGTGTTAGTGCTGCGTGAACAGCGAGGACTTGCCGGTCCTGCCTGTGCCACGTCAACCCCAAGGGCTTTGGTAGAAGCCCCAAGCCCCCTGCAGCCCCATCCCACCGATGGGTGTCCCAAACTCGGTGTCCATCCTAAGCACATCAATGGCCACCCCTGCAGCTCAGGTGGAGGATTTGGGCTTGTTTCTTGTCCCTCCTGACTTCTAACCCCCACTGCAGAAGGGTTTGCTCTGCTTGCTGACCTTGGCCATCTCCTCCAGGTAGCTGTCGATGAAGTCCCGGCTCGCTGAGGGGTTCCAGTCCTCCTTGTGTTTGTTGATCTTCTCAATCACAAAACTTTTCATCAGCTTCCAGTTTCTAAAAATGTTTTGGTGGGATCCAGGCAGGTACTTTACTATTGTGGGGAAAAAGTTGTACAGCTTTGGACGCAAAAGAAAAAAAAAAAAAAGCAAATTGAATAAAAGGCTGAAAAACCACTTCTGTTATCAAAGCTTGAGAAGCTTGCACTGCCACACTTGCTACACTGCTGGAGTAGATGGAAATAACAGCTCCAGGAAAGCATTACAAAAAATTGGTGTCTCCGTTGTGAGAGTGACTAGTGCATTACTCGGAATCACAGCGGGGAGGCTGGCCGCCAGTCGGCAGGGAAGGTGATGCTGGGTGGCAGAGAGCAAGGTGAGCATTGCACTGTTTGAAAATCAGGCAGAAAGAAATGACAGGTGAATCTACACGGTGCAATGGAATGGGGAATGGCAAAGACTTGGCACCCTTTGTGTTTCTCTGTCCCATAACCTCTCCCGGAGACCTGCCCAAACCCTCTGCTGTATCCAGCTCCTTCCCAAAGCATGTGAAAACTAGCTGGGGGTAGCTCAGCTCTGTCATCTGTGGGGCCTCCACTTCACCAGGATGCCTCCAGGGAGCGAGAGGGGCCACACAGCTGTAGGAACCACCATGGAAGACCTCTTGGTCCCACAGCAGAGGAGAACATCTGGACTTGACCTACCCTCTACGTTCAGTGATGAAAAGGCTGTAAGTTTTGAGGTTGACTCCAGAGAAGCAACCATGGCCTTGCAAAACTGCAAGCTGTCTGTGCTGGTGGCAGGAGGGCTGTACCTGGCTCATAATGGTCCCGTGGAGTCTAACGGTGTCTTCCATCAGCTGCAGCAATTTTTGGTATTTCTCATCGTGGTACTCAAACCGATTGCCAAAGATGATGGAGCAGATGACGTTTGAAACAGCATTATTGATTTTAAAGTGAGGGTTGAAGGGATTCCCTGGAGAAGGAAAAGGGAACGTTCAATTCTCTT
Organism: Anser brachyrhynchus; assembly: GCF_964034855.1. Taxonomy (NCBI): domain Eukaryota; kingdom Metazoa; phylum Chordata; class Aves; order Anseriformes; family Anatidae; genus Anser; species Anser brachyrhynchus. The sequence goes on along the minus strand of NC_137702.1, from coordinate 3,926,132 downwards.
CCAGTCTCCACAGAAAAGGAGAAGGAAATAGTCATCAGAGGTAAAACATTCCATGAGTAGAAGTGAAGTGAGTGGCCCCTGCTGGGCACCCTGCTGGAGACTGGAGATGTGTGTTTGGAAAGGAAGGTTGGAAATGCCTGCAGAAGAGTAAATGCCATTTGGATAAATTGGAGACATTGGTGCTTACAGGCACACGAGATTTTTTAGATACTGCAACGGAACAGTAAGCCAAAGGTGGGCTTTGGGTGCTACCTCGCTGCAGTCATCAGTTAATTTGAGGGCAAAACACTCCTGGAACGAAGCTGGGATGCTGGCAGGGCGCTGGCATTGCGTGTGAGAGGGGGTATTTTCAGCAGGCATTAGCAAGCAGTGAGTCATGGGGGAAATTATAACGGGCCAGACTGGTTTCTGTGGGACGTGGTCCTCACCCTGCTCCTCCCTGAACACGTCGGCGAGGAATCTGCACTCCTCCTGTATCCGCTCCTCCAGGCTCCTCTTCCCCAGGCCAAAGTTTCGGAAGGTGGTCAAGGTGAACCTCCTCTGCTGCTTCCACAGGTGCCCGTTGGAGGAGATCAGCCCTGGCAGACACATCCCCCCGTGAGCGAAGGCAGGTGCCCTCCCCAGGGGGAAGAAGCGTGAGGGCTCTGCCTTTCCCAAGGAGGAGCAGGACCTCTGCCCCTTCCTCCTGGGGTTCGCCTGTGCCAATGGCTCTGCTTGGCATGAGTGCCAAACCACGGTGCTGCCCCCCAGCCTCCTCCTGGGCACGTCTGCAGGGTCAGCGCTGTGACTAGGGTCAGACGTGTCCCCAGTGGTAACTCACCCAAGCTGCTGAAGATCTCTGCGTCGATAGGCACTTCAGGGCGATCCAAGAAGTTGTCTCCCTGGGTTACAAGGACTTCCTTGACCAGCTGCAGCCCACTTACGACCACAGACCTCTGTCTGCCAATTTCCATGCTGAAGATGTTCCCATATTTGTCGATAAGCTGGGAAAAGGGTAAATAAGTAAAAGGGGATTCATTCACCAAGAATTTGTCTGTTGGGACAGGGACAGCCCTGGTGTCTTGCACCCCCAGGGAGGGACAGGCAGATTTGCAATGCAAATAGGGGAAGCTAAGCTTGGGAGAGGAGAGGGGATGGTTGCACAAGCGTTGGCTTGATTGCATGTGATCTCTCTTTTCCTCATTTCCTGAATCAGTCTTCAGGAGTCGGTGTACATTTGAAATAAACCAAGTAAAACTTTCCAGGTTGCATTTTCCAGGCCTTGCAAGCCTCAGTTGAGCTAAACAACTCTTGTTTAACGCCCTCCCCAAAGCCCTTCCGCTCCTATCAGATGCACCTGCAGCCGCGGTTGGACGTGTGGCATTGTGCCATGCCCTTTGCCTGTTGTCTGGCTCCTTATACCTGGGCAAACTTCATCCACATTGCTGCTGATCAAGAGTCGAGCTCCTGCCCCCTCTGGGTGAGCCCTCTGAGTCCTCGTGGGCTGTGGGGCTGGGTTGGGTTGGGTTGGGTTGACCCCCTTGCAACGCTGTGAACCCCCCTTACCTTCTGCATCGTGGCTTGAGGGTCTCTGAGGTTCAGAAATTGCATGTTTCCCACGAAGGGGAAGGAAAAGGGGCTCGGGGGGAAATCCTTGGGCTTTCTCCTCTTCATGTAGTCAGCGACGAGCAGGAAGACGAAGAGGAAGATGAAGAGCACCTGGAAGGAGATGCTGTCCCAGAGGAAGCGCAGCATGGGTGGTTGCGATGCTCAGCACACGGCAGGGCAGGGACGGCGTGCGGGTGCAGCGGGGGGCACGCAGAGCTGTGCGGTGAGGCTGGGGCTGGCCTGGCCTCCAAGCGGCCTTCGGACTCCTGCTCCCTCGGGTTTCGTGAGGCCTGTTTGATTAAATCCCTTCCTGAGCCAACTCACACATCAACTCCGGTCCCATTAAAAATAACCCACAAAACAGCAATTCCCGTTCCCCTCTCTCCTCCCACCTCCCCACCGCTGCCTCACAAAACCCCAGTGATCAGCCTCCTCCTGCAGAGCACAGAAACGAGCCTTGCAGGGCAGGGATTAAACCCTCCTGGCACCACCGCCGTGCCCTCACCGTGACGGTCCCGGCCCCTGTCCAAGCACCTCTCGTTGTCCTCGTTCGCGGCGACTGCCTCTCAGGTACTCACAGCCCCAGAGTGAGCCGGGTTCAGCTGGGATGTACGAGATAAGGTTGCACAAACCCTTGACAAGCTCTCTGAGTCACGGGGCGAGGGTTCGTCTCTGCGGAGTGGTGAGGGCAGGACGTAAATACGTCTGGACTCTGAAGCAGCTTCTAGGAATGGTTGTGTCCTGCCCCGGCGGTGACGCTGGCCCTGCTCCCAGCCCGCAGACTTCCCTTCCCGCTGCTTTCGCTAATGAGGCCGGGTCCCGCTGCCATCTGGGTGTCTGACCACGCGCACGCCACACTTCATTTTCACATATGCCTTGTGTGTTAGGGTGGAGGAGCCGGCTCTGGCTGCTTTGCTCCGGGGACGTCCGGAGCCGATGGCAACACGGAGGTGGCCAAGTGCCACTGGGGCTGCTCCATGTGCAAGGGGGCGAAGCTGCTGCGTGACCTGCACACCTGATGAACTTGGAAAAGCTGAATCGCTGCTCTGCCATGGAGCTTAAAGGGGAAAGGGCCTGTTTTAGAGGAGAACCTCTTTTTGCCTCTGGCTTTCAAGCACACTTACGCATCTGCATGCAGAGATGCATGCGTTCCCCTTCACTCACATGAGATGTTCCACTCAAAATAAACAAGTTCGTGCCTCCTGCCTTTATTGCATGGGGTCTTTACAACCCCCCCCCCCTTTTTTTTTTATCCCCCCCCCCCCCCCCCCCCTTTTTTTTGCCACTGAATTGGGGGGAAAAAAAAAAAAGAAAAAAAAAGGAAGAGTGCAACCATTTATTCTCTCCCACAAAGCAGTGTGAGTAGAGAAGGAGGCACTAAAGTAACAGGGAAAGGCAAGTTTAAAGTGGAAGGGATCAACATTTGCTAAGCCAGTTCAAACAAAACAAGCTGTCCCCACACACCAGAGGTCAGACCTGCACCGGCGTGGATAAAAATGGAGAGAACCCAGTGTCCAGTCCTGAGTGGCTCTGAAAACTCCTTAGGTGGAAAAAGCCCACAGATCCTTTATTTTTCCTCTATTAGAAAAAAAAAAAAAAAAGAAAAAAATAAAAAAAAAAAGAAAAAAAAGAAAAAAAGAAAAAAAAGGAAAAAAAGAAAAAGGCACCTGAGGCACCTGTAACCGTGAAACATTAATTAAAGCTACGGTAAGATTAAAGCAACCGGTTAGAGTCCGGCTGCGAGAGCGGCGGGAGGCGTGCAGGGCTGAGCAGAGGACTCTCCCATGTGGCCCAGATCTGCCACTGCACAGCGAGGGCTCCGCAGCCCAGGGGAAAGGAAACGCGAATTAATCCAGCTTTTCTGTGAGCTAGCCGGTGTCCTGCAAGTGTGCACATAGAAAAGTCACTTAGGAAAGGTCGGAGGGAAAAAAAAGAGTGAAAAAGGTCTTTGCTGTGACTGTATTGTAAACTAAAGTGCATAGGAGACAGCTTGGGATTTTTAAGTATTAAAGCCTGGTTGCAGAACTGGAAAATTTCCCCACCAGTCGCATACTCAGTGGGCTCTTTTCCAGGGAGATCCCAGTGTGGGCAGGAGCAGGGTCTCTGTCATGGCCCTGTGGCCCCCAGGGCTACCTGCTGAGCCCGGGGCTGTGGAAAGGGCACATGGCCCCCCTGGGCATGGCCCCAGGCCTTTTCTTTCAGGTCGTCTGTTTTACGAGCACAGACCTCTTGGGTGTGAGAAAAATCTCAATAATTTTCTTCAGACAGCATCTTCTGTGAAGCTATTTTATTCGCGATTGCAATGGTGGGCGTCCTGCCAATTAGAAGCGCATTATAGTAAACAAATCATAACCTTTTATTGCCTACTACCCGACGCCTGATCACCTCCCGTGTTTCCTCATTGGCAGAGTACTACAGGTTCACAAGCTACTCGCCGCTCCCCTGTACCATATATGTACAATTTTTTTTGATCAACCCTTTAATTTCTCCTTTCTCCTTTTTTTTTTCCTCCTTTCTTATGTTTTGAGAACTTGTGATCTTTGTTTTTTTTTACTGTTCCCACACTGCTCATCCTGTTTTTCTCAGTCTTCTACCTTATTTTGGAACAGTGAGGCCTTCTACTCTCTACTTATCTACTTAGCATTTCTCTTTGTTATGACTACACAACTATCTCTGAACACAGAAAGTTAGTTTTCTGCTGCAAAAACACACTCTACTTCAAAAACATGTTCTACCACAAAAACACAACTTAGTTTCTCACATGGGATAAGCCTTTCCTGCCTGTACAATTTCAATATCGTATTTCTGGAGACCTGCTGGAGACGCAGCTCCTTGTGCCATCCTGCCTGGGCTGGCCTATGGTAGGAGCTGCTACTACTACCACCTGGTAACCTCCTTAAAATTTCCACATATATGGGAGTAAAAAATGGATGTTGCCTCTGCAAGAATGCCTGCTTAGATATGGGCTTTCCATAGGAAAACAAGCAGTGGGGTGTTGTGAGGAATGTGCACCGCCCCAGGCCTGAGGCCTCCTGAGGCTCAGGATTTGCTGTGGCAACCTGGGTGTCCATAATGGTGCTGGGCATGAACCCAGAACTTCCTGGGAGCTGCTAAGGGTGGAAATGAAATCATAAGGCTTTAGAATTCATGTATTTTGTCAAACTGATAGAGGGGAGGGGGCAGGAGACAAAGGGAAGTGTCCCAAGGGCTGTCCTCATTGCAGTGTGCCGTGTGGCCCTCCTGCCCTCCCTACCACTGCCCGCAGGTAAAGCAAGGCCGCTGGGTGCTAGATGTCCGTGACCCGCCATTGCAGCCCAAAATCTGAGGGGCTGGTTGGGAAATGGGGCATTTTCCAGTGCGTGAGGGGCCAAAGCAGCGGGGAGGGGGCTCAGGAGCATCAGCAGCGAGGCAGAGCGCGGAGCTGGAAGGGTTTTGGGCAGCGCGTGAGGCTGAGCGTGAAGGCGAAGCTCAGCTTGGCACTGGCTGGCACCTGGAAGGTGAACTTCTGCAGCAGGGTGGTGAAGAAGATGAAGAGCTCGGTCCTGGCCAGCTGCTCCCCCGGACAAGCCCGCTTGCCTGGAAAAGGAGCAAAAAATCCGCTCTGAGTCTGGAGCAAGGTTTAAGCATCATCCTAGAAAGCTGCTCCAGCAGCAGGGGGTAGTTGCATTGTTCAAGGAGATGGGGGCTTGCTGGGGCTGTGGGGCCGGTGGGACATGAGGGAGGCGATGTCTGGGGTCCGAAGGGCCTGGTTTGGGGTCTCCATTGCCTCCTGGCTCCTCTCGCCTGAGTTGGATTGCACGGGCTGCAGGAGCTTTTCTTCCTAGCAAGGTTAGGTGGCAATGTTCACCCACACATCGTACAGAAACCGTCCCCAGAAGTTTCCTGCTCTGCAGACGGCAGTGGCTGTTCAGATGGGTGAAGAGGGGAGACTCGTCAAAAAAAAAAAGAGCCCATTTACACAGTTCTTGCAGGAGGAAAAAGCCTTATTTTTCATCCTGCAATAACAGAATTGATTTCCCTTCGGCTCAGAGCAGTCAGTATTAATTGCCAGGGGATTTTCACTGTGGGAAATTCCAGGCATGGGCTGCTATTAGAGGCAGAAAGCTGGACACGGAGCAGTTCCCCCTGCTCTGATGGGGGGAAAAAAGAAAGCATTGCAAACAGCAAAGCCATCTCCCCATCCATCTTCCTACCTGCAGAGAAGGGCAGGAAAGCCTCCCGCCTCCTGTACTGGCCGTTCTCCAGGAAATGTTCAGGATTAAAGGTGTCTGGGGTCTCCCACACGTTTTTGTCAAACATTATCGAAGTCAGGCTGGTCATCACCGTGGTGCCCTGCAAGAGGTGGAGGAAAGAGCAGTTTGCATGGAGAAGAAGAGCTGATGTGCTGTCAGACTAGTTTATTATTAGCTCTGCTCTACACACAAAGTAAACTACTAAGCACAACATGTTTTTCATAACCAACGTGGTTGAAGAAGGGTGAAAGCCTGCAGGATTGTTCACTTCTATGTGCCACTAACTATCACCGTGGTGTTGATCTGTACCTTGTGCTGCTGTCACTGGTGATGTTAACATAAATCAACCTTAAAACAATAAAATCATGTTCCCAGAGGAACTGGAAGCAACTTAACCAAATAATTTTTTTATTGATCCTTTTCACTGTGCTTTTTGTTAAAACTGTGTCTGGTTTACCTTCGCATCCTCCATCAGAGAAAGAAAAATATTCCAATCAATGTGCAGCAAAATGCCCAGATTTTTCATTTTTAATTTACCAAGAAGCAACCAATCATGTCCACGGAAGAGACCCAATCTATCCAAATCTCATATTTGCTTTCATAATGCCAGAACAATGTATACACGTCAATAAGTATTACTTGGCTTTTATCGAGTGCTACTTTTAATAGATTATTTTTAATACTCTGTGGAATTAACAAATCCAAGCTGCTTGCTTTCCTATATTTCTTGGGCCTCTGCTCATGTAATTCATGGAAGGCATCTTGTATGAAACGAAACCTTGTAAAACTGAAAATTATGACCAACACAAGAGGATCTTACAATTCTCTGTAAGGAGGCAAGACCCATAACAGCCCTACAGCGTCCATCAGGACAGCTCCTATTTTCTATAGAGCTGAGATATCTCCATTAGACCCTGCAGGCTGGTGTCTCCAGGCGAGATCTGGGGCTGGGGCCGTGAAGACCCCGTGCTGGCGGGGCGAGGAGGGGGCTGCTGTCCTGGGCATACTTTGGGCAGGTGGAAGCCAGCCAGGGTGGTGTCGCTGGTGGACATCCTGGGCACCCCCAGCGGCACGATGTTGCCCATCCGCAGCACTTCGCTCAGCACCGCGCTGGTGTAGGGCATGTGCTCCTTGTCCTCCACGGTGGGCTGGCGGCACTGGCCGATCACGGCGTCAATTTCGAGCTGCACTTTCTCTACAGAAACCAAACAAACAAAAGAAAAAAAAAAAAGATCTATGCTCAAAAAGTTCCCAATAAGAAAGCTGGACCACAGGCCTGTCCAACATGGTGAACCTGGAAACAACTCCATTTTCTGTTTCAATTATCTGTTTTGGGGCTGTATAGTGAAGGACCCATCGGTGGCCCTACCCTGAATGTGGGGGTACGCAGCCATGTAGAGCAGAGCCCAGCGGATGGCAGTCGCCGTCGTCTCCGTCCCGGTCAGGAAGAGGTCCAGGGTGCAGCAGAGCAGGTTTTCCTCGTGGAAATAAGAGCTTGTGTCACCCTTAAACTTGGGTAAAAAGAAGAGAGTGGAAGTGCTTAGTAGGAAGGGGATGCTTTCAAAACCCAAATCCAACGCCATCTGTCTGTAACTCAAATCTTTTATTATCCACCACGCTTGGACTTGGAAATTTTGGTCCCTTTCTTTCATTAAAGTGTGAGGTTTCCCCCAAAGCCTGCTTCAAAGTCTGCTGTATAGCAACTTTTAAAAGCAGGTAACATTTCTAAATGTGAAGTTTCACCACAACAAGCACCGTCCTGCGAGTTCTCACAGAAACCTAAACACATTCCCTGAGAAACCTCCTACACCGTGTGACAGAATGAAAAATGGAAGAAGACAAAGTGTAAATACTTCCAAATGAAAAATAAAAATAAAGAAGTCTGTGCATTTTCAAAATGATCAGACTCCTGCTGCTGCTCCAGTTGGATGTGAATGATGTAGGGAGGAGAAGGCCCCTCTAACAAAACTGCCTTGAGTCTTGTCTGCTTGTTTTTGGGGTTAAGCTTTAGGTGGCTTTAGGTATTTCCCTCTCACCTTCTCTATTTCCTTCAGGTAACAGTGAATGTAGTCGCCTGACTCAGACTGGTCCAACTCCTCCTTGTGTTTCGCGATCACACCCTTCACAAAATGCTGAAGTTTCTCCCAGTGCCTGAAGATTTTCTGGAAGGGCCCTGGTAGCCATCTCATTATCAAAGGAAAAGCATTGTACAGCTGGTGAGAAATCAGAGCAGAAGAGCACTTCTTAGGTTAAAAAGGAAAGCCGGGCATGACAGTTGAGACGGTACTACAATTTATTAGCTCCGCTTGCTATCAGGAAAAAAATCAGTTTTGCTACAAAGGTCAATATAGTTACACATGCAAATAAGTAGGAACAAGATAAGAATCAAGCAGATGTTTACTGCTGATAAAGTTCTCTGACACTGGGTGGCCGACGCTGTCACCTCTTGCGAAGGGCAGGTTGCAGGTGGCTGCCGGGGTCAGAAATGAGTGTCAGGGGGAGCAAGGACAGACCCAGCCCGTGGCCATGCAGGAGCTATGGCAGCCAGTCCCCAGAGCTGCCTACTTGCTTATAAACCGTGCCTCTGAGTTCTTCTGGTCATAAAATAAAAGTATTTGAGAGGCTGGCTGGGAAGGGGGTGGGGGAGGAGGGAATTTTCACCGAGTGCTGTGAATATTTTCTCTTCTTTTGGTAGAAATATAGGGACTTTAAAGATTTTTCCGTTGCTTTTCTGTTCTGTCAGGTATAAGGTTGGCTTTACAATCTCACAATCTTTTTTCTCCATGTGCCTCAATAATTTTAACTTGCTTGCCTGCATTCTTGAAGGATTTAATGGATTAACCCAGCCTCATGTAAAACAATACCCGTGGTCATTTCCCTTATAGCACGACCTTTTTTACAGGGAAAAACAGATTACTTCAGTACCTTAGAAACTTGTTTCCAAGCACTTACGTGGAGCTGAAGTTACAAAAGTGGCAGACTGGCTTTACCTGGCCCCAGAAACTTCCTATGAGCAGCAGTGTTTCCGCAAGCAAGTGCAGCAATTCCTGGAAGTTGTTGTCGTGGTAGTCGAACCGGTTCCCAAAAGTTATGGAACAGATAATGTTTGAAACAGCGCTGTTAATTTTGTAATGAGGGTCAAATGGTTGTCCTGGTGGGAACAAAAGGAAAGCCACGGAGCTTGCTTTTAACTCTCAGATAAAACGTTCTGTACCCGACCTACAGATGTCAAGCCGGGGTGAGACCTCTCCTACCTCTCACCAGTGGTGGTTCTGAGGCTTTGCCTCGTGTCTTGGGCTCCCCAACACCCCATCACCCACCTGAAAGTTGGGCACTGTGTGCCATGGTGCCCTCTCCCTGAGGACATCCCTTCCATAGAGCCCAGGCTGCTGGCACACACAGATGTTAGCAAAGAGCTGCTGAAGCTGGGTCTGAAAGGTTTCCCAGGGAAAACAAGCAGATATGTGTTTGTGTGATCCACTGTGTTTTTGGTGTCCATCTTAAACACCAAGAGAGCCTGGGGCAGGGAGCTCAAGACGAATCACACTGCAGAAATGCCTTTGTGCTGGCCTTTGTGCACCACAGGGTAATGAAAAAGGAAAATCCAGAGATGGCTGCTATGGCCCATAGGCTCCTAAAAGAGTGATGTGTGGCCTGATGCTCATTGCACCTGCTTTCCTAAGGAGGGCTATCAAGCAGAGGCCATCATCTCCTCAGGCACATTTAGGCAGCCCAGAGCTACTTGCCGTGATACGAGAGCCTAATATCAGTAATGAGTCCTGCACAGCCCTGAGCTGCTGTCGATATGGTGGGGAGCATCGCGTTGAAATGCAAGGCACCACACACAGGACTGCTGATCTCTCCACTCCGTGAGAAAGTAATTAAGCTGGGCTGGCGCTCAGATACTGGAGTGATGGACATGATCACTATTTGTCATTACTAATGGGAAGAAAGGCCCAAAACAGCAGCTTAATTAGTTTATTGATTAGGACCGTAAAGGACTATAATCAATTGGCAACATGAAGTATTTGGACTGTTCAGTGCAACAGCAATTAAAATGGAGCAAGTTCAGTATATAATTTCACAATTCCTATTTAGATCTTTCTTGTTTACTATATATAGCTCCATAGAATTAGCTAAACCCCATCTGCTTCTATTTAAAGCTGAAGTGCAGCATCACCCATGTACCAACATACAAATTATTCTTACTAATGTCCCTCTGGCAGTTCTTAAAAGCTGGACCATAAAAGAGCAAGGCACACGCTTCATCTGTGCATGATACAAAAGGAAAGCCTGACTAAACAAGTTTTAAAATACTTTGCAAAACCAGAGACAGGCAGAGGTTAACAGAGCCTTTGAGCGTACGTGCTTGCTATCATGACAGCTGCATTTATACCTTCGCAGGGTAGAGAAAAGGCCTTCTTAGACACATAAACATGAAAACTTTAATAAACACCTAGCATATATTTGCTTAATATTAATAAGGAAGAAATGAAATTGAGGACCTGAGGTCTAAAAAAATGTTCTAAAAGGCACAGCATGGAAGTGTAAGATAGAAATTTGTGCTATTGTAGAAACAGCCTGCATGTTAAGAGGAAGAGTTTTAATTCCTGGAGGAAGAGTTTTACTTCTCTCTCTTCATCTGGCAAAAGGCTAGGTGAAAGGTTTGGGTACGGTGCTGCATGTGGGCTGCCTACCTTTCTCTTCCTCGATTGCTTCCACAAGATACCGGCTCTCCTCTTGCACTTTTTCCTCAAAACTTACAGCAATGCTTTTCAGTGTTGCTGAAGCAAACTTTCTCTGCTGCCTCCATATATGCCCATTTGATGATATGAGCCCTGTGGGTGGAAGAAGCAAGCAAAGATTCTGTGTTGAATATGGGTGATGGGATTCAGAAATGGCCATTGGTCTTATAAACCCCAGACCAAAGCAAACAAGAACTGCAGACATTGAGAAACCATAGCTTTGCCTGGGAATTAAAATTCAAGACTAATTGGCTTATGCTAAAGATCTAGCTTTATGAATTTGCTACTTTATCACTTTGCGTGGGAAAAAAGGTGTAAGCCAAAATACTGTAAGTACTATCACGCTGTTGGCAGAGCTGCAGGCAGGAGCTCCATACCCCGCCTCTGGAGCTACGTGCAGCCCGGGCAGAGAAAGGGAAGGGGAAAACTATTCAAGTGTGCCCGTCATTGGACAGCTTGCTTTTATGTGTTGTCTTTCATCCAGGTCAACACCTGACTTTGATCCCAGCGTCAGCCCTAAACCCCAGACAGAGTCAAATATATACCTGTGAGGTTATTAGACCCACTTCAGCACTTGCCGTCTGTGCACAAACTTTTATTGGCACAGTTACCGAGGGTTGAATTCAGCCTTCTTTCACTCTGATTGTTATCATTGCAAACAGATGAAACGTTTGTGGCAAAATCTCGGAAGCTGTACTTACCAAAGCCTCTAAAAATTTCTTGGAGAAGTGGAATATTTGGCCGATCTGCAAATATTTCAGCCTGGTGGACAAGAGCTTCTCTCACCATCTGGTACCCGCTAACTACCACAAAAGTCAGACTTCCAAACTGCACACTGAAAATGTTCCCGTAGCGAGCGGAAAGCTGAAAGAGAGAGAGTTCGTCGCCCTCTGAGAGCGAGAAGATGGAGATTTTCAGAACTAACCTGGAGAGGGCCTGACATCTAACTTTGTATTTAGTCCCACTTGGAGCAATGGGTTGGACTTAAGAAAAATCCAAACCCAAGTCTTCCGCAGGTCCCACCCAACCTCAGCTATTCCATGAAGGCTGGAGATGGCACAGAAAATGTTGGTGAGCTGTATGCAGTGTGGGAGGGATGGTTTGCTCATATTCTTTGATAGGTATGAAATGGCTTTCACCCAGCTGTTATTAATTAACAAAATTATTAAAATTTTTTATTGTTAAATATTTTATTGTTATTAAAAACAAAGACTTTTTTTGCTTTGTGACTGATGGGCACCTGTTCCTTCCCTCCTCTTCACAAGAGGCAAAGGCACCCCCTGGGTGTCCAAGCCCAGGCTCTTGCTGCTGAGAGCAGGGCACAACACGTAGTCCTCTTCACCAACTTTGTCTGAAGTAGTGAGGCTTCTTGCTCCAGCTGTCACACTTAGAAAGTGGCTCCAACTGCTGATGCTTAGAAAACTTCCTCTAATTTTAAGCCTGAATGCATTTATAGCCAATTTATAGCCATTTTCCTTGCATGGACATTGCTAGCATTATTCTCTCCTCTGCAGTACTTAACTCCCTGATGTATAAGAGCAAGGGACAATTATACCCTGTCTTGGGCTCTGCTTTGCCAAGGTCTCAGTCCATGTACTCCTTGGTGTGACTCTATAAGAGGGACACACATGGTTGCCCTGAACTGACACGGTGACTTACGAAATCTGCCTGAGGTCAAATGGTCAACTCTGTCATTGTATGTGCGTAAATTAATGCGATTAATTTTATTAGTAACAACTGTGCATTATTGACCCAATATCCTGAGCATACTGTCTCAGCCTTCCTCAAAGGTTCCCCTGGTGACAGCTATGCTAGTGGGCTGTGAAAATCTGGGGTAGATAGGATGGTGTCAATCTTTTAAGTAAAAGCGAGAGACAAAAAGTCACTAAAAGGATATTTGCAACCAGCATGTCAGAACCTTTTCTCCCACTTTTTCAGACAAGGTAAACAGCATGTGTCATTGGCTTTGGTGGGAGTTAAAGCTCTGGAAACCTTTCTAGAGCTATCTCTGCCTCTTTCTGTGGTACAGAAGAAGCCATGGAGAAGATTAACTCTGGGCCTTAATGTTTATTTCAGATATAATGGGGCAAACTGTTGGCCTCTGAGTGAAAACAACTTTGGGACGTGATCTTCATTGTCCAAACAATTTGTTTTTCACATGGCAAATGCCATCCCTCCCCCAGTCTGGCATGGCTTCTCCAAACCCTTCCTGGGCTCAGGCACAAAATGGCCATGGTCCAACGGGAAGAAAGAGGAGGCTTTCATCTGGTACGAGTTTCTTTTCCATCAAACCTTCCAACTCCCATGGAAGAGGAGGTGGTGGTAAGGGATAAAAAACCAAGAATGATTGCTATCATACACAGTTAATATACAGCTTGTTCTTCACGACCCACCTTTTCTTTGCAGGTTAGGTGACAAAAGTCACTGAGGAGGTAAAATATTATTAGTAGGAGAAACGTCCTTACCTTCTGCATCTCAAGATGGAGGGGCTGCCTTAAGTCCACAATGGTTCCCACAAAAGGAAAGAGCTGTGGCCCTGGAGGGAAATTCCTGGGACGTCTCTTTCTCACAAAGTCAATAATCAAAAGGAATGTGACAAGAATCACCAAGAGCATCCAACTCTTCAGCTTTTCCAACAGATAAACCAAAACAGGCCAAAGCTGAAGCTCCATGCTTGCTGGTGAACTCACAAGTTTTCATCCCAGGAAGGGACTTGATGTTGGTGTTAGACTTGCTGAAACAGGAGTAAGAAAGGACTAGAAAGAAAAATATCTAGGATGCCTATAGCTTACTGAGACAGGACTCACCATAGGCAAGCTGCTTTTGTATGTATGGCTAGTGCCAGACCACTTGCTAAATAAGTTTAAACATTGGGACCTCCAAAAACAACCCCCAAAACTCAACTGTTTGCCAAACAAAAGCGATCTTTCAAACATTTAGCTTTACATCCGTGAAAAGTCCCTGGTTTTCTTATAGAAGAAAATTCCTCCCTTCTGCCCTTAACAAAGAGCTCCTTTATACAGATACCCAACCAGGATTATAAGCATTACAAACATTCGAGGTTGTGAAAGCGGCTTACTTAGCTAATTACATATGGTGGGCGTTGCATAATTTAAAAACTGTAAGGCATCTGAGGTGATGGACAGCCTGCAAGTCGCTGAGGTGCTGATCCTGTTAACTGCTAAGCACCGTCTGTGAAGGGCTAGATGCCTTCAACGCCCTCCAAAGCCTTCTTGGCTTTGCTGGCGTCGGGTGAAGTTCAGGCAAGGGAAGAGCTGCAAGAGCCCAAGGCTCTGCCCGGCCACTTAGATGAGAGTTAAAGGAGCTTAATTTCAGGAGTGAGAACATAGGCTCATGCGCTTGCCGGCTAAAGGAGAGATTGGAACTTACGTTTTTTTAATCTCCTGGGTTTCCGAAAATCTCCTCTGAGTAAAGCTTCGTGCTGTCCAGGAGAAGACTGCAATGGTCTGATGGTGACATCTGTGTCCGTGAATCAGCCTTGCCAGCTGCCAATATTTTCACAACATTTTTTAACCTTTTAAGAACTGTACTGTGCAAACAAACTAAATTTGAACTGTCAATGATGATTTTCAAAAAGACTTGCCCAGAAATTATGGTAAGAAGGTTAGCATGGTAAATTTTTATTGTGTTCAGCACTTTTCAGAAAGCTTTGACTTATAAGAAAAAAAAGAAGCAGATTTTGACAGGAAGTAATCTTTGGGCAAAAAATGATATTTCTCTAGTCTTTTAACTCTTTTGAAAGCTTTACTGTCCATGTCTTCCACTGCCTTGGACTGTGGTGCCAGTGGAAGCACATGCAGCCTGGATGACAGACCTGTGCCTTAGGTACTGTAGGATTCCTTCCCAAGGGTGATGCCTATCTGCAACCCAACACTTCTTGGTTTGAAATACTATTTACAGGTTTCTGGATGGTATTAGGCACAAACTGAGAAGCAGTACTGGGAGAAATATCCCACATCACTGGTCTACAAGGTGCATTTTACTCATCACTGTAGCACGGCTGTGAGGAGCAGTGGTTGGACATTCTTTGCTTGTCCCCATGCCAACACACCTGAGGTGCTCCTCCACCCATCTGCATCGATGCACCTTCCTGGTGTGGCGAGCCGAGCCTCAGAGGCTAAATCAGGATAGTGGGCTCGTGCTCCTCATCCTGGCATCGGGGAGATGACTCGGTTGGTGGAGGTGTCAGCCTACAGCATGCTCAAAGGGACTGTGATGATAAGGCGTCAACTTCTGCTAGCCCAGTTTCACTCCTCTGTTCTTCGCTATGCCATATGATTTGTCAGCATGCACACAGAGTGCAGATCCCTCTACCACTTGTGGCTGCTGTGAATTGGGCTACGTGCAAAGCCAAGGTGTTAATGTGTTCTTCTGGGTGGTGTTGTGGGGGTGGATGCATCGTGGTTGACAGGAGAAATGTTATTTTTAGCTGGAGGAGCACATTTTGCATGTACTCACATGTGTCTTGTCAGTCAGAAACCTCATGCCTATTACTTTGCCTTGAAGCTTCACATGTCCAAATGCATCTCTTCACAAAGTCCTTAACATGTTAGATTTACTAAAAATGAGGGAAGGGGATTCTGGTATTACCACGGCTCTCCTAACCTTGGTAGACAACAACACCAGCACGTCGCCAAACTGCATTGCAACGATGCTGTTTTGGGTCCCATTTTTTAATCAAATCAGCTCATGGTGATGTGCACATCCCCAAAGCACTCAGGAAGTGATAGCACTTTGGTGTATGGGCAATGCAGAAGTGCTGGACAAATCCTATTTTTGCAGTCTCTACAGAACCCTTTGCTGTAACATCTTGGTCACCTGGAAGATGAACTTGTGTCTCTGGTCCTCACCATGAGCACAAGAACATCAGTCTTCAGTGTTCCTAATTGCCCAAATGCGAATTAATGTGAGATAAGGACGGTGCCATGACACCTAATAGGGAGCAGAAGTAAATCCACCTTCCCCAGCTCCTCCTAGAATGCCTCTTCTGACCCCAGTACACAACTTTTTGGCCACCTCACCTGAGCTCGCGGACACGGGGTAGATAGATACACTGTGCCATATTGCATGGACACACACCCATCACTGCTTAAATATTAAGGCATCTTGAACAGCCAACAGACAGAAATTGGCCCATATGCTTTGTACCTTCTTCCCTGGCTAGATGTCTAACTGTGTGCAGAAGGTTTTGAAACACAAAGAGAAACATTCTGTTAAAAATGCAATTACCATTTGTTTTTCAAGATATAGTATCCCATTATTTTTTCCAGAGAAGTGAAATTCAATAAGGTTACAACAGAATGTAGTCCAACAGTTACCGTACTTTCAGAGCATTATTTAAGCTACAGAATTTCTTAATGATTAGAAACATATGTAGGAAAAATCACATGCAAAATGAGAGTGACTGGAGACAATTTTCCCCCCGAACACTTTTTTTTTTCAGTCAAGTAACAACTCTGCGGTTCCCCTCGCAGCCTGCAAGGCTTCGAGGAGGCTGGAGGTGTGAGATCCCCACCTGCCTGGGGAGCTGCATGCTCGGGTCATGTCAACCAACAGGCTCCAGCAAAGTCAAAGGAACCACGGCATATTTTGCTGCTCTTTCTTGCTCGCATCACAGCTGTAAGGGTTTTCACCACGAGCAAGCTGGTGAACAGCAGGGACCACCCCAATGTGCGTGCTAGGGCCACGTCCCAAAGGGCTTCGTGCATGCACAGCTGCAATTTCTTGATCCAACCCAGGTGGGTCCTAACGGACCCAGGGGCAACAGCAGCTTTGGACACTCATTTCCTTCTAGAATTTGCATTATTGAATCTCGTGAAATCTACAGCAGATTTGTAATTGCAGAAATTGAGGAGCTGAGAGTCTCGGGGCACCTGTACCTCCCAGAGCAAGCTCTGGATGACATGCTTGAACCCAGTGCTTATGCAGGGGTAAAGCTCAAGTTCCTCACTTTGGGTGACTTCACTGGGACATAAGTGCTCCCATGGGAGCTCAGGGCTCAAATACCCCTGGTAGTCTGACTCCAAGCCCTGAAATCAGGGAGGACAGTTCATATTTACTGCCGGGCATGCACGGCAAATACTTAAGTGCCCTCCAATTTTCCATCTTCTCTTTCTTCTACCGATGAGCAGATGCAAATATTCTCCCACAGGCCTCTCACTCATTATCTCCTGGCCACAATGAAGTTTCCAGTATGAATTACAGCTATCAGCTAGGCAACTGTCACCATGAGCGGGTAAACTGAGGCATTATGAGCCTTATCCAAGGGTTATGAGTACACCTACAAAGGGGCCCATGGTGCAACCCAGGAAGGATGCCAGAGGATGGCACACTTGGTCCCCTTCTGTAACGCACCAAAATTTCCCTTTTCTACCATAGGAGGCAGTTGTGGTGAAGGGCTTTTGTTCACATTTGTCAGCCAGATAATTAAATGCAGGTTGGAGCAACACTGTGGGGAGCACTCCCTGTGCCCCCACACCCCAGCTCACCCCCACTTTTTGGTCTTTGGGATGAGATTTTATTCTCTTTTCAGCCAGGGGCTGCATTGCTTTTGCCAGCCCCATTCAGTGATGTGCCCTGTGTGGATTCATCGAGTCAGATTTTGGGGGTGCCAGGCCGTGCTCGCAGCATGCCAGCATCAGTTCCCTGCATCAGAGCTCTTCCTTCGGCTCCCAGCAAACCTTCAAAACGCTCTCCTTCCTAAGACGCACCTTTTCAGTATTCACAGAGAAGAGTACAGTCACATATTCCTCTCAAAGCCACAAGGACTTGACTAGAGCTAAAATGTCATTTATGTACATATCACAAGCGTTTTTCTAGGCACAGATGTCTTTCTGGTGCCAATATGCTGTTTATGTACTTATCTGTCACAAGCACATGTCTACATACATATGCCCTGCTGGCAGAGGCACAGAGCATTTTGAAACTCTTATTAGACTGCTAATGAATAATACGCATACAAAGGAGAAAACAGAAGGTGGATCTATCAGGAACAGCCTCTTTCTTAACTACCTTTTAATTGTAGGAGAGGAAGAAAAGAGATGAATTTTGATATGTTGGCATCTGTGAAGGCCTGGTTAGCAGCATCGAACACGATCATTTTAAAAGCGGATTTTTCACAGGTTTGGGTATTTGGGGGGGGATTTTTTTTTTTTGAAAAAAAAAAAACCACAAAATTTTGACACTGAGAGTATTGCAAATCCTGGTGCCAATGATGTACGATAGTGTGATTGTCACCATGGAATGCTGAAAAGCCCGAGCAGCTGTTTGGCATATTGACAGTGCGAATTCGGAGCGTTTTAAATGCAAATGACAGTATTCAATTGATCGCACGAAAACAATGGGTCATAGCCTTACCTTTCCTTGGCTACGCTCTGAATAATCAGTCTGCAAATCCATGCACAATGGGGATATTGTATGAGTTCTGGGGATTTTGTTCCCCGCATACATGAGGGTCGATACCGTGCCTCTCTTTGGGCAGAGCTGAAAAAAGAGGTGCTGCTGCGTGGTCCCGAGTACCAGGATGGGGTGAGGTGGAGAAAGGGGCATAATTTGCTCCAAATCCAGCACGTCCTAAGTGTCAGCCTGTTTTTCTTCACTTCTATCCTTTTCTGCCTGCTCTTTAATCATTCCCAAGGGTGGCTGGCTTTCTGCCTGACTTGTCTCCATTATACCCTGCTGCAATCAATATGGCAAGCAGAAATCAGCAGGAGAAGGCATGTTCTGCTCTCAGTGAGAGCCAGTGGGAGGGAGGGAGATCAGGCCAGCCAGCTGCAACCCCAGCCCGGCAGGCAAACCGAAGTCCAGCCCCAAAAGCTGCTGCCAGATGCCTCGGTCCTGTTTTTTTCACCATGCCCCCTGCCCGCAGTGAGCAGCAGGTAAAGGTCTTCTCCCCTCTCCCAGCCCAGTGCTTTGGAGAGGTTGGCCATGTGCTGAAAAGAAGGCAGCCACTGTCACTACTGGATATCTCTGGCCATAACGTTTTATTTTCAAGACCCATTTTTTTTTTTTAATATAATTTTAAAAGGTGCGGGAGTACCTAGGGTGAGGATGTCACCCAGATGGTGCTATCAGCCCGTGGAGGTAGGGCTTCAATTTCAGCACACACTTGACATATCCCTCCAAGAATTTTAATTTCACCAATGTCTTCTCTTTCCTTATTTTGTCAGTCTGAAAGAGCTTCTCAGGTTCTGTTCCCTTTCCCGAGATCCTCTAATTGTGGCTCATTGTACAACTGAGCTGTGCTTTGCTGTCTCCTTCTGTGCCTCCATCCACCCTTCTGATGTTTCAGTCACAAGATTTTTGGGTCAAGCACTGTTTTTGGGATCTCCTTTGGTTGTCTGGTCTGAGACATCTCTGAGCACTTTTGCAGTACTAGCAATGTGCAAGCACGTTCACAATTCGGAATTTGTGCTCAGATTTGCAACTGGGATCACAAGGGTGAGTTGAATACCACAAAGGGCTGATGTTCTTGAGGTGTGTGAGTGGTGCTCTATGTGGTGGTCTCCTTGCACCAGAAACCACTTTCTCCAGGGGATTTGCAAATTAGAAAAAGTTCCTTTTCAAGTGGGGAGGTTCACGAGGAATTTTGGATTGGAGACCACCTGGTTAATATCACCGATTTATGGAGTCCTGCTATGAGGCTCCACAGTTTTTGTCAGGCTTTCCTGATCTGTCCCAACAATCTGGGACATCCATGCTGCATGGGTACGAAAATCAGCTGAATTCTGTGTGAGGCTTACACCTATTTCAGCTTACAGCCCTTCAGTCTCGGAAGGAAGGCAATGAATAAAACCCAACATTATTATTACATTTGCCTTTCTAAGATAAATCTGTTTACCTGTAAAACAGACGCATTAAAAAGCAATCAGCCAATAGAAATAATTAGTTACAGCGTAGGCATGTGGTTTGCTCAGCCTCTGGAACAGGGTAGTGTCTTGCTTAGCATGAACTCAGTGCTGATGGATGCTTGGTGAAAGGTCTTGGAGACTGTGCTCAGCTAAACGCTGGGGAGATAGAAAATGATTACTTCAGAGAGACATTGCTCAAGTCAGCTCGGCGAGAAATTCATCACCAGCAGCATTGGCACCACACATGAGCAGCGGCGTATGGAAGCTGAACTGCAAGAAGTAACAAAGTGAACGAAGGGAATAGTGCGTACCATGAGCATGGGGGAATGCATCATTGCCCAAAGGGAGAACTGTTCTCTTCTAGCAAGCTTTTGTCCAGTTCAAGGAAACGCACATATGGGGGGAATTTATCTGTGAACACAGAGCCTTTGTTTTCTGGGAACAAAGAGAACCAAACCAACCCAGGTTGGTGGTGGATAAACTTTTTATTAAATTTTGTAAAGCCTTGAGCTTTGCTATCAAACATGGAGGACTGGCATCTTGCACCCAAGAGCCCAAGGACCAAAGAGTTGTCCGTGGCTGTAAATTTGTAGGTCATTTCTGCTTAGCTCCGAGTGGCCAAAAGCACATCCTAAAATAAAACCACTGCCGAGACCAAAAGCTGCTGCGAAAGGCTGCTTCCCCCATCATATAAGTGTCTTAGCACGATGCTCTTAAGCATGCACCTTTGAAAGGAGTGGATGGCTGCACTGAGACAGGAAGGCCAGTGCTTGGGCCGAGTCCTTCTGGAGAAGTCCTGCAGGTGACCAGGAGTTGGGGTCTCCTTTGCACCCAAGATTTTTGTGAGCACTTTTACCTGAAAGATGGAGCGCAGCAGCCTACAAAGACTTATGACCACACAAGGAAGTTTTCAGCTTCTTGTTGAACAGGGAAAAAAAGAAACACAACAACAAAACAAAACAAAATATTGTTTACAAATAGCTGTCTTGCTTAGCACATCTGGAACAAAAAAGATGTCTTGTTTTTAGCTAAACGGAGGGTCTGATCTCATTCTACCAGAAGGAGAAGGATAACAACAAAAGCACTCCGCCATTGTCACTTGTGATAACAGGACCAGCAGAATTTTTCCAGTCTTCCTCCTGCTGGCAAAGAGTAGAAGGCAAAAGTCTTGTGGAGACAGAAGGAACAAAAACAAAATGTCTCACAGAAGACTGGAAAACTTTCCCAAAGCATTTTTCTTTAAACTTAACCACATGATTTACAAGCTTATTATTAGTTCCCCCCCTCCTTACATAAAAAGAGAAATTTAAAAAGTGTAGATTAACACATTTTTGGATATCTTCCAAGCTCTCCATTCCCCTGCATAAAGGAATATTTTGACAAATCAAAGATCCCTTTTTGGGTGGCCTGGGGAGACGCAAATGTGTGCTCTCTTAGTAGCAGAAATGATAGCTCCTCGAAGAGTGCTCGCTTGTGTCTCTCAGACAATTACAGGGAGACAAATTCTGCAGCTTCTGATTGAGCTTTAATAAAATACTGTCTGGTGGTTCCTGGGAACCTTTTCCAGACTGGTCCAACATGGGCTGGGGACTGCCCTGGGTACCTCTCAGAGGCTGCTCCAGGTCCTTCAGTAAGGGAGCTCTTGGAAGGTGGTGGCAGAACATCTTCAGTGGGGACCTCTACTTTTTTATTTTTTATTTTTTTAAGATATCTGGCCAGTGAGCAACACCTGGGTCACATAAGACAAGTGTACTTGCAGGAAATGTCCCCAGGCTGATGACTGAAAGGCATCAGGGCAGAGAGCACTCATTGGGGCAGGGAGCAGTAGCAGGGTTGCCTACTACCCTGATTCTTCTGGTAGTATGTGTGTCCCATTTTGCTGAATGGTTATATGCATGATTCAGCTCAAATGTCCTGATGTCAGAGCCCTGTGGCACCGAGGAGGACACCCTGATGCCACCCCCCGGGGTGTGCTGGGTGTCTCAGAGGGCTCCAGCCCTGCAGTGACCACCAGGTATCCAACAATAGCTCCTCGTGGCCTCAAAGCATACGGTCACATCAATGGGTTAAAACACCCATTGGAAGGGTGACTGGGTCAGCAGAAAAAGCACCCAGAGCAGTTCAGAGAGGCAGTTTAAGAACAAATCAAACCACTGTGAAAGAAACAATTGTCCTGTAATGGAAAATATATATATATATTCCACTTAAAAGCAATCTTCATAAACAGGTTGAACAAGACTAAGAGGCTGGAGGAACAGATGGGAAAATGGAACAAACAGATGGAAAAACTATTTCTGAAAAAAAAAATCTATTTGTAAAGCTATAGCTACTTTGAATGAATGCTTCAATGTTTGGGAGCTGAGGCATCAGGAAATTCATAACAGGGCCGTAAATTCATACATCTGAGATCGATAGAAGGGCAGGTCTTTTAGAGAGGTGCGTAAGGTGCTTCTCAAACAGCACACACATTATTTATCCACACTTAATAACTCCATCCACATGGATAGCTTGCTGTCCTTATAGAATATATCTTGCTGACTTCATGGTTAAAAAATATCTTGCAGGTTTTCATTAGCTATCGCTCGATAAAATATTTAAAGAAAAGGAGCAAACTGACCCAATTTCTGCCACCTGGTCACAGGAGAGGAGTGGGCCTGACCTCACTAACACCAGTAGAAAAGTCCTTCAGACAAGAAACAGGGGAATGAGTCCTACAGCTCACCACCTTCATGTGGAACAATGCACTTCTGCTACATGTCTCCTATCTGGCTGTCCTCAGTCGTCTGTCCTTGAAGTTAGAGTGGGAACATCATGACAAAAAGGAGGAAACGTGTGGTGTCACACTGGCTTCAGGAGGAAGCCTCACTTGCAGCAGCCAAGCTGCAGTGCATGAGACGAAACACAACCTTGCAGGAAAACAAGGGTCCTTTGTTTTATTCACTGAACCGCCACCCTGCAGACATGAAATCCAGCCCAGCTCGCGCAGTGCTCCTAGAGGAAGATGGGCCAAGTACTTACAGCAGAAATTTCCAGCCGTGGGCCAGATGTCCAGAAACTCTCCCTGGAGCAGACGAGTCTGGCTACCTCCTGGCAGCGACAGCATTAGCGACACGAAAGCACATTGCTCCGCGGAGCTGGGAGCTGGGTGGTGCGAGCTGGGCAAGCAGCGTCAATAGGTAGTGCTTTATGATCCTGGCTTTAATCCCTCCAAATCTCAGCCCCGCAGGTGCAAGAAGGGATAGTGGGAGTGCTCCAGTTCACCTGGGAGATGCGAAGATTGAGTTTTTAGCCGAGTACATTCAGCGGCAGCGGGGGGGGAAAGTGGCTGTGGGGACTGGTGCGGGGATGCCGCGGTGGGGGCCACCTCCCCGCTCTCTTTTTTGCTCTGCTCCTCGTTTCAGGTCATTTCTTCTAAGTCGGTGCCGGGCTTTTAAGGACTGTGTCCCATATCTGGGTCTTAGCAGATTTGCCCACATGTTTTACTGCCGGTATCTCTGGGACTCATAGAAGCTCCTTTAGTGCTAAAGAAAGTTCCCCTTTGAGAAGGGGCCGCCAAAGGCGGACACTAATGTCATTAGCAGGTTACAAGGGGGAAACAAGAGAGAATTTGCCGCAGATCCTCATTTCCATAATCTTGCCTCAACATCCTCATTGTCAGTTCTTAACCTCAAATCCTTAACCTCCAAATCTGTGGCGTCACTGACCTTGGGGATTTGCCTTCAAACTGATTTCCAGTTTTAGGGAATCTAAACGAGGCTCCCTGTGACAGAAGACAAACTTGGTCTTTGCACCCAAATGTGAAAGACAGGCCCAGAGTGCAAGTGAAATCTTGCAATCATTTTTTCAAACCATCTGCCCATCTGTAGTCCCATAACAATATCAGTTCAGTGCTGGCTTCCCTCTCTCTCTCACAGGAATAAAGAAATTACCATAAACAAAGCAGATCAAGGGGCTATTTAAGCCAAATGCAGCGCAGATACATTGCTTCAGAAGGGACGAGGAGAAGAAAAGAACTACAGAGGAAGTTTATTCCTACTTGCCAGTAACTCCTGTTTGGCCAGCGATGCCAGGCATGCTGGTGTGGTTTGGACAGGAGGGTGCTGTGCCCCTCTACATGGACACTCGGTTCCCAGGGCATTTCTGTGGTAAACAAAAAAACACCACTAAAGCCTCCTGGCCAAAACCAAACCAAAAAAAAAAAAAAAAAGAGAAAAAAAATCTACAGCACTGCTCCCTAGCAGTGCAGCGTAGAGAGAAAGAGTGAAAATACAAGAAAACAGGAAAATTAGGCTGGACACAAAAAGCCTTTTGGTCTCTCAGAACATTTTTGCATTGCACATGGCAGTCAAACCAACGCCTGAATCATGTTATTTATTTCAGCGTGTAAACCCATTGTGAAAAGCTGCGTTATTTCCAAGAGTGTGCCCTGAGCTGGAGAGTCTGTGGCAAACTGGCAGGGCAGCTTGGCACGAGGGTTTCCTGGAGCACCAGGTAGAGAGGAACAACGGGAGCTGGACCAGTCCCTGCATGATGGGGACACAGGGGAGGCAGAGAGGTTCAATAATTCAGTGTCTAGGCTGATGTCATGGGCAGAAAAACACCGCCAGAAGTCACAACGCTAAACGCTTGGGTACCTCTTCAATGGATCAGGTAGCAGGTTTTTGGGGAAAAGAGGGAGAAACAGGCACGTCTGTGCCCGGGAGCAGCTTGTGCAGGCGCGGTGTGAGCGGTGGCTTGTGGGGCCAGGCGTGTTGCAGAGAGGCTGCCCCCGAGGTGCCGAGAGGGGGAAGGAGATCTGCGGGAGCCTCAGCCTCATTATTTTTATGTTCAGCTGCCTAATTACTACGTGTCAGCTGTCTGTTGGAAGGAACGATGTACTGTGGCCTCTCGTTTGGGAATTTATAGTGATTAATGGGCCTGGAGGGAATGACTAACGAGGAAATGTTAGAATTAGTAAATATGCATCACTGTGCAATGAGTAAATGGGGGAACGTGACAAATGAGCTCGAATATGTGAAGGATGCAAGCGTCGCAAAGGGCCAGCCCGTGGGAGGCCCTGGGGACCCACAGCCACCAGGAGGAAGAGGAGGGTGAGAGCCACAGAGGTGTGATCCCCAGGAAAACCACAGATTGGCAACAGACCGGGCAAGAAGGATCCTAAAAAGCCTTTCGGTCAGTGCTGGGGAGATCTGGAGGCACAAACTCACTCTGTCAGGACTGAGCCCTGCTTCCCATTCACCCTCTTGTCTCCTACAGAGCTCAGCAGCAAGCACCAGTCCCACGTTGGCCGGTCATGGCCCCTCTGTCCTACATCAGCACCTCAGTCTTCAAATATATTTAGGTACTGCAGGACCTAAATTACTTTGTTCATCCAATTCATGTGCAGAAATTGCTCTCAGTTTGACTGTTGCAGAGTACCCTGCTAATTATCAGCCTTGCTGTGCACTGTACTGGTTCGACACCTGTGCCAAGGAGCACCTGTGGGTTCAGCCTTATAGGCAAGAACAGCAGAAGGCAGCATCGCAGAAGGGGATGGATTTGGGGGCTGCTTTCTTCTATATTGCTAAATAAGAGAGATGTATAATTCCTAAGAATTACAGCTGACAGGTGCTCTTGAATGGCTGGTAGTGACAAGTCAGGTTAAAACTTAAACTCTTCAGAAAATTCCACCAATTTAAGTAAATTATGTTAAAACCAGTAAAATCATTCAAAGAGTTACGGAAGAAAAACAGCTCTCTTATGTTCCTGGTTTAAAATCTCACTGAGATCATCTGGCAATCACTGGTCTGCTACATCTGTCCATCAGCAGCATCAGCTGGTGAGACCATTCCCTGAGCAGCCTACTGTAATCCTTTGTGCTGATGCTGCTGCCTTCATAAGAATATACTAGAATCCCAAATTCAAATATTACTTGATCTTTGGGTCAGAAAAATCTCGAATTATATCTGCCACAGAATGCTGAGATTTGGTCTCCTTTGCACTTATCAGATCGAGCCCCTCACTCCGCACGGCTTCCCCATTTTATTTCGAGCACAGCGACATTATTCAAATTTCACCCAATTGAAGGATGCAGCTGTTTCTATTTTTGGTGCATCCCTGTTAGAGAATAGGCAACAAGCAACAATTCTGCAGCGTTTGGTGATCAGCAATGTTCGGTCCGTAACATTTTTCACTCACTGGAAACAGAAGCCAGGGGAGCAATAGTTTAGGTGCCTCTGTCCTTTAAACACCACAGAGCAGCTGTAACATGTGTTTGCTCTACAACAGCATTCAGAAAGCTGGGGCAATTTTCAGAGGACTTGGAGCTGGATTGTAGATAAGGCTAGAGCTATGGAATAGATACTTTTCCTTTTCCAGCATGCCTAAAAGTAAAAAGGAAATTATTTATAGAAAACAATCAATCAGCTCATCTATTTGGTGAAACATTAAATAATCTGAATAACTCTTGCCTTGGCTTTGGTAGATGTTTAAATCCCCAAAAATGGAGGGTGAGAAAGGAGGGACGTAATCTCTTATGGTGTATTATCATCCAGTCTGTGTGTTAGCACACCTCGACTGGCTCTGGTGAGCTGCTCACTGGCTCATCTGGAGGACTACAAAGCCAGATGAAAGACTAGGATGGTTTAAAGGGGGAACAAACGCAGAAACACAGGGAACAACCAGCAAATTATCCATGTCACAGGAAGATTCCGGGTAACTGTATTTCACCTCTGTGATACTAGGATCAGTTTCTGAGCACATCCCAACACACTTCATGACAGGAAAGTATTATTGGCTGTGGTATCTGCAGGAAAACATGGTCCGTGTCATGCAGCCCTGCCACTGTGGTGCTGGAAGGACTGTCAGGACTATGCTTTACCAAAGGGTAAATCTTGACCTTCAGAGAACCTTGCTGCTAGAGTTCATAGGGTCTTTTGTCTTGGAAAATGCAACTTTGGTAAAAAATAGTTTTAAAACTTTTTAAAAAAACTTTTTTTTTTTTTTTTTTGCAGAGGATAGATGTAATTCCCAAACCCTACATCACGCAAGCAGTCCCTTGAGTATGTACTGTCTGCTAGTTGCATTTAATCCCCCCCTTTATTTGGGGGCTGTTCATACAGGGGAAAAGGACTTCTGTTTTTCCACAGCGAAATTTGATGTTTTTGAATCTGCTTTTTCTGTTGGAAAATGACAGGATGGAAAATCCACAGCTATCTCTACTTATAACACATCATGGTTAGGTGTGTGTGCATAGCACTTAGCACAGCATAAAACATAACATAGCACATAACACATCCAGGTGGGTGTGCATATGGCATGGGCGCAAGAAGTAAGTTTTAGAGACAAAGTTTGAGGACACAGAAACTATTGGAAAAGGAGGGTTAAATCGCATCCAGATCAGATGGTACAAAGAAAGCTGTATTTTCTTGATCTGAGGGGAGGTTAGGATATGAAAACCAGTTTGCAGGTGACACTGAAAACACTTGGAGGTCCTTCACTTATTTTCAGACACATGGAGACCTGGTGCAAGAGATTAATAATAAAAAAAGTGCAACCCCGTCATTTGTGCTGGTGATACAACATCCAGCCCCCAGCAGAGATGATGTCAAAAAGCCCTTTTGATGTTTTTTTTGAGGAGAAAGCAAATACAACTGGTCATACATGTCACACACTTCCCCCCCACATCTAAAAATGTCACTTCTGCAAAATTTTCTGGGAGCATGAAGGTTTCAATAACAACAGCAGCAACAACAGAGTTCCCCATATGCTGTGTTGTTTACTTTTGAGGCAAATTGTTGACTGATTTCCATTTTGACACGTGTAAGTTGAAACATTCTTCCACCCTTTTATTCAGGAAAATCTTTTAATATTCCAAGTTTCTCATGTGGTTCAGAAGGGGTCTGTTTCGAAATGCCAACATTTCCTGCCGGGGGGTGGAAAACGCCTGCTTCTGGCTTGGTTTAGCAGCAGGCTGGCAGCAGATTGGCCTTTCCAAAGCAAGGTGCCTTGGGCAGTCAGGGGAAGAGGAAGACCAGCTCTGGCCCAGAATAGACCTAAGTATTAGCTGAGCCCAGGGGAGGACTTTTTTTAACAGATCACCTATAAAGGAGAAATTACTTGCCGAACATTCCAGCAATATCACAGTTAATGCAGACATTTCTGGTGGTAAACGTGGGGAGTTGCCTGAAGTGGGTCCGTTCTTGGCCTGGGGACCGCTGGCCACGTCTGACCTCTTCACACAACACCTGGGTGCAATTTCCAGCAGCCCAGCCGCTGTTTCCAGTGAAATCAAAGCCGATGCAGCAGTTGACTTGTAAGATCCCTGATAGGGAGATCTCAGCTGTGGTTACCAGCTGGGCTCCGCAAGTGTCATTTTCCAAAAAAACCATCTGCCACTTTGAGGCTCCAGTAGCCAAGAATCTGCTACTTACTACCACAAAACTGCTCCAGATTTTCACAGGGGTAACTACCAGCATTTACATTTTGGGAGGGACAGAGAAGGTGGATTTTAGAAACTGTTACTTTCAGTGTTGAAAGGAAATTTTCATCTTCCTGCACTGGTCCAACCCTGCCTTTTTCCCTCCCGTTGTTTCCTCGTGCTGCCTCATTTTTAGAGAAGTGCCCTTAGCCTCCCAGGACTGTTGGTCATCTCATAGCTTTTATCTTTCTCAACGTTTCGCATCTGTTTTATGTCTCTGCTGCCTTTGCTTTCAGCCAGGCTTCCTTTTTCTCAGATTGCAGCTTAAAGGCAGAGACAAGCCAGCTGAGATTCACGTCTCAGCTCCCTGGATGCTAGATGCCTCTGGGGCTGATGTCTACAAGAGAGCTCCTGGTCTAGATTCCCTTTAGCATCAGCGGAGATGATACTAAAGCATCAAAGTAGCCAAATCGTGATTTATCTGGCCTACCCGAGGCATCCGAACTCAGTGGAATGGAATTCCTGTATCACAAGCATCTATTTCCCTCAGTCAGCAAGTGACAGAGAAGTCAGCATTAGGATGGATGGCTCCTATTCTGTGTCACTGAGAGCATTTTTTTAAAGGCTCTTTATCTACCTTTTCTTTGGGAGGACCCCGTGCCTTCACAGGTGCCTTTCTACACCCTTTGGGCCAAATGATTTACAGGCATTCTCCTTTCCAGGAGGCACCACCAAGGCTGTGGACATTTGCAAGGCTTGGCACATCTACCCACAGCTGCACCAGGGTGTTTGGTGTGAGTTTCCTCCAAGAGCCCATGTGAAACCTAAACAACCCTCAATGATGCTATTTGCAGAGCGTGGCCATTTATGCACAGGGAGGTAAGCTGCAGAATGAAGGTTTGCTGGTAAAAATGTAGATTTATCATGATGGATGACGGGCATTGCTACTGCAGGAGGCAGCTGGTTTTCCCATGGCCAGATGGCCACAGGGTCCAGGCCAAACTTCTCATCCTGACCATGCTCCAGCACGATGATTACGACTGACTGAACTCGGAGTTCGACCACCCTGCGAATACTAAACACTCCAGAACTATTCCTAAAGATTATTAGATTATCGTAGCACTCAGCTTGACATTTCACTACTGAGCTTGGAGAAACCTGAAGGGGAAATCAATAGCTTTAAAACAAAGGTGTCAGTAAGCTGCACTCTCTAGGTATAAAATACAAAACCATTAAAACTGGACCAGGATGGAGATGCTGGAATGCACCTAACATACAAGGAACTTTCAAAATGCACCAAATCTGAGCTCAAGTCTGGATCCTAAATTTACAAAAGCATATTTTATAAATAAAAGCACTGGCTACAAACTTCTCAAGACCTAGTGTTTCTCCAAATTGGGCCTGATCCTGAAGTTTTGATGTCTGAGCCACCTCTACTAATTACTCATAGGCATGGCATATGGTTATACAGCATTACATCCCAAGCCACCGCCTTAAAACACAGCTCAATTTCCCATTATGTTAAATCTCTCCAAAAACAGATGTGTGAAAACCTGTTAGCAGGAGTAATCTTTTTCAGGTTACTTTAGTAAGACAGCTGAGCGTGGTGGCATCTCAGAGAGTTGCTGCCAAGTGAATTTACAGTCCCTGCTTGGAGGAGGGGCAGGAGGAAGGGGGGGACCAGGTCTGTCTGAAGGGACAGCATGATGGTCTGGTACCTATCTGCTCTGGTCGTCTGCTATTAATCCGCAGCCAGGTGTCTGCCAAAGCTCCCAAAATCTGTGGGTATCTTAGAGACAGCTGAGAGAGATCGTGCATGCGAAAAAGAAGTCAGCTCTGTATATCAATCCTGTTCACGTGGTACAGTCTGGGCACCCAAAAACCACGGCAACAGAATCACTCACTTGGAAAAAAGGCAGACCTTAGGCCCGTGAATAATATGAATTTTAAGAGCTAAACACAGGGACCTGATGAACCATGTCAGCGTAGAAAATAGGTGAAAATAGGAAGAAAAATAAAAATAAAGCCCATCTTAATTAATTGTGCTGATGTGGCAAGCTATGAGGGTGACCTCGTAGGACTTATTCGTCCCACTAAAGACCAGTGTAACCATTCTGGTCCTTGATCCCTGCAATCAGCTGCTGCAGATTGCAGGACGTGGCTCCTCGAAGCATCATGGCCTGGCTTCGGCCGTGGAGGGAGGCTCTTCCTCAGCACATCTGCACTTCGTTAGGAGTTCGTAGACGGCTAAATGAGCAACAGACCCCAGCATGAATGCGCATTGTCTGAGCTCGGCTGATCACACTGTGTGATAAAAGGGAGTGTTAAAAAAACTGCTGTTCTTCAGTAAACATTGGAAAAGAAGTCTGAAGATTAATTCAAACAGCTTGGATAGCTGAAAGAAGAGAAACAAGCCGAATATTTCCAAATATGGGCTACCTTTCTGCAGCATCAAGCCAGGAGAACCTCGAGGCATGTGAGCCAACCAAGCTGCAACTCCCTGGATAACAAGGCCTTAATTAAAAGCTAAATTGCACATACATAAAAAAACAACTCAGGGCTCACTTCAGCCATAGGGGTCATGAAATCACAGGCAATCATATGACAAACATTAAATCCAAAAGGGTCCAGGGAACAACTGCTCTGCACACACTCACTCAACACAAGCCACAAAAACACTTCACAAAATGCCATAATGAGCTTAAGGCTTTTAGTACAAATAAATAAAGCCACAAATAGTAACACCAAAGGAAGAGAGAAGAGGAACCACCAAGGGCTCTGGTCTTCTGTAGCGGGGATTTGTGCAGTGAAAATACCAAATTAATTCTAAGAGAGAGATTATATCCAGTGCCCCCTCCACCTCCCAGTGCCTCGCTTCCCCTCCTCATTCCCCCATCAACTCCTGCAAATCTCATCTGGAGGAAAAAGCCTTCCTCACGCCAAATCTGGCACTCATTTTACCCTCACATATAATCAAAACATGCCAACCAGCACTTGAGATGTTTTTCTTTAATACCATTAGGAGCAATAACACACCATGTTCAACATCCCATCTCCAGCTGCTTTGGAGAAAAGCAAAAAACCCCAACTCAGACACCAAACTATGCACAGGGGGGTGCAGGGAGAGGAATAATTAGCTGATTTATGTGATTCCCACATTCAGCCATGGGTTTTATTTCCAGGTGTGGAGCACTGACTGACAGCCTGTGCCGGACGGTCCCAGTGCCCTGCTGCCGACTGCCCTGAGCCTGGCAAAATGGGCATCAGAGCTCCAGGCACGTGCTGTGGCACCGAGGACAATGCAGATGGTCCCTTATTGCCACCGGATCCGGGAGGTCACTGCAGGGTGATTTATCTCTTGGAGCACAGCAGCCCCTGGGGCTCAGCTGCTGAAATTTGGGGGCAGCCCAGCTCCTGCCGCGGACATCTGCTGAGGATCTGCTCCTCGGTTTCGGCACTGTTTCTGCTTTTCAAGACCAGCAGCTTGTGAGAACAGCAGTAAGAAAACCCATAAAAGACAGAACATGCACACGTGGAGAGCCAGGTGCGTGGTGCCCGTTAGCGTGCGGTGAGGAATGACATCCCCCGCCAGTGGCGTGCTGTGATGGAAAACCTGCCCTCGCCAACCCTGCATGGCTCATTTTGAACCCAGAACACCATTTAGGGAGCTTTCTTTGCCTTTTCATTTTGGCTGGAGGCTTGCAAGACCTTTTCATTCGGAAGAGGTGCCAGCCTGGCACTCAGCACAGTGCCTGGAGATGGTGGCACTGCCGGCCGTGGGGCTCCTCGCAGGAGGAGGCTCCCTGTGTGGGGTTGGGATGCCTCTAGGCCCTTTGGCCGTGTAAAGGACAGCCTTGCCCGCTGGCTTATTACATTTCCCAGGTGTGACACGGGGTGACAAGCCCTTAACTTACCCTGGGGAACGGGAGAAGGAAGAGTCTCACTGGGATGGGTGGTCTCAGGCGACCCCATGAACGATCTCTATCTGGAGGAGGGAGCATGTCAGGATTAAAGACACGAGAAAAAATTAAAATCAGACTTTGCCAAAAATTCCCAAGCTTCACTCAGTGGAAACCCAGAGGCTTGCCACGAGGAGGAAGCGAGCACAGGGATGTACCACTGAAACAAACAGCGTGCTTTCCCATCGGCCACAAAACAATACAATTAAACACAGGCACTGCCAGGAGAAATACACTTGGGACAACGTTTCCCAAACCTCCCTTCTTCTCCTACCATGTTGTGGATGTGGTTTTTCATGCTGGTTACTGAGACTTGAACAAAGCAGCATCGTGCATGGGGCCGGATCCTGCTACAGCACAGAGCCCTGCAGCTGGATTTTCCTCCCTGGGCCCGGCCGGTGCAGATGCGGTCACACAGCTGCGCGTGAAGAATCTGTAGCTATAAATGAACGCTGTTCATCTCTTGACGTCAAGGGGAAGCTGTGCTGGCAGGTCCTGCCAAGCGCCGGGCTCCGGAGGAGCTCTCCCACCCCACGCACCCGATGCGAGATCGCAGCCGGCTCCTTCCCATGCGCCGGGTGCTCGCACACCTCCGCCCGGAGCTGCTGCAGAGGGGGTGCTGTGAAAAGCTGCTTGCCCGAAAAGACTCTCGCTGGAAGCGGCATCTGGTGTCGGACCCCCATTCTGTTAGCGGCAGGGGTTGTGACACGACATCCCTTCGACCACAGGGAGGGAGAGGGCTCCTTTTTGCCTCTTCCAGGGAAATAAATTGTGTTATCCTACAGGTATGGGCCACTCCTGCTGCTGATAGCCGGGACGGAGGGGAAGGAAGGGTGAGGGCAGGAGAAGCAGGTAACTCCCTCAGCTGAGACGCAGGGTTAAAAATGCCTGTTCCCAGGGTATCCTTAAACAAACCCAGGAGAGAAGCCAAAGCCGCCCCAAACTTTCCCCTCCAGCCTGTAATTTTCAGACAACAAACGGATCCTTCCACTTTTTCCAAAGGAGTGAACAGAAAGGCAGAGAACTGGAAAAACCCTTTATAGAAATATCAGCTGTTCCTCCTCATTCCCACCCCCAGTTCTGTTTTTTGACAAGTTAAAGTGAGGCCATAACTTATTCTGCTTTGTTCGACAGGGATAATCACACGTGACTCTAATCACTCATGATGTTTTATTGATTTTAAGCACATTTAATCAGAAATTGGCTCTGAGTTAGATTCCTGCTAATTACTGAGAAGCAGCATTTTGAATGACTTCACAATTGGACTGCAGATTAGAATGGACAATATGTACTAAAATAATGATTCATGCATTCAGCTCCCTGGATTTATTTTGTTTATATTGGATTTTTTAATCTTTAAAGACATAATTCTGCATATGGGCAAGCAGAATTAAAAACCCTTAACAAAATGGGTTTAATTTAACAGGCTAGGCCTTAGCCAGGGATGGGATGCATGGGGAACAGTTTATCCCCTGCAAATGTAATTCTTCTCTGAAGGTCACTGGGGGGGGCCTTGCCCTTGGTGTCACCACACACGGGTGGCCGTGGCTGCGGTGTGGGGCCCCTTTGGCATTCCCACCCAACCCAATTCAGCCTCCAATGCCCAAATCACGACTCCTGAGCAAGTCTTTCGACAGCAGAGGGTCAAAGGGTTGCTATTCCCAGATTTTTTTTTTTTCTTAACCTAGAAAACACTTTCTCACTGAATATCTTGGTCATACCCTGGTAGGATTCATATTTTGAGTAGTCATGGGTGTCTCATCTCCATCAGTGCCTAGGCTGGAGACCCATGGCAAAGTGACTTCAAAGGGAAATTTTCCAGGCTCAAAAGCAGCTGTGGCCAAGCACGGGATGTTTCCCACTCTGCAAACTTCCACTGCCCCCTGAGAAACACCGATCCACAGGGCAGCACTGAAGTTGGAGGCCAGAAGACAGGCAAGGACAAAGACTACCAGCAATGTGAACTGATAGAAAACTTGTTTTCTAAATGAAAACAGAAATTTTCCATTTCCCTCTATGCTATTTTATTTTTGATGGAAAACAAGAAACCATATTGGGGAAGGCTCCTGCAGGTTTCAGATGAAATTTCCAAGTCTTGAGTTAAAAAGTCAAAATTTTCCATGAAAAAAGGAATCTTTTTTTTTTTTCCCAACACAGCACTAGTAGGAATACTTACTGCAATCTTTCCAGCCAATGGCTTTCATACAAAAACAAGCCCAAATTCAGAAAGATGCACAGAATACTCTGCAATAACCAGCATCTAAAAAGCAACAGCTCTGAAATCTCCCTTTCTGCTCCCACTCCTTTCCGTAGGTCTGCGACACGACGGTTCAGTGGGTGGAACTCGCTCACGAATTATGTGAAACCTCAACTTCACAGAAAGCTGGGAAATTCACCCCAGAATCACCACTGGCCTCCCAAGGAACCGGACTGCATCTCTGTGCTAATTCGTCTGTCCCTAAGGAGAGATGGAGACATTCGTTCTTTAAGTAATGTTGCACCCCTTGGATATAATATAGCAAGACTCTCCCTTTTATATAGGACCAGATCATTGTAAATCCAGTAAGTAATTCTGACTTCTTCTTGATTCCTTACCCTCCCCAACTCTCTTCATTCCCCTCTGTGCCATTTTATTGTCACTGCAGAACAGGATTTAGAGCATAATGCGAGGCAAAGGGAACGCTCACCTTGGTATAACTTCACGTTATAAAACAGAAACATCTTTGACTTGACCCCCTTTAATCCTTTCTTCTTTCTTTCATTCATTCTTTTGTTTCTTTTTATTTCTTTCAGTCATCTTTTGCTCTTTCTTTTGCATAAAAATAT
Source organism: Anser brachyrhynchus (assembly GCF_964034855.1). NCBI lineage: Eukaryota > Metazoa > Chordata > Aves > Anseriformes > Anatidae > Anser > Anser brachyrhynchus. The sequence continues at coordinate 3,891,515 of NC_137702.1, read as the reverse complement.
AGATAGCAAATACGTTCTGCAATAGCAAGAGCATTTACACTATCTACGTTACCTGACATGTCATTGTCTGCCAGTGCACCAAGGCTTGCAAAGGTGATGAAATGGTCAGACTCTGCCCTGTCCATGTGACTTAATGCTTCTCTCCCTTGTATCCCTTCAAAATTGGCTTCAATTTCTTTATCAGGTCTCCAGAAGACAAAGACCTAGAAAGGTGCCGTGTAGGTATCACCAGTTCGCCTTGCATTGAAAAGAGCTGCATGGAGGAAGTCCCCAGGCCCTGGGATGTGCAACCCCAATGCACCATTTCCAGGGGAGCTGGGGAGCTCGTGCACCTTGTTGCCTAGCCTGGGACCTGGCTTGCCCATACTGGCACTGCTCCCACGTGTAGTGCAGTGCTAGCCAGGCAGCAGGACATGGGGAACGGGAAGGAAGACCACCTTGGTCCATTTATTGGAACAGGGAAGGTCCTGCTCCATGCTCCTGGACCTTCACCTTCCTCCACTGGAAATGGAGAAAGAGTGGTTGGAGTTCCTCCGTTGGACCATGCCCAGGAGAACTCCAACAGAGATGCAACATCTCTACCTCTGCCGGGCATACTGCCCCTACAGCCCTGGGGAAGGTGGAGAGGACAGCCCGTGAGTAGGAACCAGCTCTCGTGTTACTGCGTGGAAGTTTGTCTGTCCTCAGCCTGCCAGGACAAACCTTCTCCTGAAGTGAGGTCAGCTTGCAAAGGGAGGTCTTCTGCCAATGCAGCAAGAGGATACAGAAGGAACAGAGGAGTGAACCTTGGAAACATTTTTCCCTTATGAAAACTATGCGGAGGGGATTCTGTACAACCTATGAATCTCACTCTTTCCAGCATTTTTGGGTGTAGGTGTTTTTGGTGTTCACAGCCCTGAAACGTGTTGCTTTAGTAGTTTTCTGAATGGACATGAGTGACAGAAAAATAAATTTGCATTCTTCTACTCACTGGTTGACTCCAACTTCAGAGTCTTCAGTGAAAAGTACAGGCTTGAAATTATTCTGAAGTTACAGCACCTACAAGACTTTTACCAGATGGAAACCTGAAAAAAGAGTACTCAGATGCATTGCTCATTTGTTCGGAGTAATTAGTAGATGTAAAACCAAAAATAGACCTTTTCCTTTGATTCTTTCCAGTTGGATTCTGTGCGTGACGACCCGGCGCACATGTCTCGGTGTTCTGCGCTGAAACTGCTGCAGCCTTCCCCTGAAACCCCACCAGCGCTTCACATCTCACCTATGAAAATGCATATGGAGATAAGCCCCGTCCAAGGACACGGGTGAGCGTCAACGTGTCCCAACCCCTCACATTTTGCATCCTCCTGGGGAAAAGAAATCACAGTCAGGCTCATTTGCAGAATGTAAAGTGTTGGAGCGAGTAGCCTGTGCTGTTCTCATCTGGTTATCCAATCCTCTATAAAAAAGCACCCAGAAATGAACAACTAAGGTCTTTGTAGTCTCCTGAAGTCAAAGGCAGCCCTTCCTTTGATACCAGAGGGTTTGGGATTAGCCCTTTATATATAGCCAAAGGCGAAGGGTGAGGAAGAAGAGCAGTTTGTAGAAGTGGATGAAGTGCAACGTAGATGGGGCTGGGGCAGAGCTCGGCAGCAGGCTCCCTGCTTTGTGTGTGAGCAGGGGGACAGCTGGCAGCAGGATCTGGGAGATGCCAGGGGAGGATGGAGGGACGGCCGATGTCACCAACACCCACCGCTACCAAAACGTTCCCCCGAGACACAGGCTCCAGCCTCTCGGCGGATTGCTCTGAAGGAGGTGATCCTCTTACAGCACAAAGCTGGCTGAGCACATCCAAGCACCCCAGCACCTCCGCTGAGCTGTTAACCTCATTTAGATGCCCGGGAGGACAAAGGAACAGGACAAAGCATCGTCTCCGAGACATGCAAGGCAACGCAGCCGCTGCGAGCTGCAAGCTTTACAAGAAGCTCAGGCAGCCCAATGCAGGCACCCGACGGCCACCTCCGCTTCCCAGGGGTGTGCTGGGAGGAGGGAGCTGGCACCTGAAGCCTCTCTGCAGGATTTCTGGCAGGGCTAAGGTAAGGGAACCCATTTCCTGACAGCACCTGCAGTCGTGTCCTCCTTGGATGGCATCACTCCCCTCCAACGGGTAAGGCGCTACCGAGATCTGAGCTGGCTGCACGGCCAGGACTGAGATGGAGAATAGGAAAGCTGGGGCTCGCTCTGCTGTCCAACCCTTGTAGCAAGGCTTCAGCATGAAAACACAGTCCTAAATACAGCCAGCAGCAAATGCTTCACCCACCCAAGCCATGAGCACCCCAAGGCCGGTCGGCGAACGTCCGTGCTGCCCGCGCCGGGGCACGGTCGTGTTTCCAGCTGTACGTTTAACGAGCCTTGTTCTTTACGCGGAGCATTAGCAATGATATCCTGCACTAGAGATTAGGGCTAATGCTGTACATTATTTCCAGCAAGGGATTAATTAAATCTCTACATTTCTGAGAGGCAACCGGAATAAAAGGAAGCCATTCATTTCAGTGAAATCCAAATGAGCAGCAAGTTTCTCATTTCTTCCTAAACTTACTCCATGGTGGAGTGAAATGTAAGCTGGGAACTGCAAATACCTTAAATGCATAATAATGATATAATTAGCTGCCTCCAAAGGTGGTATGTACTGAACACTGCTCCCACCTTTCCAGGTCCTGCTGTAGGTTGTCCTGCCTGCACACAAAGGTCCCAAACGTGATGGCAATGTCCCCTTCAGTAGCCTTCCCAAATGAGCTCTGCTGTGCTTTATTTCTGATATTCATTGGGCTGGATGGAAGCGGTGCGAAGCCCCAGCACTCTGCTGGGAGTGAAGGAAAGCCCTGTCTGAGGTTCAGCAGAGCCAGGGGGACAAGGGAGGACAGGACTGTGTGTTTTGCCCCAGCAGCAATGGGCACGAGGCAGCAGAGCCAATGTGGCCCAGAGGTGGGAAGTGTGTGGCCACTAGCTGAAGTCTTCAGGGGGATTTTTCCTGGGGAGAGGGGATGGCTGCAATCAGAAAGCCCCAAAGTTGAGCAAAACCCCAGCTTCCCTAGGAGACTTCAACAGCAAAATTGTTCCCTGGTTTACGTGTATCCCTCCCTGGTCATTACTGCGTATGGTTGCATGCATACTGCTATGGAGAGGCCCAGGAACCATGAAGGGCCCGTTCTCTTCACCACGAGGTATTTTCCATCGTTTCTCTGCTTTTTCCAGAGCAGCTCCAACAGCTGGTGCTGCCCATAGCTGCTCAATTTGCTTTCTCAAAATCTGCTGTTTCTTGTTTGGGCTTGTTTAAACTCGCTTTCTTCCTGTTCGCCTTTATTCTGCTTTTCGTCATCAAAGTCCTGATTGGGCTGCCGAGGGCTTTGGAGACCTGGAGGGCTTCCACAGGTCTGGCTTGTATTAGAGGGGGGCAATTTCCCAACCGCCGGCTGAGATTCAACATTGCCGCTCTCCTTGCTGCGCTGAGGAAAACCAGGGGCACACAGACAGCCTCGTGGAAGGACTTGCTCCATTTCCAGCAGGAGGAAACTGTCACGGGGGTATTTTGACTAGAGCGGTGGGGTGGGTTGGATGGGAGAGCTGTCACTGGCATGCGGGGAGCTGAGATTTTCAGCCTGGGGGGCCGCGTTTGCTCAGGGCCTGGCCAAATCTGAGAACATCTCGCTTCCCATCTGGGTGTCTGGGGCTGGATAAAGCATCCGTTGTGAGTAGCAAGGGTTTAATGAACCTGCAGGCAGAGGAGGCAAGTCAGATCCTCTGCTACAGGGTGCAGCAACGTAGCTGCTCCTTGGCAGCTTGGGCTCTCTCTTGCTGACCATGCCTGGCAGCCGGGAGCACCTCTAGGCTTTGCTGGTCATACCGGCAGCCTCTTTTCCTTAGCGGGATGAATGCTTCACCACCTGATGCTTCTTTCCCAGCCAGAAGAGGTGCTGTGCTTCGATCCTCTGGTGGCTGCACTGGAAGAGGAGGATCTGGGCCGATCGGTTTAACCTCTGGTGGCACCTCTTGGGCACTACCAGCAGGCTACGGCACACTATCAAGACGAAGCGAAGGTCTATTATTAAAAACACTTCTTTTTCATTCCTAATCAACTGCATCCACATATTTCCATACAGTCCTATCAGAATAGACATTTTGGGGTCCACAGGACTAAACTTACAGGCTTTACAGGCTTACAGGCTAAACTGACAGGCTTACAGGCTTTACAAAAATGGCATCTTTGTCTAGATGGGAACAGCAATATAGGTTGAAGTAAGTGACCGTTCCCCAAAGCAGTCCCAGTGCCAGAATAATAATGCAATAAACATCCTAAATCTGTTTTTTGCCCTTCACAGTTTCAGTGCAGCTCAAGCTAATAAGAGATGTAAAATGATGTGAAAAACCAATCAAGTTAAAAAAAAAAAAGAAAAAAAAAGCAATTGTGTAGATGTGAGAGCGCCCTGTGTCCTAGTCTCAAAATCAGTCCCAGTGTCTTTCATTCTTCAGAGAGGAGTTTGCTCCTGGTCCTCCCAAGCATCAGGATCTGGCCCATCCCCACCTTTGCAGGTGCCAAAGCAAAGCCCGTTGGACAACAAGTCTAAGCTCTCCAGTATTCCCAAGCCTGTGTAATGGAGAAGAGTGAGAAACGTGTCTGTGGACAAGCTGGAAATGGAAAAGCCTCACGAGCACACGCACACGGTGTGTGCAGGGGGTCTCCTCCTGATGCCACCACCCATCCACACCACTGCATCCTCATCCTCCTCCATCCACGACCTGATGGCTCATCATGAGCAACGTCACGCAAACACAAACGGCCACCGAAATCTCCCCAGCATTTGTGCAAAGCAGCTCTGCAATGCACTTTGCCCTCTCCCTGGCTTCTTTTTAATGTGCCTGCCTAGGCAATGCTAATTGACATTGTCCCTATACCTCGTGTCTAGTGGACGTGATGTTTTAATAGGTGCCATCGTGCGATGAAGCACAGGCAGCTCGAGGAAGGCGTTCTGCAATGCCAGCAATTTTCGCAGAAAGCCACGAGATGGCGATGCAATAGAAATTTCCGTGGGGAGGAGGAGTGTGCTGGGGTTAGGGAGGAAGGCCTGGGCGTCCAGGTGGGTGCTGAGCCCACCGCCAGGAAACACAGGGCACTTACACAGCAATGGAAGTTTTACATTATTTTCCCTTTTTTTTTTTTTTTTTAATGCTTCCATGGTTCTGCATTTATCACGGATTTTTAGAGATCCAGAACATAGTGTGTTGCACTTTTTATTATTATTATTATTATTATTATTAACTGCTTTGAAATCTTGTGTTATAGCAGCAGCTGAACAGACCCCACCATGAATGAGTGAATGTGCACACAACAGCAGTAACCTGCAGCCCTTTAGAGTTAATGGTAATTTAAAAAAGGCATCTTTCCTTTCTCTGGCTAAACGCTCCGTTTCCCGAGAGATATGTCGATCATTGGTAGCTGTACCAAAATAAATTTCGACACAAAGTGAAAAATTAATTACGATTTTTAATTAAAATACAGAGAGGCATGGAGAATGGAGAGTCGGGGATGGGGTCTCCAGGAGCAGCACACGGGATGGGGGATTGGGTACTGCCCTTCCAATTTGCCCTTTTTGCCCTCAAAAGCAGTCCTTACCTCTCAGAGGAACACAGGCTTCACACCGACTCCCTCAGCACTACACAGGGACAGGGACTGTCAACTCCAAATCTGGGGACCAGTGGCTGTGCGGAACTCAAATAATACACATAATATATACATGGTATTTCTATTCCTCCCTTTAGCTGATTGAATATAAAGAACCTAATTTTGGGCCCAAAATTCAATTAGGATTTGCACAAATGCAGCTTCAAAGTTCCCTCATCAAAAGGGGCCCTGCAAATTAAAACTCAAGTCTGCCCTTTAAGTCACTGCTTGAAAAGGGGACGGTGGATAGTTTGTAGAGATTCATTTTTCCTCTAGTTTATATATAACTTGCTAAGCTTTTTATTTTTTTAAATGAGCTTACTATGTCCAATTTAAGTCAAAATTTAATGATCCCTGCAGTAATTCATTTAAGGATACAGCTTCAATAAACGCTGTGGCATAAGTCAGGGAATAACTGTCCTTGTCCGCAGCACAACGATTAATCAACTTTATTAAAATTAGGATTGGCTGAGGAGATTTGCATAAAAAAAGAAGACTCGGAGCCTTCTCCAGGGCTCGAGTGGGTCTGAGATTTTTCGTACACTTTGGGCTGAACTTTTGGGCTCTCCTGTCCATTTTCCTGACCCCCAGCTCCATATGCCTTGGGAGCATCCATGCCCAGAGTGGGCGCATGTGACGGTATCTAAAAAGGATTAAAAAGAACTGAGACCCTTTAGCACACACCAGTGGCTTGCCACACACTTTTTGCAGGAAGGGGATGTGGGAAACATTTCTGGGTGTCTCCCGGTGATTTGGTGCAGGGACATTTTCTGGATGAGGCTTTAATTGGAGCAACCACCTGGAGTTATTTTATGCTATTTTATGTCTTCATCCACCCCCGGAGTCCCCCTGGGGGCCCAACCTGCTTCGCCAGCGACCCGTGCAGCCCCACAGCCGCTGCTTTGCCCCATCCGCAGGTCGGGGACAGCAAAAGGTGCCAGGGGCAGCCCCCCGGCACGGCCCCGCGGTACCGCCGTGCTGACCCCACGCGCAGCACCGGCCAGCCAGCAGGGACCAATTAGCTTTCTGGATCCAATTAGCAGCAGCTGTGATTTGTGTGCATCCCTCCGTACATATGGCCAGGCTGAACTTTCCCTCAGTTTCAAAATGTCCCCATATAGCGCAGGCGAAATGAGAGGAAGGACCATTTGTCTCTTTTTTTTCTTTTCGCCAGCCCTTATTATGATGGATGACGAACCTTTTACATCACTCACCAACCTGCAAACAAATTAGCTACCTTCATCACCTTCCTCTGATGGCGGAGCTGGCAGGCGCTGGCCCGATGAGCTGTCGGGGAGCAGGTAATGGGTGCGGGAGGTGCACGAGTGCTTCATTGGACATTATCAACCAAGTTTTCTGGAAATAAAATATAAGTGAAGTCAGATGCCGAGGGCTTAAGTGTCCATGCATTAACCAGGATGGTTTCAGGCTCGTGTAGCAATTTGGGCTCCGGCCATTTAGGGCGGGAGAGGAATTGTTACTCATTTTAATGGATGTCAGGCATCCAAATCCCTTCGGTGGGACTGAAAAATCTCATCCCTAATTTCTATGTGCCTCAGTTCCTCACACGCAGTGCTAGCGAGAGCCAACTCCTGCAGAAGGCTCCGGGAAGCCCGATAAATGTTACTGGTATTACCCGTAACCATCCTCGGTTTCCTTGAAGAGACCAGAGCACGGGGAACAGAAAGGTACCGGCCTGCTGATGGGATGACAGGCAGATGAGCAGAGCTGGCTCCTTGCTCCCCATCAGTGCTTTCTGCCCAGATATTGCACATCCCTCACCCCGCAGCCCTCCAGAAGCCCCATGCTTGGACCATGTGTGCAGAAAGGACTAACACAGAGCAGCACAGACCCTGCTGGTGAGGAGCAGAGCTGCCACAAAGGATCCCAAATTAATGGGAAGGCATCCTGCAGTGCTGCAGGGGGTCAGCACCTCCTTCCTCCATTCCCCGGGGCTTTTAGCACCAGGTCACAGCTCTTGGCAGGAGGTTTCCGGAGCAGAGTGGGTAACCGGCTGCAGTGCAAAGAGGGAAGATGCAAAAAACACTTTACAGGGTGCTTTAAAAAATAAGTCGTCTATCCGGAAAGCATCTGTTAAAAAAAATGCTGTGTTAGTGACAAGACCTCTGTACACGCATGCATCCTTGAAAGAATTGCTCAGGGCAGAGAGTCAAGAAATGAGGGACCGAAATGTTTCATTGCACAGTGAATAATTTGGTATCTCCAACGAGCCCTTGTGCATCGCAGCATTTCAGCAGGCAGCCGGCAGCTGGTTCCTGGGGACGGGCACGGGGAGGAGAGCACGAAAGGGGCTGGCGGTGGTGCAACATCACCCCACGTTCAGTCTCTGGAAAAAAAGAACACGAGACTTTCCCCCTGTTTGGCTGAAAAGGGAAGGGGACAGACCTGGCAGCGGCAGACTCATCCCTCCTCTTGCTGGCGGTGTATTTCCGCGCTGGGGGCAGTCAGGTCAGGCTGTGGGGGGGGGGGGGGGGGAGAACGGAGCGATGCTTTCTGTGCAAGTGGAAAATTCAGCGCAATTAAACTCGATCCCTGGAAGAAGATAAACATGTTTGAAAACCCAGCCCAAATGCTGAAGTTACAGTAGCTGATCCACAGAGAGGAAGAATGGTTTTGTGGTTAAGGCACTTAACTGTGATCTGAAAAATCTGGGTTTAATTCCATCAGCCACAGCCTCCCCCCGCGCTTTTGGACAAATCGCTTAATGTCTTTCTGCCCAGCTCACAATACAAAATGAGGGCAGTCACTCTTCCTTTTAAAACAGATAATCCTTCCCCTGAAGGGTTTGCAGCCGCGGCTACGTTTACACGTCGCAGATTGAAGCAACAAGTTTCGGGAGCACGTCACCTCGATAACGATGGCAGGGCTTTATTCTCCTTTGTGGAAGGAGCCGAATTCCCTGCTTAGAAGAAGCACGCACTAAATCCGCAATCCGCTCTTCTTCGTGGGTCGGGATTTGAAACCAATTCCTGCATTAGAAAAACAAATCACAGTGCAAAACCGGCTTAATTAGCTTAGGAGACCGCCAGCGTGAGCACAGAATACCCCGTGTGAGGGTCCTCTCCAGCCAAACACCGTCCTTTGGGGAACTTGGCATTCCTTCCAGGCTGCGTGTCAAGGAGACTGAGCAACTTTACATCAACACAACATGGGTTTTCCTTCTACCAAACTACTATGCAATCTGTAATTTTTAACCTCACAAGTTTGAGATTGTACCTTAACATTTGCAGGAAGCAGATGGCTTCTGCATACTGCCAACCTGTTGTTACAAAAGCATCTTCCAAGAATTGTTTTCTACCCACAGTCGCTAACCATAATTAACCTTTCATATGATTTAATAAACAGGAAAAAATATTTGCCATCTCATATTAATAAAGAGAGCTCTTCAGGACATTTTTTTTTTCCTTCTAGAACAGAGAAGCTGCGGTAATTTCGTTGTGGGTTTATTCTGTTAATTTTTAAACTATTTAGGGATGCAGCTCACCTATGCAGATAAAAAAAGCTGCGAAGGACAGCATAATAGTAGATGCACAAAGCACCTTCTGGCACGACACAAAATGACCTCTTATTCAGGGAAAAAAACAAAACAAAAAAAAAAACCACAAAAACAAGTAATAGCAAGAAGAGCGACTGCTAAGCCTGAGCAGAGATGGAGAGAGGGAGCTCGTCTACAGCCTCAGCGATACCCGGGGAACCAGCTTCATGTTCCACCTTTCCCACTCCTGTGATTTTTTTTGCCTTGTGTAGTTCTGAGTGATAATCAGAGACCTGTAGTGCTTTGACCTTCTTAATATTTGGAAACTTTTCTGACCGGTCATTTTTGGATGGAGGGCTCTTTATATGCACACCCGGTGGTGACAGACACCTCCCAATCCCTAGGAGAGAGCTAAGTGCAGAGTAGTGTTATTATGATGGTTTCACTAATGAATGAAAATGAAGATGTTGGCTAAGACTTTCCCCCATATTATGGGGGAAATTAAATGACAGAAGTAAGTAAAAAGCTGGCATGGGGTACATCTCTCAGATCCTGATGGGTAGTTGCTTTGGCTTAGGACATCAAAGGCTTCCTGAAGAGCTGCAACTATAAAGGAAATATTCTCTTGGCTTAACCAATTTCCATAAAGGGGATTAGGGAGCACTCTCCCTGCTAGGACAGGAGAACTTTTTTTTTTTTTTTAATTAATGATTCTTGTAACTGTTGAGTGGTCATCATCCCTCAGAATGATAATGCACCCTTAAAATTACAAACACCATTATGATGGTAACTGCTTGGCTATTAAAAAACCGTCGGAGACACACAAGGACTGCTGTGCTGCAGCCCAGGAACTGGCTCCAGGAGACGCCCTGAGTTTTTCTTGCAGGTACAGTGGAGGTCGCAGGATGGTGTTTTGTTCCCATTTGCTATCACTCTGCTGCCAAGATCAAAATGGATCAACTTGAATTAAGATGGATGCACATAAAATTAATGCAAGCCTAAGGAGGCTGAGGAGGCTGACATTGGAGCTGAAAACCAGAGATGGATAACTGCATCATTAAAAAAAAAAAAAAAAAAGAAAAAAAAAAGAAAAAAAAAGTGTTTGTTTTCAGAGGAATTAAATAAGCAAAACCAAAGATCGCCAAAAGGCTTTTTTTTTTTTTTCCCTAAAGACAAAATCTCTGACTTTGTATATATCCTGCACCTGGAAACCACCAAGTAGTTGCAGCGTTTGCTCTGCATCTCAGACACTGACTGATGCATTGCCTTGCCTGGAATACAGCAGAAAAACACCTTCATGTTCAATCTGTTATTACCTGCATTACTTGCAGTAATTCATTCTTCAGCTATACCAGACTGTGGGTGCACAACTTAGTTGCTTCCTTTTGTGATAATTTTGCCCAAGTATTTGCTTAGAGATTTTTTTATCGTTTTCAGGTCTTCTCTAGATTAGAACAGCTTTTTATTATTATTTTTAAAAAATGTATTCCCATTAAAAAGTTTATTTTCCTTCAGATGTCATGATCACAAAACTTTCACTCTGATAAAAGTAAAAATGAAAAAAAAAAAAAGGTATGGCTTTTATTTTTGTAAGTCTCAGTGAGACATAGGATAGAATAAATAGAGAATCATTATTTTTTATGTGATACCTTTTTCTATGATAGATATCACAGATTCATCTCAGCTCAAGGTGCACTCACCAATGTCAAAGCTCCAGCAGTTTGATGCTACTGTTTTCCTTGGAGGGCAGGTTGCTTTTTTAAGACCCAAGCCCACTGTAAAAGTTTTGATCAGTTGATTTTTTTTTTCCCCTTTTCTTCCAATCCAGTTTAAGATTCAGGGTAAAGTTTAGCCTTTTGACTTTCCAAATTTCCTTTTTCCTGGCCAATGCCTCACTACTGTTATTATTTTAATATAAAGGTTTTTTTTTTTTTTCTTGCTGTTGTTTCTTGTTTTCCCCTTTGCTTCTTTGTTTGTTCAGATTTCTTTTCCCCTGCAGGACGGGTTAAACAGCCTCTCCATGCACCGCTTGGATTCATTGGATCCAGCCCAAATCCCCGGGACAAACATTTTGCTGCCACAAGACCCCTGAGGATCTGTAACCTGCAGCTCCTGTCACTACCCTGGCAGCAGATCCAAGTCAGGAGGACGGGGCCAGGCAATTTTGGGAGAACATGTTTTCATTCAAGAGACGTGACAGCAAAATTTGAGAAAGGTCTGCGGTGGTCTGTGTCCGAAGGCAACAAAGCCGGCTTTCTCCTCAGCTTTGGGTTTCTTTTCAACACTTACCAACTTTGTCTTACAACACCCTTGAGGAGGCAAATGTGGTTTTTGTTCCCTTATTAACACACGAGGGAACCGGGACATTAAAACCCCAGCCTGGCAGCAGGAGGCCCCGGGTGCCTCTCAGCCCCTGCTTGCTGTACCCACCACAACGTCCTCTCAAAATTTACTCCCCTCCCAAACCAAGAGCCGCGAAGCTTTGGGAGTGCTGCTTCTGAGCAGACAGATTTATCTCCAGCCAGCATCTTCAAGGAATTATTTTTGTGTTCTTCTCCAGCCCATGCATGGCCCCGCCACTGCTGTTGCTCCTTGTATTTTTAAGGCATGTATTTTTACGGATCCCCATGGAGTAAATGAAATGTTTTTACCCCACTTTGCAGCTACAAGAGAGGAAGAATTATGCCACATGCCCAGGTTTGCATTGGAAGTGTTTGGCGGAGATTTGTGCCCAAGCTCCCCCTGCCATCAGTGACCACCACTCCTGGCCTTCCCTGGCTCTGCTGCTCCCTGCTCTCCACGTGGGGACTAGAAGCAGTGCTATCCTTTAGCTTTTGATCATAAATCTTCACATATATATATATATTTATTTTAACTCTCTCTCTTTGAAGTAGTTTGAGGGTGCGGGAAACTCCACTTTCATTAAAAAGAAAATTAAGCTATGGACAAAAGGCTGAAGAAGAAAGACGAGAAACCGCACTGCTCATAGAAACATTTCAATATTCTTAAAAACCTGCTGCTCCGAGGGTCAGCCCGTGATTTACATGGAGTGACTCATGATTTTCAAGCACAGTTGCTGGGCAGACCTTAAAGATCGCCGCCTATGTGTGAATGCTAATTTCCAAAAGCATTCAGCTCCCCATCAGATGCCGAGGAGCACGGCGCGTTTTCATTTTCTCCTGCACACAAGCCAAATTAAATCAAAATAAATATCAATGAAAATATTGCGCGGGACATAAAACCATCCATTTGTGGTCCGTCCATATGCTTGCTTTACGAGACGCCGGGTTTCACTTCTGCTCCGGCTCTCCGCTGCCAGCCTCGGAGCGCAGCGGGGCGCAGAGCCCCCGATGTGCTCTGGGCTCTCGTGCCTCCAGCACCGCATCCCAGGGGCCTGCCTGCATTTTGTTCTCCCCGTGCATCTTCCCGAGGGTTATTTCTGCCTGCGGGCAGCTTATTCCTGCCCAGATCCAGCCTTGGCACCGGCTCGGCCGCTGCAGGATCGGCAACTCTGTGAGCCATAGGATGCATTTATGGCAGCAAAAACTACAGATGTTTAAAGGTGCTTCGTTCCTTGGTTATCTCCGGGTGGTTTGGACAAAGAAAAGGTTTACGTGCCCGGGAAGTTGTTTCTCAGGGAGGCCAAACGCTGGCGTGTTCCCGGCAGGGTTGCTCGCTGTACATCTGCATCGGTGCTACCGCCGAGTGTGCAACCTCCCTGCAGAGCCAAGCACGGAGCACCAGATAAATAAATCATCAAACAGACCTGGGGATGAAAAAAAAAAAAAAAAAAAAAGCAACGAATCTGTGTCTGCTCAGAGTGAGAATAGCCAGCTCTGCTTTTAAAACTGGTCCGGTTTAGAGCAATGTGATTAGAGATTCAACATTTTCCCTCTCATTATTATTTAGCTCCCTCATTTGAATGCTCAGGTTTGAGGGAAGGGGGGATTGCTTGGAAATTACACACGCAGCCAAATTTCTTCCTTCCCCTTTGACAGGGCATTGCTGATGGTTATTGTTCTTTTCTATCTGCATTACGCTGTCCTTGATTTTTGTTTCAAGCAGTCTAATGGCATGATGTCAAATCCTGCTAATTGGTTTAGGATTAAAATGCAGGGCCACATCACTCTCTTGATTAACCAGCAGCAAAACTGCTTTTGTCTAATGATCGTTTCAGAGGAGAAAGAAAATAAAGCATATAAAGGAAGCTTCAGGCTTTTGTCAGTAAAATACATAGGAAACTGCTTTTTTTTGGTAAAAAAAAAAATTGCCACAGCTCGGCCAGTTAAGTTTTGACTTGTAGCAGTTAAAAAGCAGCACTGCAGGGAAAGATCGCTTCCTGAGGAGCAGGGATTGTGCTTTTCTCCAGCATCCAGCCATCCAGCACATCATCCCAGCGCACTGCATCTGCGACTAGAGCCTGCAATAGTTAATTAAAATGATAGGAAAAGAAATGGGAATGTCTCAGTCCAGGGTTCTGCCCTCCCTGACACCCAAAGTGCCCAGCCCAAGCTTTCCCCGGCACAAATCACTGCAGCACGGCAAGGGCAGACCTGTAGGATCCTTAGGACGGAGCCAGGGCAGGTGGATTTCTCGTCTTGGGCAATGAGGATGCAGGATTATTAGAAGGGGAAGAGGGCTTCAAATTAAAACAGTAAAGGCAACACTGAGCCACTACTTCATAACCCCCTGCCAAGAATAAAACGACACCAAGAAACCCCTCAAACTACCCCAAAGATTCCCCCCCCGCTGCGCTGTTTAATCTCTTTGGCTCCTGTTGTCCCTGGCTGGCTGAGGGGTTTAATTTCCAGGGAATTAGGTGTCCAATTCATGTTATTGTTGGTGGGAGCCACGCGCAGGATTTGCCACACACAGTCCTGAAAGTCCCCGATGGACTGAGGGCTCCCCGCACGCTCCCGCGCAGCCCAGCTCCGCCGGGAGGTGAAAAGGACTTTATGGGGAAGGTTGTGATGCATTTGGCATGTCTTTGAACCTGACTCCCCAAAAGGCAGGGGATGAACCCAGGCGGAGAAAGGGAAAAAAAAAAAAAAAAGGAAATAAAGGGGCCCTTCCCATCTGCCTGGTCGCATTCAATGGGGAGCTTTTTAGAAGGTGTAAGAGGTTTGTGTGTTCCTGCTGGGATTTGTTCTGGTCAGCTTCTCCGGGACGCTCAGATGGGGTGGCGTGGTGCCAGCCCTCCCTGCCTCAAAAAGAAATCATGTTTGCTTTATTTTTTTTTATTTTGTTCTGCTGCAGAAAGTGCATGCCCTGCACACACGTTGCTCTCGCAGAAAAGTGACTCCAGCCCGAACCGCCGAAAACAAAAGTTAGCTTTTCTCTGGGTTTCCGGAGCAGCGCAGCTAAGCCCTGTGCTCCCGAGCGTGGTGGTGAATCGACCAAAGCCCAAAAAAACCCCGCAGGATCCAGCCCAGGTTTTCCTGGAGAGCATCCCCAGCGTGGTGCTGCGGGGACGGGCAGCGCCGCGGGGCTCAGCCCAGTTCTGCAGCATCCACCCCACCGGGCAGGGAGATAAATCAATAAATCGCCAGCAGCAGTGGCTACGCTCCACAAGTTGCTCTGCTGCTTACCTCGCTCCGTGACTTGTTGGTGCTCTTACTAAAAGGCAGTTCAGATACAAAGCTGGTTATTTTTTTATGCGCTTCCCACCCCGGCACAGGAGGGATGACATTTAACAACACTGAATGCTGAAGAAGGGGCCCCGTGTCAGCACCAAACAGGTACAAAAAAGCCCGAGAAGTTCTTGGCTGTCGTGAAAGGCTTTCTGCTTTGCAAACTATGACAGAAAGAGTGGAAATATGTTTTGTCTGCTTTTTCCTGACTCCAGGACTCCAAAGCAGGAAGATGAGAACATCCTGCACACATGTTAATTTGTCATTCCTGAAAACCAAATGTCACAGCGCTCATATTTAATTCCAAGAACAGACTGATGAATATGTACGTATAGTTATATTTCATTTACATACTCTGGGATTTGTTAAGAGACGCCTAATAAAACCATCCAAAATGAATTAGGTCTTATCCTACCAACGTTTATTTTGAATACACATTTATCAGAGTAACATTCGTGATACTGCAATAGGAGTTTTTTGCAGGAACAAAACACATATATTACATATCGTAAATGCAGATAGTGAGTTAAAGCAGCCACCTTCTAAATGGGATTTATTCTTGACGCAGCAAACACACGAAAAAAGGGGCTTGAGTGGCGGGGGGAGGCAGCGAACCGCTTTATGCAAGTCCCAAGAGGCTGAAGCTCAGCACCCAAAAGGCTGCAAGAAACTTCACGTAAGGGTAAGGGAGATGTTCAAAAAGCGAATTATCTCCTCAAAACCCGGCAGAAAATCCCTTTAAGACTTATGCATCTTCAACTTCTGCATGTAATGCCATTTTTTTAAACATGATTTCCTTCTCTCCAAGCCTCTGCTCCTGGGGCAGGGTGGCATCCAGGTAGCTGCGTTCAAAGAGCCCTTTCAGCCCGAGAGGCCCCTCAGGGATTTTTTTTTTTTTTCCCATTTCAAAACAATTTACTTTATAGGTAAGGGAGAACACCGTGTTTTAGGTTCTCGTTCTTTACCCCTAACTGCCACGCACCCCGCGAGCTCCCTGGGGACATGAAAGTGTAGCTGCTTGTCCTGGCGGGCACATCATCAGTTACACAGGTCCTGCCGCTGGAATTCAGCTAACAGCTATGTTGATGTGTGAGTCTGGAACAAATCTGGCTCACTCGCCCCGCGTTGTCTGGCCTCTGTAGGGCTAAGAGGAGTGGAAAGCAGTAAAATCTCATTTCAGTCTATAAAAATCTGCAGAGATATTTGGAATGTGCAGAGGGAGCAGATCTCCCGAGTAAACCAGAGCAATGATTAAAATAGTCACTTCTCTGACCATAACCGCAATTTAAATACTGCGGCTTTTGTTTGCAGAGGGTTACAGAATAGCTATGGTTTATATTCTAGTGACAGTCACACAACTCCAGGGGTTGTTTTCAGAGTTAGTGGCAAAAACATGTGGTTTGAATTTAAAGTCTTAAAGTTAGAGGATCAACGTTACTCCAGCAAAGATATTGCCAGTGTCTCTGTGAGTCATAATTTTAAATCATCAGGAACCTGAACACTCCTCATTAAATGATTAAAGGGAACAGTAATGAAAAAGCTAAAAGAAAGGATAAATATACAGCCATATAAGCAGTAACATCTATTTTCAAAGCAGAAAAAAATATTGCCATCCTGACAAAGGGCAATAAACATATCAAACTAACTCACTTTTTGGGGAGGGCAGAGAATGTAATCTTAATAAAGCAACAAATTTTAGATGGCAGAGTAAGATTACAGCTCTTCTAGACTAGGGATGGAGCTTTCCCATAAACAGGTTATTGCCATGGATTCCGGTCACAATTAACTCTGTATTTATGTCCCACTTTCTGAGAATAAAATGATCCCTGAGACAGGATGCTTTGATGGTGAAGGTTTTAGCTGGGGTATCAACACCGTTTCCCTACTGTGAGCTCCTCAGTAACAACTGTCTCAGCTGAACCTCCCAACCCCAAGTCCACGAGGAGCATTAAACCCTGGCAAGGATGCCCTGCATCCTACCTTGTGGAAGGTAAGAAAGATCTCTGTAGGGGAATATGTACCATGGCTTTATCAATTGAAAATGGCCTACTGTTTGGTCTGGGCTAAAATCCCAGCCCTGTTAGATGAACCACTCTGCAACCACCCACATTTTTGACCAGTTTCACCAGTCCTGAAATGGGAAGGATCATGGTTCCCAAACACATCGCTGCTCAAACTCAGGGTACATTGTGTTTACAGGAATTGCATTGGGTGGGTTGAAGTTTCAATCTTTTACTGCCTGTTTGGGAGAAGAAATGTGAAAAACAACATAAACAAGATATAAAAAATGGGTAGAAATATAGACTGAGGCATTACGTAGTACATACAAATATAAACACATGAGCCTTGCTGCAGGAGAGAGAGCCTGACTCTATCGATACATTGGCAAGAATGCAAGGGTTATATTTTAAATGTAGAAAATAATCCTGTGAGTCATCTTCCACATGCTCTGGCTTATGATGCTCTTCCCTTTCTGCTCTGACCCAGGAGGGCACTGCACACAGCCTGAAAATAGGCAGCGAGATGACGTGGCCCCCGCAGCCGGCGCGCGTCTGCTCAGCGCTCCGGTCCCATCGGCGGGCGTTGGTGGGGTTCACGGGGATGCTCAGAAAAAGGCAGAAAATCCTGCTCTTCTAAGAACTGCCAGGCTTTGGTCTGACCTATATTCCACCACCTAGCAGATGTAGACAGGTTTTAAGAATGCATCCTGAGAGTAATGATAATGATAAAAATAATAAAAAGAGAAACAGCACATGGAAATGTGACACCCAAAGTCACTGCACTTTTAGTAGGTGGTGGGTAAAGCAGCTGTGTGTTGCTTTGGGTTGTACACCAAAGCAAGAACAAAATCAAGACAAAAAAACGGAGGCACATGCATTAAATACATGCAGATACACAAGACTGCAAGCAAAAATTATCTAAACTTCCATGATACTGAAAACCAAGTCATCTGTATTTCATAGCTAAGACCCCAAGATGTGACCTAACTAGAGGATGTTAAGGAACACAGCACCTGAACTACATAAGGGTAATCTTCTCTTCTTCCCACCAGTCTCCTGTCCTTACTCAATCTTAACTACTTAACATAAGCCAAACGGCTCTTTGTGAACTACCAGCATCCTGTGTTCATATTTAAGACATCAATTACATCCACTTCGTGTGAAGCTTATGCTCCCCTGTGTGTTACCAGTCCCAAAGCACCCATACACAGGGCCTTTGTAACAAAGCAGACTGGCCAGGGCATGTCTGCAGGAGGCAGCTTTCTCCCCTAGTCTACCATTTCTCATCTTGCCAGGAAAATAAATTTTGCTGCATGGGTTTTTCTGTCAAAAGAAACAAGCTTTTTTAAATTTATTTTTTATTTATTTAGTTTATATATATATAAATAAAGTCATGCAAGCGACACCACAACTTCAAGGCTTCAACTCAGCCTCACCTTTACATTGAAGGACATCCCCTTTTCATTCTGCACCCATATGCATGTGAATTATACAATATAGATAGATACCTGTCATCAGTAATTCGGTGATTTGTGGGTGAGGCTGTCCTGGGTGCTCTATAAGGTACCCAGCCCCTGTAAGACATAAATTTGTGGCAGCATAAGCGCCTTTGGTGTGCTCGCACGTGCCTTCCCTTGAACAATTCTGATTACAGAGAAGCTACAGGGAGGCAATACATTTGGACTGGTTGATTAGAGAAATATTGCTCATATACACAAAACATAACATTTTTAATCCCATCCTCATTTCATTTTTAAGAAAAATAAATGATCTCTGTATCTTGGCACGCGCATCCTTTTGAAATGGAGCCATTACTCTGGACAGCTTTTTCACAATGGCTCGCATAATACGGTATGAAAATCATGTACGACTCCTGCATTTGTATCTCAGAAGGAAAATAAAAGGCAGTTAAATTATAATGCAAGAACTACGCTATGAATGGATGTTGTGTTCAAGGAGTCTAATGCTTCAGAGGGGGAAATGACAAGATTTTTTTTTCACCATTCTAGATATTTTACCCTTGCAACAAGCTTAACTGTCAAATGTTTTTAGAGAGGTCAAAACTAGTCTATCTGTCTTTTTTATGTGAGTTTGTGAAAGGAATTTCTCCTCGTGGAGTTTTACAGGAATTGACACGATAAACCTAAATGGCTCCTTTACAACTGTTAGGGTTTTCTGTAAACACATGCTGTCCTGCCAGCCAACCAGCTTCAAACCCGGGTGCTGAGCACAGCAGATGGTCCTCCCTGCCGATACGCACGGTACTAATTCATATTTCAATACACAGCTCCGCTGCGTAAATGAAGCCACCGTGGCTTACAAAGTTTTAAACTCTCAATAACCAGTAATTTATTTATTTTTTATTTTTTTAAAGTTGATGGCACAGGAAGGTGTCAAGGAGAAGGTGACCGGCTGTAATACGAACGGACGTCTCGGAGCCGGTTGTTGCACCATGATGTGTTGTAAACATGAGTCTTGCAACGCGGTGTCTCATGCCAGATGGGAACCATAGCATGACAGTGCTGTATTAATAGCGGGATAAATAAAAACAGAGAAACCAGCCCTGTGCCACACACAAGCCACTGTCCCGCAAGGTGGGCAGTATGGAAAAGGTAAGAGGTGGTGGAAAAACAAAGCTGGTAACAGGACTCGCAGCAATCGTGATAATAACATCTTGCCATCAGCATGGCCACTTCATATCATAAGGGCTTTCATGGTGAAAGTGGGTTTAGGGGTGCATGCAGGATAATCTCAGACAGCTGCCTCGACCCTTCCCTGCACCAGCTCTACTATTGCAGCTATGTGTGGGAATAAATGTTGGCACCAGCACTTCATTATTAAAGCCTTCTCTTTTAGCTTAGCTGGATCACAACCTTCTCATCTCCCTTGGTGGCCAGTTAGTGCCTATTAGGTTCAGGTAAGATAATGCAGTACAAGATTATCACCTTTCTGCTGGGCTGCCAGAACAGGACACGAGGGGGAAATTTTTGTTACACCTTGAAAAAGAAAGGAGCAGGGGAAAATAAACCTTTTTTTTTTTTTTCCTTCTGACTTTATGAAACAGGGAACACCGGGTAGCAATTTTATGATGCTTAATGTACCATCACCGTGTGCAGACCCTCTGGCACATCAGCCCAGGGCTCATGGCTGTGCTTTGTCGAACCCACCTGGAGCTGGCCACGCTGTCACTGCTCCATCTCCCCGTCCCTGTGCCTGTGCCATTGGGTGTCACTGACATGCAGCCCCGAGGGTGAAGCCAGGGTCCCACTGCTGTTCTGCGGGAAGAGGACACAGGAAATTCATCCAAAACAGCCTCAAAGCTGGGATATATCATGCAGTTGGCCTGAAGTCCCCGCAACAGTGCATTAACTTCTGTCCTCCTCCATTGCTGACAGCTGCTTACACCAGAAAGAAAAATAAAGAGCTAAAAAATGGAAGGAGTAGAGATCCTCTGCACGAATAATTCCCTCCTTTCAAGGGGATTGCTTCTTGAATTTCTGTCTTATGTTTTTATCAAATGCTGAGCCTCCTCCACTAAACCATGATAAGCTGGGCAACTTCATCAAATTCAACACTCAGTAGGAGCAGAACCTCTTTCTTAAATTCATTAAATCTTTCTTCCAAAGAAGAAATGTGAATTAATATTCACTTTCTCATTTTATTTCAATTTACTTACTATCTATTCCAGAGACTAAGCAGAGACATTTCCAAATCTAGTTTATTTCTCTGTCCATAATGGAAAGCAAACAGTTCTGAAAATTTTGTTAGAGGGGAAAACAGAACCAAAATGGCCCTAACAAAGGAATGCAGCAATTGTTTTCATCAACTATTTTGGCTTTCCTTAGCTAAAGAGTCTCAGATGTGTAGTTGGGTTTGTTCTTAAAACAAACAAACAAAACAAAATAAAACAAAACAAACAAAAAAAAAGAAAACTGAAAATTTAAATGTCTCCTGTATTATTAAAGGACAGAAAACTAAAATCAGGAATTGCTACAGAATTCGGTTATGCTGTAGCTGAAGAAAACATAAATCAGCAGGGAGAGTTTTAGCAGTCTTACAACTTGATCACAAATTAAAAAATACTGGGATGCAATTATGAAGTGTCCCTTGGCAAACATGCTGTAGTACATGAATTAGCTCTGTGCAGACAGTGTTGCAATAATATAATCTTTTTATATTCTAGACATATATGCGTGGGGTGTGTGCATACATATCTTATATTGGTGCAAGGTAATGCACACAATGCTGTGCTTTGCTATTTCAAATAGGAAATCTACTTACTGTAAATCAGATAACTCCGTTCCACTTAGATTTAAAACTTCTGCCTAGCACACCTGCTGCCAAGCAGGGGGAGAAAGGCATGGGGAAGATTTCCAGAGGGAAAAGAGGAAGCTAATGAGAAACAGCCATGTATCCGTGCCGTTCCCCTGTCCCGGCTGCCGCAGGGTGGGACTCTGCTCAGTCCATTGGATAGGAAACATTGCAGCGGGCACAGTTACTGACGGATCTGGGTGTCTTGGCTTCCAGACTTTCTTTTGGTGACCTAATCCACTTTGAGAGTGTTTTGAGTGAGACTTATCTCACACATCCGATTGCAAACCAAGTTCTGCCACTGGCAGCTCGAAAAGCATTCCCCACATCCAACTGCTTCTGTCTGTGCCTACAACTGAACACATTCACTGGCAAACACAGCATCACACAAATTTTATGTTACTGTGGCCACGGCGCTTAACGTCGTGGATGCCAGGAACCACACTGCTGTAGAAGACCTACAGCAGAGCAGGTGAATGGCCCAAGAAGGAGGGACTGGACTAAATGTGAATAGTACAGCAACTAAAGATCACCACATCCATCCTCACATCTTGAGTCATTTCTCCTGCAGACAGGGTATTTAACACAGGAATACATTTTCTTAAATTCTCCTCCTCTCTTACTTTCTGGAAAATCCTCCCAGAACGTCTTGGCTGCCTGCAAGCCCCGGGGGGGCTGGGGGGTGCTGCTCGGGTGGACAAGTGGCTGCGCTCCCACGTGGAGGCAGAAACCACACCGGCAAAAAAAGATTTCATGGGAAGAGCAGGGGAGGGAGGAGGAACAAAAAAAACTGGAAATGTGTTAGTTAACTTGGTGTGTTTGTTCGAGCCACTTCCTGACACCCAAGCGAGTCATCTGAATTTAACACATTTCTCTTTTGCATTTTGCAGCTCACCTTTAAGAGATCACAAGGCGGAGGAGGTGGGAATATATGGACTTCAGCCCTTCCCATCAGTTTCCCCCTGTTACTTTCAAAGATTTTCTATTTAGAAAGGAAGGCTTTTTTTTTTTATTTTTTTTTCCTGCTGTTCATACTTTACACATACATCCCAGCCAAAATATCTTACTTGTGTATTTTTTTAATTTAGCCTACATTACTCAAAATTGCTCTGAGAATAATTAAAGAGAATCACTTTCCTTTTCCCTTTGATTTACCTGACTTTTTATTTCTAAAGAGCATTCAAATAAATAACCACAAAAAAAAAAAAGATATTAACAATTAAAGAAAAAAATAGCCCCACATCCTTCTCCTTCTTTTTTGAATCTAATGAAAATGTTTAAACTGCATGGATATTTATCCTTATGAAAAACATATGAACAAAACAAAAACCCCCAGTATTCTAGTGAGATTCTGTAAACAGGACAAAATGTTAACTGCGGAAATATATCATTTAAGACCTTTATTTCCTTCTAGCTCTTTCCAGGCACCAAACGAGCTTTGCATGCAGATTTCGTTTCAGCTTGGTGGAATCGTTCTCATAACTATTCTCCAAAGCCCGAGCTCTGAGGTCAGCCCTACTCATTCTGCAATGGGATAAATATTAACAAGTGTGACTAACCCATTCCTTGCGCCCTTCTTAAATTTTCCGAAGTGTGTAAGCAAGCATGAAAGCAAGAGATCAAAAACGTGCGGGTTTTATTGTTGGAACCGGATGTGAAGAAGGATGCAATATAGGCAAAATCCCAGCACCTCGGAGAAGCTGGTCTATAACACCAGCAATAAAAATGAGGGAAATACTGGACTGCGAGAAATTTACCTTGCCCTCCTGCTCAAAAATGACTAAATTTTCACTCGCCCCCTACAATAATGTTTTATGAGACCTGGAAGAGTGCCCCAAGTCCAAAGTTGGACTTTCATTGTTGGTCCCAAAGCAGCCAGGAGAGGACAGAGGTGGTGAGGAAGGTGTATACGACACCTTGGTGCCTTCTGGGCAGAGGTGATGGGGCTGTGGTGGCCTTGAGGGATCATACCTGCTCCTGTCTTTCTCTTCACAACTGCTGCTTATGAAATGTTATAGCTCTGTGCATAACCTTCCTCCTTCGTGTGTAGTGCCTCCTGCTCTGAACCAAGCCGCCCTCCACACTGCTGTTTGTAAGAAGACCAACACAGATCTGGTTATATATCCCAGATATTTCTAGGAGAACTCTCAGGTTAATGAATCTGGTATTAAATAAAGCACTTAGAGATGCTTATTCTTATTGCAATTTGGTATCTGTACAGCAGCAGCGATGTAGAACCCAGTTTGGAGAGGAATTGGGCACTAGAGGGCACACAAGCCAGTTCAAGCAAAGCAGCTTTGTCCCTACTGCACTGAGTGATGAGAAAGCTTTAGATTGCACTTTAGATTGCACTTCTGGTGAGACATCAGGAAGGGAATGGAAGAAATCAAGGAGATTTGTAAATATAGTAAGCATCTATCACATAACTTTCCAAAAACCGGATCGGTTCTGTGGACATGGGGAGACAAGGGGTCTCTGTTCGCCCTGCTTCTACCAAAAGTTTGTCAAAATCAGATTATAGCCTTGAGACTATTGCTATCCAAGGTCAGGTCTAGTCCTGATGAAGCCAGGGAAAATTCAAAGCCAACTGAAAAACAAAAACAAAAACAAAAACAAAACCAGCAACAACAACAAAAAATCCACAGAAATTACCAACAGAAGTATTTAAGCCTGAAAGAGATTTTATTCAGGTGATAACAAAACCCTGGCTCATACGATCCAAAGCTGTTCACTCACAATGCAGTCCTGTTACTTTCCAGAATGTGTTTAATTCTCATATGCATTCTCTCAAATGAAAGGTATGCCCCAGATTTCAGCACCTTCTCTGCGTCTACTCCACTGAGCCGACAAGAAATCATCTCATTCAGTTTGTTTCCACACCTGGCTTTCTTCTCCTGCAGGATGCCAAACTGCAGAGCAGACTATACCCAAGAATATATTCTTTTCTCCCTCCATCTTCTGAAGCACTTTAGCTCTAATCTGGTGAATGGGTGTGCATTTTTGGGGTCTTTGGATTTACAAATTATAAGAGCTGAAAAAGAAGATACATGAATCCTGGTCTTGATCTACACAGCTCCTGTTCCATGGTCTTATTCCACCCTGGATTATTGACAGCCATTGTTTCTTAAAGCTTTAAGGGAACATGCGATGAAAAGACGGGAGGAGGGAGAGGTAGCATTTATCGACCCTTTTGCAGCTTCTAGCCTGTGACATCTCCCATGACTTGCCAGGCTACATGAAATCCCCTTGTCACCTTATACAGACACTGCACGGCAGAGGTGGGCCTGTTCAGAGATGACATTTATGAAAGCCAGCCTTATGCTCAAAACCCAGATCTAAAGCCCTTAAATTTTTTCAACATGTAAAATTGTATCCGGGTTTGGATTTCTTCACTCTTCTTCACTCCGTAGTTCTTGGCTATTTTAACTCCTCATCTCCTAGAAATTCCCATGTGTAATTACCAGATACCCAGCTGAGTCCATGGAGATTAAAGAAGGAGACACCTGCTAAACAGTGTTAAATGCTCTGCAGAGCTTACCATTACGATTGCAGGGCAGTGAGATACTCAGCAGCAAAGCAAAAAGAGCTGTACAGAGGAGACCATAAGGAAAAGTCCCGGGAAACCTCTTGTAACTTGCACAATTTTTAAACTTCGCCCAGTTAAACTGTGGTTCCATTAAACTTTCCTTTGGCTGGCAAACGACTGAATTATTACGACAAACAGCCTTGAGCAATTAAAAGTGAGAACAGCATCTACAAATCTAAGATTTGGTAGACAAAAATCTCTTGCAAAAGACGCAGCCCTATGGAGTTTCAGTTATAGCCTACCCAAATGGGGAGAACCAAATTAAATGAAAAAACATATTGTATATTATCTTAATTTATATATGAGAATTTAGACAGTTCCAGATTTCTGGATTAAATACAATACCATGTGGCTCCATTAAGCCTCACTGGCCTTTTAGAACATTATGGAAAGAAATAATATATAACAGTTTGAAAGGTTTTTGGATGCTTGGTAGCATCATTATGCAATTTATTAATATGTGGGCAGAGTGACTAATGCCTCTGAGGATATATTTTTAGTTTCAAAAAAATAAATATAAAAAAGAAAAGCATGCTGGGGGGAGCAAGGAAGAAAATTGGTTTGTGCTAGCAGCATGTGGTGGCATGCATCATTCTGTCTGTCCCTCCATAAGCCCAGAGCTCACAATAAACTGCTTCTCCCTTCACTTACTGCATTTCCAAAGTAGTCTGGAGACCCTAGAAATTGCACTTGGGTACAATTTGGGTATCTAGCTCCTTTTCTGGCATATTTCCCCCATTTTTAAGGATGGAAGGTACAATTCAGATCATCTAGTTTAATGCTCCATATAAGCCCCCAAGAAAATAATTTCACACATTCGCTCACTAATTGAGCCTACTAATATATGTTTCACCAAAGTCATCTGGGCTGGCCTCCAGTTCTGATTTTGGGATGCATGAGGATGACCAATCCCCTGCCCCCTTCAACAGTTTGTCCCAGCACTCAGCCCCCTCTCTCTTTTCCATCGCTGTATTTTGCCTGCCTTAAATTTCCAGTCATTGCATCTCGTTATGTTTTCCTCCATTAGGCTATAAAGCCCCTTTGTATGTGGTATTTTTTTCCTGCAAAGGCATTTACAGCACAGAGTCAGGTCACTGCGTGATCTGCTTTTTGCTACGCTAACCAAATCGAGCTCCTTAAGTCTCTCTCCACAAGGTTTCCTTCTCCAGCCCCCAAATCATCCTTGTAAAACCCAACCATAGGCTGAGAGTTTACAGCCTCCATCATGACTTCAAGTCCCTGAATCTCAGGTTAATAAAGTCTCTATTTTTTAATAAGGCTTCTGTGAAATGACTAGAAATAGTCCCGCAGGATGTGTTATTTGGCCGTAACTGCTTCCACATGGGCTGGAGGTGCAGCCCGGTGCGAGGAGCACGCTGAGAGCGGTGGGAGGGCTCTCTCCTCCCTCCCCACCCTTCTCTACAGCCTTTTTCAGCGCTTCCCCAGCCTGCATTTCTAAAACCCGTATTTTTCTTGGAGGGTCCGTCCTGGTGGATGTTTCCTAGCCCTCTACGAAGAAGCAGCAAGCCTCCCCTCCGTACACAGCTCCCGAGGAAGCTGCCTCCCCCCGCACCAGGCCTGCACCAGGCCTGCCGCGGCTGGGCCCCATCTCCAGCAGGAGCAGAGGCACTGACAGGGCCTTGGCACATCCCGCTCCGCAAACCGCTCCTTCCAGGGGCCCAAAAAGACAGCTATAAAATCTTTCGAAGCTCACCAGAGCCCCTCCTTCCCTCCAAACTAATAGGATTAAAAACAAACACTGGGGGTGTTCTTCCCTGTCCTTTTCTAACATTTGTGTCCACACTTCGAAGCTGTTTTTTGCTATAATTAATCGGTTTATTTGCTGCTAAAAGACAGTGGAGGCTCACAGGAGGCTTGGCTCTAGATCTTTGAAGAAAACTCCCCAATATTGCCAAAAATTCAACAAAATGTCAAGGCATGGTGAGTTCTAGGCAGTCTCCTCAGGCACTGGAGTTATGTTTCACTGCTCCATAGCTTCTGGATGGGATAATATCCGGCCTTTTCATCAGTCGTATTTGATTTATATGTGAGAATACACAGCAGATTAGGAGTTTAAAAGAAATGACAACTCAGTTTCCATTCAGACTGGTCTTTATGTACCCCAAAGGGAGAAACTTACTCCTGCATCTGCAGCGAAACCTAAGTTTTCAAATGCACTCACAACTGATAAAATATTCTAATCAATTTGGTCATCACCAGACTTGTCACTTTAAAACATTTTTTGTCCTGGTTTGATCTATTTGGTTTTCTGCTGCTCACATTTGCTTCCAACATTCGTGATCCAAACACAGTGAGAGTCCTTTGAGATACATCACCCACTTCCCTTCAGATCACTTTCCATCACCCAAGAATATCTATGCATGGCCTGAATTCCTCCTGTAACTTCAGAGCTTTCCTAAGCTATCTTCACTATTTGGCTTTAAAAGAATTTCTTCACCTCTGATGAGGGACTGTCAGTTTAAAAGCAAGTGTAAGTAGGTGGTATGATCAGAGTAAACCACTAATGAATTGACTCACCTTGGCAGTTGTGAGTTGTCCACAAAAATCACATAAAACATATGGACTGGTAGAACTCACGATTGCTTAGTGATTCAGCATCCCAGTACTGGCATTGCACAGAAAAAGTAAGGTCGGTTTGTTCAAGTAGCCTGCAAAGTCTGTTTGACTAAAAGTAAATTTCGCAGTCAGGTGTAAAATTTAAAATTTCCATGTGACAAGCTCAATTGCTCAAGTATTCTTAAAAATACCAGTGCTAGGTAAAGCCTAAGAGATTGGTTGTTTAGTGGAAGTGGGCAGGAAAGGGTCAAAAATATAAATACATTTGCATGGAAAGCAAATAAAAATAATCTTTGAAGGGAAAGAATAATAGTGGATGTTTCCTAATGGTCACCATTCACCCTGATGATTCTTTGCACTCCACTTGCCAAAAGCATAAGGTTTTAATTTTGTTCATGGTCAATGTAATGTTCAGAGTTTCATCTACCTGAACGATTCTTTGGGGACTGATTGCAATAGCTACATTTTGGGGTTAAATACCTTTTTTTTTTTTTTTTTTGAATCTTACAAATGACTGAAACTGGAAAGGATAAAATTAGATTCCTGAACCTTCATCCCTTTTTAGAACTAGACATGAAAAAAACTGCATCCAGTTTCGTTAAATATTTTTTCCACATCTGGTGTTCAGTCAAAACCATAAGAAAAGTGCTGGAAATCTCACAAGAAGTCTCGTACTCTTGTGATTTCCAGTCCAATTTTTGCAGCCACAGGAGATCTGTATAGTTCAGATAAGAATCCGAAGCAGCAGCCAAACCCAAACTGCGAACCTCCTGAGGCTCACCCCACCCACAACAGCTTATGTCTTTACCCATCATTTGCAGCAGATGTTCTCCTAAATTCTCCAGTGAGATAAATTCCATTAAAAGTTTCAGGAGAAAGATTTTAAGATACATACAATACAAAATAAAATTGTCCTAAGCGGCTCATCGTGGCCCCTTAAGCTATTGTTAAAGACCCTCATACAGCAGTGTCTATTGATTAGAGTGGTTTGCTTCTTCTTACTACTCATTTTTCCATGCGGGGCTTTTGGGCTTTTTGATCTAAAGGCCACTGACGTCAATGAGAGTATTTCCATTGTCTTCAGTGGGCTTCAGATCAAGCCCCTGACAAACTGTTTCTCCCATAGGTCAGTCTGTAGAGTGTGGGTTTCTGCCAGCAGATTGTCCCTAGAACATTTCACTGTAGATTTACAGTCTTTATAAAATTTTTAAATGAAGTTCTATAGTTAGATTCATATGGTATATCATAAATTACAGCAGACTCTGCAAGCTTGAGTTTGAGATTTTTTTTTTTTTTTCATTTGGCTCTCGGGGAACATATAGTTTTTTCCACAGGAACTTTTCTCCAAATGCTAATTTTACCTGCTTTTTGCTATTTTGCAACAGAACTTGTGCTTTTCTCAAGGCCCAGCTCTCTGAGGAAGGTTGAAACTGTGGTAGCGATGGTGATGTGAGCAAGCAGAGTCCCACCATCACTGTCTTGATCTTAGTTGGTAGGGCAGGCTGTTCTTTGGATTCTCCGAGGTGAAACTAGTCACTAGAAATTAGAAACTAGTGAAAAAGAAAAAGACGCCAAAAGTTTCCTTCTGTCTTAAGGGGTAGTTAAAGCTGCTTTAGTAGAGGAGCATCTTCCATACAACTCAGCCACCAAACCATTTAGTGACAAACCACTGGGGAGAGAATGATCTTCTTGCGCACATGAGCACCAGTCTTAACTGGGACCTCTTTATCTCAACACTTTCCAAGGCAGCCAGGCAATGTGACAGCAGAAGACAAGGGGACAGCCCTCTGATATCCGAGTCCTAATTAGATTTTCCATCACCAGAACCTAAATTAAAGAATTCAAGTGACATTACCTTGCCCATCTGCAAAGTGGGAGCAATAATCCCACAATACCTTTTCAGAAATGCTTTGAGGCCATGAACTCTGTCTACACAGAGTAGTACTGTTCAGTAGTAAATGAAATCTGTTTTCACTTCCAAAGCTATGGCATAAATTACTATAGGCAGAAATCCAGCCTAGCAGGCAGTGAACTGGATGGGGCCCACTCAGTTTCTTCCATCTTTAGCTTTGATTTTCATTGTTCTGTTTCATTAACAGAATTTCCATGTCTTTTTTTTTCTCTTTCTCCCCTGTTGTAATTTTCCTAAGTTGTTAATTTGCCAGCAGAGAGAATGGCCTCATAATTGTATACCAGATTCTCCAAGCACCCACAAGAATCTGAACAGATTTTAGCAGACTCAGCATTTCCCTTTTTACTTCTCAGCCCCTGTATATATACAAAAGGAAGATGCAGAAAGTCTGTTGCTGTGTTCCCACTGAAGAGCCATAATCTGGCCACTTGTTCTGTGCTCAGAATGCATTTAATTCTGCATGCTATGTCCTTAAGGCCCTGCTGATAAAAATCAGCACAACTCCCCCCACGTTGATGGGGCTGTGGCAATTGGCAGTGCTGGTTTTGAAGGACATAAATATCACTCTTCTTTTCCCATGCATTTGGCTAACTGGAAGATCAAAGGCCTTCATGAAAAACAGATATGAGATTGGAAACTCCTTATTTACTCTATTCTCTGTTTCGTTCCTTTTTATTTGTAAGAAAGAATATTGACTCTGCCCATGTCACCTCCACAAGCAGGAGACTGGGGGAAATGGCCAGAAAAACCATCAGATATCAAAATGGTTCAGGTGACTTTTCCAACTTTCCCCTTTGCCCTCCCAAGCCATAAACCCTACCAGAGACTGGTTCCACTCTTGGCCTCTTCCCCAGTCACCATGTCAGAGGCTGCCTTTATGCTGCAGATGAACAGATGTTTCACCACTGATAGCTCTGATTCATGAAACAATTTGAAAGAAATTAACAGCAATAAATTTGATTCAAATCCTATTTTTTCCCCAGTAGCAGAGTTTGTGACTGTGTATAAGCGCTCCCACTGGAAAGAGAACTGGAAAGATAAAAATAGATGAGATGAATGAGAGATTACAGGATAAAGTGATGGCCACTTACCAGCCGAGCAAGATTCACTGCTCAAGGCTGACGAAGTCTCTGCTGACTTTGGGGTTTAGCAGCAGAGAAACTGCTCCATAATTTCTGTTCAGCCAAGCTCTCTTGGAAATTACATCTGACCACCAAGTATTTCCTTAGGGCCCTGGAAGAGTGGATGTTTGATGACAGGAACCTCTCCATGTGAGATCTATCAGGTTGCTGCCGTAGGTGGGGTTAGATGACCCAGGTTTTATGGAGCAAGGTGAGAAGGGTGAAGTGGAAACCAGTGCCTAATGCAGCTGTGGTGTCCCCTGCCTTACCAGCCTCATCCCAGACACCCTGAAATCCTTACCCAGGAGTTTCCTGTGGGGAATTAGGAAAAGGCACATAGCAGGACATTATTTGCACGTATCTGAATTTAGGATTTCCTCTGTGGTTTGGTTTTACTTTTCATGAAGGCCCTGTTTAATCTCCACTTTCAAGATATGAACAATCAGGCACAGAAAGGTTAAGAATTCAGCCCAAGTCTGCAAGCCAGAAATAAAGCTCATTAGTCCTTCATCCACAGGGAGCCCTTCGCTTCCGTCTCATCCGAACTGCCACACGACAACCGCCGTCAAAGGCATCTCAAAAGAGGAGATCAATTTTATAGCGGTTTTACTCTTTGAAAGCACAAACAGGCTCTCCATTAAGAACTATAATTTATCTAACTGTGACCACTGACTACAGGTCTATGAAATATATCTAAATGGATTGCACGGAGCCAGAAATCTCAGCCCAAGTATATATGGCACATACATAACAAAGCTCTGCAAATCTGAAAATGCATAGTATCAGCAAGTGCTCTGGTTTTCTGGACTGATTTGGGAGGTAGGTAGGCTTAGCTGAAGGCTGTGGTTTCTAAATTGGACATGGTTACCTAAAACTATTGGAAATTTGAATTGCATGTCAGATGTCTGGAATAAATGGACTCAAGAGACATAAGAAAAAACATGTGGCCCAGTATTTTTCTTTTTCTTTTTTTTTTTTTTTTAATGTCTTTTGGAAGCTGTTTAGATCTCATCTGGGGCTTGTATAGTTTCTTTGTTTAGCAATTCTGAATTGAAATTCTTTATAAAGCTTTGTTAATTAAAAGGTAAAAACTTGATTGTTACACAGAGCCCTTCATCCCCAATGCTGCCTGTACACTTTCCAAAAGCATATTACACTTTCCAAAAAAATAAACTATCCTTTGAAAACTAGGCAGCAGGGCCATGTTATTTACCTCAAATCCACCAAATTTAAATTCCAAACCGGACCGTGATGGCCTGACCCTGTTCTAACTCTGCCAATAGCTGTTGTATCCAAGCACAACGACTGCGGAGCCCCCCCCAAGGCCCTGGTAGCAAGGCTGATCCAGGCTGCACATCTTTAGCAAGAACATCCAGTGCAATTATGAAGATTACAAGCAATAGATTTCCTGCAAATTGCAGCCATCTCTGGGGTGAAATAGATCACCTGCTCCACAGCACACAGCACACCTTCCCACAGCGCAGTAAGACTGAAACAGACACCTGAAGGCACCTTTCTGCAGGCAGAGTGGCTAAATCTGCATTGAGTTGGGAACTGGGATGAAATGTTTCTCAAGGTGGGGAATTTTTCAGATTTGCCACATCTTGGAGGTGATACAAGCTTCTCGTGCTCACCTTGGCATCTCTCACCTCCCGTTCCCACAGCCCAGTAGTATTGTCACAATCTTCATATTTTTGTTTGCGTATTTGAGTTCAACCCAACCAGCCACTCTTGCCCCACACTCTTTTCCTTGCAGATCTTCCCACTCCTGCTGTTCATTAAGTGCCTGACACAATGCAGATTTGTTTGATTCTTTTCTACTTTTTTTTTTTTTTTTCTGGTGCCTTCTGAGTGCTCCGATGCCTGCCAGGGTGCTGCCTCCTAATCTCAAGGGACAGGATACAACACATGGAGGGTCACGAGCAGGGCTGGAAAAATAACAACCCTTCCCCAGACAAACTCCATCTCTTTTGACCTAATATTGTTCTACGCAATGCCAGAGATTGAGACCTGATTATAGCTCTTCTTCCGACAAGGATGCATGCTGAGGCCTAGATTGCTGAAAATTGCATAATAACAGCAAAAATGACTTTTTGCTCTACAAGGCCTATTCCTCATCAAGCTTTTGCATACTATGGAAAAGGCAGAGAGGGTATGTGAGCTGACCAGGCAAACCCCGCAGCTCCTGTCAGCAAAAACATGTGGTAGTTGGTGCAGCTGAAGTTACATTTTCTGAAAGCTTTAAACTGTACCAGCTAAAGCAGAGTTAATGACAGCATATAAATGTCATTGGAAAAAATTACTGCCCTTATATTTGCTTCTTTTGTGGGTTTTAAGGAATCTCCTTCCAGCCTTGGCTTTTGGATATATATATGGGTTTGTGCAGATTTGGCAGGGTTAAACTGCCAGGGGTAAGAAAGGACATAAACTTTTGGAAGGGCTCTGACACCCCCCTCTTTCTCACTCCCAGCACACAGGCATGCCAGAACATTATGGTTTCTTTTAGGCCCGCATAATTAAATGAGTGATGAGGAATTTCTCACCAATATAAAACTGAATTATTTGTTGCTTAAAGTAAAACTGTACCTTTTTATTTTTATTTTTTTTTTAATTTTATTTTGTGGAGACGGGGTGTCCAGGTTGTCAGCGGGTGTCGATCAGCCTGCTCTGGGACTTCAGATCTTGCTCACTGGGGATAATGCCAGGAGCATCAGGAGAGCATGGTCCAACCCCAGCAGGTCTGAGATTAGGAAGGGACCATTGTGGTGACCAGAGGAGAAGCAGTCTCTATAAAACCCTTTTTTTGATGAATTCTTGTGCTCAGGCAGGAATCCTCACCCAGGGCAGCTTGGGGAGGGCGGGGGGGGGGGGTGACTGCAGGGAAGCCCATGCAATTTCTCTCTCCCAGTTTAACAGACAGCCTGGGGTCATACTTGCCAAATTTTGCGAGCAGCAGCTAGATTTATGAGCCCCAGGAGCTCACCGTGCTCCAGCTGATGAGCTGCACGACAGAAGAGCTGGGGTGAGCTGAAAAGCAGAGGGAAAGCGGAGGCACTGATGAGGGTCAGGAGCGACGGCCGGGCCCTGAGAGATACCGAGGAAACCAAGTGCAAACCAGGGACAAACCAAAAAGGAACAGAAGGGGGATTTGGGGCTCTTTCTATAGCCCCGCACCTTTTAGGGGTGAGGAATGCTGCTCCAAACGCACTGCTTGGGGCTGGCTGAGCTTGCAGCAACAACCCCTGTGCAGACTGGGTGCTTGCAATGTTTCTGCAAGCAAAGCGGGGGGGCAAGGGGGAAGGAGGAATAAATAAATAAATAAAAAGGAAAAGAAAAGAAAGCAGCAGGAGAGAAAATCCTGGAGGACACGAGAAAAAGAGTAAGTTGTCCACAGGGTGTCACTCTTGACCCACATTTGGGCCAGCGCCCAGCCTTGTCTGTGGCAGCAGGAAATGGAAGATTTTAGTTCCCCAACAAGCCAGAAGCCTCCAAAAAAGCAGGGTGGCACCTCTGGGCGTGCAGCCTCTGCCCCCGCCTGCCCTTGTCTTGTCCTTTCCCAGGGAAAGGATTTGTACAGGGGTCCTCCTGCAAAAGGGAAAGGGGGTGGAAGAAAAGCCTCTCCTCCCATTGCCAAACTTCGCACCATTCTGCCCCAACCCTTTACCACACCACCTCAACCTTTCAGGACTATTTCATTTTGCTCTGAAATCCCCCTATGCTGTCGGCTGTCCCTTCTCTCCAGCAAACCTCCTGTTTCACAGCACTGCCTCATGGAAGATGTGATAGAACCACTTAACAGCGTGTCCTGAACCAGGTGAAATTAAGTGCTGATAATATCGAGGTTTTGGTTGCTATTGCTTATCAGAGGTGGGTTCTTTAACTTTTTTTTGGATGGGTTCTTTAGATCAGGAGAAGCCCTATGAATTACTGCCTTTTTGTGTATCGAGCTGTCTTCTGCTGCAATCAGGAGGGCGAAGCAGGGGTTGAGCCAGCTCTGGTTGTAGCCCGAAAGCAGAGACCCCCTGAGCTTCTGCTGGGCTGAGCCTGGGCAGGGCAGGACTGGGTGCGTGTGCTGCCCATGAGAGCTGCAGGGGGATGCTGTCAGCCACGAGGCTCCGAGGGGCCGGCAGGTGACATGGATGCTGGGGTCAGCAGCGCAGCTGCCAAGGTACAGGCTGCAACTTTTACGAAGCATCAGCAGAGCGTGAATTATGGTGTGACCTCCTGGCAAGTTTCCTGGAGCAGAGGACACACCGGCAAGAATGCTGTCTCCTCTTCCAGGGCTGGCTGGGACAGGATTTGTGTGTAGTGTGTACAGCACATAATTCATCAGGCTAGCATTTGCATAGCATGAGCTCAGCACTGCAGCACTCTCTGACATTTTGAAATATTCTGCTAAGGGCTCGCCGCTTACTTGGGTCACCGCATGGGATACATCCCAAAAGGGATGCTGTCCCCTTGCACAACTCCACCCTCTGCTTGGAGGAGGAGCTCCAAGAAGGTCTAAATCCATCAATCTTACCTGTCTCCAACTCCCTTGTTTCTGCAGTGACTTCACACTTTTGCCCCAAGGTAGTGCTTTTAGGTGTGCTCAGTATAATTTTCATGTTTGTTTTTTTTCAGGCCATCTTCCTTAATGTGGCTATCCCAAGCTTTTATGGAAACACCTGCAATATGCAAACACAAACGTATAAATCTCAGTAATGTGAAAAAACTACTTCATGAAGTCGTACAAGAATGCAGCCATGTGACCGCAAAACTTCATTTACAAGTGCCTAAATATAGATCATAGCATGCAGCAAACCCAGACTCCAATTTTAAAAGTGAGGGCACAGGGGAGAGTGCAGAGTCAGCACTTCTTAAATAAGAAGTTCTTCTTGTACTAATTCATTTACAGCAGCATCTTCCTTTGACACAGCAAATTTGCATTGCTGAATCCCGATCGCAGAGACATAAAGATTTTTATGGGAGTCGGAAATAGCCTCCATGCAGGCACTGCTGCACCACTGCCGACCTCCGTGCCCAGACAAGGGCATGCTGCAGTTTGCACCGAGTGAGCCGCACAGGCTTTACTCCCCCGTGTGCTTTTATTTCCCTCCAGGGAGAGGTTTGGTTGTGCAAGATGCCCAGTCTGCTCTGAGGGACCTGCTGGAAGAAACCGAGCGCTCTCTGCAGTGGGCAGTGCTGAATATTGAAAGGAACCAGAGAGATTTGGGGTGATTACCAATGAGCAAAAATGATTTTTAGCCTCTGTAATACTTCCCCAGCCAATCTGACCTACACAGGAGGGAAAATAAAACGATCACAAAAACAGCTCAGAGTGAAGACAGGTTGGGAAACCAAATCTGCTCCAACTGAGACCACCTCATCCCATTTCAATTCTCCTGTTCCAGTTTGCCCAAATTGCCTCCCAGCACCAGCGGCTGTGATGGCTGCCCATGGCCACAGGTTGTGCACAGCAGGCTGCTCAGCACCACGCAAGGGGAGCAGAGGGCATGCAGGCTGACCGGTGAATACTGTGTGTAACCTCCATTTCACCTGCATCTGCATGTAGGACGTGTACATATCCCACACACCATTAGAGGTTGTTCTTTTGCCATTTTCTTGGCTGCCGTTAAGTATTTTATTAAACTTTTTCAGATCATTCTTCTAGCCTCACAGTTACCATAGAAATACATTTTAAATTTAGGAAAAGTCAACTGACCCTTGAAAAATCACTGAAAACACATCAGAGAGGCAGTGCGGAGTGTCCTACCCCACCTACCCTGGTGGAGCAGCTCTGCAGGGACCAGCGAAATGGACCCAACAGGGAGACACTTTTCCACTCTGAATCCTCATCTGGGAAAGCACTGCTATTTAGGAATGGGATTTGGGTGTTACAGCATCAATGGAACCTAAGCAGATGCTTGAGTGAATCCCTAAATCTAAACCCACCTTAGAGACTGCTCTGCAAATACCTAAACATTTTCTGCTGGAATGATCAGAAGATCACGGGTTTTCTAGATGTTGCATAGGTTAGCTTGTTGTTTGATTTTCATATAATGGGGGAAAAGATCTATGTTATTATCTACAAAGTCCCAAATTATTAAAGAACATTTTTCACTCTTTCATTCATATTCACTGATTTCCTATTTAATAGATATAATGAACACTAACTGGCACTTGTTTCCAGCCAAATGCTGAAATGTTTTCTTTGCAGAAGAAAAATCAAGTCACAACTGTTGTATGTTTGATGGGACTTAGAGTGGGACACCATGAGGTTTTCAGACCATGGCTTTCACCTGAGACTTGCTGGACATGGGCAAGTGGATTTCAGTACATTGGTGTGACCCTAAAGCAACCCAGAACACAGTGCTGCGTTTTGATTGCCCCCGTCAGATTTTCCAGTAGCCAACTTGAAATTTTCTAAGGGAAAAATTAAGTTTGTACAGTAATTTCCTTTTCCTTCAATAAAAAACACACAATCTGCTCTCCTCAGCATGCACAATGTAGAAGAGTCTGCACGTGACCAAAAAAAGACCCACTGCATCCATTCTGCATTTAGTCTTTAAAAAAATACAGCTGTGCTAGGAGTGGTTTTTGGTGCTCACACCCATCCTCCCCATACTTCCCCAGTGCTGCCTGATGCACTACGAGCACTTTCTGCTGTGGTGTTTGGCTAACACCCCTGAGGGACAACCAGAAACGCTTCAGCCACACAGACATGGGGCAGGCAAGAAGCAAAGAGGCTGGCAGATGGGAGGAGATGAGAGATGCATGCCAAGAACTGGCCAGAGCACCACGGGTGAAAGGCAGGGGACAAAGCAGCGCTGCCTCCCACCAAGGAGGAGCAGAGGCTGTCACACCTCCTAAAACACCAGCGATGGGGGAAGCTGCAGCTATTTCGTGCTCCAGGCTTCCCCCAGCCTCCCAGCACACAGTGCTGACACATTAATTACACATATACATCCAACAATAACCTGGTAACTGTAAAAAAAAGTAACTACGTAATTATACTTTACTACTGCTTTCATTGGACTCGCTCTGTAATTACCAAGTAGTTCCTAAGGAAAACCGAGCCATTGGTTTTGCCATGAGCAATTAATGCAGGTTACCAACACGATCGGTACGCGGGGCCAATGCTAACATTGGCACCTGGCCGTGTTATTCATCTCTCGGTTGTGGCTCCCCAGTAATGAACGCTCTGCCTCCCATTACACGTCCACAAGCATGAGAAACAAATTGCATCAAAACCCAACCGTGCTACTGAAAGGCGAACCCAGGGAGCGGATGCCCATCGTATGTTATGATTTCTTTCTCCTGTTTCTGGCCAAGGGGCAAAGCTGCCTCTCTCTTGCCCCGCAGGGCAGGTTGGGGATTAGCACCCCTGTCACCTCCAGGTCTTCCTCATTGCTGCTCTTCGCCAGCCACAACCTGAACGCAGAGCTGCGATGATCCTGGATGCCACAAGAGCTCCATCCACTGATGCTAGTAGGGTGTTTGCTAATGCCTTTTAGGAGCAGAATTTCATCCTTGGCATGTTTCCCCTTACATCGTAGACCCAAGCCTTAGTAGCTCTCCATGGTGTTTTCTCAGCACCATATCATAAGCCACTGCCCAGCTGGCTGGTTTGGTGCCCCATCTAAATCCCCTTCATCGGACTCACTTTCGTGGTAGACAAACATAGGGACTTTTTTCATAGGGACAAACAAAAGGGGCTTTTCTTACTCACAGGACTGTCTGCTTTGGTGATTTCTTCCATCTGCCTAACAATTCTGACCCATCCGTCTCTGACCTACAGAAAACAAAAACCGTGTTTTTTTACAACATTAGAAATTGGTAGCTCATGGGTCATTTGTCCCTCATTTGGACCACGGAAAACACAGGTAACAGCTCCTTAGTGTTCAATAGCAGGAAAAACGTGCATGTAAAAATGCTGTCAGGCAATAAATAGTATGTAACTGTTATTTTCTCAAGCTAGGAGAAGGGCAAAAAATAGTTGCAATGGCTTTGTGAAATCTGAAACACATTGAAAACAGGGCTAGAAAGTACAGCAGCAGGGTCAGCCCTTTCCACTCTTTCCCAGAGTGTCGGAAATAAGGATTCACACCTCCTCCCACCTGGGCAATGAGAAGCACAGTCACAAGGCCTGGACAAAATGGCAGGTGAGCGTAGGAGCTGCAGGGCCAGTGCTGATCCCCTAGGAACTGGTTCGGCACTGGTGAGAAACAGAAATCAGTCCCTGGCCAGTCAGCCATGACCACAGGAAACGTTTATTTCTGTAGGAGGTTTCTCTTCCACCATTCACAAGGGCATAGGAATATGCATCTCCTACCCTGGGTTATCAAACCGCAGCTAAGGACATCAAAATTGCGGGCTGTTCTTAAAAGTACAGCCTCCGTAGTGCCAGGGTTGGGGTGGCTGGTCAGAGTCCTTGCCTGGGAAAGCAGTCGTGCTCCCCTGCCTCTGGCTTTCTCCTCAATGGGAGATGTTAATGCCTGTTGGGGTAGGGACGCTTACCCAAACCACTCACCAAGACTGGCTCCTAGCAGAAAAAAAATGGGGAAATGCTGGTGGTGGGTCCCCTGCACTGTCTTACGAAGGAAGGAACAGGCAACGGGGTCTCCTCCCAGCGTGGGAGCTGCACTGATGTATTTCTGCCCCCTCATGGCCATGGCCATGACTGCCTTTGGTGGTGAGAAGCACCACAGAGGGAGCTCCTCAGGGACCTGCAACCTCAGGAAAGCCCAAAGAGAAGAGCCTTCCTGTGGCCCATCTTGTGTGCAGCAGCACAGGACGTACACATCTCTCCTCAGAACTGCACTCGGTATTTGTCTTTTTAAAACGACAGCTAGAAGAGCCGTAAGGAAACACAGCACAGAATCCACCTGCACTAAACTGTAGCCCTGCCAGTGAACGTTAGCCAGCTCTGGCTGAAACTTCTTGGCCCTTAAAAACAAAGCAGGAGTCATTAGTCTAAATCAGATGCATCAGCCACATTTAGGCTTCTTATCATCAAGAGGTGTTAATGGTAGCCTGCAGGTGTCCTCCACCCAAGTGCGGTTCAGGCCCTACCTTGATGCTCCACACTCTCGCATGCCTTTGCCACTTGTCCCAACATTTTCATGGGCATGATAAAAAGTTTTGTGCAATTCAGTCCTGGACCATTTTATTTCAAGTTTGGAAAAAAAAAAATCAGAGAACAAGAGATCTTCAGATATTAAAATAACATTTTTTTGTCCTTTTGCTACAGCTGAGGCAGCTTCTGGCCATCGCTGCCTCCTCCCATCCTCTGAGCCACCAAACAGAGGCACCTACCCCAAAGATGCCCCACAGCCGCAAGAGTGCACCAAAGCCCTGTTCTTCTCCTTCACGCTAGAATTACGGATTTAACTGTACCCCATAATTTACCATACTTGATTCTTCAACACCCAATCTTTTCCTTATTTCCAGCAGCCCCACATTTTTCATTTTCTTACCCCATCACATATTCATTGGATGCTGTACAAACAAGTGCAGATTTAAAGTGTCCCTGTAACATTTTACTTATTCTGTGACTTAATAATAAAAAGAGCACTGAATAGAAAGGCTAGAGTTCAATTTCTGGGCTCCATTGCCATTTGCAAGCTGCACTCTCCCACAGCTCCTCGCTTGAAATACAGCCACCCATTCAGCTTTATGCTAGCT
Source organism: Anser brachyrhynchus (assembly GCF_964034855.1). NCBI lineage: Eukaryota > Metazoa > Chordata > Aves > Anseriformes > Anatidae > Anser > Anser brachyrhynchus. Next base: position 3,851,521 of record NC_137702.1, on the reverse strand, counting down.
TCAGAGCAATAAAACTGTACTTTGCCAGAGGAATTTTAAATCGTTCGACACCGATGCAGAGATCTTTAAAAAACAAATTTAGAAACATAAAAAGTGAGGATTGAAGTGAAACTTCTGGATTTTACTAAGTGGGTCTGCAAATTCTCCATCTTTATACAGGAAATTTTCATTTACTTTCAGCAGTGAAAAGGGACGTAATTTTTGATGAAGGTTTTTATTTAATTTTCCTAAAGGCCCCCGAAGAATAAAACTTGGTGAATGAAATTTAAAAAAAAAAAAAAAAGAATTCACTTGAGGTGGAAATCTCCACCATGCTGATGCATTTGATGCTTCAGACTATCCGGGTTGGGGTAGGATGACCGGGTGGCTCTGCGCTGCCACCAGCAGCACTCACCGCAGCTGACGGGCATCAGGATGTGACCCTTTGCTCCACACCCAGGGGAACAGCACCAGGTCCAGGTGTCTCGCTGCACAGAGGAGGTTGATCATTCATCACGGTGCAACGCACGGGGCAGGGAGTGGGCGTCTCCTGTGTCCCGTTGCATGCAGCTTGTCACTTCTCCGCCAAGAGCCTATTTTTCTCCGTGCTTGCTTTGTCTGCCTTATCACCTTGGATTGAGGCTCCCTGGAGAAGAGCCCACTCCTGCGCTGCACAAAGCACCTCGGAGGCCCAGCTGCACCTGGGTTTCTAGGAGCAAAATTAAGCAATTACAAATCGTTACTCTCATTTTTGGCAATTTCATGCAGAAGTTCTGTTTTTCTTCAAAGCTAAAGGTCAACGATTAATTCAAAACTTACATTTCCCCCAAAATTATGGACGGGGGAAATAATGCAGAGGCAGTGAGCCCAATCCTGCTCTCAGTTATACCTTTGTAAACCTGAAGTAACTCACTTGGTGTGCACAGAGGCTCTGCTTTCTCATTTCTTCTGGCTTTTTCCAGGGCTGCTACAGGGGACATGGCTGTAGGACTGTTTTTTGATGGACCTCAGCAGGCAGCGTAGTTTAGGCAGCCCATGAGTCACTGTAGCCAACCTGTGCAGTAGAAACATAATCTTGGACAAGCAATTATCTCTGCAGTCCACCTGGGTTGCTGATATATACTTGCATGGCTGGTGGATAAAATCTTTGTCTGCTCCCTAGACCCATTTATACATTGCCCTCCTACTTGGACAGGCTGAATCAGACACCGGCACTGGAAGCATTTTACTTGGGATTCAAAGTTACCTGAAGTCCTTTCGATGCAGTGATTTGTGACCTATCAGATGATATATCATATATTTGTGACATATCAGATTTAAATCTCCCTAGATGAAGGCATGGTGGGCACAGCTACCTGCAAGAAACAGCACGTGTTTTAGCAGAGTGCAGATTTTATGATCCATTATGGCCATCACTGTGTTTTTATTATTAATGTGTCTTGAAAAATAAGATGTTTAGCTAAGCTTACTAATTCCTTGAAACTCAAATCATTTAAGCTGTCTAACCTTGTTCAGGATAATTATTTCTATCCATTATCCATCATGCTAAAAAATGACAGCTCTGGGACAAGGAGGCTTTTCAAGCAAATGTTTTAAGACAGTGTTTTAGGTTGCAGGCACTGGCAAATGTTAATTAAATTAGATAAACAATGACTCAGAGTAGCTGTGCTATACTGGAAAGAAAGATGGGAGGTAATGGGGGAAGGAATTTGGCAGCTCAAAGGTCGAAGCAGCTTTTTTGGAACCAAGAATCTGTCCCTTGAGCAAGTATCTTGCCTGAATTTAGCGGGATCAAAAGCACCGTTGCCCTTTTGCTTTTACACCTTCAGACGGCGTTTACGTGGCTTTGCCGAGAGAATTTCTGCCAGGGCACATGGTGTGCACTACCTGTCTGAGGTGTCCTCCGAGACAACCACCAGCCTCTGCCACAAAGTCACACCATCATGGGAGCAGGATCATCCTCTGGTGGCACTTGTTTGCTCGGCTAGGGCCAGTCCTGCGGTCGCTGTTCCAGGCTGAGCGTTGCATTGTCCCAGGGAAGTTGTCCACTGCACTGAATTGAGCATTACAGGAACAAGACTTCAGAAGTGGAAACATGTCTCCCAGTAACTCCTGTGACACAGCTAGGTGTAATCCTGAATACAGTGCATTGGTTCTTATCATCTTGTGAAACTGCTCCAGCAGTATGCAAAAACGTTCTGAAAATCAAAGCACTCAAACGGAGATTTTCTACTGAGATTCATTTCACCAAGGACCTCAAGTCAAATATCCATTTCTGAGTTTTCCATGTACCCAAGGAGGGGAAGCTGAGGACGATCCTCATCTTTGCTGTGAACTTGCTGCTGAGAAAGTGACCCCGGCATCCCAGGCTGAGCCACTCTCCTGGTGGGGGCTCACCCTTAGGAGGAGTTTTGGAGAGGATTTGTTTTGCTGCTGCACCCACAGGGTGAACCTACACTGGGTTGGTACAAAGGGAAGAAAGTGATGCAGCACTCATAAGACACAATTTAAACTACTAAATGAGCATGTGGGCCACCTATAGAAGTTTATAAGCTTTAATCTTTTACATCTTTTGGCTCACAACAGAGGCTCTTACGTTTATTCCAGAGGTCTGACAGGCCCTTACTCCTGGCTTTTGTCCTCAGGTGCAGCAGAAGCTGCTCTGCTGGCAAGACAGCCAGCTTCAGCCCTTCTAAACGAAACCCAGAAGCTGCTCAGCTCTTCCAGTCCCTGCGCATCTCAGGTCACGTTCCTTCAAGCATGCAGCTGACTCGTGCTTCTTTCCAAAAACAGCAGCATTGCAATCCCCCACAGCACCAAGTCCCTGGTGGAGGACCCACGCTGCCCTCACCCTCAGCATCGCTGCGATTCAGCCAAGTGTTGGGTTGTATACTACGGAGATACTGATCTCTCCAAACTTCCTTCACCTGCTCTGATCATTTCAGCTCCTCTGGGATGCACACCTTCATGCCACTGTCCAACTAATTAGTTGCTTCACTGGCTGCATTCTGCAATTCTTCAGTGACGGGTCCCCATCTGACATCTTATGACAACTGATTAGTAAAGTAGGCCATGAGTTTAAGAAATATGTAATTTGGGCACTGCTTACTATTAACCGTTTGCGTGCTTCAACGTAAATACCAAAGGATGAGAAAAAGTTTTCGACCTGGCAATTTTATAAAGCAACGTGCAGTAAATCTTAAGATCCCTTAATAAAAAGCCCTGAAGAGGCAATAAGGAACATATGTACTTACTGCAACGCTATGTATTACAGCAGTCCAGATACCAAGGCAACATCCAAAATTGCTTGTCTATCCTGTAGTCTTGGGCCAGAACCATAAGCAAACTAATTAATTAATTAAAAGTAAGTCAAAACAAGCTGTCTTCACCCCAGGCCCCTCCTGCCAACACAGCAGAAAAGAAACAATAAGTAAAACGTGAAGCTTTAAGCAGTCCCCTCTCCAGGTTAAGAGGATATCAGCACGCCGCAGCACCACAGCAGTTAAATGTCGTTGAAGATTTGACTGCATTCGGTCTGGGATTTGCTCTCGCTTGAGAGCTGGTCAAACCAATCTTTCCAAAACACTGACTTCTGAACTTTTGCCAGAGGTGCCTCTCTCCGGTGACCACGCGGGCTGATGTACCAGGCGACATGTTAAACCTGTCAGCTCAGAATAAGCAGAAAAGTGCGCACCCACTGCGGGGAGGGCGCTTAAAGGCGCAGCATTTCCTTCACAGAGCGAGCTGCCGGCCTTGTGCATACACCAGGAGGCCCAGAGAGCTTGGGAAGAGCTGAGGGACCCCACTGCCAGCAGGCTGGGACACATCCCCTGGGGTGGAGAGCTTAAAAATCTGTCCTTCCTAAGAGACTGAGTTCTGCTCTTGCAGTGCTATGCGCAATCTGGCTTTGGGGCAATCTGAATTAGTGGGAAGATAAAGGGGGAGAAGAGTAAAAACTAAGTTGCTACCAAAAGGAAATGAGAGAAAAACCTTACAGGTTCTGTGTTCATAGACAGGCCAACCCTGGCAAAGGATCTCAGGTCATTTCTCATCCAAGGCAGTAAGGATCACATTTAGCCTTCCTGCTAACGTTGAGGACACTGCAACCGTCAGTAATATTGGCTGTGAGCACTTTACAGCAGTGGTCACTCCAGAGTTTTATAGGGGACAAGCAGCCAACAGGAGCTGCCAGCAGACCTGATTTTACCACCACGGTTTGGAGGAAGAGTCACAAGCAACTGGTGCTCCCCTTGAACCAGGTAGTCAAGATGTAACACAGGGAAGGAGGATTTCTTTGTTCCTCTGAGCAGACAGCCAACTCTGAAGAAGCCTCCTCTATCTACATTAGATACCTGAGGTCTTCTCCTGTCAATGGAGAAGAGGGTCTGTTCTCATCCTTCCTTCTCTGTATTCATACACCACCACTTAGACTGGGCATTGCCAGTTCTACCTGCAAGAGGCAATGTGAGTTCAGAGCAAAGCCTGAGCCTGTATCTTCACCCTGGGGTATCAGCCAAGGCATACCTCCAGCTCTTTCAGTATTTATGTGCAACCGAGGGTAAGTGGTCTCTGTGCTGGCAAGGCGCAGAAAACATACATCTCTATTTTTCAACATACACAATCATGCCAACACCAGGATGAGGTCCCAATGCTAAGTCAAGATAAGCTGAGACACACAACAGGTAGGTGAAGTTCAATCCAAGTGAGACAGATGTCAGTATGAAGAGGAGAGAATTTGGACGACTTTGTGGTTAAAGCGCACTTTCATGATTAAGCCCATACTTAAAAATTAGGTGAAGAATCGACAAGTACATTCAGCTCTCACATAGCAGCAATTATCACTTCCAACCATCTCCAGTTGGCTGGGAGACTGCATCCCAACCTGGCAGATACTGACCTGGCCTTAGTTTTTCACACCTTGGTCACTTGGCTGTATTACAGCAAACCGATATACCTGGGCATGAAGCCTGCAACACTTAGGAAACTCCAAATAGTACAAAATGTTACTGAAAACCTCTTCAGTGACATGCACTGACATGAATACATCATATCTATCTTCAGCTGTCTACAATAGCTTCACATTTTTAATTTGGAGACTTGTTCAAGTTTTTTGACTCTTTTCTTTCTGATGCTCCTTGGTCTAAAGCTACAATATCAAGAATCTGCACAAAACTATTTTATAATTACTATGATCGAGAACTGCATTTCTCTGGTGCAGTAGAAGTCTTTACAATGGGAGAAAAGCTTGTCTAGGTGGGAGAAGGAAGTTCTGCATGGGCATGGCATAAACTTGCTTAATCATAGATGATTGTGTTTGCTGTAAACAGGAGTCATACCCCCTCTCAGTCAAGACGGCTTGTAATTGCTTGATGAGTGTGTAGTATAGAAATAAATAAATCAGAAAAGCTTTGGAAGAAACTACTGAGCACACCACCAGTTACAATCTGGTTGTAAACACCCCTCTCATTGGAATTCATGGCTCATGCAGACCCTACCCTTACTCAAAACAGATGCAAGTAAACAAATAAAATGTTGTGAGCCCCCACAAGACAGTCAGCCAGGTGCATCCAAAGGGTATTCCCAAACGATGTTTTCTGCGTCTCCCATTTATAGCCAGAGTTAACAGCAAGTCAATGCTTAATTTTACTTCAGATGAATAACAACTGGACCGCTACATTTGTTCAAACCCACTAGGAGTGGCTACCTCTCACCAAACTCAGATCCCTCTCCTCCTTGAGCTGAGGATTTTGAACACAGATCAAACAATCCCATGTGCAACGTCAGAAAACTATAGATACTAGTGACTTGTAGGTGAATCATAAAAAAATTTCTTTGTGTTTACGCTTGAATTGTTGATATGTCTGAATAATGCCAGTAAAAAGGAGAAGCTTTCATCTTAAATTTCCAATACCTGGCTGACAAAAAGAGCATGTGAATACTTCTTCTAATATGTTTGGCAGGCTCATAAAGAGGACTCCCTTAGAGATACCATAAAGTGCAATTTTTCAAAGAAATTTGTTTTTGTGAGCTATAAATGTGTGTTTGGTCAGAGTTTTGGCAAACAACTCAAGCTAGTTTTTGTCCTATGTAAGCCTTTTACGTCATGCCCTAGAAACAACAACAGCTGTTAATTATTTATCAGCTGATGAACATTTTCCTGTTAATTGCAAAACATTATAAAATAGATTAAGCAGCAAAGCTTGATATGTATGCAAGCTGTGGTTTTTTTTTTTGCTCTGTTTTGTATGTGACTTGATTAAATAAGCAATTTTAGGTCTCTGTTTAGTTTACAAAGACTACCTTCACCAGTGATTTGATCTCAGAAACTGCAATGGGCCTGTAACCTTTAAAAAAGTTTGCTAAAATAGGAAGATTTTTCAGACTTTGAGCTTTTCGAGCCCTTATCACCAACTCTCATCTGCCATGAAGATGAACTCGCTAAAGTCACCTGAATGTCATGTTTTGAGCCAAAACAACTAGAGCTCTGCTAGAAGGGGAAATGCTATTAAGCAAGGAGAAGACCACAAGATTCAAGAGGCAGTTCTCTCCATCTGTCTTCCTGCTAAGTCTCAGTGTTTATGTAAAACGTGATATTCTTATCATTCAATACTATTTGGTGTTGCATCAGAAGAGCACTGGAGACAGTAACTCACCTGCACTGTAGGTCGTGCTGGCTCCTCGCCTGGTCTGTGGACAAGAAAACCATGATTAACTGCATCAATGAAATAAAATTTTCCCATTTTCCTAGCATTTCCATTATGTCAGTAGAGTATTTTCACCCTATTAAGTTGGCCCCAGTGTACAATAGTCTACATGCGCAGATGGTTATACTGGTGTGAGGTGTTTTGATGGGCTGTGCTTGACTGCCTGGTAGAGGATCTCTGGGCAGATTATCCATGCTGTGCAAGCATTTTTCTGTGGATGAGTATGGATGGTCTGTGGTCAGTGTTGAAATAACATGGCCTGGTTGCCCATGTTTATCTGCCTTCTCATTTTACCCATTATTTTGGACCAGTCCTCTTGCTGGCCAACTAGCGTCATCAATTTGGGAGAGTCTTGCTCTTACACTGATCTGTGATGCACAATGTCCTTCACTTTTTAAGAAGGAAGGTGATTTTTCACACCAAACTCAGACATCCTAAGAGGTCTGTGCTCATCGATCAAAAAACAACCAGGTAGATCTTACACTGGTGCACACTAGAGTAGGTTGATTGAATTAAAGGGAGCTTCACTGATTCACACCAGCCAGGAAGAGCAGTAGCGGAAGGGATTTGAGTGGATCTGGGAGCTGTCCCAGCTGCAAAACCCTTTAAAGTTTGGTTCACAGGACTAAACAGTCCCAAAGGTGGTGAGATACTTCCTTCAGGACTTCATCTTACCCGCTGAGCTCGTTGTGCCTGTTACCCATTGTGCATATTCCAGTGCTGAGACAGCTGGGAAGGGCACGAGACCAAGGGCTCTGAGGAGCTTCCTGCCACTGCTGCCTGCAGCACTCGCTGGAGCAGCTCCTCTCACTTCCATTGCATTTTGGTACTGCAACATTTGGGCCAGCAACCTCCAAAGAAAAACTTCCAGGCTTTTCAGAGAGTCATGCCAAGTCATACTCATCCCCAAAGGAAATGAGAAAAACCCAAAACAGATGCACACAAGCTTGGTATTAGGGAAGAGGGAAGGGTGGGAACAGCATGCTTGTTGCTTGTTACTCTAAATAGTATCGGGAAGTCCTACAGTCCCTGAATTAAAAAGGAAATAAACTTTCAGTGCAGGTTGTGGGACCAATGCTTTATAGACTAACGCAATATGCACATTTAACAATCTGAAAATGAGACAGCTCTTCATCGCGCAGCCAGCCACACAGAAAATAAACAAAACCCTTGGAGCCGTCCTCCTGGAAGCCTTGGGCTCCGAGTCAGACCAACACGTGGGTGCACGATGAAGGTGTGAGAGCGGGGAGGCCGAAGGTCCTGCCGCCAGGACCTGGGAGCTGGATGAAAGGGGCCAAGCCCAGCGCTCTCGCCACGATGGCCAGCCACGCCGTCGCAGCAAGAGGAGGCTGCTGGAAGGGGACCATGACTCACAAAATCATTTAAACGGTTAAATGGGCTACACATGCGGCACAGTGCTCCTGAAGTGACGAATTTAGAGTGCTGTATTCTGTTTAAATAATAAATGTTTTTTTTTTTTTTTAAACAGGGCTTTTACAGCCTGTAAAGTGTCTTCAAGTATACAAAATCCCCAATTGCTCTAAATACACAATCACCCTGGCCACTGGGCTTTGGCCATCTAAACCAGGGCAGAACCGGGGCAAAAGTAAAGTATATTTATAAAAATATCTCCCATGTAAGATACTCCTAACCTGTTTCCTATCAGCTTCTGATCTCAGAAATGCTCAAACTCTGATTTTCATAGGTACTGCTTAGATCTCTGAATGCTCCTCATGTTCTTAATCACGTCTGCTCCAGAGATGAGGCTATGAATAATTAACTATGCCTCCAACATTACAGTCATAGATTATGGTGGTGGTGACTTGTGGACTGCCATGCGCAGCATAAACCATTTAGGAAACTCTGTTATCCACTTTCCCTTTATATTTGTCTTGCAATCACTTACCGCTTAAAAGGGTAAATCTTTCATAGCTTTAATTAAAGCATTTAAAATAATTTACACTGAAATTGTATGTGCTTGGGTCTGTCAAAATTGATGCTTTAATAACATGTCATCCCTTTTTTCGATTGCCCTGAAATCTGTTAAAATTACCACTAATCTAATTGGGAACAAAGTTGTCAAATGCATGCAGCTCTGACAGTTTGTCTTTCTGCAAACTGCCGACAGATTGCAAGTTACGCATGTGTTGAGCAGATGGGTAAGTTAAAAGGAACACAAAAAAAAGCAATTTATTAAATCACCTGGAACCAGCAGCTCCATTCCAAAAATAGTGAGAATGAAATATAGCAAGAGCTAGGAGAGTTGGCACTGGAATATGCCAGAAGGTACCAGTTACAAAACAAGATAAACATTTTGAGAAGCCTCAGCTGTGTTGCAGAATAATGAGGCGTTATTTAACCCGATATAGATTACCAGCAGAAATTAATTTAGGGTGCAGGGTTTTGTGAGAGTGTGTGAGTGTGTGAGTGTGTTTTTTTTAAGGATTTTTTTTTTTAATCTCTGTGCCTTAACTCCTTCGTGCCTGACAGACAAGTCATCGGTCTCTACCTCAGCCCCAGCCCTTCCCTGCAGACCTGAGGGACCTGCCTTAAATCGCCGTGGTGGAGGCAGGCAGCGGGTCCCTCTCCTTCTGCTTCCTCATACACTGTCCCTTGCACATACATCTCCCGCTTACAGAGAGAGGCCAAGGTTGCAGGTTCCTCAGAGACAACCTGGCCACCGATGTGCTTGCACTAGGCAGTCCCATACCTGCCCATAAATACGCTTTTTGGAAAGAAATGCAATGAGAAGGGAGCCAGATACGGCACCATGCTGGGACAAAGGTCACTGCCAGAGGCTCTGCTGCGTTTTGTCCCACCAGCCCCAGCTCTGCCCTTTGCAACCTTCCCTCAGACCTTCACCTCACTCCCAATCTGCCCCACTGCTGCCCCTCTGCTCCCTGCCCGTCCTCCTCCCTCCTCTATGCTCCCCACCAGCAGCAGGAAAGGGAGAGGAGCTCTGGGGCCATCGCATGGGACTGGTTCTCCCCACACAGGGCCATCTGTCCTAGGGAGATGTGCTCGTCCACATTTACAGAGCATTTAGGAAGAAACAGGCTTCATTTCTGGATGGTCTGTGAATACTACTCTGTTCAGTTTTTATTACCAAAGAGCTAGACCAGGACTTAAGAGCAGTGCAGAAGCACTAGATAAGCAGCGTGGTTCACCTGCTGAGGCCACCACAGAGGACACCGGGGTGAATAAGATGCTCATGCATGTCCTCTGCTTCAATGCTGGCTCGGAGGAAGAGGTGAAGGCTTTGGGCTTCGCTGGTTCGTGTTCGTTTTCAGAGCATACCCTGAAGTGCTTGATCTCACCAACACGTAGGTGGTGTGGGCAGGGAGTAACTGTGCCTTGCCTTGTGACCCTCTGATGCTGCGCATAGTTTTGAAAAATAAAAAATCCAACTCACCAAATCTTGCCCAAAGCAGCCAGATGGACAAAAGAGAGGGAAGACAAACAGCTTCCCCTCACCTCCAGTCCATGGGATACTCACAGGTCCCACAAAAGAGGAGATGAGCTCCCACGACCACAAAGACCATGAGGAAAGAGACCTTCTCAGCAACTTTATGAACTAACTTTATAAGCCACAGAGCCAGTTAAAATGGCTACAGCATCCTTTCAGCAAATGTAGATAGACTAATTTAAACCAGCTGCCAATCTTTGGCCCATAATGCAACGTAAGAGGTAACCTTCCCAGCAAGCAGCGAATTGGTTACATTTCATACATGTGTTCAGGGAGGAGAAAAGATCATAAAAAGAATTGCAAATAGGAAGTTACAAGCAGAACTGCTTTTCTCTTGCCTTTTTTTTTTTTTTAAACTAAGGAATAAGTATTTTGACCCTTCCTTTCCCACAGAAAACTTGAGGAGAAAGCCTGCCCAATGTTCTACAGTTTAGAGAGTTCTTCACCTGCGGGCGTAAAGATGGATGAGCAACTCTCCTGCAAAAGCAATGGCATTCCTTTTGTAAAAAATACATCTACGAGTTTCAGTGAATAAGAAAGATGAAAATCAAGGCCCGGGTGACATTGCCACACTCACCATGCCATCAGACCAAGTATGATCCTTAATGTGTGATTAGAAGGATATAACATAAACTAGCTAGGAAGCACAGTGGACCTGACTCTGCAGTCCTTTTCAAGTCTTTTAAATTGGGACTAACCCACTGAAACCCAGTGAAAAACAAAAAAAAAAAAATTAAAGCAAGATGAAAACATTTCAGATATTTTGAGTGAGGTCGGGTCAGCCCTGGCATTCCTCTGCTCCTGCGCAGAGCAGGGCTGGAGGCAGAAGGTGCTGTTAAACAACATTTATGCCTCCGTGTCCAAAAGCCAGAGCTCTTTTGATCCGTGCTTGGCTGCAGCAGCAGCCCTATGGCCCCTGAGCAGCTGGACCACAGCGACGGAGGCAGGGAAGCCACATCTCTTCTCTGCTTTTCCTGGGGTCCTTCCCTCTCCTGTGCCCCCCTCCTTGCATGGCATGGGGGGGGCGGGGGTTAGGGACACAGATGCTGGCCCACTCTTCTCATTTTTCCTTTCTCTGCAATTTAAATGGACATTTCCCTTCCCCCCCCCATATCCAAGTGGGTCATCATTTAGAGTCTGTGATTTATTTAATGGTGGTTTTAACCCCACTTAGAAATAGTCTGCTTTCATGATTTATTGATTCCTTCTTCCCCTTGTTAATTTGACTCATTTCTTAGGAAATTATTCATAGTTAATCATGGTAAGAATAAAATTAGTTATAGTGCCCACTTTGCTGCAAAGGGAGCGTAAATAACTTTTAAAGCAAATCAGAAAGAAAAACATGTTAAAGCAAAAAAAAAATAAAAAATAAAGGGGAAAAGTAAAAGAAGAAGCCGGAAGAATATGTATAAAATAATGATAATCCAAAGGGGACAGTAAATTAAGCCTCTCCACTGTTGCTGGATAGAGTAATGCACGAATTTACATTCCACCGGAGCATGGCTTTTACAGCAGGCTCTCGGCAATTGAATTTGCCATATCTTCTGGGAAACGCACCATTTGGAAGATAAAATCTCCCACCACTCCACCACCACTGCCACCATTCAGAAGATTAAAAAACCCCGCCAACTCTGTTGTGTGCCTTTTGTGCCCACTAGAGGAATGTAAAACCATTATATTTAAGTATCATAATGGCCAACATATGCTTTTTCTTAGAAATGACACCACCATCTGGATTAAGTTCTCCTGATCATTTCAGACAATGTTACGATTATTATTTTTTTTTCCCCTTCAGGAGGAAGAACTGCCCAGAAAGCAACCACAGTTGCAGATGGGTATTTTTTGCTTTTTCCTTTTCCACTGCTGGCAACCTTGAGAAGCACAGCGAACTCTTTATATGAACCTAAACTGTTTGATTTCACTTGCTAATCGATCACGAAAGCCTACCTGGTTACACCCCTGTACTAAGCCTGCAAGACTCCCATCGCCTTTGGCCGTACAACTTCACTATTACAGTTAATAAAGTATGTAATTACTGTAATGGTAAAATTACATCGTGTTCCTGTTTGCAGCAGTCTCTTTTGCACAACCATATTGGTCGTTAAATACCACGAGAGATGCAAGCTTAACCCTTAGCTTGCCGAGGGCTTTCAAGCACGCTGGCGTGCAAAGGGGAGGTCTTCTCACCTGAGCGCCTCCTTCCTGGCCTCGTGGCTATTGTCATGGATGGAGGGGACCTTCTGGGCCACCCCACCCAACTGGCTGTATCTGGAAATGGGCACGCCGGGATAATTGATGTGCTCAATCTGACCATGCACAGGTGGCACGGAGACGGCGTACAGCAGCTTCTCGGGTTTGCTAGTGCCATCTGTTGCCACAGGAACATCTGTCGTCAAGGTCACCCTGTCACCCTCTGTTAAAGTTACAGGTTTGGCGAGTAGAACAATGTCACCTAAAAAAAAAAAGAAAAAAAAAAGAAATTAAATGAGTAAAAGGGGAGAGAAATTAAAAAGGGGAATATTCCTTTTATGCTCCAGACATCAGCCCTTCAGTTCAGGGGAAGGAGAAGAGGAGGGAGCAAGAGCATGGCAGGGAGAAATAATGAAAGAAGGTTATCAGAATGGCTCAGGAAAATATTTTTGCTTTAGGTTTTAGAGAAAAACAGGCCATTTACAAAATAAAAAGCTACTGAGCTATGATATTTGTTTTCAAATAACCGCCATTGTGCTCTCACTTCAAGGCTGATGCTAGGTGGAATCACAACATTTTTATCTAATACATTTTTTATCTAATAACATTTTTATTTAATAGGTGAGTTTGTGAAGAGTACTTGTATTTATCTGGCTTCATGATTTCTCCAAAATATTGAAACCTGCTTTGATCTTCTGTTCGGCAGAGAGAATGACCCAGTTGTTTAGAAAGAACAATTATGTTAATAGATCCAAATGAGCCAATGGACAGAATGCGTTAATGAACTAAGCATTAAGAGCAAGCACTGTGTTTTAAGCCAATAGTGATGCTGTAACCTCAGCAACAGCGGTTCTGGCTCGATTAGATTTATTTATGAAGAGCTCCACCGCCTCGCCCAAGGACCAGTGCAGTTTTCCCATTTACAAAGCAGTAGCCACAGATAATTAAAACTGCTAGAAAACTGATTGAGTGGTCTTCCAAAGAGGAGTAGAGATGATTTACCTGGTCTACTTAGTTTTAAAAAGGGGTCTGAATAGGGGTGGCACCCCGAGGGCCACCAAATAAATGGTACAACAAAACTGGAGGGTTGCCCAAGCTACAGCACGGGCTCGGAGACCTCAGCTTCTACCACAGCACAACAGCCAAAGGCAGAAGCAGGGACAAACTTTTTATCTGAGGATTTTGCAAAGGTGAGAGGATAACATCAACCAGCTAGGGTTGCTGTCAGTCAACCTGCTGATGACAATGCACAATAACGGCATGTACAGCACAGACTCCGCAGGATCCTTTTTCTGCTTCTTGCCTTCTCATTATGTTGCCAACTGACTTTCAGAAACAACAGGTTCCCACTGAATGTAGAAGGCTGCCAGCAACATCTGAGAACAGTGGTTGTCAGGGTTTGGTTTTTGTTTTAAATTTATTTCTGCAGCAAAATCTGCATTAATTTTGGTGCTTTTCACCCCCTTTGATGGTTCACCTTTGCTATTAACCCTTTAACATCACTTCTCCTCTGCAACTAGCATGGCAAATGACACGCATGAATGAGATTTGATACATTCAAGAAGCGATTAATAACTGAGGAAATTAGTCTATGGACATGACAGTCATTCATAACATAAATACCAGCCAGCTTGTCTTCATACAGAAAAGTTGTTAATTGTGTTTGAGAAAAATCATCAAAAAGAAAAGCTATCAGCCCCTTCACCTGTGCAATACGAATTACTGAAACTCACCAGCGTGGAGCAGCTGACATTGGACAAATCATTTATGCCGTGTTGGAGAAGTTGAGGGCTCTTACTTTTGGGTTGCATCTCTGAAGGAGTCTAAATTTTTATGAGATCTCAGTGAACAGGGACTCCTTTTCAGACCATTTCCAAAAGTGATCAGAGATCAAGGAGGATAGCAGAAGAGAGGACCTGGAAATGGAAAGGATGGCACGACACTGTTGGAAGCAGCCAGGGATGCAGGACATCAGCCTGCTGCATATTTTGCTTAAAGGTAAAGCAAATCCACAGCCCAAGTTGTTTAAGCAGAAATGGCGCTTCATGTTGACTGATTTTTTTAATAGGAAATCCAAACAAATAGGATAAAGTAAGGAGGCGACCATGAAACACACAAATGCAGTTGACCCAAAGTCATGTGGAAAAAAGGCCAAGTTCCCCACAGCAGCTTGGAAATATTTTGATACTCACAGTGTCAGGGTCTCATGAGGGGAGAGCGATGTTCACCTAGGTTGTTCCTTTTCAAAAAGCTTTCTGTTCCTTTCTGCCACCCCTCTGCATTGCCCCATTAATGACAACCGTAAACAGGAGTCCGCCAAGCTTAAAAACACCAAGAGCTTTTCAAGACTAGGACCTGACTTTTGCTAACCCCAGAGAGATGCAGTGATGGGAGATTGTCCCAAAATCCATGACATGGAGAAGACCTCCCGATTGCTTCTTCAAGCAGCAGCACTTTCCTATTTGTTTTTTTCTCAGCCAGATACCCACCGTGTTGAGGGTACACACTGCTAAGCGGATGCGACGTACAACAATAAGACACGTACATCTGAAGTTGTTCATCTAGCAGCAACGTTTGGCCTTAATATGTTCTTTTTTTTTTTTTTTAGATACTAGAAAAAAAGCTGTCTCGGATTTAAAGGAAAAACAGACTCCTGCTGGATGAAAAGATGGGTGAAACCCTGCTCCTGGCTGCACCTTGCTCCCCGGGGCCGCGCCGCCACATGGGCTCCCTGCCTGGGGAGGCTGGCGAAGCCGTTCGGGTTTTGGATTCACTCGCTTGAACGTCGTGGGCTTGAGAGTTTGACTTGAAATATAACGTTAGTGGGTTTGTGGTAAAAGCAGCAGAGAGGATGGGATGACAGGCGGGGCAGAGGGGATCGATTGAAAGCAGGTGTGGAGGAGGAAGATAGGAGGAGGAGAAAGAGGAAAACATGACTGAGTAAGTAAACTCAACATTATTATACATATCAAAAAAGAGCACCCATATATAGAGCACCCACCTGTGCTCACTGCTTTTGAACGTTGCTTTTTTAATACATGGCAGGGGATAGGCTTTAAAATGGAGCTACTGAAACACAGTGGCTCACGCTGCTGGCCTGGAGGTGGCCATGGGGGCTGGATGCTGTCCCCTTGACCCAACTCATTGCTGGGAGGTTCTGGGGTCCTGTAGGGGTGGTGTGGGAGATGTCAGGGTGGGCTTAGCTCCTGGCTACGAGGGGGATTTTGTATATATATATCTATATGCACACATACACTCACACTAAAATATAGCAGACACCAATGTTCATGTAGTTCAGGTGACATTCAGGTGTAGCCTGTTCATTCAACTCCCATGCAGAGTACGGCCTTCTTCCCTGAACTGCTGAAATGGTTCTTTATGGGAAAAAATATTCCTCCTTAGGAGGTGAAGGAAATGCTCAGGAAGGTAAAGGAAATAAAAGGGGACGGTGCTGACTGTCTGACGCTGCTCGAGGAGGCTGGTGAACCGTTCCCGCCCTCCCCACATCCGCACACGTTCACACCATCCCGGTTCCATAAGGCTTCGCCTAGCTTTTACTACATTTTTCCTTGATTGTACATATTATTGTCTCATTAACTGCAAAGCTTTCCAGGGCACTGAAAAGGAGAGAGCATTAAAATACACTGAAAAGTCCTGGAGCTCAATTAACACACACCAGGGGGTTTGAGGGGAGGGGAAGTGGGGGGTTTCAGCTCCAATTATAAAAGGCAAACCTATCTTTTTTTTTTTTTTTGGTAATATCAGCTAATTAGACTTTGACAACCAATTAGCAGATTTTTAGCTTTGCTGAGAATCAAGTTAGCGCTGAGAAAGTAGGAGGCAAGTAAACCAAACATGCAAAATGCTCCTCTTGTACCGCAAACAGGCTGTCCTTAAAAAAAAACCAACACACAACACAACAAAACCTATCCGCAAGGGCCAGATCCTGCTCGGGATTTATAGCCCTTTCAACTGGCTGCCACGCCACTTACTCACAGGTGTAAATCGAGCGTAGGACTTGGCCGGCAGACTGGAGCTCGCCATAACTCACGCAGAGCTGCCGCGGAGGAGCCCTCGCCAGCCTCCTCGCAAGGTGACGTTTTAACTTTTAATAACCTTCTCGCTATTTTTTTCCTACCAACCATGAAGTACCCAGATGATTATTTAGGATTAATGGATTATCAAAAGTGCCAGTTGGCACACTCCTAGCTAAAAAATAAAAAAAAAAAGGAAAAAAAAAAAGGAAAAAAAAGTGTAACAAATGCAGCTGTTTACTAATAAATAAAGCCTCAGCTGTAACAGAAATAAATTAGATGCATTTAATTGGTCGACTGCAAACCTCCTCTCTTTATTACAATGCTGCTTCTTGTTATTTTATGATGTCAGGGTACATGGCAGACTGACAGAGTGTTTATGAATCACAGTTTGCAGATGGCACTCCTGGTTTTTCGGCAGTTATGAGCACAAGTAGCATGAGGACTCAATAGAGGGTTTTTGCCAGGGAGGACCCCCTGAGAATTAGCCGCCTTCATTTCTCTGGTGCCAATCTCGCCCTGACAGCAGCACTATTTCACAAAACCTACATTCAATAAATTACACCCGCCTGGCAAGAACTTGGAAATATTTAACACTCTGAGGACACCAGTGTCTCAATTTGATTTCTATTCATTTCCAGAGGACGCGAGGCGCTCCTTGGAACAGACGCCGTTTGTGTGCACCCGCGTGTGTTTTCCCCCCCAGCTAAAAGGAAAAAAAAAAAAAAAAAGAAAAAAAAAAGGGTCTCTGTAGCCAGGAATATCTCGCCCTGCCTTCAAAATGATTTCAGGTCTCCTGAGGACAGTTTACGGTCTCGTGCCCTGGTCCTCCCGCGTTGCCCTGACTAATGACAGCTTTGTAATCCAGTTGGGAAATAATCTCACATCACTGCACTCAGAGCTCGTGAGCTGTAAAACTTCTGGATTGAACTCCTTCTCCTGGTCACTCCAGTGAGCTGCAAGCAAATGCATGAGGGATGTGGTCATAATTGTCAACAGATTTGTAAATTTGTGTCATTAGTTATGCGCATAATGGATTTTATTCTAATGAGCTTGTTCATAAGAATGCCAGGAGGACTTGGCCCCTTTGGAGGAAATAAACTACAAACTTTGCCCATGCATTTTAAAACACATCAGTGCCACATAAAGGGAAAAAAAAAATGTTTCCTCTCTGACAGTGCACTGCAGTGTTCTCTTAGGTGAACCCAGTGCCGTAAGCCATGGCTCCTTTTACTGCTGTAAACTCCTTCCCTACCTTGCTGTTGTTTCCCCAGATACACAGACACTTTCAGATGGGGACATGTTTTTTTTTCCATCCGCCAAGTAAAACTGGGATCCATCGTGGCTTATTGGGCTCAGGATACCAGTCTGGACATACCATAGGTGGCCCTCGTCCCTCTCCTCCTGACTGAACAATATTCCTGGATGCAATGCCGTCGAAGCCGACGCGGCCCGAAATCCAGGCTGGCTCTGAGCACAACGCCCTCCTCCCTCCAAACCCAGCTGGGACAGCAAGACCTATCGCATGTGGAAGAACAATGGAACTAGTCATTATTAAATCAGTTTTTACTATATCTATTACCATTATATCTATTCTTATTAAATCCAGTTATAGCATTAGATTTGTTCTCTGGAGACAAAGGATAAGGCTTCTAAGCTTGTTCTTTGGGGAAATCTACTCCTGCTTTTCTTAGAAGCAACCTGGATATTTTTATTGAATGCATGAGCTGAGAGAAAAAGCAGACAAGCCCATGGAAACCTACTGGCACCTTTGCCAAAACGATGTTCTCTGCGTGCCCAGCGGAGCCCTCTTCCCCTGCTCTCCCTCCTCTCTCTCTCTGATCCTGCTTTTCAGCCAACCACATATAAAAATCTTCGGCATGTGCCAAGTACTACAGATGGGTCCATTGTAGCACACCCTAATGTTCATAGCTGACACCCAGGTGTTACAGTTTGTATTTGCTCGCTAGCCAGACGGTGGCTTCGTGCCAAGGGGAAGGCACAAAGCACTCGGATACCATGCTGAAAAGCTATATAAGAGAGGCTTTAGGAGAGGGAAGAGCAGGTAAGAGACTGTGTAAAAGCACGGGGAGACCTGTCCGTATCCTCCTGATTGAAACCTATTCCAGGATGCAGTGTTGTCAAAGCCTCCAGTCCCATCCCCATAAAGCTCTGATTTATTATCGGATTACACCCAAGCATCTGACCTTACCCCCAACCAGACCACCTCATTTCAAACCTACTGCGGATCTGCAAGTTACTGCAGGTCTGCCTAGCAATAGGGGCACAGGCAGAGGGAGAACAGGGCTGCTGGTACCCCATGTGCTCGGCACGCCTGGGCTGGGGGTTCACATATTCAGCAGAGCTCCCGAAATCACAGCACAGCACGCTCAGCATGTCGTCAGGCTAACCCGAGAGCATTTAAGAGCTGTTCCTATTTCAGTGGCTGGAAAGGGTTAACACCAGGATCCTATTTTCCCTTCCATTTTCCCCTCCCAGGAGCCTACTCCCCTTCCAGCCTAATTTCCTTCAGTTTAATTAATTTTCAGTAATCACCCGTCTAGACACCACGAGCAGAAGCCTCACACCCCAGGTGACACGGCAACGTTCGCAGCGGACGGGCAAAGGGACACGGCATGGACCAGCCCCCTTGGCTAACCCCGCGCTGCTGCGAACCGGCACGGGCATCTGCAAACAAAATCCTCCCCCTCAGCCTTATTATTATTATTATTACTTTTTTTTTTTTTTTTTTTGGAGAACAAATGCTTTTCAGGATTCAGGTGCAGGGAGCCTTTCCACCATCTGGCTGGCGGGGCTCCCCAGCTGTCTGCAGCACGTCCGAGCAGGCTCCGACGCCTCGAGATGCGCCAAACCTGCGGCACACGTGGGGAGCAAGTGTGCAGCACCAGAAAGCCTGGGAGAAGCCGAGCATAGGCCGTAAAGCCCTGCTCAATTCCTGTGCTGTGACCCACGCGGGGTTTCTAGCGGCTGGGCAGCCCTTGGTGACCTTATCAGAGGTGCTGGTGGCACACCATGCCTTGCTGCTTGGGGTAAATCCCCAAGTTCCCAGACCTCAGATAAGGTTTCAGGAAGGAGAAAGAGAAAAGAGCGAGAGCAGCTCTGATGGCCCTACGCAAGCTGACCGATTTATACGCAAGGTAAGAAAAATTACAGGGTGCCAGGAAGGCAAGTTAGAAAAGAGTTGTGATCTGATGGAAATATGTAGAGAGGGATCACTTGAGAAATAAGCAGGGCGAGTAGGACTGCAGTGCCCTGAGACAAACGGGATCTTGGTACTGTTCCTGGAGCATGGAGGAGCAGAGGTGGGTAGGACATAGCTTAGCGCATTAAAAACTGCATCTTTTCCAACCTAGAACCACCTAAAACCCACCAGGCTGAAGCACCTCCTAGGGCTGCCACCGTAGCTGCTGCATTTTGGATACACGCTTCCCTGCATTAATATTGGTAATTTTGCTTCCTGACGGTAGCTGTCGCTGATGGTTCTCCTGCTATTCCCCGCTCACCAGGCAGCCCGGTGAGCTCCGCCAAGGCAGCCCAGTGATGTTTGGGGGACTTGCACGTAGTTTGGATGAATATCCCACAGCACGCAAGGTGATCCAGAGAGCTAACAGCCACCAGCCCTGGTAGCTGCTGCTTACACAGAGGCTCCGCACCCATTTTTTGTCCTGTAAAAAGCACGTACTTTAAAAACACATAAAATCGGACCAACTGATAGGCAGCCAACTCTCGATGTAATCTCTCTCAACTCCAGTACAGAATGAAAAGGAATGCTAATGAAGCTGTTTGACAGAAAGGACAGTCAGTTCATGCATGCATTAGTGAGCAGTCATGGTGTGTGAAGAGAAGCCATCCTCTCATTTGGTTGCAGAGTATCGCTGCTAAAATATTTCCTCCTCGCCCCAGCCTGAGAGGTATTGGTATTTATCATGCTCAGTCCACAGTGCTCTCCTGCCATCCCATCCCAACGTGCATGTACCAGAACTGAGCAGGATGAGCAGGCGAGCTTCTTGTTTTGACCATCTCCCACTGCCCTCGGCTCCCCACGCCCAAAGCCCAGCCCGTATCTCACATTACTGCTCGCCCATGTGCTTGTGTATGTTCAGGGGAAGCATCCTGCTCATTCCCCAGCCTTCACAGCTTGTATTTAACTCCCATACAACCTGTGCATTCAGGTCCACGGCACAAAGCCACCCTCAGAGCATCGTTTCCTTCCTCTTCCAACATGAATGACTCCAAAGATTTGCCGGCCGGGCACTTAAATTCCTACTTGGAGCAAGTAAATATTTAGGGCCGGAAATGTGTCACCCTGTTTGGGAAGATTTAGAATAATACTGTTGGCTTCGTTGAGCTGGGATCAGCAGCATCCGAGACACTTGCAGCACTGTGTGGCAGCCCAGGATGAATAAAGCCATCCTTACCGGCCCCACCACATTTTCCAGTTTCTGATCATTACGCTGTATTTACCGAAACAACATTTGTCAGGCAAGACCACCTGACTCCTGAAAGGGTTTTGTGTGTGTTCCCAGCAAGCAAAGCAAAACAAAACAAATGAAATCCACACGACAGAGCACATTAAAGTCTATTTGGGTGTTACAAGCTAGATTTCCTAATGTACTCACGATGCCAAAAAAATGGAGGCTCGCTTTTACAACCACCTCCCTCCCTTCCCTCTCGTGCTCCCCCCTCCCGTTCACTTCAGTAGATTATGTGAGACTCATTACTTTTTATAGCTCTGAACAAAAAAACATAATCTTACTGTTCCTTACTAATATTATGCAATGACATAATGCCATTTGTGGAGGTGTCGCACAAAGAGGCTGACTTTTACTGGCTTCTGATGGCAGGGCTCTCCACTTTATATTCTGTTTTATGTAAGCCTCCTCAGAATTTATTGACCTCAAAGGATTTCTCCAGTTGCTTAATTATAAAAGGAAGAAGACAGCACAGTGGCTTAGCAAACCGATATAAAAGTCAGCTAAAATGTGTCATTAGAGAGAAGGGTGGTGGAAGGAGACACGTGGCAAGAAGTGATTGCAGGGGCCGAGCTTTCCCTTGGAGCGGTGCTCCGATGGGGCTGGGATGCTGCTGAGTGGTGCTGGGGCATCACTGCCAGCTCACCCCAGTGCCACACAGGGTGATGGGTGAGCTCCAGCCACAGCAGGTACAGAAGTTATGGGCACCTCTGAAGCCCAGGTAGGAACCGAGAAGGAAATCCTGCAAGGGACCTACCAGAGCCACTGAAACGCAGGAAGTTTCATATAAAAACACGCCTCCTGTCCTGCTGCTTACCCTACCAGTGAAGTCAAGCCGTGAGCTGCAGGATGCCTGGGGATGTCCCTCGTCCCCAGACGGGCAGATACACAATCCCGCAGCCTCTGCCCCTTCCAGCTGCAGACTGGGCACACGGGGACAGCACAGCCGAGCTCAGCCTTGTCCAGGCTGGCGTTGGAAAGGTAGCTGTACTACGAGAGGCTGGGCAAGAACTCACTAAGAGCAGAAAAAATGAAGCTGGGGGAGAAGGATAATTACAATACGTGCATGTGCTGCAGGAATTGTCATTTAAAGATGTTATTTTGGTTTCTGTTATGCTGCCTGGTGCACAGCCCATGAACGTGTCCAAAAGAGGCAGATCTGGCTGGAAGATCGGATGCTGTGCTGTATTTTCCCTGTTACATTTTCACGTCTCAGGGTAAACTGTGGTAGCGAGGGATCTGTACCTAAGCTTCTCTAATTCGTGTGGCCATCGCCTGCTCGGCATGACACCGCAGGTCTCACTTCTCTTGGCAGCCGTACAGGGCTCGTGCTTTCATATGGATGAAGTATTTTTGAGCAACTTCTCCAATTTATTAAGCATGAGCAGGCTCCTCTTAGCATCAAGCAGACAGAATTTTTAAAAAACATTGTTCAACAAATATGCTGCCCTGGGACTGGGACAGAAAGCTTTGCCACTTACAAGTGTGGGATTTTTCTCTGATGTTGTCCTTTGGTTTCATGGCTCTGTGCAGAAGGAGAGCGTGCTCCCAGCAACATGGCCAAGTGAAAAACTGGGAAAAAAAATAGTGATACTGGCACTTTTGTTGCCCTTGCATTGCCTCCCATTTCAACAAAAGGCCTCAACTTGGTCTATGGACTAAGAAGGATTAAATGGCATTTGAGAGATGAAGCTTGCCTCTGACAGACTAGAAAATAACATAGAAATTAAAAGATCAAACAAGAGGTGTCTCCATAGGGTTGCTCACACTAGGTAGGAGCAACCACACGAATCCAGTAAAGCCATTTCAGATAGATGATGATGGGGAAACTGCAAGAAATGGGAAAAGATGGGGAAATACGATGTGCAAGAAAAAAAAAACACACAATGAAGGGAACAGGATGAGAAGAGAAGGGTAAAGAAACTACAGATGTAGGCACAACTCTGGCAAGGAGGGCGGGAGGAGGCTGGGGCAAAGCTTCCCCTGAGCCAAGAGGGGCTGGGAGCTCTGCAGAGACACTGGTAGGAACACGGACACGTGTCCATTTTGAAACTACTCCTTGGTTACTACTTCTGTGAAGTTTTTTGAAATGCACACGTGATGCCCTGGGAACAGAGCCAAAGCCCTTTTGAATGGGTGAGCGTTGATGCCCCCCTGCTCTGCTCCAGCCAGGGCCGACCTGCACCATTTTCTTCCAGCTTCCCTCTGCAAAAAGGAGCCCAGCAAAGGGGCCCCAGCAACCCAGGCAGAGAAACGTGTTATTTCACATGTGCACTGATGTATGCCTCAAAATGAAAGCTCGTGCTTACCTTCGCAACTGGAGTTCACCAGGTATTTTGTGATCAAACACGTTTCTTGTGCTCTGAAAATGGGGATTCAAGCCCTGCTAGAGCCAGACCTGGACAAATCTCCTATTTCAAAAAAATTGGGCAGCATAATGCAAGGAGTCTGAGTTTATTGAAATATTTCTTCTGCCAATTTCTAAAAAGAAATTCACTTGAGGAATAAAGATGGCTTTCATTTTGTAAAAGAAATACACAATAAAAAGCATAGTAATAGCCATAGTAACAACCACAAAATATTAAAATTTAGATGCAACATTGCAGCTAATTTGATCTAAATTTAACATTGATATGAGTGGATTATTTTTATGCTTCACAGAAGTTTGAGCTTGTTTTTTTCTTCTCTCTCTCTTTGAGACAAAAGTTGTGTTTTTTTTTCAAGTCCCAAAAGTTCTTGTGGGATGAGAATAGAAAATATTTTTATCTCTGCGAACTATTTCTGTGAGTCAAGGAGACGCTGTTACCACCACCATGCAGAGAGGGCACCGAAGTATTGGTCTTACTGTTGCTCTTCCCCCTATGGCTTGTGGGAATCTTTTAAAGAGTCTACAAAAGGCAATCAGCAAAATCAATATTTTAATCCTCTCTTTTTTTTTTTTTTTAGGCCAGATCTGGCATTTCTGGAGGGATTCAGCATCTCCACAGGATTATTTTTTTTTTCAACTTGTGAGTTCTTAAGAGTAGAAATCCTAATTAGGCTGAAACGTGTGCTACAGCCATGAAGTGAGTGAAACCACATCTCCCATTGTCAGGCCAGGCATCTCCCAGTATAGAGAAACTCAACCTCTACACTCGTGACAGGGTGTGGACTAGCAATGCCATTCAGCAATCTCATGGCTGACTTCTTTATGGTGAAAGGCTCTCAGAAGGACTTTACCTTTGTGAGCAGAGACAATTAACGAGCTCCCATGTAGCATGGGCACTGGGGGCCAGACTGCTCCTCACCTTTGCTTGAAGCCTTATTCCCAGGGGCAGCACTCTGGCTCTCCTGGAAGGAATGTGAGTATGAACACTGCCTTCAACGGGCTTTGGACCATCAGTATTAAAAAAAAAACCACAAAACATGCCACATTCTTCCCAACAAGATTCACCATTAAAAATAGATTAAAGGGAATGGAGAAGAAGTACAGAAGGGATTAAAGGAAACAGGAGAGAGTCCTAGAGTGTGAAAAAAGAGCAGTTCTAGCCCCATCGAAGACAACCAGACTTTTGCCACTAACTTAAAAACAAGCAAGCCTCTACCCAGAGACTACAAAACAGCTATTTCTGCACAAAGGGCTTTTGCTGGATGGTATCGTGGGGCTCTACTTGCTACCATCCAGTCTTCAGGGACACAGGAGAAGAAAGCATGATCTCCTCTGCACCAGGGTGAGCCTGGAGATGCTTGTGGAGAGAGGGGTCACTTTCTTTTATTTCATTTTTTTTTCCTAAGTCTTTATGCACTGAATGTCACTTAGATAGCTAACCTGGAAAGATGAGGGATTTCATCGTTGACTGGCGTGATGTAGATGTAAAGTGTCCCTTGGACTGTGCGCTTGCCATCTGTCAGCTGCACGGTAAAACTATCCTCTAGGCTTTCTGTGTCATCATGCATGTACGGTGGCATCCGTCCTGTAGGAAAGAGGGGGGAATTAGAATGGAAACCGTGGCTCCTCTAAAATCTTAGAACACAGTGATCATGTTATTTATGAAAAGGCACCCCATCTCTCTCTGGAAATTAAGACCAGAGTGTTGTGATCTTTAAATACTACACATTTGGTGCCCTAGAAAGACCAAACTGCTTCCACTGAAAGACAACCTCGTTGCCTCTGTGATGCTGATGCCAGGTCATGCAGCAGAGCCTGCACAAACCCATACAGCCCACGGCCCAATGCTGGCACCTAAACCAGGTGCTGGTGCCCCATCTCCATCGCTCCCTCCCACAGCCGCTCATTCCTCAGGAGAGGATTTTGGTATTTTTGTTCCATGGCCTCCCAGCTTGCAGGGACTTGCAGCTCGGACACCTCCCCAGGGGTTAAGCCTGTGCTAGCAGCCCTCGGTGGATCCTTTTGCCCTCGCTGCTGTTCCTGCAAACACAGGGGAGGCAGCAGCACTGCAGGGCTCTGCAAGTCCCTCCCAAACCAACCTGCGGAGCAGAGAGCTGGCCAAGCCATCCCCATAGGAGGCCTCGCTCACTAGTTGAGGTACTGGCAATTTCTTCAGTACATTTTGGGGCTAGAGCCCTCCCTCGGTGCCACGCTCCATGGGCACGTGCACAGTCCTTGCCACCATGGCATCCAAGTGCTTCTCACTCAGCTGGTGGCCCCAGCTTGCCAACCCCCCGATGTGATCGGAAAGCACAGGCAGGCACAAGCCAAATTTAACAAGTAACCTAGAAAGTCAGTGACTCAGTGACTGCAGGAAGACTCGAAACAATGCTCTTGGAGATGTGATGTAGCTTCCAACCCCTATGCAGCTCTTCAGCCCATTTTGGGGCAAGGCAATATGGGATCAGGCTGTTTATGGAAAGGGCTCAGCTGGTACTAAGGTAGTTGTCACCTTGAATGCATGCAGGTAAATACATCCAGGTTTTGATGAACTTTTAGTGCTTGAAAGCACTGGGAGATAGGGTTTCAAACTTTTTTGAACTGCAAAGGAATTAAAGAAATTACTAGAAATAATAAGTTTCATTCAATAAAGGTCATCCTTGCCAACTAGCAAGAGATACAAAAAAGAAAAATAAATCTTTGCCATTTTCTCTTCTCCAAGGATTTTTCAGGTATCTCATAAAAGCAGCACATCCCTTAGGTTCCCCTCCCCAAAAGCACATTGCCAGTTGCAGGCATCATCACCTGCTGAACGCACCAGACATCTACCAGCTGGAGAGCAAAGCTCAAGCTTGGTCCTCCCAGTCTCATCCACTGTATCGCGATTACTGGTATATGACACGTGCAGACATATTCCTCTCAGGTTTTGGGGTGAGGAGGGGTGTTCTAATAAATCAGTAGCAGTGAGGCACTACTTATTCAAGTCTGATTTTGCAAAATTGGAAACCACGTCCTGTCCCCATCCTAAAAGCGAAGAGAGTGTGCCTGGGGGGTCGGGATTTTGGGATGTCAGGGTGCTGGGATGTCAGGGTGTCAGACACCAACAGCCCTGCTCAGAGCTGACAAGTGTGGCCACCAGCCTGGACACCTCCGTGACCCCAGCAATGCAAGTGGGCTGCCATCATCAGCAACAAGACACACACAACCCCCACAGACATTTTTTTGTTTTCTGCTGCAAAATATTTATGGAAAAGTGCATTTACATAACTGAAAAGATCCATTCAGCTTGTAAGTCTTTGTTGGGGAGAGGAAATCACAGTAATTGACAGCAAACTTTCCAGAGACTTCTAACACCTGCTTTATATCTTGCTTCAAGCAGCTCGTACAGGCTTGAACATTAAACAACCAAGTAGGATGTTAGCTGTAGGATCTGCCTGTCGGTGCTGAACGGTCCCAGGACACCATCAGTGCATCCTGCAGTGTCACAACTGAAACAGATATAGGATGGGGGCCCCTCCTCGCGCCTGCATCCCACACAGCCCCTTCGACCCCCCCAAAGCCTTCCTTTCTTCGGAGCATTTTGACTTTGCTGAACTCAGCCTGCAGAACCGCCAGGCTGGAGTTTTTTTAATTTCAGCACGGGCTTTTCAAATTTACCAAACACACCCTTTGCATTAGCGCCAGCCGTTAGCTTCTCAGCTCAAACCCAAACCGTTTGTGGGCTGCCGGGGTGCCAAATCGCCCCCAGCCCGCAGCCGCTTCCTCTCCCCCTGCTCCCGCACCGCTTGGCACGTGTGCCGCCCAGATGCCAAGCCGCGGAAGGGATTGTTTTTATTTATTTTTTCTTTTTTATTCCTCTTTTGTTTTTTCTTCCCCTCGCTGCATCTGGCTCCTGCGCAGGGCCTGCAGCGCCGCGGGTGCCTTTGGGTGGCTCCCAGGTGCCCGCCTCGCCATGCCCCTGCCTTCAGCAAGGCCTGAACATGAGGCCAGAGTGCAGCCCAGCTCCCTGTGAAAGCTTGGAGGGTGAAAGAAAGCAATAAATAAATAATTTTTAAAATAAATTTAAAGAAAAGGGGGGAGGGGGAGAGGTGAAAGGGGGCCGTTTGCCCTTTGACCCAGGCACAAACCACATTGCGAGTGGCCGCCACTGCCAAGGCCTCAGCGACCCCCGGGAGGCCATGAGCCCGCTCGCTGGGCGGCATGGGGCCGGGGGAGGCAGCCGGGGGCCGGGGCTCGCTGCAGTGAGCGGCGGCTCCCAGCAGAGGCCATCCGCAGCTCGCACAAAGCCGCGCTCCCCAACAGCGGCCCGCAGCCCTGCGGAGGCCCCGGCCTCTCTCCGGCCTCCCTCCGGCCTCCCCGGGGCAGCAGGGCTGGGGTTAAGCCGGGCCTCCTTGCGGGGTGCCGCTGCCCCCCTGGATAAGCGCTGATACAGCAAAAAACAGATAAAGAATAAAAGGGAGCGAAGGAAAAGCCCAGGACCTTAGTCAGGACCCTTATCCAGGTGTTGCTGGAGTTCGGGAGGGCAAAGCCATGATCCCATGCTCCCACCGAAGCATTGCTGTGCTTAGCAGCCCGGGTCCCCCGGCACCTCTGGGTGCTTTTTGTAGCGGGGAGGATGAGGATGGAGGAGCTCAGTGGGACACGAGGTTTGCAACACTGTCCCATCGCCCGCAGGTCAACAAAGACCTGTCAAGATTTCCATAAAGGTTATGCTAGGACCTTTAAAACCAGAACCATGGGATGTGGGAGACATTTGGCCAAAATATTTCCCAACAGAAATGTTTCCCTTCTGCCTGAGAGAAATCTTAGAGCCTCCCAAGGAAGCGAGCACTTTACTATTGGCTGCAAAACCACTTTCTGGAGGCTGACTGCACAGAAAGGGACTCATCCTGCATCCAGGCTGCCTGGGCCTGGCAAACATGCTGCGCTTGCAGGGAGGCAAAGGGGAAGAGCAGATGCTGCTGTTGCCCTCACTATGTCTCTGCACCTGCCTCTTCTGCACAGGTAGCAGCCCACGAAGCCTACCGGTGTTCCCAGGTTTGCTTTCTCTTCTTTTACCCAGGGGCTGCTACGTGTCATCGTTAACGAAACCTTCGTTCACATTATACGGTTCTTTCCCACTCGCAGCATATGCTCACTGGAAAAAAAAATACTGCGTGTAGCCCCATTGCAGGATCTTTTTTTTGCACTTCAAACTAGTCTATAATATACGATAGAGCGCCAACGCTTTCATTGACATATAGCTTGTTCACTTGAATGTCATGAGAAAGCAAACAAGCGAATCTCAACAACGCAGATAGCTAGTTATATGGCTAATCTGGCGTGCTGCTTGGGTTTCATAAATAAATTAGTTCAGTCTCCCGAACGGGGAGAGAAGCACGAAGCAGCGATCTCTACACGACTGCTGTCCTTCATTACCACGAGGGCCTGGCTCAATTAGAAATGCCATTTGTTTTGATTACGGGCTTTATCCACGTAGAACTGAATTTCACCCCAACACCCCGATGGAGCAAGGACTCAGTTTCTGGCTGAAACGCTGGACGTGGGCGACGCGCTAGGGGCTGAGGGCTGGGAGCAGAGCGTGGGCGCAGACGGGCTCCTGGCAGAGACGTCCCACGTGCGGGCTGCGGCAGCACCAATTCCTGTCTGCTCGGGGCTGCCAAGCTTCAGCATGCGTGCTGCCTTTTATTTATTTATTTATTTATTTCTTTTTCCTCCCTTCTGGCTAGAAATAGCTCATTAAATATTTAAATTTTCAATTAAAGAGTCACTCTGAAGAAAACAAAAGTTAATATTCATTCCTTTCAATGCGGGGCGGGTTTAGAGCAGCCATGCTCCTCACACACATCAGAGCCAGAGCTCAAACTGCTAGGAATGCATCTAAACTGCATGATGCACAAAAATAAATAAATAGATAAATCTATAAATAAGGCTTCAATAAAAAAAAATGCAACCCTGCCCCCACCCCCAAAAAAAAAGAAAAAGAAAAAAGTAGATTTTAAAATAAAGCATTTCAAGTGTTATTTGAAATCATATTTAAATGGAATGCCTGATAAAATAGCTAGGCAAGATGGCAAATGAAATATTTAGAACTCACAGAGATGTTTTTGCCTTTGCCTCTTCAGTTAGCCAGAGCGTGCCAAAAGATTTTCAGTCTGACTTTACAAAAGTTCCTTCAAATTTTCACTGTCACCACGCAGCCCATTTGCTCTGTTGCAGAGGGATAAGGTGGTGATCAGCCCGGCGCTGTGAAATTTCCATTCCAATATACCATCCCTGAGCCTGCTCACGTGAGCCTTGTCCCTCTTTGCAGCCCGATTCCTCTTCTGCAGGCGCAGAGGGGACACTTCTCTTCCTACACACCCTGCTGGGAGGATGAAATGAAGGCTGCAGTGCAGAGGTAGCGGGATCACATCAGCCATTTAGAGAGACCGAGGCAGCCCCACAAGCAGGTTGTGTGGTCCAACTCTACATGAACTGGAGTTACAAAATTAAACAACTCTGCAGATGAGCAGGTTGAAGGTGTGGGGGAGTTTGGGTGTGCTGGGTGGGTAGATGGCCTGGGGGCAGACCTTTACACCTGGGAAAGTCATTCCCTGGGTCATAAAGTTCCCATTTATGGAACTTATTTTAGCACTTAAAGGATTGCCTAGTCTTAAAGCTGCTAAAATTGTATGTTCAGCAGCAGGGAAAGCCTTGCCTCGACATAGCTTGGGAGAAACAGAGCCAGTTCTGAAAGAAAAATTGTCTCACCTTGAACTTCCAGCAAAACGAAGACAGTTCTTTCAGCAATGGGAAAATTCATTGGAAAAAGCTAATTCAAGTGGCAGAGAGATGGGTGGGCTTGTTAGCAGGGACAAGTGTACTTGGGGGCACTGTAAACTCTTAGCTAGGAAGTCAGGCCCCTGCATAGATGTGAAGTGCTGAATTTCTCCCCATCACTGCTCAAAGTCTATTAACCTGTATTTGACTAAGACATTTCTTCAAGTAAAACATCCAATCCCAAAATGAAAGCTTAAAAAAAGCCGACAGTGCACACTGCTTCTGTTATGTTCCACACTTAGCAATATTGGCAGATAAAAATGTGCCTTATTTGTCCCAATTCATATATGGTGTATTTCAAGGAATATGGTGCTCATGCTCACATTTTTCATGATCTTTCAAGCACAATTTAAGTTCAATTTAGTCTAAAATAGCCAGATTCTGCGCTCAGCATTCAGGATATTGAGAGCATGATCCCACAGCACTGAGCTCAACTTGTTTTATGCCACTAAAATCAGTGTGAGCAGAAGCAGGTGTTAATCTGTACCACTCGTACTGATCAGGGAAGAGCTGATCCAGCCTTTTAAAAGAGGAATTTCATGGGCATTTTGAGTACAACAGAAAGAAAAAGGAGGTACCTAGGTTATATGGGCTCTCTGTAAATGAAATGTGAAAGAAGAGGCAGACATAGCAAGTTGGGCCAATATCACCCAATAAGACTTACGGATTACTTGGTGGAATTTCAAAAAAGCAACTCAGCAGAGTTCTCTTCTATGAACAGTTGCAAGGAGGGACCAATGTCACCAATGTCACCCTTATGGAAGTCAGGGTGCCCTGCCAACATGTTCACTCCAGCTACAGCACGAATCCTGCTTGACATGCCAGAGGGAATGTGCTCACAAAATACTGGCAAAGATGCTTCAAAGAGTTGGACAAAGGACAGATCGTGCTCTTCATAACCAAAGACCACTTTCTGTCCTCAATTTTTTTTAAAAAACAAAACTGGTATGGGTACATAAGAGAAAAAATACTCAAATTTCTATTAGTTCTTATGTATACAGGAGCAGTGGCTGAGTGCTAAGCTCTCTCCACACACACAGAGCTGGTACTCTGGCCTAACGCCTGCAAGATTTATTTGTCTGCTGCTTCATCCTAAGCTGTTGCATTGCAAGTCCCAGTGGCTCTCTCCAGCCCTGCTGTGTAGTCTGAAGCAGAAGATACCCATCTAGGGAAGCAAAACACAGCCGCCTATTTTGTGCAACAAACCAGCTATGAAAACAGTTTAAAAGTTGACCATAAGGCAATAAACATTTGCAATTGTCCATGACTAAACTATAGATTTTATATATTAGAAAAACCTGCCAAACCATTGCAGACAAAGGAAGGAAGAAGTTGAGAGTTCCTGGCTTCTGGCCCTGTTCTTGGTTCTCTACCCGAGACCCAACTGTCCTTGTGATAAATACAAGTAAACTGTTGTAGAAATAACACCAAGCTTAAAAATTCTCATTGAGGTTCCCCATGCACTTCAGGATGCCGTGGCACTGTCAGATACATGGGGGGAACATATTTTCATCATCTCTTTTGCTGGTGCCCTCTCTTACCCAAAAGCACTCCAGCATTCTCCCAAACGTCAAGTGCTGGCATTTCAAAGGCCACAGCTTGCTCAGGATCAAATACGCAGCAGTTGTTGCCCTTTCTGTTTAGGCCTTAAGCCTTGAATCAACAGTAAGAATCCAGGACATGGGAAAATACAGTGCTGACAAATACGTAATTTAATTAAATAGGCTGACATTGTTTAAGCAATAGCCCTTTCCTCTGATCCATCTCTCTCAGAACTCTTTGTCTTAATATTATGGTCTACTTGAAACACTTGAGCTCATGAATGGATTAAAGAGGGATTCATTTGTTTTATTTATTATTTTTACTGCTTTGCTTGGCTTTTTACAAACAGGGGAGGCACAGCCCTCATTTAGAATTCACTGGAACATGCACATTCTTTCCTCCTCCCCTGCCTACAGAGGGTTGAAAAAACTATAACAAAAAGATTGCAACTGCTTCAAAAGTACAAAAACTCTTGGGTAATTTGTCATCAACATTTACAGATTAACAAAAGCAGCTTTAGAAAACAATCATTTCAAAACCTAGATAGGATACACATTTACTGCAACAGTAAATTGTGGGATTCTTTAAAAAGAGCAAGCCAATTTTTTTACCCAATTACTTGTTGTTCAAAATCACAGTAAAGAGCCAATATTACCAACTTACCTTTTTGCATTCTGATTAAATTCAGTCTTTGATTTTAATGCGCGAGTCCTTGTGCTCTCCCAAATATGATCTCAGTATTGTAATATCTCACTGTGATGGTTGTGTATCCCTTGAAATGCATCACTGATGCATTATATCAGCAAGGACTCAAGCTTCCATTTATCTTCAAATATTTCACAATCCACTGCAGCATATTCTCAGCTGCAATTTTTGCTTTCAAGTTTGGCCACCATGTGTGTAGCATTAATTTCTCTGTTCACATGTAATTCATTCAGGGACTTACACCAGCTGAGAACCACATATGGAGGCCCAGATTTACAGAGCTTTTATTTTGTGCCATGGAAGCCTACAAGAAACAATTTTCTGTTTGAATATTGAGTGTTTACAGAGGTCTTGTTGTTCACTAGAGACAGCGGATTATGAAATCATATTCTGCAAGAATCCCATCCAAAAAACCTGACTGTAGCATTTATTAACTCCTCTTTGTTCCAATGCTCACAGGGTTCTTACGGGGCAATTGAACATCACTTTTCCTCTCTCAGGGTTTGTTGATTGTTATTACTATTTACCACTTAAAAAAAATAAAATGGTCCAGTCTCAGCCAGTTTCTGTTGCGTCTGCCATTACAACAACGTTGAGTAACCAAGACATGGCAGCAGAGACAGGGATGAGGGCTGGGACTTGGGTCTCAAGCAGACCAACACATCTGCTCTAAAGCTTACCACAGCTTTCCTGCTGCTTGTACTGGATCTGAAGATGTGCATGGGGATCTTTTTTGATGAGAAACAGTGAAGAAATTATTTGTATTAAGGGTATTCACATCATACAGCTCACTAGGGTCCCCAGAGTAGGCACCTGTACCAGGCAACTGATGTTTGGGGTTGAGAAGATGCTTCTATTTTATCATATTTGAGTCAGCTCCAAAAGCAGATCTCTGTAAGACCCTTCTGTGGCATTCATTTAGTCTTGTTTTGAGAAAATAATGACACATATTGAGTGACTAATGTCCCACATAATTAATCCTGTAGCTCCTTATTTATCAAGATTTCAAGGGGAATGGAGCATTCTGATGGAAGGCAAGAATTTCTGAAGTTAAACCCAATGCTGACAATAATCCTTGTTAGGGATGCTTCAAGTGGAAGCCCGCCTGTGTCAGAGACCTGGAGGAGACACCGCACGCTCATGGCTGTTTGGGAGAGGAGATGGGGTGGAGGTTAACTGATGGGGGATGCTCTGTCCCAATTGCTGTTGGAGGTAATGGAGCTGGGTGGACTTGAGGTCTGGTCCCCAGGAGACCTGACAGTGTCCCTGGCGAAGGATGGAAAGTGTGAATTGACTTTAATTAGGGATCGCCTGTGTGGCCTCCGATGTATCAGTTTAAGTCAAACATTAGCAACTGTCAATTTCTTCTTTCACCCAAGACCCGAATCCTGTAAACACAAGGACCGTAACAAATCCCTGAAGCAGGCTTTAGCACACATATATGGAAAACATACTAAACTATAAATACTGTATACCATATGGCATTGAGATTATCTAATTTCACTTCATAACTGGTGATAAAATGACCAATCAACTGACGTGCAGAATGAAATGTCAAGCCAACGATTCAGCTAGCCTTAATACGGCTCTGAGGTTTCATCATATCCTATTGCACCCTAAAAATAAGCACACACCTATTTTGCCGGTACCGAGAGCATGAACATCATAGGAATCTGTGCAACAGGTCTGCCAGCAAAGCCAAAATTTGTCCTAGTTTCTCTGCAGGTATGTTACGAGTGAGGAAGCTAGATTAGGAGGACACCCACTGTAGCAGAAAAGAAATTTTGAACTGTGCATTTATTTACTTATATGAAAAAAGTATTTGGGGAAGGTTTTACTCATCCATTTTTTACCTCAGCGCTAAAATCAATTGATTTAATCATTGCACAGACCACAGTTCTAGTGTTCTGCTTCCCTTAATTATTGAGGGCTTGTACTCCAGCAGCGAGGTGACAGCCCTCAGGAATGGATCAGCACTTTGAAGACCAAGATCGAAGTTACTGTTATATTCCTGAGCTGAAGAAAAAGGATTTCATCATTTGCTGAATTCATGGTGAAAAAGAGAGGAGCCATCAAGGAACTGCTGAATGTTGTCTCTAATACAAATCACAAAGTGGTCTGCACTGGTGCCTGAACATTCATGCTTAGAGAGAACATGGTTGGTATGGCCTGCTTGGAGACACTGGAAGTCAAACGGACCTTGGAGTAATGCAAAAGACTAAAACCATGCAGAGCTTTAAAAATGTCTCTAAAACAAGCATCAGTTTATTTCATAGTTAAACGCCAATGTCATCAGCTCTGATTTTGTGGGGCCTTAGCCCCAGAAGCAGCGAGATCGATCAGTCTACAGATCCATTTCCCAGGAGAGTGCTGAAAAACGGCTTTGTTGGCTCGTTTAAAATTAGCTTGGGTACAGCAGTTATGAATATACTGTGCAGAAAATTGTGCCCTGAATGATAAACAAATAGGTTGCTATGATTTGATGCTATTTTAATAGCTGGTGATTAACCAAATGAATGCCATTTGGTCTGGTCTGATTCGCCAAATGGTTCCTCTCTCCTACCAGTCAGTCAGCTGTAAAGTAGTGCCCCATATAGCTATGTACTTTCACCATATAAACTCTGATAAAATAATTTTTAGAGGAATAGTAGTATATTGTAAGATATATACTCACATCAATCTCAGAATTGATTTCCTTGTATCCAGCTGAAGGAAGAGCATTTTCTAGAAAGGCACACTGAGGGTTTGTCTTTGACATGAGGTTAAGGTCCTTGGGGTCTTCTTCATCAGAAACATTCAGATATTTCAAGTGCATACATGCTTAAGATCCCCCATCCACCACAAAAACATCTACGGAGAAAAAAAGCAGATTAACATGACTCTAGCTAGTCTGAACAAAGTGCTTCCTTGCTTCAGTTATCAAGAACTGGTCAGCTGATGAAAGCAAGACCCCGCCATACTCCAACAACAGCTTGATTTTCAATGCAGTGATAATCAGCTTGAGGACTGCTGACTGGTCATAGAAGAACTTGAAACTGAGAGCCTGCAATCAACAATGCACTGCTGGTGTTAAACCAGAAGCAGGAGAGGAACCAAAGCTTCTCCTGACTTCTTGTTCACTCTGAAGTGGATCTATTTGGTGTCTATTTGGTGTCGGATGAGATCCTTTCCCAGACATCCCCGTGCCAGCCGCAGAGGTTGTGGCCCTGAGATGTTCATCCCTGCTCTCTAACGGAGGATGCCCCGAGATGATGGGTGTGAGCACCTTCAGCCCCCAGCCCGGGCCAGGTGGGGGAGGTTAGCACCGATGCTGCTGCCCAGCCCAGGGACAGCAGAGCTTGTCCTGCCTTGTATTGATGTATCACAGAGCCACATTACTAAGTCCACTTTGTTATTTTATGTCTAGGTCTTGCTTTATCTACTTCAGTTGGAATTTTGCCTTTTTAATTTTTTTTAGCATGGGTTATTTTTACGAGGGAACACTCTAATTGGCACCTCGGTACCAACAGCAGTATGTCTCAGGTGGACCCGGCCAGTGCCTCGCTGTGTCCCCTCAGGGTACATTAATTAGCACGACTGCACTGGCTCGTGTCGCTGCCCAGTTCTAGCTGATGCCAGAGGTTAAACTGTCCCCTGACTGTCACCAATCTGAGCTCTGAATAGCTCTTCATATGCACAGTGCAAGTTAGCATTGCTCTTTGGTGGTGGGGGGGGGAGCTGATACTGAACAAGCCCCTTGCTCCTTTGCTGCCCGTCTCTTATGGATTTGACCTTGGAAGGTAGCAAAGAGGTGTGATGGAGCAGAAAATGAGGTGAGGGCTGGAGAAAGCAGAGTAAAACAAGACAGAAAAGAAATAGGTGCAAACAAAAAACTGTGGCAAGAGTATGCACAGCTTAAAAATGCCTGATCCAGCGAGATGCTGAGAATATGCTGAAAGCAGGACAAAACCTCTCATTTCCCAGTAATGCCATTGAGAACTGATCCTCAGGCATTCATACCCAGTAAGAAATTTGGCATTGTGCAACACAGTAAAACAAAACAAAAATAAGAGACCCAAGTCTGAGAAAAATCCTAATTTCTTATGATTGGCAGTGCTAGAAATTAATACTCTGAATGGATTTCTGAGTGGTAATTCAAAGGTTTGCCTTGCCCTAGCATTTGTTTGATTTTTCTTCAGTATTTTTTAAGTAGTCACTTTGCACCACGCTTGAACAAAAAGGATAAAGAAAAATATTAACATTTAACTTAAAAATTCTCACTTCCTTGAAAAAAACGGATAAAAAGGAAAAAAATGGTTAAAAGAGTTTCTTAATTCAGTAGTTTAATGGCTCTCACTTAGACTTCTCCAATTCCTTTACAAATTACTCGGACCCAATGTCACAGAACACTTCTGTGTGAACGTTGCTCTGTGCAGGTATTTGGAGAACTTCTTGTGTACTTAAAAAGATAAAGTGCAATTTTAAATGCTTTGCTGAATTGCACAAAACAGCAGAGTAATTTTTGTCCCTATTCTGTGAGAGATGAAATGGGGACATGGGAGGTTTTAATGTCAGTGTTATCAGAAGACTCCACAAATTGTGGTTTCTTCCACTTTTGGGACTGACTGTCAGAGGCACTGGGCAACACCACCTTCTCCTGCTCTTGTCACTAGACAATGCTGCCTTCTTCCCCAGACAAGCACAATTCCTGCGTTATTTGCATTTCATTTCTCCGTTACACGAGATAGCCGCGTTGTGTTGCTGCACAAAGAGGGGCTTTGTTTCCCAACCAAAGGCAGGCAAATAACTAGCTATTGAAATTTAAAAGGAACGGAATAATGTGACAAAACGCCACGTTGCTGGAATGCTTCTGCTCAAGAGCGTGCCTGCACAGATGGAGCAGAGCCTTGTCACCAGTGACCTTGTTCGCTCTTCCGCACCAGTTGCATTTTCCAAGTTCCTTACTCCTGCTGCAGCTCCGGACCTCCCGTTCTCAGTGGTATTGCAACTTGCCAGCACGCATCTCTGAACGGGAACTCTTGAGCAAATCCTTTAAAAAAAAAAATCAAAAGAAAATTATATCTTGTGATATAAAGCAAGCGATCGCTGTGTTGGTGTAGCAAGATCATATCACCTGCCCTTCACTGCCTGGCAATTTCAGGTTGCTTCACCATCACAGGCAGATGCTCCAGTGCCACCAAACTAAAATACCTAATCAGCTGCTCCTATCCAGCAGTTCAAAAGGAGCCATTTGGAGATTTTCCTTTCATGCAATCTTTGTACGAAATTGGGATTAGACACCTATTTCATCATTTTTGAATCATTACTGGTTCTACAGTAAATGTGGATCCCAGTGACAAAACAGATCATAAAACACCCAGAATGCTGAGAGCTTCCTGGCATCTCCGAGAACTTCAGGCACTGCAGGCAGCAGTGAATACAAGCATGAATACCAGGACTCAAGCAGCCTTACAGCAGGGGAGCATCTGCCTGGGGAGCCCAGCACCCACCATAGAGACCTTGGGCAGTGTGGCACAGATAGCACGCCGCGCTGTTCCCTGGTTGGGACGTTCCCTGGTTCTGCTCTGACAGCTCAAGTGCTTTCTCAAGAGTCATATTAAAATGCATCAAGCCAGGAGAATTATTCCCAAACACCGAGCCCAGCCTTAACCAGGTAAACTCCCATCCAGCCTGCAGCATAAGTGAAGAGGGTGGGATCTGCAAATTTTAATTAACTTGCTAAAGTAGGTCAGGACTGTGTATCGCAGCACAGGGGTACTCTGGCTTTAATGATTTCAAATATTTTGAGAAGCAAACTGAAAACACTTAGTCAAATTAAGTGTTTTCTCTGAGCTGTCAGCATTGCCAGCATTGCCAAGATGAACAGGATAAATTGGATTAGATGCAGTCTATATGCTTCAAATCCTAATGGAAAAGGATCCAAAATGTAACGCAATGCACAGAGGCAAAGCAAATATTATATATTGTCTGGAAAGCCGCAGATCTCAGCTTAGTGATTAGCCAGGTAGTTTGAAATGGCATGAGTCATCTCCAAGAGAAGCTGCTGCTGGCTCCACGCAGCCCAGCATGTGACCCTCTCTGCCTGCTCACGAAGGATTTTACAGCTGGGAAACAGCGTGGTAAAGGAATGTTAATCTGGGTTAAATATGAAAGTGAAATTGTGTTAGACAACATACCCACATGAGTCTTGGGCCACTGGTTATCAATGGGCAGGGAAGCACGATTCAGATCATAAACTGGGAGAGCAGCACAAGGTTGTAGAAGTGGATGAAGAGCTTCACCAAGAGAGAAACTATTCGCTGCTCTTGTCCCTCCATCAGAGATGGACTGAAGGTGTCCAGGCAAGGACGGTGCTCTAGGAAGGATCAGAGATTGCTGGTCCAGAAGCCATACTCACAGGGAACGTGTAAACCACTCCAAGAGTATCGCTTCCCTTGGAAAACAGCTCAAGTATTTATAAACATTTAACACTTAAGCACAGACTTAGCTTTTCTGATTTCAATGCCAGTTAATGTGGCTTTCAAAAAAGAGTCTGGTTTTGAACACAGCCTCTGCAGCTCCAGGCTTGTTTAGTGACCAGTGTTTAGTGCCATCAGCTAACGCAGATCCCTGATACTGGAGTGCAAAGATTTGGATAACAGGCAAAGCAGTGAAAGGAATGAGCACTTCAGCAGTGTCTCAATGCTTTCTGTGAGCAAGAGTGCTGCAGTGCTTAATAAGATAGCGAAGATCTGTGTTATTGCCAACAGATGGAAACAGTCTGAAACCTGCAGGTTGCGGGGGTTCGCTGGGTGGGAGGCAGGGTTAATCACAGCTGAAGTTTGGAGGGAGCACATGGAGATGTGGCTGTCACCTTCTGCCCCATGCACTCATAAACAGTCGGCACATAAAGCCCCTTTCACAGATGTTTTATGCTCCAATTGTGAAGTTTCTTGCCTCCATCTGAGAGCTGTTCAGAATCTTTCTCCTCTGCTGGATAGAAACCACCCTTTTCCATGGCAGTTTGCATGCTTGGTTTTGTGCTGATACTGTCTATTAGTGTAAATAGTCTATTTTTTTTTTGTGGATTTTTATTTATTTATTTATTTTAAGCTTTCTCTGTTTGCATCAAGGTACTTAGAGGTACCTCCAGCTCCCTCTCAGGCTTTGTTTTGCTGAGTTCAACAAGCCAAACTCTGTTATGGTAAGCCAAACTCTCCATTCTTTGGATTATGCCATTAGTTTTTCCCTATGCTAATTCTGGTTTGACTTTGTCTTTCTGGAGCTTGTATGCCCAGATGATGCCTGCCCAGTGCTCTGCAACAGCATTAATATTTAATTCATACTAGACACCCACCACTGACTGGAGACATGAGCACCGAGCACCTCAAAGTGAAGGCTAAGGGGTCTCCAGGTTGGTTTGCTCTCCCCACCCCTTTGCCCTCATCCTCCAGTTCCTGAAATAAAGCATGCAAAACTGGCCAATGTCTTCGAAAAATTACGTGCAGTGTTGCAAAGGAAGCCAATGGAAAAATTAGGAATAAACCCCAACTAAGTCATTTACTTAAGCCACATGAATACAAATATCAAACAAGAGTATCTAAAACATCAACAAATTATGATAAGTAGCTAAAACACAGAAGTTGTCATCACCATGTCTGGACAGAATTTTGACAAGTCCTCAGATAAATCTTCTCCATCTCCTTTTTCCACAGACAGTTGATATTTTGAACAGAAATTCTCAAGTCAAAAGATGTACATCAATTTTTAGTTCTAGCAAAAAAAAAAAAAAACTAGACACACAAAGCAGATGCTTTTCACTAAAGTTTTTTTACATTAAAAAAATCTTTTATCATAAAGTTGGTTTAAAAAATTGTCCAACTGGTTCCAAACAGTAGTGGTGAACACAGCTCCCAGTGGAGACAGACTACAGGTGCATGTTAGCATCTGTTCATCTGACAGTGTACAAATCCTTTAAAACTAACAAAAGGCTTCTACTTAGCTAGGCAGTGCCACCAAGCATTACAGAGGGATCAGCTTCAAAGTTCAGCTTAAAAAAAGTATGTACTGTAATAAAATAAGAAATATCAGTTATGTAAGTAAAGAAGTATGCATGTAGCATTTACTCCTATAAATTGAGCAGGTCTCAGTGCTGTTGTGAATTGATTTTTTGTCATGCCCAAACTCAACTGCATCTTTAAGAAAATTAAAAAAAAAACAGCTCAAAGAGAACCAAAGGAATCTCATGGAATATGTTTCGGAGGATCCGAGAGGCACAGAAGACTCAGCTTCCACAAATGCTTGATGCAGCTGATCTCAAGGCAGACATATATTATTTAGCAGCAACGAGGAGGCATCCACTTACAAAGACAATACCCGCCAGGAGCAGCGTTCAGGCGGGTAGTACAAAACTGGCAGCGAGGACAAAGTCTGCTCTGCCCATGGGATGAGAAACTGCTGCTGGGAGAGAGAGCAGAGCAGCAAGGAAAGCTCTTCCCCAACTCAGGAGCTGCTGCCATCACAGATGGAAAGAAAAATAACTACAAGAAGGCAGCAAAAAAGAGAAGCAGGTTTTGACCTCAAAAGAAAGATTAACGTGTAGAAGTAGAGCTCTTCTCCAGGCCAGTGGCTTGAACAGTGGGCTGCCATCTATGATATCTGTACAGTGGTAGACTAATTGCTGTCGCAGAGAACTGAATGATAACTGGTCTGGATAACACATACCCAAAATGCCAACAAATAAATTGCTGATTTTTTCTCCCCTGTACAACTCATGCATTTCACAAGATGACTGTCTTTTAACGTTCCTGCACTACTCCAAACACACTTGAGAAGAGGAACAAGGAGAAACTGTGGTATTCCATTGTGTATTTAAGCACAGTTTCAAAGTAAAGACAGGAAAGTTACATGGCAAAGAAATTGCCCAGAAAAGCATAACATTTAAATGATGGCTCTTCTAAAGACAACAAGGATAATAGGGCAGCCTGAGTTCAAGGAATTTATTCCAGGTAATTCAGTGCAGCAGCCTGAGAGGTCTAGGGCACAGTCCGGGAAATGTAAGTGGTCAGAAATCACTCCCAGAGCAGACTATTTAGCATTTGTTTGGGATGCCTATGAAATAAGTTACAGCACTGTGTCATTGCACAGTTGTGCATGCAAGCCCAGCAAAACCAAGGTGAGTAAATGCAACAGTCTGACCCCCAGCTAGGACATTTCTGCCATACAAACTACTGGCTTACAAGTCCCAATACAACAAATACTCTTTTTATTTTCAAATTATTCTGTCAGACTATTAAATGCTGTTGTTGTGATAGTGAACAAAACAGTAGCAGTGTTTAAAAAGAGTAGGTTGAATTTTGATTTTCCTTTCTAAATGTGTGCCAAAAATCACATTTGATATTAACACACACACTAAACTTATTTTAATAAATTATGAAAGGCATATTAAAGGAGTACCTTTAAGCCACACTTTTATATAAAGTCTAAACATTGAATGAGATGATGTGATCAGTGCCCCAAACTACTGGTCTCTGAAGGGATAAAAATCAACTTTTGACTATAGCTGCTTCTGCAGCTGCAGGGTGAACATTTTCTTCACGTCAATTTATATTTCCTTTCCTTCAGTTCAATAGCTGATTCATTCGAGTGCAGACACAGACAAGGAGCTGAGGCACAGGAATGTTTGTTTTCTCTCTTCCGAACGATGAGAGCAGACCAACATTAGAGTGTGATCCACTACTTCTGAATCCTCGAGGGACAAATGGTGACAAAACCATCAGACTGATTAACTCAGGGCATTTTCCCGGTGTCAATAATTTATCAAGTTTTAAAATACTAGACACACTTTACCTTCATTTTTTTGATACATCTAGCAAGTTTCACACAGCTTGAGTTAGCAAATAAAATGCCTTCATAAAGACAGCGGCTCGCGATTTTGCTTGAGTTGCAATTTTCATCTGAAAACAGTTTGTCACAAGTGGAAAAAAAAATCTTTGCAGTAATTAGAACCATCAAACCCCATACCCTAAGACGACGCAGGGCAAACAGGGACAGGCAGAAGTCCCAAAGTTAATGGGGTGACATCAGAGCTCTGCAGTTCTTGTAAATCCCGGTGATGTAAGCTGCACCCAGTCACTCAGTCCCCTTTGGTCTGAGCAGCAGCCCTCCAGGCTCAGTCCCCTGGAGTTTAAAGCCTTTTAGAGTAAAGTATGAGATGATTTATTAAGGCGGATCTATTGCCTCTTAGTACCTTCTGTACAGAAATAGACAGTTTTTTGATGTGTATTAAGTTACGTTATTTACATGTATATGCAATGCATTATCTGCCTGCTTCTCACAAACAAGTACCAAATGTCCTTGTCCCGCTGGTGCACAGCGAGGCTGAACCTCTCCACAGGAACCAAACTCCGTGCTACTAATGCAGAACAAGTTTTGAAACACATGATTTAAATCAAGGCTAAGAAGCCTGACAATTTAAACCACTTTTGATACAATTAATTTTCATAAAAAAAGGACAAAAAGA
Organism: Anser brachyrhynchus; assembly: GCF_964034855.1. Taxonomy (NCBI): domain Eukaryota; kingdom Metazoa; phylum Chordata; class Aves; order Anseriformes; family Anatidae; genus Anser; species Anser brachyrhynchus. Next base: position 3,808,717 of record NC_137702.1, on the reverse strand, counting down.
AAAAAAGAGGGAGAGAGAGAAGGAAAGTACAAACAGTGCCATGAAGATCAAAAGTCTGTCCTACCGGTATGTACACAGATCTTCAGATCGCATCCAGTCGGGACAATCGATCCACCACGACTCTTGTCCTTTGTATCACCCCCATGCTGGAGCTGTGCTGTCACGTACATCAGTCAGCTCCATGCCACCACCTTCGGCACATGGTGCAGGGGGAGCTCGGAGGTGGTCCTGGCTCGGACACCCAGCCCTGCCTGTGATCCCTGCCACGGCTCTGGGGCTCGCACTCACCCCCATAGTCTGGATGGAATAAGAAGGGAGGACAGGGAGGGATGATTTCCAAGTGCGAATGAAAATAAAAGAAAATTATTATTTGTTTTCACATGCTAGCAGCAAGCAGTGTGGGAACCTGTGTTACAGACAAGTCATCTTGTCTGGTACCCGTAAAGAGACACCACATTTTGAGTCACTTACGCTCTCAGACCTTCATTTGATTATCACGGTCGATTGATCAGTACCTCTTTGCATCTCTCAGGGGTACACATACCTGTCAGAAAGTAGAGAGCGCACTAATCCTGCACTGTAGCGTGGTCACCTGTGGTTTCCAGTCATGACAATTTTTATTTCCAGACATGTTGAATTTTGTTACCTGATCTTTTTTCTCATCAGCCAAGACAAAAAAGTAGGATTTTATTGTACCATCAAGTGAGAGTCAACTTTCCAGAGAGAATTCCAGATTTTTATTACATTCTCAGGATCCAAAAACCACTAGAAAACTAAATATTTCAGCTAAAGACCAAAGCATTCAGCCAGAGTATTTCATGGGACTTACAAAGGAAGGCAGTGGAGATGTGTTGGAGTGCGAGGGAGCCCTGGCACAGGCTGTCCAGAGGGGCTGTGATCTCCCTTTTTGGGGGCTCCCAAAGCCGCCTGGACGTGGGGTGGGCCCTGCTCGGGGTGGCCCTGCTGGGGCAGGGGGGGACCCAGGGGACCCTTCTGACCTCAGCCACTCCGTGATGCCGCTTCACCAGGTGCCAAAACCCACAGCAAAGAATGTGAACACAAACCATCTGAGGTACAGCACCCACAGAAGCGTAGTCAAAAGAAAATATATCAGCTTTCACCAAAAAGAGCATGTTTTATGTTCCTGCCATAAAATGGATGGAGATTTATGCTGTGCAAGCTGGAGATCTGCCCTACAGCACTCCCTGCATCCCCAGGTGACAAACCAGAGCACGGGCTGCTTTCTGATCCTATGCATGAAATCTTAATTATAAATAATGTTAATTAAGGAATCAGAGTCATGGTATGCAACCAGGTGTCATCACTGATTCCCCTAGTCCTGCATGGCCCACTCAGAGCCAAAACTCCCCTGAGTAATCCAGGCTTCAAATGCAACCCCTAGGAAGAGGCATTTTAAAAACCAGTCAAAATTATGGGTTTACAGAAAGAGTATCCAACATTTCGCCGTATGCAGATAACTTCAAAAGGCCTGTACTTGGAGAAAATAGCAAGGAATAGGAAGAAAACAGTCTTTCCCAGTTTTGTTGACATGTTAAGAACCAGTTCTGCGAAGATTTAAAGCCCTGGTTTACCTCCATAAACTGGGCTTTTCAAATTGCCTGCATTCTGCCCCAAATCTGCAGCCAGCAGTTCCTGTTGGCGGGTCTCCCACAGCCCCTGAGTTCGGAGGGGTCTCAGTTTTACTACTGACTATTCACCACCTGAAACTGTAGGCCATATGAAAGGGGCCTCATCTGACAGCCTTATTAACACAAATGATTTTTATTCTGCATGCCTGCGTAAGCCATGGGCACACGCCTGCGAGATCAAGGCCTTGGTCATTAATAACTTGGGCAATCGTTTCACCTAGAAGCCACACTCTGTCTACACAGAAACCTTTCCGGGAATCTGGTAAAAAGATTGATGAAAATTAAACATCTACTTAGTGAAGCTGAAGTAACCAATATATGATTAATACTTTCCAATTATATTTCAGTACAGTACATTGCTGAGTTTGTTATTACCTGCACTCTTAACACTCCATCTGCAGTGTTAAATCCATCTGTTGCTGAAAATATGACTATATCTTCAAGGGTTTCTGAATCATCATGCTGGTACCTTTTAACATAATTATAATGAAGAGTGATATTCATTATCCAGCGGAAATTAGAAACCTATAAATATGAGGGAGGGGGAGCAAGGGAAGAACGGAGGTCCAGCACTGCCCACTCTCACAATAGATCATGTTGGCTGCTGCCACTTAAAATATTGCTCCTGACTCTGGTCTTGGCACAATCAGCTCCACTGGTTTCACTGGTGTTTCCTGATGGCTACCACGGGGACCTGGTCCCACAACTTTATTCAGAGGTGGGCAAGAGAATAGGTGTCAACATGAGGGCATGGAGACACCAGTAACCTAAAGAGTGTACACCCCAGCCAGAGCTTCTGATGGGGCAGGACATCAAACCTTGAGAAGTCCTCACCATACGAGGAGGAATGGCTGTGCTTACCCAGGTCTGCCTGCCAGGGGGGCTCTTACCAGGTGAGATGGCAAGAGGAAAGCTCCAGGCATTGCAGCCTTCGAAGAGTATTAAAAGTAGAGGGTGCTGTTTCTAAATGCTCGGTCAAACTAACAGAATAAATGTGTTGTATATCTGTGCATATCTTAGATGTTTAAAATCCTCTCTAATAGAGCAACAGCTGGTTTAAATGTGTCTGCAGGTAACAGAAGGGAAAGCTTATGCCACAGTCTTCCCTGATCTCTGCTCCTCTTGACCTCCTTCCCTCCCCCCATTAGTATTCCACCTAGCAAAATTAGAAGGCTTCTTTTTATAGTAGTTTTAAAAAATGTGAACTATCAAACACCATTAGGCAGTTACAGATAAGTTATAGGCTTCATTTTCCCACAAATCCCACAGCAGAACATCTATTCTTTAAACTCCAAGGAGTAATCTGCAACAGGGATTTTTTAAAGGAAGAACCCAAATTCAGGAACTGATTTTCAAAGCCTGCAAGTCCTAAAGACTAAATAAAGCTCCTTCCTCCATGGCAAGTCCATGCAGTTCAATGAACCTAAGCAGAGGAGGTTTCTTAATTAGAAAAAGCTTTCAGATCCTCATGGGGTCATTAAGCAGGGTTTTGCTTCGCTGCAGCCAGAGGGACCCTACCGGGACCCCACCAGCGCAGCAGCAAATCTGCGGTGCCCTGGTGTACCTGGGCTCTTGAAATAGGAGAATTCTCCCTCCTCCCAAATTCTGTCCTACATGTTCAGAACCTTGAAATGCATGCCAGCAGATCCAAAGGCTCTGCAAGTCCCTGTTTTGGAGTTTAAAAGGACAGTCTGGAGTTTAACTGGCACAAGTAACTATTTCCAATCCTCTGGTGAAAAGCTTGTACTTAAGAGGATGGGAGTCCTAAAAAATCAGGACTAAATCAGGGCTAAAATCAGATGAAAGGTCATTCCAATGGCCACATGAGCCACAACAGTTTTGACCTGCCACCATGAATCAAGCAGCAAGTAGAAAATCAGTTTAACAATATATTTCTTCCTGCTGTACTGCTCACAAAATGGGGTCCACTCCATAAGCAAAACTGGGTAATGTGCTGTTTAGTTCATGTCTCTTGGCCTCCAACTCATCTCTAAAAGAAATCCACAGGGCTAATAGCCAGAGGTGCACAGCCAAAGTGTGTCTTTGAGCTTTGAGAAAGATCAGAACAAGACCAAGTACAAAAACATGTAGATGAATTGCAATACTTATACAGAAGTGAAAATAGGTTCAGAGTTTTAAAATACATCCCCCCTCCCCCCAAAAAAAAGCATAGTAATTTAACTACTGATCTTACTAATGAAGCATCAGCATTGTTTTCTTCTTACTAAGATTTTATTGTTATTTTTTGGAATTTGTGATCATTTCAATGGTGATCATTTCAATTGGTGATCATTTTTGACTTGGAACCTGATAGACATCTCAAAAGTTAGTAGAGCTACTTGAAAAATTAAATAGGTTTAGGTTTTTTGTTTGTTTGTTTGTTTGCTTTTCTCTCCATTAACAGTTTTCTATTGGAAGCAATGAAGTTTCCTGAAGTTTTCCAAAGCCTCAACTGCCTATCATCATTTGCCAAATAATCCTCTCACATGGTTGCATGTTGTTCACTGCCATTTCTTTTCTCCTCTCCTACCATCCTGGACAAATTGATCTAAGCGCAGAGTTTAACCATTTAGTTAAAGAACATAGCCATAAGAATTATAGGTTTTATGTAGCACAGTTAAACTCATTTGCCACAATTATTCATTTAATACTGGCATGAATTTTGCTGATCACCTTAACATACCCGAGATTTTAGTATTTACTAAAACACTTAGCAAAGAATACACGCACACATAACAAACCCCGAGTGGAACAAATTCAATGAGTAATTCTCATTTGTGTAGAAAATGCCCACTTTGAAGGAAACCCTGCATAAGCTTTCTGCTCTGGCTTTGGCAGGAAATTACCTACCAAACAGCACAACGCAAGAACATTTCAAACATATGGGAAGAAGTCAGGGAGCAAATGTGTGGAACAAGCTGCATAGCTTCTAACAGAGCAAAGGGAATGGCAAACCTGAACTTTTCAAGCAACATGGCGAAAAGATCTCACTAATGTAGAAAACACTTCATGCAGTGAATTTTCCTATCATAGCCAAGTCCTTCAAATAACCCTATTTACTACCTGTCTCCACTGCTGAAAGTCATTAAGAAGACATCACTTGTCAAGTAGGATTGCTGATAAATACCTTGAGAACTTGGTCATCCTCAGCTACTGCTGGGATGTTGAATTTGGCCCTTTTTGCAACAGTTGGATTTGTTTGCACAGAAGGCATCATGCATATATGTACCAAGGTTATATTCTCCTAAGCAGTGGGGCTGCACTACATTAAAGCAGTCTGAAATGGGATTGAAAAGGTGATGCCAGACTTCAGTCCAGGCCTATATTTCTCCTTTTGAGCTCATTTGGTTCATTTTAATGTCAAAAATTAGATTTCAATAAACAGCCATTTGTTCTTATGCTTTTCCTAACATATGCTCATGAAGGTAGAGATTAAAAAAAAAAAAAAAAGAAGTGATAGTAATTGCCAGTGATGTCAGATGTTCTTGTTTACCTGGAAGATGTCAGTTCAGGAGCAGCAGAACTTCTTTTGTTTGGTTGGTTTTAGGCTGTAAAAATTAGCGTCCCCCACACTATAAAATCTGCAAGAGGGAAAAATAGATGTTAGATCTTTTCCCTATCACCTTATAAAGTGTAATTCAGCTCGACAGTTTCATACATATCCAGGAGAAGTGTGAGAGAAACAACGTAGTAACAGCAGACGTGAGTTAATTGTCTGGAGACTCGGTGTCTGGAAAGCGGAGGTGATGCCTTGTGATGGTGCAAGCTTCTTTGACAACAAGTGGTGTAGTTCCAGGGACTTCCTCTGGCAATTGGATTTCTGATCATGTAATGCAAGGCATCAGTCTCAAAGATGGCTAAAAAATGTGGAGATCCAGCATACAGTATCTGACCACCGACTGATGCTGCTCTGCTGCTACCATTTCAGCTGTCAGCTCATCAGTTCAAAAGAATTCTCTTTTGATGTTGGTTTCATCCAGTGTCTTGACATTTCTATTCATTTTCTTTATTTGTTTCAGCATTCCCAAGAAACAAACAAATTGAGTCAGCATACCTAAAGAAAAGAAAAAGCTTTTTTTTTTTTTTTCTTTTACCTGATTTAATACTGGTGAAAATCCACAGCAAGTCTGTTGATTTTAATCAAATTATTAACGTAAAGCAGGACCTACACATATGAAGCATCATGTTATTTTTGTTACTGATGAGTGGCTTCAGCCATCCCTGCACACTTTCCTGCTCTGCAATATTCTTCTGCATGGCCTTCAAATCTTTTGAATGCTGTGTCACTTGAACCAAAATCAGAAGACACCACACAAGTGTTTCAGTAAGAACCATCTCCCCTCCTGCAAGCTTGGCGATGACACGGCTCACCAAGAGTGGTGAGCTGTCATCTTTAGGCAGGATGGTAATGGGAAACCTGTGCCTAATGTTTTACCTTCCATCAAGTATTCTTAAAACAGCCTAATCCTCGGTTGTGTCACAGTCATCGTGCTGGCCATAAGCAACTGCATCCTTGATGTATTTTTACTGTGCACTCAAAGCTTTTTCCTCCTGTTATATAAACGCAGGAAGAAAGTTACCATGTGCTCTTTCTATCAACATAAATTACCAATAACATTTTCACATTTAAGCAGATAAGACACATGTCTTCTGTTCACTGTGTAAAGGCTGGATCCACTTAAAACCAACAGGAGCCTTTTCATTCACTTCAGTGAACTTCAGATCAGGTTCCAAAGAAGTGACATGGCTATTTTTTCACCCTCCGCTATACATTGGACTGTTCTCAGTAACTAGCCTCAAGTCTGCATACTCTCACTGCAGAAATTCCAGAGCATATGAAAGTCTTTTGTTTTTCCAAAGCACTCCTGTTATTTTTTCTAGAATACACACAAAAGAATCAAAGCTTGCTCAGGAAAATTATGAGGATAAGTTCTGCAAGAGGAATTGTGCTTATATTTTGTAGGCACTGGATTGCATCCCACACCTTAACACACATCTGATATTACATTCCTCACGCTGTGGTCTGTCCATATTGGGGACCTTCCACTACCAAGAGCTGGACAGCATCCCCGTTATCATTAGCAGCAGTCTGTACAGCACCCTACGTGGTAGGACAATACTGTCCTACGCAGCCCAACCCTATCACACATAGTACTATTGAAGACTGAGCATAAGGATTGGCATCACTCTTCACAAAGAGGTACACAGAAAAATACAAGACGTGAAACCCTCCCTTAAATCCAATTTAAGCAGCTGATTTGGGGAAGGGGAGTTTTATAACGTTAATTTGAGCCTGAAGGAACTCTCCTGTTACTACACCAATAAATGCTGAGTCTGATACCACAACACTTTCCTGCACCAGGGGAATTCTCACAGCACTTGTGTCTGCGGCAGGCGAGGATGAGCGACAGCTTTCCCCATTTAGCCAGCCTGCTTGCTGCATGCCAGGTCTGCAGCAGCTTTGGGGCCTTCCAGACCAACATGTTAACGGATGATTTGACTTCAGAGCAGAAATGTAATTTAAAACCACAAAGAAACAGAAAAATGTGTGCAACAGGCCCCCAAACTGGTAGATTTGAAAGAATATATTTTTTCTCATTTCTGCCTTTGAAATCATCTTTATTGCGACTGGGAAAAGGTGAAAGATTAGGTTAATAACAATGGAGAGTAAGCTTAAAAAAGTCCTGAAAAATGTTTCTTGTTTTTAAGGTCCTACACATCTGGGAGGCTCTGGAATCATATCTGAACTTTCCACATCCTAAAAGGTATTTAAATTCCTTTTTGCTTGGAGAAACTAAATGCATAAATATATAGAAGGATGTGATTTTAAGTGCCTATGAGAACTATAACAACAGTAATGCAGCTGGACAGAGCAGTGACACTGCAAGTAGCGACAAGCCATATACGTTGTCATTTTCCTCCTGAAATTCCAGGCATTTCTATACTCATAAACCTTTAAGCAATAAAGTGGTTATCTAATTTAATTCTCGGAAGGCTTCAGAGTTTATCCTTCAGCAGTTTGAAAATTTGACTATTACTGAGCAAGCAAACGCACATCTCACTTGCAGTGAGGTAGCTGCACGAGCGGAATTGGCACCCATAGAGAAGAACCACGACCAAGGCATATTTTTAAAAACACTCATCAGACTTCACACAGAGCCGTAACTCCACTATCCCAGATGTACCTGCACAGACATATTACCATGCACTTGAAAGCACTGTACGCTCACACATCGAAGCAGGATCATATATAACCCTTCACACCCATGTTCCACCAAACCTTGGGAGCATCGGTCTTCGCACTTCCTTTGAAAAATGGGCTGCAACAGGAGAACTGCTCACAAACACATTATCAGTTGCTTGAAACTCAGCCTAGCAAAACAAGCAAAACAAACACTCCCCAAAAGATTAATGCAGCGTTTGCTGACTGGCGAGCTTGCTTTGGATGTAGTACAGCAGCCCTGACTGCAGACAGCCAGGCTCCAGTACTTCAGAGTCCTGTCTCCCAGCATGAGACACATTGGGTGGCAGGTAGCAATTCTCATGTCATACAAACCCTGCCGAGTGAAGGATGTAATGGTCTGCGTATGCTTCTCCCAATGGGTGAAGTATTCCTGTAGTGGGGGGTTGGTAACATGCAGCCCTAGCTTGTCCTGTGATGCTTTCTGCATCTTCTGCATCTTGAACCGTGGCTGCAAGATCACAAGGATGAACTGATCAGCTTGCAAGATGAACATAGCCATAAATTGGTGGTGTGTTTGGAATAGCTCCCTTTATCAGGACGTAAATCCAATCACTTTTTGTTTACAAATAAGAAAACACAGTGAATCTTTTGCATACATATCAGCAGAAGCATGTGAATTCCCACAGGCAAGTGTGTGCACATGTGTGGGTGTGTATAGATAGACATCAAGCAACTCTTAGATGCATCAACAAGTTACTGGGATAATACTATAGAATTAGCATTTAAACACAACAATTATCTTCTAAGCTTTGCCTCAGACAGTCAATAATCTTGTCCCAGTTGTTGTTGCTGGCAACATTCCTATTCACAAGGGCAGGATTATCCATTAACCTCTCGAACAACTGCACAAAGAAGGGCGATACACAGGTTAGCACAGATGAATGGAGCAATCCAATAACTAATTTGCCAGATTTGGGCCCCTGTTTTTTATTAGTAATGCCAGTTACACATAGGAAGACACGGCATGAATGATAAGCCCTTGAAAACTTCAAAAGCCGTACTCGTGCTCGTACATCCAGGCAACCTGAATTCTGAATGGGAAAGGTGCGCACATCCTCCACAGGGATCACAGCCCACAGGGTTTTCAAAATTGACAGCAGTGATCTTGTCTGTGTGCAGGAGTGGCTGTAGCTGCTTCTGATGAAGATACAATTAGCAGGCAAGGAAATGTTAGCTAAGCCCCCTACTTTTTATAAATGACATACATTTATAAGTTCAGGCAGGCAATCTCAGGTACTCTCTATATCTATCAATGAACAGCGTTAGACCACTAATTCCTATTGATATCACCTAGTCACAGAAGGCATTTCAGACTGCTGATCACAGAGAGGTGTGACAAGCCCAGACACCAGAAAACCACAACATCCAGCTCCTGCCCAGCAGCACAGCATTGGCCAGTACACCGGTACAGCTTAGGTGCTGCTGGCAAGGCCTTACCACTTGTCTAGAGAATCATGACTTAGATCTCAAACAGCCATTATCTGCTGCCACTCTTGATTGAAATGGGCTGTTTCTTACTGGTAATTTCTAACAGAATGGGGTTTTCACCCATCTTGGGTGATGGGGTTGGTACTGGTATCATATAGACCAATAGCCAGGAAATCTTCACAGTTAAGTCTTCATGCCACATATTTCTTTTGCCTCTGGATGGCAGGCTCTGTTACTAGGTAATGTAGTTTGGTTTGGTTAACTAAAGGAAACAATTTACAAAGAGCTTTGTTTCACATTTAAAGAAGTTACGTCTCATTTCCTGCGAAAGCATTTCTAATGGACCACCCTGATATGAACGCTTTGTTTACGACAATTAGCAGTTCTAGATAACCATCCCTACTAAAAGGAGGAGGTGGTAATACATGTGTAAATATGAACTGAAGTATGAAGATACCTGTATACATCAGTGCCCTACAGAGAGTCACTGGAAGTGTGTGTACCTTCAAGCACGTGCACAGGGCTTCTGGCAAACCTGACCAGTGTTAGCACTAGGTGAGCAATCCTGTAGAGAAAGAACTTGAAAGAAGTTAAGATATTTGAAGTTGAAATATTTCATCCTGAAATAAAAGTATTTCTCCTAGGAAATATTGCCTCTCAAGACTATATTTCCCACCTGTCACTGCTTCTCTGCCCTTTGCAAGGAAGATATGCACCACGGGAGTCCTTACTGAAGACGGTTTTGATTTGAAAAATTTCAGCCCGTATAGCATGGGGGAAATCCATAGTGATATACATGGGGTTAAGCAAATCCCAACTGTACAGTATTTTTGAGTGTTCATTTTGACTGAGTTCAGATTTAAGCATTGCCAATCCCATGAAACAGTGCTGCACGTTATTGCAGAGAGAATTACCATTCCTGTAAGAAACCTAGAAAGGGTGAAGAAGTTCTGATCTTTATTTTCACTTAGTCTTCATTGTACATGTTTCTCTAACATCATCTGGATATAAACACCCTTAGAAAATACTGTCTTTAAACAATTCTTACGTGAATGTAACTACTTGGATGGCTAGAAAAATCTATTCTGTCTAAGAAGTCTGTACTTGTTTCATGACCCCAAAACCTGCTTCACATCCATTTTGCTCTAAGGCTTTACCACTGTTCTCAAAAGAAATCTCCAAGATGCTGAACAAACCTAGATGCAAACGCAAAAAAATAATAAGTCTTTGTTAATAATCTATGCAATGTATTTACAACAAAAGGTTTGAAATTCAAAAATAAGCTTATATGAACATATACTGCTTGATTTAAAATTAGTCACCTTTCCTTCTGCTTGCATTTTGCAGATACTCAGGTAAACACCCCTTCTCCTCTGCCACTAAAGAGGCCTAAAGCAGTAAACAAATGTCTCCAAAGACATGATCCATGCAGGCAGACTGTACCCAGCCCAACGCTGCTGTTTGTGGAGGCTGAGCTGCTTCTGTCCAATCTGTTAGATGTGCAAAGCAATTTGGGGACTTCCAGAGGCATTTGTCCAAAGTGAGCGATACTTGACTCCAGCTTCCTCATCTGTATGTGAGGAACAAGTATTTCTACGATAGTCTCCAGTCCAGTAAACCTGAAAGCAGAGGATTTATTGCATTCAAGATCAAGAAGCCTTGCCTTTGATCATTTATACAGTGGTTTATGAATGAATGCATTCAGAGCCCAGCTTCAGCACACTCTGAAATATTCATAGAGGCAGCCAAGAACAATACATTGAAAGTTCGTTAGAGACCAGGTCCTCTGCTGGGGGTTCATCAAAAGACAACTCTGTTGACTTCAGTGGGCAAACAACAGTTTACACAAGCTAAAAATTCGACCTTTTTGCACATTGAGCTCTTCTCTGTAAACAGCACTTTAATAGACATCTGTAAGCCAGATAACAAACACTTCAGATAAATCACTGGGAGGTTTAGAGAGCTCTACACACTCACACAGATTTCCAGTTGTAAAGCAGAGGCCAGAAGTCAGCACTGATTACATCTCAGTAGCTACTAGCCATTGGAGATATCAAAGTCACACAAATTTGGGCAATTTCTTTAAGCACTGTGTTGTTTTTCTGAAGAGTTCTCTTAAGACCTCTGCATATTTTATTCTATGGTTCTGGGATGGATGCTTATGCCCCCTGCTTGAGTAGGGCTGGATATACCCACTGAGACTGGAAATGTCAAACATAAACTGACAAAATATTTCTTTCTCCAGCAAATCAGCTGAAGAGTTACACAATGCCTCTTCCCCACAGCAAGCTTTCCTCGTTCAGCCATGGCTTATCCCAGAACTAGGGCAGCACCTGCAAATTACTGGCACTTTAAACGGAATCCTTCATAAAGCCCAAGCATTTGTGGTTTTAAGTTGTATGAAAGTCCTGGTCAAGTGGAACTATCCAGGCACACTGTTTACCGGGGACTTTTCTATGACTGTTGGCTAAGGTGTAATTCTGGAGTGCTGTTTTCATAATAGCTACCAAAATTAAGAACTGTGATTTTTCAGAAAGACATAAAAAATGAGGTAGTGGACAATTTCCAGCAGAGAAGAGCCTGCAAGAAGCCTAGATAATAACAAAGGCAAGAACGATAATCACCTCCAACTTGGTAATAAAACACAAAAGGAGGCATTCCCTTAAAAAGGATTTTTCATTGATCCAGCACAACTTACTGGGCTTAAAATGTAAGTCACATTATCACAACTGAGATCCCACCTGTAAGCTCTCAGCCTCACATTGTCTTCTTCCAAAAACAGTCAGCCATCATCAATATACTTGACTTTGCCAGACAAGAAATGGCAATCAAACTTCTGTTAAGATAAATGATATTAGCAAGCTGGTAAGAGAAAAAAAAATCATTATTTCACAGCCAAATCCTACAGTGTTGACTCAGGAGGCACCTGAAATTTTGCTCGCTTAAGTACTAAAGGCTTGAGCCCATGCTAAAAACAATCTCAACAACATTTTAAGATTAAATATAACTTTAATGTTCTAATTCCATTCAATCATCCGTAGAATAATAATTTAAGATAGGAAATAAAGAGGGAAAAATGCCTTTGTACAAGTTATTCTATTAAGGACCAGAATATTAATGTTATTGGGTACACGAAACCCTGTGCAACCATGGAAACCATTGCATTTGATCCATTCAGCCTCCACCTCTGAAATGTGGCCTATGGTTGCTATGAGAAGATGTAGCACACACCCCTCAGCAGTTCCTATTAAACAGATATTTAAGTTCTATTGTGTATTTGTCTTTGCTTCATCCCAGCATAAGGCTATTTGTGGAACAGGGGTTAAGGAGAGGCTTTTGAGATCTGAAAGCATACCTTTCAGATGAATCTAGGAAATCAGATGCTACTTCACAACAATTCAGGGTTTTCTTGTGACACTTTAATTGATATCCCTTCTTGTTCTTAGAAGATAAAACATAGTATCACCATTTTAACTTGGAGAAGTTAGCAATTAATTTATATTCCAGGAGCATAGAAGTATTCTTTCCAAGCTCATGCTCAGCCCAGACTAGCTGCAGACAGCCTACGGGGATCGGGGATAAAGAAATACTTCAGCTATATTCTGATTTATTTTTTTTTTAGATCTTTTAAAATGCAGAATTTGAAAGAAAAATATAGATGCACACCTTCTGCAACCTGGAAAACTCAAAACCGAAACTATCATTTAATCTGTATTATTTTCTAATTGCAAAAATGATCACACTAGGAACAATAATGTTGCAGATAAAAAAACATCTCAACTTACCATAATAAAGCCTGAAAATCGAACAGAAGATTTCTGAAAGGTTTAGAAGTTCTCATGAATCAGAGAATGTCATACTCTACCGATGTGGGTTAGGAAAACATCTTCCCCATGCAAAACACGTAACTTATCTAAACCAACTTTTGCACTTTTGCATCAAAAGACTGGTGCTGGCCAGAGGCTGAGGTGAGTTACTAAGCCTTTTGGCAGAAATTTGTGTGAAAAAAAGCTACTTTCAAACAAGTAAAATAAAAAACAGGTGGGAAAAATACCATTTTTGGAAACAATAAGCTAGTTTGACACTAGGCTGTGTCCCGGAGAGCCGACCTTCAGGCACTTGCCCCACCTCGGTGCCCCCAGGCAGGTGAGGTGGCTTCTGGAGACAAAAAAAGGCCTCGGGATCACAGTCAGCCAGTGAACACACAACCGGTTCAGGCTCTTCTTTTCAAAGACAACTTTGAAGTGAAATAAAATAAATAAAAGTGAAGAAAGTATTAGGAAATACCCATGGAACAGCTGGTGCAAGGGTTGGAGGCAGCCTCCTGGGAGCCCCAGCTCTTTCCATCCCCCTGGAGCCCAGCCTTCCTGGGGAGATTTCCCAACTTCCAAAGAGCTGACCTCAGCAGCTTCATGTGGAGAGGGGTACCGGGTCCGAAACCCCGCAGAAGATCACTCACCCGAGGCGTTCCTTCCTTCCCCAACCTTCTGTGCCACCGGCTTATTTAAAAGCACTTCCACCTGTGGGAGCGGCTCTCCTTAGGAGCATCAATCCGTCGCTGGGTCTCAGGAACACGTACCATCTGTCCCCTTCCCGTGGCGATGCCTTTATTCCCCGAGACAAGTTCTGCTGCTTCTACATGTTCAAGACACACCAGAAACAGCAGAATATCCAACTTGAGAAATGCGAGCAGAGCTTCGATCTTTTGAGTCCAGGTGCCTTCTTCTATGCGGTTAAAGCACTCGGTGGATGACAGGCTAATGTTTCAGTGTTAATTTCTGTGAACTAAGGCAAGAGCAGACTTTCTGTTTAAAAAAAAAGGCTCGAAATTGCTTCCAGCTTCACAGCTACCAGGAGGAATTTTGCTTCATATATTGTCTTTAAGGTACATAAAAAAAGTGACCCAGTTTCTTCCAAGCTGTCGCGGGTGCTTCTTGCTCCATGTCTCTCGGTGGCCAGGGCGGCCACGGTTGAGCAGCTCGCAGGTGTTGTAGGGTGTTACATCGGTGTAGGTCACTGGTTCATGTGACAAGTGTTCAACAGATGGAGATCGCTCCCCTGGCACACAGACAGGCTGAGGTCACTCCTCATGGAGAGGAACATGCTGAAGAGAAACAATACAACCAAATCGGAGCAGTCCTGAGCTGCTTACCTGAAGCTGCTCAGAAGCATGCATGCAGCTCTGGAAATGCTGATTTTGTTGTGAACGGAACCCATTAAATGAGATCTCCTTAGGAAAATGTTCTCCAAAATGCAGCAGAGCATCCTTTTCTACCTGTGATTTCTCCAGGTATGATTATGATGCCAGTGTATGTTCTGCTCTTATTAAGTGAAGCTAACAGTGATTAGATGTTCTCATTAAAGTGTATTTGGAAATGTCTACATGAGAAATACCAGGTAAATGTCCAGCTCCTGATTTACAAATGGTAGCAAGTCCCTCAGTCTGGGCATTTGACTTGGACTATTTAAAAAAAAAAAAAAAACACAAAACCAAACACAAACATTCTTAGGAAAAGTAGTTGTGAATGAGCAGAATAAGTCAGGGAGGTAGTCAAACTGGCAAGACAGACCTCACACCCTGGCTCAAGCCTCAGTACAGTCCTGAACACCCTGGGAGCACCTTTGCTGTCATCTCAAGACATTCAGGTTAAAGGGCTGCTGAGAACGATGAGTCCAGCTGACCATCAGAGCTGGTTTATCAGATCTTTCAGTTTGGGATCATACACGTCACAAACATCGCTGCCAGCCACACTTGGGTAGCTCGTGGACAGCTCTGCTCACCGAGGATCGCTGTGCTCATTGAGCACCAGCGCTACTTCAGAGACAGCTCAGCTGAAGCTGCTATTTGCAGCACAAAGTGAACGTTACCAGATATAGCCTTAAGGTTTCAGAGCGTGAATTACTGTGGTGACACGCTGAAGCAGAGAGAAGTGGCAGTGACCTGCGAGCTACTGCTTGCAAGTATATTAACCCATTCATACACACAAGGGTGCACGTTCCTCATGGCTAAGATCATCCTGCACAGGTCACGAGGTGCCCTACTTTGAGTAAGTCTTTGAAACTTTGGCCCATTAAGACATACAATGAAAAATACTTTCAAGCCATAAAAATGAGGAGAGTAGAATTTGAAACAAGGGCTATATTCAATATTCATATATTTTTACTAATAGAGCCATTCTCCTACTTTCTACCCAAATCACATACTGCACAAAACTAAGTAGCTTTCAAAAGCTGCATTTGTCTACATTGCAGCTACGCATACTGGCACAAAGATGACAACAGAAGAAAAAAGAAAACAAAAATGACAGAGAAACTCTCATTTTTAGAGGCAGAACAATCCTTAGCACTTCCATAATAGTGCTTAAGCAACTTGGGGACCCTTTGTTGGCTTTCTGACTTGCCCACTAAAAATCAGCAGAGTTCCTCACAGCAGTAAGTAAATTTTCCATTCTGGATGGCAAGACCTCAGCACTACTTCAGTCGAAGTAACTTTTCCCTTTAAGACACAAATTTAACCAGGATTTCATCTGCTTCCAGCATTAGGCTTTTGGGTCCTGGTGGGATTCAGTCATGCATTGCTATTTTAATGTCTAACTTACAATGCTCTTGGAAATCACATGTTCCAAACTTCAAATCATTATGGATGTATTGTAATTGCTACATGTGGCCCAGGTTCAAGTAGCCCACACTCATACATCTACCATGTCCTACATATACCCTTAAGCCCTCAGAACTATGTAGGTTATATGGAATATTAGTCACGGTAACTTAGAACGTAGGCCTACACAATCTTGGCCTACAGATAATCTTATAAATGTGATATATTTGCATGTGATAGATTGATGTGATATATAAAATGCATTAGCTCTTACTGTATTTAATAAACGCTGAAAGCTAGCAATATCAAGATAGACTTATGATCTCTCCCGTCCTTTGTCTTACTGGGGATGATCAAAAAAGACTGCTTGATTTAGATCATTTACTGACTTTTTTGTTCATTTGGCAGTTAATGTATATTTTAGTATATTTTTTCTTACTTTTAGCAAATTATATAGAAGCAGACACACACATACATAGAAATCGCAAAGTTGCCTGACTGCTTATTGCATCTTTTTAGCAACTTGTTGGTATATCTCTATTCTGGAGAATATTTCACAGTTCAGTGATGGAAAATAGTTTGCACTTCATTTGTGCATGTACTAATTTTGGATTAAACAGGACCACATAAATCCTGCTGAAAAATGATGCAATTAAGCCAGACCTATTTGTAAAAAGGACAACATGTGGCTGTAATTATAATGACTAAACATTTGGTAACACATTGACTTATTAGTACGCTAAGAGGAGTTTGTGCAACATGCTGAGTAGGTCTTTATGTGAATAAATCTTAATATTCCCCCAAAAGCCATTAAAAACATTCCTCTATTGTATCTGCATTTCTGATCAACTTCCAGACTGATCTGCTTTTTCAAAATGGTCACTTATGTTGTAAGCATGGCACTAAGTGTACTCTGTACTTGCTGGTAAGGTATGAAGTATCTGTAGTTAGTCAACTGGATTTATTTCAGAGCAAAACTATTGCCCAAGAATGACCGAATGACTGGCATACGCACCAAATGTCTCAAGTATATCTATTTCAAGTGACCGATAATTTGTAAAGATTTACAGTGCTTATACTTCACGATGCTGTTGCAGTTTATATGAGGATTTAGATTTCTCAGCACAGTTCCAAACCCTTGGCAACACCACAGAACTATCGCAGTTTTCACCAAAACAACTTACGATAAAAATTGGCTGCTGGCACACATGCGTTCCTGTGCACCTATAGAAGACCACAGACTACGTCCACAGTAACCTTATGATGCCAAGTAAGGGAACAGGATAAATTTCAATTCATTTTTTTGTTGTTTATAGCCAAATTCAATATGTCTTCTATACCTTAGCTGTAGAAATGCACACTGTTGTGTAAGCATCCCTGCTTCATGCTGCCCATCTCTCCTACTTTCTCTTGTGATGAGTGCTATATGGGAAGGATTTTGCAGTCTTGAGACACCCCTGTAAGGGCAAGCAGGACAGACAGAAGTGTCCAAGCAAGGTGAAGGGGGCCAGCCCTTCCAAGACACGCCTTGGTGTATGGACCAGCAGTGATGCACACTTGAATTTCACATTCATCAAAACCCACTGCAAACTCAACTCCACAAAGCATGAGCTGAAGGCAAGACTGGGCTCAAATACAGGCTCGGGTCCATATTCAAAGTACCAAATATCCTCTTCAGACATTGGTCTAGGCCTTCAGCCATCTCCCCCACATTCAGACGTGCATGTGCAGGGATGTGAGGTCCTCAGGGCCCTACACCATCAGGCAGACCCGTGATGGTCTCTCCAAACTCTTTGCTGCCCAGCCACGGCAGCCAGGCTGCCACACACAACAAAGATTTCATTTATTGTTAATCTTTCACTCTCAAGTTTTTCTTAAGGATACCATGGGTGATGCACAGTCACCAGTGGAACATTTAAAGGTTAAAACAAGATTAAATGCAAGTCTCTTTGCCTTCCAATCCCCGGTCCTTCTGATTCTCTGCTTTATTCTCCAACCCTACAGGAAAAACTTATTTTCATAGTTGCATGCCTTTCACTGAACTAGATCAGAAGAATCCCTCTCATCTACAAAGGACTCATTTCCTTCAGAATTAAGACACTGAGTCAGTTGTTTCCTCAGTTGCAGGGACCTTTCTTTCCCTGCTAGCTGGGAGGCTTGATTTTTTTCACAGGAGACCATGTAATATAAACATAATCAGTCCTTTCACATCGCGTAGCTCTTAGCTTCAACAGGAGCTTCCTTACTCTGAGATTTTTTTTCCCTGATAACTCCCACTAAAGGAAGATCCTTCCATAGGAAGAAGAAAGAAAAAAAAATTAAAAAATAGGCCCTTAAATGCTAACATGCATTCAATGCCACTAAATGTGCACCTGTGTCTTGTCATTTCAAAATTAATATAAGCCAAGGTATGTGATCCCTTCTGCTAATTAACGCAGTCCTCTCAGATTCCCCTTTCCCCTCACACTAATTAGCACAGAAAAAGCCTCACGCAGACAAACAGACAAAATAGCCACAGGACTCCGCTGTTGAACAAAGCATTTTCAGGAGGAGAAGGGGCAGAGCTCTGTGTCGGTAATTTTAAACACCTGATTGCCTGAAGCATGCAGGTGTGAGAGAAATGTTGACTAAGTGATGCAAGCCTTTAAAAATGCCTGAAAATTCACAATCCTCATTAGCTGTATGAATAATTTATCAGCAGCCCTGCAAGCTGGGGAAAGGATACTTTTGTTGTCTACTTGGCTAGCAATAAGGTCAGTCACCACCAAAAAGGGGGGAGGAGGAGCAAAAAGTTTCTGAACAATTGAAAATTGCTCTCAAAGTACAGTCACTTCTTGCCAGTGCTTTTACGGAGATATCGTAAAGAGACCAGTCCCAGAAGTGCAGGGTATTCCTCCCAACAGAGGGAAAGGACTGCTCAAAGCATGTAACACACTTTAAAGCACTGTGCTTGCTTTAATCCACCTCTTACTCGGTTTAAATAACAGGTACAGTATATAGAGAATTTTAGAAAAAAATCCAGTATTACTAGTTAAACATTCTCTAAAATGGATTTTAAATTAACTTGAGGAAGTTTGAAGGTACTGTAAGGAATAAATGTTGCTTTTAATCTTTCAAAGCCCAAACTGTAGCATTACTGTTATCTTCTCTTGCCAAGTGTAAGAAGCATGCTGGTCTTTAGGCACCCAGCAGTGTTTCTTGGAAGGGCAATGAAAGAGTGGATGGCGAAAGCCTGCCAAAAGGAAAATCAAAGCCATACCTGCAAGCTGCAATACAGTTCTAGGAATCCCTTCAGACTTTTCTTTTCATGTGTTTGAAACCGAAACTTTTCAAAATGCTGGCGTGCGTCCTTAAAATCATTTTTACTTCTTAAACCCAAACAACTTGGGTGGGGCTGGGGAGAGGAAAGAAAAAGGGAGAAAAGATGGGGTTAAAACAACAACAACAAAAAAGGAAAGAAGCAGCATTAAATGCAATTGGATTGTCCCAAAGAAGTCTCTTCAGAGGAAAAGAGCCTTGAAATGCAGGAAATCTGCCTAACCCCCTAACCATTCCCACTCGGGCTGCCCTGCAGTCACAGATGTTACTGATTCAGTGAGATAGCAATTCCAAGTTCCCAAAACAGATTCCAAGTGAGAAAATAGGAAAAGTCCTTGGTTGCTATTAGATACGCATTCTGAAGTAGAAAGGACTATGGGCAGGGAGGAATTTGTGGCCTGGATTAGAGGTTCCACGGTAATTACCGGGCAATGGCAAAGTGCCTCTCGGCTGACCTATTGAACGCGACGCGGCTGGGAGCTCAGGCTGCAGCAAAAACTTCTGGGGAGATGTGTCAGGGTTTTTTTTTTTTTCCTGCTGTGATCTGCTGATACGTTTACCAGGAATGAAATCAGTACAGGTATCTGAAACTGTGACAGTGGCCTAAATAGATTACATGAAAAAGTGGAGAATTTAGTAGGGCATGCTAAAAGCCTTGCAAATGATGTATTTAACTGTGTGATTAAATTCTCTTGCAGGGTAATAATTTATTGCATCACTGCTGAAAAGATGGAGGGAAGTTACCACGTCCTAAGAGACGGACCAGGACATCCCCCCATGCTGGGCCCTAGGGCTCAGCAGCTTTCAGACATCTACCAACTGCACCAGCAACGTGGGAAGAAAAAAGGCACCACCACATGCAAGAATAACAACAGTTACTTAAACAGAAGCAGCTGTATAAGCCACAACACAAGGTGTGTCAAATGAGCAGGTGAGCAGTTCCCCAGGGTTGCAATTTATAGGGCAATGACCCCAGGTGATGCACAGACTTCTTCTGTCGGGCATCAGAAATGGGACTCCCTACAAGAGCAGGAGGAGATACTGAACAACACCATGCAGACTGTCTGTTGGAAGAGCTGGTGACAGAATTTGGGACCCTGGCATCCTGGTCCCTGTTCACTGGGTTGTACAGGGCTTGTACTGCAGCCCAGTGCCTGGCAGCCAGGGTCCCTGCTGGCCCATAGACAGGGGGGTCTGGAGCCCTGATCCCATCATCTGTGTGTATTTTCTTGCTAGCAAGGCTTTAAATAAAAAGAAGGCAGAGGAGCCTTAGAGGCTGCAGCAGGAGGGACACACAAAGCCTGCTTTACCAAAGGGCAGGAAGCAGGTTCTCAGCTTGCAAAAAAAAAAAAAGTGTTTTGTTTTTCACATGTATTTTTCACAGCAACACTTTGTGTAAAGTCCCTAAAAAGAAAAACACGAGGAGTTTCCCTTCTTCCTTCAGCCCGTACAAAACTGATTTCATGCGCTCATGTGGAGACCAGAAGGTTAAGGTGAGCATCCCCTCTGGATGCTGCTCTGAACCAAGTCCTGCCTGGGTACCAGGGGTCAGAGCTCTGCTTCCACGTATGCTGCTGGCTCCACAACCCCAGCCCTGAGAAGTTTTCGTTCTGTACTGGGGCTCCCAATCCGTAGCGAAAGAGGGCTGTTCTGCAGGGTGCCTCGAGTGGTTTTGTACTTTTAGATTAAGTTTTGTTTTGTTTTCATACAAGGTTGTTCACAAGCTCTAGGTGCCCTGGCAATTAGCTAGATTCACAGTCCAAATGGAATAAACACCTGGCATCGTAATGATCTTCCTGCACAAAAAAAGCAAATTAATCTGACCAGACAATAAATCAAGTGGCAGAATACACCCTGTTCCACACAGCTCCAAATCCCATGTCATCAGGCCTCCTCAGTAACAGCACACCAAGAGCCCATAGCTTAAGCACTGTAAAAAAAAAAAA
Source organism: Anser brachyrhynchus (assembly GCF_964034855.1). NCBI lineage: Eukaryota > Metazoa > Chordata > Aves > Anseriformes > Anatidae > Anser > Anser brachyrhynchus. The sequence goes on along the minus strand of NC_137702.1, from coordinate 3,787,534 downwards.
AAAAAAAGTCCATACATGTACAGAAACAGCTTGGCATAATGATGGCATTAAACAACATTAAGCAAAAAAAAAGGCTCCAAGCATTTTCAGGTAACTGTGGTCAAAAAGTTGAGCTGAACTCCTTCTGAGAGAAACTGCGGCTGAATTCACCGCATGTCTTTCAGACAGCACCACCAAGGCAGCACAGTTGTGTGTATTTCAGTGTGACCGACACCGTCACAAATAACAGGTAATTCCCTTAACAAAGGGTTAACTTTGCTTAGGAAGTATAGGTTGGATTGCAGACAGGTAGCGGATGGATTTCAGGCTACAGCATCAGGAGAACAGCACCAGAGTTAAATGAGCTGCCGTACGCTCTCCGAGGGCAAAACAGCATGTCTGTAATATATTGTTTCCTTGAAGGCAGCAAAGCTGAGGTGACAAAAAGAAGAAAAATGGATGGAAAATGAAGTAAATATCCTTCACTAATGAAAGACATGAGGGCTGGCAAACTTCAAGTGATTCAAAGTTGGGGATGTGAGAGCCCACCCAATATTCATGCATTTGTAAAAAACTATTCTCTGTGCTTGAATTGAAGTCTTATGCTACCCAGTCTCTTTCATTAAATTCCCTGATAATAGTTGGGCTCGGGGGGCTGCAGCAAGGGTCTGCCACCCCTGCAGTCCCGCGCCTTGATGACCCTGGGAAGCAGCTTCATCCTGGTGGCAAGCGAGTTCCTTCCCTCACCCTTAGACGCAGCAGAGAGGATCCCGGAAGACTCCTGAAGGATCAATAACACCTTTTTAAAAATGGATGTGCAATAAGAGTTGGATTTCTGGAGGGGAAAGTGCTGCCAGAGTTATTGGTTTGAGCCCTGTTAATTGAAAGCTCAGCGCAAAACTCAAAGTGAGGCAAGCGAAGTGCACAGCACGTGGCCACCCATTAACGTAACGAAGAGGAAACACAAAGAGGATACAGACAGAAAGTGCTATTTTGACACTTTCAAAGCAGTGATGGATCTTGGATGCTTTAAGAACATATTTCCACAGAGCCAGCCTCCACTGGTGAAGGGGAAGCACCTTTGAATCACTGCGTGCACCTTTAGCAAGCACCCATGGCATCAGTGCACTTCCCAAATATTTTGCAAAAAACAAGGCTGATTAAGCCATGAGTTGGCTAATGAGCCATTGTTAATTCAAGAAATATTACTGAATTAATTTTATATTAATTCAATAACTTATTAATAACTATTGGGTGACCTATCATAAATTAGTTAGCACTGCCCTAGAAGATGGTTTGGGATATACAGAGCGATTTACATAGAGGATCTTGTCATGTGTCCATCTTCTCTGCTTCTCTTCATTTATTCATGTGGAGAGCCAGGCAGGTAATGGAAAAAGTAATTAAGAGATTTGGCTTGAAAAATGTTTTGATATTAGTGTATATTCTATTAATAAAAAACTATCTGTCCAGCCCCAGGAGCTGGATGAAAAATGGGGAGAAAATATTTCACTTACTGAAGATACAGCGTGAAATTCATTGCATCAATCTTCTGAAAGAGACCTCTTTGCCAGCTTTAGCAGGGTGGATAAACTACATGAAATACTGGAGAAAACAGTGAGAAAGAAGGCAATCGTGCCTGGCTACTTGCTCTCAGAAAATGACCAAACCGCTACTGGAAAGCCAAGTCCTCAGCTGGAGAATGATGTCTGGCTGGGGACCGGGTGAACCAGGCAGATACTCCTGAGACAAGAGACAAGGTGAGGCAGGAGTGAGGTTCCCTTGGTGGCAGCAGTGATTTACCTGCAGGCACTGGGGACAGCCCGAGGCACCAACTCTGCTTGTGCAAGCTTCAGCGGGGAGATCTGGCTGTGGCTTGTTTGCTTTCCTATCAGGTAATTTTTCCTGTGGTACAAATAGACTTGGAATATTACATGAGAGAATAAATAGCAGCAAGCTGACACTGCTAGTGGTTATTTATTACCTATTTATTAGCAGGTAATGGCTGACCTGCAGGCTATACTGAAGAAACATACTGCTCTAGCTCCTAAATTACCAACTGTTTCAAATCCTGCTATTGAGCTTCAGAAACTTCAGCCTTGTGTTGGTCAGTCTGGCAACCAGATTAGCTTCTTAGCTGCTGCTGAGGAAATTGCCGTGTTGGAGGAACATGAGTTATTAAATCAAAAAGTGCATCAATACTGTACAACCTTCAAGGCTGCCCAAGCATCTCTGCTCCCTACACCATGTATCTGGGGTCCAGGTACCAGTGAAAAAAGCAGGAATTGCCACGTATCTGTTGTTCTAGAATAATACTTGAAAAGAAACAAACAAAACAACCAGAGATCATTTGACCACTTCAAATTTATAGGAATACCAAAAGTTCATTACTCTTTGAATAGCCCCAGGTGGCTAGCAGCTGATGGCAACAATTCCTGCTCCAAAACTTTTGCATTTTTCCTTGTGAAGCAGTGAAAGGCCCGGTGAGGAGCACCACATTACATCCCCTTTACTCTAGGCTCCGAGACTGCCAAGCTTCTTGTTCCCCTGCCTTTCCAAACTGACTTTCTCCATGCAAACCCATGTGTTTCAGGGCTCCAGGCTTCTTCCCTGGGCTGTCCCTATATCATAAGCTATATGAGCAGGAGGCATAGATGAGCTCATTTGATGTAAACCAGAGCACAAGGAGTGTGACAAACAACAAGCAGGATAAGAGGGAGACTGTGAAACCAAAGCAAATAAAATTAGATCACAAAGCTGCATAATTGAGCTGGTCCCCGTTTCCAAATCTTATCAAGGGTCTACTTTCAAATGTAATTATAGCAATTATAGCTAGTGATGCCAACCTACACACCACTCCTTATAGGCACAGCAGAAACTGGTCACAGAGAGACCCAGAAGAGATGAGGGAACTGGCCAGAGGATTTCTGGGAACACAGAGGACCCAAGCTGTAAAGCATCCTGTGAATCCTGTATCTGATCTAATAAGGGAAACAGAGTTGGGATTAGCTCTGCAGGGTCATGTCCACAGGATATCAATGCCTAGAAAGAAAGACCCCTCTTTTGGTAAGGTCTAGTGCTCAGCTATCCTACGAGCTCTTCAGACTTCAGCTTTTCAGCAGTTTTCACTATTGCTTCCCAGGTTGTGCACACATTCATGGAGATGCTGTTCAGGGAAAAAATGGGAAAAGGTAGGCTGCAGGTATTTTCTCCACCCAAAAGCAGGCTGGATGAACCTGGGGAAGAATATCTGCACAGACAGCATGAGACAGGCTGAATTCTGCTGATAAATGGATACAACAAATAATAGGATTGTATTTCATTATAACACGGGCTGTTCTGCAAGGGAAAAGGTCTTCCGAGATCTGTTGCAGAGCTTCACAGATCACCTTATCTGCTCCTACTGGAGTGATGCAATTTGTTGCAGTGCGTCGCTGATTCAGGGCCAGAACTTTGCTAACCCTAAGTGTTGCATGATTAATAACCTCTTGTTCCAAAAAATTGCTGGTTTGCACTCTTCAACAGCCCCCCTCCTCTTTGCAAAACTTGGTCTAATGTTTATTGCAGAGCTTCATATTTTGCATAGGGTTTTGCTTCAGGGAAATTGGGTTTCCAGTATCTAACTCCTTTCAACGCAACCAGAGGAGAAAATCTGATTTTCTTTTAATTCAAGGTAGATCACATTTCAAGTATCACCATGAAAGTAATGTCCTGAAACTCACTTTGTGATTTATGACTACTCCTTTCAGAACAATTACTATTTATACATTCATTTATCGTGCCTCTTGGTGTCATATTTTTGGCAAAGTCACTGGACAATGTAGTGTGTCCCAATTCTCCCTCCATCAGAAAACATTTAGCCGAATTGCCTTTTAATAATGATACTGCCTTTTAATTTTCCAAAATAAGAATGTGGATTGTACCACTTTACTCAGCTCTTCCTTTGATTAATGGCAATGCACTTCTGCATACGGAAAATGAGGCTACATGCATTATGGGCTAAAACAATTCCAATATAAAGTTTCAAGTACACAACCCCCAGGGAACTTAGGATGTATTGTTTTAAGGTAGTTTCGGGGTGAATTGAAAGATAAGACAGTGGAAAGATGGAGGAAGAGATTCTGTTGGAAACAAGGCTGTTTACGGGAACCAAGTCAGTGCCTGGACATATGTATTGCTTGGATAAGAACTGGAGAAGAAAAGAAAGGCTGCTGATAATGGTAATAGATGATTCTGTTCACTGCTGTCTTCCATCATAAACAAATAGCACAGGCCAACAGTTAAACATCATCTATTTTAATTAGTATTTAAAGCATTTAGTTATCTATGTACTAAGTAACTGCAACAAAACTTTGTCAGGCTGGAATGCAAAGGGGGAGTTGAGCAAGGAAAAGCAATCTGATCCGTGCTCAGTCGTGGCCTCCCTTTAGATACCTAAAGGCTTACGTCCTAAATTCCACCTGATATTTTAAAAGGAAAAAAAAAAAAAGAAAAAAAAAAAGGAGGACAAAAACAACTGATGTGAAGAAACTAATTGTCTGGTCCTTGACTTTTCAGAGATATGTATATGGGCTGACTCCCGGACTTAACCAGACGTACATGCTGCCACAAATGCCATCAGTGCACGACTACTGTGGTCAAGCAATGTGAGAACTGATTGCTAAATGTTTGTGAACTTCTCCAGCATATTCACTTTTGAAAGTGTGAGATATTAACCAGTTCAACTATTTTAAAATCATTGTCTATTTGTTAACATCATCGGTACCCAATAGTCCAATTATGATTTTTTTTTCCTTTTGGTGCTATATGATCATATTGACCTCTTCTAGCACGGATTGCACATTGTCATAGATGTCTGCAATACCAAATCTGATGCTAACGAATAGCACTTATGTCAAACAAGCCCTGCCTGGCTGTAATACAATGGTCAATGCACTTTACACTTAATAGGGAAGAGGCTTTTGGCCCAAAATATGTACAGTCATTGTCTGGAAGGTTAGCCCAGTTAGCTGCATGGTGGTGGGGGCTTGCTGACATATAGATCACTGGAAACTGTACACATAACTTTGAGGAACAGAAGCTTTTGATTAACAATGAACTACTGTGTGACTTAAGGAAGCCAATGTAAAGTTTTGGTACAACAAAACACTACAGGGAGCTTACCAGTGTGGCCTCTGCTGCAGGGTTCATCTCCATGGTCCACCTAAGGGAGATCTGTGATGTCCCCATCCCTAATGTCCCTGGGATCGAGGCACAGACCAGTGTGCACGGCTCAGAGTAGTAGATAGGAACAGGGTCCTGCAGCTCTCACCAAATCCCTTGGCTGCACACAGCCAGGAGATGGGATGGTGTGGATATGGAAAACAAAATCGAAAAGATCAGAGGGACTCTTGCTCTCCAAAAACAAAACCACAATGATGACATATTATTATTATATATTAAAATTAATATGATTTCCTCAGTTTTAGATTAGGACATGAAAACACACTTCAGGGTTAAGGACACCCATTTCACTGTCTGTTCTGGGGAGAGAGCACCTGGCCCTCTTTCTGGAGGCAGTGTACACGCTAAGCAGAAGGTGGTTTAGGGCCACTCGGCTGTGTCACTGCCCTTTTTAATTCATGCACTGCTTCCCCTGTACCTTCTGAGGGATAGATGGGAAGTACAGACAAGTGCAGGCTCCATCTCTCCCCTCCTCCAGACCAGGCATGCTCCCCTCCTGGAAGAGAAAGCCTCCCAAATGCTCACGGCCCCAACAACACACATGGAAGCGTTCAACACGCTTCCAGGAATCAACGTGCTCTTCCTCACGCCAGCTGCTCAGGGTCTGGAGGCACACCCCACGTACCTGGTGCTCAGGACACAAGCAGGACATAGTGGTGCTGCCAGCACTGCCCCGTGGCTCTGGCAGCCCCAGCGGGGCCGCGGCAGAGAATTGCCTTTATGGACTGATGATTCCCTCCTGAGCAGACTGCCTAACTTCGCTTTTCGTGGTGAGCTTCCCTAACTAATGGCCACGTTTTCAGTGAGCCTGGAAAAAGCTGGAACTACACTTCTGAGTGCAAACCTGCTCCGAACAGCTTGCCCAGTTGTAGAGTTATTGAAAATGTTTACACGTGTAATTTTATTGCAAGTGTATACACAACTCTGTCTTTATTGATTGCTTTCCTGATTACGGAAGTGTCTCACTATTTAAAACCCCCAGCTCACCCTCAACCTTTCCAGTTCTATCATGCACCATTTAATGCCGTTCTAATATTAGCAAACCTTTATTTCCACAACCTGGATTTTCCATATTTTCATCCTTGCGACCAGCAGAAAGCTCATTGCCAAATAACAATGAGCTCATCTCAAATGCTAATGTAGCCAGTGCCAGGTGAACAAATTGTCTATTATTAGACTTTTTCATGCACTAAGAGCTTTTGTTCCCTACTTGCCTGTCTTAACACCTGCTGTTGCAATGTGTATCAACTTTCTGAACATCATTCACACTAACAACAGAATATAAAATGTATTAGGGAATTGCTCATACAGAAAGTGATTAAGTTTTGTAAAGGGAGCTTTGTTGAGCAAAAAGGAAAAAAATAAGGCATGCGGTGATGGGACTGGAGTAATTATAAATATAAATCAAACCTCTGTGCTAAATCAGTGCAACAAAAAGTTAGACATTCAATTGCAGTAATTTCATTCAGTGGCATTCAGGAAAATACTAATAGTTGTGAAAAAAGAATTTGTATTAGTAGTAGTAGTAATAGGAATTTTTTTCCTTCAGTGAGTTTCACACAAATATAGAGTGTTTGACTGGTGTGTGAAAGCGTTGATGGGATTGTGTGGGTTGGGCATATGGAAAAGGTGTAACCTAAACCCAGCAGCTTAAAAAACACATATATAGATATTTAAAAATATTTAGTAGTGTGATCCAAGTGTTAGAGAAAGAAATTATAATTAACAGGTTATAAGGTATGTTATGAAGAGGTCTGGCTTCTACTGGAACAAGAACAGTCATTGCTCATGGTACAGAAATGGACGACTGTTCTTACGTGAAACGGCATTGTCTGCTTTTTACTTATTTGGTTCAGAAAATCATAATTAAGAGGTTGCATTTACAATCATGAAACAGAGAGCTGGAAGGATCAGCGTGACCTGTGGCCAAGGTGCAAGTAGAGGCTCAGCGACCACCCAGAGCGGGCAAAATTCCTGTCTGTGGCTGAATCACTTCCCCTCTCAGCAACTCAGATGTGCACTCATGATAAAAGGAAATTCCCCTTTATGCACCTCTCAGCTGCCACATCTATTTAGATTGTGAACATTTCAGTCCAGGAACTGTCTCTTCCTGTGTATTTATCCAATGTGTAGCACACGGGGACCTCAGGCTCGACTGGGCTGTCCCAGGAGTGTACTCTACACAGTGTACGATGAAGAAATCCACAAGAAGTGAAATCCAAAAGTTCTTGTTACCTCTCATTACTATGGAACAAATTCTGACCTTGGTTTAGTACCTCTATCAGAAAGAGCTAACAAAAGCCAATTCCTAGTTCAGGTTTCAGATGACTTATTAAGTACTCAAATAACAAATGAGATTTCCTTACAAATAACCCAACAAATAATCCCTATACATAACTCAATTTCTCTCTCAATTTCTTTTTTTTTTCTTTACTCTTCCTCTGCTCCTTCCCTTCTCCTGCCTCCCCCAGGTCATGCACTACAAGGATACACGTGTGCTACATCTCCTTCTGCACAGGACACAGTAGTCACAAACAGTCATGCTTCCACAGAAAGTCTTGCTTGCTTACTTAAAATATATGACCAGTCAAAGAAATTTTGAAAAAATCTTACTTACATGAAATAGAAAGATAAGGAGCGGTCTCAGCAGAAGGGTTTACTGTACTGAAATAGTTAGTCCAAATGCATCTGCTAAAACAGAAAAACAAAAACAAACCAACACAGAGTTACTTAGACATGTACACCACTTTAAAATTCAAGATAATTCATTTCTGGCCAGACCATGGCAGGAGAGGCAGGTTCACAGCAGTGGCCAGCCATCATCAAGGGACATTCGTGTAGCATTCTCTGCTTTAAGCTGTTGAAGGTGCCTTTGCATCAGTTTTTTCCTGTCAAGAGATATAAAGCAGTCATAGGGACAAGGGGGTGATAAACCCAAACCACTCTCTTTAAAATTAAGCAAAGATTAGTTCGCAAAGAAATCACCACACAGGACCTCCAGCAGGTCAGTGCTCTGCTCCGCTTTCACAAAAACCTACACAAAATGCTGTATGTTAACTTTGATAGATACGCATATTCATAACACTCCCTTCCCTCAGGAGCAGCCACAGGTCTTAACATAGGGAAACATTAAAACACCATAAATTGATTAACAGGAAAGCAAACTAAGAGCCAAATAAAAAAAGTAGATATATAATAGAGGACAAGCAAGAGGAAGAGGTTTCACTTAGAAGTTTCACTGGACCAGAGTCTTGTTCAGCTGTGATGTTTACATGAGGGCTTATGCAATATACAAAAAAAAAAAAAAGAAAAGAAAAAAGTTTGGAAAAAAAAACAGTCATCCATACAAAAATCTGTTAAGCACACATCACGAAGTCTTGCTGTTAGACATAATAATCCCTATTTCGTATACGAGGTTTATTCCGAGCAGTTGTTATTACACCTCTGAACATAAACATAAAACACATATGAAAGCTAACAGGCAGGACAATTCACTCATATAGATCATCCAAAACAGATCTGACATGGGCCCTTGTATCAGATGGCCAAGCACATCTCTCTTGCAGGATCTTTTAACGCGCTGTATATCCATCAGCATAAAAGAGACGTTTCTGCCTCTGGTGTTGCACGCTGCTATCACATGACCGCTGTAAAATGGGTTCAAGGGGCTCATGAATCTGCCTCAGCCACCAAAGATAAACAAATCTGGAACTCATTAGTCTTCACACGGCAGTGTTTTGGCACACAGAGGAAAAGGAGTTATCAAGACTAAATTCAGAAAGGTTGATATATGTATCTACATCTCAAAATGTCTGTTAAACTGCCAACATGCTTCACATAGTCCCTGTGAGGTTTGTATTTTTTCCTGCATTGTTTAAGCTGTCAAATGTTAATGTGTTTCTGGCTTAATTTATTACACTGATATGACAAGTTATGAGCAAATGTATTCTTGTTTACTACTGTTAATATTTTGGTTATACTCATTAAGAGCAGTTTTAAGATTAGTCTTTTTTGTTATTTTGCATAGCAGAAAAGCAGCAAAAGTCTTTACCGAGGACTGCATCTCACTTCAGCTTACAGCACAGGCTTTGGAAATAAACTTGTCCAATTACCTGTTACAGCATCAGCACGGACTGGGACGAATGCTAACGAAGGGGTCTCCCTGAGCCCGCCTGATGTATGAGCTGTCCTGCTGCTCGTGGGATCTCACATGGATATGAGAGATGGATGCTTGCACGAAGCAAAAATCCAGAATGTGCCCCTAAACAGGTAGAGGGCTTGCTCTCATCAGTAGCAGGAAGCTGAGATTCATATGATTCATCTTAATGCAGGCAGGATCATCCTCTCCAATACCAGGGATGGCACAAAGTATCTCCCAGCAACCCCTGTGCAGGGCTCAGTAGTTTTTCATCTTATTTTAGACATTGTTAGTCTCTTGAGCCTCCTAAGAGAGTGCCCATTTCATCGGAGAGGTGATGGTGGGGTCATGGCACAAATGCCATGCCGTGGTCAAAGCGCACAAGTTTCACAGCAGGATGTGGCACTGCCTGGGGCACGCGGTGCACGGCAAGGACCCTCCCTGGGGAGCCCCCCCTCTGAGCAGTGAAACAGGGAGATCCCCATCAGACTGCAGGTCTTACCAGCACAACAGCCGTACCAGGCTGATGGAGTTTGAATTCACTGCCTGCACCCTAATACAGCTCCTGAGGTTTAGTGACTACAGATAGCTCCCAAACGGCCATGCCTGGTTGCTGGCAGAACTTAGAACATCCTTTATACGTATACAGCGCTGTGATGAGCACTTATAATGTCAGGCTGTCATTCACAGAGCGTGATACAACATGACATAGCTCAGTCACAAACCCTATTGTGGCACGAATTTAGAAGTAGTGTTGGATGGAGATCTGTAATTCTGGCACAGGGATGGTTTTAATATTCCAGTTTGTTTTCATTCCCATTTGGAAGGAAAAAAAGGAATTCTAGAAGGTTTGAAAAATTATCAAACAATTTAGATAAGTTTCTAATTAAAATTCCACTTGGCTGCATAATACGGAGCAAGGAACATGGGAAGTCCCAGATGAATGGGAGTCTCGGGGCTCGGGAGCCAATGCTCCCAGGCTCCTGGCTCCCCATACGTACAGAAAGCCCAGAGCTGCAGCAACCTGCCCAACAGGCTGTCAAGCTGCCAGTCAGCTCAGACTCCCATCTCTTTTCCGTTCTACGACCAGCTACCAACTTGCTCAGGTTCTCACAAAACCAGGCATCCAAGTAATTGCCTGGGAAATCAACATCTGACTGGGCAGAAGCAAGGCTCTTGACACACACGACCTCCCTAACCTGAGGGCATCCAAGTGTATACCCAGGAACAGAGCTACACGATTTCCTGATAACCACGGGTGTGATCCAAAGTGCATCTGAAACAATGGGAAAATTTCTGTTCCCTTCATTTGCCTTTGGGCCAGCAGGTTACATCCACAACACCTTGAACTATTTACTGTGTGGCAGCGTTGGTTGCACTAGTGACAAATTGCCTCCAAAGCCTTAGCTCAGAAGTGCTTACGCACCTGGCAGGGCTTCTTAGTAGTTAAGCTGAGGTTTTTCTCCTCAAATGGGAGGAGATGATTCAGTGTGGCTACAGAAAGAGCCAAGGCAATTCTGGGGCCATGTGTACAAAGCCTTCACACCAGGGCTCAAGAACCAAGTCGCTTTGCCCCCTCTGTAACATTCAACAGCTGCCTCTGCTTTCAGAGCACTGACAAAATGATGGAGAATGTAGATCTCCATCCAAAGATCAAACACCAAGCAAGTTTTGGAATGACTCCTGCAGAGGCAGGCCAGCTGAACTCAATGGCCTGGTGGGCTCTTTCCATCTGTACGTTACACAGTTCACGGGGGCAAAGGGGAGGGTTGTTGTTAACTTAGCCATTTATCTGTTCATGAGCATCATCAGGAGTGTATTTTATGTGTGTGTATTTTAATAAACAAGAAATGTGATAGAGTCATGTCCCCCAAAGTATGTCTGAACTTATTTATCCCAAGGACACCATGAAAGGCAGGTACTGGTTAAGGCATAGCAGGTTTTTAAATAGTACATCCTCAGGTGAGAAACAGCAGATGACCTCCAGGTCTTGCTTCTGTCCATAGGTGACACAGGAATAATGTGGATGTAGTTTTAATTGAAGGGACTCATTTTCCCACAGCCTCTGGTCCTATTTTGGAAACATGCAAACAAGAACTCCTTTCTTACCTGTCACCATGCTACTACATCTTCCATTAAGTTTTATAGCACCACTTATGTATTTCTTTATATTTCACATCGATCAGCAATCCTACACATACTCTTCCTACCACCACTAGACATACATATATATTTAAACTCTCTATCATGCGGTCCCAAAAGAGGACCAAATTCCTAGTTGCTACAAGCCAGTCCAGATGCCCCAAGAAAACATGCCAATTTACACAGGTCAGTTATATACAGTGTGTGATAGGCACACAAATTTGATTTGTTTTATTTATTTTTGCCTGTAGGCAGAGGCATCCTTAGATCCAGGTAACCCAGAATTCCAGATCAGGGTGGTGATGCAACCAGGCTATAAAACTTCTTTACTTGCTTAACCATGAAAGGCACCGCTCTCTTTTCAATGGCTTACAGTTGATATCCGGTACGGCTTTCATTCATGTTCAGTTCACCACCATTGTGTGAATTGGCCTACAATGCTGACATTCCTTCTGCCTAAACATTTTTCCCCTTAATTTTCTTTGTTATGTTTCTTGATATTTTTATTTTCTGGGTCACATCCCATTTCACTGCAAATTTTGAGCAAATCTGTAAAAGTACTTAGGTAAAAACTCTGCAAGAAGTAGACGTGGTGCTTTCATCAGCGAGCTCTACTCACGTTTGATCTTTCAGTTCTGAATAGTTGGAATATGTTTTAAGGGATAAAAGTGTATTGTTTCATATGTATAGGAAAGTCAGTGATGATGGGTAGATCTCAGCCTGCGTTGGAAATAGAGCACCTCCCTAACAAGTTGTCAATCTCAATTAAGACATCAACATGTCAAATTAAGAAGGTACTGCTGCACAGCCTATTGTTGAACTGCATGTCAGGTGAAATAAGCACTAATTATACACTTAGCCAAATATGTCTATTCAATATTACTTCAAAACTAAGGTCACCGAGTTATTATGAAGTGGTAGTTTACACTATTTTGGATCCCACCAAATGGCAGGTGGCCATACAAATATGCAACTCAGCATGTTCTGCTTGGTCCCCACAGCTGTGCTGCCAATCAGTTAAGGATGGCTGCAAGTAAATGCTAATTAGCTTCTGTTGATCTGCATATTCCAGCAGCCTCCCAGGATTCCCATTTTGATATGCAAGATTGCCAGTTGGGTATGTGATTGAATTAAGAACCAGAAAAGATTTTATCTTCCATGCAGGAAAATGTGGGTCTGAATCCCCAGCAGAGGCTGTTATCACTCTGATTTATGTTTGGCAGTGCCTGTCATTGGAGTGGTAGCAAAGGCTCAGTGCTAGAGGGTGCTGCCTCCCTTCGTTTGAAGGAGAAAGCCTCCTTATTGAGAGCAAACACCATCCGGGCTCCGACCCTCCTGGCTTTCACGGTTGCAAGGCTTCTGTATGTCTGTTCCCCGCTCAGGGTCCAGCAGATGCTCTTCTGTAGGTTGACTGCCTCTTGAAAAATAGAATATGAGAAAATAAATAATTAAATAAAAAAAGTGTAGAAAGATTTTGAGTTTGTTGTTGTGTGGGTTTTTTAGTTTGTTTGTTTGTTTTTCATTGGTAGGGTTGCAAGAGGCAAAAAAAGAGAAGATTTACCAGGGTTGTAAATAGCCCATTAATAGACGGCTGGTTAAGTTTGCAAGAACTGCTTAAGAAAGAAATGGCTGGAAAGCTGTACTTCTGGGACCAGAGTGTTTAGATTTTGCACCTGTACTTCATAAGGGGAAAAAAATATGATCTCATTATGTAAACATTACAATAACAATTTTCAGAAATTTTGCTTGGCTCTGCTATTAGTAGGCACTGGTTCCCTGTAGTGAGGAAACAATATTTCTCAGAAACTGCTCACCGCATACGATAGCAAAATAAAATTTGTCTCATCTTTGTGATTTTTCTCTTTATGGCTTGATCAGACACTGGAAGAAAAGTGATTATTCAATTATTGTGCCAAGTTTCTGTAGGTTGTTATCATATTGTTTCTTGACTTTAAAGTAAGTCAAAAAAAAATGTTGGCTTCAGACTGATGGAACATCATATGCTGCCCTAAAATGCTGGGAACCAGTTCTTCCTTCGGGATTTTAAGTTACGTTCTTTTTTTAAATATTGCCATTCTCCCATTCATATTGCTTGCTGGCACTCTGCTGTAAGCAAGGCACCTAGGTACAGGACCAAAAGACCAGTTCAGCAGGGTTTATAGGATAAATTAATGGGCAAAATTTTGTTCCAAATTTCAGTAGCATACTGAACATAAAAAACCTTGGAACAGGATTACAGTCAGCAGTGTTTTAAAAGGTGGTACTTGTGTATTCGAGCACAGTTAAAGAGGAAAACATCATTCCCTTCTAAAGGGTATCAAAAATAAGTAGATAAATTAAGAAACAATATAAATACGTCCCTAGTATTTTCAGAATTGTTCTATGTACATGGTTGTAATGAATAAAATTATTAGGGAAGTGTATCTTAAAGTAAAAAATTACTTTCAAGAATTCCAAGTCAAACAAGATTTGCTATCCCCTCTCTTCCATGTACAATTATAAAAGGAGTCTTGGGCCTAATTATGATAATAACCTAGAAATATGTGTGTATTTATCTGTCTGTGGGATGAAAACCAAGCTGCAGTATGGGGAGAAACAGAATCTTATGTATGATTCCAACAGATGAGAATTTATCTTAAAGAACAAAAAACACTGCGTGTGTGCATGTGTGTCTGTGTGTGTTAAAGGGATACTTTATTTTAAAAAAAGAGGAATTATTTATAATTGAAGCTGAGCACTGTCTGGTAAGCCCATGCTTTTACCTAGGGCAGGTTTTCATTGGGTATACATTATCACTGTATCTATAGCCCCAACTCAACAAGGCAATGAAGCACATGGTTAACCTTAAGCATCCTCCAAGTCAATGAGACCTATATATGCTTTGTTGAATTAGGGCCTTAGGCTTCTATAGTTATTAAAAGAATACATCACATTTCTCTTTATTATGCAGAGTTCAGGGACCAGACAGTTTGGGAGGTGTTTTGCTTTTATTTTTTTCCAGTGACATTGCAATTTCAGAGTCAAGAGGAAGATTAAATGTCAGAGCTGCTCTGCAGTATCCTGAGAGTAAGTTTCAGACTTTCTGCACGATGAGTTACTTTAGCAAGTCTATTTTCATGTGGTGGATCCTCCAAATATGCTAGAGCAGCATGTTTGAAACAGAAAACAGTAAAACACATGCTCAGCTCATAGAGTAACTCAAAATATGCATCCTTGTTCTCCAATACATACAGGCAAGAGCATCTTCATGCCTTAACATATTGCATAAGCCACAAAAAACTCAGAAACTAACAGCAAGAAAGCATAAATCAGAAAACGTCACTAAAAGTGAAGTTTAACCCTTTTAAAATTATTACTGATATTTTACCACAGACACATTTCATAAGCAGATTTTAAAGTTCTCTGTGCTCCTGTTTGTCAGATCATATAGAGGTACATAACTTATCCAAGCTTGGCCAAAGCAGGCAAGGACTTCCCAGTCTAGGAAGGGGGTTGGAGGAAAGGAATAAGCATTGCCCAGAACAAAATCTAAAACAATAAAATAAATAAATAAATAGAGAGAGAGAGGAAAAAAAACAAACAGCTAAGCACTATTTTCTATTTCTCACAAGACTGTGGTTAAAGGCACCTGAAGAATTTATCAGGCAGATAATTTAAAATAAAGAAAATAAGATGTATTTTCTTATACATACATGCTAAATGAGGTAGCGGTAATAAAATGTACTTGTGGGGGGCATTCAATGAAACTTATAAAAATTCTTTGTTGTTAGACAGCATTACATCTACGCACAAAGGGAGCTGACAAGCTTATGCTATTATGTTTTGGAATAAATGATCTATTCATTCATTCTTTTATACCAGGGAACTGCTGAACTAGTGGTGAATACTGCTTTGAAGAAGGGCTAAAAAGATAAAAGCAGTATTTGAACAATATATCAACATGTGATTCTTTAAATCAAAACAATACAAGTTGTCAGTCCACATATCCCCCACATTCAGACTTCAGTATTGTCTGTAAATGAGTGGATTCTGCTGACAAGGTAGGGTCTCATTTTCACCCGGTTAACTAACTCCACGAATGTGACCTATGGTTAAAAGTGTAAGGGAATAACCAAAACTAAACCCCAGAAAGTGTCAGGGTGAATATCATCAATAAAAATCCCTATAATAAGAATTAACTCTTGGACCTCTGTTACATAGGAAATAAAAGTTTCTTTTTGGAGTTCTTACAACACTATTAGTTTTACTGTAGGACAAATCTTGCCCCAGCAGCAAGGACTGAATCGAGTACTCAAACTCCTGTGTATGAGCACTCTTCAAGGCAGAAACACTGTCAGATGAAAACAGAAGAACAATTAGAAGGGAAAAGCCTTAAAATGGCAACATAAATCTGAATGATCTCAGCCAAAAAATATCCAAGCTACAGACCAGAAATTAATTTCTCAAGAGGCTGGACTAGTCAATGCTCAAGAGGAAGATGACCTGCTACTTTTAGGGATATGAAGTAACATAATGCCTTTTCCCAGTTCCAGGATGACTGAACTAAGAGGTGACACTGCAGAGCCAACGGCATACTCCTTCTGAAGTGGCTTCAGTATCTCAAGAGCTGGGCACACACAATACAAGACATGCATTCTTGTCAGCTTGACCAGAAATGGGACATGTGATAGATAGATAGATAGATAGATAGAACTTCAAATAAATACATATTCTGACGTGCATCAAATATATATTGCATTTTTTAAAAAATTATTGTACGTTTTCCATGGACATTAGTCCTTAAAACTGATCTGTTAAGATCTGAACTCTTCTGAATTTTGAAAGCTCTTAGGAAGTTTAGTTCACAGCCACACATCTCTCAATGAGAACAATGAAGGAGGACACTCAGATTGACAGCTAGGGTGTAAAACTCCCATTCTTTCCTTAAACACAAAAATGATGAAAACATTTATTATGAAACATATTTTCCATTACTGTATTGTAGAATGTAAACAAGTTCTCATGACATATGGGGCCATGTGTTTCCTTAAAGAGGTGTTATGTATGTCAGAAGCAGCATATGTACCGTGTGATACAGCTACCACCATGGTAAGCATTTGTTATTGCCTAGTGAACAGGTGCATAAAATCCCCATGTAAACAGATGTCATAGCTGCACTGACATCTCTTACTCGTGTCTACTCCTGCAGGAAAATGAGGGGGTTTGTTTCCCCCTCTTGGGTGTTTAATGTGAATGGCCTAAACTTACACATTTGCATCTTCCCGCTTTCACATATGTATCTCCTTCTTGATTGTACAGTGACTTTTAGAAGGAAAATTAACCCAAGGAAGAACTGCTTTCTGAGAGAAATTCCATGATAATGCTCTTTTCCGAAGCCTCCATACACACACTGTTGGCATCCAAGTCCGGTTTCATAAAGAAACTAACTCGATACAGAGAGCCCTGAAAGGCTGCATCGGATTTTCTCTTTTTTTTACTCTTAGCCCCTGGAAGACAAATTTTCCCCAGGGAAAATAAATAAATCAATTGTGGGTAATTCAAGTATAGCCCAGCAGACGAACTCTAACTGGGAGGGTGTCTGACCAGCACTCCTTAGGGTCTCGGTTTGCACGTTGATGCTTGCAGGTGGATTAGCGTGACCAGGAGGGACACAACGGATCTCACTGGAGTCTTGCCATAGCACACGGACTCCAACACACTCTGCTCACGCAAGAACCTTGTCTTTCCCTGCTAGAGATCCCCAAGTTACTCCCAGTCGCATGAGCTTCCAGTGCAGTCACACGCCTTATAGAGAGGGACCCTTATCATCAGGTTGTTTCTGTGAGAATGACGCAGAAGCTTTCAGAACAGTTTGTATTAAACCCCTGAACTCTTTAACAACCCCCTGAATAACGTAAGGAGTAAATATAGATATGTCATTTCATATTATCAAACGTATGCATTCAAGTAAGACAGAAAGTTTGGATAGCTGAGCGTGGCATGGCTTCGTGCAAAAAGGTGCAGGCTGATGTGCCAGATCTGGCTCGTTCTTTCTCTCACTCCTTCTTTTAAACCAAAATATTTGCCAGAGCATTTCAATATAAGCCAATGCTGTCGCTCTCTGCTTCCTCAGACGTGATCAGATTTGTGCTTGTCCTTGCCTGGTACATATTAAAATAATAAATTTTCCTCCCTTTCACCCTTCCAGTGCAAAGTAGTCCATTTTTGCTCACATACTAAATTTTTAATGCATTTTGCATTTCAAATTCCTTTAGCACAGTTTCTGTGGTTCTCCTTGCCTTCCTTTCTTCCCCACTCCCCTTAGCTATGGTTTGCTAAAAAAAATAAAATAAAATAAAAAAATGAGCCAGCCCATTCTTAACAAAATTATTTAAAAAGACATACATCATTGTACTATGATCATGAATGTGGGCCTGACCCAAAGCCTGCTGGAAACAAGGCTATTATTTGCATTTTTTTTCAACAAGATTTAGATCAGTCATTCCCTCAACAAAAGTCTCAGAACACAATATTAAATTTTTTAGCCATGACTGGCTTCTTTCCAGTGAAATCCAGCATGGGTGGTACCAGGAAACCCACTGCAGAGACACCACAAAACCCACGTACAGTCAATCTGAGCACGCTCAGCACCTCATTTATGGCAATTTCTGATGGAGAAGCCAGGCTAAGCTCTACCCAGGAATTCTGGTGTGGACTGGGTACAAACGGGTGGGTATAAGATATGTCCCTGCTCATCTGACCCGGCTGCAGACTGAGGACATGCCATTATTTAGCTTCCTTGGGGTGTCTGTGGATTAACTATAACAAATTTCAGCAGAGCACGAGCCTGTCCTTAAGAGAAAACCTCCTGTGATCCCCATCCTGCCTGCAGAGATGAGCTGATGGAGCGAAGGGACCAGATCACAAATCAAGGAGATAGAAGGTAAATAACTTGGGGACTGGGAAATCGGGTTTACCTGGGAGAAAAAGGGGCAAGAGGGAGAATCTGTTCTTCCACAAATAGACATTCACATAGGAAGGGAGACCAAAAAAAAGTCCGAATATAACTAGAGGTGAGATTTGAAACAGCTCCTTTTGTGAAAGATCACAGAAACAAGGATGCCTCTAGCCCCACTGCTTCTTTGGGCAAAACTTCCAAACACCATCACAAATCCCAGCCAAAACACTCGTGCCTGGAAGAGGAAACACCCGAGGCTCAAGGTAGGACAGAGCAGTAGAGCGCAAACTTCCCTGGCGCCTCCACCAGACCTCGCAGAAGGCATCAAAACTTAATTAACCCAGCCACGTGCTCGGAGCTGCCGGGAACCAACAAATTGCTCTGTGTCAGCGCAGAGGCATTAACCAGCAGCCCACGCACTGCGAGCCTGGGCAGATCGAGGCAAGGAGCACCAGCACCCACACCCCAGCACCTGCAGAGCCTCTGGTGGGATCCTGTACCCTGCCCCTATGGGCAAGGAGCTGCTCGGCTGGCTGCCCTGGGCTTAAACTGTGCTAAGGGGCAAGAGGATGGCAGCATCCTTAGGCAGACTGCAGGCTTTGCAGCAGTCCTCCCACCTCTCTCAAGTCCTGCATCTCCTACATTAGCGCTGTCCAGGCAGCAGCTGGCCACCCGGAGCAGTCCCAGCTCTCCAGCCAAGGCTGAGAAAAACCTTCCCTTTTTCATTTTATATTCCTATACATCCATCATGTGGAAAAAAAAATAATATATATATATATATATATATATTGCTTTCTGGCAAAACAATGCCCAGGAAAAGCAGCAATTTATGAAAGCTGAATTGAATGTACTCAAAACACACAGATCAAGCAAAGATAGATCATCTTTTTTTTCAGAGCAGCATCTCAGGACAAGGAGGATAGGGTTTTGTGTTTCTGCGCTGCTAGAAACATTGTTACCTGGTCCTGGTCAACACATCTCATCGCAGCATTCCCAGCCCATGAAGTGGAGCAGCAGCACTTGTAAGGGGTAGCGCGAGGTGTTGCACGACTGACTCCACGAGACTGCCAGCAATTTCTGCTCATTTGGTTGCAGGTGTGTTGCCAGAGGTGGCAGCAAGCTCCCTCCTGCTGGCCAGGGGGAAGGAGCAACACCTTCCCTCTCCTCTCACTTCTGGAAACCTCTCCAAGTTTGTTTCGGGGAACGTCTCCGAGGCAAGGAGTGACCTGATCTGACACGGCTGAGCTGCAGATCAGACGAGACCGCAGCCTAGAGCCGGTGCTGCGGCTGCAGGCTGGAGCAGGATCCGAGGCACAGACCGTGGGACTGGGAAAACGGCCTCCTTTCTTCCCTTCCTTTTGTTGCCTTTCCAACATGCTAAGCACTGCTGTGGCAGAGAGAAAACACAGTCTGCCGGGTTACAATGATATTTAAATTTCAATTATTTAAATACAATTAAGAGCCCTAGAGACGCTCTATAGCCATTTCCCAAGGAAGTTTTCCACGGCCTTTATTTCTGAGCAAAGGAACAAGTTACTCTTCAAGTCTGAGCCCAAGTAAGAAGAATAACCATCTGGCCCCCGCGGCCCTATCTTTCTCCCCACTCCCTGATCACTGCACCAACTGTGAACAAAACCGTCTTTAACTGACACCAGGAAATCCACACCAGTCTTTTAAAGCAGTACTTTCAGATTCATATCAAACCCGAACTGAAGATCTAAAATGAATATTAAAATTTCCCCTCTACGCTGCCTCGTTGAATTTGCACATCTTTCCTGAGCTGCCCTGGTCTCTCTGGGAACATTTTTAATGTGAAAAATTGATTCCTCCATTACTCTTCATGGCAGGAAAATCAGTGGCTGGAACAAATGAAGGGATTCCTCCCACAACTGGTCCTGCTCTCTATCCCACTCCTCAACCAGCAGCATAGAGCAGGGCTGGGACAGGTGGGTCTGGAGCATAAGAGGACTTCTGAGTCAACATTCAGTTAGATACTACAGCAGCACAAAGGATGGAAGATGTTCTTTTGGAGAGGACTGAAATAACTTCTCATCACAGAATTGACTCGGTTTGGCTACTTCACTATAGGGATAATGCAACTGCATGCTTCTGTTAGAGCTACTGAAGAAAAATAGATGAGTGAAAGCTAGTCATTTTAAAATTTGAATCCTAGAGTGAGAACTTTGGGGGCAGGAGTTTAGGACAGGTCTCAACAGAGACCTCTGCTAGCCCTTTAGGCCTTTAGGCAAGTAGAAATACAGTAGAAATAATAACAAAAGACAGACGAACCAGAAAGCAGACTATTTGCAAATAGCTTTGCCATCAAAAAGAAAAAGGAAACGGGGTAAAGAGTGAAATGCATTAGATACTGTAAAGTTCATAAACTATAAATTATTGGGGAAGATATAAGGATGGAAAACCAAATACTAACTTGTCATTTAAGAACTGGTTTTCTAGGAGGAATGAAAATATTCTGATATATGTTAAACTTTCTTGTATCACCCAAGGTCTATCAAAATGTACCTCCAATTTTATCTTCCTCCCATCACTGCTGGTATTTAGTTTTCATAGCCTTGACTTGCCACATAAAGACACTACTGATCAGGGTCCCTTATGAAACTCAATCCCTCTATTTTATGTTTCTGGAGTTCTCTCTGGTGATTAATTTCTGAAAACATATTTCAACCTTTCAGTGTGTAGCACATATCACATTTCACGTGGCATGGGAAGCAAAAATGTATTACATCTTTTTATATTTCCCTTCTCCCCCACTTCACGCATGGGACTAAATCATATTTTTTTTTTGGTGAGCAGCATTACCGTGAGGTTTTGCTGTGTCCCCACAGTTTTTAGCACAGTAATGCTGACACACTGCAGGCCAGGCTGCTGACAGCTTCACTGACCACGGTGGGACTTCAGCAGATTTCTCCCGAGGACAAGTGATCCAGTATCCCAACATTTCACAGCCCCAGCATTACCCAATTAAGCCTCAACTGGGGCACGCTGATAAAAAAAAAAAAAAAAAAAAAAAAAAAAGCAATAGAGAAAGCATGTTCTACGTCTGTTTTTTGATGGTTGATTTGCACCCCATGCAGTGATGCAGTGCTGGATGCTGATATGCATCAAATCAAATACAGCAGAGGTAAAGCTGCACGACAGCTGAAAAAAAAAAAAAAAGAAAGTAGGGGAAATAAAAGAAATAAGTGATCCTTCATTTCCAAGGACTTCCGTGTCTTATCTTTCCAGAACATTGCTACAGCTAGCTCAATTATTACTTTCCTGGGATGTCTTGTTTGCTTCCACCAGACGGAAGTAATATAAAATTATGTAAATCAGCTTTCTTGAAGTAAAGAATCATGGACCAGTCAATAATGTTTATGCATTAAGAAAGGGCAGCTCCTCCTGGAAGAAATAACACAGGGAGCCGATCATAAGTAAACATTTCTAAACAGACAAAGGGCTGGTCCCTGCAGCACAATATATTATCATATTTCCACATAATTAGTTTGTTTTCCACTTGAAATCAGAAAACGATTCGACATTGCATTCCGTGCCTCAGGATGGTGCATACAGTACAATTCTCATGTGCAGGTTCATATGTTGAATAATTAGTAAGAATTAATCTGTTGAAATTAAAGTTCGGAATATTATAGAACTCATGAATAGTGCATGGAACAATCAAGTAAATTAAACCAGAAACAGAATTTAAGAAGCCAGACAATAGCAGATGACTGCTGGCAATCTGTTTTTTAATCAGTGAGTTACAAGCCAGAGGGATGAATATTGTTACTGGCTTTGGAAAATATTGTAAAACGTTAGCAGGCACAATAAAGAAGACTTACTAAGTAAGCATATTTTTATTATATTTGTTAAAGAAGGGCACTTCAGCAGGACCTGCTAACTTTGACATGTACCTGCTCTCCAGAACGCTCAGATCAGGAAGGATTGGCCCTACAAAGCAGCCTGTACTTCTGGTCTGCCCCGCAGATGCATTAAGGACTTCTGAGAGCTCCATCTCAGTCCATTTAAAAGTTATATTTGCCCACCTGGAGCCAAAGATGTGTAAGTTTCTTTTTAGTTTCTTTAAAAATAGTTCTTGAGTTATTATACATCTCGGTCCAGGGTAGTGATTTTTGGTTTTAAGAGTTCAGGAGTAAGTTCTCCCTTACTTTAATTTTATTTTAAATCCATCTATTCATTATAAATATATACTTTTTTGCTTGTTTCACCGTGAAGAAAACACGGGTCATATCTTAAAAATAAAGGAGAGCAGTCAGAAATCCTGTGAAGACTAGGTTGATCTATGCTGAAATATATATAATTGCTGTAAAGAAAATAGCTTTAAAGCTAAGCGCACACTTGACTTTTTCTGTTGTGCATGATCCTGTTAAATTGGAAGAGGTTTCCAGATCTATTTGAAAAATGGCCACTACAGTTAGCTGAAACTTCAATCTTGAAAATGAATGAATGGAGCTGGTCCAGTACATTGGCTCTGGACCAGTCTTTAAAATACAGCAGAACAATGAATAACTGAATTCACAGCCAGCTGGTATCATAGTTGGGCAGTGAAAGTGTCAAAATATTAGTGACTTTTTTACATTTGTCAAAATCATTGCCAATATGGGAAGCATGGGCAGCTTGCAAATGTGAATCTTACACCAAAATAGTTTTAAAATCTTGCCTTAAGAATGTGTGCGCAGATCCTGGTTTTATATCACCCATCAAGGGACAGGCGGAAGAGAATAAAATATCTTTTACTTAGAAGATAAAAGCTGTTATTGATTTATCATCAAACATCAGCTACTAATGTGGTTAAGTGGTGCTATATGCCCTGCAGTAATAATGGATCAACCAGCATTTCTACGCCTTATTTTCTGGAGTAAAAGAAGTCCATTTGGTCATTTCTAGAATGTGAGATGTAAGGTCTCCATGCAAAACATAAAATTTATATCTACAGATAAATATGCACGCACGCACAATGTAAAGGAGAAGGAAAGGGATTTTGGCCATGTTTCAGTTATAGGAGAGAAAAAGAAAAATAAACATATGTTAGTGGTGTCTGACACATCTTTCTGCTCCAATAATTCGAAAAATGTTTGTTTTATTTTTAAAACAAAATTTTGCTGGCATTCACTGTATGCTGCAGTTGAGATACTTTCCCTATTTTTGAAAGAAAAAAAATCTACATGACCGGATTACTCTGCTGCAGCAGAACAGAAAGCCACGGTGTGTGTGCACTGCGTTTATTCCCAGGAAGATGCTCTTTGTGAGTTTTAGTGCCTACTGGCTGCTTGCGTACTTCTGTCCCCTCATGGACACAGATCCATTCAGGTACCAGGATTTCAAGGGGCTGCACGAATTATCCTTCCCGTGATGGCGTACGTGGCAGCCTAGGACCATTCAAACTGAGAACCGTCTGCCACTGAACATAATGGATTTTCACAGAGTTTTGGACACTGAATCCACTGACAATTTATTGAGGATCTCTACAGGCCTGATGTGCAAAAGGTGTGAACAATTAACTTGTGACCACGTATATTAGCATCCATGGAGCAACCGCTGAGCTAAGCGACTCCCTCACGTTCAGGCAGGTTTGGGGGCTCACCCTGCACTGTGCAGGACAAGCAAAACTCCCACCGAGGCAAATCAGAGTGCAACTTTCACACGAACAGGACATACTTCCTATTTTTGATCATTAAAAACAACTCATTTCAAAAGCAAATGAACATCTGTGGAGGTACACTTTGCATCGAAAAATTTGTAATACAGATTGAGGGAAGCTTTTTCTTCTTTCTGAACACAAATACATTGTCTATTTTTTTTCTTTTTACAACTAATTAGTTAAGTGAATAATCTCTATGTTCCTTTATTAGGAACACAGCAATAAAGGGGAGCCTCTGCTATCTTCCCCTATTCCTCTGCAATATTCTTATTTCAGTAAAGTAAGGTTTGAGCTGGAAAGTTTCCCCAAGAAGATTTTCATTTCTCATCTTGTCTGATGCAAAGTAAAGACTATGCCAAGTGCCACTGACCTTAACTCTCCTGAATCAAAAATATCTGATGTGATATATAGAAAACTTTGATGTGTAGATATGCTAATCAGTAGAGAAATGTCAAATTTGCATACATTTCAAGTGACCCAACAATATTTACCTTAGAGCTAAGTTTCATATTTTTCTGACAATTGCAGCATTGAACAAGTGACTCATTTAGCATATCTAAGCAGCATTATGTCACAGGGATTTACCTCAGAGTTGTTTGAAAGCATCAAAAAGATGAACATCACTGTCTGAAATTAACAACAAGCCTAATTTGATTTGACAAATGATGTTGATTTAGATAGGGTCACTAGCTATTGAAGAAGCGGAGGACAAATAGTGCCTTGAAGCCTTGATAAAACTGAATATTTAAACAGTTCATTATGCAAATTTGCCCTCTACCTGTCAGTAGTGACTAAAGTATAGGGTTAGAGTGCCGGAGAGGCTCTGTGCTAAGGAGCCGACTAGTATACGTGTACCTGGCTCTTCCTAAAAAAACAACTCCTTAGACATTTACAAAGGGGATGCGTATCAGCGTTGTCCTCCCTGGGTTTGACAGTGACAAAATAGACAAGGGCTTGATTCCCAAAACTTCTGGCGACAGTGCAGAAAACTTAACTTTACCAAGACAGTAGGTATCCACAGACGTTTGCCCATTTCATACTCAAGGCCTCATTCTCCAACCCCTTCTCAAAAGCTTCACATCCTGGGAGCCCAGTGGACTTCAGTGGAGTTACCTGCATGAACACTGCTGCTGCTCGGGATGAAGATGCTGGATGGGAGCCCTGTGGTGTAACCAGACAGAGACAGGCTCCCATCCAGAACAGCCTGGGACCCACAGAGGTCCAGATTGCTTTACAACCGTATGCAACACCTACGCTTACGCGTTTATCACTACTCCCACCATCACTTGGCAAACTGGCATCCATTACGAGGAGCAGCAGCAGAAAGGAGGGAAAATCTTGGCCAAGAACATATGAATAAACCCTTGGGTTTTGAAAAATAGCTTGAGATATTATTGCCCATTCAGAACAGAGGGCTTTAACTCTTGAGGGTCCATTCTAAAAAGTTAATCGTACTTAATTACATCAACCTTGCATACCTTTAGACATCTAAGAACACAAGTTCCAGTGTAGGAATGAAATGTGTAGTAACAAAACTTGAACTCAGTAGATATTTAAGTGTTCAGGAGTAGATAATATTTACACGTTCCAAATCTGATGTGCTGAAAAAAACTAAAATTTTTGGATGTGCTGAAAAAAAACCTAACTGCTGAATTCCTAATAATCTATACAACAGCAATTCCTTAAAGAGTATTCTCATCGTTTTTTAATAAATATATACTACGATTTCAGACATTTAGTGTACTAGTATACTTCAGTTTACTAGCACCAAGTGACCACGGGTCAACAGCTTTTAAGACACTCTATAGTACAGTATGTCTAGTTGTGTTATGCTTTATGAGTTAACTTTCTTGTTAAGACACTTCCCCCTGTTTTGACGCTCGAGCTCAGAAAAACCCATTGGTGTAAGTCAGGCTGAATTTTGACGCAGTGCGCTCAGAGAAGTATATGAAAATGTCAGTTTAAGTATTGGCAAGTAGATAATATTGGAACAGCAGACAGAAGCTATTTAATTAAAGAAGTATGGGTGAGCAACAACAATACACAGAGTAGATATAAGAATATCTGCTCATAAACTAGATCTTGGGAAAACCTTGCAGGTAGTGCGCCCAGCCAGCCCTGGGGCAGGGTGCCCATACAGCAGATCTACAACCCTGGGGGGCTGCACGCCCACCGACCCCATAACCACAAGCCCTGGGGCTGTCGGGGCAGAGTCTAGCCCGGCCAGACCTGACGCAGAAGCAGCACTGCCTCACAGCCCTGAGCCCGAGCACAGTACCCCCACTGAAAAATGAGTTTTCTTAGGGCTGTGGCACCAGGGAAATGTGTTTATGCCATGCGTGGTAGACTTGGGGTAAGGTGTATCAGCGTGCCGTGTAGACTTCCCAGCTCAAGAGCTCGTTTGCACCCAAGAATCTAAGCCAAAAGCATCATAGACCTTTTTCCTTTATGCCTTTATCACACAATCTTATTGACTCGTTTACATGTGTTTTGTAGTATCTGTGTTTTCTTTATCTGGCTTGCCCCATCCCCCCTCACTGGTCAGACTAATTGGGAGATGACTATATTTACCATTTCACCGGATCCGAGCAAACATGCCTTGTGAGTAACCTTGATTTGTTTATAAACTACTCCCCTAACTGCTGAGCTTGTAAGTTCTTGGCTAATTGCTCTCATGTCCATGAAATGGGAGAAACCCAAGTCTGAAATACATGGAAACAATTAGGGCAGAAAAAAATAAAAAATAAAAAAAGGCTTTCCCTGTAAACACATGTCCATGCCAAGATACCCTACCTAGAGCAACTGGCACGTGGTATGTTTGCAGATGGATCCACAGTAGGATCTAGCCACTTATATTTAGCATGCAGTGTTATGTTTCAGCTAGCCAGCTAGCAATAGGCAGGAGCTGGAAGGGGAACCCATAATTTTTGCACAGAAGTGCACCAGTATCAACACCCCTCTCATAACGATCACATACCTTAACCCTTAATTATTACAAATGCACCAGCCATTACAGGAAAATCCACTTTTTTCCCCTCTCAATTAGAGACTCAGGGAAGCTTGTCTTGGAAAAATACAGGTAATACCATTCGTGATGTGTTATCTTGTTGTATAGTTCTTTTGACATTTCATTCGCATATGGAAAAATAAAAGAGAAGCCCTGAAATATAGCAAGTGTTACAGCCTGTTTCATTATGCTGGTGATTTCCACTGCACATTTACTGTAAACTATGGTTAGCACGCATGAAGTAATTCAGCAGTCTGAGGGCCAGGAGGGATCATTTGTTCATCAAGTCAGATCCTCTTCTCTAACCCATGCCACACAATTTCTTCATGTTAACCCACTGTCAATACCTATGCCTTCCTACCGAGCTAAAATGATATCAAATCTTGACTTCAACCCTACAAGTGATGAGAAAAAACTATCCCTTTCCTGAATAAGCTGTTCAAAGATCACAGTTAGTCACTGTACTTTCTAGTTTTTCCCATTCAAATATAGCAATTACAAAATCAGAATTGTCTTTGGACTGGACATAATTGTAAAATGATGTGGTACTCCTGAACCAAAAAAGCTCTTTTTTTTTTTTTTCAGGAAGAAATCACCTGGAGAGAATAAAAACACTGAAATGTCAAACAGACTCAGTTTTTAGGCTTACATCCAAACAGAATGGCTAAATTTCTATGACCTGTAAAGTGGGACTAGATGATCTTAGACCCTTCCTGCCCTAAGATAACCCACAAGTTTACAAGCTGCCACCTTGCAATTGCTCCTTTAACGCAATGCTATTCAATGTCAGAATGGGTACAAATATTTGATTCCTGCCAGTTTGCAAATGACAACCTTAATATTCAATGTTTCTCTTACGGAAAGATTTTCCAAACGCTGATGATCTCCACAATATTTTTGTCTTTATAAAACCAAAGGTCAGAATACCTTTTCCCACAGGAAAAGTGATTGAAGTAGCAGTTATGACAGAAAAACTAAAAGCCAAGTCAGTTATGTACATATTTGGATGCAGAGTTCATCTTCACATCATGCTGAACAAGCATCTCTGCAATCTCTGCATGAAAATGAAAAGACTAAAACATTTCAAGAATTTAGAGTTATTGCAAATGCCATAATCTAGCAATCAATAACTGAAACAAATTCAAGGAGTGCACATTTTGTTAAGACCAAATTCTCTTTTTTTCCAAGTATTGTTATTCAAATGTCATTAATTTTATGACTGAAAGTAACTGCGTGGGTTTATTTTTGTAAGTCCTAATATCTTTAAAGTAGATGGATTCTTTTGGACTTTTGCCGTAGGCCAAATTCTCCAAGCCACGCTAGACATACACAGTATTCACTAATGCACGCACTGCCTTTGAAGTTATTTCTGAGACATTTCAGGGTATCTTACGTTGTAGTTACTCTGGTATTGTGGTCCTGCATCTTCAAGCATGGGCATGGTAGGCAAATGACCAGTTACTTGGGTTTGAGTAACACCAGAAGAACATGGTTCTTTGCCACCACTGAAGCTCTCCCCAAGACAAACTTTTCCCCTGTAGAAATACGAGTACGAGTAGCTCATCTGAGTATCTCATAAGGGATGAAAATTGAAATACGTAATCATAGTCTGACAGTACAGCCTCCTTCCAAATTGCATAGTGAAGTTTAAAAGACTGTGATGGTTCGTAAATAGATATATGTAAACAATTAGAGTTTATCATTAGAATTTAGGTCTTATTAGAGGAAGCTGAAACCACATATTATTTTTAAATGACAAAAACAAACAAACAAAAAAGATATCTCAATTGTAAAGAGATGAAGAAACTGAAGAATACCAGGAGGATGAACAGAAAGCAGTGGCCTTAAAAATATTCCTGGAATGAATATCATCCTCGTGACTGGATAGCTGCCAAGACTTTTTATTCTGTGTTTTTAAAAATGCATAGACTAGGAGAGTCATAAAAGAATGTTTTGTCTCTGGAATATGCTGGAACAAAAGCCAGATATGATTAGACTTTGACATGGACATTCATCATACCCCAAACTGAATCAGTTATTAATTCTGAAGGTATTAAATATGAAATGGTTTGAGTGTTTAACAAGTCTACAATATTATTCAATTATAACTAAAATGTTAGACTGACTGAATTTTCAGAAACATCCTGCTGTATATAAAGTTGTGTGAACTCGACCACGTCACTGAGCAGCACCCTGAGTCCTGATACTACAGGAAAACTCTGTGGAGACCTCTACCACCTCATCTAGCAACACGAAGCTAAAGTGCCGGGGTTACTTTCAAGGGGATGGAGTTTCCACCCAGAGCACAGGACACACAAATTTCTTAGAAGGTTCTCTTTTTGCAAGCTTGCTGTGTACTAACTCCTGCCTCCTGGGATAATCCACATCTTCCTCTGAAGACTGATGTAGTCAGATGGCTGGGACATCTTCACAAGGATTCAACACATCGCCATCACTTTTCTCTGTCACCTGCTAGCTGGGGGGTAAGAGTATATAATAATAATAATAAAAAAAAGTTACCCTATTCATCATATTCCCTGGGGAAATTACCAGCTGCCATGTGCTGACTTCTGCATGGATGCTGGTACGACTGCCTCTTACAGCACAGGGAAACCTGCCTATACTTCTTGTATTGGTAGTGCGAGCAGCAGTGCTATGAAATACTGAAGTTGTAGCACCAAACCACTTCCACGAACTCTGTACCTAAGTGCCTTTTCAGCTGTCATCACAATGTTTCTGCTGTATTAATAAGAAAAGCAGATGATTCCTCCAGCTGTTCATTAGCACCACTGCTTAACACCAAGAGGAGCTCCTTTAGAAAGGCTGCTGCTATGGCTCAGGAGATGCAGGAATTCTTAAGGACATCAGTCAGTGTAATTTTGGGCAATATTCACCATCTTAATGTAACCGTTCAATATTTTTTGCTCCTAAAGTAAGGTTATTCCTTACATTCAGATGGAAAAACACATCTTCACAGACTAGAAAAATTAGTTAAGTGGGCATTCATGCACTCCATTTTTCAACAGAAATGTATGTCCCATAAAAGTTGTTCTTACACATATAGCTGTTTGTTCTCCATTTTCTTCAACTCCTAACTTACGTCATCTTCAGAAAGAGAAAGCAGAAGGGAGGTGAGGAACACATCAGTGTGTATCGTGATCTAGAAGTTCTGTTAGGCTCTCTTGGAGCATTTGCTATTTTCTATCAGTTTTTTAAAGTGATGGCAATAGGGGTAGTAATAGGTATTAATGGTGAGCAAAGTTTCCAGTGGAACCCATCACACTGAGCAGTTTGGGAGCAGAGAAGAGAGTCCTTGCGCAGAAGAGCTTCTACTCTAAAATCATAACTAGGGAAAAGGACTGCAAAGCACGCATAGAAAATAGAACTTGGACACTGCCCGAGGGCCACCATCCTATGGACATCCCAGGATCTGGCTTGACTTTCCAGGAAGCATGCTTTGATGACAGTACAAGGCCTTCTGTATTGTTTCATAGACCTGACTGTCAGGGAAATCGCCACACTAGAGGAGTGTCATCCTCCTTCCTCTCCCACATCCTCCTGCCAAATGTATTTTCTCAGGCTGGGAAAAGCCATACATATTAACACTGCCTCAGACTCCATTACCAGAGGAAAGTGCCTTCTGAACCATGAATTCTGACACTGAAGATCATCCATGGGAAAAAGCCTTCAGCTTTACCTCTGACATTCAAAGGTTTCGCTTATTTCAGTAAGCGTGCATGCAATCTTTAACTCACAGAAACAGAAGGAGAATGTTTTCTTATGTCTACCCAGTGTAATGAGGTGGATGAGAGAGGATATAAGGTTAGTTTTTGTGTTCTATGTTAGGCTGAGAGGCTATGAAATTTCCCCTCAGTTTAACACTGTGACAGTAGTAACATAGCTGGAGTCTCAGCATTGCTTCCATCTTCAGTGTCAGGTTGTGGCTGTGCACAATGTATAGTATTTTAACTGTTCAAAACCTGTTTGACCAAATACTTGCTCGTTCTTTCTGTTGCCCCTTATCTGTATGATCAGAAGCTTGTTTTATTTAACCCAGTAGCTACCAGAGTTGTTCAGTACAGCAGATGGTATGCATGAAGAGGGAATCCTTATAGAGTTTCTGCATATCCTCTAGTTTATTAAAATCAGAATAGGCTGAAATAAGTCACCCTCAAGCCAGATATGAGCATGTACACACAAATAAGCAATGCTCCAACCAAACTAGGTTAAACTCACTTTTTATCAAACCAATGCAAGTTTGCTTCTAGACAAGGCCTGCAAAAATTTGCTACGCTGTTTAAAACTATTTTTTTTAATACTTTTGGGCAAGCGGCTTATACACCCACTGTGTAGCTAATGTTAATGGCTGAGCTGTAAATCCCTCACAAGGGACTTTGTGGAAATGCTGATATATCCGTTACCACCACAGGAAAGTGCTGCCGGGCTCTTCTGTAATTACAGCTTCTTCAAAGAAGTGCATCATTTGGTCTGCAGAGAGATGCAGCGAAAGCCAGCACAAGAGCAGACAGGCTGATTTGTCAGAAGTCCCGGTAGCAAGGGCATGAGCACGCTGGCTCCCAGAGGTCCTTGCCCAGGTGCTACAGCAGCAGAGAAGAGCAACCTCTTCCTCCCTTCCTTCTCTCTCCACCACTTCCCTGCTCCTCCACACGTTTTTTCATAACCCGTGCTTCCCCAGCACCCATCGACACACCAGTCACGCCTTGCCTCTATATAGCATTTCCATCTGTAACTCAAAGCATTTTGCAAAAGGCAATAAACTAGCTGCTTCCTCTGCCCAAGGTCACCCAGAAGAGCTGTGCCGAGTCCAGGATTTGAAACAGGAATTTTCCAAGCCCTGGACCAAGGATGGGATGTGCTGTACTGTTCAGTCACCCATTAGGGAACACGCAGCCCTAGAAATATCCAAGCTCTTACAGGGTGCTTGACACTACTCCAAATCGAGTAAAAATAATGAAAACTATTTTCTGTCCATTTGAGGCACTTGCAAATTACCATTCACTGTCATATCTGAGTGCCAAACACTATCAGACATACTGACAGGCTTTGAAGGCTTCCAAGATGAGGTGGTATTAATGCAAGCCTGCCTTACCACAGTACTGTAAGAATTACACAGTGGATACTTAAACTTTTGACCCTGTAAATACAATCCGATTCCTTGTAATCAGTAATGAAATAAGAAAACGTTGGTACGGAGTGAGACAGCTGTGAAGGGGTCATTCAGCCCAGCACCATCACATCGTTGTACCTTCATCCAAAAGGATCACAGCATAAGGACGCCGCGCTCATGTCCCGCAATTCATCAGCTGTGGGTGGTACTGCACGATGTCCCAAGGAGTAGGTGGCTATTCCTGAAAAAAAGCCTATCTGGCTTCCTGCTGACACAAAGTTCAGCTGGATCTTGGTTGTGGTGAAGGCTGTACTACAGACTTGCTAAAAATGGTGTGCCTACCTCTGGTCTTGCCTCTGCGTTGCAAATAACCAAGGAAGAAAAGTTACCTGATTCTCACACAAATGGCCTCTCACACCCCTGTTCATTGCCCCAGAGTACAAGGATTAATCAAAATATATAAAGCTTCCAAATCTGCAGGCAGTCATCACGGGCTAATAAATACCAGAGGATGGGAATTCGGGACCTGCAATGGCTGCATGTACCACTGCTGCGTGGTGGCATCTGGAAGAGACTCTCACGATTTTGTGAAGCCAAGGGGAGTCCTTGAAAAAAAAAAAAATCCACATTTTACCATCACAGGAAAAGAGTCACTCAGGTCCTGAATCCATGTTCATGGAGTACTCAGCCATAACAGGATTCATGGAGCTCAAACTCATTTTGATCACCTAACACCTACTTGCATGCAAGATTTTGAACCTTTTCTTGCCTATTTACCTCAGACACAACCAGCTATAACTGAAGGAAAACTGGCTTGGACCAGAATACGGGGGTAAGAGATCCCACTTCAGTTTCTAATCAACATAAAGTTAGCAAAACTTAGGCTATAAGTAGGTCAATGTCTTAGCATTTCTTATTGACTTGTTAGCTGAATAAATTCAGTGATTCCCTGTTCGAAGAGTACGTGATTCTTCCTGCCTGGTTTGTGAGAAAATTCTGTTAGCAAGCAAGCCAAGGCAAAAATCCTCTAGACGCTGTCAGTTATTACACATTTAGCCCTGTGACTGGTGTGGAGATAAGAGTCACTACGCATCCGAAAGGTTTCTTTATGAAAGCTGAATGTGTGTGATAGAAGTTTATGTAAAAAATTCTTCTTAAACAATAAAGCGTATTTTTTCACCAGTCTGAAATCATTGCTTAAGAAGAAACTCTGCCCAACGCTTTATTACCTGCAGAGCTACAAAGAGAGAAATTATGCTTTGTGAAGGATTTGTTTCATTTACTCAGAGTAAAAGGTAAAAGGTAAAATTTCCAAGAAAAACACTGTCAAAAACAGATCAAAATATTCCATGATAAAATTGTTGCACTTGTGTTTTCAGTTTAATTCCATTGTATAACTAAAGTGCTTAATTTGCAAATGTCCAAATGGAACATTCTGACATTGCTAGAATTTTCCTTTTTCCTTCACAAAAGTGAACATACAAATGAGTGAAATTTCACTAAAATTGACTTGCTTTCAGGAATTTTTCAATTCTGACAGAACCATATTTTTCTAGGGAAAAATAATCCAAAATTCATCTACTTGGTGCTTTTTTCTCCCCAAGAATATCTAACCAGACATCCTACTTGACTGTATCTGTAATATTTCTAATTCTCTATTTCAAATACATGTATCAGAACTGCTTTCTCTAGCAACATTTGGAACAACATATGTCTAAAAAGCATAAACCAGCAGCCCCACTACAACGTGCAGTTGCCTGAAAACATGTGGAGTGAGTGTGAAACCACCAAGACAATGTAGTTATATTTCTACAGGGCTTTGGACAAGTTACTGAGATCCTAATTTGAAATGGAGAAAGGGATTTTTCTTTCTTTTATTTCCCTTTCATTTAGGCCAGACAGCCATCTTTCAAACCATGGCCAAGCTAATATTTTAAGACAGAGATGCTCTAATGAAGTTAAACAGGACAATGAATGGCTGCTCAGTCCTTAGTGGACACCTCTGTCCAAGATCAGCACCACTTATGCTTAATGTTTCATACAAATTAAGCAAGGATTGAGCAGAATGACATACATACACCTCCACATTACCAAAAATGTGCTCTTGGGACCATGCTCAAGTCCCAATTGCTCTGATACTGCCTTTGGGGCTCCTTTCATTTTCTGCCAACGAAATTAAGCCAAGAGACGGTAGCCTTCTGGGTTACGCAGACTAAAAGCAAAGCACAACCACATTGGGCAGCTGCAGCTGATTCCACATATGAGTATCCCTGAAGATTACTCCCAAGCTCCAGTTTGTCACTGCTTCAACAGAGCAGAGCAGCACGAGTAAGCTACTGCCCACGACCTGACCTGCTGCTTGCTGCTGGGGGTCAGCCTATCGATAAAGCCTTGCAGGGGCTGGAACAGAGCTTTGTCGTGGGTCACTCCTCTCCTTGCACACCATTGCAACATCCAGGCTGGGAATTAAATGCATCTGCTGGCAATGTCCATGGAGCGAAGGCTGATGCTGTAAGCGAGGGGTCACCAGATGGTGGTTTGTTGCTGGCAGAGTCGCGCTGCTCGACCTTCAGAGAGCACTCGTGTGTCCTACGCGGCACGGCACTGCTGAGCTTCGAGGCAGAGCTAAGATGCATTATTAGGTCAAGCACTTATTTGGCTGAAGACCGTTGTGGAACAATTTATTATGCCCAACTGGGGCAGATTGCACCGGGCAGGGACAAACTCTAATAAGCACATTAACGCTAAGTGTCATATGCCAAGATCTGACAAAGAGGGGTGAAGAACATCAGTTAATGCTTCACTCATCTATTTTTCCTGGGTAACTGCACAAGTGGCTTACAGAACTTCTGCCCATGCCTCATCTAACTTGCTGCAGAACAGAGACCTCAATTTCCCAGCCCCAAACGCTACCTGATCCATCCGATCTGATTCAGCTGCAGTCAGAAAAATCCAGGCTGCACTACATAGGGTTAAGCACTGGCCAAAATATCAGCAGAAGCAGGAGGCTGGGGTGCTTTGAAACTCTGTTCAACATATGTCTGAAGGATTTTTGGGACTGCACAAAACTGTAGCAAAAGAAAAGATTGGCAAGGCAGATGTTCGTTGTTTACTGACCCCTGATGAAACCTGCCCTTTCCTTTACCCATTTGAGATGTTCAATAGATACGTTGGTGCTGATTTTTAAACCATGTGCTGCCAAAAATCTGGTGTATTTCTACGTCCCTGAGAGTTTGAAAACAAGAAGTACACTAGACTAGTGTGAAAACACACTTCCTTATGGCAGGTTTATAAGCTGATCACTGGAAATGAATTTCTTGCAAAGTAACATGTTGAAAACCATGACAGGCTCATTGACAACAAGCAAAGCCCTCACATTTCTATCTCAGGAAGAGGGTCAGTTTGCAGAGCAGGCACCAAGCGATTGTTTATTGGAGCTTTTGCAGAAAAAAAAATGAAATTTTGCCTTCCGGGTATTTATGTGGAAAAAGCTGATACTGTCGCAAACACAAATAACACAAAAACAGGACTGTGAGAACTCCCGACTACACTCGAGCTTTCCCTTCCACGCCATTTTCCTGTATGGCTAACATGGCAACAGGAGAGCCCAGCCAGCACGGTAACACTTCCGTCTTAGGAAGGGGCCAGCATCTTGCTTTGCTTGATTTTCCCCACCCGTCAAGCACGTCTTGTCCAAGAATATTTCCCAGGCAGCTGAAGAGATGGAGGTGCAGACACGACGAGCAGAGCATAATGAAGCTGCTTCCGAGCACGGCTTCGAGAACTGCTCGGGCAGCAGCCAGCTGCAACCTCGGGACTCTCGTTCGTAGGGAGCCAGCACGGCGGTGGTCCCAGATGGAGTAATTCAGCCTTCGTTAAGTCACAGGCACTATTTCTGTCGCGTATTCACCCCCTGCTTCTGGAGTCACTCTTAGCTCCTGCTTTTAAAATTTTCAGGCCTTGTGAGTGCAGGAAAATACCCCCCCAGGCAGCATTGTAAAGCTGTTGTGAGGCCTGCAGGACCCCAGATGTAAAGCCTCAGTGCTGAGTGGTATCAAGCAGCACCCTGGCATCCAGGCCACCAGCACCGTGTGCGCACTGGGACCGATCTACTCACCCAAGTATGTGTATCAACAGCTCTGGTCTTGTGCTATAGGATGTGCAACGCTCCTGATTTCTTTCATTCAGATCTGGTAATAGTATATGGATAACTAAAGTGTCTGAGTAGCACATCAAGCTCTAAAAAGGACCACCACCCTTGCTAAATGTGACACACAAAGTCGAATTTTAAGCCATGCATAGTCCAGACAGATTATCTTTGTTCAATAATACTAACTGGGTTAAGTGAACTATCGTCCCATGCATTGCGGCAGAAATTGATAAAGAGGCTTTTTGAAATCCAGTCTGGCATTATTTTATGGCCAATCTACTCAGCAGGGGAAGTTGCCTGTTCTCCAGACAGCTGAACAGCTAGCTCAGGGCCAGGCTGAATGCAAGGACCGCATCCCAGCTGGGCACGGGGATCCTGCAGCCCGAGGCCACTCTAAAATTCCCGTTCATCATCGCACGGTCCATTCACCTCTCCTCTCTTGGCAGGAAGGGGAAGCAAGGGAGGCAGCAGGGAAATTGGAGCAAATATTTAAAAAAGTTAGGAATAAAAATAAGGAAAGAATATATGTAATACTAAACAGAGTAGAGGGAACTTGCTGTTTGGAGTCCCTGACCTGGCAAAATGGCAGGGTGAGAAGGGAAGCAGGAGCTCAGACACAGCAGCTTGGCAGCTGCCATCACTGTTAATACATCAGGCAATCACCATAAAAAGCTAAGAATACAGCAAAGGCCATAAGCTTAACAGAATACATGTGTCATTAATACTTCACGTTCAGTAACGTGAAATATTGCAGACCCATGGAAGGGTACTAGAAGGTGCTGAGCTGGCTGGGAAGAGGAGCCGAGGAAAGCCTCCACGTGTAACACAGCCCTGTTCAGAGGGAAGGCACTACACCACAGGCTTTAAGTACCAGAGGAGATATTCCCAAAACAAGGCTTGCTACTGCATCTGCATTACAAAACTGTAAACCTGTCTCTTTGTGAACACCAAGGAGAAACATGGTTTTGATAAGAATCAGAATCCCAATTTTAAGTCATAGCGTGGAGTCACTCTTCTTGAAGAATAAACGTTTGCTTTGCCCAAGGTGGCCCGTTTCCTCCTGGATCACAAGCTCCAGCAACTTTCTCTTCCACAGAGGCACACAAACAGAGCTGGGTTGCAGGCACCCCAAGATCCTGAAGACCCAGGCCTTGGAGATCACCAAGCTCAGCGGGCAAGCCTGGCTTGGGGATTATTATGTTGCAGACAGGGAGCCCTCACAAGGCAGCAGCTTCACCTCCCAATACCAAAGGGACACAAAAATCATACAGAATAGACGAAATTACAGGATCTAGAACATTTTAAGCAGTTCCATCTGAGCTATAGCAATCACAATTCCCAAGAGAAAAAGGCTCTGGACAATTGCACTTTGGCTTCATCCCTCATGCAAGCAGGGGAGCTATCTGTTTTTTCCTGGGCTCATGGCTCCAGCTTTTAACCTGGTTAGCAGATAGCTACAATATCCAGTTCACTGCTGTGGCATGCAATAAAATTAATTGTAATTATACAAGTGAAGTTTCCCAATGAACATATCTAGGGATCTGCCGTTTGGCTGGTGCTCTCTTGTACTTTCTGTTTTACAAGTAAAGTTAACGAGTACAAAATTAAGCACTTGAGAAACAGCTCATTGACGTGGTCCACACCAGATTTGTTGGAGAATGGCATAAGCAAGTTTAGGGAATATTTGCTATTTTCTCGTATAATCTTTCCATCTTTTCAACAGATATGAAGGAAACAAGCAACCAAACACCTTAAGCTGTTGTTTTCAAGTTTTATTAATGTATTCCTACTGCCATTTTCAGCTCCTAGTCAATGTCTTTGATAGCTGACACATCGTTTCTATCACATCTTATTTTGCTGAAGGCATTTTTCAGCTCCCTTAAGCCTCTCTATTCCCAGCTCCTATGCACGTTTTTGTGCTAGTATTAATTTAAATAACCTTTTTCCCCCTAAACCTGCTTTTTAAATTTAATGAGATCCCAGGTTTATACTTGTGCTTACCAGCACCCACAGGGGTACAGTCCCCATTTAGGTTGTAAAGGCTGGAGCAAGGCATCTCACAGGCAAAAGTGTCTTACAGGAGGTATAAGACTATACGTATGCCATGCCCCTTTCTCCTCTCCAGTAATGCCCAGCAAGTTCTAGCTCCTTTTCTATAGTATGTCTCTTGCATAGCTGGGGTTGAAGAGAAGCGTAACCTAAACCAGCAAGCACCTCTTCTAAGTAAGCCATCTGCAGCACATTCATAGCAAGCAAAAGCACAAACATACAAAATATATAGTAGTAAGGACTGGATTACTGAGAAGACAAGTAAGAGTTTTGTGGTAAGAGGAAAAAGTGATACATGATTATTTATTTATTCTTTAAAGGAATCATCACTTTTTATTTGGGAGGTATTCAGAAGCTTTGATTCTGTTTGCGTTTCACTAAGAGGTGGGAAGAGATCTGGGAAGGCTCTTTCCAGCCTGTTTGTCTTTCTCCAGCCCCAGTGACAGCAACAAACATCTGACTGACTCCCCGAAACTTGGAGGGTCACACGTCCAGCAGTGGGGCCAAACACACGGGGCTCCCAGAGCTGAGAACTCAATCCATTTCAGGCTGTAGACCAGAGGCCCCCCCCACACCTTCTCCTGCAACTTCCACACTAGCACCAAACAAGAAAAGGACCAAGTCCCCTTCCAGCTCCCTCAGCCCTCCTTGGCAGGCTAGCCTCACACAGCTTGCTTCTCCAACACCTCTCCACCTACTACTCCTATTCCTGCTGGGCTGCAGCCTTTTATAGCAGCTGTTTTTTGATTGGCATATTTTCACAGATGGGGGAGGCAAATAGGTCCTTCATTAACCCTTTTCAGGTGGCTGCCAAGTGTGTGTGGGGGGTTATATGTCATTTTTGTTAATGAAGTGCCTTCTGGAATTGAACCCTATGCTCCTTTTTCATAGACGTGTCATTCAGCACATCTAACTGGAAAGTAAAAACAATGTATATTCTTAATCCTATTTATTGTCAGTAAATGAGGCAGTGAAGTGGTTGGGTGAAAAGGCAGTATTCTGAACAAACTTTTTCCTTTATCCAAGGTAACATTTAAAAATAGCAGACTCTGGAAACTAACACATGTATTTTGTCTCCATACGTCTCTTTGTTTGATTCTTATTTTGCTAAATGAGGTCTAGGATAAACAGGAAGGATGGAAAGAAGCAGCTCCCTTCCCCACTTTTTCTTTATATCTTTCCCTAAAAGGCAAGTCCATGGAGCTCCAGTCTGTGTGGGTCTATAAGGCAGCATTCAACATGTGTTTGCAGGGAAAGCTTTCTGTGCTGGTAGTGCTAGAGAGAACTAAGCAGTATGTGAGCGCTGCTTGTCTGGCTGACTGATGTCTTGCTTTGCTGCTGTTTGCTCTCCTTGTTTTACATATGCTCCTAGGAGAAATTAACTGGAGAAAGTTTATCTAAACAAAAAGGCTCTCCACCTCACATGGGGATTTATGGAATTTTGCTATTTGTGAGAAGATAAATAAGGTTATAAATAGAAGCCTAAAAAGTAATATTTTGGCTGTAACTAACCAGGGATAACTAATCTCCGTACTTACTGCATCCCAGAACTTAGATCCTTTCTTCTCTGTTCTTCTTACTGGGGGCTAGGGACAAAGCCGGGTGGGAAAAGTGATGGGATCAGGACAGGACAAGGCACTCTAAGTGCTGCTTTTGACAGAGAAAGTGGAGCAGAAATTATGGACAGAATCTACAAAAACCCTTCTCCACCTTCTCAGGAACCACCGGCTCAGGCATTTTGCAGCCATGTGAGAGGGCTGATCACTTAATCTACACCTTGAACCAGCTCCGTGGCTACTTTTAAAGCCACTTCCTTAACACTCCACATTCAAAACCTTGCTTGCCATCATAATATTCTCTGTCTTAGGTACCACTGCTCCATAGAAGAGTAAGCATTAAACAAAAGTACCATGTTGGTGTAGGTACTCAGGTAAGTAGTTAATTCAACCAGTAGTTAATTTTAGAGAAAACACAGGTAGTAGTTGAACAATTCAGCAAAAGCATCTAGATAAAATGTATTTGATGTCTTCTTCATGATGATATAATACATCAAAAATTTGATTTTAAACTTTTTGACAGGTTGCTGCAGGCATTATATCAAAATTAGCCTTGTGCTAACGCTGCTGAAAGGAAGGAGGAGGGGGACAGCAGAAGACCATGCATTAAGAAAGTGAGCAAATAAGTAAATGAAAGTGAAAGCGGCCCCAGTACTCCAATGGTTCCAGGGAGTTATGTCTATGTGACATACTGTGCACAGGCACGAGCTCAATCTGTCCACTTTCCAAGGTGGTCAAAGACTTGTGGTTAACATCATGCCAAGCCTGAATGGGAAAACCCAGCCACATGGAATTCGGACAAGCTGGAACACAGAGCGAGGCTGCGTTTGCTGATGATGTACTGGCAGATGAACTCTATGTTCATCCATAAGAGCAAACAAAAGGTTTTTCTGCACTATATCATTAAGAAAAACATGTAAGACAACCTTTCCAAATTTCATCATGAAGCTGAATGGAGAGGACAGAGCTCCCTGCAAGAAAGAATGCATGAGATGCACATTTGGACAGGCTTCCAGGCGGCCAAAATTGTGCTTTTCCCAGGCTGCACTTAGTGCAAACTGTGCACATCATCCACTAACATACTGCCACTACGCTCAGCCATGCTGACTTTATAACTATAACCACACTTTATTTTGGGGAATGGGCATTCTTTCAGTGAATGTTACTTTGTTCTATGTTACCAAACCTGTGAATTGACAGTGCTGCATTTTTTCTTAAGATCTACAAATTGGGAATGGGAGAACCATTCACTGACTCCAAGAACCTGAATCAGGTCACAGCTCTTGTGAGGTATCAAGAATTGGCTTGATTTCCCTCTCTTGATTTCATTTACCTCTCCAGCCTGGTGCCACACTTCCTGGTTCTAATCATGGATAGAAGAAGAAAAGCTGAACAGTGTTTAGAAATATTTATTTTTTGTAAAATCAGAAACACAAAGCATCAAACAACTTCCGAGAGCTGTTTCTCCCGAGACTGCTATACCTCACTTTAGTTTAATTAAACAGTTTTGAGCAAACATCTGGAACAGCTGAGTGCTTCATCCCATCTAAACGTCTGACCCATATCTCTAATACTGGAGTGGACCACAGTGAAATTAGATCCAAAAGGAATTTATCTGCACTCATGAGTGCTGTGTTTAGTGAAACTTCACATCCATAGACAAAATCCACAAATTGTCACTGTGCCCAGACAAGTTACTTGTCATTATGATGATCTGAAAGGCATCCATAGAAAGAAATCATTTTGACTGAGCTTCGTTCCTCAAGGACAACGCCAAGGTTAATTTATTTGTTTTTCACTTTGAGTTGGGGGTGGACAGTCCCTGGAAGAGTAGCGTTGTTTGTCAAATGCATTTCTGTGAATATTTGCTCACCAACTACTGCGTCTATTCCACACCTTCCCAAATATCTCCAGGAACGTAGGCTGTGCTCATAAACTCTTTTTTTCTCCAAGTTTCACTCCACTCAAGTGGCTCCTACAGAATTTTCCAGGATTTGTAACAGTGATAACTGGGACAGGTAACTATCAGTGACAGGTGACACTGGAAAGATACTAATAAATGATAGATAGACATCGGGTGAGAGAAATAAGTGTAGAGATGGGTAACAAAAAGAAAAAAAAAAGAAAATTGAACACTAAAAAGAATACAGGCCTATTTTGCTTGGAATGTAGAATCACGCATTGACAGAAGAGGAAAGCCCTCTCTACCTTCAAGAACTGCTCTCTGAGATAAAGGCAAAATATTTGGTCTTTTTCCATGGTTTCTTTCGTAATGCGAGATGGTAGCTCACTGAGAGTCTGCACTTGTATTGGTGAAATTTTCTGAGGTCTCCTCATCCTTACAGGGTCTCTCTAAACTTCCTATTTGATATAATCTTGGGGCCCCATATTGAATTTGTTGTGCAATCAAATTCCATGTTACCTGAGAAGAGGTTTCAAGACTGTGGTTAACTCTTCCCTGTATTTTTCTTTAGCTTCTGAGATTCAAAGGTGTGGTCGTGGGTACAACTGTACCTCTGGAACCACACTTCTCTTAAATAAGCATTTACATAGAAATGTTTCTATGGTGCATAACCTCAGCTCCAGCAATCTACTTGCAAAACAGAGAAGAAAAGTGCATATTGACAAAGGTACACTTATTTAAAGATGCATATTAACAAAGCTACACTTACTTAAAGAAAGTTGGACTGTAGAAAGGACTGCACTTTGACTACACTGTGCATTTCATGGCAAAAAGTAAAAAGCAAAGGTCCCTATTAGTAATTTTTTATTTTCTGGAGCTGTAGTTTGGCAATCAGACACGAGTGAGGGCGTGATTTCTTTTTTGTCTATCCAGTCCACAGTTACACTATTAGTACTTACAAAAACTTCTGGAGAATGGTATAATTCAGATATTATGTCACAGATATATCTACAGTGGCAGAACAAGAAGGGGACCTCAAAAAAATAAGAGTAGCCAACACAACAAGTTAGGTATAAATACAAATGATCTTGCTTAGAAAAACGTTCAGTATTAAGAAACGTGATTTTAATATTTTTACTGTGAAATGCTGCTTGCCATTCAAACAAGCAATATTAAAATTCAACCCCACACCAGATCTCCCCACCCCATACATTTGGTCAGTGGGGACTTGGACCCAAACCTCTCCTTAAACTTACAGATGTGCGTGTAGCGGTAAAATGACTTTTTATTGACAATGTGTGTCATATCCATTTACATTCTGGCCAGCCCTCCAGTATTGAAAACCATATGGCTGTTGTTTTAAGCAGGCTGAACTCTTTTCAAAATCCATTACAGCAAGTGTGCTAAACACCAGCTTTCTGAAACGAACAGAGAGTTTGTTTAGCCCTGTCTGCATCAGGAGCTACATGTGTATAGCGAACTGATGGCTGCTGAGGAAAGCCAAACCTGCTGCCTTCATCAATAAAAGTGTTTTGTTGGTCCACAATAGACATATTTAACACCCCTAAAACATCAAGAGCTCAGGCTGAAATTAAAACGTTTCACTGTGTGTCCGTCTATTAAAAACACTTGCTGAGGAACAAGGTAAAGGGAAAGAAACACAGCATTAGGATGGCATTGTGATCCCCAAATATAGAACTGGACTTGAAAGAAATACATGTCCCAGTGCCCACTGCTTGGTTAAATAGTTCCAGAGATATGAATGGAATTGGCAGCGGTCACCAGATACTGAGAAATGAATCAGCTGAGACAGGAAGACGATGAGCTGAAGAAGCAGTTGGACTGGTGCTGTATAGGCTGTAGATCTGCTTCTAGCTTTGGAACAAGCATCCAAATGTCTGGAAGCCTGATGGCATAAAGTGCTGGAGATAAGCACCCCTCTGCAGAACAAGCCCCTGTTTAATCTTAGAAGTCCTACACCCACAGTCCTAGAGTCTCCCAGAGAATTCAACCTCATAAAGCTTCCCAGGCCAGATTGGTCTGCATCCCTAAGCTGGGTTTTTTACATTTACTTTTATTCACAATAGGCCTTACCTGTAACTCTGCTCCCTGCCCCATACGCCCCTTCCCTGCTGAGAGCCACACGACTCCCCAGGTCACCAAGTGGGAACCCAGCACCACACTGCCCTCCGTGACACGATTGACCCACTCCTGCTAAGCAACCCTCCCCAAGCCACCACATGCAGTCTGTTATACCCGACTGGAAGCATAAAATAATCTCTAAATACTGCATCACTTGTAGAAATACACTATTCCGGGTATTCTGCTTAATCCTGAGGAGATCAAAGGCGGCACTGACTTACACAAGTCCTGCTGGTTTTGGTGCAATTGCTTTGCCATGGATGAGTGCAGAATTTGGCCAATACTAATTATTAAACCACATAAATGGCAAGGTGATTATTTTCAAACTCTCATTCAGCATGTGGCCAAGTGACTCAGCTACTTCTCTTGGTTACGACCTTCTGCAATTAATTACAAATTGTTGGACCCAAATGTCAACCACAGAAAGAAAGGAACAGTGCAGCCACAAAGAAAGAAAAGCGTGTTTCACAAGGCTCCCAAAGAGCTAGAAACTCAATTTGGTTGCCTCCAAATACTTGCGGGGATAAAGAGGAAAATAAACTTGTGCAAACAAGAGAGCAGTGCATCTTGGGGAAGCCCTGACTTCTAGCACCCTATTACTTTGTGCAATACATTAAGGTTAACCTGACACAGCACATAACTGGAGAACTCAAGTTAAATAAATGAAATCAGCTGTCTGACTTCTTTAAGATAAATGATGTTATTACAGCATAATTGTATAACCCCATATAGCTTACAGCAGCAAAAGGATGTGTATTTCACATGCCCTACTATAATTAC
This sequence comes from Anser brachyrhynchus, assembly GCF_964034855.1. Taxonomy (NCBI): domain Eukaryota; kingdom Metazoa; phylum Chordata; class Aves; order Anseriformes; family Anatidae; genus Anser; species Anser brachyrhynchus. Next base: position 3,742,738 of record NC_137702.1, on the reverse strand, counting down.
ATTCCCATTATAATTTTGCAGTTAGTTGCTATGAGCTCTGGTCATGAAAACATGCCAATTTTGTATGGGATTGAAGTCTGCCTAATTTTAGCAAATTGAGAGCTGCACAAAAGAAAAGAGATAAATACTATGTTGTTATTTTTCATTAGAGAATTGCTATATTAAGAGGCTGTGATCCAGCTGTGTTTGTTTAAATAAAAGTGTGATTTGAATACCTCCTACAGCTATGTTCCTGCCAATGAATAAAAGATAAAATGCGGCTCTCGTTGGATGTTAGTCTCTGAGTTCTAGCTGACTCAGAGATTTATTGTTTAACATAAGGAAGTGAAAAGCATGTAGAGCAGACCACACACAGGGCTCTTTTGTGTATTGTTTCAAGCCATACCACTAATAGATTTGTTCCACCAAGGCTTGCAGCAATTCAGCTGTGCTAAAATGCTCCACTTAACTGTGAAAAAAATAATAATAAAATAGTAATTATGTCTAGATGGCAAATGCAGCTTAGACCAACACCATGAGTAATGTAAACAGGAACTAATACCATTCAGAGCTGTATGTTATCATCATTATGATAATGAAATTAAGCTTTTATTTTCAAAAAACAAGCCCTTTAACATACTACTTGGTGTCTGTATAAACACACGGACTTCCATTCATAGCCTGATATGACTCTGAAGATGCTGAGCTAATATCCTTCTAACATTGTCTATATGTATATATCTACATATAAATACACATACAAAATATATTGTGCACTCCAGTAATCAGTCTGAAACTTATCACAGAGAACTTGGAACTCATTGTGCGTTGGAAAAGCCTTTTACAATGCAAATAAAATGATGCATATAAATAGTCCTCGCATTGTAGCTGCCTGCTTTGTAGCTTCCTTCATGCTAATCTTACACCAAGGCACATCAGTCTCGGGTAGCTGATATGTCTGAAAAAAACAGAAAGGGAAAGGGAAAGGGAAAGGGAAAGGGAAAGGGAAAGGGAAAGGGAAGAAAAGAGGAAAAAGAAAAAGAACAAGAACAAGAAAAAGAACAAGAACAAGAAAAAGAACAAGAACAAGAAAAAGAACAAGAAAAAGAACAAGAACAAGAAAAAGAACAAGAACAAGAACAAGAAAAAAAAGAAAAAGAAACAGAAAAAGGAAAAGGAAAAGGAAAAGGAAAAGGAAAAGGAAAAGGAAAAGGAAAAGGAAAAGGAAAAGGAAAAGGAAAAGGAAAAGGAAAAGGAAAAGGAAAAGGAAAAGGAAAAGGAAAAGAAAAAGAAAAAGAAAAAGAAAAAGAAAAAGAAAAAGAAAAAGAAAAAGAAAAAGAAAAAGAAAAAGAAAAAGAAAAAGAAAAAGAAAAAGAAAAAGAAAAAGAAAAAGAAAAAGAAAAAGAAAAAGAAAAAGAAAAAGAAAAAGAAAAAGAAAGAAAAAGAAAAAGAAAAAGAAAAAGAAAAAGAAAAAGAAAAAGAAAAAGAAAAAGAAAAAGAAAAAGAAAAAGAAAAAGAAAAAGAAAAAGAAAAAGAAAAAGAAAAAGAAAAAGAAAAAGAAAAAGAAAAAAAGGAAAAAAAAAGAAAAAAAAAGAAAAAGAAAAAGAAAGAAAGGAATGTAAATCAAGTCTTTTTCTACTGTAACCTTAACGTTGGATCTACAAGTATAATGGGTTGATAAAACACACCACATACTTAGTTCAGTGACGGATAACTATATCCCTGACTTGGAATAAACTGAACAAGGATGCTCACAAGGAGGTAGCATCTTCCTTGAATAAAGCAGGCAAGAGCGCAGAGTATTCATAGCCAAAAGGCCCATGGATGGTCAATGTGAGACGTGAGATATGTATATGGAGTAAAGCCTTGCAGTTGTAACCGTGCAAGCTACAACTTGCTTTACATGAGGAAATGGAGCTTTGTGCCCAGCTGCTACCAGCTCAGGGGCAGAAAGGCCAGGACCTTGAGTCCATCCACAGCTGTCTGGGCATACAGCAAGGTCAGTATGTGCATAGGAGGACTGTGAACTCGTGGTACAGTGCAGGCAAGTGCTACTTTCCCATCTTCTCTCCTCGCAGCACCACAGAGGCAGATGATGAACTACAATGCAGCCCCGAGCTGGAGTCACAAATCCCCGGGGCAGAGCAACCGACACACCGCTCCTTGCTCAAGCCTGTGCCAAAAGAACAGCCCGGAGCCTATGAGTGCGCAGAAGCTGTAATCTGTGTGTTTTGAAGATACAATCTCAGCTCACTCTACAGGACTTTATGCTTCAAACTCTCAAGAGCCTTAATAACAATATCCTGTCTTCTTTTTATGTAGCACCTGTCAACCCGGAGGGACCAAAAGCACTTCAAAAACTGTGTGGTTGTTGCTGTTAAAGAACTCAGGAATCACTGCTTGAGTTGCCTGCAGGAGGCTGAAATGTAGGATATTTAGCATTAAAGAAGCACAAATAATTAGCTATGAATAATTTATCCCCTCAAATCAGCTTCTTTTTGACTTTATTGAACATCTGCAAATAGGTCTCAGCCTCACTCTTCGGTTTATTTGAAGGTTTCATTTCACTTTTTTATGTTACTGCATACTTTTATGAACCATGTACCTAAAAACACTGAAGAGAGTAGAGCAAAGATGAGCAAAATTTAAATTACCTGCTTATAAACATGACAGAAGCAACTCACATGTAGCTAGGAGAAACAGGAAACAGCATGATGGACAAAGGAAACATTGAGTAAAGGGCTGGAAAGAGATAAGCAAGGCATGGAAGAGGATGAAATATCCAGGGGGCAGCTGGATGGAGTTTTATAGAGATGTTTTTACCAATAGCATGTTGGAGCTCTAGGCTGAAAGGGAGAGAGAGGAACTGCGAGAAACGTGGTTGCTTGGATATGCATGTCTTGGAGCAGACATCCCAAGGGAAGCTCTAATCATCGGGATGAAAGGAAGGAAGGTATGAGTAAGATCTGGGGAGGGAAACATCAAACCTGTGGCATGACAAAAGCTGTTTCTCAAGCTACGATTAATTCACAGCTTGAAATGGATGAATTTAGACTTTTCCCCTCCTGCTCAAAACTTGTCTATCAACACACTTTGTTTGTTTGAAATCGTTGAAATGTTTTCTGAAAATCCATTTCAGTTAAGGGTTGATGACCAGATATTTGGTTTCACATGTTTTCAATTAGACAACGTTCTTGGTATGTGATGGGAAGCCTCGATCATGTGATACTGATACTTTCCGAAGCAGGAGGAGGGAAATTATAGCTTGCTATGTAAGCACTTTCTTCTACACACGAGCAGTGCTGGAATGAAATTCTACCTATATATACACAAGATAAGTGCAGTGAAGAATCTGTTGAATATCTTTTTTTTAAAATTAGCACGCATAAGGTTTTATCTGTTCCAGGAGAATTCCTCAAGAAAATGAGAGGCAGCTTCAGGATGATACCCTTAATAAATGCTCTAAGGAGTGAAATGGAAGCTAGACTTGCTCTCAACTTCTCTGGATTTCTAAGAAAAGTCTGCCCACACCTTCCTGGAGATTGCCTGAGACAAGAGTACTCTCCCAGGTCCAGCGTTCTTTGATCTGCTATTGCTGGCTGTTTAATATGATCATTTCTGTTCTTTGTGGGTTTGCTGGAGATCTGCTACCAGCACAGTGTTGCTGACATTTCATTATTTTCTAGGCTTTACTGTTTCAACCCTTCACCTTTTCACCCTTTTCTTACTGCTGGCAGGGTTTACTTGTGGTTGCAAAAATACCGAGGAGCTGATTTTCTAGCTGTGACTCAACTTAAATAAACTGAAAAAAAAAGCAGAACTATTGTAGGATTAAAGCAGTTCAACAGTTTACAATGTGAAATGATTTAAGTTTTGACACTTATTTCCTCAGCTATCTTTCCTTATCGAAATATACCACAAATAACAGCTCAGCGTGCTAGCGCTGACAGCCGTGCTACTGCCTGCCGAAGGTTATGGCACCCTTTGCAGGGATCCCATTAGCTGAGCGGCATCTGCCAGGCGCAGCGCGACTGCCTTCGAACACGGGCAGGAGGCGGCAGGCGAAGGCCGATGGGAGCTGCTGGGAGCGGGGTGCTCCGGCGCCCCTCCAGCTGCAGGTAGCCACAGCACAGACGCTGAAGCCAGAACCGACCGCAGGTCCCCCATTTCATGCGGCACAAAACGCCTCCCAAAGACCGTGAGCGAGCCTTTGGGTGTTTGCTGCAGAAGAATGGAAAGCTATCTGCTGTCGAATAGGAGCAGGACGGAGCAGGACCGGCTCCAGATCCCACGAGCTGAGCAGCTAAACCCAGCAGTGAACTTGAGCAAATAAGTACCTTTGCAAACAGGAAAACATCTTTCAATGCCACACCACTAGATGCTACACCTAGGCTACAAGGTACCAAATGTTGTATCTAGCCAGCTTCTTGTGCTTTAAAGAAAAGCAGAAGCCCTAAAGCATGGAATTAGTTAAATGCTACACAAATGCAACACAACGCATGTTCACTGATCAAATCTCTTTTTACCACCCTTTTGCAGATAATGAATCAACAAATCAGACAGCCAAAGCCTCATGGTCAGAAACGGCAGTTTCAAGATTGCCATTATCCTGTTTTATGATCTCTTCCACTAATTCATGAAGTTGTTCCTGAAACACTATCCTTTTGGTGAGGCCATTCCAGAACTTCTGGCAGCTACAAAATGTCTTCTAATTTATAGTCTAAAAGTATTGAGGACAATGCATACTCATTTGATATTGTACCAGCGTCATGTTACCATACGTGTTGCAACTCTTCAGGCGGCCAAATAAAATATTCTAATGCTTCAACATAGTGCTAGGGAATGCTCATCTTTTACAGCTGCTCCTCAGCAGTATTCGCTGTAACGGAGTAGAATGGGACTCCGTTGTGCTATGTGCTGCAGAAATACCCAGAAACGAAAAACTCCTGCCTACAGTTTCCAACCAGAACAGAAATGGTAAAAGAACTTGAGGAGAGAGTGATAATAAAGGAGTATGCATTTTTAAAGTACTTTTAAACTACAGATATTATTAGATAATATGGATATTATCCTGCCTCTTCAGGTCTCTTTCACTGACTGATTTTATTTAGTACTTGTCATAGGGGTGAAACTTGAGAACCAAAATGGGATGGTGGCACTCAGTGCACTATGCATGATGAAAAACATGACATAAAAAATAGTATTGCTGGTACAAGACACCAGTCTGTGAGAAACTTGTCCAGGTGCCATGGCAGAACAGGGCTAAATGGGTATTGCAGCAAAAGACACAAGAATATAGTAAGGGTTAAAGTAAGGAAGAATCTAAAAGATTAAGAAAATAGTGGGCTTCATGAGGTAAGATGGGATGAGTAATTGCAAGAATTTGTCAGAGGAATGGGCAAGGAAAATAAACTTTACTTGCGTCATTTCTTTGGACCAGGTGGATAAGAAGGCCATGAGATGGAAAGGAATTCCTTCTTTTCTGGGCCAAAGACTGGAATGAATCAAACGTGATCACCCCAGGCTGCAGACCTGAGTAGCAAGGGAAGAGTGGTACAGACAAGGGTCACGGAGAGCAAAAGGGATGAAGGAACTATTAAGGATATGTCAGGATTTAACTTATGCCTATGAAGTATTTCAGCTGTGGCAAAATAGCCAGGAAGACATACCCATGCTCTGAGATGGATGGATGGAAACAGCTCAGATGTAGGACGTCAGTGTGTGTAAAGAGAACAGGTGGATATGATGAGTAGCTGGATTAAAAAATGGGCAAAGTGTATGATGGTAAAAGAGCAGAACACAATTAAAAGAGCCCTGGGACATCCTCACTTTAAAGGAGAAAGACAGGAGAGGGCACTACAAGGAGCTGAAAAACTATACAAAAGTAAGGTATAAAGACTAAAAGAAAGAAATCCTGAATGTTGCCTGTTAAAGAAATGCTAGCCCATATACCCTGCATAAATTTCTACTCCATATCATTCTAACTTAATTTTTCACATGGATAAAAATGTTCCCCATATATTGTTTTTTTTTTTTTTTTCTACTTGGTCTTATAACGGTTACCTGTTATACTCCACGTAAGTGAGGACTGTTTATCAAAACTGCCTACTGTACTATATACATCACTTGATTAAATGCGTGAATGTTAGGGATGAGAGATGCTACTCAACAAAGATCTGTTATTAATGTTCTTGGATCATCAATGCAGAACACAACAGTCATTTTCATTGTAAGGCTTTATCTCTCCTCTCCTTCCGCAGATACGATAAGGTTTCTCACAAGCAAGAGCCACAAAGCAGGTTCAGAAAGGAGCCTGGCTAGAGGTATGTATGGATTTTGGATACAGTTTTGTTATGCCTTACTTCAGCAGAATATCCAAGGCAACAAAGAGAAAGGAAATGTGAAACCGTCCAAAGCACTGGCTGAGCTGCAGCGCCAGGGGGGGAAGAAAGCGCAGAGAGACAGAGAATGCCTGAAATGTCTGCAAAATGTAACTCAATTATCAGAGATCAGCCATAACAAGGAAAAAATCACATAAGGCTGTAAGAGCTATAAGTATCAAATAGTTACGTTTACTGCATTTATAAACAGATATCTTTTGGCAGGAGACTCAAAGAGGCCTCCACAAGGCACGAGAATCTGGGCTTGAATCCATTCACTCTGTGAATTAATTGACTTGGTTTGAACTCTACTGTTTTCAGTTGGAGAATTCACTGTGAACATGTTGTACATATCTCAGATATCAAATAGCAAATGTACTGAAGCCAGATACTGAACTGGAGCCAGAAATTTTTCATTAATCAGTATTGTATGCTTTCTGTGAATAGGAAATAGAACAACAACAAAAAGCAGACAAGAATGGGGAAAATATTTTTCTCTCTCTCCCTGTTTCTACACCCCCACATATGCTATTATTATTACTCAGTATTTACATTACAGTCACACCCAGTGGTTCCAACTGAGGCAGGAGCCCCACGGTGCTAGGTACTGTACAAAATAAATACACTTAAAGAGACAATGGCTGCTCTGAAGAGTTTCAAGTCCAAACAGATGGGATGGATGAGAAAGAGGCATAGAAAGGTGACTGAATTGGCCAGAGGTCAGACAGTGGATCTGTGGAAAAGCTGAGAATCCTTTTCTCAGTGAAATCTTGAAATCATTGCCAAAACCCATACATTTTAGGGCAGAAAACAGTTCAGCACACAGCATCAGCAAACCAGGTTTGCGCCTTATCCACCAGACTCCAGCAGCCCCCCAGTGCCGCAGATCAAAATTCACTCCTGGGAAAACGGGGAGCTGAATATAACAATAACAGATTAAAATATCACACTCGTATACTCTCATGAAGGGCAGATTTACCAGCGGACTGAGAGTACAGTAGCCCTCACCACCATCTGACAGAGAACAGGCTGTTCCCTTCCCCGTGCTCCTTTGTAATTCACTGATTTGCTCCCCGTTTACACTATTTAAGAGGTGAAACCCAGTATATTCACAATCCAGGAAAGAATGGTTGCTTAGATTTCAGTTTCTTTGCAATTCTCCTTGGCAAAGCACAAATAGAGGAGAAGCACCCCACAGCTGGCACTGAGCACAAACTAACGCAACCACACTTTCTCAGCAACAAGGCAGCAGCCATATGTTTTGCAAAGCACCTTCATTTGCTCAGCACACCCAGCCATTCCCCATCCCTGCTGTGCTCAAGCAAGGTGGTAACTGAGCCTGAAGTTACTGTGCATCATGTTCTGTGCTTCAGTCTCATCTCCCACATAACCTGTCCTGAATAAAGCTTCATTGCTGTGTGTTTAGATTGAGATATGCCACAGCCAAAAAAAAATAAAAATAAAAAATCCAGAAAATATAAGCAAAATCTGCAGGAAGATAATCTAAATATGTGAAGAATCTGCTGGAATTTGATGATGGTTTCTCTGTCTTGTCTCTGCTTTTTAAGCTACCTATTTGCAAGCCAAATATATACATAAAAGGGAAAGCACATTACACAGTTGCCAGAGGGAAGGATATTTCTACTTAAACAAATGAGAGGGGGGAGATGGAGACAGAGAGAAGAAGACCATAACCAGGAAAATAAATGAGCAGATGGAGAAAACAACAAATGAGGAAATAACACCAGGCAGAGTCATGGCTGTGATTCCAGACGGCCCACCTGCAACTGCTTGATGGTGAGCATGCATAAGAAGAATGTTTCCACTGGCCATTGCAGTCTTTGCCTCCCAATACTGACACATCCTAGTTGCCCTGAATACTGCTGAGCACTGGAAAGAACACAGAAGCAAGCCAAATTAATGACACAAAAGATTTATTAACGTCTCTGTGACTTCCGAGGCTGCTACCAGCAAACTGGGTAAGCCTCTTGTGAAAACCGTTGACTCGAAGCTCTCCCCACATATCCCCCGAGCATCTCATTATCCTCCTCTCCAGCTCTTTCAAAAAGGAGGGAAAATTCGAAAAAAATAATAGTTTGACTCCCTAAATTACCTGCATTTGAAATTACAATCATACTTTACGGGTCTGGTCCAGAATTGGCTGATCTGAACAGAATGACACATATTGTATCCTTTGCCAGAGAACCATAATGCAGTACATATAGATTTGATTTGTGTTATGTAGCTAAGGAACTCCTGGGAATAAGCCCATTATTAACCTCCACTAGATAATGACTGTTAAAATACAACTGCTTTTTCAGCTGGATTTCAATATGGTTTAGCTCAGACTGGCTAAAAAACGCATTTATTTCCTCAGGAAGATATCTGCAGCATTTGAGTGCCTGTTTCAGGAAACATCTCTATGCTGTTCCATGGAAAAGACAGCCTGAGATTTGTTAAAAGTTGGTGACACTACTTCATCTGGTCAGGAAACAAGAATTGCTTTGCCTCCTAAATTTTGCTGGCTTATACAGAGTGCACAGCCATGCGCAGTCCCATTTTCTGAGCAAGAAAATGTACGTCAGCTCCCAGCCCTCCTGCCCAGTAGCCTATTTTATGAATTTAGGAAAGTGAATGAATACCGAGGAAGCACAGAAAGAAAGCACAAACACTTCTCCTCTCACCCTGGCCCCTTATCGCACAATTGATTGGGACAGTTAGGAAGGAAACCACCATTTCTACAAATGGTCACAGCAGAATCCGTGAATGTCTCCCACAATTAAAACTCTCTCCTGCTTCATGCTTATGAAATTCGCGTTTCTCATTAATGATGAAGATTTTAGACAAATGAAAATGCAGTTTAGAGTTTAATACCATTAAGAAAAAGAATTTCTTTAACTTGGGGAGGAGACTTCTATTTCATTTTTTTTTTACTAGTTGTTGTTGTTGTTGTTTAACAAATAGCCCCCCAAATCACCAAGCTTCCTCAGGCTAGAGGAATACAGCTCACCAGGAACTGAACTCCAAAAACAGTAAGAGACTCTGACATATTTACCCATTCTCATAAAACATGCAAACTATTCTTCCTTTCAGCGCCCATTTAGTCTGTTCCAGAATTATGTATATTCGCTTGTGGCAAAGTCTGAAGAAAGTACAGTCAATAGACAGATGTGTTATATGTTTGGGTAAGAGAGTCCATTTCCTTTCCTCCTCACCTCCCATTTCTGGTAGTTATGCACTTTTAATAAAGTATGACTAAAATCCCTTCTTTGGCATGGGGAGATTGCCAGCTGTTGAATCCAAAGCAGTTCAATTTAATCTAGACAACCACTGTCTGGTTCCAATGAAATATGAATATTTATCATTACTAAATACATGAATTATTTACATTATTTATATTAGCCAGAAAAAGAGTTGCAAGCATCTTTAAAAGAGATGGCTATGCTGCTGACTGTAAAGAGACAGAAATATAAAAAATATTCTCCAAATATTTTATTTACAGCTTGAACATGCACAGTTTGCATAATGACCTATCTTGACAATATATATGTATATACATATATGTCTGTATGTATAAATAAGCCTCGAAGACCAGAAAGAAGGGCAATGGTCCTGATCCTGAGGTGATCAGACCACTGCAGGATGAAAGCCAGGCAAAGTATTCAACCAGCAGATGATAACAAGCAAGAGGCTGGGACTGGGGAAGAGTCAATGGTGTGAGTGTCCATAAGACAGTGAGGGGAGTGGGAGAAAAGGGAGAGTTTAACAGGAACTTTATGGGGGAAGTCATAGACCCCAGGAAGGAGCTTAGGGTAATTCACTGAAGTACAGTCAAGTAAGAAACAGGGAAGAAATGTGAAGCTGAGAAATTTGCTGTAGGTGGTGATCCTGAGAAAGGGGAGCCTCTCCATTTGGTCTGTGTAGCAGGCAGACAACTGCTGATAACAGCCTGTCTAGAATTTGAAGGGAGGAGCAGGGGTTGCACAAGTGAAGGCACCCAAGGATTCAGCCTGAATGAGAATGGCTGGAGTACCGGCTGCAGTCACAGCTTAGTGCTAACCAGTGCTCCTAATACAGAATACATTTAGTTTCAGAAATGTGGAGCCTTCTTGTGTTATTATGCAGCATACTGTACGTACAGAAGTGTCAGGGGTCAGCCTTGTGGCACTCACAGCACAGAGGGGAGTGATGCCACGGGAAAACAAAGAAGCACAGTGGAAATGGAGTAAATAGGCAGCTCTGGGTTCACCCCAAAAGCTGGATGTGCTTTGAACAAGGGAAGGTAAAGGTTTGTCTGCATTTTCACCCCTTTACTGTGACATCTGGGGAGTATTTTGCTGCAGAGATATGTAGTAACTGAACTGCTTTAGTAAATAGTTAGAAATGTCCAATGCTGAGGAAGCATTTTTCCACACATCCTTGTGAGCTTGCTCTCAGAGGGCACCTTTGATTGAAGTTGAGCAATACAAATGCCCTCTAAGCTGTTCATGAGCTTTAAGAGGTGTGAACACAGAGACAGCACTGAGTATGCCAGTCTCACAGGCTGCATCTAGAAAATCAATAATTCAGCTATGCAAAAAAGATGGATTCCTTAAAACTCCATTATTCAGCTTACTTCCCTCTAATAATCATGGGAAACTGCACAAGATCTCACAAATAGAAGGTTTTTATCAACCTTGATTGCTTAATTTTTTCCTTCAAATAGATTTTGCTCTCTGAATCCTATTGTGTTTACAGAAAACCACGCTGCACGTGGATTGACTACACTAGCTTGGCTGCTTACCTGGCATCTGCAGAGAACACAGCTAGAGCAGACCCCAAGAGATCAGCTAGTTCACTGGAAACCAAGAAAAAAAAGGGGAAAGAGAACATGCAGAAGACTTGAAAACTCTGGTATTCACTTATAATTTTGGTATTATCAAAGGATGCTTAAAAAGGAGCATCTGTGGGATGTACAATTTGAAAGAAACTTCAGACAAAGAGCTTCAAATAACAAATGTAACTGAACAATCCAGGGGAAAATAACAAAGAAAAGGAGAAGACCATGGAATATTCATCACTGGAGACACAAAACCCCAGGTTTGATTTTTGTTAAAACAAGTAAACATATCTGTCCATGCTCAAAGGATGGATTACACAAATTTGCATATATTTTTTCAAGCCTTATTTGCTAAGAATCTGTGAAAATGTGAATAAAGAAAATGTGAGGCCTTAAAAAAAGGAAAGACGCAAGCTTCATGGCCCAGTGCATACAATACGTCTGTGAAAGTCCTACTAGATCAAAGACAAACTGGCTTGCAGCTGGTTTATAAACAAGGTGCAAAAGCAATGCTAAACTGCGGAAATGTGAACAAGTTTTCTGCTTAAAAAAAAGAAAACATTCTGAACACACTGAGCAAGAGCAGGATTGAAGAGGAACTCATGGAATAAAAAAAAATATATTGCTTGCTGTTTCATAACAACTGACTGACAGGGAACACCTTGGGTGTGGAAAGTCAGGACAGGAAATTATGTGTAATTTCCCTATAATTTAGAACTTCTCCTCATTCTGTACCATAATTAAAACAAATTCTGTGCACACAAAAAGCTGTAGTATCTCTTCACTGGATCCCCTTTATTTAGGGCCTAATAAAATTTGTTCTCTCAGTTGTCTGAAATGTTTAAGAGTGTAAGGAGCACCCTCTGCTGCCCTGAACCACATAAAAATAGTGTGGATTTTAGTGCTTTATTAGGATTTTAGTGCGAGCACTAAAAGTCAGGCTCTTGACAGGCTGACCTCTGGCATAGGCTGAAAGGACTCTTTATATGGTGCCACACTGAAATTTCCCTTTCATAGGAGTTTCAACATGCTTAAAGAAATGGACTGCATGGACAGAGTGTCCTGAGCTCTATTGTAAAGATCTGCATTTGACCCAAACCAAAGAAAATGGAATTTTCCTTTGGATTCGTGTGCTAAGACTAATATATACATATATATACACATATATACATATACATGTATATGTATATGTATATATATGTATATATACATAAATAAAATTTTGGTTGGAATCGAAGTGCTAATTTTAAAAAAAAATGAACAAGGAGAAACACAAGTAGTACTGTTGTGCCAATACGAAGGGCAGCTGCTGTTGAATAATGCAGGAAACACCCAGGATCTACTGAAATTTTAGAGGAGGCCAATCACTGTCTCTGGAGAGTTATGAAAAAGTGCTTATGTACAGAATATTCTTTAAAAGCTTACTGCAGAATTTCCTGCATTTGTTTTAGGACTTGCCTGCAGTTAAAGTCAATTTGATCTATAGTTGACGTGAATTTCAAAATTAAAAGATAGGTTTTCAAGTAATTCCATGCTAGGCAAGCAATAATCACACACTTACACAGCCCTCAGTAACTCAGCAGCTAAAATAACATTCCTGTACTATCATGTTTGGGGTTGGGCAAACCAAGTGTACTGATGGTTCCTGCTCAGGAGTGACTAGCACAGGACAGGGAGTGTCTTGTTGTAACTATCCCATCTCCTGTTTTAACTGTTTGTGCAGTCTTTCATCCTGATCAGCAAGCAGATGATCCTGCTTTAAATATACTGTCCACAAAAGAGGCACTATTCTCGACCTACCAGACTCTATGAGAGGGTTGGGAAGAAAGATGGGCTTGTTCCTCCTCTGTGTTTCGAATCTAGAAGATATCGAGAACAGCTCCAGCAAATCCACATTTTCCTTCTCTTAACCAGTGTCACCCGTTCAGTTAAAGCACACAACACATTATGTAGCTGCTATTAGGTACAGAGCTCTAGCCCAGAAACTAAAAAAGGTTGGATTAATATTAATTATCTCATAGGTATCAAGTTATATGCTATATATATTTCCGCTAAAGGTCAGTATGGGATTCTTTCATTTTATAACCATCTGCTTCATTAGGTAAAGGAAAGTAAGTTAGATATAATGGATTTTTTTGGTAGTTTTAATCAACAATTTCATCAAAAACACATTTTTCACCTGTGAAACAACATAATGGAAAACTAGATCAATACATTAATTATATCCACTGCTTTCTAAAATTTGTTGTTGTTGTGTTGTTGTTTTTTAATGAATTACAGTAAGTGTTGTTGTCGAAATTGGAAAGAAAAAAAAGCTACACAACTAAAAGATATTACCTTTCAGGCAAATGATCTGCCTATTTTTTATTTTAAAAGACTTTAATTATTATTTCATATAAAAGATCAAAAATTAGGAGATCCTAAGCCTAATGTCCGTAGCATAGCATAGAATAGCGAAAAATGATTTTACTGGCATATTACCCAGAATACGATGAAGTAACAGCTGACTGCTAGACGATAGAAATGGCAACTATATTAATCCGAGGAAAACCCAAAATCTTTACTTCATGGGAACTCCTCCTCCACACTCGATGATGGAGATAAATATCCTCATCTTTTCCATCAATCCAAGGTTCTGTTACCACCACAACAAGGGAGGCAAGGCAGCAGTCAGAAAAGTAGGGAAGCATCTCTACAGTCAGGATGTTTTCTTGTGAGGAAGAACATTTCCATACTGAGAGGCTCCCAAGATGCTGAGTTCTTAAAATCCTAGGAAGTGGAAAATAGCTACAAATCAGCTAAGCCTCCTCTACAGACCTTAGCAGGGTCTGAAAAACGTTTGGTTTCCAATGAAAGTGGAAGCTGCAGTTGTCCCCAGTTTGTTAGCCTTGCTAGCTCCTCTTGTAACACGCCACCTACAGTCACAGCTCCCCTGCTTAGATCTTGGGTTTCGTTGCACAACAGAGTCCCAGGCAAGCACCAGGTTGGGCCAGCAAGTCTCTTTATGGTACTACACAAAATGGATCCAAAAGCAGCTCTGCCTCGGCGAGAGGGCTTATTAATTTAGGTGCAAAGCTGCAAAAGTATAGCCATTCAGTTTCAGAGCCAGCTCAGAGAGCCATAGCAGTGTCTTTACTTTCTGCCTCAGTGATTCCAGTGATTCCTGCACAAAATGAACAGGAGCTCTAATTTGCAATTTTTATAAACTTTATATATGTATGGTTAACTACTCTACATCCTGTTCCAGTTTCCTTACCTCAAAGGACACTACTTTCACCTGCTTGCTTTCTAGCCCTGGACAATATTGAGAAGGCTGAAAACATAGTGAGAGATGGATTCAGCAACACAGGAACAAGATAATCTAAGCTGGCAACCCTTCCATACCAAGGTTAATTCAGCATCATCCCTTGCTACTGCTTCCATTTCTTCTCTTGATTCTCCCAATAATCAAAATCAACCCATCTTTAACATTTATTTCTTAATATGTCCACATGTTCTAATTGCCAGCTTAAAAAGAAAAGCTGAGTCCAGCACTATTTTCTTCTCCTTGCAGGGCTCACTGGTTAATTCCAAAAGACATCTTGCTTCCAGGCATTCCCTGAAGCTTTCTGATGCAGAAGTCCACACCATTTGGGGAGATTTAATTTCATAGAATAGTATCACATGATCCTGATCTTCTGACACGAATGACAGTTCCGATTTGAAAACATCTGGGAGTAGATTCTCTGCTGGTTGCAGGGAGAGTGGAGAATTGACTCTAGTCCTTTGACTAAGCAATGAAAGGGGCCCTATACAAGTATGAAGAACACAGCTGCACAAGCGGTAGAATGTATTAAACCTAGTTTCTTTTTCTTATGAATTTGCGGTGAAAAGAAAATGTGACCTAGAACTGAATTTTTTCTCTATAGGGATTTATTTACCACAGCTCCCACCTCCACGGATTTCCTGGAGCTCCTAAAACAAAAGTTCATGCTGCAGCCTTCCATCAGCTGGGCAACACAGATTATTATTTTTTGTTGTTGTTGTTCAGCTATCTGGCCACTTATTTTCATGAAATTTGCTACAGCTCAGTCATCTTGGAGCTTCTGTCATTTTGTCACTGTTGGTTGGAAAAGGCCACTAGATTCAAGAATTATTAGGGGGTACACAAGGACAAATACACGCACAGAGACAGCCTGATCACAGATGCCTTGTTTCCATAGGAAACCAAACTAAAAATAGACAGTTTCCGAAGTGTTAAAGATGGAATTTTTATTTGTTATTGCAGTTGTAAACCTAACAGACCCCCTATTCACATGGCTTTACCACATGAGAAATTGGAAAGAGAAGTAATCTTCATTTTTCTGATAAATGTATCAATATGTGTAATACAAAGACTAGTGACAAACAGCCAGATGATCCAAAGGCTGTGATCTTCTGTGAGATCACAGATTTGTCTATATGGCAGCATAGGAGATTTTCTTTCAGCAACATCTCTAAAATCATTTGGTAAGCACAGAGAGCTCTATTTGCTAGAAACACAACACATGATTACATCAGTCTCTGTAAATTTCATTGCTTTGAATGATCCAGGCACAAGTAAGGTCTCTATTTTGCTTTTCATTCATCGAAAAATGATAAAACAGATGTTAGCAATTCATTTTTCCCCCATCAGTTGCTAAGTATCAACCTCAACGTGGCATGCGGCAGCAAATGATAGCTAGACATACCACGACTGAGAAAGCACAGCTTTCTTTTGTAATCAAAATAATATGGTCATTATAGCACACATATGAGCTGTGTAGTGCAAGCTTTGGCTGAGTCCTCATAGAAGCTGACATTTTACATATGGATGTCTTTAATGTATTTGAGGTGTTTGAGCTAAATCACTTGGGGATATTATATAAAGAAATACATAGAAATGAGGTGAGCCTCTCAAGCAATGGATGAGAGAGGTGGAGAGTTTGACTGACAACTCAGGCTATCTGTGTATCATTCAGCTAAACACGAAGAAATCATAGGACCACAAGTACTGTATAAATACAGATAATCTGAAAGCACTGAAGGGTCTCAAAACAGAAGACTATTTTTAAGGTGTAGTAACAATGCAGAAGAAATAACTTCCACAGCATCTTATATGGTAGCATGTGAGGCTGTTACATGACAACAGCTTTCTAAACCTGCTTTACTTGGGACCGAAGCTGCAGGTGGTACAGGCTGGTTGTGCTTATTGCTACCACTGCACCTCAGGGCATCTACACCCACTGGTATCTAATGGTCAGCAGTTTACTAAGAGAACAAGCACTTGCAGTTGTATAGGCCTCAGCCATTAGCAGCAAACAGTGGATGCAGCTGGAAATTTAACAGAAAGTAATGTCATGGTCTTTACATACCTTCATGCAACAGCATACAGCAATGTAACATGGTGGAGAAATACGTGTCTTGAATATGCATGAAGCTTAGAAAGGCCTGCTACTGGCTGGGCCTAAGCTTCAGCTGTCCTGTGATTTCTTTTCACTTCCTGTGTCAGACCCACCCAAGATCCTCTGTGTTGTCAGAAAACTATTGGAGACCTCAGCCATGAGAATGGGATTGGTGGCCCTTCAGGACAGGGGGGCCTTCCAGCTCACCCTGGCAGCGCAGGGCCTGCAATGCGTGCACAGCCCTGCATGCCCCAGGGGACACAGGTATTCCCCTACACACACCCCCATACTGCCCCCCCCCCCCAAAAAAAAAAAAAAAAAAAAAAGATTTTCAGAAGTATTCAGGAGTTTAACTCCTCTGGGAACTAAAACTGAGGATTTTTTTTTTTTTTAAATCTGGGCTCAGAGAGCATGAAATTGAAAGTATTTCAGGAGGAATATTACAATTAAGTCTGTATTTAGCCTCAAGAAAATGAGTCAAAAGTTTTTCCCAACCTCCTGGAGAGAAATATGTGGTTTGGTAAATGGGGTTGATGGGGTTCAGAGCTCAGCACAGCACAAAATGGCATCCGGGGGAGGGAACAATTGGAGGGCAGGTATAAGCTCCAGTGTTGTGGTGCAAGACCATCATTTACATCACTCTATTCTTGATTTATGTGAGGGATTTTTTTTTTTTTTGATAAAAAATGTGTGTGTAATCATGATATTATTCACCAGTGAATATTAATTCACATAAAACTACTGAAATCAATTTGTGGCAGTAAGGCCTACCTCAGTTACCTCAGGTACCTCAGTTACCTGAAGCAGAGAACTGGCTGAGGAAAATCAACCCCTGCAAAATGGAGAACGCCACTCACCAGAAGGTGGTAGAGACTCCTACCACGACCATGATTCCTCTCATACAGGAAGCTCTGGGGGACAAAGACACACCCTGGAGAAAGAAATCGAGGACATGGGGTAGGTGCAAGACACCATGAGTCGGTGAGAGGAGGCCTTCGCTGGCCTGTGAGGCAGGAGGGAGCATTTTGGTGGATTCTTTCCCTCATGGTATGGGAGTTAAAAGTCGCGTCTGGAAACTTTTTGCACTGCAGTTTGGAGGCTGGGTAGAGAAAAGGTTAGGAAGTGCTAGCTTAAATCAAGGATGTAGTATTTCAAGGATAGGTTGTTACACACAGATTGATGCCACACTGTTGTCAACATGCCAGGGGTAGTTTTAGCTGTCAGCTCTGTCAGAGTCTGCCAACCAACTTTAACTTGTTTTCTGACTTTTCCAAATGTTTTCCAAGTTTTTGCTTGCCGTGCTGAGGATAAATTGTTCCTCA
This sequence comes from Anser brachyrhynchus, assembly GCF_964034855.1. NCBI lineage: Eukaryota > Metazoa > Chordata > Aves > Anseriformes > Anatidae > Anser > Anser brachyrhynchus. The sequence goes on along the minus strand of NC_137702.1, from coordinate 3,724,836 downwards.
GTTTCTGAAAACCACATTTGTTTACTTATTTCCTTTTCATCTCTGTTTCTATGGTGTTCCTTGGGGGGAGGAAGCACAACCCCTGCACCTTCACTCAGTCTTAACATAAACATAAATCACTGATGTTGGTATATGAACCATGAGGTTTTCTTCACTTATCAGTGGTCACCCATGTCCAATTCATGGTTGCATTATTCTAGAGTTGGGTGTGCCTCCACCATGCCCAAGATGGCAGATTGGACAGCACATGCAGCTACTCAGGAATAAACTGTTACAGCAGCTCTTTTCTGTGATTTCCTGGATTTTTCCATTTCACTCCTTCCCAGAGCCTCTCTCTTTCCACTCTGGACTGATTGTGAATGGCTCTGTTTTGGAGAACCAATCTTACAATATTTACAGAGAAATAAATTTTAAGGAAAGTTAAAACGAGAGGGGAATTCAAAGACCAAAAATTATAAAGCTGAAACTAAGATTGCACAATTGGTATGTATGCATTACGCTACATTTACTTGCTTGCACAATTTTTTAATCTGATAAAAGATGGATGAAACAGACATACTTCTGGTTTTCCTCACAGTTCAGTATGTACTCCCAGGCCTTCTTTACTGACCCGAGTTACTAATTTCCTCTTCATCTCTTTTACAGCACTTTTAACAGTAAAATTTATATACATGACAAACAAAGATGTAATTTATTTTTTTAAACCACAGGAAGGTGAAGGGAAATGAGGTAAAGAAAAAAAATGGAAAAGAATTCTGATGTAGGAATATAATTATTTTAGAATACTTACCATTATATCTTCATATTAATACGTTAATTTGGGGCAAACTACAGAAAAAATGGTTCTTAAGACAATGATTTTCTTAAAATGCAGCGAGGAATCTATCTGGAACAATTGGATCAGCAGACTGACATGAGTTGGTCACTTTGCTCCTAGAAATCCACTGAATTCACAATAATAGCATGTGAAAAAGAGAATACTGGATTCTAAGCTACTTGCTATTTTCAGTGCTTATATATATATATGTTAAAAGTACTCATAATTGATATGGTGTTTTTACAGAAACTTGAATTTATTATACATGTTTTATGGAGATACCTAAGTAAAAATTCATATGTTCTTTGCATTGCCGTCCTTTGTCCTCAGCTTCAGTTTGTTCAGCACTTCAATGTCTGCAGTCCTCTAGTATGAAGTTGGGCCCCCTGTAAAAGGAGGAACATATAAGTGACCATATATCACTGGTTGTCTGATTTGCCTTTCACCACATTATAACTTTAGTAATAGCAATTAGAGAATCAAGATCTCAGTCTTCAGTGGATTTAACCATGAGACTTTCTTATCACTCCCAGGAATCTCTACCTCATTTATTACCTCTAGTTTCCCAATATGTGGAGATTTGAAAGAATTTATTTCACAACACCAATTCATCCCAAAGTAGATCAGAACTATGAAATGAATAAGGCAAGAGTTTTGTCGAAAAAATGGCATGCAATTATGTTATTAAAGATATAATGCGTGTGAACAGGAAGAGTTCAATTACTACTGAAAGAGCGACATTCATCCTGCAATATCTTTTCCCATGAGTCCTTGATATTGAAATATATATAACTTTAGTATAGTCTCTGCCTGTCATTTTTCTGAAAGGCTCATAAATAAAATGGAGAGCAGATCTTGCATCACACTGACATCCTTGTGGGTCACTCCAAAGTCTGGGAGCTCATGTACCGTAGCTCTGTACCTAAGCTAATGGAGCAGTTAACAGCAGTGGCAGCTTAAACATGCTTTCCCTATTGGCATGCAACTGCAGCTTGCTCCACACATCTTTTCTATAGCCAGCCTTTCCCTTCTTTCCTTCCATTTGGTGGTACTTCCCTCCTGTGTTTGGTCCCAGGTCCTCCTTCAGTCTGCCTCCTCTCTCTACCAGCACTCAGTATTTTTTGTCCTTGGCTGCAGTTCTGATCTCTTCACTCAGTTTCCCCACACCTCAAATCTCAGTTCCATTCTTTCACCCACCAGCCTGCAGCTCTAGGCTACGAATCCATCCAGTTGTTTGCCTCAGGTAAGTCACATGAGATAGCTTCTTATGCAAATCTAGAAGGCAGCTTTGCCTTTCACTCTGACGGAGCAAGGAGAGAAACAGGGTGCTGACCCAAAGTGGCTTGCAGCAAGTGAGAGTTGCAGGTACCAAGAACATGCTTTTTGATACGGTCCTTTTAAAAGAGTAATGACTTGCCCAAGTCAGCTTAAGACAGCTTTCCACAACATGGAGAATTTCAGCACAAAGGGCTGAAAGTTGTCAAGATTATAGGCAATCAGAAGTGACAGCTTTAGAGGCATCTCAATAATAAACTGGTTTACCTGCTCCACCTTTACTTAGATCACAATTATTTTTTTCTGTACTTTGAGCTTAGGTGGGACATAAGACCTTTCTCAAAAGGAAAATCTGTTAGGCAATAAGAAAGAACGAACAAGCATTTCTAACTTTCTATTCCACTTTTATTTAACCCTTTTTATTAAAAGGCACAGAATGATTTACCTTTGAAATATCTTCTTCTGAATGTCTGCATCACCCTCAATACAAACAGCTCCAGACTGTTTTTTTTTTCTTTGCTTACTGTCAGGTGTGTTTTGTTTTTTTTTTCTGACCTGTGTTTCTGAGTTAGAGCTTGTACAGTGAGAGACTAGAAACAAGATCTATAAAAAGGCTGCTGAACCCTTCTCTCTACTCCATCACTGAAAGTTAAGCTTGTCTTCTCCATTATGTCTAGGAAAATTAATCTGGATCAACTTTGGAAAAGGATTAGTGTAAATGTAGTGATAGAAGATAGAGGCATATAAACAAAACATTCCAGCATAGATTTCAGTGAGAAGTTGGTGGACATGAGCTGCTCTGTGTGCATGTGGTAGATGAGAAGTGACATAGCCCTGTGTGAAATAAACTATTTCACATTTACCTCTGCAGATCTGCTTGCATACAGCCAGTAATTAGAGTTGATATGCTGTAAATTCACATCTAAGCATAGGTCACTGTCATTTATTTCTGGGCCTGTATGAGAATGAAGTGGCCTTACGTTGTATGTGTTGCACTTTGCAAGCAAGGTCATTGTCATTCTGCGTCCACCAAGTGTTTTATGAAGGGTAACAGATCCACTGTAAATTCACATTTCTAGTTAACTCAGATTTCTTTTCATAAACATTGCCAAGTAAACAAACGCTTTTCCACCTCTTTTAGAGTCGTCATCTTTGGAGGAAGTTGTCATGTTGTGATCCAGATCTATGAGTGGACCTGTCTTTGGTGGCAGTGGTAAGTCTAAGACAGAACTATCAGGGTTTTCTCACTCCAAGTCATGTAAAGCATAACAGTAAAACATGCAAGAGGAGGTTGTACATGATATATCACAAAATGTGGTTTGGCACCAAGTACAGTAACAGTTTAGGGAACAGGCTGTTCTTTAAATAATATGCTTTTGTTTTCAACTTTTAATTCTTCATGCTGCTGATTTACAGCAAAGGCTTTTTTCTTCAAAAAAAAAAAGCAGACCCACAACTAATCCATCAAAAAGACACAGTATGTGGTTTCTTTGTCAAACATTTCAATAAATCATTCAGCTTTCTCTGGAGTATTTGTACTATTCGCATTGGAATAGAATTGTTTTTTTTTTCCTTTGAACTGTGGGCTGGATTTGGTGTTGGTACATGCGGATGTACATGCACAAATACACATGCCTGGCTTCGAAAAATCTGATCGTAAACACACAGGAGGTGAGTGAATGATGTGTGAGACTGAAAGAAATTTTCAGTGCTCAGCTAAAAGATCGGAGGGATGGGGAACTGAGAGGTGCTCATCACCGAGCTTTAGCAGGGGTCGAGGGGGTGACCGATAATTGGCGCCTTTTAGATCTGATGTCATTATGTAGCTAAACACATAACCAGCAGTTAATCCAAAAAAGAAAAGAGAGAATATGAGCGGCACTTAATACTGCACTTAATATTTTTGTCTGTTTTCTATCTGTCATTCATAAGTGAGTTTTGTTTTTTGACTGTATTGCTAGGTTTATGCTGCAGACACTGTAATAACTATTGAGCAATGTGGACACGTCTGACATAGATTTAAAGTCAGTAATATCAGTAAAAGATTACACTAATGTAAAGTGAGATGACCTTGGGTGTTGGGGATTTGTTTGATTTTGCCACTACAGTAAGCTCTCATTTTTTTTTTGTGTTTTCCTCACATGTGAAAATTAGCTGAGTGATTAGCTGATTGATTTTTTGATTTCATTGCAAAATCAAAATCAAAAACATCAAAAACTTTTGCTCTGAGTCAACACAATTTATCATTCAAATTTAAATTAATTATTTCCTTTTTATATCACTTAAAATTTCTAGACACTCTTCTTACAAGTTTAGGTCAAATTCTAAATGAAAAATACTTGTTTCTGAGGGAAAATTGTAAAGTTTTCTTAAACAGAAGGTATCAGCGTTCCTGAAATCAGACATTTTTATTTTGAAAAGAACCAGAAAAATTTTTAGCCATTTACAGTATTTTCTGCATTTTTGACCAATTTACTGAATCTGTTCTACTAACCAATAATTTTGGTTTCTTCAAAACTGTCCAAAAAAATCCTGTTCCTATTTTGCACATTTCATTTATGAGGGACAAAAAATAGCATATATTTTGATTAAAATATGGAAGTAAAAGAGGAAGGAGCCAAAAAGCAAAATGTGTTTTCTCGAGGGGGACCATTTCAAACCAAATTCTCATCTATGTTTAAAAACAAACAAACAAACAAAAAAAAAAACAACTTGCTTTTCACCAAAGGGAAATGTGGCAGGGCCAAACTATCTGGTCTTCAGCAGCGCATGGGATATTACTAGGCAAACCTGCAAAAATGTGGCTCACTAGAAATAGTAGAAGGAAACAGGTATGCAAATGACTGCCTTGCTCAACTAAAAGCAGTGAACAACCACCCAGATTGTTAAGCAAAGTGAAGACCGAGCGTGGATGGGGGGGGGGGAACGGTAATGATGATAAAAGCTACTTGGACTAAATGATGTTGCATTTAATGTGACTGGAGGCGTCAGCCCTCACATGAGTTCTCTGTTTCTGAAGCCCCTAATGTTGATGAGCACTGCTTATAAAACTCCTTGGTGATAATGCTAACCATTGTAAGTGCTGAGGGCAAGGGTGAAATCCTGGCTCTGTTGACATCATTAACAGTTCTGCCATTGATCTGAACTGGGTCAGGATCAGCCCAAATTAAAGCAGTAGGCTTGCTGACAAAAGACTGCTAGTCAGAGGGAGGCCCAGTCACTGAGTTCATCAACCCCATGTGTTCTGTTCAACAAAGGTCAATAAGATGGAAGGTCTCGGATTTAGATCGCTAGGAAGATAAGCATGCCAGGCTGAAACGAGGCTCCAGAGAAATCTGGGACCAGCATTATTTGGATATTTGCTGTATGACTTGTTTGAGAATGTTTAAAATGTGCTTTATCCATATTCAAATCCAGTATAAACTGAAGTAGAAGAATATGATCTCCGTGGGAAGAGATCATGGAAACAATATCTGTGCACCTGCCTACAGATCTATGCAAGCGTTTTCAAAACAGACATTTTGGAAACAGACAGCTACTGCTAATCTATTATTGTTTCCATGCAGATATTTATATAAATACCCTTCTTGCAAAATACCACATACCCTGCTGAGCTTTTAATATTGGCATATTGAAGAAACACAACTTCAGCCTCTGTAAATAAAATTTAAATCTTAAATGGTTTGGGGATCTGGACTTAATAGGGACAACTGTATTAAATTTGTCTATAAATTATAAACTCATCAATTCAAAAGAATGTATGTTCCTACTAGTTTGTAATTTTTTATTGACACAAACATTTTCCACTTGATTTTATTTTCTTCAAGAAAATCTAAAAATGCCTTCTGAAAAGTGGCTTCAAACCTATCCTATCAACTGCAGCTATTAATTTAAGATACAATCACCCGAACAGTTTGATAATACACGTCATAAAGCTGTGTGTGTGCAAGTACATACATTCTTTAATTTTCTTCCTGAGACCTGCACACTTTGGAATGATATTTTAATTTATTATTATGAAAGGAATGGCAACTGGTTTTTAATGGTTACAGAATGGTGACTCACAACACTGTCCCAGATGCTGTCACCGTCGCTATGAGAGCAGATTTGCAACATCTTGTCATAGGCACACATCAGTGCTCATGCCTGCTGCCTTCATCCCAGAGGACAGCCTAACACCTGCTGCTGGCAGCGTGCCGGCCCTTCGGGGAACAAATGTTCCATTGCTGCTGGGTGATAGGATAGGACAGACTCGAGATTTCAAGTGAACTGGCTAAAGGCACCCTAGGGCTTGGTGCACCCACCCCAGCACCCAGATGGTTGTCATTTCTGTAGGAATATTAGAGAGCAAGTGGTATGTTATAGCTGCCTGCTGTAAATACAGAATAAGGGAAAAATCATCTGCGCTCTGGATGATAAAATTTCTAGCATTAGGTGTAGTTACTCTAGAAAAAAAAAACAAAAAAAAAACACATTTTTTTCCAGTCAGTATTGTACTGCTGGAGTAATATGTTCCTGCTCTCTATTTTATCACATCATGATCTTAAAAGAGTGTGTTAAAGATTTTTTCTTTACAGCAGAATGTAAGTGCAAATTCACTTCTGGATGGATATTGTGCTTCTCTGTTGCAGAATATCTTAACCTTATACAATTTACAAATTTACAAATCCTAGACAAAATAAACAGCATTTTTATTTTCCATGTAGTGTTGAGCTGCCATACCTTTATATTGCCATATGCGCTATATTAAGACGAGACATAAAGACAAAATCCAAGGGGGTAAATATATTTTGCAAGTGTTCCTTTCAAAGCATTTTTCAATACACCTATCCCAGAGTTTTAAAATAAAGAGTACTCAAGCACTAGCCCCAGAGAGCCCAGATTTCTCACTGAATTCAAGGGAGCTTAAAGGATTTCTGGCTTGGAATAAGCAGCTCAGTACATTTCAGGACCAGGTCCCTCAGAGAGCACCTAATGTGTTTATTTCAATTTATTACAACTCCATGTCCAGTGGGGTGATAATGGCAGTGTTATGAAGGATTCACTTCATGTGGATTGAACAGTAGGCTAATAAAGATGAGGTTGGGGCTTTTTTCAAATTTCAAATAAGACCATTTTTATTCTCTGCTTTTGAAAATGCTTTTTGTCCCCATTATTCCCAAGAGCTTAGATCAAAAACATGTCACATTTCTGACAGAGGTACAGTCCAGGATGCTGGACATTAATATTTCAGCTACTGCCACAGTATGGTTTTAGTACTGCATTTCAGTGTTTGCACAGGCATTTGTTCCTATGAAAACAAGATCCCTTAAATATAAAAAGATTGATTATATATTTATAGGAGGATGGCTTGATCCAAAATCTCTGGATAGTTGCAGTTGAATTCAGTGTGGTTTAAATCAATGTTCAGTAGAACAAAACCCAGGTGATATTTCACTTTCACTGCAATATGCTGCACTTTTCTGCAACAAATCACTGTGATCTACATCACAAGACACCGCGCAACATCTTGGAACTAGCAACAGGAGAATTCTGGGTGGCTTTCACCAGTTAAAAAAATCCCTCTTTTTCTCATGTTAGAACTTCTAATGGTTGGGATGTATCACTGTAAAGCCTTAGGAAGGAACAGCATCACCGCTCTCTTTGTGGTTCTGTGAACACATGTTCCCATTCTGTTCTTTCTCATGGTCTCTGAAACGAGTTTCCAGGTGATGCCGATTCATAATATTCTCTGTGCCAGTGATCCCATGATTGGCCCTGGGCAAATTGCATTGTTTTTCTTTGTCCCCTAATTCTGTCTGTAAAATGCTGCTAATAGTGTCCACAACTAAGAGGTGCTGGGTGAATCTGTGTGCTGCAGAGGACTTTGAAGATGAAAAGGTTTATTTAAATGTTAACTGTTGCCACTATTATTATTGAAGATTAAGAATACTTTCTACCCTCAGATAGACATGTGCAGCTGTGGCTATTCCTATTGTCCATGTTTACACAAATAACCATGCAGTGGTGCAGGAGAGTGCAAATCTAGAGACTGTAAGTTCAGCAAGTCAGCTTCACTGGAGCAAAGACAAGGCTTTTACGTGCAGATGGCAGGCATGCAAATTTGGTACAGTCACAATTTAGAGGTACTTTTAAAGCATTTGTGTCAAATGAGTCCTTTCAGCTTCTATTGCTGCAATATGAACTACAATGAGAAAAAAATAGAACAAAAGAACAGGAAAAGTATTTATCTTAAACCCTTGGATAAATCTGATCCCAAGTGGCCAGTGCTAGGGCATTCCTGGTGACAGAGACCTGGATATGATTCAGAGGTCAGCCTGAGCTCTCGTGTCACATTTGGGTCATGCTGCATGAATCATCTCTTTTGCAAGGCTTCCTAGTAAACTGTGGAGTATCCTGGATCCTGATGTAAGAAATGAACCCCAAAGGTTTGTTTAATCTTAAAGTGTACTTCTAATCTGGAATTTCTATTCAAACTGAAAAATGCTAGAGGCCCTGTTATCACTCAAACATTGTATTCCCTTTTGCTCATGTTAAAAGTAATTATTTCACTGTCCTGCATATAGTCTTTACGGAGGATTTCCAAGGTAAGATTTCTGCCTGTGACATGCCATTCTAGTGAATTCAATTGCACTTGTGTAGTCACACTGCCTTTGCTTAGCTTGCCAGGTGTAAGAACAGTAAAGTTTGGTCTAATAAGTAGAAGTTTAGCCTTGTACTCGGTACAAATAAACATCTGAGGAGAGTCTCCCTGAATAAATTGTCATCTTCCACTTTTCAATGTATTCTGCTTTCTGTTTATTCTCTTTTTTTTGGATGACTAAGTCCACTTGCAGAATAGGAATAATCAGAATTCCAGAAGGAAATAATAAAGAAAACTGCCACTTTATTGTCAATTAAAAGACAATTTTGGCAAATGGCAAGGATGCTTCTTTTACCAGGGAAAGCTGCATTTACTGCTTCGTGTTCAGAACATTCTGTGAAGTGAACAGAAATGAAGCTGGCCTATGTAAGAACCTGGGCTTCAGAAGCCAAAGAAATAAAGAAGTTCTTGCAGTTAATGATGTCTTTCAGTGCATTTTTAAGGCCAAGATTAAGTAAATCAGTAAAAGAAGATATACACATCTTCAGAATCCAAACACCCAGACCTGATTTTTTTTAATAAAAAATGGTGTGTGGTGTGAGACCTCAACGTTACTACTGAGGAGTTCAGCATTAAGATAAGAGAAGCCAGAGAGCGTGGGCCAAGCTGACTGACAGAGCAAGCTAGTGTCTGAGCAGCTGTGTAAGTGCTTAAAGGACTCTTTTTGCCTTTTGAAGTTTATTACAAAAAAAAAAAAAAAGAAAAAAGAAAATCTTTCATCGAGGCTCTGTTGCCCTGGATCACCAAGGACAGATGCTGGGTGGTCCCCATAAAGTTTCTTTTCAGCTTGCTTTCTACACTCATGGGTACTTTTCCAGTATTTGTAGGGGATGAAATGACACTGAATTAATTTCCTTTTTTGAAATAGAAGGAACAAAAGGAGCAGCTAGACCTCTATACAACCACCTTTGAAATCATTGCTTTTGGGCTTGTCTGTACGTTCTGTGCAATATTATGTATTGCATGGTCTGGCCCTCCTTATTAAGACCCTCCTTGCTGAACAGCTGAGCTTGGTAACCTTGGATGCCTCTCCTGAGCACAGCAGAGCATTTGGGCTGGCTAATGTTCAGGAAGGTCACTGCTAGGTGCAAAGATACTTAACAGCTGTAAAATATGTAACCTGCTCACCTGGCTCCTTAGAACGAGTAGTCATCTGCCATCTCCAAGTCATGTTCTCTTGCACTGAAGGAACCACACAGATGTGATATAAAATTATTAGGTGACAATTGCTAAAACCAGGCGGTGAAATGGCCATTTCATATACAAGGTCCCCAGACAAGCTAAATATTGCACAAAGTGGTACACGAGAAATCTCTAGAATCGAGGTTTTTTTATTTGTTTGTTTTTTTCCTGCTGTTACTTCAAAATATTAATGATGTATTTTACAGTCATTCCTTTCTTGGTAAAGACGTTCATGTAGGAAAATTGGTTTCGTGACTGCTTAAGTTCTGATCTTGTTCATGTGTCCTCTTCATGATGCCATCTGATAAGATCAGCCACCCTGGGCTGCCACTCATTACTCATTTTCATTAGATCTTCCCTATTTGAAGACCTGCTTTGGAATTCCTTTATGGAATGACCTTCCTTCACCACTGTGGTGCTGTATTCATAGCCTCAGTCAATACCCATAGCCCAAAGTAGGTGATAAAACAGCAGGGAAATAAAATCAACATCCTACTGCAGAGGTTATATACAAGTAAATAAATAGAAAATGCAGTTATTAGCTCCTTATTTTTTTCAGTGGACAGTTAAACACCAGAAACATGAAGTTCACAACTTGAAATTGATTTAATGGCTTTCATCCACGCTTCACTATGATTAAGTCTAGACAAACAAACTCTCTTCTAGCTTCGCTGAGTGTCTGCTTTGTGCACAGCCTGCATAGTACATATTCCTTCCTTGAAAAATTATATTGAATCCATGAGTTTCTTCATGACTATTGAATGAAAACAGGTTATTAAAACACCTGGTGTTTATACAATCCCTCACCTCTTTGGAGCATCCTACTGCATGATTGGCTTAATTATCTATTATTTTGCAGCATCCTTTCCATTGTGCAAAGCAAGACACACACACAGAGAAACAAAAAACAACCAGGCCTCCGTGAGGCCCTGGAACAAACGCCTACATAGACAAGAGTGAGTGTTCATCTGCTGAAAAACAACTGAGGATATGTCCCCATCACCCTTGCATAATTAAACTAGAGTCAACACACTTGTAAGCAGAGAGAGCCAATTTCTGACATCAGCATCTGGACTTTACCATTACACAAGTACACAGAAAAACATGGTCTCACTAGGAAACCCAAGTGGAAAGGTGAAAACTGTGTTATTAATAGGGCAAATTAACATAGTCAAGAAAGAAATGTAAATGGTAGCTGGGACATCTAAAAATTGTTTGACTTAGGAAATAATCATATGTTTAAGTATATAGAAAGAAATTACCTTTGATACAGGCTCATCTCGTAAAATAGCCTTAATCTGGAAGCTGTGTGTAAGGAAACAGTTTATGTTCTCTTTTGCAGTCATGTGCCCAACCGCCAGATTTTGGGTTGCCTTTCCAGTATGTTCCGTCTTTAGTTGTCAAAGAGGTGAAGCATGTTTCTGTTGTTTGCAGGTATTTATTTTGAACTGAGATATGTCAGAGATAGTGAACTTTCATTTTCAAAGAGAAAAAATCAATAAGTAGGCATAAGATTCTTGGAAGTTGAATGCAATCTAGCATCTGTTTTTTGCACTCCTAGCACTGGTTTGTTAATTCTTACCTTCAGTTTTGTACCATGCTCGTCACTCTAGATCCTAGGTGCCTTGCAGACATGACTGTTCTGGTGCAAGGACTTGTCAGATATGGTTTGTTCCCTCATTCCCAGGAGAGGGAGCCTGTATAATGAGTAAATTGTTTTGGTAAAGGAAGCATTTGGGGAGGTTTGGGTACAGTTTGTGTGTGCTGAGTACACACATAGAAGAAAGTACTGCCATTGCAAAGACTAACATTTCTGTAATTCCTTTGTCTTTTCTAGCACAAAGCAGTCCTTGGGAAATGCTGGTTATCAATGTCATAAGAACATAAAATATGCCTTTCTTCATGTTCGATTCATCTAACATTCATTCTTCCTACAAAAGGAGTCAGCAGTAAATTCTAAGGGTAGAGTAGAAAAGCAATACTGGAGTGGTATTCCCATTTTCTAATCTTTCTGGTTTTCAGTAGTCAGTACTTTAAGAACTCGAGGCTGCAGCTAGGTCATCCTGTCCAGTGCTATCAGTAGTTAGTTCCCCATGAACTTGTTTAACTCCTTTGTATCATCAGATTTATTATTCTTCACAATGGTGGTGGGGCTTAGGATTGGATTACTGCAAGAGTATACTACACATTATTTGTATTCAAAATATTTAATGTCTATGTCAATGTCTCAACAATATTGTTTTACCTGTTCTAAGATTATATATGAGGCTGATACTCCTGTTTGAGTAAACAAGCAGTTACTAGTTAGCAAAAATAAAAACATCTTAACTTTCTGAGTACAATTTTCCAGTGACACCTTAGATCAATTGTTCTAGGCTGTCTGCGCTTTAAAGCTCAGCATGACTTTAACCTCCAGGCATGGGTCCACAGATAGAGCAGCCATAGAACAACAGAGAAACTTACCTAAAGGGAGAGCATAAAATGGAAGTATAAATTCAAATGACTGCATGGTAAAAGCAAAAATCTGCTGGATGCTTTTAAAACACGAGAGGCTGCAAGGAGAGCTGAGAATGACAGAGAGGGCAGGTAGTGACCCCTGTACTGAAAGATGTACAACAAAGACATTTGCTATAAGTTCTCATGGAAAGCCTTTTAGACAAATTAATTAAGCAATAAGACATGACAGGGTGTGAATCACTTGGTAATGATTTACGCCTATTGTGTTGTTAGGCAGAAGGCCAAAGGCCGAGTGCTGTCAAATCACCTAGGTGTAAATTATCATTTGATAATTTGAGCCCTGGAGTGCGTTATTGTAATTAGAAGATGTCCTATCATAAAACTTTGCTACTTCGTTCCATTTTTTTCCTCCATTCTCAGCTACATTTTGATACTTAGAATTTTGTTATTAAAAATGGAAGTTTTTTGTGAGATATTTCAGACGACTAATATCCTGAGGGGCTTTAGATAACAAATCCTGTCATATACCACAATGCATAGCAAAGAAGTCAATGCAAGCAAGTCATTGTGATTCAGTCATTGCACCTTCATTCGTAAAGCCAGGTCTAGACGAAGAGAGCTATTAGGGTTATAGGGGAACGTGCAATTTAAAACGAGTTGGAAGTGAGATGGAGAATCGATGAAGAGGAATGAGGCAGCTGTAGATGACTTTCAATTTTTACATTAAACAGCGCAAAAAGAGATGAGAAGATAATAACAAAAATTCTTGCAAGTTGCAGCTTCGAGGCAGCTGTGGAGACCACAAGGCAAAAGCAACTAAAAATGATTATTCAAATTGACAGAAACAAAGTCCAGCAAGGGCTGCTCAAAAACAAAGATGTGGACATCTTTTGGCTTTGGAAACTCATACAGTGCAAAATGTCGGAGCCTGGGAGAAGGTATCACTGTCTACTTGTTCTGTTCATATATGCTTCTTTCAGCTGCTCACTACTACTGGAGATAAAATATTAAAGTAATGGGATCTTCAGTCTAATTCAGTTTACCATTCTTAGGCACTTACAGTCGTAAGCCACATTACAGGTATGGAGCAGAAGCAAGACCTTTTTCAAGTCTGCCATAGAAATGGATGTCGTGACAGCCTCAGTTTCCCTGTTCTGTTGTCTATGGCCCCAAGATAGTTAGGGAAAGTTGTTTTACCAAATCCAGCTATTACTGAATGTTAACCAAGGTCACAGCCATGTGCAGTAGAAGATGCTTAATGTTCTTTCATGACTAGATGACAGCAGCCTTCACTGAAGACTTCCTAACACTAAAATGCTTCCCCACTGATAAATAGGAGCCTCAGGATAAAAGTATCAAGGGTGAAATGTAACGGTCAATCAAAATAACATCTTTTCCAGTATTAGATATACTGAGAGAAAGATTATTATGTCAAGCTGATATATCAGCAGTCAGCCATGATTTCAAAACCAGCAAGAAACCATCTTGTAGGTGATGTAACCGTAAAAACAGAATGTTTCAAGTCTGTTCTGATAAACTACTGGTCTTAAAATTATTTTTCTGGAGTTTGCTTTTAATGTTTGCTTATTGATGGCATATGCTCCTTTTTTTGTTGTGATTCTTTTTTGCATCTATTTTTTTTCTCCTCCTTCCATGTTGTCATAAAAGCTGCCACACATCCTATTGCATTTATTTAGCCAGAAGGATCCAGATAGCAAGATGGTTGGTTTTACCATCCGTCTAGCATATTATTAGTAGGTTGGGGTTTGGAAAGTTGACAGAGAAACAGATGTTGGGATTATTTTATGTAGCTTGAATACCATAATGATGTACAGTTGTCAGAAGCATCTATTTTCTTATTTCAAGAAGTTGATTGTTTTATGAAGGAAATGGCTCGACTCTTTACAAGCCAGAGTAGAGAGAAAAATAAAATGAAAGAACCCGGGGAAAAAGTCTAAGGAAGGAGTGACAAATGTTTAGTCTGTGCCTAAAAGTCTGTGCAGAACACGTGTAATTTATGAAATGTTCTGTGGGAATAGTCCTGGCTATGCCTGTTTCCCTGACAGATGCATGTTTGATGAAATTAGTGAAAATGGATCTGTAGTCTCAGGATTTGCACATCCTCAGTCTGCTGTAAAGCATGACACGAAGGAGGCACCATTGTTGTTAGTTGCAGCTTTGATAATGGGATATGCAGAGGTCTGCCTTTCTAGGAAGGAAGCAGTGACCTTGCAAATAAAGCACTTGGACATGCTTGGTATGTCTTCATTCCTTTTTAGCTATGCTTATCAGTCACAGTGGGGAAAAAGGATCTAGCTGATGTACAAAGGACAAAGGTCAAAAAAACATTATTTCCATGTTTTTTCCATATTTAGTGTCTTACTATTTGACTTTTCGATGCAAAATAACAAGATCAAAGGTTTTTTAAAGGCTCATGGGTTTGGTTGCTTTGTTTTCATGACACCTGCTCAAATTACGTTTTGTGAAGGAGCTGAGTGACAATGAAAAATACTGTGAAAAGAACATAGTTCTTGGTGCTTTGATGTGTATCTCTAAGAATGAATATCCATTCCTACATACCTTTACCTCTAATTCCCCTTTTTCCTGCCCATTTTGTCACTGTAGCATCAGATGTGAATAAGAATTCAGTATCTGGTATGATACTATCACTTTAATTGACTAAGTAGTTCATGCGTTTGGCTCCTTGTCATGCACTTCACTGCATGAAAAGTAGACAGAAACCTTCGTACACATGCATGCAGATTCACGTGTGGGCACATGTCCACACAGAGTTACACTATATAACTTCTGAAATCTCTGCTTATTTCATGTAACAGAAAAATCGGATGTTCACTCTTTAAAAAGTACATAAAACTGGTTGAGAATAAAGTAACTTGTACAAGATAATGTATAGTCAAGTAAATCCCTAGGAAATTTGCAAAGATCTTTATTATTAATAATAAAATTATTATCAATAAATACTCCCTTTTTTGTTAAAGGCATAAATCTCCATAATGAAATAGAATTCACTATGTCCAGATTTATACATTTAGGAGGGAGTAAGATCTTTATGGGTGCATCCCAAAATCTAATAGGTAATGAAAAAGTGCTAATCTGATAAAGTCAACAGGTAGTTGATGCAATATTTGAGTTTAAACTACACTTTTTAATTATAGGGCTACAACATGGAAATATATAGAACTGCCTCTGCACATTCATCAGAAATATCTCCCTTTGATTTACTTACCTGGCCATTGGTTTATAGCTAGTATAACTTAATTCAAGGGCAACTGGGAAAGGATGTATGTGATAGTAAAGCTGTTCCCATTAAGATATATTAAGAACCGGAGTGTGCATTTTTCAGTGCAGCTTTAATAAAAACAGCACTGTTCATCATGCTCTAAAACAACAATGGTTATTGCCAGTATTACCATCAGATTAATAGATTAATCCACTGATTAAATTATTTATTCTTTCTTCTTCATCCTTTTATTTGTTTTAAAATATGAATTTCATGAGTGTAATTGACAAGAATAAAGAAGAGGGTCAGCTCTCAACTGCTCCATGTGCTCCAATTCTGTTCTCACAGAAGTGTCTTGTTAGTACTCAGCTGTGCTCAGCCATTCCTAGAATTTCATTTTCCAATAAAAATTCTATATCCAGTCCTCCTTTAGCCCTGGGGAAGACCCAGTTTCAAACTTCTTTATCTTTTTGTCATAGCCTAGTCCCAGGCGCCAAATTCAGATCAATCCAGGATAGTGAAGTACCTATGTTCTGAGCCTTAACTTTGTAATCATGGTCCATCTTTTAACATCCACTTGCTACATAACATGCAACAGCTACTAAAAATGACAAACCTGGAAATGTTAGTAGTGTCTTTTAAGTTTTGTCATGAAACTTCTAGGATTTACAGTTCATCATTTTAAGAGAGATGAGCATTTGAAATATTTGAGAAGTGTTTGTGTAGTTTTATGTGACTAAAATTCCCTGCAAAAGAATGGAAAAGAATTAGCTGTAAAAGATGGTAGACAGGTTCTAAAGCTAAAGAAAAATGAATTGGGATCACTTCAGACAGATGACTTCATCCTTAGGGTGGATCTGCAGGAGAACTGGATTCTGAGATTAGTCTTTTCCTTGTAGAACTAGCCAGAATAACGTGGTACTCTTCATAGCATTCCATAACCAGGAACAGTGTTGTACCGTTCTTATATATAACAGATCTGCATGGGGAACCACCAAAAACAGCAATCAGCATGATCCAGACTGTACTGTATTTTTGACCTACATGTACATTTTATAGCTGAGCTGGTGTGAGGATTCTGGCTGGCTGCTGCGCTGGCCATGAAATACAGCCCAGCTCCCTTGTACTACTTGCAAGCAATTCAGACACAGAATATTTTGGGGATTGTAAATGAGCAACATCTATTCCCAGGGTAAGGCAAGTCTATTTCACAAGTTACTTTATGGACCATATGGTTATACTTGGTTACATTCAGTCACATAACATCACACAAAGCAACTTAATCCAGTGTGTCCAGATACCACGCAGTACAAGTGGAGCATCATTTTAAAGCTTTAAATGTGCCTTGTCTAATTCTCTGGGGAGCCTGCTGTAGACTATAGCTTTAGGTAAAGCTTCCCATAAACTTTTAACGCTCCACTCTCACAAAAGAGCACATCACCTTCCAACTTAACGTGATGCAGCTCATTATCTATAAGCCTGTGTTAAAAAAAAGCACCGTGGTATTCTTCTAGCTGTATGCTGAAAATTGAATGTGAAATTACAACCAGTAAAGAGGAGAAATTAGAAGTGGTTTCAGCTTTTAGTATGGTCCTTGCCAAAAACAGCAAAGTATCCCCAAGGTCCCCTTATCTGGTGAGCTGAGCCCAAGCCTTCTGGAAACAGCGGGCTCGAAGGCTGCTAAGCCAAACTCTCTTAGATAATTTTAAGGCTTACAACCAGGACATTTTAGTACTACACAGGGAAATAGTTCCCAGTCTCAGAAATGGCAGATATTGGATGTAATTATGGGGTGAGCGAGACAGAAACCATTGCTCAAGAGGCAAGGAAAGAGTTAAGCATTATGCTCTCAGAGGTAGGACTTCAGTCCCGGGCTGACTGCCCTCCAACACAACTTTCCATTGTTCGTGGCTCTGGTAAGCTCCTGGGGTAAGGCACCTTTCGGGCTGTTGATGTCAGGAATGCTATCGCTTTTGTCATATGATTTGGTTTTCTGTGTAATTACGTCCTGGCAAAAGCATATTTCTAATAGCACAGCTAGAATTTTCTGCTTAAAATGCATTGTTGACTTTACGCCGGAACGGCGTATTTGGTTACATTTCGCCCTCATTATAGAGCTCTCTGCACATCCCAGAGCACAATAGCGTTATTATGCACTACCTTGGCCTCCAGGTCACGAACTACAATTATCTCTTTTTTCATGGCAACAATCCTTATAACCGAGAAACTACTCCCAGGGAAAATACTATAAAGAAGGAGTGGCGTATGCATAAATAAAGATGAATAGTTATTGGCACTCCTCGGAGTTTTTGCCATTGATTATGGAATGTTGATTAATGCCATAATCACTACCTCCCCTCATAAACGATAGCAGCATTTTGTGCTGGCTTCACTTCTCTGTCTTCACATCTGCTGCTTTCTCTCTGGTCCCTGGCTCTTGTCACCCATCTGATTCATCCTCGTAGCACGATGACAAAAGTCACAATGTTTGGTTGCCAGCGAGAAAATTTCAGAGGAACAATTTTGAATCTGATTGTTCTCAACTAACATGCTGCTCCAACGGATTATAGCACTTTTATATGCAGTTGCTTTTTGCTAGGTCCATCTGTCTGCTCTCCAAGCTGTGCTCCTAAGATTTGACATTTCAGGCAATTCTGATTCTGTTTTCTCTCATTCAGCTTCAGTTTTTAAGAACAAAAATCCAGTCAGGAAGGTTATTTGGGGAAGAGTAAGCAAAAAGTATGATTATTCTTAGCACTCTTTCAAACTATTAACCGCAATGCTTTGCATTTCATTGCCATTGCTTAAAAAAAATCTAAATACAGCCCACCTATAAGGCAGATGAGTAAACAGTACCTGCTTTCCATGTTAGTAATTTGAATCCAGGAATGAGACGTTCAGCAAACCTGTGTCATCCACAGGAAGAGCTTATGAACCTGAACTCCCAAAGCATTCTTTACTACAATAAACCCCATCCTCGTTAGATCAGTTATCTGAAAGTTCATCTCTACTTCCTATAGGTTGCTTCCCTGCATTTACAGGTAATGAATGATTTGTGCAACGCAGCTGCGTTTTAACAGACACGGCCACACACACTTCATGGAACATGATCGGAATTGCCAGCAACAGAGATTGCTCTGCAGAAAGAGGGCTATGCTGGAAATGTATGTCAGAGTAAAATAACTAATTTACATGCATTGTCATTTTATGCAACATATGTTCATTTTTTAAATACTTGCCTTGCCAGAAGCTAAGGAACCAGCCATAAAGATAAACTAAACCAGACAATGTCTGGTAAAGTTTAGAGTAAAAATTGCTCCAAGTCGTACTGCACTGTTCTAGTCGTCCTGCTGTACCGTTTAAATATAGAGTTATATCAAGTTGATTAGGTTAGTCCAAACATGCTGGATGCAAATTACTTGGTATTGGTATCAGGGAAGTCTTCTGATTGCTTGAGAACTAAATGCTTAAGGGGAGCTTGTAAGCCAGCCGTCAGCATAGCTTTTGTCTGTAAGAACGTCCAGCGAGGCTTACGCATGTCCACATATTTTGTGTATCTGGTCTATCTGGGACAAGTAGAACAAATGGCCTTTGTCCCTTTGGTCCCTCTGCTGTGGGAAAGGTTTCCAGAAAATTGCATTAGCCCTAAGTGGCACAGGTTTCCTCTGGCAACAGAGTAGCTAGGAGCAGTGTGGGGATTAAAATGCAAGGTAGACTGCGCAAGAGGTGTAAAAATATACCGAAGGCAGCAAAAATGAATCTGAAAGCTCTGACAATCAGAGAGAAAGGCAGAGGGGAGAAAGCTGGAACCTGAAACTATAAAAAAGAACATTTAAAGAATATTATTTCCTTACCTACATGAAAAGATTGAACTTTTTTTTTTCTTTTTAATTAAAGCATTTATTAAATACATGATAGTAGATTAATGAAAGTATTGATGAAAGCTTTCAGAGACAGGGAATTTCCTAAAAGAGGTAGAGGTTGTACAGGTATTACTGCTTCCCTTTTACACAGGAGTTGGCAGAAGAAAGAAAAAAGATAGAAACCCAGCAGTCCTATGTCCCTGAAGATTCCTTGGTGCTGGGTTGTTATTCTTCCAGTTTTTGTGTCCTAGCATGATAATGTGGCATGTGAATGGTGAACCCAACTCTTAAATCTTGCTTTTCCCAAACGGCTTGTAGACCCTTGTCCAAGTGCTGGTCACGTAAAGTGGCCCATTGCAGTCAGTGCCTCAAGCATTCATGCAAGTTTCTTTCTAAAGTGGGAATCCATCTTCCTTGAGACCTGCCTGAACCTTTGGCTATATGCAGATTTAGAATCAAAACAAGCAAAAATCCTCAAGGTGTGTTCAAGTACGTGTTAGCACGGGGAACTGGTCATGCTGAGAAGGACTCCCATAGAGTGGATACGGAGCAAATCCCTTTAACATGTGCTGCCTGCAATCCAGAGGGGTCAGCGGACAGCAAGTGTAGCTCTCAATGGCAAATGAGAGCAGCAGAAAGGAATGACAAGTAACATCATGCTTTCAGGACAAAGTTTGCCACAGAGCAGGATTGATTTTAAGGATCCCTCAAAATTTGTAAGATAATGAATAGTTTAATGGGATGCATGAAAGGACCAAGATGTAGAAAAGGACTAGTACAGTAGGAAAAACAGATCTCTAGCACAGTAGACAGCGTGATATGATAACATACCAACTTTTGACATATGCACCAGGAGTTGCTGTGTCCACATGCCTTTCCAGTTTTATAACTGCATACCCACAGTGAATAGTTCTATGTAGAAGGAACTGCCTGTGACAGATATAAAATTATCTCAGTGCCAGCGTAGTCTATTAACAGCTCCTGTGCTGGTAAAAACAACACACAGGAGAAACTGCCACTCCCAGTAAGGTCTGCTGTGCCTTTAAAGAAGTCAGGTTTAATGCCTGGACTTCAAGGATTCGTTATCTGGTGAATGACCTTCACTGAAGGAATAACATCTGAACTGAGCTGACTTGAATACAATTATGACCAAAGAGTCAAGAATTCTTCCCCTATTCCTTCTATTCCTGTATCAAAGAAGACAATAAGCATATCCCTGTTTCTACAGGATTACTATTATGGATAAATATAATCTAAAAGGAGCCCAGAATAATGCCATTCGGCCTAATGACAGACTGTGTATGCAGGCTAGAACTGAATTTAGCTGTGTATTTCTGTGTGGCAGCAGAGGTGACAGCGAGCGAATACCATTTGCGGAAAGGCAGCCAAAGAGCAGCAGCAGCAGGGATGATGGTAGCTGCAAAGTGCCAACAGACTCCGCTCTGAATCAGATTTGCCAAGACTGCTGCACCATGTGATGACACAGATTCCGTGCTGAATGCACAGTGACATGGAAAATGTCTCCTAGTGGTGTCCAGGCTTCACCTGTTAACTCCTCTAATAGCCACTGTCCCCTAAGTTTGCATTGTTACACCAGCTGTTGGGCATCTCCTCTTCAGAAGGAGTCACAGGCAAAGTGGAAGCATCGTTAGAGAAAAGCAGCAACATATAGATGGGAGAAGAGTAGTTTTATTTGTTTTAATTATGAGCAAGTGTATGTCTGTCTTCTGTACACACACAAGGGGTACCATCATATTTAGTTACTTGAGCATGTTTTGTCTTTCGTACCTTCCTGCACCAAGGAGCTCTTGGAAGTGCAGAGCATCCCGGAGGATACAAGAGCAAATGCACCGAGCACAACATTGGCTCCACTTGGTAATGTTAAGGAAACTTCAGGGTGGAGAAGATTCCTATTTGGTGAAGAGACAGTTCAGCAGTCCAGCCTTACACTGTACTCCTGTTTGTCCTCCAGGGCTGAAGGCATTCAGCTAATGCCATCATGAGTGATGAAACACCCCTGGGAGTTTATGGCATCCAGATAGAACTGCCTTTGGGTAATACCAAGGCCGGAGAGCTGAAACAAGCCGTTCTATGGGAAATAGAGCTAATGAAGACTGGGCTTCTCTAATTTATGTCTTGCAGTAAGTGTCTTTAGTGCTGTGAGGTCAAACTGAAGCTTTTGGGATTCTAGGAGGAGCAATTCTCTGAGGATTCCCTGATTTCTAATTCTGTCAACTTGTTCTGTAAACGCTTCCTGAGACAGTGTGTACAGGTTCAACCAATGGGCCTTTCTCTTCTAAACAAGTACTGATTTTTACCTAATGTGGAGAAGCTTAGCCATCCTTAAGAAGTGTCTGAAATTCACCAGTGCTCCAAAAAATTATTAAAGGACACAATGCAGACAGGCAGCACACCCCACCTAAAACATGGTTCCTCAGAAGCCTACTTCTATAGGTCTTACTTCTGTACAAAAAGTAGTTAAAAATGAGGTAAGCATTTTTTGCACATTGCTGCCTGGCTTTGCCGTGCTGGTAAGTGGCCTGGCTGGAGCACGTGAATCCTGGTGCCCTTTGTTCTGTTGTTAATGAAACCCTCAGGAAGATAGGGGGTGATGAAAACTGCCAAAATAATTGCAGTGTCTTTTGCCTTCCTCTGGCCCGTCGCATGCTCAGTGTCTCCAGGCTGTCATGGGCCAGAATTCATAAGAGTTTCTGAGGTTTTATGATCTCAGAGCCCCATCCAAACGAAGTCCATAAGAGCACACAATTTATTTGGGGCACACTAAATTAAAGGCCTTTGACTGTTTATTAGTATTTCTTCCAACCTTTCAGTCTATAACTGAGATAAGGATGTATTCATACATTCTGCCTCACACCTGCCTATTATGTGTTTCATTAGTAAAAGCTTTCATTTGTAAAATCTCCCATGAGATGCATACCTTTGAGAATAACTGAAATCAGGCAGTCATAACCTATTCAATTTGATGCTTTATAAGGAGGAAGCTTTAGGGTTCCAGCTGGTGTAGTAAAAAAGCACCAGATACAACACTGTAGTAATGTATTGGGAAAAAAATCATTAAAACAACATTAACAAGACTGGTATCTTGCACTGGTTTTCTCTTGGGTTTCTATACTATTCATAGCAACATGACAGAATCACTCCAATTTAGTGTCATAGTGAATTTTCTCCTTAGTGTAAGGGCTTCCATCTAACATCCTTGTCAGGTTCAGAAGCACCCATGCAAACACAGCCATTCCTTCTGTGCCAGTACAAGTTGTGAGTCCAGCAGGTAGCGAGGACACGCCATTTCTGTGGGATGGGTGCCTCTCACCGGGGTGCATCTCACTGCTGAGCAGTACCAGCATTTTGGGATGAGGCATAAACGTGTATAGAACCCAAACTAAGGAGACCTCTTAGCACGGTTTTGCACTGAGGTGGCAAGAACCGGTAGAAGGGAGCAGAAGAATAGGTGGAGGAAAGCTAATGGGGCATTCTGAGAACAGAGATTGTGACACGGTGATGGTAAGATGGATTCCCCCGCCTGCACATTTGTTGACAATTTATTTGTTGGAAGCTTATCTGTATTCAGATCATGGCACAAATTCAAAGGGCAGCGGATCTGATTTTCTGTTGTCTGGCACTTTGCTTAACATTTGCCTCCTCCACAAAGGAAAGGAAAACTGAATGTGAAATGCTGTTCAGAATCTGGGCTTGGTTTTGTTCTCACCCTGCTTTAGCAGATACGCCTCTGTATTGTCATTTTTCCTGAGTTCCCCTTGTGTGACAGCAGCGGAATGATGTGACCCTCTTTTGTCCTTGCTCTACTTTGAGGAGCTTATTTTCTCATCAAACTGACCCGGAGCCTCTTCACTGCCTATAACTGCAGGTCAAAACATCAATTTTGGCAATTCAGCTGCCTGCTCTGCCATTTGGAAGGAGCAAGGTGGAGACAGCTGGCAGTTAGGGGAGCACTAGGAAGCATATGGTAGCTCTGTGCAGAGCTGTCCAAGAGCTTGTAGGACAATCATTCGCTTGCTTCACTGATTTCTAAAGTGCACATCTCTTCTTTTGTCTTTTTTTTTTTTTCTTTTTTCCGTAAGCCTCTGGGATAAGCATCACTTCCCCAAGGGTGATTTTAGAAGAAAATCCGTATTTTGAAATTTCATGGTTCTCCCCATGAAAAAAAAAAAATCTACTTTGAAATTATTCTGCTCCCTTAAATGACTACAGAGAAAATAGGGTGACTACAGAATATAGATGATTGGCCAGAAACAATTTTTTGGAGACTAAATAAGGCAATAAAATGCCATAAAAAAGTATCTTAACTTTACAGAATTATGTAGTTGGACATTTGCAACTTGTCTTTTTAACATGGCAGCTGGTCGGAGGGTTAAGAAAATATGTGGCCATGCAACTTTGGCTGAGATCCTGCCTGATCTTGCGAGTTAAGCAGAGCCAAGCCCTGTAGTGTTGGATGGGAAAATGCCAAGGAAAATCCAGTGATCAGTAAGTGGCATTCTTCCTGCATGATTACAGCAACCCAAGTGCCAGCATGGTGCGAGGCAATAATGTTGTTGGTGGCGGTGATATTTTCGTATGAGATGTAAACTTATTCTAAAGATCTAGTGAAAATTTGCACAGAAGTACAGAAGTTCTGATAATTATTGTCTTCTTGTAACTCTCTGTTCTGCTTTCCGTTGTGTGGGGTTTTCTTCATTTTTTATTCTGCTCATGGCCATCGCTGTAATAACACTACTGTATTCCTCCAAGGAGGTGGCCATATTTCTGTAGTAATTTCTGTTTATACACACAGCTCACAAAACATCTACAGCATTTGATGAAATGTATAATCAGAAGTCTGTGTCTGTATAAAGACCGCTTGATATTTCAAACACTCTCCAGCAAGAGATGGTAATTTTGGAAGGTCTTTATACAGTTCTGTGATACAATTTTTCTGTGATATAATGTTTCTTTACCCCAGTCATTCATTCCAGCCCCAGGCTGCAATACATTACTGTAAAGTTTGTGCTTATGTGACTGCACGGGTCATGTTCTAAGCCAGATCAATGAGCTGATGAGGACTAAAAACTGCTCCAAAAGAGGATATTTTTTAACTTCAGTAATTGTTCTGATCAGCTTTGGAGTACAATCATAAAATCAATATCATTAGTACAACTGTGGAGGCAGTAAATCCCAATGTAGGACTAGATGTGGGGGAGCAAGGAGGCAGGAACACCTCTGAGTGGTCGTGACACCAGAAGAAACACTCTGCCGCACGTTTTTGCCATTTTAAATAAGAGTAATGTCTATGTTAAGTTTTGAAGTGTAACTGCTGAACACGATCCTCCCTTCTTTGTAGGCCTGTTTTCACCATCTCATTGGGAGTTTGGAGTTTATAAAGGATGGTCCAAGTGCTTTTGGATCCTTGGATTATAACTGTCTCCTGTAATAGCTCAATGTAATGCAAAAATGTGAGTGCATAAAAGAGCGTTTTTGCAGAGGTCAAACTGCAGTTTTTGTTATTTCACTTTACAGTTTCCATTTGAAATAGGATTCCATGACACGTCTAAATCATTATACACAAGAGTCTCTTCTAATAGTAGTAGGCTCATAAAAAATAACAAGACCAAATGATAACTGTCTCCTGACCCATAGAAGTATTTACAATAGAAGTACTTTAATAAAGGTAGCTACATCCTCTAGATCCCCAGACCTTTATTTGAACTCTTCTGTAGCGTAATTGACGGACAGAATTAGAACGTATATTAAGACCTGCAACTGAACTTTTTCACTAGGCTCAGCTTCACTCACACTACTCATAATATTAGAAAGAATCTGTGAGAATCGTATTAAAATGATGCCATCCTGACATAGATTAACAGAGTATGCAATTATATTTGAATGCTGTAATTGGAACTTGCTGTTAAGTGCCTACTGTCACTTCTCAATTCCCCTCAAGGCAAGTAAACCCCTTCTTCCCGTGCTCTATAAACTCAATGCCATATTCTGCACATAGAAAGAGCTGGTATTTCATCAAGAGCATTTGGTTTGCCTCAGATGCTGTGAAAACACAGGCCTTGTGAACACTGCAGGATATGAATCCGTCCTGGAAAATGACTCTGTTAAAAAAAAAGGCATTTTGCCATTTCATGCTTATGGGGACAACCTGAGTCTCTGCATTTGATTAGTTTCTTAACCCGAGAGCTGTCTTGGGCTCACTCTGCTGTACACAGCATTGTTAGGAGTAAAGATCCTGCAGGTGAAGGAAGGGCTTGAGTAACCTAAGGGTACCCAGGTGCACCTTTTTCAGGCCCGTGGATGTCCCCAGGTGTTTCTGAGGGCCTCACTTCAGTGGCAGAACGGCTTGTGGTGGTGGTGGTGTGTGACAAAGGAGAGCCTGGTGGGCAAAGACAGGACTGCAGGGGTAGCAAGTAGGAAAGACGTACTGTTGGGTATGCTTTTAAAGCAAGGTTTGATGGGAGACTAGAAAAAAACAGCGATTGAAGTTACATGTGTGCCTCTCAGAAAAGACCCTTCTCAGTGTCTCTGCAGCTTTCCATGAGCACGATACCCTCGGCTAGTAGTTATCAGCCAGATACTTAGTAAGTGTCTGAATAGATTTAGTCAGAATCGTGTGATATGCCTTTTTGTTCTGTGGGACTGTATTGGTGTGGGTTAGCACCTAACATGCCTTGTAGTGTTTAAAGAACAATAAAGTGTTACTTAAAACTTGAATGGGAGTTCTTGCCCTTCTCATTGATCTAGAGTGCCTGGAATTCTGTTTTTTCAGCATTGCCACGATAACACTTTTTTCCATTGTGTCTGTTGCCAAAATGACCTAGACATGAACTCTACCAAGAGTAAATGTGTATTTGCATAGTCTTCGTACTTGAGTAGATCCAGAGATCTCTGCTAGTAGGTGCGATAGCTGGTGTGAGTTACATTGGTCATGCATAAATTGGGATGTTGACTATTGCCCACTGGAAACTTAGTCTAAGACAACTAAGTCCTTTTGTGCAAAAAAAAAAAAAAAATCACCAGCAGTTAAATATCATTAGTTTGGAGGCAATTTTAAAAAGGCTAACTAGAGAAGGGTAGGAAGGAATAGGTAATTTTTGTGTTGGTTTTTTTTTTTTTTTAGTTATTATGGTTGACTGTAACTTCACTGTGAAAATTGGTATTATGCAGGCTGGGGTGCAATTTGATACTCATTCTCTGCAATGTTGCTTTTCTATGTACTGTACTCGTGTTAAGTCTACATGTTATAGGTCTGTGGAAGTTTAGAATAAAACAAGTATAAAGCTGCATATTGGTGCCTTTGATAAATGCACAGAAGACAAATCTGGGACTCGGCATTACTCTACATTGCACAAAAATCCATCTATTAATCCATTTCCATTTTCTGTCTTGAAATCACGTGCTTTTTTTTGAGCAATGAACTAGAAACCAGCACACCCAGATGCTACAGAAGGCCCTTGGCTCCTCCACAAAGCTTGGTCTTAATAACGTTTTTGCAGCACGGGCAAATGCTAGAACCCCACATGGTGACCTACATGGCATTGGCTACAGGTCTTAGGGTGTTTTTTTGTGTGAATCTAATCCAATGAATGCAGCTGTCTCTAAACTAGTAGAGCTGCAAAACCACTAACATGACAGAGAACTGTAACTATTCTTCAAGGTACCTGCTAGCTAAATGTGAATGTTTCTAATAGAATACCGTGCTCTCATCAAAACTCTTTCATGCAAGTACATTTTCCTTTACATCTTTTTCTTTCTGTTCTGATGCTATTTATACTGCCGCTCTGCTGGCTCCCTAAACCATTGGAGGGTAAAAACAATGCAACTGAAAGCTCTTTTGAACAGAATCTGCAGTCGCTCGTTCATGCTGCATATGATTGTATGCTAATGGCCTCATTAAAGGATACCAAGTAATACAATGCAAACAGTAATATGAAAACATACAGTTCTTGTTGAGTCCGAATCCTGTGTGTTTTCCCACTGCCTTTGAGTCAAGTCAAGAGTTCAACTTAAAGGGAGTCCCAGGAATGTCACCCTTCAGTCATCCTTTGTAGCAGCTTCCATTTTACTTAGCTGGAGTCCAGCAGCATTGTTAACTGATGTTTGTTTTTTTTTTTTTCCAAGTACTTTGAGTGATGAGGATTCGCTGTGAGTTTATCAGTGTTCCTGGATCGGATGCTGCTTTCTCAGCCAATATGGCAAGATTATGTAGAGTAGGTCCTAAGTTATCCAAGTCACCATCTCCATTATTGAGACAACTAAGGATATTTTAAGGCCGTTTTTGTTGCACTGCACTTGATAGTCTGCTTCGTTAATTAAATTCTTTTTCTCAGGATTCCCCGTAGAATATGTAGAGTGATATTCTGGCCCTAGTGAAGTTGGTGGCAAAACTCCCATTGTTTTCAACGATCTGAGACTTCCCTCCTAGAACCAAAAAGGAAAAGAAGCAGGCCAACAGACTACAAAAATACTAATGGAGTCACTTTCAATCTACTGCCATGACTGAGGCTTATGTTTCGGAAGTGAGACGCTTAATCCCAATAGTAGGTGACAATACATCTCTCTGAGGAGCTGGGGGAAGCGTTGGAGAGACTTAGAGGTTGTGACAGGCCTGCTGTCCCAATTAATGACTTGTCAGTCTCAGGATGGAGTTAGGCTATTTCGTCAGTGCAGGACTCCAAACCTGGGGATACACAAAGGCGGGATTAATGGAAGCTATGCATTAGCTTAAAATATCACAAAGTTTGGGGAGGATTGAAGCATGACATGAACTTCTGATATGCAGTGATACTTGATTAACTTCAGTAGTGTGTGCTAGTTATATATCCTGTAGCATAAAAGAAATTGCTGTTGCAGAATTTCATTGCAAATGACAAAAGATGTGCCTAAGGAAACAGTTAGACCTTAATGCAATCTGCATCTAGTAAAGCAAAAAATCTTTTAGGGTTACAGTTGTAGGGATAAAGAGACAGAATTTCTGAAGACTTGGTAGGTTTGGGAAAGCTATCAGTGATAATAAATGGAATAGGACAGATAGAATAAAGTAGGAGACTTTTCAGGAAAATGTGTATAAAACTCAAGTTTCAAAAGCCAATTACTTTTGTTTGAAAGTATGGTTCAGACACTTCAGCTGTGATGTTATGACTACCTCACGGACAGTTAATTTTTTCATGCATTTACAAGGGGATATTGCTATCGCAATTTGTACAAAATGGGCAATAGAGGTATAAAGAGATGTGCCCGAGGCTTTAGCACCTACTATGAATTTAGAGCCCATAATCCTGATATCCTATGTCAGCCTTCTTAAAAGTAGATACAACTGTGTAAATGATGGAGGAGTTTTGGTTCAGGAGTCAGGAAAAGAAGAATTTTGTGTTTAGGTCATTGAAAACTTTTTGGTTTGCAGCATGCACACTTTGTTTCAGAGTGCTGAAATTCATATTTCAATGGGAGGCATTCTTTCCCCGCCGTGACACGATGAAGTTGCATAACAGCCTTGTCCTTCCATCCAGAGTCTGACAACTTCAGGAGGTGAAATCTGTGGCTTAAATACTTGTCATTTAGGTGGAGTTCAGGTTCTCTTTCAGTTGCTGAGATAAATATCCAGCTACCCATTCCCATGTGCATGCTCACAGCTCTAGGAAAGCTCTGACCTTGGTCAGCCCCTTTAACTCCGTTCACCCCTAGTGTGTATTTGAAGTAGTGATTCAGGTAAATGTGGACAATTACACATTGTCAGCTCTTCGTCGGTCCTCAAAGTGATGGTCCTCAACCAGACAAATCTGTCAACCATTTGGAAGAGTAAGAAGAACGGGAGTATGAAGAATGATCCGTAGGGGATGGCCTGCCAAATGGTATGGAAACCATCTACCTGTCTTGGTTCTGCCAAATCCAGCATCCGCAGCGGTGGCTGGATTCCTTTGGGGGAGCTCTTAGATGTATTGCATCATTCTAGCAGCCAGCCAGAAGGGGGAGATGACAGCTAGGATGTTAAAACTTAGAGGGCCAAATGGCTCTTGTAACTCCACTAATCACACCTAGCGAGAAGAGAGAGTTTTTGCTGCCCACGTCAATTGCTAGGACACAAAGTAGACTTAGAAGTGAAGTATGAGTGCAAATAAGGAGCGATGACGCTGGAATTCTCTGGGTGGTCACAAGGAAATCAGTTTGGGAGAACCTGAAGTCCTGCCTTCCCCCAGGAGAAGCTAGGGAAGGTGGCTAGGTGGAGTAGTTAGCAAAGAAGGGGGCTGTATGTTGTACAAACATACAGTACTATGTTCACTTGTTTGTTGATAAGTGGTGGATCCGATGGTTATGATCTCATCTGTCTGTACTCCTGTGGAAATAAATTTCTGTTTCCATCCAGGCTACATATTATTTCTGTATTCAGCACGGAGTAAGGGAAGTAAAATGTCAAGTGCATTTAATCCGTTAATGCTAGGTATGAGAACCTCTGCAGTTCGGTGAAAATATTGGCCATACATGAAGTGTCTTGTGCCTGGCAAGTGCTGTTTCCTCTTCCTGCTGACATTTTGGATTATTTATTGACTATTTTAGAGCTCATTCTTTTTCAGCTGAGACTTTCTGTGTTACTCTGATAAAATCATACTGTTTGATAATGAAGTTGGAAAGCAAAACTAACCTAACGTGGGACTTATCTAATGCTGAAAGTGGTTATTTGTAAACAGATGCCACTACTAAGTGCTTAAATTAGATAATAAATGGTACCTATCTCATGAATGCCATTCACTCCATTTAGTCTGGTGTGCAGTCTGGGATTTTTTTTTTCTGCTTTTAGGATGTTTTAGGAATGCAATTTGCTTGTGAATTGTGTACAACTGTCACTGGTTCAATACAAGCTTACAGGGATTAGCTCTTTTCTAGAGGGTCCCAGGTGGATTTTTTTTATTAACCTTTTGGGTAATAAACATTTATCTAATTTTTACAGCAGCATTTAACACTATCTATTTATGGCCAAATATCTGTATATCCATTACGTGAGCTGAAAATGCACCTGCTTCGGAATAAAAGCTCTCTAGAGAACTCACAGCAGGCACCGATAATTGTAAACAAAACAAAACAAGAGCCCATAAAATAAAAATAAGAGTACTACCTTGAGTATCATGTCTTACAGAATGACTGCTTTGAACAAAAATACAATTATTATCATAGCATGTCTATCAAAAAATAAAAATAAAAAATTGGTGGGGGTGTGAAGAGAGTGACTGAGTTACTGTGAAATCGAGATGGATGCTTGCATGTCCAAGCCGCGATGACTGTATCTGGGACATTGTGTGTACATCAGCTGAAAACATGATATTGTGCATGTGTATAATATTAACATGTTAGAGTGATCTATCATTTGCCTTGTTGCTTATAAATTTATAGAAATCCAATCTGTGTTGAATGCTCTGTATGAAGAAATAATAAAACAGGCCAGTGGTGGAAGCAACCCTGGTGAATCCTGTATCTGCTGTAGTCTTTACTCCCAAAGAGCCTACAGAATCAGCGTAGGTCTTAAGAGTAAGGATGACAAATGAAAAGAGGGAAATGGGTCAGAATACTACCTATCATTCAGAAAACACCTCCTTATGCTATGTGTTGTGAGTACAGCTAACCCAGAAGAGAGAGGGTACATGACAGAAATAAGCAGTAGTGTTTTCAGAGGAACAGATTTTGAGCATATGTTGATTTCATTGTCATCTTTCTTAAAGGTAAGCATATGCTTACGAGCCTTCATGAATCACAGTTGTAGTAATAGAAATAGCTATCACCATTAAAAATTATTTTTTTTAAAAAGGGGAAAAATGTGAGCTTAGATCTCAGGGGTATAATAATACTCTTCTTGCAATTCTGTTGGACCATTCATTGAAAGTTTTGTCTGAACTTGAAGCTAGTTTAATCTCACAAGTTCAGAGCTCGGTTTCTCCTTAGTAGTTAATTGCTGAACTGCTAATACAGTACAGGTACACTGCACGTTAGGAAAAGGTACTATCTTCACATTCTGGAGGTACACAATTTGTGTTTCCCATATTTTCCAAAAGTTACATTGTATTTGGTTGCCTGGAAAGACTTCACCAGAGCAGTGTGACAAGAGGCATACAATGCATGACGTTATGAGGCAAACTGAAATGTTACCATTTTAGGTGGAAAGACGTGCATTTATTTCTGTTGAAGCAATTATTTTGGTACCATAATTGCTAACAATGCAGTAGTCACCATTTCTAGCTGTGTAAACCTCATACCTAAAAGGTAGAGGTAGGGTTCAAAGAAATTACATCACTGCAGCATGAGAGAAAGGAGCACTCTTTTCACTGGGCTGATCAAATTAATTATGCAAAATAGCTGAAAACAGAGGGAAATGAAACAGAATTAGCCCCTCAAATGGTGCTTAAGGCAAAGCCAGAAATGAGACCACTTCAGAGTGGTCCAGTGATATTTACAAATCAGGATCTCATTCTGACTGACACCAGATTCAGTGCTTGGTACAGGTTTTCTGTTGCAGAACTGCAGCAGGCAGGAGCACAGGGTGAAAGCTGGGAAGTCCTGGGATGCTGTTACTACTACACATGCAGGGGGGTTCTGTTTTTGTTTGCTTTGTTTTTTTTTTTTTTAGAGAATTTTCAGCAGTTACTAATGATGAATTTTGAATTGTCATTTATGTAATGTGATTTTCTTTTTTGTAAGTGCTCCCGAGAAGTCTTGTGTTTGGATGCAAATAGGTAAACATGCATTGAGCCAAATTTCTGTAGCATATATACCTGTGCAGCCCACAGGAAGCAACTGAATCAAATAAATGTAACGGGGAAACAGAAAAATACTGCTGTGAGTCTTCATCTGTATCAAAGTAAATGATAACTATGTTTATCTCCAACCCTGAATCCATTTACAAGGTGATTTTGATTTAGCTTAATTTAATGAGTAGTCTTCCTGCTGCTGCAGTGCTTTGAGAATTAATTAGTGTTCAATTATCAATATAAAAGGGATTTGGTAGTATCAATATACATATGTATGTTTTGGTTAAATGTTTGTCCTGTTGACATCAGTACTCATTTCTTTCCTTAGCAGAGCTAACAATATGATCAAGGAACCAGATGCACCCATGTTTTGTAGAAGGTAGCTTCTAAGTAGTCAAAACTTCTGACAGAATCTCAAAAATAAAAGGCAAGATGCTGCACAGCCAAGGAGCAGAATGCGGGCATTGGCTTTGGTCTGCGGGTTCCATTTTGCTTTGTTTATTGAGTGATACAAGACACAAATTTCTGTTGCAGAAGGCAGTGCTCTTATCTTCTGCATATCAGCAGTGAACCTAAGTCTTCATCTCCTGTCTTTATCAGTCAGGAAATGCATGAGTAAGAAGCACGGGCTGAAGCATAAAGTGTTCCCAATAGCTCTCATAACTCAGTGAAGGTCACTGCTTTTGTACTCAACCAGAAAAGATTTAGCATGAGAAATTAAACAATGACTGCACTGAAGGTTAAAACTATTGCACTAAAAATTATTCCAGTGTATTAGGAATAATAAATGTATATAAGGTTTGTAAGAACCTTTTTATCCAAAATCCCATATATCTCTTTACATATAGGTTATTATTCCCACTTTGGAAGTAGTTAACCATAGGTTCGAAGGCACTTTTTCACTGGTTTGATCATGTAGTGTATCTACAGAAGAAAGAATAATACAAAACTGTTCTTCTGCTTCCTGAGATCTGACTGTGCATTAACCACTACACAACACTGGGTAAATGAAAGGCCTTAAAAAGGCCTTAAAAGCTCTTTCTCTAGTGGGAAATTAACACCTTTATTAAAGAAGAGTACTGTAGTACTGTTATTAGGAAGTGTTCTTGTGACAAGATGAAATGCTTCTCCGGGTGGAACTACTTAGTCAGCAAGGTTCTTAAGGTTGTATGATGGCAGGGGGTTCTCTGCAAATAATATACAGATAAATCCCTAAGGAGTTGTATATTACCTAACAGAGTATTCTGCATACTGGAAATGAAACCTACAAAGAAGACTAAAAGTAAGGAGGGCTGTCTGTGCTACTGGGACTTGAATTACGCTTCTTTCTACCAAAAAAACTTTTACGTGAGGTTCTTAATCACTTATCTGAAGCATGTTATTTTAAATTTGAATGGTTTGGAATAGTCTAGAAACATAAGTAACTTATCCAATTCAACTTAAAGAAATATGAAGTAATGAGTTCGAGGGGAAGGTAATTGAGAGAAAGGGTCTTTCTATTAACTCTTCTTTGTTAGAGAGCCATGAAGAAGAGAAAGATGTGGTAATGATTTGAAATAAGCCCTCTGAAGTCATGAAATAATTTTAAATAGCAATAACAAAACTTTTGGAACAAGTAAAAGTTTCCACGTTAGCTACCTCATTTATTAAACCAAGAAATGCTCCAGTAAACAAGCCTATGGGACAAAAGGTTATTTCTCTGGGGGTATTCTGTGATACATTAACACTAGAAATCCAAGCTTCAGACAATAAAAGAAGCTCCTGAGCTCTGTTACAGCATACACAGGACACAAGACATCAGAAGTAAATTGTGTGCGTACTAGGAAAAGGAAAACACGGGAATAAAGCTTGTAACCAGGCTTCAGCAGCCCAGGAATTATGATTATTTTGTGCTTTCGCTAGCCTAACTTCCTAACGATTTAAGTGTATCAGAAACAGGATTGTGGCTTTGGTTTCTCTGTTGTAGTCACCAACACGGTGAGATAACACAGATGTCTAAAATCGCACGTGTGCATCCTGAATCAGACCTGCAGTGTGTGCTTTCCTTGGAGGCGCTTTGATAGGAAGGCAGAGCAGTGTCAGCAGGAGTTGTTGTGCTTCAGGTTATTCACTAACGTAAGAACTTCTGAACTTGAGCCCAAAAGTGAACTCATTTCTGGTTTTAATAGCCAGTGGTCTAACAACAATAATTAATTGCAGTCAAGTTGAAGAAAAATGGTTGAAAGGTTCTTGGATTCTTGTTACCTACAGAGTCCCCTTTCTCACGAAAAGACTCCTGGAGTGCTTGCAGGGCCTGCCCCTGACTGGCTGTCTGTGTTACTACCTCACTGAACGGGATGGGCTCTGTAAACATGTGTTAAGTCAAACCACCTTGAAACTAAAAGCAACAAACATGTTTGTTTTCATCACGTGTAACCATGAAGATCTGCCTTACATTACTTTGTATTTAAGATCACTGGTTTTGCACATGTCATAAAATGAGCCCTGAGAAGACATTAAATTTATTATGTTCTCCTCGCACCTATGTAACCCTTTCTCTTCCCTCAGGCTAGCTCTTTCCTTTAACAACTTTGAGAAGTTTATTGTATTTTATTTATTTATTTATTTTTCCTGTCCTGAAGACTGAAACCAGCTGTTAGCCTTCTCTAAGACTGTCAACATGAGCCTTAAAGATAGGGACAGTGACCATTGCCATCTTGCAAGGTGTTCAAAAAGCTTTGATATCCTCACAAGTAAATAGTGTGTCTTGCCTATAAATATTTTTCTCTGTTAAGAAATGCTTCGGATAGGTTATGTTTTGGTATTGCCAGGTGTATGAAATCCTGGTGTTCTAGGAAAATTAATTGGAAGAGAACTTATCACAGAGAATGTGCATGAACAGGGTCTTTCAGGGACTGCTGGGATATCGGACAAAGAACCACAGAACAAAATGAATATGCAATGGGATTACTTAAATTTTAGTAGATGAAAAATTGGAGAAATTTAATAGGTGAAGACATGAAAGGCTTTGTGGGTCACAGGTGTCCTTTATGGCTGCACCTTCAGAACTCTTCACAAGTCAGTGTCGTTATTCCATCAGTACAGCGTAACCGGGACACTGGGCTTTCCAAAAGGTGGGTGGAAGGTCTTGCCTGGGGGGCATCACCAGTAAAGAAAGAACAAACAAAAGAGCATAATCTTAAAAAGAAAGTCTATTCTTCGACCTGGGCTCTTCAGCATCTTCAAAACTTGCAAAGTATTGAGCAAAGACATCACAAAGTGGAATGAGCAGGTGACAGAGTGGCACCTGGAAACCCAGGTTAAGAAATGCCAAGTAATGCATGTGGAGGGAGGCTGAACTGCTGCCCAGAATGACTGCATCTGACTGACCCATTATCACTCTGAAACGAGACTCTTGGATCTGTTGTGGATGCTTCTG
Source organism: Anser brachyrhynchus (assembly GCF_964034855.1). Lineage (NCBI taxonomy): Eukaryota > Metazoa > Chordata > Aves > Anseriformes > Anatidae > Anser > Anser brachyrhynchus. The sequence goes on along the minus strand of NC_137702.1, from coordinate 3,689,185 downwards.
TGCGGCTGTCCAGTTGGGGATACAACTGATAAAACAATGTTAGGAACTGAGGGAGCCCAGAAACTCCTTTGTGTTGTTGTGCCCAGTGTGGGTTCTAATCTGAATGCGTTGACCTGTTTTCCCTCCAAGTGCTGGAGTGCTTTTTGAGAGCTGGGCTGTCAGAAGCCTCAGCACAATTCAGGGGTGACTTTAACGTGGTGCCAGTGGACAGCAGGCAGAGCCGTCAGCTTGCAGTGGTGCCACTGCAATTACAGCTAAATCCTCTTAATAACACAAATAACTAAGTACCTGTAAAATTATTTGAATCAAATCCGAACAGAAACAGAAGGTTTACTTGGGAATGAATAGGAGTAATTCTGTCTTTTCTGAGGGTTAAAAATGTTTGGCTAACTTCTACTGCCATATTAGTTCTAATTTGCTTTGGCATTTCCAGGGCCAGCACTAAAGCAGCAGTGGCAAATATAAGTGAATTGCTCTGAAAAAGGTTTTTGCCATTGCTGTTTTGGTCTACTTAGCAGCCACAGAAGGAAAACTGTTTCTCACTGTGTTTCCGCCTTTTTTTTTTTATATATAATCCTTCTTGGGTGTCTGGTCAAACCAACCTTCTGAACTGATTCAGCCTACACCTGCATTTAGAAATGTCAAATCACAACTGAAAGAGGAAGAAGCAGTCATTTTTCTCTTTCCCATTCACAGCTGCCAAGCGACTGTTTTAGCACCTGCACGAATTAGCATACTCGGCTCCAGCCGAGCACTGACTCCCGGACATCTCCAAAGCTCTTATTACTGGCTGTAGCCGAAATTACCATTGGCTCCAGGAATACCAGCTCTTCTTGCCGTATCTGGATTTCCTTTGTGTCTCGTCCAACCAGAGCAAGCACATGTTCTTAGCTGGTGAAAATTGATCTGAACGCACGGAAGCCAGAAATGTTTTGCCGATTTACATCTAGTAAGGATCTGACCTGTCTTTGAACCCCTGACGGGCCTGCGCTGTTGGCTTTCTTCCAACTCACATCTCTCTTTTACAGTACAGTCAGGTGAAGCTTTTCCAACCTTTACTTCTGTAGCAGACATGTTGCATGGGTAGCAGGCGTGCTGCCTTTCCAGCAGGGCAGAATATGGTTTGCTTTTTGTGAGTGGGTTGGGCTTATGGCAAATTTGCTTTTACACAACGAGTTTGAGTCACTTTGCTCTTCAGCAAACCAAATCTTATGCAAAACATCCGTCATATCCCTGCCCCACTAAAGCAAGCAGCATACATTTCTGGTCAGCACAGTTGCCATAATTTTCAGTTTTGGTAAATACATAGCTGTGTTGTTGCTGCTATGTAGTAAATTAGTGCACGGAGATAAATCCTGACTGAGTGCATGCTTCAGCAGCACCACGCTTCTGTTCAGAGCCCTACATACAGGCATCATCGAAAGCCCAGTTAAGTTAGTGAGAGCAGATATAGACCAAACCTTTCACATTTGGCTCTTTTTTTTTTTTAATACTAGGAAATTATTTCTTTCAATTGAAGAGAGTTTACATAAATACAGTTTGCACAGAAGTGCTCCTGACACTTTTGCACGGTGCTAGAAGTCATTTTGTAAGGCACATTGGGTAGCAAAGTTAAAGCACTCAGCTCTATCTCTTCCTCTTGCGAGTACCAAGCTGTTGGTGGGCTCCTCTCGGATGTCAGCACCAACAAACAGCCTCTGGGGGTCCTGAGGCACCAGTGCACCCGCAGGAGCATGAACCTCTCCTTTCACGTGCTCAGCACTGAAGTGGTTATCATTATCAAGCAAAGCATGCTGCAGAGAATCTCAGCAGGTTTGTTGGTTCTGTTTCCCTTCCTTTGCCAAGTAGCTACAATTTACCAACTCTTCTCTTATAAAGCGGAGTAAATAAGAGCAATACATTACAAAAATAAATAAATAAAAAGAAAGCAAAATAGCTGTTTAAAGTTGGAAAAATATTAGTATATACTAATAGCTAATATAAAGTGTATTGATTTCTTGTTATATCATTTTTATGAAAGTAGCTGGAAAATTTGTGCACCTGACATAGAGTAGAAACCCATTTCTTTCACTACTTTTTGAGAAAATGCAATTACATTAAGCTGCCGGGTTTTTTTGGTTTTTCGTCATTGTTTATGAAAAAAAAACTTTTTACTGGGAACCTAGAAAAATGCTGATGGAAAACTTATTTTGCTTTGTAGAAGTAGTACCTTTGTATCATTTCTAACTGCTTAAACAACCTAAGGAATAGGTCTAGTATTTTATGGAATTTTGTAGTGTTGCTCTGACTTCCTGCAGTTTACTCTGAAGGGCATGACATTTACGTTGCTGTATTCAGCCATATCGTAGAATACCTGACAAAAATATGCGCGGAAGATGTCTCAGTTATTACCTGAAGAAGAGCAATTCCTATTTAGAGAGGAGGAGGAAGCGGAAGAGGCGTCTTGTGAGGAGGGGTGGCAGTAAGGCCGTCTCTTTTGCTTGATGAGCCAAGGTGGCAAATTCAACAGAGAAAGAACTGCTGGGAGTCCAGGCCAACTTCTCCCAGCCATGGGGCACAAGGCTGCTCCTGTTGGAAGCAGTGCTGCTTTTTTCAAGGCTACAGGGCCTGGGGGAAGGGTTCTTGGGCTTTTGTTAGTCCTCATCTCTCCTTTTCCTGCCAGCAGCCCTGGCCCCACTCCCATTTCAGTTGCAGCATTGTGAACGCTTCTGTGAGCTTTGTGGGGAAGCAGGAAAGAGGTGTTAATAATAAGGAGGCTAATTGTCACTCTACACCTCATCTGGCCTGGAAAGGACAGTTCAAAGAGACGCTCCTTACACAGAGCAAGCAGTTCAGAAGGCACGCAATAGTACGCCCTCTAAATGGCAGGGTGCAGAAAGAGTAATTGTGCAAAGGAACATTTATATATCAGTTTGGATGTTTAAAGATGTTCCTACAGCTAAGAGATGAAAAAAAAAGATTCAATAGGCATCTAACAAGACCATCTGCCCCCCCCCCCCCCCCCCGACTTGTTTTTTCCCCTTGGAGGCATTTGCTGTGGTAGCCAGAGGCGCTGACAGAGCTGAAGGGTTTCAGAGTGGAGAAATAGCTTCAAGTATTGTCCAAGTGCTGGGACCTCATGAGGAAGGGGGTTCTCTTTGTCCAGAACTCCTTTCTGTATAATTAAGTTTATATTATGAAAGCACCTTCCACCTACACAACGTCCTCCTGTGACATCCACGATGAGGACTACGAGAGTGGAACTAGGATGAAAATCTGCTGGGGTTTCCCACTGTGCCCTGGGATGCGTGCATGCACCACTTTTAATCTTCCAACATCAGACGCGATGTGTGCGATTCTGATCTCATTTATGGTACTACAAAATGGAGATTAATTCCATCTAAATCACACAGCCATGTCAAGTTTCGAAAGTGTACCTTTAAGAAGCATATGGCAGAACAAAATGTATTAAAGTCATCAATATTTATGGAGCAGGTAGAATGCATATTAGACAGGCTAGATGCCATCTGTCAAAATAATCTTGATTCCAACTTGCTATCCAAAATGATGAAGACTAATTCTAGGGCCAGCTCCTTAAGTCAGGTTAAAAGACAACATATTACTGTGCCAACAAAAGTGAGGTTATCACACAAACGAATACGAAAGAATATCCTTATGTATTGAGTCACTGTCAATTCCAGACATGTACCAGAAATCTCCGACTCTGAACACATCCTGGAGTAGCCTCTAGGCACAATTGTCGAAGTAATTCTGTCCTTCAGACCAAACCACTATTAAGCAGTATCCCAGGCAAATAATGCCCTAAGTAAATTAATTAACAATGTGGTATCACATTTTCTAAACCATCTATTACAAAAGTGGACCATACAAACAGATAGAATAGATTATCTTAGGTAAGGAACAGTCTGAAGTTTTCCCCTTTCTAGATTAATTCCAGAAAGTGTTGGTATTTAAATATTTACAGTCTAATCCTGCATCAGCTTATGTTAATAAAACTGTCATTAAACCTAGAGGAAGAAATTTCAGGCCCTGGAAGGTAAGTTTATTTTAATCCTTTTACACAGGACTGTTTAATGTTCTTCACAGAAATCCTTAAAATGAGGCAAAAGTGACTTATTTTTCAGATTTTTGAGGGCATTTTTGTTTCAAGCACACTGCCCTGAAGCTCTGATCGTGTTTGCCAATTTGGTTAGAATTCTTACTGAGTTGGGGGGGGGGGGGGGTAAATTTACATTGGGGTATCATGTGGTTTACGGTTTTGACCCAAATAACTTTCACTTTGAGATTTTTGGTTTCATTCAAAACAAAAAGCAAGCAAACTTGGAGGAAAGGGGACAGAAGCAAAGGGAGAGCCTTCCCCTAATCATCATTCATAGAAGTGGGTGCTAAAATCCATTAATGCCTTCCCCCTTTTCAGTGTGTTGGTTTTTGTTTGTTTCTGAGTATCTCATTATGAATAGAAAGGTACTTGAAACACTGTTGGCTAAGTTGGTGTCAGCTGCTGACATTTTTTCCTCACTCTTAAGAAAATCCAAGCGTAGACACTTCCATTTATTTAGGAAATGTTTAAAATGCCAAGAAATGGCAAGAATTGTAAATGTTCTGTAGCCAACGGACACTTCATTAGCAAAGTTGTTAATAAGTAACATACAGCCAAAGCCCCCTGTAGTCAAAGGGAAACCTCCCATTTGCACTTTGAACTATTAAAATATAAGCCAGTAGTAGAAAATCATCCCCAATTATTGTAGTTTTTTCTTAGGAAATGCTTATATTCACCATGTTACTAAATACGGCCTGCCTGATCCGGGGTATTTTCCCCCAAGTGGATTCCCTGAGTGTATTGTTTGTCATGGCAGATGTCCACAGAATGTTTTCTTTTGCTGATTAATACCTTCATTAAATACTGTTTAAATTTTAAAGATGAAAGAAACTCCTTAGTGTTTGCTTCTCCTGCTGCTGGCTCCGTGCTTCGGCAGTGACGCAAATGGGCGGTGTCTTCTTGGCTGCACAGAAGAACTTGCAAACTTTTCGTTTTTACTTCAAGGTTTTATTCCCTTAATAGGATGCTACACTGGGGTATGAAGTGTAGTAAGAATTGTTTGTTTTCCCAAAAGGTGTTTAGGGAATAGTAGAAAATGGTGCAACTTGGTGCTCATAGCTGATAGAAAAAAAAGAGGATATGGTAGCTGAAAGTGGAGCATATTTGATCTGCAGAAACACAGGGTTGTGTTCTGATTTTGATTCTTGAAGTTATTAAAACCCTTCCTGCAAAGCTCTTGGTGCCTTCAGGTATGCTTCTTCAACAGGAATTGATGTTGCTGAGCTCCATCTAACACCCAGACCTAGCATACAAATGTTCAAGGAAGACTACCTCTAATTTAATCTATTACATGATTGTGCAAAATTGCTTAACCACATCAAAGCAGCACGGGCATCCACTCTGGGAAAGACATTGTAAAAGAGCTTTCAAACACAAAATATGGTCTTCCAGGTGATTTAGTCATGGGAACGCATCGCTGAATGTATGTTTCCCTCATGCCTCCGAAGTCAAAACAATGGAGCCATTATCAAAGAGAGATTAGAACCGTTTTCCTTATTAACTTGGCTTATTAGAGGATATTTAGCTGTCTATTCATCTTTCCTTCTTCTTCATTTAATCAAAGCATTTTTGAAAATCCATTTTTGATCCTTAGTAAAAATAAGGCATCTTCCAAGGGTCAGGAGACAGATTTTTTATTATTTTATTAAAAAATAAGCTCAAATAATGGTTGGAAAAAATAAGGGGAAGAGAATTCTGAAAGAAATGTATTTCTTCCCACTAACTCCAGTAGTTGCACAAGGGTAATATTTCTCCCACACCCCATTCCTGCTGTAGTCACTGTTTGAATGTTTTGTAGCAGCTGAAATAATGTCAATGTTCTGTTTTTTGGTTTCCAGACAAAGTAGTTTGAATGCTTTTGTACATTGCGTTTGTTGGTTAAACTGTCAAAGAGCAAAGAAAAATACCGTGGAGTTTTGGTGGCTGTTTGGGAGCTTTTTGGTGATTTGGTAATTCTTACTTTGGGCTGAAACCACTGTGAAAATTACCTTATTTAAATGAAATTCTGCCCCGTTTTTCAAGATTTGTTTAGTCTGACATTGCTTCTCCCGTGTGGGCGAGGAATACTTGATACAAGTTGGAGGAGTATGGCTTTGAAATACCTGACTGCTGCTGTCCTTTGCAGACCTTTGATTTTTGGGGCCACTTAGACTTGTTGTCAGAGCATGAAAGGGGTGCTAGGGCTACAGCAGCCCTAAAGAACCCCAGCCACCCTTCCCCAGGCGCTCGCAGTGCTGTTCCTCTCACCTGCTTCTGATCAGGAACAGATTGCACTCATACAGCCAGGCTTATTTTGGATACCTGAAGTCTTTATGAACCATTAGTTACTGAGAGTTCGGCTTGCTGACGTGCATCACACACCATCCAAATCACTCACAACCTCGTTGAGAGGTGTGCTGAAGCGTGGCCAACCCCCCAGGTGAGCAGAAGGGGTAAAGCACCCAGGCACAGGGGGTCAGCCTTCAGAGCAGGGTGGGATTGCCTCTGCAGCATCCCCACCTCGCTCACAGCCACGGGGCATTAAAAAGACAAACTGGGGCTGGCAGGGAGGGCAAAGACTGATGACCTGCGGTGTGTGCTGCCTGCAGCTGGGGCTCTGATGCTGTGTGGGCAGGGAGGAGGCAGGCAGAGCAGCTTGACCGTGTTTTTCTGCAGCATTTTGCTTTCGCCCAGAGCACAGAGAAGTCTGAATGCGTCCCCCAGCCCTCACAAAGGTGCCGCTGGATATAAGTGTTTAACGTGGTCCTTGTGGGATTGCAGGACTCTTGTTCTGGGTGGAAGTCTTGGAGCCAGAGACATGCTGGCCTCAAGGTCCTGTAAGCACTGACATAGGCAGCCAAGATCCTGTTTGACCACAAAGGGATGTGTGAGTACTGAGCAGGGGCAGGGCAAGGCCCTAAAGCTTTTTTACTTGCTGGACATTTGGGGTTTCTGTTAACAGCCTTCTCATTCCTTGATTAGATCTGTAAAACCACTTCATTTAGTGATTTTTAAAATAATAAAGCCAGTAAAAGGCTAAGCCTCTTCCTTTTGGTTAGCAAGTGGCGTGTAGTTTGTAGCTTCAGAGAACCACAGGTAGTGGTGCAGTAGCGATGTGCCCAGGGGTGAACGGAGGTGTTGCTGTTTGCATACAGGCAGACTGCAGAACTCCAAACACCAGCATTCACTCACGAGTGCATTTCTTTATCCAAGTCAATATAATGCCCCGAAAATCAGAGCTTGTACGGAAGTGCTGACACCAAGGCAGCCACGGCAGCAGAGCACTCGTGCTGCTGCCACATGGATTCGGCTGCGCTTCAGCCAAGAGCACCTTGAGAGCTGTGTCTGGGCACTGCCATCAGTTTTTAGCTCCAGGGTGCTAATACTGTGTGCTGAGAGGGTTTAGCAGAGGTCTCATAATTACACTGCACTCAGCAGTGCATCCACAGTAGAATCAGCCTGGGTGCAAACCAGCAATAAATAGTCAGTATTTCTGAGCAGGAGAAGCTGGTAAAACATTGCCCGTATTGATTTGTATTTTAATGCACAGAAATCCCCTCTCGTTCGTTGTTAATTGGAGGAAGCTGGCTATGGTTGCCAAAACCACAGCGCCGATAATTTAAAGCCTAAAGTAACTGAGCAAATAGATGTTTACAATAACCTACATATTGGAAAAAGTGGGTAGAAAGTTAACGTTTTCCAATTCTATGTTTAGTCGTGTAAAATTAACAAATCCCTTCGCTAAAACCCACAAAAAGTCAACTTCAGGGGCTAAATTTGACTTGGGTGCAAATCCAAAGCATCTCTCGCACGCCAATGCTTTTATACAGGTATAAGTGAAGTCTAATTTTGACTCCTTTTGGAGTCACGACCTTGTAACCATAGAGATGGAAGCGGAATTGGGACTTTATCCTTTTAATAGCAAAGCTTTTTTATTTGCTACTAAGCATGCAAGCTACCTGTGGGTGTCTTAATGTGGGGGGGGGGCAGTGTGCAGGGGAAGAAAAAAATGGATTGAGGGGAGTCTGAATTTGGAAAGCAAGTTCTAGCAAGTACAAGAAAGCATTTCTACCAAATGCTGGCATCAATGACCTTTTTAAAAAAAAATAAATAAATGAAACTGGTAGCATCTGGAGTACCCTGTGGCATGGCGTCCCACTGCTTGCTTCCTCAAGCAGTTCTGTTTGCTGCCTGTAGTTCTCCTCTTTGTTTGAACTCTGTGAGCTGTGCTGGTGAAACAAAATGTGGCACAGGGTAGTCAAAGCTGAGATGTTTCTTCTTCCCAGACGTTAGTCAGTCTGGACCTTTGCTCTTTGGCACATTGGGATTCCTGCTGGAAAATCGGTACAAATCCAGATTGGGAGCGGTCTCTCTACTCTTAAAAGAGCAGACTGTGGTTCTCCCCATCACCCACAAAAGCACATAGGAGTATCGTATCTTCCTTATGTTCTTCCTGGTGATCCTCCAAGATGTTTGGTGTTTTATGTAGACCCTTGTTCAGAGTGGGGATTTAAAAGCTGCAGTTTGGATAGAAAGATTTCTACTTGCCATTAAACGTACCATATATTTTGAACTGGCCTATTGGCCCTTATGAGTTAAATAGCTGCTAGATGATAGTTAGAAAAACCTGTGAACGAATGTCTGCCTTTCAGTTGTCTTCTTCCCTCAGTTATTTTTGATCTAGTTCTGTTTTCATCCCAGTAATCTAGGATTTTTGCATAAAGAACAGAAGCTTCAGCAATAACAATTGTGCTGGAAACATTCTTGGTCTGATGGGTAGTGCCAAAAAGCTACTGCTGGAAGTCTTGAAGGGAATTGATTTAAATGATTTACACACAATCTCCTGCATCTATTTATTTTTTTGTACTTCACATAAGCACTGAAGAAAATTTCTTATGAGTATAAGGTACATACAATAGCATATTCCTTGCTTACGTGTAAATGTGTTGGATATTCAGTGCGCTGGGTGGTCTGAGGAATAGGAGGAGTACATGAGACAGTGCAGAAGACCCAGCACTTGCTTGCTAGAGCATATGGTGTTTCTGGTCTCCGGGACACGTATCCGTGTCCATACTATTAGGGCTACAGAATGCAGCAAGCCGTTCAGCATATGCTGGTGCTTCTGAAGTCTTCCAGTGGTTAGAGATGGTACAGTCAGCTATAGAAAGCGTAATCCTCTCTCTGCCTCATAATGAGAGGGAGATTCTTTATGCTTAGTGAGCTTTAAATCTTTCATTTCAAGTGGTAGCTGCTCTGTCACCTGTGTGCGTGCAGCAGCTGAACCCATAGAGAACGTACAGGGTAAAATATTTGGTGTTTCGGAAATCGTGATAAGACATGGATGAGGTCTTCAAGCTTCAAAGTTGCATAATTGTTGCCCATAGCCTGTCAATTACAACGGAACAACTGACAAATGAGAAAGCTTTTAAGTGTTTGCATAGTGGGGGAACCAAACAAACCAATTTTGCAATTTGTGACTGCTTAATTATGTGTTCGAAGGCCAGGTCCGCTGCAGATAGCAATACAGGCTTCATTATGTCCCACGGTGAAAGGTTTAAAAGTCTTTTAAAAGGTTTTATAGCATCAAAAGTGCACGTAATATTTTGTTTATTGCTGGACACAATACATTACATTCTGCTCTGTTACCAGCTGGCCCGAGCGCAGTGAACTTCAGGGCAGTGTTGGAGGGTATTTGGGGAGCAGACAGGATCCAGCCCCAGCTGCTCCCGGCGCATCTCCCAGCAGGTCCCTGTCCAGCAGCACGTGTCGTCTGCTGCAGCTGGATCTGCTGCAGCTGGCAGGAGGCGTTTCTGTCCCCTCCCGGCTGCGGGCTGCTGTCCCTGTCCCCTGTCCCTGCTGGGATTTCCGAGGGGAGAGGAGGGAGCAGGGGGAGGTGGCTTTGCTTAGGCTGCTGTGGTGGTCAGAGGGGACCAAAAGTGCCATCTCAGAGCCGATTTTCCTTCCTCTCTGTCCAGCTTCCCTCCAGAGTCAATTGACAGCCAGTTGCTGTTCCACTCTTTATCCCCTTCAGTGTTCCAGGGAGCTAAGAAGGGTGGAGAAGGAGCAGGAGGCTGAAAGCACGGTAATTAAAGAAGGATGTCTGCAGAGGACTCGTCTTGTCATTGCGCTTGGCCTCTGCCTTCAGCAGCATCAGCTGGCCCTGTGGCCCGCTGCAGCCGTGTCTCAGCTGATGCTGTGGCAGGTGTGCAGACCCCCAGCCCCATTAAAATCCAAATCGCGCCCTGCTCTCACTTTCCCACAGACTGGTCACATCTTGGATGGCCTCTGCCAGGAAATACCACGGGAAACATACTCGGGTTGCGGTACTAAATATTGGGTGGAGAGCCTGTCTCCACTGAGCATGCCGTCCTCTCCAAGGGAGGATGCATTCATCTTTTTTCCCAAGACCATCTTTGTGCAGTGCTGCTATCTGAAAACCAGGCTAGCTTCTGGATGTTTGTTCATTATGTCTGTTGCCCTGTTTTATTGCTTGCTTCTACACATAGGAGTAGGTGCCTGAATGTCAGGTTTGTGGGGTAGATTCATTGCAGAAAGAAGCAGGCAGCAAGAAACATAATAATGAAGTTACTGTGGGCCATGACCCCCAGGTTGGAACATACTGCTTTACAAAACAATCCCTATGAGGTGGTGGACACCAGCCTCGGGATTTCCCGGTATCAGGCAGGGATTTCCTCCTGCCCGTAGGTGTGGAGCTGCCTGTGCTAATTTACCGTGGATAGCAGGGGTCTGCTCCTTTGTCAAAAGAGTCATTTCAGTTGCCAGCTCAGGCTGGTTGGCTGGTTTGCAGTGCTGGAGTTGGTAGCCGGGCTGTGCATACCAGGCTGGGATCCTCCGGTGACTGGCTTCACGTAGATCAGAGGCTGGGTTGGAGAAATCGCCCTGGGGGCTGCTGGTGGTGCGCTGCAGAGCTGATCCGCTGCCCTGCAGTAGGGTAGGAGAGGGAAGAAGTTCAGAGGAGTTTATGGGGAAGGCTGGGGAAGATGCAGGCAAAAGCTTTTCTCACTGCCACGGCGGCATCTGGTGACCCAAATGCTTACTGTACTAGAGTGTCGCCGGTACTGCTGGAGAGTAGTTGCTGGCTGCGATGCCATCCAGTTAGCTCTCGGAGCGCTTGTGTTGTCTGGGGGCTGGGAGGGGAGCTCGGGAGGTGAGATCTTTTTCCTTGTGTTGCTGTTTCTTTTAGAGTCGCAATACATGAGGGGAGAAAGAGATTAAATCAAATTCAGTCCCGCAGCTAATGCAAATGGCAGGTTATGTACAGAAACGTGCAACGCTGACTGCGATGCTGAAGCAATATGCTGACTAAAGCATAAGGAGAGCTCCTGTATGATGTACAGCACATGCCAAGTGCAAAATGGTTAACTAGCAGCCTGCAGAAATTCGATTTTAAGTTACCAGAAAGAAGATCTTTCTTATAGGTCTTGAAACCAGAGGAAAATTTCCATCAGTAACCACCAAGAGACAGTTTCTACAGTGGAATTAGAGAAAAACAAATGAAATAGCATCTTCCAATCTACAAATCTGGGGGCTCTGGATGTTTTCTCCTTCCCGAAGACGGCCCCGCAGGTGATCACATCTGCCTCAAGCAAAACAAGCAGCATTCACCCTCCAGTCCGTGGTCCAGGCAGGCAGCCACCGAGGGGAGATTATCAAATGGGCATCACCAGGCTGCTGTAGTGATAATGCCCAGGTCCAGGGAGCTCCCCCAGCCCTCTGCTGCCTTGTACTCATCACATCTCACAGCCTCTGCTCCCAAAATGCTGGAAGAATCGTTGGAGATGTGACAAGTACAAAGAGCAGAGATCTCCCAGGCTGCACTTACTGTAAGCTATTGTTTGCTGTAAAATGCTCCACTGTTTTTTGCAGAGCTGAGCATAGTGAAAATGAGCAATGGTGAGGAGTAGTACAGATGATCTTCCTTCAAACTTATCAGTTCCTTTACATTTTGATACAAAACTCCATATTTTAAGCTTTATCTTTTATTCTTACCTTAGAGAGGGCCAGAAGTTTTGAGGGTTTTTGTTGGTGGTGGTGGTGGTTTTTTTGTTTTTCATCCCCAGTCATTCTTTGCTGAGAGAAAAGGTACAAAACTGACAGAAGGGAATATTAGGCTGCAGCTTGTAAAGAGGGCAAGGACATTGCAAGCAATGGAGATTAAAAAGGGGAAAAAAAAAGATTAAACTATAAAGAAGTACTTGACAGTGTGTCTTCTGCATTTACTGGAATATGCTGCTCAAGCTAAAACAAACAAACAAAAACAAACAAACAATCAAACAAAAAACACCAGGACAAGAGGTAATGGGTGCTCTGCTGTTTGCTGTTAATATGATCATGGCTTTTGCTCCCACTACACCCAATGCTGCTTTTATCATTCAAAAACACACATCATTGAGCTACTGGAAAACCAATTGTAGTGGGAAGTATGCCTCTGAGGTTATGATGTATGTGGAAGATGTAAGCTCAAAATATTTTTACAATCAGTGATGATACTGCCTGCTAATTTATTATTACCCCGTGTGTCTTATTCTCAGTCATAAATGTTTTGTTTCTTAAAGTTGAAAGCAGCTGAGCCTTGGAGGCTAAGCTTTGCATAACTGGCCTAGCTGTTGTTTCTCTGACATTTATTTCAGGTGCACTAACTTATGTGTAGTCTGCAAAATCAATAAGTAAAACATAGAAACTTGGTTGGAGATTAGTGTGTGTATTTTCAGATTTTTTCATACGGGAAGCAGAGGGCTAATTTAAAAATCATGCAGCTAATTCGCAGAAGGGAGAGGGAGAAGTTAGGTTTCACTCCGTAGGCCTTGTTTTCAGGGACTGAAAAGCAAGGTCCAGGTTCAATGCATCATTCTTGAAGCACCGAACAAAATCCGCCTTTGTTCTTTGGTGAAACTTATCTGGAGAGGAGCTGCGCTGCTTCCTGTGAAATACAGCCCTGCAGATGTGCTTTGCTGGTCGTCCCTCTGCTTTTGCTTCCTTTGGTCAAGTAGTCAAGAATAGACACTTTGTGCTGGAGTGAAAACGATGCTGCCTCGTTTGCCCTCTGCTGAGACTGAGCCCCGCTCACCGAAGGGCTGTGCCTTCCTGCCAGGTACCCCGGTGTTTGTTTATTTGTAAAGCGTAACGGAAGATCCCTCGGTGAAACCAAAGCTCCCTCCTTCGAGCCTTGGCAAGAGAGGCAGCCGGTTCCCAAACAAGTGCAGACAACCTGAACTGATGCTGTAAGTGCACAGATGTAGGCAACGTGCAAGTGGAGGTGATGGCCCCGATAGTTTCGCTCTACGGAGCACATGGTTGAGTTCGGGAGGAAGCTGGTCCCACTTTTAATGGGTCGGAATGTAAGAAGGTGAATTGTAGGAAATTAAGGCTCTAAGTGGCTGAGTTATAAAGCAGAATAGAAATTGATTTTGTAATAGTCTCTTGCATACTCCAAATATCCTTAAGTGCTTTATGTTTTAAATAGAGCAGAGTAAATGCACAGGAAAATGAATTGCCTATTATGCACCAAATAGTTGATTTGTTACTGAATCTTAGAAAAGGACAGGTTTTACCAGTATCTTTTCTGTAGGTATTTATTTAGCATAAAAATCATCTTATGAAATTTTCCGGAAACCCCATCCGCACTCATGGCCCTATTTTGTTAGGTGCAGTGTAAGTAGTTAGTAAGATCCCTACCCCAAATAATACGAGCTGCTGGAAGGCAGGGCTGAGAAGTGATGCAGTGCAGAAAGGGGAAAAGAAGGGAATGTGTGCTGAAGAGAGGATGGGAGGTGCAAATGTCCCATCCCTTCATTTTCATCCCCAACACACAGCAACACACTAATGCTCTAAGTGAGGCATTGGGAGAGGTACACGGGGACAGCATGAGAGTCCTGTCCCACCGGGGTCCCACGGGGCTGCAGGTATAATGCCATCAGAGGCTGGGGGGAGGAGGGACGATGACTGCATTTAGTTTTCTTAAGTTCTTTATTTGGTTTAATTTAATGTAAAGGCAGCTATAGCGACATATTTTCACAGACTATGAAGTGTTTGCATTGTATGCTACGTAATGTGTCCCAATTCTCTCTAATTTTACACCGGTCCAGGCGGCTTTCCCAGGAACATATTCCTGGCTCATATTTGTGGTGTGACATTTTTGGTAAGTGTTGTCAGGGTTAATCCACTGTGGAGTAATCTTTCGGATTATCCACTGGAGCCCTGGTCTTCCAGCAGAAGCACAGACAAGCTCGAGCTAACGCTGCTTCCCTTTAGGAAGGTGATGGCTATATTCTCAGGTGAAGCAGTTACTAGAAGGAACCTGATTCTGGTTTGGTTTGGATTTTTTTTTAGGCTAAAGTGAGGTGCTCTAGGCAAAATAATATCCACTCCTGACTGAGAGTGAATAAAAGCATGGAGGTGCTGCTAGAGATCTCTACAAAAGCAGAACGAGGGGCAAAGCAGCTCATTCTGGAAGGTATTCAAATACTGCATGTTTGGGAGCCTGACTCAGTATGAGCTTTACATAAACTTCTAAATCAAAGGCTGTGGCTGTGTGTCTGCGTGTTTGTGCCACGTATTAGGGAGCTGTTTGTGGCTGTGGGTAGCCTTAGGAGGACTAGTCATCCTGCAGTACTTGCGGTGAGCTTCTCTGCAGTTATAAAAGCGTACCTGTTCTTTGACCTACATCACTGGAACCTGTGAACTTGCACGAGCTTGGTGAACCTTAAAAAATAGGTCATGAAGATTAAAAAAAAAGTAGAGGCTTTTTTCCATCCTTTGATGAATGATTCTCCCCTCACTTCCTACTGTTCCCACTTGTACTGTTGCAGTTCTCACTGCTCCCCTTCCAAGAGTTGGGATTTACCCTGTTAATCAAAAGTGTCTGTAATTTGTAGACTTTGCTTCTTTTCGTATAAAGCTAGTGTTATGCCATTTACTTGTGTTGAGTCCTCATGTTATGGTCACAAAAGCTGTGCTCCAGGTAAGCACCCAGAAGCAAGTCTGGCCCATCTGTAGGCAAATATTTGGCAAAACTGAGTGACAAAGCAGGTTTCAGCCAAGTCTGGCTGAGGTTTTGTGGGAAGAAAGGAGGGGAAAGGAAGCGTGGTCCCCGTTGACTTGTTCACAGCTGACAGGTTCAGCTCTTGTATACTGAGGCCTAAGATTTTTTTTTAATTATTACTGAAGCAACGTTTTGTGTAAACGTTTACACATGACTATATTTGTAGCTCTTTGCATTTTGTGCAGGCTTCCTTGATATCTGCCTATCTACAGAGACTTAGAATAATTTCGTCCAGTGAAAAATAAACGCATGCCGTGACGGGTTTCGCATTGCCTCAGGATGGTCGGGGACACCGCAATGTCCTCGCTCGAGGTGGGAAGCAGGGAAGGTTGTGCAGGGGGGAGAGCACATCCCATACAAGCCAGCACTAACGGGCAGGGCCAGCAAAGCTCCAGCGCTGTCCCCAGGTATCTTTTCTGGTCCCTGCTCAGCTGGGCATCAGGTTCCTTGCTGCTGGGTTGTGAGAAATCTGGGCTCTCTGACATGGGAGTACTGCACTAGAGACTTTGACCCAGAGGCTCAGCAGAAAGCCAACGAGGACTGACTTCCCCATTTTACTTTCGGGTGTGAGCAGTATTTTCACCCCTGTATCCCTTCTCAGCAAACAGTTTTCTATTCTTGCTCAAACACAACGAGCTATTCTTGAGCAACTTCACCAGTTTGCCAAGAATAGGGCTTGAAATATGCTCTTAGCTCATACATGTGGCTATTTGTCTGTATTACCTCATGCAAACAAGAGAACTTCTTTCTTCTGCTTCTTATTGATCACAGTAGGTGACTTACACTGCAGGAGGAAACACCTGATTTATTGGTCGTCAGTCCCCCTTCCCAAGGACACAGCATCTGAAATAAATTGAATCAAGGGGCAGAGAATGTACTTAGACACAGGCACAATTGTTTGTGTCTCATCCTTACGATAAGAAAAAAACTCTGAAGAAAATCTAAAGTGTCATTAGTGTGATGCTATAAATAAGCAAAATGCTGCACAGATAAGAGTGTACCACATTTTCAATTCTGGAAATGGCTTGCAAGCCATTAGGTGCAGGTTAAGATACGGAACCACAGATTTAGAAAGGGGGAAAGCAAAGAAGAATTAGTGCTGAGGAGCAGAGGGAGAAAGCAATCACTGGCTCTGATTTCCAGGCTCCCCAGCCTGAGATGAGCCAATTCCTTCAAGAAAGGCTGGGAGCCATCACTGTTACTTGGCAAGATGTTTTGTCTTGTTCATCTCTTTCCAAATCAGCCCCAAGGAAGCAGAAGCTGACCACAGCTTTCTGCTGGGGTTTCTCCCAAGATGGGAGAGCCCCAGTGGCAAACCCAAGTCCTCTCCCTCTTTCTCTACAAAGCATCCAGCAGTGGCAAGGTAGGAAGGTGAAGGACTAGACTGTCCTGCATTCACCATTGCATCACTGATGCATAATATCTTTGGAGCCAGCTATGCAGAAGAAAGGCTTGCACCTTCTGCATCTCAGAAGTCAGGGAGGTGCAGCAGGACGTGGCTGAGCTGCTCCGTCCCCCTCCCACCCCCTGCACAAAGCCATCAAAACGACTTGCTCTCTCTGGGATGCCTGCAGCCCAGTTGATAAGACAGCAAACACCTCCTGGAGTGCAGAGAGCTTGTTCCAGCCATTTGGTTTAAGAGCTGAATGGTAGAGCTCAGAAGACATGTTTTCCATTCAGTAAAACTAAAAAAAAAAAAGAGAGTAAAGGATAAAAAAAAGCTGCTCTCATTGCTTTCCGCTGTCATCCTCTGGAGCCTTGAGGGCCGTGTGTGTGTCACACCCTTACTTTGTAGCTCTTGCATTTATAGACTCTGTTTTTCACTCCCCGAGATTTATTGTCCCAGTGAAGAAACAGTCTGGATATGCCTCTGAAGTGGAAATGTAGCCATGTATTTGCTAAGAACAAGTTTGTGGTTTACCAGAATATTTCTGTTTCCTTCTGAGGTTTCCAGCTAATGAAGGGGAATTTATCCAGTACATTTATTGACATTAAAATAAGAGTTGCAGTCCATAAATAATCCCATTGTTGTTTTAGCTTGCAGTTTAAAACATTTTGTCAGCAGCATTGTCGTCTGCTGTGACTCAGCTTTGTGTTTTTCCTCGCAGTACCAGAGCAGCCCGCTGGTAACGCAGACGCACATTCCAGCCATTCCTACTGAGTAGGCTTCAAAGCCTGCTTTGAAACCATTCCTCAGCTTTTCAGCACTGAGCACGGCTGATCCACGGCACAGAGTCAAGTTCACAGTCATTCCCTACTTTATGAAGGTAAAAGCGTAGCGCCCCGAGTGATTTCTGGGTTCCTGTGAACTCCTGCCACTTCAGAGCTGGCAGAAGGCTGGGAGAGACGGGTGACATGGTGGCATAAGGGCCACCCCCTCTGTTTTACCCGCAGGCATACAGGAGGACATGGCCAGAAGGGCCATGATTAGGCTGAACGTAGGGTGCAAGTTATTTGTTAGTGCCTCCGGGGAGCTTCCTGGCCCTGTCTGTCACCGCCCTAAAGGAGCCTTTGTGCACAGAACATGCCCTCCCCTTAAATGTGGATCCCCGTCAGAGAATTTCTGTATAGTCTCCTCTTTGCTAGCAGTGCACCATGTTTTGAACTAAATTTGATCTTCTAAATCTGAAGTAATACACTTTCTTTCTTTCTTTAGTTCTAAGCTCATGAACAACTATCAGTTTGATTAGCTGAAACTTCCCCCCCTTCTTTATGGAACTATTTATTTTTGATGAGCTACAACTGCTGTGGATATTTTTCGAAAGATTAAAAACAAAAAAAAAAAAAAGGAACCTCACAAAGACAGACAAGTGTTGCAGACTTAATCTCCGAAATTCCTTTGTATGACCAGTTAACAGAAAAAAGGATGTTTATAGTGATGTCTTTCGAATAAACTATGTACAGAGATTTGCCTTCCAGGATGTGATGCTCAGTGGCATGGATTACACAAGAGTGTACATTTATCTTAGCATCACCAAAGTGTTATCTTGCTGTAAAATGTTCAGTAATCCAGATGCACTTTAATGCATTATATCAGGTTCACTTGTAAAATTTGCTTCCATGCAGCTCAGTCCTTCCCCACAGTTTTCCAGGTGTGCTGTTCAGCCCGCTGGCTGCCATTCAGCCGTATTGTCAGGAGGACAAGTCTGACACCTCAAGAGGTGAAGCTGAGGAATAGGCAGGTATTTAAATAGACATGTGAACCAGCAAACAAGGGTGGTTTTAATAGTAGTAGCATTTTAATCTTGTTAAAAAGACTGAAGAGGATTTACTTATTCATGGACTAAAATTGCAAAGTGTGTGTGGAGCTGTTGTTAGTACTGAGGGCACTGGAAATCCATATGATTCAGTGTATTTATTGTTTTAATTGTTCATATTTCCTTTGCTTTGAGGGATTTGGTCTTCGAGATTAATATGATGGTCACTGCCACATCTGTCTTGGATTCCTTATTCCTCAAGAATAGCCCTAAGCAGAAAGCATTACAGAAGTCTCTCATTAGGAAGGAGTAGTCACAGCCTTTCATGTAGTTGTAGATCATAAAAGGCACTGATTTAGCACTGCTGCCTGTGAATCCATCAGCACTGGTGGACTCAGCAGGTCCTATGAAAGAAAGCCATTTCCAGTTAGACTTTGGGCACTTGTCTATCACTCTTGATTAATACTAAAGTCTTCCTTTCTACTGTGAGCCACTTGCAGCAACTAGTTATCAGAAACTGGAAGAATAAGTGAAAATCAGAGCATGGTTTCAGAGAGAGAAAAGCTTCCTGTGGCATATGACACCGCGGTCTTTGAATCCAAAGGTAGTTCTCAATCTACTTGAGACATTTAGGCATACTTTAGGCATTACTTCATGTAATGTTGAGTTTGTAGGTTTCTGTAATACCTACAAACTCAAAAGGAGGAGTGACACGAGGCCTGCCTATGCCTGGACTACCAAACAGTCCACCCAAGTTGTCTGTGCAGTAGGTATCAGTACTCAGCCTCCTAAGCCTGACCAAGCTGACTATGGAAATGTGCTGAGCCTGATGATTTTTGCTTGCTAGTAGCCTCTCTTACAATACCCTGCAGACCTCTAAAATAGAAATTGTCTGTAGGAGCCCCACAGTTACTTCTTGTGGTGTTTGGACTCTTCTGCATCCCTATTCCACTTCCTTCTTTATCTACATGGAAGCAAGCTTGCGTGGAGAAAATACGTTTTAGTTCTAGTACATCAGGACATCTTAAATACAGGCAATGTATGCAGCTTTAGATGTTTCTGTATATGCAGAGAGACAATTGAGAATGAGGTTATGATTTGTGTTAGTACCAATTTAGCCACAGCTCAAGTAACGTCCTCCTGCAACAGCAGCCAGTGTCCATGGATCACTGAAGACACCGAGTAAAGATAAAACCTAAAGTGGGGCTGAATGAGAATTAGTTTTCAGGTGACTCAACAGTTATTCTTAATGTGTGGTATCAGCCACTCAGGGCAATGCTCAATTATGCCATCCCTTAGCAAAGGCTTAAATATTGACTCCCCTCTGGCATGTTGGGAATCTCTGTCCTAGTGAAAATTTACTACTTTATTTATGATTGGATTTTTCATAGGAGTCATACTGAGATTATTATATGACATGAAAACACTGTCAAACAACTGTTAACTTAAAAAAAATAAATAAATAAACCAGAAAATATTAAATCAACTGTGTATTATATATAGAGTGCAGTAGAAGAAAACCAAAATTCTGTACTTCTGAATAAGATTTTTTCCAATTGGCTGGCACAGGGAGCAAGTTTGTCTTATATATGCCACTTTACAAATAAGTCCAATAATTGTAGAGGGAGCAACTGCTCCAGAGCTCTGCCAGTGTTCATCAGACACAGTGACAGTAGCCACATCATTAATCTCATGGTATATTAGAAATAAAGTCACTGGAATGGAATGGTGTCAAAGGATAAATGTTTCCCCCTTTGAAAATAAACTTCTCAGTTTCACCTCATTGTGTTGTCTTTGTGTGTGTGTGTGTGTGTCCTTTCCACCCTCCCTTCAATAAATCCTTTGGTTTCACCTGGCATTTAGGTAACAGTAGGAGACCAATATCCTATGTCAGGGCTCATTCGACAGTTATCAGTTTAGCATACCCTTAAATCCCCCCTGTGCTGTGCCAAGACCAATCCTCTCCTGGAGAGGTTAAACATATGCATTACATATTGAAACAATGTAAGTAGCATGTAATTAGCGCTGTTTATGCAATCTCACTTTAAATTATACTTTAAAACCTACAATGTTTTTCAAGGCACTTAATGTTAGGGAGACTTAAATGAGCATTCATCTTGTCATTTTTAACTTTATTCATAAATAGCGCTCTAAATATATTTGAATGGGTTATTGCATTAGATCCCATGAACTGAAGCACACGTTCTTGCGTTAGAGGATATCGTTCCTAATGAAATATCCGTTAAAATGATGAAACTCATGAATATGGCAATTAAATTTCCAAACTGTCATCAACAACTTTAACAAAAGATGTTTGAACTGGGAAGGGAGGGTGTAGGGGGGACCATTTTTCTGTCCTATTTTTTCTCCCCCTTTTTTTCCTTTTTTTTTTTTTTTTTAAGTCTTGTTCCATAAGGATTATAGCTCCCCCGCTGTTTGGAAAAGATAATTTCACTTGTAACACTAATAACTTGAGCAGGGAGAAGGCTGGCTGGGTGAATGGAATGCACTTCACTGCACATCTTGGCTTCGCTAGAAATCGGAAACAGATGGTCCTTGCGGCTGGCTTCCCACTCGGGCCCGCTCAGTGCCAGCCTGTGGTCGTTGGCTGGTTGCTGCTGGCACTGTGTGACTTGAACATAGTAGGACAGTGGCAAAAGAAATCAAATCTTTTTCATTGAGCAGCAAACTGTAATGAAATTTGACAGATCTGACATTCTATACCCAACATCTAGTTAGAATATATTAACCTTTTAGTTTTCTTGAGCTCCTCTCCTACAAGTTATGAATCTTACTATTAGAGTTTTGCAGTGGCTCTGGAGATGGTGGAAAGCAGCATCTTCTGCATGCCCTCTAATGTCAGAGTTAAAATAATATATTTCAAATAATAAAGGAAAGGCTGGGCTTCTAAACATTACCATTTTTTATACAAAAAAAAAAAAAGTTAGCAATAGAAATAACAGTTAGTTACTTTTGTTAATATTTCATTCTAGGAAGAGAAAGGAAAACAGTAGTAAGGTGACATTCCAACCCCATTTACCTGATAAGAATATTTTCAGGGTACGTCCTGCATGCCCTCCTCAGGGGGTGATGTTACCTTTGATGCAGCTGCATCAAAACAGAGTTTGTAGTTTAGATTAATGCTTTTATTTTCATTTCTGTGAATTTGCATTTACTTAGATCTTTTAGATATTTCCAGGGCAGAAGTCCTCCTTTCCCTCTGAAAGCCTTTCCCAGGTATGAGCATTAAGCTTTTTTTCCAGATTTGTCCCCCCTAACCCTTCTCAGGAGACCTGGCTGGCTGTCACAGGCATTGGGGCCGCGGAGTGCATGCTTCTAGGGCTGGTACCTGTCTCAGGTGAAGGATGTGTTGGACTGTTGTGTTGATTTATGGCCACACATTAGGAAATAGTTGGGTATATTTCAACTTCCAAATAAATCTGGCTTATGTTCCTTTACATTTTGGGTTGATAGAGAAGAATTTTTACATTTTTTGTAAAGTTTGTGTGCCGTTCCTTCCCCTTAAGTCCTTTTATCTGCTCCTCCTGTTTCTTTCAGACGCAAAGTCCCAGCCCTGTCTGTGATGTCAGGGTGTCCGTGCTGACAGACCGTTCTGTCAGGAGCGGGATCTTGGTGCTTGCTTCAGATGAGGCAAAAGGGGGAGTGCAGATGGCAAGAAGAAATTCAGAGGAGCGAGAGGGGGACGGGCAGGAATACATACAACAGAGTTACGGGGAAAATGCAGAGACCAAGACAACTTTCCTGTGGAAGGGGAAAGGACTTCTTTCCCTGGGTTTGGCAACATCATCCAGCATGCGTGGGTCACCTTGAGTATCCCGCAGAAGCTTTACTGTTGCACTCATTTTGGCTGAGAAGCTCTTGAAGGTGCAGGCGCAGCGGTCACGTGCTGCTTCTGTCCTTGTTTACGCCTTCAGCAACAGCAGATCCTCTTGATTGAAGCCAGGATTATAGGATTTCCAAAAGCTAGAACACACACTCATTGTCAGCAACTTTGCATAAGTTCAGAGGCTGTCCAAAAATCAACTGCCTGCTCTCACGTGGCACTTGAACTAATTGTCACTGCTCGAGATAAGGAAATCCTCTCCGTAACTCGTCTAAGTGCAGGCTTCCCAAGGAAAACGCCTCCCAAATTAGGAACAGATCTAATCAGTTGCAATCTTCCAAAAAGGTTCTAAGCAATTGCCATTGAAGAAATAAGGGGGATAAAGGGAATCAAGAAAGTGTTAACGAGCAGTAGACAGGGTGCAATTAATAGGTGTTCTAGCAGGGAGCCCCAGGATCCTAAAGATGTGCCCAGCGCTGGGAGCTGCACGCAGTTCTGCGGGGCTCCTTTTACCGACGTGAACAGTAGAAGCCAACATTTGGAGAAAGCGCCTGCTATGCCAACATTTCTAATGCTCTCATGCATTCAGTTTCCAGTAGACTGTAAAATGCCAGCTTGATATAGTCATCTGAATTAATATACTTTATTAGCCTTTTTTAGCATTCCGTCCTGGTTTCGTACACTTGATAGCAACGATGACCTCACCAAACGTGCCGCCGAGGGCGGATACGGAGGGGCACGCTCGTGCTGCGGGTGCTGCGGCAGGTAACTCTGCTCGACAATGAAGCGAATTTATTTTTGGATAGTTGGCCACTTCTCCAGTAGGAAGTCAGAAAGCAACTGGCAAGTACTTCAATTCATTGCTTGAGGCCTAAAGCTGTCGGAAAACAAATCTCTTCCCCCGTAGCCCACAAACACAGACACCTAACTTATTTCCAAGTTGAAGTATCACTCATATATTGCAAGCATTTTGATTTTGCAGCTGTCTGCACGAATGTCCACGCAGCACGAAAGCTTTTTCTTCCTTCGGAACAGATCTGATTTAGAAGCAAACATCTTTGTGGCTTATTAGTCGTTGGAAGGCATCGTTTTGTCCTAGTACTATTCACAGGGAGTGTTGTGCAGAATGCTGATTGACAAGAGTTAAATTCAAAACATGTAGCCATTTTCTGGTGTGTGGTTTTTTTCCTGATTGAAGGAAAACTACTTAGATGTTTGTTTCCAAAACGGCATCTGTCAGCAATCAAAGGGGAAAAATTGCATAAAACAAATGCAATTGTTTGGAGTAGCATTTCCTGGATCATGTTAAATGCTTGATTTGCTCCCCATTATGCTCACCAAATAATTTTATTTTCCACAATAATTGCAATATTTAACATGTTGTATTTAATCTTGTTTTAATGCTATTAACAACAGCCGCTTATGAAAGGAATAATTGCTCTATGGGTAAGAACCCACCATCCCCGGCATCAGAACGAACAATGGCAAAGTTAACTACACCTAATTGTGCTGAATTTAAAACACAGATAACCAACAGCGCTCCTCGTTTCTTCGCACATAACTGCTGTACTGTCAGGAAGGAAATGGTTTCATGCTTCTGTCATTCATAAGCTGAAAAGTGTACGCTCTTCTGAAAAAATGTTTATCCAGTGTGTTTATAATTAATATTCTGAAGTAAAGTAATATATTGCCATAGGAAGACCTAAGTGCTCTCCAAGCAGTGGTTAATACAGCAATCAAGAGAAAGTTTGTCAGTGGATCTATAACTGCATCGGGCAGTGGAAAACCTGATAGACCGAGCAGAGATTTATCACAACTTGAGGGGAAAGATACGCAGCCCAACTGGCTATAAAATACTAAATAAATTATAAGCAGGGTGGGCAAGTTGTTTGTTTTGAGAGGCAGCAGCAAAAACAGCAGCATAAAATCGAACCTGACACCCATTCAAAGGCTAATCGTTACTTCAGGTTTTTACTTTATATTTTGTATGATTATTTTCAGGGAGATTTTTCAGGAAGCAGCAAGCCCCGCCGAGGACAGGTAGCGTTAGCGAAGCCGAAGTAACAGAAGACGATAAACGCTTTGGCCGGCCAGTGCAAGGACAGTTCCTGGCACAGCGTCCCTTTTTTTTTTTTTCCTGGACTCTGACTAAAACTTAACACTTCCCGTGCTAGTCCGACCCTTCACTGCAAGTAGCAGTGATACTGTACCTGCTATCCAGGGGAAAAAAAAATAAAAAAGCGAACTGGGATGTGAAGTAGTTGTGCAGATCATGCACTGACATATTTTTTTGTGCAGTCCCAATAGATGGTTAGGGCTGGGGCAAAAACAAAGACTAACCCCTGCGTGTTACATCAGCACTTTGTATTTTATCCTAAGTCATTTGCTTATCTCGCACATCACAGAGATCTGAAAGTATTACTGAGGCTGGATGAAAGTTAGTTCTGTCCTGTGTGAATGACGGTTTTGTAATCTGTGCCGCCCGGAATTACAATTTTGCTGCAGCCAAATAGTTAAACAATTGTTAGTACACAAAACAATCAAACGAGGAATTGTGCGCCCACAAGCTTCCCTTTTTGATACAAGCAGAAATAGATATTGTTTAAAATAGAGGGGATATTTTTGATCCGTTTTCCTCCTGCATCCAAACGACAGAAAGATTCGCAGCGTATCGCTGTTTGTGAGCGAGCGAGCTCTACCAGCCCCTGGCTCGACAGACCCAGGCGATGTTCCTGGCGAGTCTGGTGGCCAGTGCAGAAGTTCATTTTTTTCGAGCACTTGAGGGAAGGCGCTGCTGCACGGACTGAAGTGCCCTGTTGTGGGGTGGTGGTGCTCAGAGCTGAGCATCCGTCGCGGGGCGGCTTAAATGGGAAGCATTTGCTGCCTGTTTAATACTCAGCTGTCCTAAAAGTAATACTTCTGTTTGCAGTGCCCCAGCAGAAGTGGGAAACAGAGGTTTATAATAAAATATACAATTATCTTTTACCTGTTTTTCCAGGGAAGGATCTAAACATTGAACATTACCAGGATTTTATAACTTTCCGAAACTATTTATTCTGCAGTTGTCTTTTTTCCAAGCTATCTGTCAATTCTGCATTTAAATTATGAATGCTGTGGAGAATACTGATGCCCAGAGGAAGAAACAAACCTCTGTGAGGCTTTTGGCATTATTGCCTGATGGTGTCAGGAAGGGTAACATTAAAAACAAGTTTTTAAAATACGGTGGCAAAAAAATATTAAAAAAAAAAAGACAAGAAGGAAATTGTTTGGCTCTTAGGGAGCACTTTAGCCATATGAACCTTCATATGAAAAGTCATTCATTTAAAGAATAAGATCTGGTATCTAAAATCAAGAGGGAACAAAGAGCCAAAACTTTAACGTCTCTCTTATTTAAATCAATTAAATAAATAAATGAAAGAGCATTTGATTCTTTCAGAAAGCTCCTCTCACTGAATCGAGAAATAAACTCAAGCAGTTTATACTTTTGTTTTGCTCTTGCATTGCTTAAATAATTATATGCACAGTTATGAAAGAAAGAAAAAGAAAAAAGAAAGGTGCAATTCTTTTTGCTCAGTCTTTTTTTTTTTTTTTGCCCAGTCACGTACATGAGAAAAGTAGCTGCGATAAACAGATACTGAATCAGACTGAAAGTCTTTTTTAAAAAAAAAAAAAAATCAAAACATTGCATGATAGTCTCTAAGCAGTTCCATCTGTCAAGCAGAAATTTTAGGCTAATAGCCTGTGGCGATCTCCCTCCGCAGTCCACTACCTGCCTTTGTCCTATTAAATCTCTTTATTCTTCTTAAAAAAGGAAAAAGGGGAAAGGAAAGAAAAACCTTGCAGACCAAAATCATCTGAGTGATGAAGCCCTAATTTTGACCGCCTCTCTTTGATGTTGAGCAGTGGGTTCTTATTTAAAAAAAAAAAAAAAAAAAAGGAGTGAGTGAGAGAGAGGGAGAGGGGGAGAGAGAGGGAGAGAGAGAGAGGAGAAGACAGTGCTAGGAGCAGATGACTTTTCATCTCCACTTCACCTTGCCACTGGGTCTGTGAGAGATTGGTTCATTGTCAAGGAGATTTTTTTTTTTTTACCCATGATTCCATATGGTATGGACCGGGCTACATGTTGCCCAACATGCCAGTGCAAATGTTTTCTCAATTAGGTGTCTTATCTCCCGTGAGTTAGCATCAGATGAAGCTTGCTGACAGCATAATGGCAGGGAAAACCTCCGACGGCTCCATCAAATGGCAGCTCTGCTACGACATCTCGGCCAGAACTTGGTGGATGGTGAGTTGGCAGCAGGGCTGCTTTTTTTTTTCTCCCTTTTCTACTTTCCCTCCCTCTTTGACAAAATGTCCCAGACCTCACATTTATCAAATTAACATTTGATTTTTTTCACACTCTTCAGTGGAGCAGCCTCACACTTGTCCCACTTGTGTGCTTTCCCCTGTGTAACAGGAGACCGTTAATGTGCACTACAGTTTCCACAGGGAAGCTTTCTCAATTCTCCTTAAGGAAGGAAAAAAAAAATAAAAAAAATACACAAACTATGCAAAGAAGTAGTTTGCAAAAGCCTCGTGCAGAGTAACTTGTCTCGGTCGGCTGCCTGGTGCTCAGTTTGTTTTACTTTATCTGCTGCTTTCAAGCGTCCGTGTGCGTGATTTTTTACCATGCACTATTTTGTAAAGAGGGGAGGTGGAAAGTTCAGCCTGCTGCACAGCGAGCCGGTGCCTGAAAAAGCCTGCAACGGTGCGGTCGTGGCGTGGTGTAAAAACCATCACGTGTGCGGGGAGCGCGGTTTGCGAGGTGCTGCCTTTCGCCGGAGCCCCCGATCTAACTTCTCCCTCCGCTTGTTTACGTGAGAGCAGGTTCCCGGGCTGCGCTGACCTGGAGCCATGTGTTACGGATCCCACCGAGCCTGGCTCGGGCTGCTTTGGGGCGCAATTAAAGTTTCCCTAAAGTCCCAACGTGCTCCGTAGAACGAGTTAACTAGCATGTCATGGTCAGCCGGGCCAGACAACCTTTGACATCTTGAATCTATAAGAGGTATAGTGAGTTGGGAGGATGCACAATAGCCCATTGTGGCAGAAGATGCAAGTCCTGTTGTGAGGAAGAGAGTCCTCAAATCATTACTGCCCTCGTTAGCGTGTTGTCCGTTAGGGATTAATTCGTTAGCAGCGCATTTTGAGTTTTCTGTAATTATTATTCTTGTGGCAAGCGTGAATTCTTCCAGTGAGAGGAAAAGTTTGCTGCCAGGACAATGAATGTATTATCCGCTCCTAACTGGACCGTGAACCTCAGCTCGTTTCACATAGATATCAGTTAAAAAAGGACTGGCGAGTGGAATTACAAAACAAGGCATGATCACTTTCATTGTATGATACGCTGAAACAAGTCGGGGGCTCTCCCTCCCCCTCGCCGCCCCGGACCAATTTTGGTATCATTTGGAAAGTTTAAGACCTCTGAGGACTTGAAAGACTTTTAAAAGTGAGATCCGGAAGGTTTTTATTCTGCAGCTTGGTGGTGGCCATTGTGTATATCATGTGGCTTGTATTTAAAGGTGTTTGGGCTCGGGTTTTTCAGTTTTGTTTTGTCTAAACTCTTAATTTTTTAACCGTCTATTAGAGGTTTGCCAGCGGTTGCCAGTGAAATGTAACATGCAGCTTTTGGTTAATGGGAATAGGGAAGGCTAACCACTTTACTTATAGTACTGATTTTCCAATTAGACTTTCTGCCAGGGGAAGTTGGAGGGGGAAGGGGTATTTGCATGCACATAAACTGTTGACTATTCATGTGACTTTTTTTTTAGCTGGTTAAACCCCTGTAAATAAGGCTATTGATTCTGAGTTATCATTTTCAAAGCAAAGTTTTCGACTGCCTGTTTTAACCACACAATTTATATCGTGCTGTGATTTTGCCTTATTCTAAGCCATTTGTGTATTTTATTACCACTCCTCTTTTATTGTCTATCGGCTGCTTTTATGATGAGGTACGTCAATGTTTATTATTTAATAAGTATCCTCAAATGCTATTAGGCAGTTATTGTCACCCTTTAGAAAGTATCCGAGGAAGTTTCATTTCAGTCACATTTATTTCACAGATGTTTTAGTACTGTGAATATAATATGTAAAAATGCTGGAAACATTTAGTAATGCACTTGCCTAAAAATAAACAGTTTTATAACCACACATGCTGTTGTTTAGATTAAACATTGCAGAAAGTTCTCCTTAAACTTGAACGTCACACCATTTATTTTCTAAGAGAACAAAAACCCCACTAAAATAGCCTTTTTTTTGGTAGAAGTTGTGCTAGATGAAAGAGAGGTTATTTTTAGCTGAAATGAATAATTCAAGATCTTTACAATAGATGCGTTAATTGCAAATAATTTTCATACAAAGTTTCAATTATTGATGGAGCAATAAGCAGTTTTTCATACAGTCTGTGAATCTAAAATGCACAACAAAAAGTAGATATCTATCATTTTTTTTCACCCCCAAAACCTCACCACATTTGCCACATTCTTTTAATCAAAAGTAAGCTAGAGAGCAGATCTTAATGTTTTAAAGACAAATAAAGCTTTTAAAATTACCTCATGCATCGTCTGGCTGCACAAAATCTCAGCTGCATAGTGCTAAACTTCGGTTTGGTACTGCCAGCATACAAAGAGATGAGTGAATACCCCTTGCACCCATATGGACTCAGCTGCCAGCACTGTGATATGCAATTTTGCTTTTTAATGAATCGTAAACAATTTGTGTGTCAAACGAGTGAGTTTGTTTGCTTTCTGGAGCAGGTTCTAAATCAGTTTTTAGCTAGAGCTGCGTACTGTACTGGAGTATTATGCCCAAATTTAAAGGTTCTGTGTCATTTTGATGAAAAGACCTGTTATAATGAAAGAAACGGCTTTATAAAAGGCTGGGTGTAGTAATCTCTCTTTCTTTCTTTCTCTCTCTCTCTCTCTCTCTCTCTGTCTCTCAACCTCACACTCTCCCTCTTTCACTCCAGTCTATAGCATGTTTATAGCTAGCTAGCTGAAGATAATGGAGATTGGTTGATTGCATGATTAGGAAAATGAATGGATTTTATCGTTGGGCAAAGCAGCTTGCATTTTTGAAAGGTGGCTTTAAAATGCAGACTTCTAATTTTGACCTTATTTTCTTTCACTGATAATCTTTATTAATGCTCCTTTAATTCGTTTTTCCTCATCACAGTTAGTTTTTCTCTCTAGCCAGCTGATGGGATGGTTAATATATTTTATCTTGCCAAAATAGCACGAGGTCAAGGTAAAAGAAGAACGTGATTCTTCTTTCTTGCAGACAGTTATTAATGTTTCAAACTATTTTGATGGAGCCCACAGGATTTGTACATTTTAACAATAATTGCATTTGTCACCACAGTTTTTAGGCAATCTTTTGATACCTAATCTATTTTTCTCATGCTTTGCTTTAATCAAGTAAGTGCAGAAACATTTATTTGGCTATATTGTAATATGACATTTGAGCAGAAAACTTCCCCAAAATGCTGTAAATTTGTGTGAGAAGGAGTTACATATTTTACATAGATATAAAAGCAAATACTTTAACCAGTATAGCAGCCTGAAGGTATGATAAGAACAGATTTGTTGAAAAAAGGACCATTATTTTGTCACTTTTTATTTAAATTTGATGCTATCATACAGGCACTAAAGGGTTAGTTATAGAAAAGTTTCAGTACTCTGTCTTGCATTTGTAACAAATATGTGCAGCTGTGCTACTTGTATAAACATTTATTTCAAGCTGATTATTTTTTTAAATTATTTGCTCTAGCAAGCCTATATGATGTGACTATCATATATGTTTAATAAGGGATTGACTGCAAAATTCCTTTGCACGGGGTTATTGAAATACATACGTAGCAAAGTTATATACTAGGAGAAAATTCTCAGTGACAATACAGAACTAGAGACCCTGGGCCAAATTCTGCTCCGCATTTACGCTGCCGTCAGCCTGGAGTCGCTGCATTAAGTGAAGCAGAGCATCTCCAGGTTTACCTCCCTGAGTGACTGGGAGCCAACTTTGACCCAAAATTTGAGTATCTCAGTCCAAACAGCTTCAAGACCCAAAGTTTCCTTTTGTGAGATATCTGACAAAAAAAAAAAAAAAAAAGCCTTATTAATAAATAAGAAGCCATTTCAAATGACTCCATGTATGCGCTAACATGCAAACTGCTGGGTTTGAATATGTCAGTTAAAGCAGACCCTTCAGACATTTTTCAGAATATTATTTTCTAGTTCTGTTATCCAGCTGTCAATCCGTATTTCCGTACATAGAACTTTATTTTCTTTGCCATAACTTAAAAGATAATTTATTAAAGATACCAGGACCAGGCTTGAACTGGACATTTTGTTACTTTAAAGGTTTTTAACCCAACATCATTTTTTCACTGAAAACTTTTCTTTCACACCTGTGCTCCATTTTCAGAGGAACAGCTGAAATCGCTCAGGTAACTTGTGCAGTAGAAAAAAAGAGAATTTTGAAACGTTGTTAACATTTCTGTCAATTAAGAACTAATGGAATCCTCACCATAGATCTCATTGCAAATGAGATTAAAAATAATGGCATAGCTAATAAATATTCAGTTTTGTCATATGGAAAGCTGATTGGCACTACTAAAGCTAAAATAGTCCAGAAGCATGAAACACTCAAAATCAGTATTTCTCATTTAAATCACTGTGCACATCTATACATGTACGCATGTACATACTCTAATGTAAGTTTATCATGATAAGCCCTTCATGCTGTCGAATTCCTCGTGGCTTTGCTGATTTGTGCTCCCTGGTTATCATTTAGGGTGTATCAAGAAGCATACGTGTATTAGCGATTATACTGACCTGCCTATACAGCAATAACAACATGTGAACAAAGAATAACATTGCAGCATGGATTTTCTTTGTTTTATCCGGTAACTCTTGTATATTCATGCACTGCTCACCCGTTGTATAAACGTTTTTATTAAAATTATTCCTTCCCTGTCAGAGTTGCTAAATTCCCTATATAACTTAAACAATTCAGTTCATCGTTCTGCACACTTCTACTACTTTATCGTGTCTTTGCTCTCTACGAATGTCCTCCTTTTGCCTACAAGCCTTTTCCCTAGTTGCTTTCCACTCCTTTTCCTTCACCTGTCCCGAATATTGCCATGAATGTTTCTAATTTAAAGCCAGAGGAGTCAGTGGCTGATTAGAAGACAGGAAATTGGAGGATTAAACTGTCTGGTTGAACTTCCTTTACTTATCAGTACTGTGTAACTTACACTGGATTATAAACTCGTTGGGACAATTTCTACAATGTATTGGTACTTCTGTTTTCTTAATCTTTATTTTTCTGGAGAAAATGTGGAAAACGAGGAAAATGAGTAGTTTGTGGCTAAAGAATACTTTTTTTGTAACGCTGAAGCACTGTAGGTTTAATTTAAATTTATATATGCGTCTTCAGATAGGAGATTTCACTCATTTTTTTAACTACGCAGGTTTATAATATATATTTTAAATTAACTTCAGTATGTAAACAACCAAGCAACAGATACTTTTGGGGAGGGGGAGGGAAATGACATCATTTTAGTAAGAGGAGAACGCGCCACGTTAACCCTTGGTCAGCCCTCATCCCCTCAGAAACTTTCATGTCTGTCATAACACGATGGTGTGGCCACGGGACTCTCTGGGGAAGGGGCACAGCAGAAAGCCAGCTCATCCAAAATCTTTGTCAGGGCTCATGGTGGGTCTGAGCCAGGAGCCGGCGGTGTGATGTCCTCGTCTGGCACTCACCGGGGCAGAAGGACGCAGTGTTGTATGGATAGCTTATTCTCTCTGCCGATAAATACGAGGACTTCTAGGCTGAGACCATGCTATACGTAAGGTACCTCTGTGCTACCACTCATCATTCACCATCCTTTTAATTCCACACACTGTAATCAGCACTGGATTGAGTTCTGAAGTGTCCAAACTTTTGTGAATACTAGACCATGAAGAAAAATGTAGGTACTGTCTTGAAAGGTCTAACACCCTAATCTGAATCCAAAGGCTGCAAGGCTAATTGTACACTTGACTTTAAACACCACGGCTGGATCTTTAAATTGATCAGGATGCTTGTGATCTTTTCTGGCAGTGTGGTCCTGGTACATTAGGCAAACCCTTCACTAATAAAAAGGGTAATCAAAAATGGAGATGAAAATAAAAGAATATTCTGCAAGGTTTTGCTGGCACAGTCCAAGTGGTTTCCATAAGAACAAAAAACAATCTGAAAATTTTTATAAGTAAGGATGTAAATATGTACTTCTCTGCCTTCACGTGAAAGGAAAAAGGTAATGTTTTCGGTTTGTCAGGAGGTTCTCTGAGTTTTAATCCCAGCGTGAAAGGAGCCTTGCTGTGCTGCTAGAAGCACGCTTCACTCCTCTCCCTCAGATGTGGTCACTGACACTGATTAATATTTAAAGATGATTTTAGGATGAATCAAGTTGTTTCTTTGTTGATTTCAAAGACAAATATGCTAGTTCTTAATAGCATGTTTTGACTTGGTAATATCTTTGATTGTTACTTCCATTAATCTTACTAGGAACTCCTCTGTAGCAAGTACTGTAGGATTTGCCCGGTAATTACGTTACTCATTGCAAATGCTGGAGCTCTCCATACACGCACATACACATACTTTACACATGAGATACACTCACACTTCAGCCAGCCACAAAAAGCAGAGGCCCTGCCACACTCCCAAGATACCTGGCTGATCTCAGAGCAGCAGGAGCCGCTCTGATTGAGGTGCCTTTGGAGTAGGCATCATACAAGCCCATAACAGCTCTTTTGCGCCAAGGCTTTTGAATTTATAGTCACTGTAATGAAAATCTCTGGATATATTTTCCATACAGCAGATTACTGGAAAGTAGTTCCCAGTAAGATAGGAAGTCATTAGAACAGATTAAATAGTTGTATTGGCTAATGGAGTGAGATTCAAAATATTTTGCCTGTATAAGCGTGTCTGTTGTTCTTTGGTGTTTCTTCTTTTTTTTTTTTTTCAGAGGCTGTGAAACACCAAGTTAGCAATACAACTAGATATGGGTGGGAGTGTTGGATCGTACAGATGGCACTATAAGCTTGTAGACTTTTACTACCAATAATTGCAATGCCCTTGCTTTCAAAGGAGTACAGGTTGCCCTTGATGTACACAAACAGCCATATTAATTTCGCAGCCTGATTGGAATCACATATACAAACTAAGGTTGTCAAGAGGAGCAGTGTGGAAATTCAGTGCTCTCTAATAAGCCAAAGAGGCCTTTCTGCTTTAAACATGCCTAACTCGAAAGACGCAGAGTGTGCATGGTCACTAACAGAGTACTTCCGTAAGTCAGAGTTCATGAGTAATTTGGGAGATTTTCTGTGTTTTTGTTTGTTTGTTTGTTTTTAATCCAGAATTCGGTTGAGCTGCAGAAAATGGACCCCATTCTGCATGGCAATATGCTAATATTTAGAAGTGATCATCTTTACTAGCGTAGCAGAAGTGAGAAGTAGAGCGTGGCTTAATGATTTACATAAAGGAAATATGAAGTGACCCAAATTAACTTTTTACCTTCAAGAAGCAAGAAGAAGAATTGTCCCATTTGATTGCCTATTCAGTCAGCATTTATGTTCCATCCAAGGAACAAATAGAAACAGTATGCCTGTGTACTTCTGCTTGCCAGTGGTTTTTTGACTAGAAATTTCCTTTTGCTATGCTATTCGGAAGGACCGGTTAAAAAGAATGTGTTACGTGTGGGTTATTTAGGGCAGTGGCTGAAAGGTGAATCAGCAAGGTTTTAAGAACAGCAAAGCAAGTTCAAATTTTCAAGGGATGAAAGTCATCACAAGTAAAATTCAGATTTACTGCTGATCTCTGCTAATAAGTGACGGTCGAATCCCAGAGTGGTTGAGGTCGAAAGGGCCCTTGGGGTCCCTCTGGTCCCCCCCAGCCCCAGCAGGGCCACCCTGAGCAGGCCCAGCCCCACGTCCAGGTGGCTTTGGGACCCCCCAAAAAGGGAGATTGCAGCCCCTCTGGGCAGCCTGTGCCAGGGTTTGGTCACGCTCAGAGTAAAAAAGTGTTTCCTGATGGACACAAGGAGCTTCCTGAGTTTCAGTCTGTGCCCATTGCCTTTTGGCCTGTCCCTGGGAGAGAATTTCTCTGTTATGACTGCAGTTTATAGAAACTGCAGTGCATATAAGACTTGTTGCTTCCTCTCCTTTTATCTAGATTTCCTAAGGAAATGAAGCTTAAAAGATCATGTTGTCTGTCTGCCTCTCCGTGTTCCATGAAGGAAAGTGTAGCATAAGACATTATTTATAACACCCAAGGAATTCCCTGATGTTCAAAAATTGATGAATAATTCTTAAGCAATTGCAAATAGTCATTTTCTTATGATTTCTAACTGTCTCACCAGATTTTATAGGATACAACTTTTTCTCTATGGAGATACGTAGAGCTGAAAATCTCAGGAAATGAGGTCTCGCTCTCTACCGTGTCTTTTTTAGATCCTCATAACATTTCTGTGGACACCCATTCTCCCCATTCTTAAGGAAGTTTTCTAAGAGCCTCCCACGGAACAACGGGGGAACTACCTTCCACAGAAGCACGTGGGCACGTAGGAAGACAACATAGGCCTAAAATAGTGGGAAGGCCTTGATGAAGGCCGGGCCGCTGGCAAGCAGGGACATTTGCTTTAATATAAGTTTGTGATGGGAAGAGGAAGAATAGGAAGAGAAGGACTGACCAAGGCATGGGTGTTCAGCACAGGTACTGTAAAGGAGAGGAAAGAGGGAGGGCTTCAATATAAGAGTATGTTTTGGGGCATTATGAGGAGGAGTGGCCAAGGGATCACACCTGTGTAGAGACAGTGAATCACAAAATATTTTTCTCGCTCTCCTTCAGATCTCACTTTGAAGTTTTTTCTTTTTTGTTACTTAAAATCCCATTCAGTAACATATGGGCTACCAACTGCTGTGGTCCTCCAGTAACTGGACCACTGCACAGACAAATAACTTGGGTTTATTTTCCTCTCTTCAGATGCACAGGCATGGTTTGAATTGCAGATTAGTAGCTCATTTGCTCAAACTCTTCTGTGCTCAGGCAACTCCGTAGCAGGGAGCCAAAGAGCCATAGGACGACAGCAGCGGCCGAGCACAAGGCTCGGTGCCAGCCCCATGGGATGTCCCCCATGATCAGCAGTGCGGCCACTTTTGATTGCGTCTGCTCAATTCCAGAATCTGAGGGCATATTTTAGGGGACTCTGCTGTAAACTCTGGTGAAAACAGAGAAAAGGAAAAGGAGAAAAAGAGAGGAGACCAGGCTGGCGAAGTGCCCCTGTGGCACTGGATTCAGACGAGCCCAGTGCACCATTGTGCATCGCAAGCTGCAGCCTTGCATCCCAGTGTCTCCCACCTGCAGCTTGACAAAGTCTGGTTTCACAGCGCGTTAACCTCAGGAGCCACGTGTCCTTGTGATATTTTCACTTTCTCTCCCTTTCCTGTTCCTCTTATCAGTCGTTCCATCTTTGGATGGCCTGATCCACCTTTCTGCTACTTTTTTTAACACGTCTGTTTTTAGATCTGCTCTGTGATCATGGAGCTCGTCCTGCTTAAAAACTGATCTTGTGTAAAAAATGAGGTCTTCACAGTAGTGGTATGCAGACATACTGGGGATAATAAATCCTTAACTACGATACACTGAAAATGTTTATCTAGTCAACAACTGAACGATTGGCTGCCTAACAACAGAAAGATCAATGGGCTGGGAATTTTCATTTTCCTTAAGACAGGAAAAAGTACTGGAGAC
The DNA here is from genome assembly GCF_964034855.1 of Anser brachyrhynchus. Taxonomy (NCBI): domain Eukaryota; kingdom Metazoa; phylum Chordata; class Aves; order Anseriformes; family Anatidae; genus Anser; species Anser brachyrhynchus. The sequence continues at coordinate 3,653,174 of NC_137702.1, read as the reverse complement.
AAAATGAGGGGAAGTTGTACCATGAAAAACGGTGTGAGACAAGGCCTTCTGGAATACGAGAAATAAACAGACCGATAAGGGGGGAATGACAGAGCTGCAGAGTTTTGAGGATGGTGACAATTTCAATTTGATGCAAACATCTGTTCATGTGCTTTGGGTTGAAATAATCAAACACCTGCACTTCCATGTATATATTCCTGCTTGCAAACTCCTTTGTTCTAACGAGTTATCTGGGTGCACACTCCAGGACGGGTATGTACGAGCATGGTGTGGAATTATTATTTGTATGCTGTAGGTGTTTGCACCTGCAAAATGCAGGTGCCTGCTAAAATCTGTGCTCTTACAAGCAGGTACGCAATGTGTTTCCCTTGGTTTCGGTAGGGGTCTGCCAAATCTATCACTTTAACTTCTTTATGCCTTGCCTTCCCCGTCTATGGAGTAGAATAATACAGCTCACCTCAAAAAGGGTGTTAGGTGTTAATTAATGAGTTTCCAACATTATCTGAAGGCAGGTGCTATGATTGCAATACATTATTTTATTGAAAAGTTACTTCTGAATATAAACTCTTGCAGAATTGGAGAAGCTAAAGGCAGGGAAGACCTAACAGGCTGTGGAGTCTTTCCATCTCCTAGCAGTCTGTTTATACTGTTTATTTATTGCTGACTTTTATTTTGCCTTTAAGCCAAACACTATGGGTTACTCATATAGCATATGCTTCTTCACTCTGAGCACAAGTAAAAGCAGTGCTCAGTGATTAATCCGTGAATTCGCTCTCTCAAAATCAAGATAATAATATAATAAAACCTGACTGGGGAAGCCCAAAGTGGTCTCTGTTCTCAGGCTGTGTAAGACAGAGAGATCTGTGTGTCTTTCCAGGCACTTGCATGCCGCTGTTCCATATTAAGTAGGAATTTGGTAGATTGAGTGGATTACTGGGATTTCATTAAAAATTAAATGTACAATTATTTAGATGAATTTTTCACATATGCTTGTGGGCAAACAACTTTTGATTAGTTGTTGACATATAGTACACACAGTGTGTGTGTGTGCACATGTATATTTACATGCACGCTATATAAATAAAATACAGACAGTAATGTAGTGTTAGTAAAGTCCACTGGTAGTCATTAATTTGATGAGTCTCATATAGGATGGAAAGAATGATCTTCCTCAGACTGAAAAATTGTTTTCACTACACCACGTTGATACTTTACGTATCCAGTCGGCAGCGTCAGAGCTCACGACCAAGCGCAATTCCTCCTGGATCTCTGCTCGTTTTACCTAACTCTTGGAGTTTCTCTTCCAAATGATGCTGTGGGAGGGAAGCTGTGCAATGTCTTTTTCAGCAGCAACTGTCACTGGCCTGGGGTTTCGGGATTTACATCTGTGGAAGGAACTTTCTCAGTTTGATTTTAATTAGAAATCAGGTGGTGAAGCTGGGGAGAAAATTGTAAAGATCTGAAGTGTCTGAAGAGGAACGGCTTGAATAACACTGTATTAGTCATGAGGCAAGGAAGGAAGAATGTTGTCGTGATTTGAAAGTAACATTGTTCAGTAAACGAAGATGTGTGAAGCACTTGCTAAACTAAATTAGTTCCGAGGTTTGGTGCACATTTCTGTAACTCCGTTCATTGAAGCTTTGAACAATTGCGAAGGAAAAAACAGCAACACAGCTATTAAGAAAAACTGCTTGAATTGCTGGCTTGTGGTGCTTGTCTGCAGCCATTCAGCTGCCATTTTATGTATTTCGGACAGAATAGTAAGTCAGCACAAATAACACAGCGTAGATCTACTCTGAATTTTATTTTGCGGTGTTGATCTAATGAAGACTTTGCTTTCCCTCATAGAAGTTGTAGAGAAGTTTTAGGACCCCGTGTCTCCTAAATTTTCCACGGAGGCTGTTCCTCAACAGCTGACCTTTCTCTATTGCAGGGATTTGGTGTGCGGAAAGGGTAAATCTTATACTTTGAGTGTCCCCTGTAGAATAACATTGAGTAAGTGCGGCCATATACTTTTTATTATATTATCTTGTGATTCATTTCTCTAAGAGTTGGCACTCCCACCTCTTTGCGGGGAGGGGGGAAACTGTCTGTGCTCTCAGGAGGTCATAATCTCAACTGCTTTAATGCACCTCTGACATTTACCTGGCTATCCAGGATCTTTACCTTTGTGCCATTGTACTTGTTGCTGTCTTACTCAGTTAAGAAGTACAAATAGCCCCGGCATTGCCAGCTGCAGTCCCAGGCTGGATCATTACTCCAGATTTGAGGTTAATCAACTGCAAATTCCATTAGCTTCATACAGAGTGAAAATAAAGAACAGACGGTCTCGCAGGCGAGCCAGAAGTCAGGTGCAGCACAATACGGCCAGCCTTCAGGTAGGGCGATTTTCTCCCTTCAGCTAACAGCTCTCAGATGAGACCCAAGGATAAGAACAAATAAGATTTTCTTGGAGGTTTTATAGATGCCCTTGGTTTTTGGTGTTTTTTTTTTTTCCCCTTTTTCTTTCAATTTCTGAAATTTTATTTTTGTTTGATTCTGGTGGGGTTTTTACCCTATTTCTGCTGAGCACTACGGAAAGTCTTTGCTGAGTGTTAAATTCTCAGACATCTTATGTGCTTTACCTACCTGTTGATTGTGCCCACAACTTATTTTGTTGCTGAAGGAGGTGCTGTATGAAGTCAGGGGGTGAGCTGGCTACTCAAGACCCATTCCCTACGATCCCAGTCTTGCACGTGCTGACATACACATGCACCTTGTGAGCGCTCCACTGATTTCAATAGGACTCACAATATCAAAGCGAAGCACGCAGGAGAGCAGTAGCAGGGACCAGGCCTAGACGCTTCCCTGCTGCTTTTATTCTGTGTCTCCCCCGACCCTTCCAATACTGCTTTTGCTTGTCATTGGTGTTTTCTCAGGAGCCCTTTTAAAATTTGTTTAATGCTCCTTTTCTTTTTCCATGTGCTACAAGCAATCATATGTAGAAATAAAAAAAGCGATCTGGAACCTGGAATTAAAATCCTGTGATTCCAACTGCTGTTGTCTGAAAATAATCTCTGGTATATCTCGGTTCCCTAAGGCAAAAGTTTCCCTGTTAAAAGAGAAGAACTGTAGGAAAGTCAGAAGTCTGTGGCCAGAAGTTGAGATGCTGCTGGGCTCTGATTGCACTTCTCCAGAGTAAATTCTGAAAATTTACATTTGCACAATATTTGCAAACCAACTTGATTTCTGTGTGCTGTGGCTTTCCCCTTTTCTTTGTATGTTTATCTATCCGCCCGGTTTTGGTGGGGAGAGGAGGTGCCTGCGTGTATGTGTGTGTGTATCTCCCTATATACATATGTTAGATTATCACTGGCGTGCCACTACAAAAGGTTAGGGAAAATATTGCTGCCAACAGAACTAAAGATTAAATAATCCAATCTCTGGGAACTGTAAACTAACAATCACTATCACAAATGGGCCCTTTCTAATCATAGTTTGTGGTGGAATGAAAGATGCAATTGTCTGGAATTGATGAATATGGGATCCATGCTGGCTTCGGGGTCAAAGGTGACTTCATGCAAAGGTCCCTTTCTCTCTGGCACTGCTTCCTTTGTATAGCATAGCTTGGCAGCTATCTCTTTGCACTTCGGCTACCTGCCAATGCAGCTGGTACTGTGCAACTGTCTGGTACAGACTACAAAGCATCACTCAGCAACCAGCAGCTCCGCATGGGGCCCCTTTTCTAGGATGACAAAGAAAGATGGGCTATACATTCTGCCATCTCTGCCCATTAAAAAGACTCTTAAATTGCATTACTACAAGTTATTGTTAATTATGTAGTAGTCACTGGATCTGTATGATCCTTTAAGGGCTTGATAATCTTTACTGTGTGCTGGCAGCATCAGTAATCAAGAGGGAAAATCGGTATTTTGTTGTGTAAAAAAGTAAGTACTAATGTGGTGAGTTGCTCATGCCTAGATGTATGAAGGAAACCTTCATTTGGATTATGTACGCCACAGGTTTGCAGCATATGCAGGAAAAAAGCTGATTGAACTAGAGAAATTACTTGTGAAGTTGTGTCCTTATAGCTTCAATATTCATGTTACAGTTAAGCTCGGAAAGTGTTTTTGTTAGTAAGCATTTATCCTGAAAGCTTGCTGGTTGTTAAAATGTGCCTTGAGCTGAAACTGAGATGGAAGAAAACAAAGTTTCTGGCTACATTAAAATAAACAAGTTCCGTTTAGAAATCACGAAACTAAGCAGTGTTTAAATGATGGGATTCTGATAATCCAAGTGGCCTTGCTGGCAGATCGAAGCGACACTGATCATCCCGAATACTTTCTCCCTCAGTAGTGCATTTTCCTCCTGCTCTTAAGAAATTGTTTGTAGTGTGGCCAGCAGAAGGAAAATCTTTATCCGTCCTAAGGCTGAGGGTCTGATTGTCTCCTGAGGAATGGCCAAGGTACTCCTGTGACAAATTGTATTGCAACTAAATCTGCAGGCCTGCTTCCAGCTCCTGTAAGTCCGTCAGTGTAACTGGAAGGGCTAATTTGGGGCAAGAGAGCTTGGATTCATCCTCAGTAGATGTGTGGCAGACTTCCTGCACAGATCTAAGTTGCTTTAACTTAAATAACCTGGGCCAAATGCTCAGCTCTTGTCAACTGGCCTAGCTCCACTGAAGATCATGGAGTTGAACCCATTTGCTTCTGTACAAATTTTCTGGGCCTTGCTTTCCCGAAGATTTCAAGAAGTCTGTACAGAAAATGCTGAGGCTTGTTTATTTGTGACTGTTTTTCCCCCCTTTTCTTTTCTCCTGCTTTCGCCACACTCTTTATGATCTTGCACTCACCTCCTGTAGAGCTGGCAAGCATCCTGAGATGTATACCAAATTCTGGGAGGGAAACAGCACCGTTTCTGTACAGTACCATTGCGAGAGCAGGTCTGTTGAACCACTTTTATTTCCTCTTTTGTTCAAATTGCACAAAAATCTGAGAGGCACAAGACACAACAGGAGGAGACGAGAACCTTCAGTCTTCAGTTTCTCTCTCCCCTCCTTGCGGCTAATATTCCTTTCCTTGCCTTGTTCTGGTAGCGGCTATTTGAAATAGTTATATATAATTTAACATTATACAAAAGTATTGTCATATCAAACATAGTGAAATGGATTCCAAAAACACCATCTGGTATTTGGGAATGCACTGTGAGTTGGGAACGTGAGAAGAGATATTCTTTGCCACTTTGCTTGGGACCCAGCCATTAGCAGTGTAATTGCCAAGAAAAGGTGACAGGCTTCAGGCTTAATGCAAGTGGGTTTTTTTTTTTCCCTCTCTCTCTTCCTCAGCCTGTTAACTCTATGAGTCCTAAACAAAATGCAAAAGGCACCGTAAGGGCAAGGCAATGCCGAAAAACAATAGGCTCCCTTAAATTAAAAGGCAGGGCAGAAAATGAAAACAGTCACTGGGCTCCTCCAAGAAGACTAGAAATAGTGAAAGCAAAATAAGCTCGTTGAGAGGGGGAAAGAAATCAAGACGAGTGTGCTTTAAAGCTGCAGCGTGCTATGCAGAATTGTTCCCTTAAGTAGTGGATTTGTAATGATTAGAGTTTCCCAAGCTTTATCCAAAAGCTCATTTCAAAGCCATCATTAGTTTCCTCTAATCCACCTAAAATTGCAAAACGCATATTGTGAAGGTCATCCGCGACCACTCTGAACCCGTTTTTGTTTGATGTCGTCTCACTTCCTCCGCTGTATCTCCATCTATCCCTTTAAGGATGGGGGGGAAAAAAGAGGGTTTAATAAATTAAAATCTCAGATTGATTTCTGTGGGAATATTATTCTGATGTGTAATAACCCAGAGGGCATGCAGAGTACAGTTTATATACTTCCATGTTGCTAGCCCGCGCGCTACCGTTGGCAGGTGTAACTCTAACAAGTTCTGCCAATATTTCTCACCTGAGAACCAGATCAAACATGAGGGAAGGCAAAAATCGGAGATATTTGAACAAGGATCAAAGTCACTGCATTACATGCAGGAAAGTAAATAAACTTTGCAGCAGAGCTGGAAAACAAGTGAATGACACGGGTTTTAATCTTCACCAATTTCCATCTAACATTTGAAATACAGCTTTGTATTAATTCTGAACTTCCAAAAAGGCCACATTGATTTGTTTCGGTATGTCAGAAGCTGCAATGCTACAATAGATCTGCTATTAAGTTACACAAAATAAAATGATTTCTGGTGGGTGTATCTAATGCTTGCCAAATTAGATGAAATGAAAGCTAACCCTCTTAGTCTAGCTGTTGTTTTTAAATATTTATGTCTTTAACAGACATTTGTGTGTGCCATGAGGGGGACTAGAGACTCCTTTGCTATCAGTCAGTCGATGCAGACATGCAGGATTCTTACAATCCCAGTACCAGACTCACACGAAGCGTTTGTCACCGCGAGTTCTTCCCATTTATCCGAAACAAGCGTGCCGATCCGCCACCCGGCCGGCTTGGCTCCCGTGACTTATTTATTTACGGCGATTGCGTTTCACCGCAGATGATTTCGGTACGCAAAACGTAGTGTACAAGGTGTAGCATGGATTTTCAGCAAGGGGTTCAAACCTTTCATGCTGAAAAGCCGGTGGCAGGCCCACAGGAGCCGCAGCGCTTGAGGGCCTGAGAGAGGAGCCGCGAGCCCAGAGCTTGCCCTTCCTGCTGCTGGCCAGCCCTCGGGAAACTTTGCCCTTTTCTCTACAGGCATCGTACAGCCGGGCCTCACCACGCTTCGAGTGGGAAAATAAGTCAAATATCACAAAAAGATCTCCCTGTTTATAAGAGCTTAGGATCGAGTCCTATTTTTACCCCAGCCCTACTCGACCTTCAGTGCTGCTTCCCATCTAAAAGGCAGTGCTGGTCTCATGTATGTCTGTCCTTTTGCACCAGGTTTCTACCTTTGGAGCATGTCAATTGAGGCAGTCACCAGTGCACCCTGCACCCTTTCGGACCCTAAGGTCCCAAACCTTCCCGATTAATACCCCAGCCTGGACAGCCCAGAAAAAAACCAAAGTTGTGATTTACAACATGGAAAAACAAATGCACTAATTCTTTTCAGGCAAAATTACTCTCCAACAGAAATACCAGGCTGCTCACGGCTTGCTCGGTTCCCTCTGCTCCGGCACCGCTGGCTTTGGGACCGCGGTGCTGCCCGGGATGGTGTGGTGAGAGCCGCACCCAACATGTGGAAACGCGGAGGTTTTGTGCGTGCAGGCACCGTGGGAGCCGGTCAGTGCAGTGGTAGCAGGACACTCCACATGGGGGGCTCCCAGTTCCCACTCAGAGGATCGGGGAGCACAGGAATGTTCTGCAGGTTCATTGCCGAAGGGGTTTATTCTCCTAAGAAAACATCCCTGCAGGAGAAAAAGGCCTTCAGCAGAAACAAAATGTAGTAATAGTACCTCTTGCATTATAGTTCCTTCTAGAACAGAAATTGTGCGGATTCTCTCCTTTTTGACTGTGCTTTTGTTTGACATCGAATAATCTAATGTTTCCACAGTCTATGTTTTATCCGATGTTTTTAATCAACGACCACACCGACAAAGAATCTGCGTCTCCATTCAGTAAGTTAATATCACCAAAGCATGCCTTCAGCCTCCCTCGAGCAGCCTCTGAGAACCAAAACCCGCCGGCACTGACAGCAGCAGCGCCTTTATTCAGCACGGATCACACTGGCGTCGTCCCCGCTGCCCAAGGCAGGGCACCTCCAGGACACCCTGCCCATGGGTGCACACAGCGATGCCCCGCTGCGTGCCTTGGCCAGGCAGGTTGTAGCATCTTACTGCCCTAATGGGGACCCGCCACCCGCAGCAGTGCAGAATTAGGTCTTTCTCGGCAGTTCTTTCCTAGAGGAAAAAGCCTAGAGGGCTTTGCCTGTTTTTCCCTTCCCGGTCTTGTTTTGCTCCCCGGTGACACGGTGACAAACTGCAAATGAATAATCAGGAGCAGTTAGAATTAAAACGGCAAAAATATTATTAGCTGCTGTCCCCCCACCCCTGCTCCCGCACCCCTCTCCCGTTTTCCCCTCCCTCCCCTTTCGACGGCAGGCAGGAGATGCAGATGCCAAGGCAGCGGAAGATATTTTTAAGCAGGAGCATCTGGCTCCTTGGCAGACTCCACAGGCAGTTGGTTTGGTTGTTTTGGAGTTGCCTCTGGGTCTGTCACATGTTTTGGCATCTGACTGATTGTCTGGGCTGCCTCCTCTTATTGGACATATTTTTTCTTTGACTCACCTTTGATTCTGAATTGTCTCTTTCTTTTCCTTTGCCAGCGAGCGGCAATTTCGGCTGATCCTGGGCTTGTTTATATAGAAATGGTCCCCGCTCGCGGGAGCCTCCTCCCCGCCCAGCCCTGCCACCAAAGGTGCTGGCTGCGAGCGCCGCTGCCTTGGGATTTGGGTCAGGCTCCGAGCACAGCAGGACGGAGACTTTTCCAAGGAGCAGAAATTCCCTGCACCCACATACACAGCCGAAAGTATAGAGACACTGCTCCTGGTACATGCCATAGCTCTGTATGTTTTTTTAATATATATATATATATATAAAAGATTAGGATATTGGGAGGAGGGCTTAGCTTAAAATAGTGCATTTTTTTTTAATAGCTTTTGTACAGAGTATGAAAATCTCCTTGAAATAATAGGTTTCTTACCTACCTGCAGTTTAAAAAAAATAATAAAAAACCAGTTATCTGCTTAGCAGAATTTTTTTTTCTTTTTCTTAGCACGGCAAATCTTGGGCAAAGCCACTTTTTCACTCAAAACCCCCTTTTTTCCCCCAACCCCGTGCCGTGGCTGTCTGGCAGCCTGTCCCCACGACCTCCCCAGCCTGTGAAGCTGACCCAGGGATTTTAGGACTGCGAGGGCAGCGCGGGCGGCAGAAACAGGTGGGCACCCAGCGGGGAGCGGCAGCCGAAGCCCCGCCACAAGTTCTGCTGGGATTTTTTTAGGTGGCTAAACTAAATCTAATTAATGCAGAGCGGGTTTAAACGAGCTTCGTTTACCGTGCACTTTGTGAAGATCCTCTATTAATAACAGCAGCTCCGGGTTTTATTATTAGTGCTATCGTTTTCCTGTTTTTCCTGATATTCCTAGGGGCTGAATGGATTATTTATCAGAGGGCTAGGGGGTGGGTTTACATTTCTAAGTGCTGTTTTGGAGCTACCCTGTGAGCTTGTCCTTGCTGTGCTCAGGAGGCACTGCAGGGATGAGATATAAATCTGTGCTCTCGAGCTCAAATGAGACCATACTCCATAGAGAAAGTGTTTTTCTTTTACGGGGAAGGGAAATAGAAGGGAGAAAAAATGCTGGTTTTGGAATACATTTGGAGTTTTTTGAAGGTTTTTCACTAATCTGACATAAAGAAGGCATCGTGTAACTTGTGTGTTGTTTGGGATTTTTCCTTAATTACACCAAATCAAATTAAACTCATCCAGGAAAAGGGCATGGAAAAACATAATACGACATTTTCAAACAAAAGCTCTCAGTGTGTGTTTTTCATTGGAGTTAAAGTTTTGCCTAAAACACAAAGCTTGTCTGTCACTGACGTCGTTTTTGCCTGGGCCAGGCACGTGTTTGGAAGCCCTGTGTATTTTATCACTGGAAGTAACGAGGATGTCAGAAGCTAGGGAGTTGGCATGTAGGAAAAGAAGCTGTTTATTCCCAGGGTGGGATGTTCTGGGCAGCTGGGCTGCGTCCTTGTCTCTTCCACCTACCTGTATGCAGCAGGGAGCGGCAAAGTAGCACCAGGTTAGTTTCCAGATACTTGGAGTTTGCAAACAGGGAGGATGACTAGAAGTACTGAAGAGTGTAAGGGAGAAACTATATCTGCTGTTATTTTCTATATGCGTGGAAAGGAAAAAATGTTTTCAACTTTTTAATTCCCAAATCGGTCACTGAAAGTAGAAGGAGCAGGCAGAAGAGCACCATGCATGTGGGCACACACACTTGCATGCACACACACCTTGCATAAAATTCCTTTTACTATCCAGTCCTGAGTCTTGGCATGACCGATCCCAGGAAAAGCCCTGGACCCCAGAACTGTACAAGAGCGTTGGTAAACATTTGCAGTGAGCACAGTACGGCATACAAATAATGTGAGGCTCAAGCTCTCGTGTTTGCAAAAGGAAGCCTGTGATCACAGTCAATGCTTGTGTGCTGAAATCTTAAAAAGAGGATGACAAATCTAGCAAAACAATCTCTGCTATGTTTTTAAAGTCATCTTGGTATACCAGGGAATGTGCATCATAAAATGTAAATACGTGGAATTAGCAGTATCAGGAAGGGGAATCCCAAAGGACCTATCTCCACCGAGTAAGGAATCTTGTAAAAGGGATTCACAATAAATCCTTTCATAAGCCTTGGCACTTGGATGTAACTCCATAGATTCTCTGTTAGGTTTTCCTACGAGGGGAAAAAAAAAACAGGTCCTTTTGGGCTTTTGAAACTGTGAGTTGGTTTTGTGATCTGAACACACCATATGGGTGCTTTCACCTTTGTTTTTCAGCACCTGGAGCGTTTGGCAGATACACGGCAAAGCCGAAGCAGCAGCCCAAAACACAATATTACTGGGAGAGGGAGATGTGATTGTGAACTATCTGTCCTCCTGGGGCGAGCAAATAGCAGAAAGCAGCTACAATGCTGTACCAGACTAGTCCTGTGGGGCGACGTTGTTGCAATAACTAATTTCTAAAATGCCTTGTTCATGCTACTCCAGGTTTGCATCCTCATCCAACAAGGGCCTTGATTTTCAAGGAACCACTGTAGAAGTCTAAGTTCAAAATCTCTGTATAAGGCTTACGTTGCAGCTAAAGGGAGGGGGCTTTTCTGTCCTGCCCATGGTCAGTTAGTGGAATAATGGGTCAGCCTATTTTGGGTCAGATATTTTGGGGTCAGATATTTTTTAAACTCCCCTGAACCTTTCAATACTGTGGACAACACACAGTAACTGCAGCTGGACAGACATGCTTTTTGCTTTTCAGGGAAACAGGGGCACCCTTTAGCACTTCCAACTTGCTCTCTTGCCTTCTTGAAAGTCAAGTCAAAATGCATTTCAGACCAAGGTAATTGAGTATTTCTCCTCTAATTGTTAAAAAATAAAAAGTCAAAATTGAGTTGTTCCAGCAAATCCTTACCTATCCAATCGGCAGTGTTGCATTTTTCAGGCTTCAGGAGCCCTTCAGAATAGGCCCATCTATCTTGCTGTGCCCTCTTCTGTCCTTTGTTTTACAGCATCAATGGCTTTTGGTTCCCTGCGAGACAGAATGAAGGAAGACTTGAAAATACATTGTGAAAACTAATGAAGTGAGCCACTTCTGTTTGGCAGGGAACAGCAGTCTTCAGTTTACCAGTAGAGAAAGAAGGGTTTAATCGATGTGTTCAGTCCTGAACACCAGCCCACACAAGGCCAAGATTTGCTCTGTAACCACCTCGGGCCTTTCGTAGACCCTTAAGCATCTGCAAATGCATTGTACAAGATGAACGATGGTCCTGGCTTCTCCTCTTGCTTTGCCGAGATCCTTCGTGGAGTTTGGTGAGTTGAGAAGGAAGGGTGGCTCTTCTGTCTTTTTAGCTGAACGAGGAAACAGCTTCATCTGCTTTCTCTCAACTCAAATGAGTAGCGAGGGAAAACACAAACCTGTTTAAAAACCATTTCTCATCAGGTGGCACAAAGAGCTGGCTGAGGTCAGGACTAGGACTGAATCCCCTGGACTCTGTGGCCACTTGCACTGATGGCACCAACAGGCTCCGAGCACCTGGATTCTGCTCGGAGTGCTGGAAGCAAGGTGGAAATTCAGGCCTGAGGAGTCCAAGCTTTGTAAACCCTTTTTTCCACTTTAAATTGGAAGGTGCTGCTGTTGATGATCAGACTTTCCAAAACAAGGACATGGCTTGGCCACAGTTGAGATGGATTTAGTCTCCCAGAAAAGTTGTTTTCTCCGCTGCCATCTGACACAGGTGGAGCTAGTGCCAACCTAGCGAGTGCAAATTACAGCCAACGTGATGTGGAATATCTTGTGCACAGACCTATGTAGCTGTGTAATTGCTTGGCATGTCTTTGGCCCTTCACTTGTCCCAAGTGATAGGTGTGTGAATGGGTTTATACGAATAATAATTCTCCAACTTAGAGCCAACTGTTTGCCTCCCTCCATTACCCTGCTGGAAAAGATTTCACAGCAGTTTGCGTTGGTTGCAGAAGCCCGCAGAAGAGGTGAAGTTAATCACAACTTTGGCTGTCGCTCTGCTCCTAGCAGAGGTTTTTTGGAGCTGCCTTTCCACGTTCAGAGCAGTACAGCTTGCCTCACATTTCAAATGAAGTAAGATAAGAGTTGACCCGTGACAAAGAGAAAATAATGGCTTAAGATCTGGATCACCTGGAATCCAAACTGCTCCGTGGAAACAAATCCATGGACCAAAAAAAAAAATCACTGAACAAGGAATAATTCTCCCGCCTCTCAAGGTTCACGCAGAAATGTGTGAAATTGAAAGGGCAAACCGTGGTATAAATTTCACTCACCTGTTGTGGAGCTGAGATCAGTGATACGCTGAGGTCATGGAAATGAATCCTGGGGAGTCACTGCAGAGGACGGCGAGGAATATCTTTTGTGCATTTTTTTTAATGCTTTGTGCATTAGGCTTAAATGAATGTTCAAATATAGCTCTAGATCACGAAAGGGAGTTTTTCTTCAAACTGTGAGAACATGTATGGTCTCCTTATGCCCTGCACGCTCACTTTCAGAGCATCAGTCACTTTTTCTCTGCCTTCTTCATGAAATAGGTCAAGTTTTCCTCTCCCGATCAGTCTACTGATACAGGATTTGTGCCTCAGCATCCTCTCCCAGTACCAGAGCCCCCTCTAACAAGAGGAGAGCGCTGTGGTCCCTCCTGCTCTGCTGTGGAGCCAGAAGCCAGGGCTGGTAGGAAGCAGGCAATGACAGGAGCACAGGCTGTCTTCATTTGTACCAGAAGAAACAGGTAGGGGCTAAAACCCTCTGTGTGCTACACCCCAGCAGCAACACTCCTCCTCTACCTTGCAAGGGTCATCTCAGCCCCAGGGCAAGGTGCTCTCCTACAGCAGCTCCAGCGAGATGAAGTCAGAGGGTCAGGGATCTCTGCAAGCCTCAATGCTGCTCCGTGGGTTTGGTTTTGTGGGTTTGTGTCTAATCTATGAACTTCACATCACTTAAGTGTAGATTCTCCCTGTGGTTTAGTAGAGGCAGCCAAAGGTTGAATTCATACTGTGTTCTCACAGGTGGAACTTCGCTGACTTGTGCCAAGCAATATATTCTGTACATTCCCAGTTTACATATTAAATCTATGGGGCAGAAGTGGGCAAAAAGTAGGAAATCTCCCATTACTTACGTACAGTGAGAAACAACATTTGGTGGGTGGATACGGTTTCTGAAGGAAATGAGCTGTCTCTCCTCTGAAGGAACACTGAAACAGTTTGAAACAGAAACTGAATCAGAAAATTTCACCTTCTGCTTTATTCCAGAAAGTATCAGTGAAATTCCCCAGACAGGGCATGAATACGTTATCGTTGAGTTAAAATCATTTGCACACACAGATTTTGACCTTGCTGGAGCACAGAATCTACACTGAGCCATTTGTGCACAGAGACTGAAGAAAATAATTGAGGTTTCTTTCAGGGTGGGGAAAATGCTTTGTAAGCAGCCAAGAGGTACGTTTCAAAAGATGAAGGTGAGAATGAGCAGGGAGTTGTCAGTATCGAGGTACCAGGGTGTAATTTAAAAATTAATAGGTGAAAGGATACTGATCCTTGAATTTTGCTATATTTCAGTGCTTGCTGTCCCTCCTTTTTTTCCCCTTTATCCTCCTCTCCCCAGCATTACTGAAGCTGGGGCTGTCCATTTCACCGTATTTGTGAAGCACTTATGGAAGGCTTCTGGTCCATACTTCAGGTTCCTAAATGCTGTTGCAATAAATACAAATAATAGCACTGAATTTCAGCATCAGTTGTAGATCTATTTCCTCTTGCTGAGGAAAGAACTGGACTTGTCTGGATTTAAAGTAGTAAGGGTTTATTTCCAGAAAGCAAAGCAAGTGGAAATAGCAGTCGGCTTCACGAGAACCCTATTGACCTGCAAGATCTTAGTTAAATTTTGGCTTAAAGTGAAATAGCTTTCATTGTTAGTGTGCTGATGTTCTGTACAGCGAGCCCAAAATGAATGCCTGGGGACTAGCTGGGAAGTTAAAGTGTAAAATCTTTTCTTTACTGAACACCTTGGGAATTTTTATGGAAAAAAAAATAAAGGAGGAAAAATGGGAGATTTTCCTGGGAATGGGAATTTTTTACTGCTGCTCTGGATCATCTGATTTCTATCCTTGCCTTTCCCCAGCCACTGGGGAATTCATTTGGTCGGTTCGTTCCTCACTTTCCCCAGACCTAAAACATCAGGGTTAGCACATCAGTGCCCCGTAAGGATTCTGTGAAGGTAAAGCCAGCGGGAGCAGCAGCAGATAAGTACAGTGGTGTGGGCAGGTCTGGTGGGCACTGGTGTGCCACCCCAGCGTGCAGGAGTGGCAGGCTGCAAACTTCTTTGGGTAACCACTCTTTCAGTGTATGTGCACGATTCAGTTAAACTGAGACTGTCGATTAGTGATATAGATGCTGTGCAATGTATTGGTCAAGTCAGCTGAAAGACAAGTCAACATTTTTAATAGAAAGTTCTGATTTTCCCATTTCCTTTGAGTGAGAGAAGTTACGAAGGACTTAGAGACTCCTGTCAGGCAAGGCTGAAAAGGTTGTCCTTTGACATGGACGGTCCTAAAATCACGTTATCCCATAACAGGATTATCCATGGAAAGATAGAGAGTTGGTAACTTCATCCTACGCAGTGACAGCTTTAAAATAACCCCTCCTGTTAAATTGCTAGCCATCTTTACAGCAAAGTGATGAGCTAGCTGCTTCACATATTTCTGTGCTTCTGTAGGAAGAGGCATGTGCAAGACCCGGTGCAGTAAGACACCGTACACCTCCGTAACACTCCAACGTTTCCAAGCTCCTTCTGTATTAACTTGTTTTCATCTAAAGGCACGAGAGCCCGAGCAGCCCAGCTCAGCCAGTGCTATGGAAGTGGCTGTGTCGCTTCAGCTATGCCGTGCCTGCGGTCTGTGCTGCGGTGATTGATGGATCCCCGAGATCCATCGTGACCTTGCTCTTCGTATCAATGGGCATCCTGTAGGAAACCCCAGGGCTTCTGTCACACTGACACCCTCTTAAGCCCATCACAAGTTTCGTGTCACGAGCTCTTTTCTTTGAAGCTGCAGTTCCTCTTTATGTAGCCTTCCCCAAGTACAGTCGTTTTGTCCACCTTCGGTATTGCATCAGCAAGTGCATGGCTCCGCAGGCTTAGTTTGCACCACGAGGCAGTGGAACAACAGGGGTTTGCAAATCAGCAACTGTATTTCTGATGTCTTTTACCTGGTTTGGTTGTTTTTGTGACCTTCATTATTACAAATTGGTCTTCAGAGTACTCCCAGGGTCTCTCTCCCAAGTCATGGCAGTACTAAAATTGGATTTAGGGAAGCAGGAGATTCACTTACCTGTTTTTTCTAGTCTGAACTCTGGACACAGGATAACATGTTTTGAGGCAGTAAATGCAGGGCACTCCACTTCACAGAGAGTTCAGGACAGAGCAGAACAAATGGAAGTGGTGTCCTAAGCTCAGGCTGAGAATCAGCACTGTTAATAGGTTGTGCCACCAAAAGCTAGGAAGAGAAAGCAAAGCTCAAGTAGGGCAGGTAGTAGTGTCACAGAAACAAGGAGTTATTTCTGCTTGGGCCAGCTGGGGCTTCTGATCTAACACACAGATACGCCGCAGTTACCGACCCCGGCATCAAAGGACAACTTCCCAGTGCCTCCGGAGTGCTTCCCTTGCACAGCCCATCTCTGCCCCAGCTTCATTCCTCTCCTCCATCAGCAGCAATCCAGGCAAAATTGTGCTTTCTCCCCTCTCACAACTGATTAATGCAGAGAGGCATTATATTTTATTTCCTTTTTGAATGGTTTCAGCACAGAGAATGGTACCGATAAGACAGCGTGGCTCCTACCAAATATGATGTAATGATTCTTCGAGGGCTTGTTGTTCCCTTCCTAGATAGCAGAGCTGTTCCAGTGCTGCCAGCCCGTTAGCCTGATAGGATTGTCACAATAACCAGAAAAATACCATCAGCCCTAGCTCAGAGAGAAATTCCTTCCTGTGAAAAAAAGTGAAGCTTTCTGTCTCTGTGTGCTCTGAGCAGGAAGAGGAGGCACGAGAAGCCAGAGTGGTTCCTACATATAGAAACCTTTATCATTGTAAATCAACTTGGTGAGTAGCAATCGACTTCTTTGTCTCTAGAGACATTTAATAAAGTACCTTGCAACCACTTTGTCATCCATTAGTCACCAGATATTGGACATCCCATTTTAAAAGCACCATTTCTTTTTTTAAATATATAGCCTATGAAAGATCTATATTTTACCTCTTTTTGGATAGGCACGTTAAAAGGATATCCTTACTTCCCTGTCTGGATTGAAAGTGCTAACAAAGTCCTGTTGTACATGAAGAAAATGTAAGTGCACATTTAGCAGGGACTTTGCTTTCCTTTTTTATTGCTAATGAAGTGTCCATCTCCAGCCTACTCCGGAGGCCAGAGCATCCTTCAGAGCAGTTGCTGAAATCCAGCCTGCCCAAGGATTTGGAGAGAAATGGCATCGAGGAAAGTAGGGAAAACTGTGGGTTCCTTTCACGGAATTTGTAAACCTGTGAGCTAAAAATTAGATTCAAATTTATCAATTTGTTAATCTGCACCTCTTGAGGAGTAAGAGCATTGTCTTGTTTTACCTCCATCACCACAAACTTGTGGTTCAGCCCATGCTACAAGCAGACTGGAGCACACCTTGTGGCAGACTCAACTCCTCAAGGCAAGCGTTGCCTAAGGTT
Organism: Anser brachyrhynchus; assembly: GCF_964034855.1. Classification (NCBI taxonomy): domain Eukaryota; kingdom Metazoa; phylum Chordata; class Aves; order Anseriformes; family Anatidae; genus Anser; species Anser brachyrhynchus. The sequence goes on along the minus strand of NC_137702.1, from coordinate 3,636,211 downwards.
GAACACGTCATTGATCTGAGCTTTGGAAATAAAATACAGTCCAAGTCTTCATGGAGACAGAGCAAAGCTTGAAAATCTGGACCATAGGAAGTCCAAAAAAGTCATATACCAAAGACAAAGGACGTACATTTAATTTCTTGCTTAGTGTCCTCATTCTCTTGTCAATGTCATGATTTCCTCAAGCTTTTTGACATCGATAATACTGCTGTTCTCACAACAGGGTACTGTCAAAATGGGTACTTTATTATAGGGCATCTTGCACCGCTGTAACTGGACCCCAGCTCCCTGTGAAACTTTCCATTTTTAGCTGCTCTGTCCACAGGCTGATGACAGCAGCATTTTCCTCCTGCACAAACTTCTATCAGACTCCTTACTCTGCATCCCAGGGTAAGGCTTCAAAAATGCACTTCCACGGCAGGGCAGGTGAAGACCTTGCTGACGCTTTGCAATCAGTGAAACACAGTTTTAGCTGCAGTTACTAATTTTATAAAACAGGGAGTGCAGACAGGACTTACTAACTGTCTGAGTGGTGAGAAATGCCTTAGTTGATTTCTGCACTTTCCTGTAAATAGCTTGATATCCACTGTGATGGAGTTTCATTTCTCCGTAGTGCTTCGTTGCATGTGTTTTATTGGCTGTTTGAGTTCAGATTCTGTGGCTGGTATATTAATTTTATTTTTTTGATTATATTCCCTCATTTTATGTTCTGCAATCGCATTAACTCAGCCTTCCCCGATCAATAATAGTTGCAAACATTTTGCCTTTCGCTGCACATACAAAATCTGTAATAATGGTCCTCAAGTCTTTATAGTTTCTTCAGTGGTGTTAAATTTATTACACCTTCGTAGCATAGCAGAAGGGATCAGCAAATGACCTGCTGCAGTAGAAGGCAAGTAGCAGACGTAGCTTCCACTTCTTGTAAAGAGAAAGCACTCTAGATTTAAATTTAAAAAAATCATTTTTTCTCCAAAAAATTGTTGCTGGGATATAATCAGTGTAAGTTCTCTCTGATAGATTTTAAGATCTGTGCAAGACCTGTTTAATTGCTTTAGCATGTTGTTGGTTACTCGGTTCCTTTCAGTAGTGGGTGAGGTCAAACTGCACTATCACAAAGGTCCATTCTGGTCTTAAAAACCAAAGCCAGTGCTAGAAGGGCTTGACAGTCCCTGATCCTTATCTGAGCGTGCAGAGAGGGGTGATGTGTGGCCAGCCTCCTGTCCTGCTGCTCCCATCCCTCCTGCAGCGCTGTCCTTACCCCATGTACACCCCGGGGCAGGACCAGGCGCAGGATCCCAGTGCTGCCCTCATCCAGCAATGCCACGTGGACACGTCCCTGGCACCAGAGACGAGACGGAAAACCAGGAGCCCCGTGGAGATCTGGCATGATGGGCACGGCTGATGCTGCCCCACGGGCTGGCAGGGACAGGTCAGGCCAAGGAATGCTCGGCGTCTCCTCCTGCGGGGGAAAAAGATTGCTCACATTATTTGCTGTAGACTTCGGGCTAAGTCTTGCTCATTTTATTTACAGCCGTCGACTTGAACAAGACTACTCATATGGGTAAAGGAAACAAGGCTTTGGCCTCCTGACAACTTTAAAGTCCTAGGATTTATGTTGCTTGCATCCCTCAGAAATGTTTGCAAATGTTGACGCGCACTCCTAGATTTTCGCTCATAAAAATGCTGCTCGTGTTTTGGGGTTTCTTGGAAAAATATTGTTAAATCACTTTCCACCCTTAAGGTCCATTTGAAATTCACACTCCCAAGGCCATAAAACAGCACTGCAGGTTTGGTTTAAACTGGCAAAAAGCAGGAAGCCGAGTTTTAGTACGTGGCTCTCTCAACAGTAGGTGATTTTGAAGACGGCTTTGGTGTCAGCTCTGAATATCCCATCTTGCACTGGTCCAAGCAGGACTCTGACAGATTTTGCTTTTTCACTTTGGCTTTCCAACATTTAATTTTATTAGCTGGGGAAAAAAAAAAGAAAAAAATAAGTGGAAATAAACTTTTAATGGAAGTGTATGAGAACTGACATGTCAGGAGCAATTACAAATACACGCCGTGCAACGTAAATCTGCAGGCACTCTTTATGGACTGGAGGCTTTAGCTCAGTGCAGTTTAATGGCCTCAAACATTCTTGTCTGGCAGTAAAAAAAAAGAAAAAAAACAACAACATTTTGTCTTCAGCATGGTGTATACCTAGAAAATATGCATATTTTTCAGCGTGACTCCATTTGAGTAGAGATTGAACCCAGCACCTCTCCCTGAGAAGCCTGACCTCCTGTTTGAACTTGGTACTTTCGGGCTGGTTCGGTGGGGCTGCCCGCTCCAGGTCATTCCTGCGGGCTCCATCACACCAGGCTCCAGCACGGGGCACCCAGAGAGTTGGAGCCACTGCTTCCAGCGAGCTGAGAGCGTCGGCATGAGTGAGGGGTCAAGATAAAAACACATTTCCAAGGGGTGTACTAAGGCCCAGAAGGATTTGTGTGCTTCCACTTTCCTCTCCCAGTACTTGCACTGACTTCTGTTGTTAGAAGTAGTATTAATTAAGAGCACTGTGATTGCAGTGAAACACAATTCTGCATGTGTGCCGTGCCATGCGTTAGCAGGGAATTAGGTAAGGGTGCTCTCACAGCTTCTGTAACCACCGTGATGTGTCCTGCTCTGTACGGGGCTGCCATGGGGCTCGCAGCCCCTGCCCCTTTTGGGACCACATTGGGTTGGTCACCAGGGAAGTGGACGAGCTGGATTTGGGGCAGGCTCCTCCTTCTCTTGCAGCTTTAAGAGAGATGCTGTGAGTGTGAAGCAGTGCAGGTATGGTGGTCCTGAACCACCCAGCTAGGAGAAGACAAGGGAAGGGGTTGGGCTGGATGGAGCAGGAAATCCAGAGCTTCAAGGGAGGAAGGGAGAAGTGTTCCAATGCCACAACCACCAGCCTGTGCTGCGTCTTTGAGGGTGGGCTGAAGGCTTGGCTTCCCATCGAGGGGGGGTCAGCTGGGAAATAGGGAATTAATGAGCCTCTGCTCCACCTGCTCCCATGGCCACAGCACCCTGTAGCACCTCTGGAGCCTCGGTGGTGCCGTGATGCTCTCAGCATGTTGGTGTCGTGATGGATTGAACTGAATGCTCCTGGCACTCATTATAACATACACTGTTGTCACTTTTCTAGGTGAAGCTTCTCTGCCACTTTGCATACTCCTCTCAAGTGGTAATTGCACTCTTCTAGGCCAAGGAGAGCCTCTCAATTCAATGCGCTTTGTCCTGTCAAGCTGCTATTAAGCAAGACAAAACGGTGCACATCATATTGTGCAACTTCTGTTCTAGCCACAGCTTACAACAGGCCTGGGAGAAGGGAATTGGATCCTGATCTCCTATAGGATGAAGCAGCATTGCCGTAGCCCTTCTGAGCTCAGGGATGTAATTACAAAATGGGTCTATAAACAAAAATTCACCATTATGGAGCAAATAAAACCAAAGGGTAGTTAATCCAGGGATATATCACACATCAAATTAAATCTCACTTTGCCTGCAGTAATAACAGAAATAATTCATTAAGATAAACCTCTAGATTATACACAGCATCTGGAGATAGAATTAAGACCTTAGCTGTGAGTGCATGTGCATGCACACTACCTCCCTGCCCCCGTCCCTGTCCCCCCCTCCTGAGCCCCCCCAAAATGATACCAAAATAAGAGGCGGTTTAGAGTCAACTGTTGAGCTTTTCACATCCATTTATTTCCGGTACTTACAGAGAAAACAAATGTGATTTCCAAAGAGAGCTGTTTCTGGAAGGGTAAAAAATTCCCACATCTTTTTTTTCTGCAGAGGAATGTAACGCGATGTAGGGGCCTCTGTGCAGAGCCAGGACCACTCAGAAAAATGTTGACATGCAACCTTGGAACTTGATCTGACTTCTTGTGAAGGCAGTGAGATTTTTTCCATGTATTTCAGTAGAACCTGAAAGTGGTCCTTCCATCCTCTCTGTCTCAGTTGCGGAGTGGAAATAATACAGGTAATGAAGATGTTAGTGGGCTGTTTCAAAATGTTAATTATCTTAATGCTAACCATGGGTTGACAAGTTTCATCCGTAGAAGTTGGGCATGACAACAGAGTTAGAACTGGCTCTGCATATGCATTCAATCTGAATATATCTGTGTTAGGGAAGAATAGTACTGACCTGGCAGACATGATCCTGTTGTGGAACAAGGAAGATCAGCATGTAACTCTGTAGCCCACATTTAACAATTTTCAATAATATCAGCTGTTGTAAAGCACTTCCTTCCTATATTTTTGAGCAGTATTAAAGATAGACGAACTGATAAATAAAATCAAATCATGAAGTCTAAAAAAAAATCTCAAGCAGAAATGGATACAAAAATTTCTTATCCCTAATGTAAGCTCTTTGGGACAGAAATTCTCTTTTCCATTTGTAATTCAAGTGCAGACCCACTCCTTACTCTGCACCGTCTCTTACAACTGTCAGGAATGTGCCACTGGAAGCTCTCAAATGTTTTCATTCTCAATAGGACGTTATCTCTGTTCCTGTTCTTGTTCCAGACAGTGCTTTCTTGTCTTTCATTCAGAAAAAAAAAAAAGAAAGAAAAAAAAAAAGACTCCTTCGGACATGCCCTGGACACTGTTGTTTGCTCTAAGAGAGCATGCTAAAGAATACGCTAGACAACCCTCTGGCAGGAACAAGCCTGCTTTTGGACAGAGCGTCTCACAGGGGATTTCTCAGGGTCCAGACTAACGCTGTTTCCGTGAACCCATCAGCAAACCGTATGTTAAAAATTCCTACTGGCAAGAGTTCTAATGGTGAAATTGGTAGCCCAGAGATAAATCAGCCCTTACCCATTTCTGAAGGCACACTATTACATTCACGCTCATTTTCTTCTGGACCTCTCTAGAAATGCCCTGCCACCTTGTTTCCCATCCGTGCCCTGCACCAGCTGTTACCAGCAAATGGGTTTTTCTATGGCTCACACTGAGTAATGGTGGGCTGTAAATTAGGGCACGCTTGGGAGCTCCCAAGGAATAGCCACTGTCATCTAATTACATTTATAATTAAGGTTATAAGGAGACTAAAAAAGTAAAGAATACATGTGTGGACTTCCAGTAAAATGCGTATTTGGAGAGGACTGTCAGGGCTCACAAAATATGCTAGAGAGCACGGGGCAGATTAAGACAGTATGAAGTCCTCAGTGAAAGATGACTGTGTACACAAAGGATCCGACAGTAAACCCATGGGAAAGGAGAGCGATGAGTTTGAGATGCAGGCATGAATCCAAAAATGAGGAAAGACATAGCAATGGGCGCCTGAAAGAGCAGATCAAGAAGACGGGATCAGAGGAAGTGGGAAAGCCACAACAAAAGCCAAGGCTGAGAACTGCCAGGTCATAGCATCTGCTGCAACAGAGCTTTAAAATCCCCTGCAAATGGGAATAACTATTCACTTACATGTACCACTGCATTGAATAGGCTTAAATCAATGTTTTGCCTCCAGAAAAGACCCCTGAAAGGGTCCTCTTCTCAGTCTGGTGGCAAATGTCACAGACTTCTATCTTCAGAGAAAAAAAATCGCTGGATTTGCCACAATTTTTGCTGGAAAAAAGCCTGAGAGGTCAGCCAGCACATTCAGATATCCAAAAGCACAGTCAGCTTTCTGATGTTGTCCAGTTCAATCTTTAGGACCTCCAGTGATGAATAATCTGTGACCTCTCAAGATGACCTATTCCAGTGCTTCACAGCTCATGTTCAAACCCCAAAGTCCTTGTCACTCCCATTGCCTCTTACCCACCTTGGGGACTAGGTTCTCGAAAAGGAATTTGCTATAGGAAACAGGAGAAATGCCAGATTTTATGAAAAAAGAAGATGCAGAGAGGAAAGGGATGAATTCTTCTCACGTCCGTAACCAGGTCATGTTATCTACAACTTCAATCGTTCTTGTTTTCCCTTGACATACCTCAAATTAATCTATATCATCCCTGAGTCATGGTGCCCAAAACTCATTCCTCGAAGACGATATTGCAAAAATAGATTTCCACCACTTTAGCTGCTTGCAAACAGAACATGAAAAGGATGCTGTTTGAATATAAGAAATTCAAGAGCAATTTGTTTGCATGAAACAGAATTAAAAGCAGGTGAAAGAAACGGTGTATGGGTGCTGTGAAGAGAAATTTAGAATTGAGCTGTTTGGCTGAAAAAAACTGAGAACCAGGCTCAGCTTCATTGTAGGCAAATTATTGCAAGCCTATCTGTGGCTGAAAACTACAGAAACCTAGGAAGAGGTTTCTGTTTTGAGAGGTTTTCTCCAGTCTAAACTATTGCCAGGCTGGATGTTAGCAATGAGCCTCTAAGTTAACTCAAAACTAAACCCAAGTCTTCACAACACAGGCTGAATTGTGTAGTTTAGCAGAGAAGCACACACTTAGAGGAGAGGCCTTACTTAGTTCCGGATAAGACCGTGATGGCTTTCAGGTTGGAATATGAAGCAAGCTGCCCGCCAGGAACAGGTGGACTTGCAGGGATGCACAGTCTGATGTGAATTGACACACATGAAGTCACCAGAGCCTGGAAATCAAATGAGAAAGTGTGCATCAGGCTTCTCACTCACCATTTTTATGCTTTTACTGCATCTAAGACAGAAGAAACACTACATCACCAGCTTTTTCTGGCATTACTTTCTGCTTCCACTTTATTTTGCAAGCAAAATCATCAAGTGCAAAAGGATGAGGAAAAGTAATTAAAAAAAGCTAATGGAGTTGGGTTGGGGCTAATTTGATAGATGGGCTTGAGTGGTTCGGTGTCAGAGTGTGGCAGGAAATGCAAGTGAGCGGGGTCAGATGAAACAGCCATCTAGGCCTGGGGATGGACAAAGCCTTGGGAACAGGGAGCTGTGGCAGTGATGTCACTTGGAAGGTAAAATAAGGAGAGATCAGATGGACAGCTTGCTTTTCTGTTCCTCAGCTGAAGGCTTGGGCTTTGAGGTTCGGCTTTGCTCTCCATGTTCTCCAGCAGGTTCCTTACGTGGAGCCCTGGTACCGCTTGCATGGCGCGTGTCCCATGGACCATGTCTGGTCATGTTGGCAGGCCCAAACAAGTGAAAGAGTGACCTGTACACATGGATTCCTCTTCTAAGCCCACAATCAGAAACATTAGTGATTTGCCTCATCGCTCAAAGAGGCCTTGTAGTGTCTGAGATACCCCTGCATCACATCCCGGCCCTTGGACTGCGTTTTAGAAAAGGTGCTTGTTCCAGTCCCTTCTGAATATTAAAACTTTTTTTTTTTTTTTTTTTTTGGTTTCCTGTGTGTGCCGGAGCATTCAAATACCAGATTATTCCCCAAACATTCCTCGTTTGTTTATTTGTCCATTCCTATAACTGACTTGCGTCTTTCAGCCTGTTCTGACGGTACCTTTCCGCGTGATCATTCCCTCTGCTACAACGCCAGCTTCAGGGTACTGGTACTTAAACCTCCTGTCCTCTGCAAGGTAACTGAGCTTCCACACTGAGCACTGACACTTGGAGTTTTGAAACTATCACTTGCTTAATAACTCTACATCCGTCATTCTTGGATGAAATCCATGGCAAACAGAATGTGAGAAAGTGAAAACTAATGAGCGTCTTCAAGAAAGGATAGGGAGCTTCTGTTATTTCATTTAGTCCTAAGAGTTTAACTTCTGGCACCTCCATCACATTTCCAAATGGTAACTAAAGGTTGTTACTTTTTCAAGTTGTGCTGTGTAGCACATTTCATCAATTAAAATGCACCCTCAATGTAAAATCACAACAGGGCCAGCCTGGCATGAAGGATGCTATCATGTCAATTTTTTTCTTTTTTTAAAGGATACTTTTGTTTCAAATTGCTGAAATCTTTGTAGAGCAGATTCAAATTAAAGAAAACACAGATTTAAATATAACCATGGAAGGAATACAACATGCGTTCATCTTAGAGTACTATGCAGTTTACACTCCAAGTAAGCTAACTCTGCTTTGCGTGCTGTAGTTTAATGGTGTTTCTAGCGATTATTATTAACTTTGTGCTAACAGGATATAAATATCTCCTTTATTATGTGCGATCTTGTGCAATGACCCCATATCGGTCCAAAGTTTCCAGAGCAGTGTTATCAAATGACACTTTCAAGCCACTGAGGAGATTTAAGATAAAAGGCTCAGCAATGCACAGCAGGTGGACAGGGAGGGTGAGCAGCAGAGTAGCTGGGGTCCAGCTCCAGCCCTGCTACTGGCCTCCTACACGGTCTCTGGTCAGAAACACAGTCCTGTGCTCAGCTGCCATGAGCAAGCTTCACTTGCTGCTTCTCACCCTCTCCTATTTACCTGGGATTAATGTTTGTGGGTAAATGTTTCAAGGAAGCGCAGAGCATTACTGTGTCTGCTTTCTTAATGCTGCACCTCCGCAGCATGCCCGTAGTTCTGCATTGGTATGGAAGGGTGGGAACAGCACATCTGAGGCTGCTCAGCAAATCTGAACCACCCTCTCTCCTCTGTCTTCCTTGGTTATTTTCTTTCCCACTGTATTTCTGCTTGTGATAGCTGGGGAAGGACAGGACGGGTGAAGGAAGAAAGCAGGGAAGCACACTCCAATGTGCAGGTTAAAAAACGCACTACAACTTCAGTCAGCCGACAGAAATTCAAATTGCAAGGTTACAAGTTTAGGCATTTTTTACCAGTAGATTGAAATGAAAAAGAAAGTCCTCTTTCAGATCCAAGACAGCATTTATCTCCTTCCAGGTCCCCACATACCTCTTTAAAACATTGTCTGCCAAATCCTAACTCGAAGAGAAATGAGGTAAAGCACCTTGCTCCGTCCACAAGCGGCATTCTCTGTTTTGCCTCTTATTTGTTCAGGCTGAGCTTTGCATATTTTTGTTGCAGTTGCTCTCAGATAACAAACTCTCATGAAAGTCTATACCTAATGAAAGTGATAGATCAGACATCCACCTGGCAGAGAAGGCCGGTGTATTACTGTGTACCCAAATTAGACTTTGGCCTAAGGCTGCTTTGAGTCAGGCTGCAACAGAAGTAGGAGTTTAGCAACCCCTGTCCCTTCACAGTGGTACATCTTCAATCAGTCCTGGTTTGGTGCTGGCTCAGCTGTCTCATCTGTAAGTGACATTAGGACCAAGGGCACAGATACAAAAGAATTCCCCACACAATCCAAAGGAAATCTTCTGTATGCGAGAGCAGAAATGTAAAGCTGAAATGATCTTCAAATCCCGTGACATTCACAGAGATTTCTTAGAATTGCTCTGAAAACATGCTCGGCTTCTGTTGTATTTAAAATTGTCAATGTTTCCTTTGCTTTCTTTTTACATCAGAAAAAAATGGTATTGTGATGATTTCAGCTGCAAGAATGATCAATAGGAGAGGTGGGTCAGCCAGCTGAACAACCTCAAACCTTGCTGATCTCCATGGTAATTGTCATAGAGCTGATCTGCACCAGCTTATGCAAGCTAAGAGTATGGTCTTTCACTGCTATTTTAGTAAAGTTTGGGAAAGTTTCAGATACTAATTTAGTGCCGCATTTTGTGGTCTCTTTGGGTGAAGAGTGATCCTCCACAGAAATACAAAGCACTTCCAAAGCTGATTTACTCAAAAAGTGCATTGATTTTGCTGGAGGAAAAATTTTGCTTGACCTCAGAGTCCCTGAATTTCCCAAGTGCACTGGGTTCAAATGAACACATAACTGAAACTCTTCCTGAGCCTAGAAGCAGTGCCGGGAATAATTTGTATTCACAACCATTTTCCAGATCAAATACAGGACCAAGATTTAGGTCTGGTGGAACGAGGTGGGGACAGAAGTAGGTCAGACTTGGAATGATGTTTTGCTGGACTGTGTGCTTCAGGACGAGTGCAGAACCCGAGTGTCTGTAGGTCTGCTGCTGATTTCTGTCTGAATCGCTATGGAAGATTTCATCAGCAAAAAAGATTCACTGGTTCCATTTTAACAAGTCTGCTCGAGGGCTTGTGAAATAGATTTTTTGGGTTTATATGCATGTCCTCCTTACTGCAAATACTCTGTGCTCAGAAAGAGAAAGAGCAATTTTTCCTATTGATCAAGCGAGTGAACAGCCATTCATTTAGCAGAATATCTGTATGTTCTGTACAATTCAAATGCTGCCTATTCAGCTAGTCAAATATCTTTGTTCTATGTCCAAGTAGGCATTTATTCATCACTACATAGCACTGCAATTCAAAGGCTCAGATGTTTAAGGATATATATAGGCAATATTTGGCTTGCATTGGCATGTCTAAATGACTTGGACAGCTAAGTCCCATTGGGCATCTAAGTCCCTTTGTTAAAGGGAAATAGAAAACTATGTTCTGGTAGGTAACCTGCAGGCACCTACATCACTTCTACTGTATCTCCTGGACATTTAAAGGATCTATTTTCTATCAGAGCATATATAAACATGTTTAGATGAATAGAATAGAGTAGAATAGTTTAGGTTAGTTTAGTTCAGTTGGAATGGACCTTCAAAGATCAAGTCCAACTGCCTGACTTCTTTGGGGCTAACCAAAAGCTAAACTATATTATTAAGGTCATTATCCAAACGCCTCTTGAACATTGATGGGATGGGCATGTCCAAAGACTTGGTATTTGCTGGTATAGAACCAAAATAATTATTTAATCAACATGTACAAGAGTTTGACTGAGAAGCTACAGCTGGCATGCTGCAGTTGATGCTTATTAAACATATAATCATTTCAGGCTTACCTTGTGCTTCTCCATCTGTTTGTATCTGTTTGTTTCTACTCTGTCTTCTCTTATACTCAAACAACATGAACTGTTTGAGGTAGGGACTGTTCTTTCATTGATTTTACACAGTTCAGCAGAGCCCCAAACCTGCACCTGAACGGAGAGATGGTGACAGTCATCACGGAAACTTTCTGTGTTGTACAAGGGGGCTATTTCCAATACTTCCACGTGATGGATTTACTCAGAGAGTTACTTGAACGGTGTTTCTGTTATGTATTTCAGCCTGGACCTCTAGATCATCTAGTCTGATCTTTTGTATGCCACAGGCTGTAGACATTCGTCTTTGTATTCCCAAGTAGAGAAGAGTGATGTATGTTCAACCAGAGATGACATTCTGGAAAAAACATACAGCCTTCTTGAGACGAGATCAAAGGGAAGAAAGAGGGGTACTTTTCTAGTCTCCCCAATAGTTTGTTCCAGTGATCTGCTGCCATCACAGCTGGAAGTCTTGTGCCTTGTTTCTAATTCTAGCAATCTCTTATGGGCATGCCTCTGTCTCTACTAGACAACTGTGTCTTACAGAAGTTAAATAATAATAGTCATAGCAAAGAGTACGTGGTGACTATTGATGTGATATCCGCATCCAGTGAGACAGAGCTCCAAGTGACACAGGTGTTGGTATCAAATTGAGAGTGGCTCAGTCTCTCTTGGCAATAATAAAAAAAACTGCCCGTCTTCTTGCTTCATCAATATCTACCTCTGGAACACTGTAAGTGTCCTTTGCCTTTATACAAACAGACAAACAGAAGGGACACTGACCTTTCCTAGTCCTGCCTGTGTGACACCTGTACAAGCAGGACTACCTATACATGCCTCAAAGTGCAACTTCTGATTTTAACAGGGAATTAAGTTCTCCCTGGGCTCACGGTCACCACCTTTTTCAAAGTCATGCTGCCAAGGAGGAGAGAAAATCATTACATTTATATCACTCAGTTCCACGGGCCTTTCATCTTGCTCTCATTGTGGCAGGGGTTTAACTTTTCACAAGGCTGACACGACAGCCCAGCTTGCAGCAATTATTTCCCGAGTTTGTTTGGAGCAGGGTTTAAAGCATCTCCAGAGGAGCGCCCTTCCCACGAAGCACCCTGTAGATGATACGGTGCTCTGTGCTCCCCAGAGCCTGTCAACACGGCACATCAGCCCTCGAGCCATTTTTCCTTCTGGCCCTTTCTTCCCCCCTACAACGTAACAGCTTTGCCCAGGGAAGGTGCAGGGAGCAGAGACACACGCCACGGTACTATCTTCAACTTGCTGTTGTGTGTGTGTGGTTTTTTGGAACCAACTCAACATATGTGAAGGAGAGTTTAACCAGAAAAGGAAATATAAGCAAAGTGGTTGCATCCTTTTGCAATCAACTATTTTCAAGGCTGGCCGTCATCTGCTTAATGAGAAGACTTTTTCCAGTTACCAATGAATAGTTTTATTTTACGTAATTGCAACCATTTCAGTATGGCAATTAAGATAGAATGTTACCTTTGGGATGGGATCAATTAAAGGTTTGAAAATTGAATTTGGGATCATGATTAGTCTCTTTTACATTGCTTTAGTATTCTAAAATATATAATTGTATGATTCAACCCTTTTTCATACATATAGTAAATATAACCTTTCAGGGTTTCTTTTTAAGCAAAACCAGATTTTTAGAGGCCTACCGGTAACTAAAACCATAGCATAATGGGGGAAAAGGGTTTCCCTATTTGATTAGAGGAGATTTTAAACTTACAGTACATGAAAATGTTGAATTTAGTGTAATTGGTTGTCGGATTTCTTCAGAATTGAAATCATTATGCCCTGGCCGCATTCCAAGACATCCTTTCTTTATTTTTTTTTTTAAGTTACAATTCAAACCAGTGTGGAACACGCTATAATGTTGTAGTTGCTCATGTAATGTCACCAAAGCTGACTTCTGAATATAGACAAAGGACTTCATGTACCAAAGTGCTCCACCGGTGGAAAATTGATAGCAGCATGAGATATGCTATTACAGGCTTTTTGTTCTACCTCCAAATTTGTGCTGACTAAAGTGCTTTTGTGCCTGCACAGGAAAAAAATCTGTCTAGAAGAGGCTGGAAGCTTAAAACAAATGCGGCACGGAGGGCATAGATTCTTAAGCAGGACTGGGTGAATTTAGCTGGAGCTCACTAAATAACAACCAAAGTGCTTTATTTTTGTCAATTACAATTTCCTGAAAGGACATGAATCACAAGGAAAATGATCAAGCAGCAAAGAATAAAATTCCCTCCAAGACCAGAAAAGTAAAACGAAATGGAAGAATTAAGCAGTGTTTCCTAACTCTTGTCAGTCCAGCTTGGAGTTATTGCCAGGTTTGTACACACCACAATCTATTCAAGCGTTTCTGAGAGATAGGAACCAGAGATGCAGTTTGAATGCAAATTAAGCACGCACTTTCTTCCAAAGCAGCTTGAAAAAGTCAGCGTGACCATGGATATACGCCCCCTTCCTCCACCCTCCTTCCTAATATAAATAAATCAGCCAAATAGCACCATCGCCACTGCCCCCACACCCAAACTGGAGAGAAAAGGCCAAAATAAACATTGCTGATCATGAGCGATTCATCTAACCTTGCATTAGCGATACTGGTGGAGTGTCTCAGGAGCAGGAGAGTGTGCAGCGAATGGCTCTTGTGTCATTTGGGTGACTTTGCAGATCCCTAGGCAGTGGAATTGCCCTTGGAGAACCATGATGGCCATGGGACAATCCTTTACCTACTCCAAATAATGAGTTTTTTGAATTTGGGCAGTGAAACTGGGGCCCTTTTCTGTTCCCATCTGAAGCAAGCAGAGGCAGGCAGCCCTGAGGAGCTGGCCCTTTCTCGCAAGACCTCATGCATGATTGTGACGCCTCTACCTTTGGTGCTCTGCTCGACGTAGCATTTCCTGCTCTCCCCAGCCATCACCCTGACATTGTCATGTGCTCGTTTTCCTTCCCACTTCAAATTAAATAGGTGTGTTCCCTCTCCATTCATTTTGCCATTAGCCCAGGGCATTATGCACTCCGTGTCCCTGTATGGTACTCAGCCCCAGCACTGCCGCAACAAGCGAATCTCTTTTTTCTTAAACACAAGGCTGGCTTCTCACTCTAACCTGGCAGGGTTTTTGCTTTGAATTTTCATGTGAATCACAAGGTGCAAGGTCACATAGTTACAGACAAGGTCACTTCCACTCACGGCATTGACAGTGGGAATGAGTAACCTCCTAACTGCCCGCAATACTTGGTCATATTTATCTATATTTTTATTGGAGAATTCATTCACCTCCACCCTGATAAATTGAGCTGACATCCTGAGGGGTAACTAAATGGCAGTTACAAAACAAATGGACCAATAGTCTATTTAGCCCAGTCAGTGTGATCAGAATATATCCTTCAAAATAAAATACTACTGGATGGGGTATGGGAGTCCTCCAGATGGCCAAGTGGATAGCTTTCTAAGGTCAGCATGAATATTTAAACAGCGTTTTTTACAGTGCAAGCATTAAAGGCACAAAGTTGGAGCTGCTCATGGTATCCATGGAACCCAGATCACTCGCAGGGATACCTCTTTACCAGAGAAGACAAAACAGCCAGGCTTATGTGATTACTGAAGAATATCTGCAATGTATGTAATTATCATTGTATTTTAATCATGCAGGTTTTTTCAGCTGTGGGGTTTCTTCATGCTGGCTTTGTTCTAGGTGACAATACATCTGACACATGTAGAATTGGTGCTGTAGGGACATTAATGGTAGCAAACTGTTAAAATCTCGGTGCTTACAGTGCTTTCATGAATGGCAGTACCTTCCAGAGAGGCTGCGTTAGGCTGTGCAATATCTTTTGTAGACTCCTCAGTCATCACTGCATTTAGCTGACCATGCTTAGCTGAGACTTGCGGTACCTGGGGACATAACCAGTGGGGACATTGTCCAAAACCAGGCATTTGACGGCGTGTTTCCTACTATGAAAACATTTAGTCTCACTCCTTCCCCAGAAAGAAGCATGTGCAAAGGTAGTACAGAACTTGGGAGCTAGGTAACAGCACATCCATTGCTCTGAATTTTATACCCAGGTCATTACACTCTTCCTTCCCAATCAAGCGTTGTTTTTCACTTGGATGAGCTCCGTTTCTTTCCTGCCAGGATGTTACTCCCGCATCCCCTGGGATCCTGACTCTATGTCCCCACTCGTGACACCTCAAGCATGTTCTGCTGTCACCCAAAGAATCCGTGTTCTGAAAATAATCCTGCTTCTATTAATTCCTCCCTTGAAAGACAAACACAATAAGAAATGAGTTAATGCTATTACTAATCTAATAACCACACACCCATCCTAAAATCATACAGCCGTCGTTTACAGACTCTGGGATGAAAGCTCCCGAGGGTTCACGGACTGTTCCTAACAGGTCCGTGAAGGGCAACTAGTAAAGCAAACTTATTCTCTTTAGGCTTAAATTCCTTATGCATGGATCTGCACCTCCACTGGAAAATCTATTGCAGCAGTCAAAAAAAAAAAAAAAAGAAAAGAAAAAAGAAATCTGTCTTCCAGCTATATGCAAGATCTGAATTCAGACTGGATTATTACATAAATACACAGCCTCATTCTAAAGACCTGTCAGTCTTGGTCCATTTGGGGTCTTTTTTTAACCTTTATTTTTAACCTTTATTTTGCAATGAGGTCATGCCAAGGTCTCAGCATTGCTATCCAAAGGCTTTGAGATTTTCCGAGTTGAGGTCAGAATTTTGCACCGTTAGCTACAAATCGACATGGCCCTGGTTGCTATTATCACGTTGTTGATAAGATGATCCTTTTGGAGCCGAGTGATTTGAACAATGTGATTCCAACGTTGTTAAAAAGTAGGTGACTAGAATGAGATAAAGGGGAGCTCTGATCCCAGGTTTTCTCAGCATATGGTTGCACTATTGACCAGGGAAAAAAAATAAAAAAGACTATTATCTAACAATGATCATTACAATCTACATGTTGTTTCTTTTATCTTTTGAATATTACTTTTCTAAACAGACCTCTGGTGATTTCTTCTTTCATTTTATTTCCATCTGTCTTGCTGAGACTAAAACCCACGAACTGTGCATTTTTTCAGTAAACATAGTGTTTTCTGTATTGTGAGATTTATTCCAGATCGTAGCACCCAGAGTTACTGCAAGACAACCAGAAAAGCAATTTCTTTCTTGCCTCCTTGCTTGCTTTCCTACCTTCTCTCTCATAGCTGTAGGAAAGACATGACAAATATGGTGAATTTAAACAGATATATATTTTTTAGACAATCTCAGAAGCTTCTTGGAAAAAAAAAAAAAAAAGAAAGAAAGCCTTTAGAAGGCCCCACGTAGTACCTTTTCTGTTCTCTGTCACTGGACGGCTTGCTGGGTCATTTGTCAACTTTCTCATCCATGATCAGGAGAATTAAACTTTATCCAGAGTTTTATTTTTGGGGTCTGGCTGCTCAGCTCGCAGCAGTGGCCAGAGCCCCGCGTGAGGCGTGCTGGCCGTATATACCCGGGTGCACAGCTGTGTGCACGCCTGTTGTCTCTGAAACAGCCCCGGGCGCTTGGCGATACCTCTCTGGTACACAACTGCCACCTCGTTTCAGGAAGACGGAGATGAGGAGGAAAGGGATCGCTCCAGTTTCACTCTGGGCTGTGTCAGCAGCAAACATGAGCGACGCCACACCAGCTCGGGCAGCCCAGGCCCACCGTGTCCCTCCAGCTGCTGCCCTGGGTGCCAGAGACCCCCTGTTCACGCAGAGCAGTAAGGAGAAGGCTTTCTTCCTCTTCCTCAGCCCCTGCCTCAGACCTGCATCAGCCCTGCCCGTTTGCCAACGTGCCCAGAAGGCAGCGGGGCCTGCTGGTGAGCTCTGTCCTGCTCCCTCACCCCTGTGCCCAGCCGCAGCCCCGGTGCCTTTCCTGGGGCTGCAGGCCGAGCAGGCGGCGCTCCTCACCCCCAGCTGTCCCTCAGCTTCCCGCGCCAGCCTTGGGTGCTACTCGGTGATTGGGACCATCTCTCCTGTTCCAGACACTGATGAGCTACATCTGGGTTAGATTTAAATCTCCCTCGTAGCCAAAATCTTTCCCGACTCAGTTATTTGAAATAACTGTTTCCGTCCCAGACTCCTTCCCATCTTCCCTTCCTGTCCGTGACAGAAAATAAAAATAGAAACAGCAGTAAAACACACTCTCTAGAAGCTGTCAGAGAGGGCAGTTACACATTTTAGTTAGTAAATATGATTGCTTGTGGGAATTACTCCATTCCAACCAAACCTGCAAGAGGAAGGGCTGAATCCGTCTGCCTGGCGCTCGGCAGAAGCGCACCTCGGCCAGGTCAGCCTGTGGCCCCGTTATACTCTGTGGTAAGAAGCAGGCCCTTGGAGGCAGATAAATTACATTCAGGATGTGCATCAGGATGTGCCCCTCTTCGTGGGCTATCAGAGGATATTAATATGACCACGGTCCTCATGCAGGCGCCTTGCTTCAGTGTCTCCTTGTAGGTCGGGTGACCGAAGCCAAGCGAAAACCTTGCAGCTACTGCCCAGCGCATGGCACCAGGTTCAAGTTAGCTGTGCTAAACCTCCCGAAACTTGAGCGCTGTGATTCCCAAGCCAGTTGCTTTTCTGGGCTTTGTTTTTTCACGTAGGTTTGTACGAGCCGTCAAAGATCAATATTAAAGTTAAACAAAGTCGTGTTAAGTTTCTAAAGCAGTGGCGTGTCTGGCCTAGCTTCGTGGCAGCTAGCAGCATTGGAGCCAGAAGTGTAGTGGCAAGTTTTCTGTTCCAAGCAGGAAAAATTGGGAGGTGATGAAATGAGTATTCGCCTGAGGCTCTGGAAAACTGGAGACAGATGACGGTGCATCGTATTAGGCAGGCACTTGCTGAAGAGCGGGAGCATGCACTGATGGATACTAGCAGCAGGGACACTTGCTTTCATATCACAGCAATAGCTAGTGGAAATCATTATAAGCCGGAATCTGTACAAAAATGACATGCAAAAAATGTTTTGGAGTGGCTACTTTCAACAAGCTGGAGGGAGCAGTTGCCTTCCTGCAAAGCAGGCACCTCCTGACCTACTTCTTAATAGCAGCTGAAATCAAAGCCCCTTTATGCTGCTGAAAGCCTTAAACTGGGAAGCTGTTCCAGCAAGCAAGAAGTCCCGAGGCACTTCTCCTTGTCCCTTATATGTTCTTTCTAGCCTTTGGCTACTCATGGAAAGAAATGCCTTTCTACTTAAACATAGTTTGACTAATTAATCTATTCCATCTGTTCCTTCCTCCCAAAATGTAACCATGACACAGAAGTTTCCGAAACAGATTTGGTTCTCATATTGATAAACAGGTCACAGAAAAACAGGAGAGCGGGGAACGGGGTGAAGGGAAACGTTGGGATTTTAGCTTTTATTTCATCCTGACTAGCTGCTGACTCTCTTTCATGCAGACGGCTGATTTGCACAGTATGCTGCATACATCAGAGCAGTCAACAAAATGCATCTGAGATCATTTGTGCAACTAGATCAGAAAAGCTAATCGCTGCTTGCAGAAAGGCGCCGGAAAGTGCCGTGTGTTAAAACAGGGTTTTGTACAAATTCCAGTGGAATTAAGTAACTTCTTCGGGTATTTCATGTAACCTGGGAGTTTCCTCTCTAAATAACTACCAGAGTCTGCTTGTCTCTTAGACAGACTAGTAAGTACAGATTCAGTTTGATAAATTTCTTAAAACACCGAGAAAGAGCCAAATGGGTTAATTTTTAAAAGTTCAAAGTGCACCTGAGCGGCTGTGCTGAGGCTCGCCAGCTCACAGCTGCTGCAGAGCTGAATGCAGCACTGTGTTGCCATGTGCAAGTTTGCTCCTAACAAGTTAGCCCTGCTATTGTAGATCAAATGCCCTTTATCTGAGCTGACAGCAGGTAACTGATCAAATATTACTGAGTTTGCCTTTAAATTTTAACCTGCAAGAGTTACGCTGCATGCTGTCGGATTTTATGTTTCGTGACATAGGATGCCACAACCAGGCAATGCAGCACAGCATAATGCAACGTGACAGCTAAATTCAAAGGAAAAGACAGTTCTCCTGCAACAATTAAGCACTCCTGATACTCCAAGCACAACTCCAGTGCTTTGTGCTTGCTGCAGCCAGCCAGGTGTCCTCATAACGAGAATGTCACCTGCAGAGCCGCCAATCTTTTTGAACATACAAAGCTAGACCACTGCCTGCAGGTTTCCTGAACTTTGCTGGGTTATCCTCCACAGTAGGATAAGACAACTTTAAATATGCTTTATTATTTTCCTAAGATCCTGCTTAGTCGCTATTTTTGTGCAGTGGAATTCTGTCCATGTTTCTCCAGCAATGCAAAGGTAAATTATCGATGATTTCCAAACCTGAAAGGAAAATAGAAAAAATACGTACTTTCTAGCAAAATAACTGTGCTCACTCCAGACTGTATGTAATTTGGATAACCTTGACAACTAACACAATAAACAGTGCCATGATTTTAAGTGAGGATGAGCTAGCACGTTAAAATATCTCTGCCAAATCTAATACAAGCGCCAAGCCTTCCAGGTGTTTCATTGTGTTATCACACAGAACTAACATAATTTTTTCTTTCAGTTCTGAAGAGGTGGTCCAAAATGTTTAAACTACAGTAGTTGCAACATGTCAAAGAGGGAATTTATTATCTCAGCCCCAATAGGTCTTAATAAGCCTTACACAACTGTTTAGGCATTTATTCTATTAACGGCTGTTCATTCCAGTGGCTTCACCTGAATATTCATGATCTTACTATTCCCAGTGCTTCAGTGTAGCAGCTGTTTGAAATCCACAGCAAATGTTCAAGAGAGTTCCACAAATATAAACACCCTCACAGCTGAATGTTTGGGGCCTGTGCATCGCAGAGGAGAGACATGAAACATTTATGTGGAGTGATTTTTGGAGGACGGCATTTACAAAGCTTAAATAGTCCTTGCACATTTGGGAGCACTTCACTGTGATTGGGACATTACCATGGAGGACAAAGAGTCTGGAAGAGCCTACAGCCCACAAAGATGTTACACTCGCCTCTATGTGATAATTCAGCGTAACAGAGGATTCCTGCGAAATTCCAGATTCAGAATCAAACCTAGGCAACTGCAATCCAAGGTGGGTTTTTTTCTTGCCTTATTGGCATGGGTTTGCATGAGGATGGAAACGGCACATATAGGAAGAAGGTACCAAGGAGGTAAAAAGAAGCAATGTACTCGAATAAATAAGTTAAGCTAAACACAGAAGGAAACATCATTCTACAACAAATCTTTAAAATATTGCTGTCACCTTCGCTCATATGTGAACTGAGTGTCTAACTCAAGACTCCACTTACATAAACCATTTGTCTCATATTAAGTAGAAAACATGTTCTGATGGAGTCTAAGCAGATAAGACACTTTAATTAGCAGGCACATGGAGGACATAAAGAATTCAAGCTCCTCTCAGAGGAGTGGGGATGGGAAGCAGAGCTCTCTACCTGGCATCCCATCTGTTCTGCCTCTGTCCGTGTGGCTGGCGTCTAGAAGTTGTCACCGGCTCAGATTATTGGTGGTCTTTGCAAAATTAATGGATGGATTTAGCCCACTTCTCAGAGGACAGGTGCTCTCCTGCAGGAAAACACTTTGAGGGCACGAGAGGATGATTTGCTCTGAGAAGATGGAGCAGAGGCGCAGGCAGCGGGACCAGCGCTCATAACTGCTGCTGCCCGGTCAAGGATGCAGCGGGAGCAGGAGCAGCAGTCATGCAGCTGAGGACAATGTCCCAGGACCTGCAAGACCGAGATCTCTTCCTGCTCCCCCGATCTCCCCAGTCATGAGGACTCTGATGCTGGGGATGGTTTTCACCACAGGAACTGGAGAATGGGGCAGGAAAGGGAAGGAGTCAGGATGCATCTCCTAACACCAACGTAAAAACATTCCCCTTTCTGTTCAGGATGTGGGTCTACATTTTAGTTGTGGAGATTTCCCTGCTTCTCAAACTGAGATCCACGTGTGGACAGAGAGACTTCTGTTGGAAGAGGAGGAATAGAAAAAATAGAAACTGGGCACACAACAACAAAAATTGTTTCCCGTCAGCTAAACTTTCCAAATTGGAGATTTTGGCATGACTCAGCCCATCCATTTTTCACAGGACTTGTTTTAATACATTGGCAGATTTGACATAACAGCAACATTAAGTTACAGTTAATTAGATAGTTAAAATGTAGTCAGGTTACAGTAAATGTTAGCCTAGACATTGGAAGTACATATATGCACGTATATACATATGCTGTGTACACAAACATACTAGTTACGGGATTAGCACCACTTAAGACCTTCCATAAACTATTGAAAATGACCATATCTCACTTTTGTATAATTCAGAGAAAAGGAATTTCCTTTCAGAGACTATGTGACTATGCTGATTTCACAAAAAAAAAGAAAAAAAAGAGTTCTAGTGTTTAAAGGAAACCTTACAACAGCCACGGGATTTTCGGTAATGTACTGGGGAAGGCATTGTTCATATACAGACCTGATCTCTGTGAACAGTAACGGTTCCAGGCTAATAATGAAATAATCCATTTTTACTAGATGAAAGAAGAGGGATCAGAAAAGTAACTCGATCTGTGGGTAATAATGGTGCCAAAAGCTTATAATGGAAAATATCTGAAGAATCCGAGACTCTCTTTGAGAGATATGAATGATTTCTTTTTTCTTGCGAAAAGTGTATGAAGAACTTGAGAAGAAGTGCCTGACTGAATTTTATGAGAAAAAGCTCTGTTTGGGGGAGAAAGCGGCAGTGTCGGGTTGCAGCCCAAACACAGCTCGGCCCTACGTAGCAGGAGGCACAGCTGAAAGATGCTCCAGCGCCTGCACTTGATGCACTCGCACGTTGACTTCTTTCTTTCTTTCTTCTTCTCCTCCTCTAATGTTTTTGTTCTCCAAAAAACAAAGTTTATAAATTAGCAGGAAAAAGTCCCTGTGTCCAATTTTCCCTCTGTTAACAGAGTCCATAATTCACACCATAATGACCTTTCAGCAAAAAGAAAATACGGGGTAAAATCACTAAAATCAGCTGAGGACTTGCTGCTTATTTCAACAAGGTCAGGGGCCTGCCATTCCTGCCCAGCTGCTTTCATTGGGCAATTAAACCACATTTCATACAGCAACCTCCCCGACATGCAATGTTCAGTTTACCCCACCTGTGCAAAGAATCCTTACTCAGATAACCAGACGTAGTGACATCTCAGGAGCTTCTCAGCTGAGAAAGGCTTGCATGAGCCCTCCATTTATCCAAATATTTTTATGTCCGAACCCTCAGAATACGGCCACCTAAAGGATAGTGCAGACAGGACTCAGACAGATTCAGAAAGTCTTTTATGAAGGTAAATGGTCCAAGAATTCCCATTTCACAGCTGGGAAAATTGAGGCACCGAGGGACAAAACTTGTCCCTGGTGATGCAGCAGAGCTGTGCTTACCGGGCTCATAGCACAGCGGGCTCTCGGCAGCACTGTGCTGCCTCCCTGCACGAGGAAAAATCAGAAAAGTAGGTTTAGGGTAGGTATAATGAACCTCTTGGCTGTTCCTTCCATTAAAATTGCCTTTATTTTCTGCAGTTTCATCTTTTGTGTTGCAGGCACTGGCACGTTGTCTAACTCGTGCTCGGTCCTCGCAGGCATGCGTGTACTGGTTACTGGGAAGTAAATAATAAAATTGGGGGCAACTCTCTGGCACGTTAATTTAAAGTACATTGTGAAATCTAGCCCCTCTCTCTCTCTCTTTCGTATACACATAAAACCTCCTTGCTCTGTAAGCGCGCATGTGAGTGGATGTGTAATGCAGATAAATCATTGGATTTCAATGACTACTGGGCTGAGATTGAAATAAGAAATAGCTTGTTGATTACTAAGGCGATTAAAAGGATCATCTTATTGATTCCCACCCAGCCAGGCACAGACCTCAATAATGAACATCGACTGGTTTAATAAGGGAAAAGGCAAGATTTACTGGACGCATGTGCTTTTCATTAGAGAGAGCTGAAAGGAAATAAAAAATGCTGACCTACCAAGTCATGGGCCACTGTGCCTCTTACTCTTACGACTGCAGCTAGTTCAGGAAAGTGGGTAATAGAAAGCAGTATGCGACGGCACAGGGGCAATGCCTAATAAAATTACTGAGACTAAAGTAACAGAAACGAAATTATTTTTGTCCATATTTTTTTTTTGTACTGATTTCCATTCCCCTTGCTTAGAGTACAAGAATTTGGATTTTGTCCATTACCAATGAGAGCTGACTGTGCATTAAAAAATCCGAGGTGAGATCTCGCTCCCTCCTTAGATCCACTGGGAGATATGAGATACATAGAGGAAATCTATCTCTCTAGGTTGGTACTAGGAGGAAATGATTATCTTAAAGATATGCTTGGGATTGAAAAAACATCAGTTTGGGCATTTGTTATTTGTTATACAGGAGTCCAGACATGGGTCCCATTTGTTGTTGTAACAGTCAGTGGCTCTGTGAAGCTCTCCTTCAGGAAGACTTCCATTTCTAAGTCCATACCACAGGTATAACTGCAGCTACTGGTACACGTGATGGGCAAATTTTTCTTCTTGATAGTCAGCAGCAGAAGCTGGTTGTACAAAATACAAATAACCATACCTTCACGTGTGTCATACCTCAGATAGTTTACACCCCTGCCAGAGGGCTCATACGTGAACCTAACTCCTCAGATAACACCCACCTCACCTACACCCACGTGTAACCTCAGATAACACCCACCTCACCTACACCCATGTGTAACCTCCTCAGAATCGGAGGCTCGGCGGAGTACAGGAACCAGGCTGTGCAGGAAAGACCTCGTTTCTGGGAGAGAGGAAGCAGGTTGCTGAGGATTGGAGACGTTGTGGGCTGCTAAGGGAGACAAGACTTTCAGACAAACACCCCTTCCTATCACCCTCTGATTCACCTAGCCCACGGTGCTGCTGAATCACAGGGTTTTCTACAAATAATCAAATACTTTGAATATCATATACATGAAACATGATGTTCTTACTTGCGAGCCCCACAGAGAGTATTCCTTTCTGAAACAGCACAACGTGTGTTTTCTTTGCCTGCTTACACAATGAATGATGAGGAAATGATGAAATTTAGTATTGTGCTCACTTTTCTTCCGTGTGAGAAGTGGAGGTTTTCTTGAAGCATTTAAAACCAGAAGGGCCAAAGTCTGCTTGGATTATAAGGGCAGGTCCAAAGCACCTCCACTAACCCTAGCGGGGTTACTGAAGGTCTGCCACCATGTCACACTGTAAGGAAAAGAAGGACAGACCTACCTAGTAAATTAATTCTGCTTTAACTTGAGGAATTGGTACAATATTCATAGATATATCCATCTGCGCCTTCTGTGAGGGGCTCCCTGTCACTAAATCCTTTGGACATCCCAGGAACTTGGTTGATTTTTTTTCTTTTTTTTTGTGCTAATGGTCCTGTTAATGACTGGTGGCTGGTACCAAGGCCGCTGCATTAGCACAAAATCCCTTCCTGCCCACGTTTCCTACCAGTCTTGGTGGCCCGGGACTTAGGAGCGGGGTGCAGGACATTTCTTTCTTTCTCAGATGGAAGCCTTTGGGTAACAGCTCAGCAGGAGTTTAGAGACTCGGCCTCCTAGGGAACCAAGATGCTGATAAGCAGTATCTGCCTCCGGGCAGCTGCTCCCAGCTCCCAGGAACTGCTGAGCTCCAAATTCAGCAAGAACCGGTGACACTGATGTGACATCCAGGTGAGAGAGGCCAGTGTTGAGGGCACGAAATATGCCTCATAAGTGATATCTTGCCGGGAGCTGAGAGCCCCTGCCCGAGCAGGGACGTGTCTCCGGCCGCCCCGGTGCCTGGCCCGGAGCCAGGCCTGCCGCTGCCACTCAAACCCAAAGCATCCAGTCCCACCGCCGCGGAGCAACGCGGGCAGCACCTCCGAGCGTGACTTCCCTCCCGCTTCTGCTGTGTCCCCTCTTCTGCCCAAGGATGGTTTGGATAAGTGGCTGTAGCACGGGCTGACACGAAGGTTGTTTTGGTAGCTCGGCAGTATTGCCTGCACAGGTAGCCTCTGAGACGCTCATATAAACCAGCACGAAGTGCTGTGAAGCCCTCTGTGGGCACGTCTCTTTCTGCTTACAAGTGCCCTATTTAAATCTAGCCTATGGTTGAGTCAGAAGTGGAATGCAGCTGAAGGGCTCCAGAAGCACTGAGGAAGGATTTCAACCCAGCAGAAATGGCCAGGCTGCCAGTCACACCAGCCATCTGTCTGCTACCGCTGGCCAAAACCTACCAGGGGCTGCCAAAAGGGACGGGGGTGTCTCACCTCGAGTCCCACCACCTTCATCCCCTTCCCGGAACCCAAAGATGGCATTTCTAGTCATGCACAATCTAGTGATTTAAGAAATGTTGGATATTGTGCTGTAGACTGAAAAACAAAACAAAACAAACAAAAAAACAACAACAAAAATGCCTTGTCTAGGGAGACTTCTTCCCACAGCTGATTTCCCTCCTCTGCCTGCTTCCACCCGAGAGGTACCGTCAGGCTGAGCTTCCCCTTTCCAAAGCTGGCATTGCCAACTTCCAGCTGAGGTCAGAGTTAAGGCTTGTTCCTCTTGCCAGAGGAATTTGGGCATGTGTTACATTTCTTCGATGCTGGAAATGCAAAGGAGTTTCTTGTGGAGGCTGTTTCTCGGTGTGATCGCTTGCTATAATGTGTGGGCACAAAGGGGTGTCCAAAAACTCCACTTAGCCAAATATTTCCCTGCATTTTAAGATTTGCATGAGTGGGTTTTGTACTTAAGCAGCCTTTAATGTATTCAAAAAAAGGTTTGGTTGGTGGGTTACATAATAGTGTTGAATCTGACCCAGACGTGTTGTCACAGCACTGCTGTCAGATAGATAGTGAGCTGTCAGATTGAAATATTCGTTAGTAATCTAGGTTATTGGGCCCTTTCCTTCAGCAATGCGCCCAGCAGAAAGCAGCAGTGTTAGGAGCTGGAATTACAAGGTTCCTCAGCGGGGCTAAATATTCTTCTCAAATCACTGCCTGATAAAGGGAAAGTTTTCAGACGTACTATGTTCTTTTCCAGGATCAGCTTCCAGCTATTTATTTTTTCACCGTTCTTCTCAGGCTGCAGCATGGTTAGAGGTCATAACATCACAGATAGAGAGGTCACAGATTTCAAGGTATTTACCAGAAATATGCCCAAATAGGAAGGAAAAGGACTCAGGGACTTGGTTGTCTGCAGTCAGCCCTAGCAGCACATAAAGCACTATGCCACCAGGCACTGTCATTACATAGTTGATCTCTAATTAAAACCTTAAATACAGAGACTAGATAAAGTGCTGACCTTTTCCACTGAGAAAAGACTAATTGTCCTTTGTTGTTAAAGATGCTCTAGGTATCTTTAAAAATGTAATCTTGCTCACTCCAGGACACTTTTTTTTTGTTGTTAGGAAGGTTCTGCTACAGAACCATTGATAGGAGAAGCAATTAGCTATAAAAAAACATCTTATGCCACGTAATGACACTTGCGTACATTTGAAAATATTTTATTGCAGGGTTCTTAGCTACTGAAGCTTGAATTCTTATTTTGCACAATCTTCTTTTTTAAATCAATTTGGGTATCAGAGACCAAAAATGCTAACGCTGTCTTGGGGAATATTTCTCAATTAATGAATTTAATGACTTTTCATGGATGAATCTTGCCAATTTGCCATGTCTATTCTTTACTCATAATGCAGTGATCCTAGCGTGCTGTGACTGCTTGATGCAATATATACCACATAATATATCTGCTATCAGTATTCTCATTACAGAGGGAGAGAGAAGTGAGATTGAAAAGTGAGAGTAGAACTGGTCAGATCAAAGTAAAAGAGAAAACAGTGAGGAGTAAAAAAAGACTATGTGGAAAACCCATATTATCAGGACCTTGAATTCTCCCCAGCTTAAAGTGACCCAGGTAGAAAAATGACTTAATTTCTGTCCTATCGAAAGACTACAGCCCTTTGATCAGAGAAAACAGAGGCTGGGGAAGGAAGTTGGGTTGTTAGGAAGACAAGGCATCTGTAGAAGATACCAATCTGAACCAAAAAAATATGTGCTTATCCTTGGCTGGAGCGATCTCCCACTTCAGCTCCTCGGGGCACAGGCTGTGGTCGGCTCTCCTGAGTTGTTCCGGCTGCATTTAATGTTCTTTGCACCAACTTCAAGGCAAATAAGCTCCTATCTCGTAGAGAGAGGCACAGGGCTCTCTCCCCTTGCGCACATCACTGACACTCGCCACTTTGAACAAATTTCTCTAATCCAAAGCTTTTTATCTGAAGCTTTCTGCTGACTGCAGCGATGGCTTAGGCAGTTCCACCAAAGGCAGAGAAAGGCTCCCGAGCTTCCCACCAGCACTGCGTTGAAAGGACTCCAGGAGGTCCCTCCTGATAAACATCGCCTCTGTTTCACATTTGTGTGTATACATCTGTCTGAGCTTTGTTTCAGTTTGGTACTACTTCTTTTTATTTCATACAGGGAATCTAACTCAAGCTATAACAATGTGCTTGATTGCGCTTTGTGTTGGTTTTGCTTGCATGCAACTGAGTAGGAATTAAACATGCTCTGTAGTATCTGCTCCCGCACAGAAGGGTAATACAAACTTTGCCTGAGCCGTTCAGCTCCTTCTCTGCCATGTTTTCCTGGTTGTCTTCACCCTGGGTACCACCAAAGCTCATTTTGCTGATGCAGGTGTACGAACTGACTTACAGGATGGAGAAAGGCAAGGCACCAGCTTTCTCTTCTCTGAACAGCGGTTCTCTTCTCTGAAGTTCCCCCCGCTCACTCCACTCCATTCATTTTTACTCAGCTCCTCGCTCATCTGAAGTCTGCTTTGAATTATTCTGGGCAGTATGGGCTGATACTGGCCCTCACTTAGAAGATTCAGATTCATCTTCCTTTCTTTAAAAATCCTGCAGGGCAGAACTGATTGTAAATGGTTGAGACCACCTGCATCAGATAATTTACTGGGAACTGCAGTCCCTTAGGACTCATCTCCCCAGGCAGCAGTGTGCGCTGCCGTGAAATGAAGGATGTGTGCACCCCAGTCTCAGCGGTCTCTGCACCGCCAGGGTGTGGGACAGGCCGTACCCCACGGGGGATGAGCTCTCGGGTGGGAAACGGGCAGCCTCTGAGCCCTAGCACAGAACCCACGGGGGAGATGGAGCAGGATGGGTGCCTGCCTCCAGCCGCAGCGCCGTTAGCGGTACAGGGACCACGCTGCAAACCAGCAGGCTGGAGCGTGCTCCCTATTTCCACAACACTGCCAAAGAGAACAAAAAGAGGAAGCAAGAAAAAAAAATAATAAAAGAAAGAGAGAAAGAGGCTATAAATCCCCCAAACTGGGCAAGATAAATTAGTGTGAAAAGTCATGAGGAACCTGCCAGGAAAGAGTTACTTTGTGCCATTTTGCAGCGAGGAAAAACAGCCTTAGGTTTCTCTATTGTCTGCAGGTTTTTCTCTGTGAGAACAGAAGGTTGGGCACAAGGTGAACTGTCAGGAGGAAAAATCGAGGGAATCATAGAGAAGATGGGCCTTGTACATAATTGATCTGACAGAGTGCTGCCCACTCCATCATTGTGGCTGAAATATGCTTGGCCTCCTGCGCAATAATGCATGTGAGTTTAGCAGCGCAAGACTTGGTCTGTTAGGGAGTTTGTTTAATCAGGAATGCTCCCAGCCCTGCCAGCACCGAACATCCCTTAGAAATCACAAAAACTGCTCTCTGACTGGAAGAAAAAAATCCTGCCGTGCTAACCACTTTCAACAGCAGGCATAAAAACAGAAAGTGACTTTGGGTGAAATCAAGGGCTTGTAGAAGTAAGAGCAATATCTGCGTTGCCTTCCACAAGGCCAGCATAATGCTGTGCTCCCTGCAGACTTCCCTCATCGTTTCTCCCCATCAGATTTCTTTTTCCTTTCCTAATCTTTTAGTGGAAGATGTTACCGTCTCAGTGAATCGTCTCCCAGCTGGCCTGGCAGTGTGCCCTGTGGTCACTCATAACTCATCGTAGGTGCCTTCCCTAGGGGGTGCAAAAGATCTCTGAGGATTTGGGACTTCAGACCTGGAGCATTATTGTAATTGTTAAATATTATAGCTTTATAATAATAACACTGACAGGTAAAGAGGCAGAGCTTTATAATAATAAAACTGACAGGTGAAGTGGCAGAGCTTAAAAGACCAAGATACGCCAAGCTAAAAGTTCTGATAAAAGCTACGATTTCCAGACACAAGCAATGATTGGGTTTTAAAAACTCCAGGTGCTCCAGGTCTGCAGACCTTTTCAAGAGACCTCTCTCATGCTTTGCTCTGAATGAAACCTCGACAAGTGGTTGAATACCCTGAAATGATGACTGTGAGGTAGGTGCTGAGAGCTCCCAGACCGCACGGGGGTCTGAGCTCAGGCTGCTCAGGGGATGCAGATCTTGCTCTCTGCTCCCGGCAGTGCAGAGCTGTGGAGGGACCGCTCTGTTTTCCCCTGCACCACGACTTATG
This sequence comes from Anser brachyrhynchus, assembly GCF_964034855.1. Taxonomy (NCBI): domain Eukaryota; kingdom Metazoa; phylum Chordata; class Aves; order Anseriformes; family Anatidae; genus Anser; species Anser brachyrhynchus. Next base: position 3,606,870 of record NC_137702.1, on the reverse strand, counting down.
CCACCTTCTGCTAAGACCGAGCGCTGAAGTTATCATTTACAGTCCGTCTCACGGTGGATAAATCAAGCCTGCAATGCACCAATGCTGCAGCAGGGTCACAACAAGCAATTTTCTAAAAACTGTGCTGACATCATCAGATTTTTTTTTTTAATCCTTACCATTTCCAGCTAAAAAAAAATCCATCATAATTATGAAAATGACTTGTATCAGACCTCAGAATAATCTTCCCATAAATAATCGCTACTGATCTTTAAACCAATTGTGATTTATTTTGCCCCTCAGATATTCCCTCTGGCTAATGTTGTTGAGAGCTGTGATCGCCAACTCCAGACTCAGTAATATTGGCTAAAAACATTTGACAAAAAAGGGGTTAACAATTTCCATGCAGGGTGAAGCTATAAGGAATTAGTGCTCCAGAGTGTAGAACATTCACTTTTACAGTAGGTGGTGTTCTTGTTACACTTTCATACATGCCAGGCTAATTAACTGTCTTAAAGACCACATCATTAAATTATTTCCCCTGCTTAAAACACTGCAATGTTTAATGTACCCCAGCAATTCAATTACGTCTAAAACAATATCCTAAGGACGAACTACTGCAGGGTGGCATTTAGAGGAAGTTTCGTGCTTTACCTCAAATACAGGTAAAATAGAAGAGAAAAAATAGAATTCGAATCCAAAATAGTTATGCGAACAAAAAAAAAATCTTCCACAAAAACTTGTAAGAGAAGGTAGCTACTGTAGGCTGGATAATTGATTTTCCCTTTACTCTTCTTAGTAAAAGTTCAGTTGAAGACTCTCAAGAGTTTTATTTTTCCCTCAATACTTGTTAAAAACTGCCCATTCCAACTTATGATGCATTCATATATCTTTGTTGCTTTATCTTCCTTCCCTGATGCTGATTCTCTTAAGAAAAAAGAAGCACAGTGAGATTTCACTATTATAACACCCTGGAAGAGGGCAGTGGGTCCTGAAGGCATATTTCAGACCTTGCTATGGAGTCAATATGCAAAGGTTTCTCTTACACACCTCATCAAAATACCTCGGATTAATTTCTCAGAGGAAAAGCAGGCTGCATTCTGGCTCAGCCACCTCCACGCCAGCATCATTTCCAGGTAGCAGCGATGCATCTCCCGGGGCAGGGAGCCCTGCACAAAGGACGCCGCGGCTGCTCGAGCCTCGCTCCTTGTCAGCAGGAGCTGCAGAGGTTGTCCTCTGTGTGCCGGGGACGTGGAAACATGCTGCTTGCTGCCAAGGGTAGGAGCAGCTTCGGCAGCAGAAGCTTGTGTCACTGGCGGAGAGCACATCATCTACTGGATGTACAGAGAAACAAGGCTAGAAGTGACTAGAGGAGTAATTCTGACTGCACACAAGCACAAAAGCCTATTGCCAGCCTGTCCTCTGCCATCTCCGTGTGGTATTTGAAGAAATACTGATCCCTAACGTCAGGGAACCAAGCTCCTTGCACTTAAAGCCTCGTTGGTATTTGGGGTAGGAAGCTGATGTTCTAAAACTGAATCTTTTCCTCTCAACGCGCGCACAAATTAATCAAATTATTGTTTAAAGACTTACAGGGCACCCTTCAGGTCAGAGCACAGAGTTTAGCGTTACAGATGGGATAGGACCCTGCTAAAATGCAAATTATTACCGCAGTCATTTGGGTGGAGTTCATCTTCAGCTTCACTTCAATGGGAACGCAGTCATCTGAATAGCCTCGGTGACAACCTCTGTGTGGGAGCTGCCGCTTCCTGCCCCAAACCTATCTCATTTTGAGGCATTCTGCCAAGCTAGCCGAGAGTAAACGTGATCTCAAAGGCAAAACCCGGTGAACCCCAACTCAGGTAGCAAACCACAACAAGGATGTGTGAGAACCAAACCCACAGAGAAAAGCCACAAATCAGAATAAAAGCAAGATAACCACGTAATACCGAAAAGGCCTCACTTAGGGCAGAAGAGATATCTTAGCACGTAGAAGAGGATCATGATTTTACCGCCTTTTGGGGGAAGAACACAACAGGATAGTTCTCCTTTTGGCTAACTAAGGAAAGTTAGCTCAACTGACCATATACATTTCTACTTTCCACCATGTAATCGATCGTGTAGGAGAGAACGCAGTCAGGATCTGGCCCTACAGCCCCATTTTCCTGTGACACCATCCCGTGGGCAGATGTGTCATTATTGTGTGATGGGGAGGGACTTTGCTGGTGGGCACTTCTGGTGCTGGAAGGTGGGAAGATGCTCGTGCTCTTGGCATCTGGAAGCAAGGTGGTGTCACCAGACAGTTCATCCACTTCTCAGACTTCGTGATCTTCTCTGGTGGGCTGGGTCCGCCTTTAGGAGACGAACTGACTGTTCCCAGCTTAGGGGAAATGAAACGGAACTGCAGTGTCTGTAGGAGGCTGTGAGCTTAGGACTTTAGCATGGAAGCATCAAGTTGCTCCTAATGCAGCCATACCAACGAGAAAGCCTTTTCAGATTTTAAATGTCTAAATTTAGAGGGTACGTAGCGCCAGGGTTTTGGCTGATTTCAGCTATAAAGGATTCCCTCACCATGAGGAAAGCTTATGCACGGGCAATAACTACCAAGTAGCGGCTGCACTGCAAATCCCACAGGGACGTGCTTTTATGGCCAATACTCAGAGCAAGCTGCTTCTTCACCAGCCTGGTGGTGGGTGAAGCGTTCTCCTTGTGCAAGTCTACAAAGAGGTCCACGATCCAGCCAGGCACCAGTGCCTGGATGCTGCTTGAATATCTGCAGTGAACCCAACCGAGGAAACGGCCTGTCAGAAAATCAGGCATTGGGAAAAAAAAAAAAAAAAAAAGGGTGGGGGAGTGGGGGCTTAATTTTCCATTTTCACTGAGCTTAGTTTTCTGATCTCTCGCTGCATGGCCAGAGAAACACCTGTGCTGGCACAGGGGGAGGGAGTGCAAAGCACCATCTGGAGAGCACGGGGGACAGGAAACCCACGTTGGTTGCACAACGGGCCTCTGCCAGCTTAACTAGGCATGGAGCGCTGGTGTTAATCAAGACCCTGAAACAAGCCTCAAGGCAAACAGAGCATGGCATCCACGGGATTAACCACAGGATGAAATACTTCGCTGACCATATGATGACCCACAAGTCCCTAAAACATAAGATTTACACTGAGATACCTGTGTTAAGGATGTCATCAGTGGCATTATAGGGAGCTGAAGGTGAAATTCCCACCTTGCAGTGGTTTGAAATACGTAGTTCGTGGCTGTCTTAATTCACGATAACCAAGTCAGAACATAATTGTGCACCAGAACATCCACAGGTATGGTTTCTAAAATTCATACAACCTAATCCCTTTGTCACCTGCTTAAACCTATGCCAAAGGTTTGTGATTAGGTCTGTGCTCTCCTGGTGAATTCTGCAGTGGCAAACCAAGTACAGACGTGCGTCACCCTCGGGACTACACTTAAAGCCCATGCATATGCATTTTATATAATGTGCTGCATAGCCTTGCGTTTTCTTTCTTTCAAATTATTCTTTATAATTTTTAATTAGTTTTAATATATTTATTTGTCGTATATGTCCCAATTATTTATTTAGTATTTTATTCCAATTTTATGCCATCGTATACTTAGGCAAGTCTAATTTTTTTAACCTTCAGTTTCTGGATCTGTTGAACAAATAAATTGCAAATGTCAAGATCATTTCCTTTCTCAAGAGTTTCCTAAACCCTAACCAGCTCAAGTCACATGTAACATAAAACACACTGCATGAACTGTAAAACATATGCATGCATAACAATCTTTTTTCTAATGTAGTTATATTTTGTGCATTTATTCCCTTGAAGCAGTCAGTAAAATATTTCCAGTAGGAAAACATACCCTGACAGTAACATTTTTCATTCAACACTTCTCCCTCTCCTTGTTGAAAAGTCTGATCCTTAAAAAAGTAGAGGAAGGGGTTGCCGTATATGTGGAATTGGTATCTCCAAGATCTCAGTTAGGCTCTTGACCCAGACATTATGTATCTGGCTCTGAGCGTGTCCCAGTACTATGGCTCTCACTCGGACCGACTCATAAACTGCCTTAGGAAACAGTTTCCTGCACTGATTTTAAACCCTCACTTTTACAGCTTAGCTGAATGTCCAAATGGAGTGCTCAGAGCTTTGTAAACCAGTCTCTTAAAAAAACGCTGCTATGAAATACCTTTAAATTACAGCAAAGCACACTGAAATCTGGAAAATAACTTCTCTGCAAAGTGATCGTGGTCTGTATGGGTAGGTTACTTCAATTCATTAGGCTGTGGCTGTCCCCTGGCTGAGAACCTGCTGCAATCAGAGATCCTTACAGTAGCAAAATTACCGATAAAATAAAAATCCTCCTGGTAACAAACGTAACCGTAGCAAACCTAATTCAATGAACTTCACCTTGCTGTTGTTCCCCGTGCAAGCCACACACCAGTCCCTGAACCACAGCAGTGGAGGGCAATGGGGATGGCCACCAGTCTGTGCGGGTATCGCCCTGACCACCCTCCTCTCCCAGGACCAGCATCACGGTAGGGAAGAGTTGAGGACAAGGTGCCCCACAGGCCCCAAAGCCACGTAACAGCCCGGTGTGAGTGAGTTCAGCTGTGCCTTGTTTGAGTCGTACGTGTATTTAAAGTTGTTTCAAGTATGCTGGGCTGTTTGGTGCAGAAAATAGGCTTGCTGGGGTTGGAAAATGGGCAGTGAAGCCAACATGCACGGTGTTTGCGCCTAGCTAATTGAGTATCTCAGTTTAATTTCTGCCTTGAACCTATAACAGAAGGTTACAATAGTTTCACCACGCTAATTTTACTTTAGATGCATATGAGAGAGATGGAAGGAGGTGCTAGCACACCCCCATTCCTAATTTGCAGTTATAATTATTTTGTAATAAACACAGCTCTGCAAATACGCCTTTGAGTGACAGAGCCGGAGACCAGAGCTTCTCTTCGTTACATGCATTAAAGGTGTCGGCAGTGACAGCGCAGGAATCCCATCCCTGCCTTGCGCTGTCCAAGGGGACGATCACCGTCTCGGCCTTCCTAAGAGCAGGAAACATTTTCTTTGCTCTCAGAGCGATGCCCACGGGGTGGGAGCTGCTCAGCCCTGTCACTTAGAGAGCGCAGCAAGGCCGTGCTCCCGAACAGTTCTGTTGCAGCCAATTCCTGCAGCACCACCCGGGGGGGTTGGCTGCCGTTCTTCATTGCCTCCACGAGAGGAAAGAACGGAGACAACTTCTGCAGAGGATTTGAGTCTGATCTGCCCTGCTGCTGCTCCAGTTTAAATGAGTGTCTCTTGGTTGACGTGTGAGATTCTTCTTCAGAGCATCGAAATAAGTCAATAATCCACGTCAGCGTGCCTCTGAAGTAGCGCAGTTCTGTCGCACCTCAAGGCACAGCGTTGCACTGGGTTTTAGGCTCTTTGCTGAAACTTCACAGGGGTGAACTCGGCAAACCTGCATCTGAACACGCCAAGCCCTCTGCAGATCCTCACGCCCAAGCACTTGGGTTCATCTTCAGATAGTTGCTGGCATTCATCTGCAGCTTACCACGGTCTGGAAACTGAGCCCAAGCTCTGTTTGGGTGATGGCACTTCCATGCACAAGGCTTTCTGTTGCAGGGAGCAGACAGACGCTTATTTGAAGGCAGCGCACAAGGGAAGAGACCAGCCTGTCTGTGCACGATGTGGACAGCAAATGTCACTGTAAGGAATAAAATAAGCAGGTGTATTTGGTCCAAAATGGGGCACATACATATTTTGCTCCAAAGCCTTGGGTACCATAAATTTCTACAGTTTTGCTGCAGATCACAGCTACACCAAGAAATGGCCAGAATATCATGGCTAACCTGACAGCCAACTCACAAACTGCTCCTTTGTCACCTCGGGATGGGTGCACTGAGCATATCCAAGTGAGCCAGGGCACTATCTGACAGTCTCTGAGAGAAACTCCTACCGCGTTGTGTACCCTTTGCAACTCTTTTATGGGCCAATTCAATGCACTCACTCTCACAGGAACGTGGAGCTGTGCTTTAGCAGCGCCAGCAGATTGCATTACCTTGCCTGCCTGTACAGAAATCACACGTTTCCCTCTGCCTGCAATCCCATAGGTTACAGCAAAGGTCAGGAGAGAACAAAAATGATACTTTGCGATCCAACATTTAGACAGTTATCAACTCATAAATCTTGGTCCGACCGTAATGGCGAAGCGTGGGGCACTGCAGTCCCGTATGCACAGAGATGTCTGCAGGAGCAAAAGAAAGGCAAAACTGTGCATAAGACAAAGACTGTATTTAGCACGTGGCAAGCCAGACGTGCCTTTTCCAAACTATTTTTATTTTCCTATTTTGCAGTCTTCATTTTCTGCGTATCTAGGTGGGAATAGAAGACCATGTCACCACTTGGGATTATTTATAGCAGTTAGCTAAGGAGTAATGATCATAAGCAGAATCACTTAAAGAACAACATTGAAATGTTTTTCATACTGAAAATAAATGACTCACTCCTTTGTATTTGGCAGCTTGAAATGGGACCTCTTTCCTTAATGACATTCCTCCTTTGCAGTGTGCTTATATTCATTTGCTATTGTGCATTTGTTCATAGTACCAGTAATACTTGGCACTTACTCTCCGTACTGTTAATTCAATGACTTTATGAACACCGATTAATTAAACCGAACAGTATCCTTAAGAGGTTTAATGTTTGCACCCGTTTTTCAGAGCAGAAAACAGGGAAGGGTTAAGTTTCCTGAGAAAAAAGAAAAAGAAGCCTTCTGCAAGTCACAGGTGAATTGCAATGTTCGGAAGGGGTTTGTTCCCCCTCCTGTGTTACCAGAACTGGTGTCAGCATGGCCGGTACTGTGCTAGATTTCTGTCACAGAAGACCAACCTGATTCACAAAGAAACGTTTGGGATTTTGGCCCTGATCTGGTTTTGCACCCTCATCCTCGGACTCACCTGGATAATTTGTCTAAACTTAATGAGCATGACTTTTAAGCATTTGAAGTTGTAGCTACTCTGCAGGACAATCCTTTCTCATCTGTACCATCTGGATGCATCCATGCTTCTCACAAGCTCTTCCCACAAAGCTGCTGGAGCCACTGGAAATACTCTGGCCTCTCTTGCATTCACTCAGCTTCCCTGTTAGGTGATTCCGTTTATTTTTCTAGTCACTACTCTTATGTTGGTGCAAGGCATTAGCACAGTAAGGACACTGCTGAATCAAACCCCCTGCACAAAAAGTCCCCAGGGAGTCTCCCGTTCAACTTGCCGAGTAGCCCAGTCTCTCTGCAAGAACCTCGAGCAGAACCACCTCCCCAAGACCTCTTTCTCGCTCCCTGCTGCAGAGAGCCTGTCGCACTTCTTTGCAGTGAGATGCACCAGTCTGGGGGTAATTCATTCAGCAACCGTCAGATCTTTCTAACTGCTTTATAGCTTGTCCTCCCCGAGCATTCTTTCAGTAATCCCTATACCAAAGCTGAACCAAATGCGTGTTTATGTAAAACAGTCCATGCTATATGCAGCCTGTGCTTTTTGCATGACCTTTAGTGTAAAATGCAATATGTCTGGTCTCAGTTATGTTATTCTGTCAACATGTTCCAGTTTGGGCTAAGCTGGAAGCAGCGCTCCCTACATCTGGCTCAGGAAGAGAGGACATCTGTGCAACTAGTCTAATAAACCAGAGCGATTCAATGAAATATTGTTCTAGTGTTAGGGAATGAAAAGAATTTTTGCATTGCAAAACACAACAAATGCTGACTTCTACCAATAAGAGTGACCTCCAGAAATATGGGAGATAAATCAGCATGAGAGAAGGGCGAAGAGATGTTAAATGATGCTCTTATTTCAAATATAAACATCTCTCAAACACATAAATCGTCTCATTTGATTTAAAGTTATTTAGTCCACATGGAGTTAGATAATGTCCTCCTTTTAAAAATATCACTTTGGAAATTTATGGATGAAAAGTGCTAATTATGTATTTTTAAATGCATTTTATAATTTCATTGTATGAATCTCTTTAGGACATAATGCTATCTATAAATCCTTTCCCTTCTCCTACTCAGGATTTTGTGAGGAACGCAATTGCTAATGCAGTCTAAATTAGACAACGGCATTTGGTGAGGTCAGAATACTATTGCCTGGAGGATCCCATTTTATTTTCTTTGGCCATTTTTAAAAGGATAGTACCTTACACTTATTCTAATAACAGCATACAGCTCTGAAGTAATTCATTCAGCGATTGCTTTTAGCTGCTTTACAGTCTTCATCAGCCCTATTTATCCTCCTTTTCTGAGTACTCTCGTCGAACAGTGAAAAAGTCCAAAGCGAAGTAGGCTCTTGCCATCCTTTTTTAAATAACAACTCCACTTCTAGAAGATACCGGGAGTCACTGACAGCTGAGAAAAATCCCTTTTTGCTCTTACATACTGAGTTTCATGCCTGACTTGGGGTAGGGAGAGCACAACAGTGCCAGATTTCTCAAGCCGTCCTTCATATTCATCTCCCGTTGATGTAATTCTTGAACTTTCTCCTGGAGTTTCTCTACAAATCTCACCTTTGCCATCCATTCTGCCCAAGCATACCTTGCCGTCATCTGCCTCGTGACGAAATCCCAGGAGGATAATGCTGCTCTTTTAGTTCAGAAGTAGGTCCAAGAGCCCACCAGGCTGTTTTCCAGCTCCCACACAGTTTGCCATCAGCAAACTTCCCTGCCCCACAGCCACATCAGTTGGTCTCCACCTCATCTGTCACCCTAAGGCCCACATACAACCAAGTTCATCCTACTCATTGCCTTTTGTAGGACTTACTTCCATCTGTCCCACTCCCTTTTTCCAAAGTGAGTGAAGAAGAAAGCCCAGTGTGGTGTCAATGAGCAGGGAATACAAAACATCTCTGCAGTGGTTGCTTGCAGCGTGTGCTGAATAGGCAGTACATCTTCAAGAAAACCAAGTACAGTCAGTGGCAAGATAACCGCAAGTACAGTGGGTAATATTTGCAGGATCTCTTTTCTTAAAAGAGACAAAAAGGCTCTTAAAAGTTTCCTTCAGGCAATTTGATTCTCGTCCAAGAGCTTTGAAGAAAAAAACCTGCCCATATATCTTGCTGCATTCCTGACTGTCCCGGGACATACTTCTGACCCAGTGGAGCGTATCAGTCAGGGACAAGGCAACATCGGTGCTGAACCTCTGACAGCGTGCCTTATGTTAGCATACAGGAATGTAGGAAGGGGAGGGGGGCTACGTCACATAGCCCTGGTGTATAATTGATGAGCGTATTAATATAGAAGAAATAATGGTCCAGCAGACCAGGCACTCGAGGAATCAAGTCTCCTTCTCTGAGCCCCTCCACATATCTCTGTGGGTCCCATGTTGGATTGTTTCATCTTTCTGTACATCCTTTTCGAAAATATGCTTTGTTCTAAGTTGTCTGTGAGGACAGGGACCTTGTGTGTGTTTCCTAACTCATAGAGTGCAAGACAGCTTGGACATGGAGAACCAAGGGGTGTACGTGCATGTCTTAACTGCAGACCTCAGAAGTCTCGTAAAGAGACTAATAACTTGCTTTTTTTTTTTTTTATAAGGAAAATAATTTTTTTTCAGCTATAGAAATGCAAAAGTATCCAACTGAAAAAAATGCAGGCAATTTTTCCTCACTGAAATGTACTGGGTTTAAGTTTATATTTTTATTGTTTTTATTAATAACTTCCAGATGGATCTTTGAACTTTAAAACTTCATTTCAGAGTGAATTATATTGCCTGCCCTAGAAGTACTCAAAAAAGCTCTAATGGAAGTAAAGACAAGGCCAAACTCCCTCTAATTTTCCTAAATTCCAGGGAAATGTATATCTGAGCCTGTATTTCCCACTCCAGAGCCACTTCCTCTCCTGGCTCCAGAGAGCAGCCCGAGCTCAAACATATCTGAACTTTGGCAGCATCTACAGGCAAAACGCTGCCTCGTTTCTGGTAATAAATGTCATTGCATGTTTCAAAAGCAACCAGAAAGCTACAGCCCTTGTTGAATATTAGCTTCAAAACGATTTACCCGGAGTGGGTCTGACTGCAATGAACAGCAGTTAGTAACATGTCATGGAAACAAAGCGGGGAAACCGCACTGAAGTTCAAACTTAGCAAAGGACCAACAAATCTCTCTCATTTAAGCAGAGCTTAACGACAAGAGTGAAGGAATGGCGTGATAAGGCAGTGTGATGCTGGTATTGTGTTTTAGCTGCATAGCTGCAGAAACACCGAGGCATGTAAACACGTCAGTCTGCTTAAAAGCACGTAAACACGTCAGTCTGCTGCAAAACAGTCTGCCTGAAAATCATAAAAACCTGCGGAAGGTCTAACCCCATTACTCTTGCAGCTGTTGGTAAATACAGCGGGAGCAGATTGGACTCCAGGTTTTTCAGGATACCTGCTGCACGTTGCGGCACCGAGCCCCAGGAGCGTTCCCACCACATCGGGTTTCCCCACGAACTCTTCCACTCCCTTAAAACTGCTCAAAACAATCGCGCTTTAGCATCATCTACTGGGAGAGACGGGCAACTGACTGGGAGGCTTGAGCAGCGCATCCGTGTGCGCCTGACTCCAGCAGTCCAGGCAGAACAGATCATTTTTCTCTTCAGAAGCTGCGATTTAAGGAATAAAGCAAACGCTTCGGTGCTAGCGCAGTGCAGACCAAAATACAAGCTTTCTACCCTGATGCTGCTCCCTTATTCCAGCCTCTGGGTCGCAGCACCCGAAGCAAAGAAGCCGGGAGGGAGGGAGCAGCCGATCTCACAGATCGGATTGTGCTATAAATTTTGTCACAGAAATGCGAGGTCGGTTGCGGCGGTGCTCAGCGCCGCGGGGCCCGGCGGCTGTGCTGTCTGCAGCACGCCATGTGCAAGACAATCTGAAGCTTGCACTTTTCACCGGCGGCACCAGGCACCCAGCGATCCCAAAGTGCTGCAGGCGGTAATCCTGCCTGGCAGGTAGGTGTTATCCTACACTGCAAACAAGGAGAATTAAGGGCAAGGATCCCAGCAGCACTTAGGTGCCTCTCATTGACTGCAAGCTTGGCAAATCACCTGAAACCAACAGGATTTCATACCTTTAAAAATCCTGTCCAGGGTGATTTCTCCAAGGTTCGTAGGACAAGGGTATGAGAAGCAGCATCCAGATCCTAGGAGCTGCAATCCCTTTAATTATTGGATTGTGAATCAACACAATTTCTAAATCTCCCCAAAGGTCTTGACATCAGACATGCCATAACTACCAAAACCAGTATGTCCCGCGTCTGGGCATGCAGGGTGGATTCACCTCAGTTACATTTACCTGTCTAAAAACTAGATGTCTATTCTGAAAAAGTTATTAGGATCCCCTGGCAGTCAAGGAAGAGAGAGGCACTTCCAGGAAGCTGTTCCTCTTGTTATCACAGGGTTGCTTCCCTGGGGTACAATCCGTTCACCTGGCGTTAGCTCAGCACCTGAAGCAATCTGTTCAGAACAGGAGCTTAGGTTTGTGGTGCATTTTTGTTTGTTTGTTTTTTGAGGGTGGGTGGGAGACACGTACATTTTGTCTGCAGATCTCCATTACTGTCTCCCAGTCTGCGTTGTCCCGTCTCTGGGGGCTGAGCCCCCATGTCAGTGGTCTCCTCTGGGAGATCTTCCTCCACCACAAACAGTAGAGCCTCGGCTTGGCTCGGCTGCACATCTTCAGCCCCAGACAGCTCAAACAAGGCAGCCAGCTGCAAAACCTCAGCCCCCACAGACTGTTACAGCATGACAATGGAAGTTATTCAGAAGAACAAAGTAACAGTTCTGGTGATAGTCCATGTGTATCAAAAAATACTACGTGTGTTTTGGAGTCCAGTTGAGTGACCTATTGACTAGAGATTAAATGCACTGACTCATCAGACCTCCATAATGAAGGTCAGGTCTTCTAGATGAGGGGTCTGAAAACTCCTGTAGCTACTAAAATACATGGCTTGATTTTTCAAGTTCCTCAGCACACGTGTGATCATTGAAAAAAAAAATATGATTAAAATTCTTTAAAAGTTATTTTCCTTCAATTTTAGAGGGAGTTTCTTTGCAGAGTTCTTGGGTGGCTCCTATTCCTTTTTCTTGCCATCCATCACCTGGGTCTCTGTCTGCACATCTCTTCCTAGAAGCGTTGGAGGCCAGGTAGCAAAATCATCATAAGCCATTTATGGGAGTTTCAACAAAGTTCTTTACAAAATAAGTGCTGAGAATATATGTGGGAACACACAACTCACTCACTTTGGAAAACCTGTAAACTTGCTTCCTAAAATCAGTAGTAGCAACCGCATATTTGGTGTACATCTCATTGAGATACAGAAAAGCCTGCTCTTTCCCTCGAACTGTTTCTAACACCCTGTATAAAATCCCAGGGCCTGCAGCTACAAAGCTGTTATTCTGAACTTTCTTCACTACTATCAGTCCCAGCCCGCATCTGCCTTCAGCTCCTGGCTCTGTAGGACACAATGTCATCACCTATCATGTAGAAAAACTCTTTAAAAATGGAAAGCAGGCAAAGCCAGGCAAAGATACCACACTGCCACCAACCCAGTAAGTCACAGGGCAGCCCCAGCCCCGTTGGGACAGGGTGACCACGCCTGGAAAGGTGGCTCTGGGTGATGGCTGCTCCGAGGACGGGCAGGGAGCAGACCCCTTCCTCTCTGCCTGCACAGCTATGCACGCAGATTCCTCTCCCAAGATGTTTTGGATTTTTTTGAGCAAGATGTAAGGAATACTCCCCAGCTGCACGCCGGCTTGTATTGAAAGACAACTAACATTTCTCAGCTGTCGGTGGCTAGCGTGAAGCGTGACAGTGGGACTCCCACCTCACAAATCCCACTGCAGCTCTTCCAGAAGCCCAGAGCTAAAGAGGTGCTGGGACTGACTCGTCCTCCTCCATGCAGCCGACACCTCTACAGACCTGTTCCCTGTATGGATTTTGGGAGGCTTTGGCCTCCCACTGACTCCACTGTCTCTGTGTTTACCAATAGGGTTGTTTTTAAACTTCAGTGGTGGCCCTTACTGGGTGCTCTCTGTTAGCTGGTGGGTGCATTGGTCCCTCTGCAAAAGGAACTCCAGTGTCCCTGATAGGTCAGAGACACTAAGTAAGTGGATAGGAACTTTGCTGAGATTGCCTGCTTGGTACCCAAAATGTGGAGTATAATTTAGTATTGAATTTGAGAACAGCAGCAAACAGCTTCACCCCCTTTGTTGTCTCTGCTCCTTGCTGGACCTTGGCTCCCGAGGCAACACATGGACATGGTGACTGCTGCAGGGGAAGATGAAAGAGGGACTAGACCCACCCATACACATCTAAAGTCTTTCTCTGTTAACAAACACTGCGTCAGTCTGGCTCTGTAAGTCTTCTTCGCTCTTCATTAATCTGCATCTGGGCTCGGGGGTTTGTGAGGATGAGGGTGGTCTTCTGCTCCATGCCTCGTCTTGGAGGGCAGGAAGCTGAAACGTCCCCAGTGATGAGCTGCTACCTTGATCCCATTACGGCCTCGGTTGTATTTTGGATACATCCAGTATTTAAGCAGCTCAGTCAGCCTCATCCCTTGAATGCCTGAAACTCTTTGAGGTTTATCTTCCAACTTCACCACGAGTTTCCTCCTCTGCAGTGTCTAATCGATGCTCTGACAACTTTGGGGCAGCCAAAGGTCAACACTGGGAAAGAAAACAAGGAAACAAGCCCGTGCGCATGGGCAGACACTTGAACTGCTTGTTTTCCTCCACTGTTTTTTTTTACAGGGCTAACTTTAACTCTGTGTCTAAGTTTTTCCATCTGTAGAAAAGTCTCTTTTTGCAAAGCTCTGTACAGATCTCTATTCTTAGTGTTGTTATGCCAATATGTAGTTGATTTGCCTAATTCTGCGGTACCGTTCTGGAGTATTTGGAGATTAAAATTTATACTTCTTGTGACCTGGTTAAGGAGAAACAAACAAGATAAAAATAATGGAGCCTCGGATGCAAATTAATTCCCGGAGTTATTAATACGTACACACTACTGAAGATAAAATATATAACCATCTGAGTACAAAGATGCCAAAATGTGGCTTACTAAGTGGCTAAAAAAAGAAAGGATGACACGGCCAATGATAATTTAACTAGTTCTGACAGTGGCATGAGACCTGATTGCTGCTGCCTGAATACGGTTAGCAGTTTTTGCTGCGTGCACTGGCTGGGTTTGTATCTCCTCATTTACTTGACATCCCATGCTAACGCAGCTAGGATGTTTAATGCTGTTTATTTGCAAGTCAGTTTGGGTGTTGCTACTACGAAGGGACCAAACTATGCATATGGGGCTTACAAGCATCTCCCTGAGCCTGTGAGGGTGGCAAGGCGCACTGGGACAGGTCGGCACGCGGCTCTGTGTGCTTTGCCAGCCCCTCAGCACCCCAGCCAGCCTCGCTGGAGTCAGCGGAGACACTCCCAGGGACTTGGAGCCGGATTAAGCCCTGAGAGAGGAGCACAGCCAGGCCCGCTGGCTCAGACACGCAGGCAGAAATGACTTCAGTATGCAAGGTAGATTGAAATAGCAGACTACAGCTTCGTAACAAACATTTGAAATAACTAAGCCCCAGTTAAGCGATGCCATGTCTGTGTAGGGATCCTGCTAAGTTACAGGTCAGGAGATGTCAGCCACGGGATCCACAGATCTGTGCTTGGCAGAGCTCTAGAGCTCAACACACAGAAACTCACACCACAGCCTAGGGGTTTTATCATGCTGAGAAAAAAGTCAGTTTGGCCCTGACCAGTCTGGTCTTCCAAGAAGCCCCTCCTCGGGTCTTGCTGCCCTTCTAGCTGCCACGGCCTGCTGGGACTCACCTGTGAAGAGACCACCAGTGGTTGCTCCCAACTCTCATATTTTCAGGACCTAAGTGAGCTGGCACCCAGCTTAACCAGAATTTAAGCCCTGCTGGCTTCCCCTCTCCCCATCATCATTTCAAATTGGCCTTTAGGAAAAAGGAGTGGCAGTACCTCATCCAAGGCACCTGCCCTTGCAAGTCTCTTACCTAGAGGAAATAAATTCCTCCTCCCCAGCCACCAGGGGGGTTACCTTCTCCTCTGACATCTCCCATCAGCCTCAACTACCGAGTTCAAAGTGTTACTGGTTTTATCGTTCCTCTGAGAAGCAGTGCAGAGGACACCTCCTCCGCTACAGACCTAGAAATATCTGTACCTGGAGCAGTGGTGGGATTTTAATCACCAGATCTCTTTTATTGAACTTCTGCTTCAAACCCCAAAAATGAAGCATGGCTTTAAAAAGCAGGTTCAGTGCCTAATAACAGCACCAAGCCAAGAGTGCTGAGGAGGGCAGATGCTGCTCCGTGCCCTCAGTACGACGTGGTGAGACAACAGGGTTACATGTCCTCCAAGGTTCTTCCAACACGGGCACCTCTCCACTGCCTAAGCTAGCATCTCAGGCCTGGCATGTACTTTAACCATTTGCCAATGGTTATACAAACATACAGAAAGCTCAGTCTTCAGTAGTTTGGTCACAATTCTGAATACAAACCCAGCCGAACCTACTAATTCATCTCTGGCCAGCTGTAAGAACCGCCGGCATAAGCGTACCTGCTTTCTGTCCCTCCAGCCTGGGAGAGACAAATCCTTCTACCAACCCCAGGAGCTGGCTCCTTATCACCTACAACATTTTACTTTGGTTTATTGAGCATAAAACAGTCACACAATCATTTCTGCTTCAAAACCAAGTGAAACAGTTTCATCAACTATAACCTATTTTGTGTCCATGGAGAACTAAGAAAATTTACATAGGTGTACACACACACAGACAAAAAGTCTTCTCAAACCTGTACAAGGTTTCACACAAAGTCTGGCATTTGGAAGTTGGGTTTTACTTTACGTAACTGCTGTGTATGCAAATCACATTTTGGGTGATGCTAGTATTCTTCCTAACTTGATCTATATCTTATTTAGTCAGAAATCTCTACATCATTTTTGATGTTTTGCATAGAAGCGACTGTACAAAGACAAGAAAAAAATAAAAAGCCTCCAGCTCAAAATGATGTTAGCACAGTTGTGATACAGAAGAAACTGGGAAATATTTTTCTGCATTTATTTTAAAATTTTGCCCCTCTTGACTCCAAAAAGGTCTTGAGATGTTTAAAGCATTTTAGGAGAAGCATTTTTTTATTTTTCATTTGTGACCTAGATGTGAAGTACTCTTTAAAGGCCTTATTTCTTGCCATTATTATTTCTGTTGTATTTCCAGCATGACAAGAAAATACTTGCCCAAAACACTAAAAAAGAAAAATCTCTCAAGACAGCCTGTTCTTGCAAGATTTCCATCCCAATATTTACAGGCCCAGGAGGTCCAGATAAGCTTTGGATGTGCATCAAAGCTCCTGGATGGTTATCCAAACCGAGCACAAGCCCTGAACCTTTTGAAGTTTGTCCATCACTAGTTATCACATCCAATTTCTCCCCTTTTATAACAAGAATTATAGTCTCTGTCTTCAGGAAGTTCTTATGCTCTTCCGTGACTCTTAATTTTCCACAGAGGGATATGCAGAATTTTGATAATGTATATACCAGTCTTTCAAAGTCTTGCCCCTATTGTTTTTCAGCATTTACATGTATTTTTCTTATTTAAAACTTGAAACACAACCCGAGTTCGTGCTTCCAATGATTACCTTGACAAAGCACCCGCAGCTCTCCCCGCTGCAGAGCCGAGCCTGTAGGTTCAGGGCCTCGCCGCGGTACGGACTCGGCCTTTCACCACTGGGACCAAGGCTCAAGTTCATCCTGCACTCTCAAGTGAAATACGGTCAGCAGTTCCCACTCGGTCCCCGGTGAACAGTAGCTCACACAATAAAACTATCATACCTAATTCAGCACTACTGGCAAGCTTTTGAGAGAAGGGCCTTGCGTGCCGGCTGATTTACGGGTTAACCCACCAAAAGATACTCCCTGTAGGTCAGGTGTGATGAGGTCATTGACAGGGCAATAGGGATGAAGTTTTTGACTGTAAATTCCCTATGTTTCAAAAGCTGTAACAGACAACTATAAACAATTCGGGTAAGCGTCCTCCATAACTCAAGAGAAATATTCCTACTTTACGTACTGCATAGAGGATTGCCATTAGCTTTCTTGTCTTTCTTTTCCCTTACTGCATGTCTAAAGTAAGACTACGAGGACGGATTTATTCTCCGCAAAGACAGAAGTTTGAGACTATCTTCTTAGTACTTTCGAGTTCATTTGCAAAATTCGGTGGAGATTGCTTCAATTAGGGTCATCTGGTCATGTATCCCTTGATCCTTTGATCACCAAAGCAGAAATACCATGTTGGTAATCTCTGGGCTACCATTTGGGTTAATGAATCGGCTTGACTTTAATTCTAGCCTGGATGTAATCCTTTATAGCTTAATGATTTGTTCTAACATGAACTCCAATTGAATGTAAACAGTTTCTTTATTTAGAGTGAAAATTCTTTTTTATAACTTGTTTCTCTTCCTAATTAATTCTAGAGCAATTAAATCAAACCTTGATCTGTGGCAATCAAGATTAAATCATAGTATAGGTTAGGCTGCTAATATCGTCTTTGAGTTCATTATTATCAAGGCTAACAGTAATCAGCAAAGGAAGGAGAAACTGATGTAGTGTGGGTTACGGATCTGAGGACTTGTTCTCATTTTTAATAGCTGATCTGATTTAATATATGATAATACTTGCACTTATTTAGTAACTGTTTCCCAAGGAACTCAACATACTCTCCCAAAGTTAATTTATTCTCACAACACTGATGCGCGGGAGGTAAATATTATCTCCCAGGGACACTGAGAAGTTTTGGGGCACAGAAGAGTTATAGGTTGTGCAAAGTCACAGATCGGGGCCCAGATATTAACTCCATTAACAAATCATTAGCTAGGAGCCTCATCGTGAAGACTAGTTATGATAAGGAAGGAATGGCATCTCATCCCTAAGCACTCACGAAGCGTCCTGCTTAAAATGGATTTGTTGGCCATTGCATCCCAGCAGTCCTCAGAGTTAAAAGCTTCTGTGCTATTAGCTAGCTGCCTCAAAAGATGTCCTTACATCACACCTCCTCAAAAGGACCTGCCATTTAGCTCTGCCCTGCAGTTGCCAGGGAGAATTTGCATTCCGAGAGATCAGGAAAATATATTTGTAAATTGTTACCAAGATGGAGGCTGATATATTTGACTCGTATTACAGTTCTTCTTAGTTCTGCCTAAAGAGCCTGGCCTGACCACGTACCTTCTTTTCAAATCAAGATTAAAAGGACAATGAAAGAGACTCTTCACAGCCCTGCCTGTCCTCAATCGAGGCATTGAAGTTCCAGGCTAGCCCCAGCTGAACCAGTTCTCTGCCTGAATCCCTGTACATAATTATATTATCCCATGCTGTGGCAGATTAATTCTGACTGTGCAGGAAACTCCTACTCATTTGGGTCATCCCTGTATAGTACAGCAATTGTGTGGAAGGGACCGAATCACCCAAGTTCAACTCCAAACAAGGAAAACACGGGAAAGCATCACAATGTTGTTTGTACTCCAGTTCTATATTAGCTCGAAAAAAATTACAGCAGTGCCATTTTCAATTCAGTGTTATGCTGGAAAGGTTGCAAATTAATTAGAATTATGCCTTCTTTGTGCCAAGTGATAATTTACTGCAATTAATTATCAAAAGATCTACTGCTGTCAATTACGGTACTTGCTCTTTGGGGGGGAGAAGCTATTTACGTATAGCTGAATTCTGTAACAAAGTTCCATTTTACTTTTATTGTTTTCAATTAAACTATCATCATTTGCTTTCCCTCTGCCAAACACAATAAAGACTCGTTAAGAAGTAATCATGCTACTGTGACCTTTTTTTTAATCCAAACACTAGCTAGACCTGCATTGAGTCAACACTCCTATTGTTACACCTGCAAATTGTACATAGAGAGGAGCATACTTCAGAATTAATGAGCACAGCTGTGGTCTCTCTTACATTCAACACTTGTAAAATAGACCTCTTTAAAGTGCCATTATCACAATATTGATAGAGTTATTTATAGTACTGCAAACGTTCCCAGTCATAACAGAGTCCTTGTTATCCCCCACAGCAGTTCATGTTGTTGCCATCTCCTGGACTCATTCCACAGTTTGCGATAAGGCACCAGGTGGACAATCCTTCACAAATGAACTATAAAAGACAGGAGGAAAACTTCTACACAAGCAAGTTTTATAGCTGGGAATAGGTCAAGCTGTCAAGACCCAGCCTGTGTAAGACTTGTCATGTTCCTCTTCTATGTGGTTTCCCGTACTGTGAAGTGATATATATGTGAAGTGAAATTACAGGCACTACAAGCTGCAAATGATCTGGACGGTATTGTCCAAATTAGAGCCGCTTTTTGCAGTTACTACTACTGTTTTACCATAATTCAGTAAAACAGATGTAAGTTCAAACTCTTGGTGTCAGTCGCTGAAAACAAATATCACAGGTGCCAACTTTGGTTGCTAAGGGAATGCGAGCTTCTTGGGCTCTCAGCGTGTGTGCAAACAGCTAAGGATTGTCCAAGGCAGAGGTTCTGCTGTCAGCAGGAAGGTATTTGCCTTTTTCAGGTGTCTTGCTAGTCAGCTTGGTCTCCTGACACGTTACGGAAGTAACGGCCAATCCAGCCTAAACAGGGTCAGTAGGAGACCTAACCAGGGCAAATCTTCCCGTCTTGTAACTCCAGCACTAAGCCTGTACTTATTATATTATTTTATTGTAATATTCTATATTATTCTATGTAAAGTTTTGTCTCATTCGGGTCTGTATCCCTCTGAAGATCAGGATACAGCCTTTGTAGGGATGCATTCATGAGAATGTCTCCAGAGCCATCCCACAGGCCCAGCAAACAAGCGATAGTGAAATTCAGTGCAACTGCTCCAGCCACCTGAGGATTTCCTCGTTCTGCAACCAGCTGTGCTTTGAGTTTAATAACAGGGGGTTCAGCTGAGCATAAGGGTCTCTTCTGTAAAGGAGTCTCAAAGTTACCTTGCTGTGGGAGCTTTAGAGGTCATAGATGAAGGGTCAGTATGGCCATTTGCATGGATTCTCCCTCATGCTAGTTGGCGAGAAACGAGACCAGGACAAGTCTTGTAACTTGCAGCCATTACCACCAACACTTTTACTCCCTCTTTCTTGTTGCAATGCTTTATTTCTTTTACTATAGGGCAGGAAATAACTTTGCTCCTGAGGCACCGTCCCTTATCCAAGACAAATCATTTTATCGTAATTTACCCTTGATTTTGGAAAGAATTGCAGAAAAACCACAAGTCCCCAAAGAGCAAAAATTCAACAAACACATTGCTACTTACAAATTATTTCCCCAGATCCATCTTTTTCATATCTTAAGTGCTTCATGGCTGAAATGTCAGCTCTAAAATAACCTAATGTTCTATTTTTACTCTGAATTTAAGAGAATATTTACATTGTACAGGACAGCTCAGAGCACTCAGCAAGCAATGCTTATCTCACAGGTGTTGCTGGTTCAAACCTCTTGCAGGCAAACAGACTTGGGTCATGATTTCCAGCTGATGGCTGGCTTACCTGAAATTACTTGTCAGCTGTTCCCATATCCCCCAAGGAAGTGAGGATGGTGAGTTTCTGCTCTCTCTGAGGTAATGTAGAACAGCAAAAAGTATTTTACAAAATTTAAAAGTGTCCAATTCCCCCTGGTTTGCGTGTGTGTATCTAGATTTTTTCAGTGAGGTTTTGAGTATCTATGAGCTTTGTTATTTGTAAGGGTTCTTGTGATATCTGGTTATTGAAAAAAAATAATAACAAAAAATTCTCTAGCAACATCTAATGAGTTTTTGTTTTGGTTTGGTTTCTTCTGAAGCACTTCTGTTTCTAGGCTTACTTAATGTCTGTTGCATGTAGCTATGTGTATTCTTGCTAGAACTTGTGGCATCTCTGATTTCATTACTGTGTTTATCTTCAGCTATATTGCTATAGTAGGGGAAAAAAAGCATGAGAGAGAGAGAAAAAAACATCAAAACTTTCAAGTTACTTGGGATCTGGATGAGCGTTCACATTTTAAGTTGCTTTTCAGGATTTCAGCGGTGTTTCTGTTGTTCACCCAGAGGAAACAAAGGGCCCTTGTAGTTTTGTGGAAGTGAAAGAGAGGAGGCTGGTAACAAGGGCAATCACCTGGGACTCTGCTCTGCCATTTTCCTTTGAATGGGTGACCTTGTTAAAGAAAATGGCTCTTCTAGAACAGTGCTCTTTGGGGAAAAGCTGGAGTTGCTCTGAAGCAAGAGACGGAGTTGTACGTTGACTTTTGTTTCCATAAACTTACTGAGGAACGGCACGCAACTTTGGTGCGCATGTGATTAAACTAATCTAGTTAAAATCAGAAAAGGATTTCTCATAATTCAATTGGAGTTGTTTTTAATGTTTGGACTTTGGTCAAGGACAGCTTTATTGATTGAATTTAATTGCATATATTTTCCTGTCCATTTATTGAAGCCTATTTTTCAAGTCACTTGAGAGGCTGCTAACATTTCAGAAAGGGGATATGCCAAAGCATTGCTTTAATTCATTATCTTTTGGACATACAGTAGTTGCTACTTGGCCTGAATTAAATCCGTTAGAGAATGTGATAGTATAATTACTTACAGGTATCCAAAACTGCTTTTAACCAAATTCTCTAGGAGGTTATACATAAGATATGCTTTGCTCTTACATTGAATGCAAATGTCTGGGATTTCAATGATAAATAAATATTTCAGCAACCGAGGGACAGATCTTTCTTGTTTCCATATGTTGCTGATGGACTGAAAATCTTGTGAGGTCTTATTTTTTCCTTAATATATAAAATAGAATTCTTTTACAAATTAGTTCAGTAACTCTTTCAAAATGTGTAAACACGATGACCCTTGAGGTAAAGAGGAAACCATCTGTGATTCTGACTTGCTTTTTTCTTCCAAACCATGTTCAGTCCTCGGAGGCGGTATAGACACAACTGCACGTTAGCTAGATTGCCTCACAGCGTGTTCCAGTGGCACAAAGTTTGAACTTCCAGAAGTTAATGTCATCCTGCTTCAAATCCTAGGAAAGGGCTTAATGTTTCCAGACTGGAAGGATGTTCTTACGGACTGGAGAACCCTGCAGAGAGAGGGCAGCATCTGCATTATGCTGCAAGCAGCGCTTGTGGAGGGAGCACTGTTGCTGTTAGCTCTGTCCCTGCTATCCTTACCTAGTTTCTGCAGTCTTCCACTCCCAGTCGTATCTTCCTGCCTTTAAGAAGTTCGCCATCTAGCAAAGAAATTGTGTACGTGAGTGTCTTAAAGTATGTGGGAGCTTTTGGTGGCAGTAATGGACCCGTCCAAATGTTGGGCTGTAGCTTTCCATAACTGGCATTATCTTGGTGCTTGCAAAAACTGGAAGTAGCAAGAGTTGCAGCTGTTATAAATGGTGTTTATCAGTGATGGGCTTAAGTAGAAAATGTGAATCTATCTATAAAACTTATAAGCATAGAGTGTTTTTCAGGTCCTGGACTATTTTGTAGGGAGGTATGTAAGGCCAGACTTGGCTTAGTTTCAAAAACTGCAAATCAGATACAATTCAAACTTTAACTCTTCCTTATGTAAGAAAGCACAATGCTTCCTTGACGTGAGGGGAACATTCCCACAAAGAGCCCCATTTTTGTCTCCTTCTATTAATGGACTTGTAGTTAACAAGCACAGCTGAAATACCTGATGTCTGCAGTGCCTCCCCTTCCCCCAGAACACCTGACATTTAAACATTGCCTGATTCACAAAACTTTTGCTCAGGAATCCAGTGATCATAGCTGATAAAAAGCACAAGGAATTCCTTTCAGAAGGAGCTGAACCACAGATGGTGATGTGATTTGAGGGCCACTGAACATCAACAGTTTCACCAACTGAATCTGAATTACAGAAACACCTGCATGACTGCATCTGCAGACTCAGCTAAATTATGCTTCCATCCAGCCACATGACATCTAATGCGTAATTCTTCTGCATTTTAATCAAATGCATTGTAATGCCAGTGTAAAATTTCAATATGAATGCACCTTAATGTAAGAGTAACTAATGGCTGCCATCCATTAGTACCGGTTAAGAGACATACTTCCTACTAGGCAATGAGGGCACAGTTATTTTAACTCATTACCTGCTTTGTAAGTTACACCCAATTGCACGTGAAGAGGGGATGCTCACAGGACACCACTGGGGATGCGAGATTGAGCACATGAAAGTTGGGAAGTGTTTGAAAGAAGGCTGTAGAGCGGGCTTCACGACCCCCTTGCAGTGAGATGGATTTTGTGTGCGCTGCCCAAATGGTGCCGCTTCCCTATAAAACCTGCACTGACTTCAGCAGCTTAATGCTTAAAAAAAAAAATAAAAAATACTTCTACTGAGCATGCGCAAATTCTGAACTTGTGAAGGCTTTTCAGATTTGATGGATTTTCAAGGCTACCGTAAAGCATCTCTTAAGAAAGGGCTGATGCAGGCCAATCTCCTGGTTATTGCTTCAAGCCGTGACGTCGATAGGCCTTTTCAAGGACAAACTGCCAGAAACACTGAAACATTTTTTTTTTCCTAGTGCCTTTTTTTTAGGGATAGATGAATTGGCTTGGATAAAAAATTTCTAAAAAAAGAAATCAGCCTGATGAAAAAATGAAGTGTGGAGAATGTCCTCTGATAGCTAATACCTGGTAAAGTTATAGGTGTTGAAAATCTGCTTTTTAAACAGGAAGAACTGGTCAACCTTGGGTGACAGATAACACTGCGAGTTACTGCTTGCTGAAATTGCTGAGTGTGCTGGTTGGCTTTGTTGTAAGGTCTGTCTGTGGTTTAGCCTTCAGAAGCAAGTCCCAGTGCCCGTGGGACTGAATTCAGCAGACTTTTGCCATGATATGAGGTTCTGCCCACGGGGTGGCTGCTGGGATGGGGGCAAGATCTTCTGAAAATTAGATGTCCTATCACGGTACTCTGTTATTGGCATGTTCATACTTCTAGTGAACCATTAAAGCAAGCGTGAAATCATAGTGTGAGGTAGAAAGTGAAGGCTTTAAATAAATTCATTCCTGAGAGGCTGGGTATTGAAACACAGTGCTTCCTGCCTATGTTTGGCTTTAGTTCATTGGTCCCTAGTGCAACCAGAATTATAACTCAGGAAATATCTCCAAGGATCATATATTTAAAACACGCACAAACAAACAAAAAGCCTCCAAAATCTTGAAGTGTGGCTTAAAGGTGGAAAAACTGCTGGCTGGAGAGGCTGGCGGACCACATCTTGATTTGGTCATTTCCTCTTTCTGATATGGGCACATATTCGTTCCTAATTACTCTGAAATCAGAGTAATTATTTTCATATGGCTAACAAATAATGATGAATCAACATTTGCATGTCCCTGAATTGCAGTGGAGGGGGATTACAGATGGTACAAGATGCATCAGTTTTACAAAACATATTGAAGATTTCAACTTCTTGATGGAAAGTGTTCTGTCATCACTTAACTTACACGCATATAAATACTGGCGTAGAGGGGAGTCTGCAGTAATGAGAACCACTAAAGATGCAGAAAACAGGTACACAGAAATCAAAAGCAAGGTTTCAAACCTCAGCTTTCCATTCATTTTCATAAGAACAGACCAGCAAAGCTCCAACTATCCTACTTAGAAAGTCTATGATGGAGCCACAGACAGAACTCAAATGTCCACGTTACGATTCATACCTTAAAAAAACTATTCTTTCTTCAGTGGATAGGCTTTACTGTATACTGTTGTATGGCAAACAAAAGAGATTATGCAGAATAAAGCCACTTTGTTCCATAACCTTGGATTCCTGGTTTCCTGTTTTTGTCTGTGAACTCTTTACATTGAGCATGCCAAATGCACCAAGCAGCTCCCATTTGAAAGAGTGAGAAGGAAAGGGAGGTTGTGTTTGGTGGTCCTGGTAAGTGCAGTGATTTCCAGTAACCACAATGTTTGCCATGAGTGAGCTGGATCAACTTAAAAAAATCTAGTCAAGTGCCCATCAAGGGGTTATTCTCATGTCGGCACCCATATGTTAAGTCACACTGACAAGCATTAGTGGGAGCCACACGCATGTGGATGTGTGAGTAGCCCCAAGGGGAGTTGTGTAAAGTAGTTTGCGACTACACAGAGATTGCTTCAGTTGCCACATTAAAATAATCTACGGAGAGAAACCTTAAAGAATGTTGTGGATAAATAATTTAAATAAATTTGCACGTAATGGAGGTAAAAAAATGAAACAAAAACAGCATTAGAGTCTACTCATTGAGCTAAACAGTTAACAAAAACTAGCTTTTAGAAATTAAGCTGGCCCATGTTTTCAGAAATGGCTCTTACCTGAGTTCTCTAATTTTTAGAGCCTCAGCATGATGCAGCTGAAAGGGGACAGCTTTGGGGAATCCCATTTCAAAATTAAGCTTCCACCAGAGCAAAAGCAGTCACAGCTTGCAGCTCCTCACTTCTGGAAACACTGACCACTGCAGCTGCATAAATAAATGCTAAGCAATGTCTTTGGCTTACTTAGAACAGGAGAAATAAGGAAGCTATAAAGGGCTAAGATCTTTACCCTAACTCCGAAGAATTCTAAGAATTTTCTTTCTTTGTTTTCCTATTACTCTATATTCTAAATAGAAATGAGGGACACAGCAGAAAGGTCTCACTGATGAGACATGAGTTAAAAAAAGCACTGCTAAGTATTGCTCTGATGAAGAATACAGGACATGAAATAGTGGCAGCTCCGCAATAGGTCAATGGTAATGATGCTCCTGAGGTTATGCAACACTGACAGCCACCCTATAAATGTCAAAGCCTTGCAGAATCTCCCCGAGAAAGGTTTCCTGCTACCTGACAAGCCTCCAGCAGCAAGTCTGCTGGGCAGCAAAAATCTCTGAAGAGTTTCTTCTCTTTCTGCGGGCAATCTTCATTTTTTTCCCCCAAAGCCACTGCCTAGTTCAAAATCCCATCGTGATTTGGAGAGTACTGTCCTCACTCTTAGCTGAAACAAAACCTTTCCTGACAGTTACACATAAATAGGTGTAATGAACAGTAAAATCATCAGTTAACAGAGCAGACAGCAATCATTGCTGGAGGGGTGATAAGAGCCCATACAAACAACCTAAATTGGTGGGATATGGAGTGGATGATGAGTAAATAACGTGTATAAATCAGGTGTAATTGTGATTGTGATCAGTGGTTTCCATCCCTTGTTCTGGTGCCCATCGTGGAATTCAGCCACCTGCAAGTTCTTGCAGAGCCCTGTGTGTCTGT
This sequence comes from Anser brachyrhynchus, assembly GCF_964034855.1. Lineage (NCBI taxonomy): Eukaryota > Metazoa > Chordata > Aves > Anseriformes > Anatidae > Anser > Anser brachyrhynchus. The sequence continues at coordinate 3,580,574 of NC_137702.1, read as the reverse complement.
GTAGGTCTCACTGGCTTCAGAGCCAGGTCCAAATTGCTCCAGCACCACGGCTCTAGAGCATCCCAAGGCGAAGCAATCCGTAAGACTGACAATGAAAGCTCTTATCTCATAAGACATCCTTTTCCAGTGGTCATTTATACCAATAGCCAACTGTTAATCCTGGTAAACCAAGCTCGTTGGGTCCATGCTGGTCAAAGCACTTGACAAAACACCTCGTGTTCCAGCTGACACCTGCGAGTAATTACACCCAGAGATAGGGGTGTGCAAAAGAACAGTTTGAGAGCTGATGCTGAGAAGAGAGGTGCATTTCTTTTTGGAATAGACTGAACTGTTTTCTGATCTCTAAGTGCCTTAGGGTCTTGGAAATCAAAGTAAATACAATCAGTTGCCAGATGTTCATCTGGAAAAGTGACAGATCTTCAGTTATTTTCACCAGTTCTGGGAGCTGATTCCACTTCCTGGATGATACAATATTTTATAAGGCTGTTGTATTAGGCACAGAGCAAACGATCTAAAGACACCAGAAAACAGAATCTGGGGGCCCACCTTTTTCACAAAGCGTTTCATCTACCTTCCAACACTTCTTCCAATCTGCCTCCAATGTTTTGGGATATCCGGACGTGTACGATGCATAGCAAAGACAAGCATTCAGTTTTAGAGGAAGCTAAAACATGGTGGGTGACTCTTCCCTGAAAACCTCCTGAAGAAAAGAGGGGAGAAGATGAGAAGATGACTCCTCTGGAAAGTACCAGCCAGCCACAACCAGGTAGGATACTTTCAGTTATGTTCCTGTGTAGTGAATATTTATTGCATTGGCACTATTTGAATGTTACTGAGTTCTGGTTAGAAAAGAAGCACTGGAAGTAGATTCACCTTAAGAAGTATTTATTACTAAGAGTCAGAATGCATGTGATGTTTTAGTACTGTTTCTTAAATCTGCTTTGATAAAATCTATTATCAGAAATTGTTTTTAATCTACATTGATATAGTAGGTATCTAAAAATGTTAAGCAGAAAATAATGTGGCAAACAGAAGTGAAGAGATGTGACAGTCTATTTTGTCTTGTTTTGTAGAGTTCCAGTTCTGGAAGACAACCTGTGCCCATCAGACCGCTTTCTGTCAAAAGACAAGAGGAAGACCAATTTACATTGACAGATTGAGCAATAAGCCTCCTTCATATCATACCACCTCCTCCTGGGTTTACCAGTTCTTTTGAAGATAAAGAAATTCGTCAGATTTCGTCCCTCCCAGCAAATCATTTCAGCTTGTGTTTCAATTTAAGCTGCTGAGTCAATCAGTGGGACAATTTTCTGCTTAGAGTTAATTGCCAGCATCACTGCAAGCTCAGAAGGCAGGTCAGCAGCCACTGGATCGATCTCTGCCTAAGTCCCTGAGACTATCTAGAGGCCCAGGCTTTGCTATCGCTGACATTTCTGTGTCCTCCCTCCAAACTTTTGGCATCTGAGTTACCGCTTAATAATGCTGCTCAGTGTTTTGGTGTTGCTGTTGTTTTTGTTTTTGTTTTTGTTTTTTTAATTTGGCTTGTAATTGAGTTACTGGTACCTCTCATATGGACAAGTTGTGGCTGTGGTGCATATACACAGACTGAATACTGGCAAAGACATTCTTCACTTACATATGGCTGATGAACAAAATAGGGGCATTTCGTAGAGGCTTGTGCTGAACTCGCCCTAAAGAGAGGTGCTCTGAGACTACCTGGAGGTACATTTACCTTGCAGCTGGTGGAGAGAGTGAGGGAAGGCCAGACCCTGGGTGCTAAACTCCAGCTAGGTAGATGGTTAAGAGAGAGCCTCAAAAATAATGAGACGGATACACAAAAAGGTGCCATCTCCTCAGGTATCACAAAAAGATTTGTCATCTCTACTGGCTCTACTTTGTAAAGCTTGCCTCAGTCACCTGTGCTGTAATTTTACAGAGGGTGCTTAGCAGAGACTGAAAACGTTATAACCAGCAGGAATGGCATCTTCCCTGGAGCATCCCTCTCCGGGGAAAATCCTGATCCTCGCCAGCTGCGGCTGCCGGTGCCGCCGCCACAGACAAAGGCTGCTGCTGATCCGCAGCAGGGGTGGCTGGAAAGCCCACAGGGAGCGGCAGGGGAAACCCAAGCATGAGAATAGTTAATATCAGATCTGGTCACCTCCATCTGTATAATTAGGAATAACAGCAGACATCTGGTAGTTATTTTTCATGGGCTAGCAAATATGTTTAAGGGCAGAAATGATTGTGCTGAACCTTCACTCTGAGCTCCTGCACAGAATCAGGCGATGCTCTTTGGTTTTGTAGCATTTAGCTCCCGGCTTTTGTCATGGCCCCGCAGGTCCTGGGGCTAGGCCGAGCTGTGCATAGCCCAGGTTTAGGCAGAAGGCCCCCAGGAACGTGCTCACAGCTGATGGAAATTGGACGAGGCCTCTGCTTCTCTTCCTTCTGCAACACGCTGAGCTGAGGCCGGAGGCACTGTGTGGTGGTGTCGTAGTCTCCAAACGTCTTGTGTTTGCTCGTGGTTTTGGCAGTTGTTGAACTTTTCGGAGGGGGGAGAGGGGAAGGTGCTGGTAGGATGCAAAGGACAGGTAGTGCACGTGTCTGGGAAGTGCTGTGGCAGGTATGTGAGGTCGCAGAGGCGAGAAGCTGGGCGAGCGGCAGGGCTGGCAGCGTTCCTCAGGGGAATCAATTGCTGAGGCAGAAATGCTTCAGAAAAAAAAGAGGTTTGGGGTCAACTTTCAGTCTAGTGTTCCGTCTGTGGCCTGCTCCAATCCTGGGCTGTCTTATTCAGTGCATAAAGCAGAATTCCAGGTGCAAGATTCCCTGCGCTGGGGTCACTGCATCTCCTTCCCCGGGAGCAGAGGCACAAGCCCCCGAGGGACCTACTTCTTCTTGCCAGGAGGCAGGCGAGGGGTGGCAGATCTGCCGGTGGGGGGCTCCCACAGAAACTCAGTCTCTATTTTTTGAGATCTGTTACTAGAGATTTATAAACGTGTGATATCTGCACACCTGGCGTGGGTCTGTAGAGCCTGTGAAATGTGTTAGGCTTGTTATTACTTGATTATTCCTCCGCACAGGTGTACGTTCCTGCTCTGAAATACTTACGAGACGTTTCTGCTGATGTGTATAGACTCACAGCTTTGAAGGCTAGAGAAAGCCCCTTGATATGCTACAAATCACCGTCTGCTACGGCCCCTGCATTAAATGCATAACCCTGTGTTTGGTTACAGCAGGTCGTCTGGTCTTGCTTTGAAACCACCACAAAAAGGCAGTGCCTACTTCGTCCCTTGAAAGTCAGCCTTCAGCCACTGGTGCTGGTAAAAACATACACCTCAGTTCTCACTTGAATTTGCTCGACTGACTTGCAGATATCCGTTTTTCTCTGAAAGATTAAAAATGTCATCGGTATCTAGCAGATAGTTCCAGAGAGATCTCATAGATACTTACACATTATACTCAGGTCACGTCTCAGTCTTCTTTCCAGTAAGCTAGGCAGATTGAGTGCTTTAAGTCTTTCACCATTAAGCACTTCCTTCAGCCCTGAAATCCTCTCTGTGGCTCTTTTCTGCACCCTCTCCAGTTTTCCAGCAGTCTTTTAAAACTGCGAGCGCCAGAAACTGCATAATCTTATATTGTCTGTATTAAAACCAATTGTGTTTGAATGGGCTCAGCTCATCAAGCAGCAGAGATCGCTTGGAGTGTCATTCTCATCATTGTCTGTCACTCCACCGATGTTCCTGTCATCCTCAAATTTATCAGCTGTGAATTTGCAGTGTTTACATCCAGATCGTTGAAGAAAACATTAACTAGCATCTGACCTGATGCTGATCCTGGTAAAACTCTCCCATTTGATAACGCTTCCTGATTCATAGCTACTTTTTAACAGGCTGTTAGCCAATTCCTAATCTAATTAGTGCATGCTCTGTTGCTGTTTCTAATGTTTTTTGATCAGAATATCACACAGTGTTAATTCTAATCTCCATAAAAAAAAAACGAATATCACATCTCTTCATTGACCTTTATCATTCAGTCTTTACCTTCGTCGTATTATTTGATGTGCCTCATCAAAGAAAGAAATTGGGTTTGTCTGATAAGCCTTATTTCTCCTAAAACTGTATTTACCGTCATTAATTATATCTCCATTCTTTATCGTTTCGATCCCGTGGCGGCTTTTCCAATACAGGGTAACAGCTGATGGTGCGTTAGAGGCCTGTCTTGGAGGTCAGGACATGGGTTACGAACTCAGCCAAAACAATTTATTTCTTACACCGGCTCCTTGAAAACCAGCACGCATCGCTGCAGTGCCTCCTTGTTTATTTACATTTATCCATCATCAGGTGATTGAAAACGACTCCTTGCCACGCTGCCTTAAGCGTAAGCTGTGACAAAAATGACAAGGCTGTAGCAGGGCGTCCTGGCCACTGTTCTCCACGTGCTTCCCGGTGACCGCTGGCAGGGAAATCATTACGACCGTAGACTTCCAGGGAGAGCTGCGTGTTCCTGGAGCACGCCTTAGAAGAATGCCATGAAAGGGCCGATGATGAAATATCAGCTATCATGTAACTATCTATAAATGTTAGACTTCTACAAAGTGATTCCACTGAATTGTAATTAAGGGTTTGAAAGTCGAATGATTTTAAGTGCTAGTTTTAATTACCGCTTGGTGAACTTTAGTGTGTTAGGATTGTCACAACTTTCCTTTAGAATTAGTGTCAAGCCAGGCAATACAGTGGGAAATTATTAACTCATACTTTGGTTCGGCAATTATCTGCATTACAAGGTTTATGCAATTAGCTGTTTAAGATGTCATTATATTTTGCCATCTGGTACACAGGAGTTTATGCATATGAACAGGCACGTGTTGAAGTGATTTTCACTATATGACTCTTGATCTCAACCCAAATCATCACTATAATGAGTGGAAGACACAGTGTACAGTACATTAGTGGCAGGTGCATACTATCAACTTCATTTTAATAGAAGACTTTCATGTTTCCATTTTTAAAGTATTCTGCACAAGTGCTGAAAAATTAATTGCTCGTTTGCAATTTAGCAAAAACTGAGGACATGTTATTGCTAAATGCTAAGGAACATCAGTTTGCAGGAAAGCGGCCACTAATTTAAGTTCTTCCCATCTGTAAGTTCAGGCCAATTTCTTCTCCAGACAATAAGAAAGTCTCACTGAAGTTGAGCGTAAAACCCTCTCTTGTTTCACGGTGAGCACGCTGAATTACCTTTCATAGTCTCACGGCACCGACAGCCTCTTGAAGCTATTGCAGAGCAAGCTGCAAGGATACCTTGAAGGATTCCTCGTGCAACAACGTCACGGGGCTCAGCTCTGTCCTCCGTCTCCCCTCCGCCTGGCTCACCGCGTCCCTTTTACCTGCTGGCTCATGTTTGAGACGTAGATTTTAAATCTGGGGGGGGGGGGAAAGGTCCTGCTGCCAATAGCACACCACAAGGAGATCCTTGCTTCCAGGCAGGACAGAGCGTAGATATTAATAATGACATCACTGTGTACTTCGGTAATACCTGGTGTTTCTGCTGCACGCTCGGTCCGGCGTTCCAAAAATATTTGCAGTCTTTAATTTATTAAATTGCATGCGGATATTAGCCTCGTTTGACACAAGGAGGCTGGGCTCTGCAACTGCGAGAGACCTCCCTGGTCCCGGGAAGGCTGCGCAGAGACTGAGAAAGAGCCACCAGAGGGGACAATACTCACGGAACTGCGGTGCCGAGTCCTGAAACTGGGCTGCGGCTGCAGGGTTGGCATTTAGCTGGAAAGGCGTCCAAAATGGCTTGGGGCAGGGTGAGGGTTTGGGGTCAGGGAGCAGGGGACAGCTCCTGCCACCTCCTCCTCCGAGCTTTGCTGGAGCGGGACTGCTCGCGACACAACACAGATCGTGTGGGTCTGCTGGTAAATCCCATTTCTTGGGATATTTGATATTTGGGGTTCTGGTGTGCCTCTCTGCATCCCCCCCGTGTCTCGGGGCTGTCTCAGGGGAAGAAGGGGCCGTGTCAGGATGGCAAAGCATCGGTGCCGCGTCTCCACCTGCAGCCACTGCAGCTTCATTATTGAATTACATTAACAGGCCGCCCTCTAGTGTCATATTTTATTACGTGGGTAAAAAAAGAAGGGCCGGGCAGGTAAAAATCCGTGTCTTCGCTCGGTGAGCACCAGCCAGCACGGCACCCACACGGGTGGCCACGGCGCGTTTTTAGAGAGCGTGTCGGGACGCCCTCTGCCAGGTTAGAGTCCCTAAAACCTGGTGTGAAAAGGGGTTTTTTTTGTACTGAGGTTCAGGAAATCAGTCCCCAGAAGCCAAAGGAAGATATTTCTCCGATCTGCACAGCCCCTTGCTAAGGTGCAGGATTTGCCCGTTCCCTAGAATCGACATCAACGTTTCCGTGGCAGGTTGCACCAACACCTGGCACCGATGTCTGTCCGGACCCCCGGTGTGATGCGTTCAACCCTTGTGTACGCGCCTCGGTGTCACCTGGGGGAACACCGGGGATCGTCCGTCACAGCAGCACGCCGCGGGGCACGAGTCCCCGAGGGCACCCGGCCGTCCTCCGCGCCCGTCCTGCGGGGCGCAGGGCTTGGGCACGGCCTTCGAGGGGTGGTGCTGGTGGGTGAGGGTGGGGATGGGGATGGGGATGATGAGGGTGAGGATGAGGATGAAGGTGAGGAGGGTGAAGATGAGGGTGAGAATGGGGATGGGGATGAGGATGAAGATGAGGATGACAAGGAGGGTGAGGATGAGGATGGGGATAGGGACGAGGATGGGGATGGCGATGGGGATGGAGATGACGATGGGGATGAGGATGAGCATGGGGATGAGGATGAGGATGATGAGGGTGAGGATGAAGATGAGGGTGACGATGAAGGTGAGGATGAGGATGAGGACAAGGACGGACCACCATCTCCCCAGCAGAGCTGGGTTGCCAGCAGCCAGCACCGAGCCGGCCGCTTTCCCCGGGGCCCCCCGTCCTTCCTCCTCCTCCTCCTCCTCCTCAGTCCCCGACGGGGCCCCCGGGCCGGCAGCGGCCGGGAGGGGGCAGCGCGGGCCCCGCCGCCACCGGGATGGGGCCGGGGGGGGCCGGGGGGGCGGCGGCGGGGTCGCGCCTCCAGGGGGCGCCGCGTGCTCGGCGCGCGGGCACGCGCGGGCAGATGCGCGCACACGGGAGCGCGCTCGCGAGGACGCCGGCCCCGCGCACGTGGACGGCCGCAGCTGCAGGCGCGCGCGGTCGGGCACACGTGCGAGCAGACAGACGTGCACGCGTGTGCACAAGCGTGCAGGCAAGTGTGCACACAGGTGTGCGCACGTGCACGTGCAGTCAGGCACGTGCGTGCACAGGCTGCACGCAGGTGTGCACAATTATGGCCGTGCATGCACGCAGACTGCACGTGTGTGCACACAGACTGCACACACGCACATACAGTCACGCCTGTGCACGCACACAGGCGTGCACGCAGACTGCACACGTGTGCACAATCATGCCCATGCGTGCATGCAGACTGCACACGTGCACATACAGCCACACCCATGAATGCACACAAACTGCACACGTGCATGCCCCCATGCATAGACACGTGCACATATCCGCACACATGCACACGCCTGTCGTGCACACGCACGTGCATGCGTATGCACATGGCACACACGTTGCCGAGCAGAATTGCAGCCCCACGCTCTCACGCAGCATCGGGGCTGGCTGAAGGGGCCCCGTGGTGCTGAGTGGGGCTGGTTTAGGAACAGCCCCAGCGTCCCTGGGCCCCGTGGGGTGCCGTAAGCCGTGGGGCACAGGGTGCAAGGGAAGGGAGGGCGGCCCTGCTCCGCTGCGCGATGGTGACGTTTTATCAGGCAAACATCCTGAGCCGTGTTTTGCAACCCCGCAGCAACGCAACTGGAATTATTTATTATTGTTTCTTCTTATTAATTTAATTAAGTTTTGTTGGTGTAGCATTTTTCCCCCATATTAAAGGAAATGAAGTCAACATCATTAAAAGGAGTGGAATAGGCGTATGCCAAAGTATTTGTAAGAGCACGTTAAAAATATTCTAATATGAATTCCAGCTGTCTCGCAGTCCACTGCGAACTTCTGCTGAGAAATCCAGCAACGCCGCGGCTCTGCTGCTGCCGTCCTTGGGCTGAATGCAAGTTTGTGGTACCAAGGGGAAGAAACCTTCGCCGTGTCCTACGCTCACACTTTTTAAATCAAGTTAGATAGCCATTTACAAGGGCCTTCGGCATCCCTTTCGGAGCAGATCTCGTGGTGCTTGCAATTAAACGCCAATTGCACCGCCCTCGTCTGCTCCGGAGGACGGCAGAGAACTTCCTGAGGCCTGGCCAGGGCTGGGGGCGTGCGTGTCCTCGTGTGCTGTGCACGGGGCGGAGGGGACGTGTCCCATGGCACACTGCTTGTGCAATGGCACCGGGATGCTCCTGCTGCCAGGGGGTGCTCTGCCCCCCACGCCTGGGCACAACGCTCCGGCCCTGCTGCACGTGCTGCACGCTGTACACACTGCATGGTGCGTGCTGCACATGCTGCGTGCTGCACGTGCTGCACATGCTGCACAGTTCATGCTGCACACACTGCACACCTTCGCCCTCCCAGGGCTCTGGCAGAGGGGGCGCAGAGTGAGGGATCGGGAGCAAACTGCAGAAAGCCCCGCGTGCTGCTTTGCTTCGGGGGGCTTATTGCAAGCTGCAAGAGGTGGGCACTTACAGGGGTGTGCGGCCACCTGCACGTGGCACTGGGCTCTCCGCAGCTCTTGCACGACTTGAGGCAGTCGCATCAGGGGGGCTGGAGGGTTTGGGCATTCCCAAAACTTCTCCCCCTGCAAACGTGCCCAGAACAGTGCGCAGCCCCTGGCACAGGCAAAATAAATAAATAAATAAATAAATAAATAAAAAATAACAGAGGTTGCGCCAGCCCCTAAGTTACAGGAACAGTGCTGACTGCTTCCCGTAGTGGGTTTCATGTGCTACTGTCCAAGGGTGCAAAGGGGAGCGTCCACGGCAGGGCCTAATGCGGTGCAGGGTGGCAGCTGCATGTCCGAGCCCCCCAGGCCCTCACCCAGCCCGTGGTTTTTCCCCGCCTGCCTCAGTGACATGCGTGTGTGTGTGTGTAGGCATGTGCCGTACACGTGTGTGCATGTGCATGTGTGTGCATGTGTGTGCACGCATCTTTGTGCATGCGTATGTGCGCGTGTGTGCACACGTGCACGCATATGCATGCACGCCTGTGTGCATACACGTGTGTGTGCGTGTGCGTGCACGTGTGCGTGCACCGGCGGTGCTGCAGCTGCAGGCACAGGCAGGGGCCGGGCAGGGGGCGGCGGGGGCGGGCAGGGGGGGGCCGCCCCCAGCTCCCCCCCCCAGGCTGCTGCGGGGCTTTGTGCTGCAGGGGGGGCGGGGGGGCGCCGGCTTTGGCTTCGCTCTGCCTTTCTGCCTCCAGCCTTTCCGCCTTTATATTTGTATGATTTTTATTTTTTTATTATTTTTTGTAACCGGGGGGGGGGGAGAGGGGGGGCGGCCCCGGGCTCGCCCCGCATCCCCCCCCCTGTGCGCGACTGGAGGTGGGGGGGGGGGGCGGGAGCTGGAGCCGCCGGCTGCGGGGCCGGAGACTGCGGCAAAAGGAAAAAAAAAAAAAAGGAAAAAAAAGAAAAAAAAAAAAAGCCCGAGTCGGGGGAACCCCCCCCGGCCCGCGGGGCGGCGGCGCTGGGCGGCGCGGAGCGAGCAGCGGGGCTGCGCGGGGCGGCCGGAGCTGCGCGGGGCTGCGCGCCTCTCCCTGGCTTCCTTTTGCTTTTGCTTTTTTTCATTTTATGTTTTATTTTTATTTTTTTTTGCCTTTTTTCTCTCCTTTTGCTGTACCTTAGCTGAAAATGGCTACCGCCGGCTCCGCGAGCGTTTGCGAAGGCAGGAACGGGCAGGTTGCGAGCTTTGCTTCTTTCCCTAAAAATACCCCGAGCCCACCAAATCCGCGCCGCAAACTTTCAAGGCTTTTTTTTTTTTTAATTTTTATTTTATTATTATTTTTTTTTTCTCCCTCACCCCCTTCTTTTCCTTCCCCTTCCTCCCCCGGAGCGGCGATGCCGGGGGGCCCCGGGGATGGGAGCGGAGCCGCCGCCCGCCCTGGTGCGCACCGGGCACTGGGCACCGGGTACCGGGCATCGGGTACCGGGCACCGGGCACCAGCGGCGAGCATCCCCGGGCAGCCCCGGGCAGGCGAAGGCAGCGGCGGCGGACACGGCGCTCCCGGGCCGGGACTCTCGCGTTTTTGGGGGTGTCCTTGCAAAAATCCGCGAATAAAAGCGCGGAGCTCCCGGATCCCGCATCCCCCGGCAGCGAGGAGCGAGTAGTTAATGCACTAAGTATATGTACTGCTCGGGCGGGGGGGCGGGGGGAGCCGCTCGTGTGTCGCGATGTATGGAGAATGTACGTGGCTATTAAAGTGACGTGGGAAAAGCGGCTCGGCGAGGGGGCTCCTTCTGTGGCGAGGACAAAGAAGAAACTGGAAGCGATCTTTTAAAATATTTTCCATTCATAAAAATGGCAGAGGGCTTATGCACCAGTCTATTTCTGCGTCTGACTGCACAGCTAATACGTTATTGCCAGCTTCAGAAGATAATTGTAGTGTCGGTGGAGACCTAATAATACAGTAGCACATGTAATTTTAAACAACACCTCATTGTTTATTGGGATGTAACTTTCCCAAAGTTTATTTGTAGCATTAAGAGATTTTAAGTGCAGAACAAATTGCAAATGAGCAGCTGCGGGGCGATGCGCGTTTTGTGTGGCTACAAGAGTTTCTATATTTAGCGACAAGCTGAATCTGAAGAGGATTTAAAAAAAAAAATAGAATATCTGTAAGGAAATGCTTATTTCCTCCCGGAGGAGAGGGCTGGGGGATCTCCGGGCTCGGCGGTCCCCCTCTCGGAGGGAGGAAGGATGCCTGCGCATCCCTGCAGCGCGCTGAGCTGCGGCGCTTCGTGCCCCTCGTGCACCTGCTCGCCGGGCTCCGAAACACCCTGTCCAGCCAAAAAGCTGCCAGCTGCCTTGGGCACGCTTAGGGAGGTGATTCTGGTGCCGTGATTTCTGTGCTTTTTTTTTTTTTTTTTCCAGGAGATGGAATAAAAGCGTAGCTGAGCGCGTCCCCATGCAGGGGCCACCTGTGCGGCGTGCCGGCTTACCCTATAGAAAGCGTCCGGCACCCTGTAGGGGCTGGTGCCGCAGGGGGCGAGCTGGGGCTGGGCTCCCCGCTCAGGGTCTGGGCTCCCACCGCAGGGTCTGCACCTCTCCTTTCCTGTGTTTTTAAGAAAACTCTACAAAAACAAAGCAGCCTCTCCGGAGAGACCCGGTGGCAGCGCAGGGTGCCCGTCCCAGGGATCTATGTTGCCAGAGCGTACGATGCGGCAGGTCAGTGAATTACAGTAATGAAGACCTCACCAAATTTCAGGTGCAGAAGCTGAGACGTTTGTTTCGCTGCTGCGGACGAGCCGTAGGCACCGGGCGAGGCAGAGCAAGCAAGCTGTGCGGTTCCCCAGACGACTTTTAGGCAGGAGCATGGGCTCTTACAGGCAGCCCTCGCACACCGGGGGCACACGACTCATGTCTGACCGACCCCTTGCATGTTACGAGTTTGTCTATGAAGTTAGGAAACGCGAGGAAGTGAAAAGTTACTGGTCACGATTGAAGTGTATTGCTTTTTAGTCTCTGAGATTTCATTTAGGTTAACTTCTTTATGATAAAAGTGTTTCTTCTGCATTACTTGCATTAGTTCCTCTCTCTCCTTCCTACCAAGAATAAAGACCTGTCCTGTTTTAAAGAACGCGTAATTTAAGGCTGGAGAGGGCAATTTTTATACAATTTTTATAAAAGTCAGAGTGGGGAAAAGTTGAGGTGGAAAACTTCCCTGCTCCGCAGCCGCGAGGAAGGCGATCGGCGCTCCTACGTGCTGCGGGTCAGCGGGGCTCCGACTATTTTGAAAAATAGCGGTGGCAGAGATTTGCAGACGAATTATGTGCTCGTGCACAATGCCAGACAAGCCGCGCTAAAGCCTGCACCTGTTAGCACGCTCCCCTCGCCAGACGCGGGGCTAGGTACGAAGTTGGCAGAGGGCTGCTGCGAAAAGGCCACTCGCAGCCTTTTCTTCTCCTCCCGGGACTTGGGCACAGACGAGGAGGGCGAAAAGCGGCTGGGTCCGCGCGTCGCTGCTTTGTTTTGCTTTGCTTCCCATTGGGGGGAAGAATGGCTGGCTCTTCTTTTTAAAAGTTACAGACCCCAGAGACGGGCGTGCAGCTCAGGGCAGGAGGGAACGCATGCTAATTAGGGCTGGAGCAGCACCGCGGGTCGCACGCCATGGAGGTGAGCCCGCTGGCAGTTCTGCACTCGATTCCTGCTTCCTCCTAAATGCAGCTTTCCCTTCTCACACACCTCGCTGTGTGTCACCTGGCTGTCACGGTGCCCCGCGAGCAGCTTCGCTACGTACAGCTTTATTTTCACACCACGCGTTCCATCTCAGCTTTTAGGAGTGAGCCCTAAATGTGAGATGTTCCCATAGGGAAAAGAGCAACAAAAGAAACGCGTCCCTTTGGGAAGTGCTTCGCACGGACACGGCAGCGCGCGGGTAATACACTGAAATAAGCGTGTGTGCACGCACGTGCAGGATCTGCCTCACCGTGATTGTATCACCCTTGCACAAACTTTCCTCGAGCAAAAAAACTTGCATGGAGGTGTGCAAGCTCAGGCCCAGCGCGCGTACACCAAAGTGCCCGAGAAAGCAGGGGACGGAGGCGGGCAGCAGGATCGGGGCTGTGCCCAATTCTCCCGCCGTCACCACACAGTGGTTTGGTACCACCGAGAGGTGCCCAGCAGCCTCCAGCAGAGACACCCACATGACAAAATATTTCTGGGAGTCCCCTGGACGTGCTCACATCCCGTCCCGGGGGCATTAGTAGGGTTTTATGCAGTGGGATGGGGACATTGGTGCAGTGCGTGGGGCCGTGCCGCGGGGCCGTGTCGCGGGGCCGTGCTGCGGGGCACTGCACGAACCCACCGGGAAATCTCGGCTGGCAAAAGCACCCTCCTGTCACAGGGCACTTTCACTTTGTGGTATTTCCACTTCTCCAGCTGAACTCTGCTCGTGGTAAAGCAGCGTTACAGCTTGTCGTGCTCCCCGTTACAAGGTCTGCAGCAAAACAAAAGGGAAAGTGCTGCCTCTCCCGCCTCTCCCGATCCTGTTTTCTCCCTTCCTGTGGTCTGCAGGCTTTGCCCGATAACTGATTTCCTCCGCAATGCATCTTGCAACAGGCTCAAGCCCTGCGGAAGAGCATTACGAGAGCTCCGCAGGCGTTTCTGTGGGCTTTTTTCATGTGCGGCCGTGGGAATGAGCAGAGACCCAGGGAAGGCACGGCCAGGGGGAACCTCACAGCGCTGCAGAGAGCACTGACCGCCGCGTAATTCCCGTCCCCATGGCTTTGGAGACCCACCTTTGGCCCACACCCCAAAATCTGGGCCTGTTTGGGGATGGGTCTTGGTGCAGCCGCCCTCGTCCATCGAGCAGGGATGGCAACGCTCGTCCCACTCACCTGCCAGGAGCCTTGGCGGTGGATGGAAAATGCAGCAAGCAAAACATTAATATTTGTACGTGTGTGGTGGGGTAAGGTGAGAATGTCCATCAAACACACCGGGCTGCCTATTTAAGCTACCCCCTGAAATCTGGAGATTTCAGCTTCTGCCCAAAGCTTCTCTCGGAGGGTGAGAAGCGTCTGCGGGACGCTGGGCCTGTTGCCCTTCCCTCAGGGCTGGGAGCCCAGGAGCAAACCCCGTGCAGGCACGACCACCACCAGCAGCCTCGCAGGCCGCTCTCAGCGTTGGTATCTGTGTCCGACACAAATTGTGGGAAGGTTGGCGGGGCCGGGGGGCAGTGAGGCACGACACGTCGCTGGTCGCGGGACGATGCAGCAAGCGCCAGGCTTTGAGTCCCCACTGCCGCCGTGGGATTTGGGGCGGCTTTGGGAGGCCAGGGCCAGGCCAGGGGCTCGGCACCGAGCCCCCACTGTCCTCGGGGGGTGTCTGCGCCGAGCGGGGCCCAGGGCAGCGATCCCAAAGCCACCGGCGATGCTCAGGGCCCCGCCGGGCCGCGTGGCGCCTGGAAGTCAGGATGAGGCCTCGCCTGCCGGCCGCGGGCTGCTGCCAGGCCGTACGGCGTATAGACCGGCCATTGTCCGCGCTGATCCCTGCCCAGCTGACGGGCTATTCAGAGCGCTCCTCCGGCCTCTCCAAAACCCCAGCTTGTTCTTCCCCGGTGACAGCCATCCCTCCCATTCGGCGTTCCCTTTGTACGCCTGATAACATGGTGGAAATCCCTTATTATGCTGCTTTTAATAACGCTTTCACCCGGCGGAGGGACATGATGTTTTAATTTATGCAGCACGCATCCATCCTCCGAGAGGAACCCTCGCAAGCCCCGAGCCCTGCCGAAGGACACGGGGAGTTTGGGGGGGTTCCCCCGTGGCTCCCAACCTGTGCCCCGTCCCGTGGGCTGCCCCGGGGGGGTCACCACGAGGGGACCGAGGTCACAGCGAGCTGTGCACACGCGCCTGGAAACTGAAAATCCTCCGTGAGCTCGCTGCTGTGGGGTTGGCTTGGGGTTTTTTTGTTGGTTTTTCTTTTTTTTTTCCCCTTTTTTTCGCTGTCTGCTCAGCGCGGCGGCAGCCCCGTGTCGGTGACTACCTGCTCGAGCGGATTAAACGCGGTGCGTTGGGAGGGATAACGGCGCTGCTCGTTAGGTTGTGGAAGTTGAAGTCTCACTTTGTTGTAAAAAAAAGAAAAGTGATTAACCTTCAGATCCATTTACTTTTTTTTTTTTTCTTCTCCCCCCAAATTAATTTTGCATTATTATCACGCATCTCGGGGCTTCCAGTTTTAAGAATATAATGCTTCTGCTGTTAATGAAGCGGGCATCCACGATCAAGGGGAGCTGAGAGCTACAGACAATTGTTTGTTTGCCTTTATTTCTCACGCCCTTTGAAGGTTTTTCTTTTTTTCTCTCTTTTTTTTTTTTTTTTTATTAAGTGACTTTAGCAGATTGTACCCTCGGAGCTGTGAATAATAGGGTTATTCTACAAAAATGGCCAAGGCTAGTTAAGACACACAAAGCCAGGAAATCCTTTCAGGGATGAAATCAGGACTATTTTAGGGGTGCTGGGTAAGTTGCAGACTTTGCAGCTCGGCGCTCGGCTGCTGCAGTGCTGCCAGGCACGGCCGCGCCTGGAAGGAAAAGTTCCTCCCCCGCCGAGGGCTTGCCCGGCCGCGGCCGGGGGGGGGGAGCAGAGCGGGGGGGCGCGGAGAGGGGGCTGTGCAAAGCAAAGGGGGGTGCAAACCGAAATGGGGGTGCAAAGAGGGGCGCAAAGCAAAGGGGGGGTGCAAAGGAAGGGGAAGGAAACGGGGGAGTGCAGAGCAAACTGGGGGGTGCAAAGGGTGGGAGAGCAAAGGGGGGGGGTGCAAAGGGGTGCATAAGGGGTGTGCGAAGCAATGGGGGGTGCGAAGGGGTGTGCAAAGCAAACGGGGTGCAAAGAGGTGCGTAAAGGGGCGTGCGAAGCAATGGGGGGTGCAAAGGGGTGTGCAAAGCAAAGGGGGTGCAAAGAGGTGCGCAAAGAGGTGTGCAAAGCAATGGGGGGGTGCGAAGGGGTGTGCAAAGCAAAGGGGGTGCAAAGAGGTGTGCAAAGAGGTGTGCAAAGCAATGGGGGGTGCAAAGGGGTGTGCAAAGCAAACGGGGGGTGCAATACAAATGGGGGTGCAAAGGAGTGTGCAAAGCAAACGGGGGTGTGCAAAGGGGGTGTGCAAAGGGGGTGTGCAAAGGGGCGCAAAGCAAAGCAGTGCAAAGCAGACGGGGTGCGCAAAGCCGAAGTCGATGCAGAGCAAACGGGGGGGCGCAAATCAAAGGAGGGGGGGGGTGCGGAGCAGAGGGGCGCAGAGCACGGGGCTGAGCAGAGACCGGGGGGGGCCGCCGGGGCCAGGTGAGTTTGCCCGTGCCCGGCTGCCGGTGCCAGAGCGGGGGCACCTCGGGGGGGGGGCGCAGCGCCCCCTCACCCCCCCGGCTGCGCAGCCGGGACCCCCCCGGCACTGGGAAGGGGGACGGGGGGGGGGTCTCTTGGTTGGCGCCCCCCCTGCTTGGGGCTCCTGTGCGACTGCGGAAATCAGGGGGGGGGGCGAGGGGAGGGGAGGGGGCGGGGGCTGCCGAGCCGGGCGCAACTTTGGGAAGCGCGGGGCGCGCACAGCTCGGCCGCGGGAGCGCGCCTCGGGGGGGGGGGGGGGGGGGGAAAGGGGGGGAGAAAAAAAAAAAACCCACAAGCAACCCTAACGGCAGGCGGCAATTGGCTGCGGCTCCTATTCTCTTCCGGGTTTCCAACGGCTGCAAGTTTATTTTAGCTATTAAAAAAAAAAATCGCCAAAAAAAAAAAAACCAGAAATAAATAAAAAAAATAAAAGTGGCGCCGAGCGAAGCCAATCGCCGCAGCCCCGAAAAGTTTCCCACGTGCTCCCGGTGCCCGCCGGCCGTGGCGCTGCCGGGCCCCCCCCCGGGCCCCCCCCCGGCTCCCCGCAGCCGCTCCGGGACTTGCGCCGGTTTTGCGCGGGTTTTGCGCGCGCGGTCCGGCAGCGCGCTGCGCTGTGGGGCGCGGTTTTTTTTTCTCTTTTTAACGCTTTTTCAGTTTCCCCAGGGGGTCGGGGAGCCGCTGAGGGCCCCGGATCCCCCCTGCCCCCCCCCCGGACCCCCCCTTTCGTTGCGCGCCGGCTCCGTGCGCGCCGTCGGGGGCGGCCGCGGGCGCGCAACAAAGGGCCGCGGGCGGGCGCGGGGCGTGACGGGCAGCGGGGAGAGCCAATGGGAGCGGCGGGGCGGGGTGACGCGGCCCGGAGCCGCCCAATCAGCTGCGGGGGCGGGTGTTGCGACGTTTGAACTCCCCCGGGGGGAGGGGCGCGCCTTTTCTTTTTTTTTTTTAAATTTTTTATTTTTGATTATTTTTGAAATCGGGATTTTTACTCTTTTTTTTCTTTTTTCCGCCGAAGTTGGCGGCGCCCCGCGGGGCCGGGGCCGCTGGCGGGTTACGGAGCCGCGGGAACCTCGGGATTCAGCACCCAAAATTTAAAAATAAAAAAAAAAAAGTAGATTTTTTTATTCTTAAAAACCAGGTTTTTAGCAAAAAAAAAAAAACAAAACACACCTCCCGAGTGCCGGTCCCGCGGGTGCGGAGCGCTGCGCGCTGCGCCTGGCCGCCACCCCCGCCTAGAGGGCGCCCGGAGCCGTCCCGCGGCCCCAAGGCTCCCGGAGGGCTCCCAAAAAAGTTCCTCCCGCGGCCGCTGCAGCCCGCAACGGGCGCGGGGCAGCCGGGGACACCTCCCCCGGACCCCCCCGTGTCCCCCCCGGGCCCCCAGCGAGGTGCGGGGGAGGGCGCACGGGGAGCCCCGGGGGGCGCAAAGTTCCGCCCCCCGCCCCCCCCCCGGCTGCCGTCGGGGCGAGCGAGGGGCTGCGGGTCCCGAGGGACGGACGGACAGGGGGACGGACGGACAGGGGGACGGGGGGACAGGGGGACGGACGGGGCCCCGAGGGGGCGGTCGGTGTCCCCGCCGTGTCCCCCCCCCCCCCCCCCGTCGGGCGGCCAAGCCCCGACCCCCGGCGCCGCCGGTGGCAGCACAAAGCGGGCGCGGGAGCGCTCCGGGTTTGGGGAGGGGGCTTGTTGGGGAGGGTGGGTTATTGGGGGTGGGTTATTGGGGGTGGGTTATTGGGGGTGGGTTATTGCGGGGGGGTTATTGCGGGGGGGTTACTGGGGGTGGGTTATTGGGGGTGGGTTATTGGGGGTGGGTTATTGGGGGTGGGTTATTGCGGGGGGGTTATTGCGGGGGGGTTACTGGGGGTGGGTTATTGGGGGTGGGTTATTGCGGGGGGGTACTGGGGGGGGGGAGCGAGGTGAGGCACAATTCCTGCCCGTGGCGGCGGATGTGATTTTGGTGAAGCGCACAAGCACCGCCAGCAGAGCGCTCGGGGTGAAGTGACAAGTGGCGGGGGCTCGCCAAACTTGGGAAACCGCCGCGGCTCCCCCCTAAAAACCCTAAAGACCCCCCCTCAGACCCCCCCCCAAGCCCCCTTTCCACTCCCCCCCCCCCCCCACTTTCCCCCCATCCTTCCCCAAGCCCGTCCGCCGCCCTCCGGCATGCGAGCATCCCTCGGCGGAGGGGACGGAGGGCTGACCCGAAATATTACAAAAAAAAAAACACCCTGAAAACTAAAAAATAATTAAAAAAAATAATAATAAAAGAAAAAAACCCGACACACACGCACGCACACAAAAAGTTTGCGGCGCCCCCGCGGCTCTCCCCGCGGCCGGGCGCGCTGCGGGGCGGCGGGGCGGAGGGAGGCGGCGGCCGCAGCCCCCTCCCCGCCCCTCCCCGCCCCCGCGGGCGGCGCGGAGCGGGCGGGCGGCGCGGCGCAGAGCGGGCGGCGCGGAGGGGAGCGCAGCGGGCGCGGAGCGCGGGGGCCGCGGCGGCGGCGGCGGCGGAGCGCAGAAAGGGGGGGGGGGGCGCGCGGCGAGCAGCGCGCAGCGGGCAGGCAGCGCTATGCCTCTCAGCCCGAGCCGGGCGGGCGTGCCGAGCGCCTAGTGCGGGGCAAGTCGAGGCGGGGTTAAAGTTCGGCTCATGGAGCGGCTCCGCGCCGGCTGCAGTTTGGCAGAGTTGGAAATGTGAAAGCAAGAAGCAGGCTCGGGGCTCCCCCTCCTCTCTCCTCTTCTCTCTCTCTCTCTCTCTCTCTCTTCTTTTTTTTTTTTTTTTCTTTTTTTTTTTTTTCCCCTCTCTCTCTCTCCCTCTGTCCCCCCCCTCCCCCCTCCGCCCCCCTCCCCTCCTCTCCCCCTCTGTCTCCCTGTGTCCCCGCACACGCACACCTCCAGCCCGCAGCCCCCCGCAGCAGACATGTATTCTCCGCTCTGTCTCACCCAGGTAAGCGGTGCCGGGGCGCGGTGGGGCCGGCGCTGCTTGGGGGGGGGTAGGGGGGGGGGGGTCGGGGGGGGCCGCGTGTGCGCCGGGGCAGGGGCAGGGGGCGGCTCGCCGAAACTTCACTTCGGTGCCTTTCCCTTGCATCCCCCCCCCCCCACACACACACACCCCTCTTCTCTCTCTCCCCTTACCCCCTTTCCCCGCACGGCCATTTGCGGCGGCACATGGCTAATGGCGCCTACTTATTAACGGCTTAATTAATGGGGGGGGGGGGGGGAAGGTGGGGGGCCGTGCGGGCGCGGGGCTTTGCGGGACGCCCCCCGCACCGCTGCCGCCGCGGCCCCGCCGTGCTTGGTCATCCGCGATCGATGCCGGCGCCGGAGCGCCCCGGCCGCCGCTGCGCCCCGCGGTGCCCCCGCTGCCCTCCGTCCCTCCCTTCCCTTCCCCTTCCCCTCCCTCCTTCCCTTCTTTCCCCTTCCCTCCTTCCCCCTTTCCCCCTTTTTTTCCCCTGCCCTCCCCACCCGACACGCCGGCTCCCCCGCCCCGAACTCCGCACTTTTGTTTACGAGCTGGCGGCGGGGGCGGCCGGGGGGTTGTGTGTGTGTGTGTGGGGGGGGGGGGGGTGCGTGGACAAGGGGTGAGGGGGGGGGGACACGCGGGGGGCACCCGCGGGACACGCGGGGCACGATCGGCCCCGCACGGCCCCGCGGAGCAGCGCGCAGCGGCCGCGCTGCGCGGGGAGCTTGGGGAGTTGCGCGCAATTTTGGGGGGACACCCCCCGCGCACCCCCCGCGCACCTCCCGCACACCCCCCCCCGCAAACTTGTTTCGGGGTGCGGGTGCGTGTTCCCCCCCCCCCCTCCCCGCCGCCGCCCGCGGGACTCGGCGCAACTTTTGCGCCCCCCCCCCCCCCCCCCCGGGGCCCCGTTTGCGGGGAGCTGCGGCCGGGGACGGGGGGTCCCGGGGGGGGGTCCCCGCGGTGCCCCCGGGGTTGCGCGGCCGCGGAGCGCCGCCCGCCCCCCCCCCTTGCCCGCTCCCTGCTGCAGGACGCTAAATTGCACACCTTCAATTAGCAGGATATAATGGTTTAACGAGGAAACGCTTTGTGGCGGACTCAAACCCCAGATTATTTCCTCCTGCAGGAGATTTTTGCCTACATTATTCTCACTAATTTAATTTGAATGCATATTTCTGAATTTTTTTTTTTATTTTTTTTTTTACATCCCGGTGAGAGAGCCTCTCCGGGCTCTTTCTGGCCGGGAAAAAAAATAAAAACAAATAAATAAATAGAGGAAAGGCAGCGAGAGGGCAGGCGGCTGCCCAAACTTCGGGGGGCCCCCCTCTCCTTTACCCCCCCCCCCCCCCCAGGCCGCCCCGTCGGGGCGCCCCGCTCGCAGCGCTCAGCCCGGAGCCGCCGCCGCCCGCCCGGAGCCTCACGGCCGCAGGGGGGGGGGGAACGGGGCCGGGGGGGCACTTTGCGGGGCACGGGGCTGCGGCTCCGAGCAAGGGCCCGGCCAAACTTCGCTCCTCTCCCTGCCAGCTCCGGGCTCCGACAGCCCCGGGGCTGCAGGGGGGGAGCGCAGCGCCCTGCCCGGGGGCACCGAGCATCGCCACCGCTCCCCGGCCCCACCGGGGCTCCTCGCCCTCGGTAGGCCCAGTTGCACGCGAAGGGGGGAAAATAAAAGCCACGGGCCCGTTGCTCGTTGTCTCAGTCCCCCCCTTCCTCTATTTTATTTTTTTTCCCTACCCCCCCCCCCAAAAAAAAAAAAAAGAGCCCAGACAAAAGCCAGCAGCGCTGCCGGTTGTGCAAATCTCGCATTCTTGTTGCACATTTGGAAAAGTAAGGCGAGGATTAGAGGCCTCCTGGCAAACTCTTCCCTCGGAAGGATCAGTTAGGTGATTCTGTCATTTTCGGTGGAAAAAGGGGGCAAGTCCCCGCCAATTGCAAGCAATTTGCTATTTTGCCTTTCGGGACTCCTAGGAGCTTTTAGCGATAGGAGTTTTGGAAGGGGGATTTTTTTGTCGCTGTTAAGTTTGGGTTCAGATTTAAAGGGAAAGCTTTAGAAAGTGGGTTAGAAAAGGAAAACAAACAGAAATCATAGTTAAGAGTGTATTTATCCAAGCACTGTAACTGAAATGGCATGAGCATTTTGTAGCAACTGTCAGGAAAATCTAAACATCGTTCCATTTACATATCTGCTGCAGATCTAGGGACGAGTTGGGGAACATATGCACATCTCCTAATAGATTTACAAGCAAATGGATTGTAAAAATATTAACAAGGGTCGCTGTAGCTGGCTTAATTTCAAAAAGATCAGCTCAAATATATTGTTTCAAAAGACTCCTCTGCAGCGTTACATTATGGCGAGCCTCCTCGGTGGGATTTTGGGGCTCTTTTGTCGTGCTTTTTTGCACCTTTCTGCAGAGCAGCCGAGACCTGCGGTGCGAGCAGACGCAGAATCGTGCGGCCCAAATTCGAGGTGCTGCTTAGGAACGGGCAGCGCTCTGCGGAGCTCTGTCCTCCAACTTTGGGGAGTATTGCGGTGAAAACTTTCTCTTTATTCTCGCTTTGCCAGTTTTCCCGTGCCTTTTATTTTTAGGTGACCCATCAGGCGCCGAGGGGGGAAAGCAAGCGTCTTTATCAAATACTCTGAAAGTTTCCCTTAGAGCTAACTTGGGGAAAGGCAAAGATCACCTCCTTTTTGCACGAGTTTCTTAAAATCCGTGTGTTCTGTAGCAAGGCTGCAGACAAGTCTGCACATCTGTTAGCACACTTGCATTGACACATTTCCAAAACTTTTTTTTTTTTTTTTTTTTGCTCTAATAACACTGAAATAAATAATTGTATTGTGCAGGAACCGCTCCCCCCCTCCCCGCTTCCAGCACAATTTGTTTGATCCGTCCTGAGTGCTTTTATTTCCACCTCGCCTCTGCTAATATCTCGACGCCGAGATTTCGGCGGCGCGCTTTTACGGAGGACCGTGTCTAGGAAGACAGTTTGAAAGTTAGTCTGTTTATGAGTCATTAACCTTTTCTCGCCGTACACCATTTTGAAAAGACACATTGGAGCCTGGCACGGACGTGCTCACCTCGAGCCGAGCAGCGCCGCTTCTCATTTACTTCAGCCATGGGACCGCTTCAGAGCAGACCCTGGCTGCACACCGAAGCATACCTTTTTTATTTTTTTCTTTTCTTTTTTTTTTTATCCCCAGATCTTTTAGAAGTTTTTTTTTCCCCTCTCATTTTTTTTTTTCCTTCGGGTGTTGCTTTTACCTCCCCGTTCAGGTTCACGCCGTAGAAATCGGCTTTAGCGCAGGTTAAAGCAGCTCGCTCTTGGATAGCATCCAGCGTCGAGCCAAAAAAGTCCCGAGCACATGAGATCAGTCAGGACAAAGCGCTGCTTAAAGCAGAAAAGTTAAAATATTTCAGGATATACCCAGACGTGTTCAGAAACCATTAATGCTTAAAGCGATCCCCTGCCTCATTGTAGGTCTGTCCAGCGTCTGCTGTGTGTACCTTAGCAGATAAACTTGGCCTCGACAAAAGGCCTTTTTTCCTTCGTGGCTCCCTCCGAGCGGGGCAGGGGAAGGACAGGAGGGAGCAGAAATGTGGATTTATTATTTTTAATAGCTCGCAGGGACCTGTAGTTTTTATCTTTCTTTCCTGCGAGAGCTCTTTCTCGGGGGGGGAGAGCAGCTCCATGTGCTCTGATTGTGCCTTCTCCCACTTCTCGAATCTACCGACTGCAAACTCGCAGCAATCTTTTTTTTCTTCTTTTTTTTCCCTAAACTTTGCTGAAATTTGAAACTAAGATCTTTTCCAGTAGAGGAGGGGAGTTAAAAGGAAAAAAAAAGAGGAATGTGTCAATCATTGGAGTGATTTATTTTATTTTACCTGCTTAGGTTTTAATAATCATCCATAGTACTTGTGATTGCTGCCGCGCTGCTGCTGTGCTATGATGAAATATATTATGTCGTTTGGGGCAGTTTCTAACAATCTGTGTTTAAAATGAAAATAAATGCTGCGAAACTACGTATAGATTTAGGTATTTACAATTTTAGGGCCTCTCAGAATAAGTGCAGTGAAACCTTTTGGGAGGCCAATAGAAGCCCTTGAATTACGACAGAATTTTGCTGCTGGGTATTTCTACTATCGATTTCTCAATTTTTCATATTTTTTTGCAAAGAAAATGTAAGTTAAAATAATGTATTGAAAGGACGTGAGATGTCTGCTTTAGTAATATTTACAACAACCTGAAATGATTTGGGTAGGAAACGTACTCCATGGGATAATTAAAAAAAAAAAAAAGTTAGTTAAGCTGAAAAATCCCCAGTGTTGTCTTGCAAGATTAAGCACTGGTTGGCTTTTGCCATGCTGGGGGAAACGTTGTACAAATTACTGTTATTTTCCCCGCCTGGAGGGCCCAATCCTGAGGTGTGGAGGCGCTCGGCCTCTGGAAGCAGGGCCGGCCCTGCACGCGGCGCTGGATCAGGCCCCACAGGCTCTGTACGGCCCCGCGTGCACCGTGATACATGCATATGTTTATTGTTTTGCGTTGTATTTATTATTATTATTTTTTTTTTTACAAAAGAAAGGGGGGTCTTTCTTGCATTTTTTTAACGTCAGCATAATTTTAATCGTGATTACTTTTGTGTCGAGGAAAGGGGGTGATCTCTGACACGTCGGTACACAAAACAAGCAGTGTCTCTGGATGGCAAAAGTAACTTTCCGAGTACAGCATTTTCTTTTTAAATATGTCAAAATGTGACACAGCGTGTTTAAAAAAATAAAAAATAATTCTTGACCTATTTGCACAAGTCACGCTAAGGTTTTCTGTCACCGCGATTTTTGATTTTTCAAGTCTCCTTTTATTTTATAGAAAGTTCGCTGTGTTTCGATACGCTTTAATATCAGATATTTTTTTTTTTCACAGAATATAATCCTAACTTTTTTTAAAAAAATAAAACTTTGTGTTTTCTAAGATTTTCACATTAGTGACTGCCAAGCAGGCGGGATAAATGTGCGGACTGGCTGCGGTACTTTCTCCTCCCTGTATGGTTTGGGAAACAGAGAGAAAAGCTCCCTTCATTGTATTCCTATATGCAGCTGGATCGGCACGTTACTATACCGCACGCCGCTATTTCCAAATATATCTTAGGGAAAGTTTTACTATACTTTAGACTTCCCCATACAAACATTGATTGGCATCCAAATGTTTAGAATTTGCCAAATTGGCGGGCATACGCTGGCTACACCGCAAGCAGCGGGGTCAGGGAGAGAGCAAAGGGAGATACGCGCTCTGCGAATGGGCTCAGGTCCCCGCGCCGCAGCGTGGCTGTTGGCTTTTAACTCATTCTCCCCTTTTTTAAAGAAACCTGAAGTTCGGGAGGAGGGCCCGATCCTTGCCCCATCGCCACCCCGTCTCGAGTGGCCGCCCGCTTTTCCGAGGGTCGGGGCGAGGAGCGGGGGCAGCCGTCGGTGGGCCGGGGGGAGACGGCCGAGCGCGGCCGTAATTCTCGCCTTCCCCCCGTCTGGAGGCTTTCATCGGGCTTTGTTGGTGGTTTTGCGTGACATCGACGCTTCTCTGTGACTTTTTCAGGATGAATTTCATCCCTTCATCGAAGCACTTCTGCCTCACGTCCGAGCGTTTGCGTACACGTGGTTCAACCTGCAAGCCCGAAAAAGAAAATACTTCAAAAAACATGAGAAACGCATGTCAAAAGAGGAAGAGAGAGCCGTGAAGGACGAACTGCTAAGTGAAAAACCCGAGGTAAAGCAAAAATGGGCATCCAGACTTCTGGCAAAGCTCCGGAAAGATATCAGGCCTGAATTTCGGGAGGATTTTGTTCTCACAGTGACAGGAAAAAAGCCTCCGTGTTGCGTCCTTTCCAATCCAGACCAGAAGGGCAAGATGAGAAGAATTGACTGCCTTCGCCAGGCAGATAAGGTCTGGAGGTTGGACCTCGTTATGGTGATTTTATTTAAAGGTATTCCGCTCGAAAGTACTGATGGCGAGCGCCTTGTAAAGTCCCCACAGTGCTCTAACCCCGGGCTGTGCGTACAGCCCCACCATATAGGAGTTTCTGTTAAGGAACTCGATTTATATTTGGCATACTTTGTGCACGCAGCAGGTAAGTGCGTTTATATACAACTTCTCCAACTCTCGCGTTCCTCCCGGCCTCGGCGGTTTCGGGTGCCGGGCCCTGGCCACGGCTGCATGAGCGGCGCGAGGCGGGAGGGAGCGCGGCCGCCGGCATCGTCCGGCCCCAAATTCGCCCTTTTTCGCTGGCCTTTCTCATGCAGCTGCTTAAAAGCAGCTTCGTTTTCCTGGGGTTAACGGCAGTTGGGCGTTTTGGGGCATCCTTTCTCAGGTGTTATCCGGGCTTCCTATTTTCTGCGGTGGAGGGAACGCAGAACAATTTATTTTTTAATTTTTACTGTTTAAATAAACTTTGTATATATCAAGCCTGAAAGGGCTAGGGGTTCCCGAGGTCAGGGCTGCCAGGCATCCTCACCCACATGGGAGTGCAAACCCCACACGGGGGAAAAAGGGAGAAGAGCCCCCCAGTAGGCAGCCAAGGCAGCTGAGTCTGGAAGGTGCCGCGAACAAATTCGGGGTCGTCATTTTGGGACAACGATGTCAACAGCACTTAAAAAAAAAAAAAACACAACCTGAAACATCAGTTTATACATGAAAAATACGTGCAGTTCTTGAAACAAACTCCTCGTTGGGTAACATTGTGCGTGGGGAGGGCTGAAGTGTTTTGATATGTGATGAAACTGAAAATGTTGGGGCCTCCAGCACCAAGCTCAGCCTGCCCGGGGGTTGCCTCGATGTGTTAGAGGATGTGCAGTGGGTTGGCGGGATAAAAGAGTGTGCTATTGTGTGTCCTTTGAGTGATTGTATTGCAGAAAAATGTGAGCGTGTGGAGTGCTAGGCCCTGGTCTTCCTATATGGGATGTATGTAGCATGTATGTAGGGCTGACCTGCAAGTGGAGGGGTTGGGCAGGCCGAGAGAACAAAGAAGAGGGGAGAGGGTGGGATCATATTCGTGCAGGCCATGTATATATAAATATTTATCGATAAGAAAACTTAGAGAATTGCGGCACTGGGAGTTGGCATTTCCGACACCACGTTTTTTTGAAGGGGAGCGTAGAAAGTTTTGAGCATCCCAAGTTTTCTGCACCGGATCCCCGTGGTGCTCGTGGAGACGTGCAGCTGCGATGTTCTTGACGCAGCCTGCGCTCGGGAAGGACTTCCGAGCATCCTCGTGCCATTTCCCTCCGATAAGCTGCCAGATTTGCTTTGCACTTAGGTGCGACGCGGTTAAATCATAGTGCACGTTTCTGGCAGAAGGGAGCTAGGCAAATATTGTGGAAAGGGATTTATTTGCTCTGCGATTTATTACGTGGCATGCCGGAGCAAGGATTACCGATCGTGGCTAACCAAAGGGAGAAGAGGGTGGCGGGCACGGCCCCAGCCGAGGAGCCGGGGGGGCTCGCAGCCCTGCTCGCCTCCGTGCCCAGAGCCGTGCTGGCAGCCCGGGCACCGCCACCCTTCTGCTGGTTAGGTTTATTTAGGGCACGGGGCCGGTAAGTGCCGGTCCGTATTGCGTTTCCTAAATGCGGAGCAGCCTGCTGCAAAGGGCAGGAGGTGCCAACAGAAAGCAGCGGTCTGGGGTGAGCCTGCGGGGAAGCTCCCAGGGACACGGGACGGGGAGAAAAGGGAAAATGCAGTAGCGTGAGTGCTGCGAGGGACCGGAGGGTTCTCTTCCTGTTGCAGTAGTCAGGCGAGAGACGTTGTAAAAGTTCAATGTTGTGATTAGGGATATACCATCTTATCAGCGTGCTGTTGGCAAACACTCGCCTTGATAGCGAACTCTTATTTATTTCTGCGTTCATTGTCAACAGGCAGTGATTGCACTAATTGTTCTCCGGGCTAGCTGTTTGCCGTAGAAAGTTGGTGCGAGGCTTCAGATCTTTCCCCGCGGAGATTCACGGTTTTGTTCAGGCGGCAAACCCGCTTGTGCAGACCGCGCCGCTTCATATTTTGGCTGTTGTTTGCTGCTTGCTCGCAGCGCATTGTGCTCGCAGCGCACTGGTGCGTGCTGCGGCTTCGCTGCGGCACCGCGCCGCCGAGGGGGACGGAACGATTTTTTAGAAAGTAGCACAGGGTAGCCGTCGCCTGCGTCGCTTCACAGAGGTGTGCTGGAAGCATCATCTGTAGGCTACCTTTTCTTTTTTCCCTTTTTCCTCGCTTTTTTCCCCCCTCCGATGTATCCCAGCAGTCTTTGTTACACCTGAACATTGGCCAAGTTGCCAGCCATTGGTTCCCGCAGACCCGCAGTAATGGCAGCTTGTGCCGTGTGCGCAACAGGAAAATTACAAAAGAAAAATATTAAGGGTCCTTTGTCTCAAACTCCATTAGAGCTGCCTCCAGAAATGTACGGACCCGTTAGCTCTGGGGAGGATGTCGCCAGCACAGATATTAGGTAGGCTGGTCAACTTACATATAGCGGATTTGACAAGCATCTGCTATAGTACAGAAGATTTGTAAACACTAAACAATGTTTTTACCTCCTTAAAAGTTTTGAGAAGTTGCCAGTATTGGCAGGAGGCACAGACTCCAAAACGTGCTTGAAGATATGTGCCAAAACCATTGTGACCTTTTCACCCATAGTGCTTGCTTCTCTTTTTCTTCTCCTTTTTTTTTTTTTCCCCTCTTCTTCTTTTTGTTGGGGGGAGCATTCTTTTCCAAGATGCCTTAGTCGAGATGACTTCAGCAGTGAGATCTCCCTTTCCTTCTAAACATGTACGATAATTATTGCTTTGAATCCACGCTTTTTCTTCAGTAGGCACTATCATCTGTAAGAGAACACATGTGCTCAGATTTAAATGGTGCTTCTTACAAAGCTACTGAAATCAATTATTCTCTTTAAGAACTGGCTAGAAAGAGAAAACAGAAATATGCAAATACACAAACTACATGTCATTTTCGTTAAAAAAAAAGGAAAGGAAAGGAGAGGAAAGGAAAAGAAGATCGGTGTTCTGTGAATTAGAGGTTGACCAAAAAATGTATTGAAATTTAGAGTATTGCTCTCAGTTTGCAGTTTCTAATCTGCTTAACTAAAAGCAGGCGGCATTTTCATACCCTAAACTTGGGTTTGCTTTTTAGTTTTCACTTATTCTGCTCTTGTATCAAATGACAAGTTGGAAACCATTGTGGCAAACCGTTTTCTTTGTGGGAGTCAAACAGTAAAGCTAATTTATGGCCAGTCCTTTACCAGATGATCTGTATCAGAATCTACAATATACTAGGCACGTGGCAAGGTCACAATTTAAGTTGTTAAGGTCACAACCTTAGCCACCAGGCATTTGACCTTTTAGATAAAGTTAACCTTTGTTCATTAGTAGGCACTCAACCGAGAACTTTCTGGAGTTTTTTACTGCTTTGGAGTTCCTTCTGCTAATGTGATCAGATTGGAGGAAAGATTTGCAATGGAAGTAGTTAAATTTTGTGAAAGGTCACAGTTTTTAGAGACTCCATCAGTGGGCAGAGCTGGATGACAGGCGACAGGAATTGACACTGGGATGCCCGATTTATTTATTTATTTATTTATTTATTTTTTGACAGACCTCGTTACGTGCTTTGGGAGAGAGTTCAGCTAGCCACATATCTGTGGCGGAGAAAATCTCTTAATCTTTTGGACAGGCGCTTAAAAACCTGAAATTTTAGTAAAGTTGGGGAATGGCTTTTTATTTAAATGAGCTATTTTTTCTGGTTCTCTTAATATTTAGAACAGGAGTCAGAGAAGAAGCAAGAAGTCAGCCTTATTCCTGCGACTGTGAAAATTTACTTAGGGTCTAAATATGCTCTATGGTCAATTGCCTGGGTAATAGTATATAACACACGACCTTGAACTTTAGGCAGGCCCACTTGATGTTCCGAGTGGCAGATTTAAAATATTTCTACTTGGACCATCACAAAGATCCCGTGGTCGAAATAACGTGAAGATTGGTTAATAAAGCAAACGACTGCAGACAGTCAAAATACCCATGGAGGTATCACTTAGCTCCGCGTCCGAAAGGTACATCGCACTTTGCACCGTAATCTTTTAGTACAATTGTTATTGATTGTTGCTGCATTAATCCTGCTAATAGCCGCAGCCGGTCCGGCGCGTTGCAGCGGTGTGAGAGGTGTTCTGACAATACCGTACATCACGGAAAGAGCTGTCGCAGCGTCTCCAGCTCCTGCGATCTGCTTTGCAAAAGTCTGGCGTTCGGCTGTGGAAACTATTGCCGGCTCACATAGAACGCACACCATATTGTTTACTTAATTACGCCGTAGCGGAGGCTCATTTTTAATTATTTAGATAACTTCCTCGCTTTGCTGTGATAGCACATTTATTATTTAATTTAAAATCAAAAGGGCCGCGCTACTGTTAGTTTTTGATGCATTTTACTTTTGTTTTGGCTACGTTATTGTCATTCCTTCATACAGTAATCCAGATAGCCGTGATATGCAGATTGGCCAGATGGTCATGTTAACAGATTGAGAACCCACTTCCCACTGCTAAAGAGCAGGTGTAAGATCAGTGCTTTTTTTTTTTCCCCTTTCCTCCCAAGTTTCAACCAAAATGCTCTTTAGACAGCTCATAATGGTAGTTAAAAAGGGGCACATTTCAAATGGTGTTTGTTCTGTGAAGATAATATGTAATATATATGTTGTTTTTACACGTATCTGAAGACTTTTAAAGCATCCATGACATTTCCTTCTTATATAAGGCTTTTGAAAGCATAATTCCAATACATGGCTGTTCCAGCGTACGTCAGAAACGGTCTTTAAAGTTTTGTATGTGTTGTTAATGGTCCCTGTGCATTTCTGCGGAACACACGGATTGCATTTACTTTTTCCGAAAAACGTTCGGCCAGCTTTGCAGCAAGTACTTCATACGTGTTCTGGGCTCCCTGTGCATGTCCAGGGGAACCTGAACAGTTCGGTATTCAGATGAGATTCGGGGCTCATAGGGTGTTTTTTTCCATTCATTTTGGCCATTGTGCGATGTGTATAAATTTAAAGAAAGAAAGTGAAGTGAGGTTGTCTCATGGCTTTTCTGTCCTCAAGGAAAAGGCAGATTTTGCATTACTGCAAAAGGCAGGTGAAAGGTTCCCGTACAATGCCAGTGCTGGAAGCCTGCATCTGTATCCCACTTGGAAGTGGATGGGGGAGATGCAAGCTGCAGCTCCTCGGCACCCCTAGTTCCCTGTACCCACCCATCGCCGGCGCGCATCCAGCTGCACGGCAATTACACGCCCTGCGTGGCGCAGAAAGATATCTCCATCTATCGACACGTTCTGTTTCGGGGAGTGGGGCTGACGGCTTTCTGCAGGGCAGGAGATGACAGAAGCAGGATTTAGGTCGGGACAACTGCGCTCCCCGTGCCGTTGTAACCGAGCCGGTGAGTATCCGTGATAATGCGGACACTAACTGGTGCGGCACTCAGGACGGTCTGCTCCATCACGAACCCCTGGCAGGAGTTCAGTCATGTGGTTTAGCTTTCCCCTTTCTCCAACAACAACAACAGCAACAACAAATAAACACTGGATGAAGACGTGTGTAATCTGCCCAGGATGTTTTCCAGGTGATGGGTTAGGCTGGGAACGGCCTGCTGTTTCCGTGCCTTCCTGCCCAGGCGGGGCTGGAGGTGCAGGGCTGGGAGAAGCCCTTGGATGGAAGTCGGCACATAAGGAGCAGTGAGGTTTGTGTGTTGGTGAGAGAGTTACCCAATGCTGCTGGCTTGTCTACAAGCGACTGCACTTTTATATTTCCCTTCTTTTCCACCCAATGATGAATAGCATTAATTTAGATCTATTTAAGGCGAGTGTGGGAGAAACCACAATCTTTGTTGTGGTCACTGCTGTACACAGCGGGGCTGAATGTTTCTCTTGGTTGAGGCCTCAAAGCTGAATCTGGAGAACCCAAAACATCATGTCAGCTTTTCAAACCCTTCAAAGAGACACTGGAATCCTAATTGTTCATAAAACCCACTATTTATTATTATGATTATGTATTTTCAATGTTTCTCTCCATTCGGATGTAAAGGAAAGGGCATCCCTCGCGTTGCCTGCCTGGAGCTGCTCTGCAGCTCCTCCTCCCCTCAGCACTTCCACTTCACGTAGCGGCCCAGGCAGCCACAACCAGCAGACAAAACCCGGCTCTCCCAACCCTCAGCCCTCTTCCGAGGGGCCGTGCTCGGCCATGTGCACCCCAGAGCACGGCCCCCCGGGGGTGTCGGCTGTGGGGGCTCGGGGACCGTCCTGTTTGGGGCTGCTGCTGGGGCGTCCTTGCCCAGGGCCGTGGGTCCGGCGCTGCCCCCGCCGCCGCTCAGCCCGGCGTGGGCAGGAGCTTGAGCCGCAGATTAAATTACAGGCTGTAAATTCAGGGCAAATTATTTTAGCCTCCTAACAGCAACCGACCCTGTGTGTTTCCTTATGATGGCGAGGACTCTGGGTAGAGGAGAGTTGTTGGTGGGGCTGAATCGCTTTGGCTTTTCTGTCCATGTGGTGTTCTTTACTTCATGCATTTTATCTGTGGTTGTTGTTAATTAATGGTAACCACCAAAAAGATGGCTCGATAAC
Organism: Anser brachyrhynchus; assembly: GCF_964034855.1. Lineage (NCBI taxonomy): Eukaryota > Metazoa > Chordata > Aves > Anseriformes > Anatidae > Anser > Anser brachyrhynchus. The sequence continues at coordinate 3,548,944 of NC_137702.1, read as the reverse complement.
ACACGATGTACAAGGGAACTTTGTCCGAGCCACTTCTTACTGGGTGGGAGCATTTTGTGTGACAGCCCGGCGAGTCCCCTCACCACACTGTGGTCCAGCTGGAAGAGATATCAGTGTATTTATATATTGTGGGGGAGCCTTTCTAGCCCTGTGGCTCCACGTGTGTGTCAGGGAATGGGTTTGGGTGGGCGAGCTCAGCCCCGTGCAGAGGCCTGGCAGTCGGGCACGCGGCAGGAGGACATGGCTGCCGCGGGGCAGGTCCGTGCCCGCGAGGCGCACGGGGGCCTCCATTTTGTGTGCCAGGCTCGGGTGTGCGAGTGCAAAATGGAGAACGGAGCAGGCTTGCTTTGTTTTTGTCGAGCTGGGCTTTGCCCGCTGGATGGGGAAGGTGGGCTGGGGCTGGCCTGCACACCGAGGCTCTTGGAGCTTAGGGAAACCTTAGATTTTTGAGAAAAGATTGCAGATCTTAGGCTCTTTTTAGAGCTGGGTCTGTCCTGCACGCTCGCGCCTATGGAAAAGGAGCTGGCAGGCTGCTCGCTTGCTTTTTCGCATTCGGGAAAAGTGCCCGTAGCCAAGCATGGAGACTTGTGTTGCCTATGGTCCCTGCACCCCCTCAGGGCACGCAGGTCCTTTGGCGAGGCCCGGGAGGGGTGTCCTGAGGGTGTACCTCCATGGGTTCCTCCTGGGGGTGCCTGTGTCTTCTCCAGGCCCTTCGTGTCCGCCCGGCGAGGTGGCTCTCGGGCTGGTGCAGAGGGCCCCGGGCAGGCATTTCTTCTTCCCCGTGGGCTTTGGTGCACATCCGTGCCATCAGATTAGCAAGATAAAATCAAGACAGATTTAATGACATGCTATTCTGAAAGTTTCCTGGACTTCATTGTTCATAACTTGGACCCGGATCGGGTTATTTACACATGAGGATTAAAAAGCTGCAAACAACTGTGTGATTTTGGGGCTGAAAGCAATTAGCATATGTGGGCAGGAGGATATACTGCATGTCTGCGTTCCTTTAAAATATAAATCACAGTTATTTAATTATGTTTTGAGAGGGCAGATTTAAGGATATACTGCAAAATGCATTACCTATTATACCAACATGATAATCTTATTAACCTTGCTTTCTACTTTTTAATTTTATTGTGCACCCTGTATAACTCTTACGATATCAAAAATAATTACTTGGAGAATACATGATGTCAGAGGTCCGATATGACATTTATCTTCACAAGTGAGGAGACGGCTATCTCGTGCATTGCATAACAGCATGGCAGGCATCAGATGGGGCCAACACCACAGAAAGGAAGCAAGATAAATGTCGTCAGATGTTATTTCATGTACATGCGTGCTTTCGCAGATTTGTGTTATAGCTGAAGGCCAGCTTGACCAAACTTACTGAAATTTAGCATCCACGGGCCTCCCCAGGTTCCTTGCAATATAAAGGCTGAACACTGTACTTGCATGTATAACACAACACTCTCAGGTGAGCTGATATTTCAGGGTAGCTCTGTATATTCAGCCCCAATCCACCCAGTGGGATCTGCTGTTAAAACCGTGCTTTTCATCCCATTCCTCCTAAGGGCAGTGCCCGTTTCTCTTTTTCTGTCCTTCTTTCCTAATGTGTGATATGTGTTGATATTTCCCCCTTATTTTGTGAGGGAATGGGTGAGGGTGATGGGTGAGGGGAAACAAATGCCATAATAATATCCCTTTTCAGAAGAATATAGTTTAATTTTGTGTGTGCGTGCAGCAGCTGCCATTGGCAAGCTGTCGTCTTTGTTGCCATGGGCTTTTTTTTGCATGCGTGCCAGAACATGATTGGATGTTTCAGCATGTTCATGTTTTGGGGTGAGATATATCTGTAGTGAATCACAGAATTATCATTGGATTGGTGGGTTTCCAAGGCAGGATTATTCAGCCAGGTGAGCTGATGGCGTTGGAGAGAGCTGCGCGAGCCTGGTACCTGATGGCTGTTTGGTCAGGTCAATGGTATAAAACTTGCTGGTGCTCCAGATTTTTCGATGGTGTAAAAAGGTCATTCAAAACTACCGCTGTGTGAGCGCTTTGTGCACAGGAGGACGTGTCATGGAGGTGTCCCTCCAGCAGGACGCCCAGCGGGCACACCAGGAAGGCCACCAGTATTACCTGGGGGGGACCAGGGGGTGGTTTTGCCCTGCCCTTCTCACCTCATTCTGGCCGATGCCGCGGGGCTCTGCATGCCGGGCCAGTGGCACCAGTGACTTTGTGCTCTCCGAGACCCCAGCCAGTGATGCACGGTTCTGCGGCGGGCTCCGGGGCAGGGCTTGCTGTGTGTTTGCGGGTGGATCACACCTTTCCACGGGACGTAAAACCAGTGCCACATTGCCTGCAAGAGCTGCGGGTTGCAGCAAATCCTCCTGACCCTGCCACTGCGGCACTGTGCCGTGACCACAGAGATGTAGTTATTTTTCCTGCTCTTTGGTTCCATCCATTTGTCATATTAATAACGTGCTCATAGCATCAGTATCTAAACAAAGAGTGAAACCCGCTTTGCACCATCCTCTGTGATGCATATATCCCTTCGAGTCCCAGCCATCATCACCCCACACTAAGGTACATGGGAGTGCGGCAGTGCTCATCAGCCTGGGATGCCTGCAGGCACCATCCCTCGGTGCAAAATGCGATTGCAAGCTCAGGAAATATTGCGCAGGGAGGCATCTCCATACAGTCCTCCGGGCTTGGGCCGGTCCTGAACTGGGACCGTGGGCAAAGGGGAAGTTTGCAGGGTGGGTGCAGGCGGTTTCCACAGCCTGCTGAAGATTTCAGGGCAAAGAACTGAATGCAAAGTGGGGTGTTGAGACAGCTTTATTCATGTTGTGTTTTTCTGCATCTACAGATTTAGTCTTGTGTGTGAGGTACAGATAATGAGCTGCATGAGCTTTGTAATAAACAGCGCGTCTGGTTAAATTACCGTCGGAATATTTTTGTGTTTAAAGCCAGTACATGTGTTACAAAATACCTTGTAATGCACTGAATGAACAGGGATGAACCCCTGTGAAGGTATCAAAAGACAAGTTAGATAGTTACTATGTGTATTGTCAAGATGAACACTTACTGGAGATTTTAATACAGAAATACATTGTCAATCAGATTTCATCCTAAGGATATTCACTGAAATTCTTGTCTGATCGTTTTACCCAGTACGGCTTTAATTTGATATGGAAGGAAACAGCCAAATCCCTCAGTGATGCTAGAAACTTAGGGTAAAATTTAAATTTAATTCACTTCTTTTTTTTTTTTTTTTAAGGCAGTGTAGTTTCAAGTAAATTAGAAGAATGAATTCTTTGTATCAGGATGCTTTTCTAAAGCACAGCTAGTGTAGTGATCCCTTTTAGGGAGAGATAGCCACTGCAATGCTTGTATTGTCTGATGACAAGGACTTTTCCTGACGCGATGAGGACTTCATTTAAAATAGCCAACAAACCAATCTACATTTGTTTCTCTGTTAAAAAGTTAAAAGGAGTTGTTGCAGAGCTAGAAAGTAAATCCTGCAGTGTTTTATTTTAAAACTCCACAAGCAGCTTGCCTGGCTGTGGGGGGATCAACCTCGATAGCAGCCAAACCCTCGCAAGTATAGCTTGGGTATTGCTGGAACAGTTAGAAAAAATACAGGGCAGTTGGGTAAAAGTGGGATTTTTGTGGTCAAGATGTGTGTGTGTGTTTTTGTTGTTGTTTTTTTCTCCCATAGAGAAGGACATCAGCTTCAACAGCTCTGATTTGGGTTGTTCCTAGGCAGATGCAGTTATAAACAGCCAGCCGGGGAGCTCAGTGTAGTTTGGGGATGGACACCCGCACCTCAAAAGTGCATCCTCAAGGCGTCTGCTCTTCCTAGTATCAGTACATGAGCGTGATGTATAGGTGAAATAATCCACTCAAAGCCTGCTTTAAACAGGGACACGGTTTCATTTTCTGGCCAAAAGCTAGAGCTCAAAATCACAATGGAGATTTGAGAGTGAACCAGTTTTCTGCATGCACGGCCTTTAGTAATAAACCCGTCTATAAAAAAGTGAAGTTTTGTGTCCCAGCAGTGCGCAGGCCAGGACACGAAGCCCCGGGAGGGGGACAGCACAAGCAGAGGTCCCTGTCCCGGTGCTAGGCTTGGTTTCTGTCCTTGTGCCAGCGAGGAGTCCCCAGACGAGCTTCGTGCGGGCTCGTCGCCCTTGCTGGGACCTCTCTGCAAGCAGGGCTGGGACCTGAGGACAATTTGCCGTGCGCGTCTGCACGCCATGGGGTGGGACAGCATGGCAAGAGGAGCTACGTGAAGTTTTCACCGGTAAAGCTCAGCGCTGGTGGGGTGCTCGGTGCCCTCGTGCTGCGGCCAGGAGCAGGGCTGGGCGCAGGGAAGCTGCCAGAGCCGGCGGTGCAGAGTCAGGAGTCACGGGGCGTTCGGAAAGGGTGGAAAGAGTGGGAGTCCGAGAGGAAAGCGAGATGTTTGTGCACGCCGCTCTGCAGGACAGGGCGGCAGTATCTCCGGGTTGGGAAGTCTGCTTCGAGAGCCTCAGGAAACTTTCTGTGGTCACACAAGCAATACTTAACGTTAATAATATTTCCTCGGTAAAAGGGGTGAAGGATTTCCCAGGCCGCCTCGCCTGTGTTTTCACACAAGCTTTGTTTGCCGTAGCAACTTTTCAAGGGAACTTTTCAGCTCCGCGCTGGACGCACGGGGGCCGCCTGCGCGGCTCTCGGCTGGGTCGATGGGCACGAAGGCATTTAACATTTTAATTGCCTTCCTATTCTGATTGCCGCGATGACCTGTTTGTTTGGATTATATCTCTTTTTCGTCTTTTTTTTTTTTAAAAAAAAAAAAAAAGAAAACAAAGGAAGTACAGTGCTGCGCACAGAACAGTTATTAAAAACAGTTGGGAAGCATATAAAAGGTACTGTTTGTGTGAGAAACGGGACAGCTGTGATGGTCTATTGGGAAAGTGTGTACAGATGGTGGTAGGGAGGGGAATGATGACTACATGGCTGATAAATGAAATACAAAAAGCATTAAATTGGTGATCTTTTTAAAGAGTACATTTTTGGTTAGCATTTTTGGTGCATCATTAGGGCTCTTTGTCTGCCTGTTATTTAGCCAGGAAGTGCGACGATCTTCACACATTTGTGGCTCTGATTTTGTTTACAAATAAGGAGTCTGTTTAATAAATTACATACCACGGAATTATTAAAGAAGATAATTAAGCGCAGGGTTTTCACTACGTTGGGCATGGTGCGGGATCGTCCCAAAGACCTCACAATACCACAAATGCGGTTGGGCGTGAATTAGTTACAGTCGCACGTGGGATTTCCTGGAGCCTACACAGATTTCTTTGTTTTGCAAGAAGTGGGACCAGCGGCGCGAGCCGGGCTCAGGGAGCGAGGCTTCGGCGTTTCAAACCTTCCACCAAAGGCAAAGCTTTGCACGTTTTGCCTTGGTTTTACAGTGCCGGACAGTCCTGAAGGCGGTGGCACACGCAGTGACTGGTGCCTGGCAGCAACATCAGGTTTTTCAAACTAATCAGTGAAATAATCTCCGCCGGTGTTGCATCGCTTTTCCAGCTGAAATAATTGCAGGTTTCCCCTTACACATCCTCGCTCGCCGTCCGGTACCGAGCTTCTCTGCTCGTTGCTCCTGGGTGCCATCAATGATGAAAGCATTTTCCTTAATAACAAACAGCCTGCAGTAACGCCGTGCTTTCCCACAAACAAGCCCCGTGTCCGGCCGCCCCGCGAGCCCCAGCGACGTCGTTGTCCCTGCCGTTCCCCACGTGCTCGGGGTGCTGCATGCCAGGTCTGCAGACCCAAGCGTCCGCTCCGGGGCTGATGGAGAGGGGCTGCCCCGGCCCGGGGTGGATGAGGATGCAGGAGCCGTGCACGGTGTGCGGGGCTAAAACACCTCCCCAGAGCCCTGCTGGTGAAACACCTTCTAATTTCATTTTATTTTACCTTTTGCCACCAGCGCAGCCCTACCCTGGCAAATTCAAAGTGACAGCAGGAGGCCAGGGCTGGTGGCCGTGGGCAGAGCACCGGCAACCGCAGCACTGGTGGGGGCACCCGGTGCTGCCAGAAGGGGGTTCAGGAAACCCTCGTAAGAGGATCGTGTCCAAAGGGAATTTTTCCAAAGCCCTGTTGGCTGCAGGTTCCTCTGCGCTCTCAATTTTGTCGGTTTAAAAACCGTCCAAAAGTTTAATGCTGCTACTTCGGGGATTGTTTGCTCTCCTGACATGCTATCACAAACACGTCTTGTTACCAGGCTTGACGAATGACACGTTTCAGTGTGGCTTTTTTTTTGGGCCAAGTAAATTTTCTTTTGCATTTTCTTGAAATGTGGAAAAAAAGAAAGACTTAAAAAGGTTTAACGTGAAGAAAATGTATGACAACTTGATAGATTGCTTGGGACTTCAGTGCAGTAATCGTGCAAAGTAGGTTGTAATTTTTTTACAGATGCAATGTATTAAAAAGAACAATAGACAAAGAGACGTATAGCATGGGGCTGAAGAGACCGTCTTGGCCAACCTCTGCAAATTTGTTCCGTATTTCAATTATTTAATAGCACAAAAACATTTTTATTGCAGCACATTTTTATTGTAACACTGTACATTTTCTCAGCTGATCGGATCTCGAGTCATTTGTGGTTTTTTTTTCTACGCCTTGCCCCTAAGTTTACTTCACCTCTTTAAAACAGACCTGACCATTTTACTTGCAGTTCATGGTGAAGGGCCAACTTAGCAATACCTGGGCACGCATGAAATGCCTCGAGTTGATTCCTTCTAATAAACGTTTTGTTTTTCACCAGTATGAACTCGTCTTCTTCGATAGCTTCACTAAGTGGAGAAGTCCAGAAGGCCTCCTAAGGGTTGTGCTGGTGGGCACCACGGAGGCAGGAGCAACCAGTCGCTGCTGTAGGTGCCACTGCCATACTTCTTGATGGTCCCAGCCCAGCTTCAGACCCGGCCTTGCCGCCAACAAAACAAGCTCCTCAGCCGGAGACGAGGACTTTCATTTTTCCCAGTGCAGGGGACTTGGTCCTGCCCAGCAGAGGACCCCCAGCGTCCTTTTGAGCCGCCCTGTCCCCTCCGGCGGCCCCGGTGGTGCTGCGCCCGCGAGCAGCCGACAGGAAGGGAACAATTAAAAGTGGAAAGCTATTAAGCAGTCAGGTTTTTATTATGCTTTAGTGTTTTGTTTAAGTCTGTTCTTAATTGGTTGATTAATGTAAGCGAAGTCCTTCTCTCCCCCACCATCTCTACAGATGGCAAATGGTAGGTCCCAACTGTCATTGTGCGCAAGAAAGGTTATGGTTCAAAGTCAGAGATACAGAGATACCACCATAATCAATCATAGGAACTTGTCTGGCTGTGCCCGGCCAGGCAAAAGTTAGGCCCGGTAGCAACATTCCCTCCAAACCCATGCAGGGGAATTTCTGTTCTTCGCTCCGTATTTAGGGGAGCCGTGTTTCTGCTGGCTTCCCGCGGCCACGACCACTCAATCAGTCCAAGCGGAGCTGCGTGGCTACAGTGAGGGTTAGCACGGCAGTGGCTTCCCTTCTCCTGGGCATCTGCCTCGCTGGCGAGCTCTGCACGGCGTCGGGAGCCTGTGCCCGGCAGGAGCACGAGCCCTGCTCACCGCAGCATCGGGAGCTCCGCGCTCACGGGCTCTAAATCGCGCCCAGAAGGAATCAAAGCATACCGCCTGCTTTAAAGAAATGCCTTCAAATGCGTATCTTTGAAACTTTTTTTTTTTTTTTAAACCTAAGAGGATGATTTATTAAGGCTAACTTCCTTCTCAGGATGAAGCTTAGAATTATGTTTCTGGTATTGATCCATAAAGAGGATTTGCATTTTATTCATACTATAAAAGTGCTTTTAATGGAGACATCGCGGTAATTGAATTTATACTGTGTGTAACTATCGAAGTATCTTTTTAATTATTTTATGTTATGTAATACAATAACTAAACCTAAAGCCTGTGAAAGGGGATGTCTGTACTCTGTCCTTAAGAGTAACATATATAGCTTTTAATATTCTAACAGTGGAATGCAGTTAAGGACATTCTTTATTTGAGAAAAAAAAAAAGAGAGGGGGGGGAGAGAGAGAGGAGAAAGATTTCATTACATTCAGCACAGTATGAGACTAAGTCAAAGTAGTTTTGCTAATTAAATTCAATTGCTATCCATTAGACCAATGGAATGAGATGAATCTACCATATAGCTGACACAGCACAGGTATGCAATTTGGCTAAATGGCCATTTCTGAACTGCAGCACGCGTTTCTCTCTCTACTTGCTCATTTTTCGAGACTCACAATTTCTGCACAGAAAGAAGTTGAACAGCCACCGACACCTCTCGCTTGGGGAGCACGGCTACGTGTCTAAATGGGCAGTCTCACGGGGTGAGCAGGAGCTGCTGATCAATTTGGAAATGTACTGGAGTAAGCTTATAAAGCCTGAAGCTGCTGGGGAGATAGGTGGTGCTTTTTTTTTTTCTTTTTTTTTTTTTTCCTGTGTTCATTCACAGATATTTCTTTTCTCTGCCCATCCAGCTGCGTTTGTGAGGCTGCTGGCGATGGGCTGCTTGGTTTCATGTAGGAACGCAGCGGTTGCTGTAGGAGCAGGTCCCTGTCAGTCTAGGAGTTACCAAAATGACTTGAAATTCAGTTAGTAGGGTAAGTTTGCCCGCGTTTTGGCATAACATGCTACTTTGGGAGATTCTGCATGTCAGACTGAGAAGTCTCCTACCCCAGTGAAATGACAAGAATACCACTCAAGCATTGGCTGAGACGAAATTTTGACAGCCAGCAAGCCTGTAATGCTGCTGAGTGCACAGATTTACACTTCCTGCCAAGATTAAAACGGGCTAAACCCAAAAAGGGTATTAGGGATTGTCGCTTTAAGAAGAAATAACACATTAGTGCACTGCGCTGATGCGAGAGCTGCGAGGATCTTTGGAACACTTCTGCTTCCTGGGATCCTGCAAAGCTCGTGTGTAGTGGTCAGCGTGGTCGGGAACGCGGCGGACTTGCAGAGTAGGCAGTTAGGAAGTAAACTTAGTGAAACCTGGCTGAAAAATTTTACACCTCCCCTCCTTCGGTGCCGGAGATCAAGTTCCAGTTTTGCCTCTCATCGGGCAAAATCTCGGCACAGTCCTGAGGGTTTGGTGTGAATAAAGTGTCCAGGCTGTGCCCCCGAACTTCACTTTCTGCTTCTGATCAACTGTGACAGTGTATTTCCTTCCAGCTATCTCTGTAATTAGTGAAAGGAAAAACAGCTAAGCTGGGCTGAAAAAAGGCCCTGCAAAAAAACGTTCATTTAAGCCTCTCTCGCAACATGGTTTCCTTAAATTTTCTTCCAAGCACAATTGGTTATGCTTTTTATGATAAATCTTTGGGGTCGGGGTATTTGCTCAATGGAATCCAGACAAATAAATGTGAAGAAAAGCATCCTGCTTTAAAAGAAGGAAACAATTAAACCTCCTACTTTGTTATTTACAGTAACTACCTTTTTTTAACAATTGTAGAAGTTCAAATGAAAGTAGCAGTGTGAAGAGGGAAATGTGGGAACTTTCATTTGTCGAGACTTTGCATTTCTTCTGCTTTATAGCCATCAGAAAAGAGATTGTTGTGCATTCTATTAAATACTGCCAGTATGATTAATTTAAAGGGTTACATTTTATTGAACCCTGGTGTAGATGTTCTTTGTCAACTCACATTCACTGCTAGTTAGAGTGTGTGTCGCATTTATCAAAACTTTCTGGAGCCCCTCTCACCTCATTAGCATGTGAATCTCTATTGAGCAGTTAATGTCCGTTACAGCGAGAGTGCTCAATTCTTGTTTTCAATAAGCCAGTTGTAAAATGTCAGACTGTCACTTACAATATAAAAAAGCAAAAATGATGGTATTTGTAAAAATGTTATCACCTCATAAAAACAAATTGTAAAGACATGAAAGTGATCTTGGTATGCTTTGCTTTCAGAAGTGAGTTAGTACAGCTGCTTTAAATACCAGTTGTCTGGATTCCCACACTTTCCTACCAATGGAGAGGTTTACACAAGCATAATTTAAGTTACAATTACCCTAATTAACATCTCATTTGCATAAATTGTTGAAGTCAAAACAACAAAGAATTGCTTAAGAAGCTTAACCCTATTTGTCCAAAATAAAGAGATGAGTTTTCACTTTGCAATCAAAATTGGCAGGTTCATTATGTCCGAGCTAGAATACAAACTTGAGGTATACTATTAATTAATACTTTACATTTTTATGATCGGGCTGTGCTACTCCTGTTTGCGAGGTGCAGGATTTCAAAACATCCTCTCCTTGGTACCAGGGATGCCGGGCTGTCAGGTGGGGAGTCCCCAGCACTCGTGCAATTAGCAAAACCCGTCTCGGCCGCTGAAAGCCGTGTCCCTCGTCCCTCTCTTTTGTGCAGACCCTGGGTCCGTGCTGGGGAGGAGGGAGAGTCGCATCCAGTGCTGTCTGAAAGCTCAGCTCCTTGGAAAGAGGGCTTGGAAAGCGATGGAAGGAGGCCAAGGGACGGCGGTGACAATGGCAACGGGAGGCAGAGAGAGCCTCTGTCCTCCCTTGGCAGAGCTGGCCGGTCCCTGGAGGTTTTCAAAGTGTTGAAGGCCAACAGCAAATTTTGACTCTTGTCTTGGAATACAGAAATCCAGAAAAAGATAACTGCAAAATAAAGTTTTGATCCTTTTTTTTTTTTCTTTCTAGTAAACTAGTAAGTAAACTAGTAAGTAAACTTCTGTTTATGGTTTTGGGGCATTGTTATAGGAACTTTGGGTGCTTGTTGGAAAGTTCTGGTTCTGTGCTTCGACCCGTCCCGTTTGAACGTCTGACTTCTGGTAGCTGTGTGCTACAGGCAAAGCGGATTGTTAGGGCTTAATCCAAAGCTGCTGAAGACAAAGGGAGATTTTCCCTCAGACACTTACTGCCCTGGGTAGATTAAAACTGTTCCACTGGCAAGTCCCGCTACTTTTCTATACCTATTAAGTATTTGCTGCAAAAAAAAAGACCTTTTACGTGCCCTCTTGCCGCGGTTCACCTTTACAAAAGAGCTCCCTTTGCCTCTGCACGTATGCGGGGACGGCTGTGGGCGATGCCGAGCGATGCTCGCGGTGGCTGTGCCAGCGCTCAGGGTTTTTAGCAGGGACGAGGAAAGCGGAGCGCGGTGGGACGCGGCGGAGTTCATTAGCCCGCGGGGACGGGGACGCGCGGCGGGATGCCGCTGCGTGCGGGTGGCGCGGGGTTTTGATCAGCTGTCAGGTGCCCGTCTGCCACTGCTAATGAAAGCGTTCCCAGACGCCGGGGCCATATTTTCCTTTCCTGTATTATCTCGTTGCAGCTTCATTAGCTAAGTCAGAGTGAATGCGCATTAGCCCAATAAAACTCTTCCCGGATCCCCGTGATTTAACGTCCCCTCCAATCAGTGCCCTGTGGATGGAGATTATCAGCCGGCGCCTGGACGTGGGTGCTGATCGATTGAAGCGCGCCGGAGCGAACCGGGGTGTGCGCCGCGCTCGGTTTTAACTCGAGGCTGAGCCTGCGCCGAAAAGCTTTGCAAAGCAAAGATCACAGTGAACTTATAATCATAAAACAGCTGAACCAAAGATGAATCTCGCCTACCGGTTTTGCATATTTCTTTTTTAAAGATCGCATTATAATTGAGCGGTTGACTTTCGCGTTGCGCTCTTTTTTATGAGCCAGTGATTACACAGTATACAGCGCTTACGCTCTGAACATGAATGAATCTGCCAGTTCTACTACAGTACTCTTTATAAAATAACAAGGCTTACCAGGTGGCAAGAATTGCATAATTGAATTGGACTGAATCCTGGTTTTCCCAACCCAGAGCGGTTACACTTAGAAGTAAATTACAATTAAAAGAGACAGAATGTTTCCATTGTATTAAGAATCCTTAATAGCAAACTTTTCATCCATAAGGCTCTGTTCTCTTCCTGAAGCGTGAGAGAAATTGCTGTATGTGTCTAACTACCATTAACACTAATGGGAGCAACGTACATAAATCCCCGCACGACGAAGGCAGAACAGACCCCAGATGCCTTTAAAGAGGAAAGTGCTTGTAGGGGATGAATAGAAGCACGCGAGTCTGTTGGTCCCTGTAACAGCTGCTCTGAAAATGTGCGAGGTCTAAATTTGAGGTGTGGGTTTTTGGTGAGTCTTCTTTAGCTTCGCTCAGTGTCGTTTTGAGACCAGCCCTCTTCTCCTTCGTCTGGGCCCTGTCCTCAGGGTGCAGAAGGAAGCAGATCCCGAAGTGAGGGAAGATGCTGGGGACAGATTAAATCCCACTAAAACCACTATTCATTTTAGGCCTTTAGAAAGTTTCAAAAAAAAAAAGCCCGGCACCGTTGGCCAAGAGTACCCAAGCTCCTCAAGTTCTGCTCACCACTTCCTACCCTTCAGAGCTGGGGATATTGAGAACATCTGTCTGCAGATTGACGAGAAGAGGAGAGTGTGCCTCCTTCCCCTCCCTTCCAGAGGACCTTTGGGGTTCCCAGCCTCTTTGTTTCTTACCCTCCCTGTCCCCAGGAAGCCTGTCAAGCAACCCTCACCCAGCCACGCAGTTGGGGCAGCAAGGAGAGCAGTTCCTTCACCCATCCCGAATGGCCGGGGACCAGCACCCCCATCCCAGCTGTGCCCTGGCCATTTGGGCATGGGCATCCGTCTGCCATGCACAGTTAACCCTGAGAAGGTGTTGACGCAAACCTCCATTTTATTCAAGATCCTGTTCGTCCTGAACTTTGTGATCTGCTCTTCTTGATGGCGATGCAATGCACTGTCACCTTGCCATTAGGGCTAGGTAATTAATAGCTGCATAATAGAAGTGAAAGCAGTTGCTCAGCAAAATGAATGATGTGCGCTGCAAGGGAAAGCACTAGAAAGTAAAGCAGAGCTGGGAAGTATTTAGCGGGGGGGAATTTCTGCTTGCCCTTCATTAGGAGAAGCTCTGAAGAAATGTAAAGCGTGATCGCATTAATCAGAAGAACTGGCATCACGCTATATTCTTCTTCGTTATTTGGCATAAATTGCAGGGCATTAAATGATTTAAATTATGCTTATACCTGCCATAATTTTTTGCTGATATTTAATGAATACTGGGACTTGTCTTGGAGCATTGGTCACACGCTGACAGGTAAAGGCTGGATGCAACTTCTGTTCTTGCTTGGGCTCCCAGCATGGACAGTGAGAAGAGGACAAGTTTTGAGTGAATTTGTTACAATCAAAGCTCTAAAAAGAAAAATTCATTGTGGGCCTGCCTTCCTTCCTTCCATTCTTCTTTCCTTCCTTCTTTCCTTCCTTCTTTCCTTCCTTCTGTCCTTCTGTCCTTTTTTCCTTCTATCCTTTCCTCCTTCCTTAATTCTCCTGTAAATCTTCACAGAGCACGTGTTTGTTTAATCCAGCACCGATTGTCAGAGGTCACTGAAAGCCATTGCAGGTGTCTGTCTCTTGCACCCACCCCCGCCTCATGCTTGTCCTGTAGCTCGTATTTTTGCAGATGACCCCAGCCCTGTGAAGGACCTGGCAGCTCTTACTGCACCTCCGCTGTTGTCGTGACATGGCCACAAAATGCCTGCGACCAGCCAAAGAACAGCTGTGTTTCTGTAAGGTCTACTTTGAACAAGTTGCAATCATTTCTTTTTCTGACTTTTTAGAAGCCCTGACTGACACGAGCATATATAATGTCAGGAATACCTTTATATGATTTTGTCTGTCCTGGTACTGTAGCGTAATTAGCAGATTCAGACTTGTTCCTGCTCTTTCCAAATGCAATTCTTCCTGGGGAAAGAAATTAAACCGAGGGATGATGTAGGTTTTTGCAGCCAGTCAGATGAAAGTAAGTGGTGGTTACAATTATTCAAAAGTACTTGGAAAAGTATTGAATATGGTAATCCTTGATAGGAGAAAGCACTGGGCTGGTTAAAGCACGTGGCTGGAAATGTGCAGAGGTTGGTTCCCCTTCCAGCTCTGCCACAGTCTTTGTGGCCTTGGGCAAATTATTTAACTGGTTCTGTAATAGCAGAGTTCGTCAAGAATAAAAGTGGGAGTGCCTCTGTTCCTTTTTTGTTCTCTTTATTTGCCTGGCTAAGATTTTAAACTGTGCAGAACACAGACCTGCGTCGTGTATGTGCACAGCCCAGCTGCGGCACAGATCACGGTGTTACGGGGCTGCGCGGGGCGTAGTTACCGGTCTGCTTCAGACCACATATCAGAGGTGCAGGAACTTAATTAAATGTAGCAAACTATAAAACTGGTATGCTCAAAAGCGAACGTAAATGACACGCACTCCTCCACTGCCCGTCTGCTCAGATGGACTTAGTGCACCGGGATAATGCCGTCCTCGTTCCCCTTAACCTTCCCGGGTCGCACATCAGCATTGTCTGTGATAAACAGGGCTGGAGCCGTTCCTTGTGGTGTTGCCACATACACCTGCAAAAAATTAAGAGATTTCTAATGCCTTTTGCCTCTGACACGTCCCTTTAGAAAGGAAGTCTATTAAAAGTCGTGGAAGAAGGATAATTTTTCAGGGCTGAGAGGTAGGATCCAACCCCGTTGTTTTATCAATCCCACATTGCAGGGTTTAAGAAATGGTCTGAAGCTTTGCTCTCCACTGGCACATGCATCAAAAGTCACCACAGGACTTTTTATTAAAAATGTTGGCTTCACACAACCCAGAGCTCTTTCAGAGCTTTGAAAAGTTAAAAAATCAATGATAAAGGCCTTTTTTTTTTTTTTTGGTCTTTGGCACATGTATTTGCAGTCTCTGCTCAAAATCAGGTGCAGCGCACAACTGGCGAACGGCTCCTGCAAGTCCTGCCCTTGGTCCGTAGCATGTAGTTGCTTGTGTGTCTTCTACAAAATCTGAAAGGCAAATGTAAAGGAGGCAAATAAAATAACGAAGGGGTTAGCACGCAGAGTAGGAAGAAAGGGTTCAGCTCGTATGCAGCGTCGGGTGAGGAGCTGTGGTCTGGCCCTGCAGCATCAGGATAGCAGCACGCAGGGCTTGTTCATCCTAAAAGACGGATGTGGGACAGTGGCAGGCATGGTGCAGTGCAAGAGAGAAATGCAGCAAGGACGATCCGTGGTGGGACAGTCCCGGGGACCTCAGTGGGGTGGGACTGGATGTTTTTCCTCTGGTTTCAAACTTTCTCATGCATCCCGAGAGCCCTCGTCTGTGCCATTGTCTGTGTTCCCACAGGGCTGCAGACACCTCATTTTGCCTTGGGTACTGTCCCCACAGCACACCCAGGGCAGTTATTGCTTTAAGAGGAAAGAAAAGCAGATCGCTTTTGGATGCCCAAAGAAACCCGCGAGTTAGGAACAGCTAGACTTGGAAAATGGCGAGTGGAGCGAGTGGGTTTCCTGGGGAATCCATCGAAGAAACACCTAGCCTGGGATTTTGTGGTTTTACTTAAAGTGAAAAGTGAGAGAGGTCTTCTCCTTCTGGATCCATTTTCATGTCCTTATTAACTAACACTTCCCAGCAGCGAGTGCTGCTTGGTGTGAGGAACCTCCCCATAAGAGTAATGCAGTTCTCACAAGCCAAAGAATTTGCATGTCCAAAAGGGATGCGTGTCATAAATAGACTGTTTACAGTAGACTTAAATTATATGATGAGCCATATAACAGCAGTGAATATATCATATCACAAGCCCCTGCCAACCATGCATGACTACTATTTGCTTCTCCTCAGGCGGTAAACAAAGTTTTCAGCTGACCTACTGTTTAGGAGAAGTGCACTGAAACAGAGATAAGCAATGTCGCTTGTAATGCTGTAGTGGAATAAAATCTGGCATAAATTTGCCTAGAAAGTAGAAGGAATGCATGAAATATTATTTCTTAGTTCACATACGACTTTCCTGCCAGCACGACATGTAATATTGCATCGCTAATAAAAGGGAGTTTATTCCTGCTTCTGGAAGGGAGCACCACTTGAGCGGCATTGCAGTAGGGAAGGGGTTCGTGTTCTGCTCGGGCGGCTAGCACAACGTATATCATCTGAATATCAAATTATTTAAGGTAAAACCTGAATTAAATATTTGAAAATGAAGACCAGGAGGAACGCGAGAGGTTTAAGAAGTGCCCCGTACAGTATCGAAATGCCCCGGGGTTCCTGCTGAGCTCAGCAGCTCTCCGAGCAGCCCTTTCCTAGCTCAGGGTCAGCGGTTTAACGTAAAGGGAGAAAGGCACATCTGGGTTCCCAGGACAGATCTCCACATCACCTATGGTTAAAAACGGGCTGCTAGGGGGTTTGTATGTTGGTGTAACACACCTCGGACTAATCCAGTGCCTAATGAGAACGTTGTGCATGGCAGCTGGTTGTTTGTTTGTCCGCCTGCTCCTAGCCTCTCTCTTACCCTATTTATATACGCACACATGCAAAAAATATGAGAGTTAAAGAAAAATGTCAACCATATGTAACATACATGGAGATTAGTGACAGTAACAGTGAATTCATTGTGGTTTTGGCAGTCAGGACACCATACAGGCCATATTTTAGAGTTTTAGACAAATCCACATGTATTCCAGAGATTGCTGTGGATTTTCAATATGTGTGGCTCATTAGATACGCAATCTGCCTGCTATTCTCTCCTGTCACACAAAGCTGATGGCAGCAAACTGGCATCTTGGAGATGTTGGTAGCGCTACAGATTTTAGCATTAATGCCAGACTCGGGCATCCTGGAGCTGCGCGCTCTTCTGCGGTGCGAGGGGTGTGTGCCCACGGCGCCTCCCGTTGGGGGTTTGCTGACAAGTAGGCAGGAGAGGGCTGGTGTTGGTGCTTTCAAGCAAAATACAACCATTAAAGTCCGGCTTGTGTCCCTGCTCACTGTTCCTAAAGAAATTGTAAACAGCTAGCCAGCCCTAAGCTCAGATTTTTCTGAGTCTGTTGTATCACCAAAGCAGAAGGAAAAGTTACAGCTTTTGTGTATTGTTTTTCTTTTATCACAGCTTTAAAATTCTTTTTTGGAGGGTTATAAATAAGCATACAAGATAAACTCTTCTCAGAGTCCTAATTTTCCGTTTAAATCTTAGCAGCTCCATATCCCTGTGAATATGTCTGTAAAGAGCAATTGCTACCAGCAAAAATCTAATAATCACATACAAAATATACACCAGGCAAGAGTTAATTTTATATAAAAGTACTAAACTCTCTCTTAAAACTGTTTGAGTTCAAGCAAGGCTACGTTCGACGCGGGGCCGAGTGCTTAAATATAGGTGAAGGAAATTCTGGTCTGCTAATTTCAGCAGAATGTTTAAAACAAAGTGTTACTGTTTAATCTGGGCACATGATGGGTGAATGAATGTTTGAATGAAATGACATAATTGTTGGTTAGCCTGTATAATTTGGAGAGCGTTCGCACAAGTTTAACTCTCTCTGGATGCAGGGCATCCTCAATGCGGGTACGGGAGCGCCTTCCCTAAAGGCAGGGTATGGTGAAATCCCGTCTCCCATTGCATTTAACAACCTTTTGAGCTATGGGCTGCGGCCGAGGCTGGCTTAGCAGTGCGCTTCGGTTCAAGAGTGTTATCCTTAACCCCTCTCCTCACGTTGTATATGATATTTAATGCGTCATCTTTGTTTTAAACAAACAATACACAAGCTGTTGCTGGCAGTGGTGGGAGGCTGGTGGTCCATCTGGAAAGCAGGGAGATAGATGAGGGGGGAAAAGAGAATGAAAACTGTTTAGGGGTGTATTTGCATGTGTAAAACCCTGGAATGGGAGCAGAGTATTTAGTAGCTTTTTAAAAAGCAGTTTGAAGACAGGGAAGATTCTTTGTCTGTGGAGGAGTCCGTTAATAATAGACATTATTTGCTTAATACAAATGTGGATTTTGATTTAAAAAAAAAAAAAAAAAAGCTGCGGGCCCATACCTTTAAAAAAAGTTGTTTATTCATGATTTCTGCTGTATTAAATCCGTTCCCTCTAAAATTAACCATTTTTCCCTGACAAAAGTTCAGAATGGTATAAAATTAACCAATAATATAGCTTATTAATTAAACCAGTGGCAAAATAGCTATTTCAGCTTAACTCTCTCCACAGGATGGTTACAAGTCGGGTTTCTGGCTGATTGCTTCTGTCATTCCCAAAGACGGAGCACCCCACCTCAGTTTACCACTGCCCAGCGTGCATCCAATATGCCATTTAAAACCTTGATTATAACCAGAGAGAGTTCATTGGAACCAGAATAAGTTACAAAATAATTAATCTTCCCTGCCATCTTGGATCCCCTCTCTCCAGCATCCAGCCAGATGTTTCGTATTCGCTGTACGCACGGCGCGCTGTAATCCTGGTATTTACACAGCTCGCGTTTTTTCCTCCGTCATTAGCACTCTGCTTCGAGGTTACACATTTTGCCTTTGCTTAGGAGATCACAGTCGCTGCTAAATGGTTCCTGGAGGACAGGTCAGCGCGGTATGAATGGCTCTTTCAGCGCAAGTATATTTACAAATTAAACTCCTTTTTGCATGCAGCAGAGTTTTGCTGCTGCGCTCGGGTTCGGGCTGAGCAGTGGACAGGCATCGGGCTCTGCACCGAGCTTTCCCTGCAGCAGCGAGGAACCTCCCCTCCATTTCGGTGCTGCCAGGCCTGGAGATGATCTATCGAGCAGGTGTTTGTAATTTAGGGTTCACTGCTGTTCCTGTGGAAATCAGTGGAAAAAAGGGACGGCGACGGTTGAGAACAAAGTGAAAAGGCAGCACGAACAAGGCTGGCATTATCTGCGCGGCTTCCAGCCCTAGATGCGCTGTGAGCCTGCGCTGTGTGTTTTGCAGAGAGCTGCATCTTCCACTGTTAAAAAAGGACTTCAGTAAATGAACAGGCAAAAGACCTGAGCGAGGAAGTTTGAAAAAATATATATATATTTTAAAACCTAATTGGGGCTCAGCGAGCAATCTGACATCGCTGCAAATCCTGCTCAGAAATATATGTGCTCTGCTTTAATGACAGCACATAGAGTACTGCTGAGATAGTGGAAAATTTTACAGGGAGTTTTGCTTAAGGAATGGCTTTAACTCAAGTTACCTGTAGAGTACAGTGTCATATGGAAACACTTAGGGAGCTGTGGAAAACTTTCTGAAATACAGTGGAATTTATCTAGCAAAGCATTTCGCGTACGAGGAAGGAATATGGATTACAATGGAGTCAGTAAAGAGCGGGCTGTTGAGGCTTGGAGGAGGCCGCTTGCAGCACTGCTGCTGCAGATGAAAAGTACATATGTAACCGGGGGGGTACTCCGGCATGTCCACGTCTGGTATACATTTATACTATTTGCCATGCACGTAACCTTGTTATATAAAACAGAGCCCAATAACCTCAAAAAGACGGACGGTAAAAGAAAGAAAGGTGCAGGGAAGCGGATCTGCTCCCAGCCTTGCAGGCCTGGGAGCAGAGGGGCCCGTGCTGCCCGCAACACCCGGGGGTGAGGGCCTGACCTGCAGCTCGGGCCGGGGGGGCTGCGGTGCGAAGCTGTGAGGAATGAAGCTGGGGAAAGAGCTTAAAAAGACAAAAAGGGGCAGCTTTGGCTGGAAACAGAGCGAACGAAGAGCCGCTTGGCCGTGCAGGCGCGGTGCACTGGGTGCACAGGCCCCGCAGCACCCTGAGGGGCCCCAGCAGGCTGGGGGAGAGGGCTGGGGGGAGAGCGAGGGTTTTTCAAGTGTGTTTCGTTAGATATTTGCTCCCTAAATGCTCATGGCACTGGTCGCCAGAGCATCTGGGCACTTCACAATAATTAAAACTGACAAATCCATAAACAGTAAACAACAGGCTACCCACTCGGGCAGCCAAAAACCCACTACTGCATAAGCTCAATAGCTGCACCCATCTGCCAAATCAAGCCCTCGCCGCCGCCTCTCACCCACGCAGGCCAGGGCAGTGCCAGTGCCTTCCCCGCCGTGACCCCCTTGCCCGCTTCCCCGCTCACGCCTGGGCTGGGTTCGGGAGGGTAAGGGATTTATTTTTAGTTTTATTTTATTTTTTTCCCACCGCAAAGTGGCAACAAGTACTGACACCCTTTTCTCTCTGACTTCTTGGCCTGCTAACCCTTTCGCAACACAATGGGAAGGCAACCGCTTGCACCCAGGGGAGGGGATTTAATGACTGGAAAATAGAGAGAGAGAATTTACTTGGAAAAACTGTGGAATTAAAGTTCTGGACAAAACATGCATCACTGATGCATAACACTTTTGTTAATTGGGTCTTAACAGGTTTGTGACTCAGGCTGTAATTATTTTAGAAATGGGTCACACCAGGCAGCGCCAGCGGAGCGTCCTGAGGTGTAAAGCTGCGGCCGGGCGCGCGTGGCTTGGCCCGGTGGCCGTCCAGCCCCGCCGCCCCCCGAACGGGGCTCCCCGCAGGCTCTGCTGGCCTGGGCCGGCCTGGCGGAGGTGTTTGTCCAGCTCCGTTCCCGGCGCGGGGCCCTCCTGCAGATCTCGGTGTCACGTGCTGTACACGCGATGCCAAGCGCGCTCGCCGCTTCTCCTGCGCTATTGTTTTCACTCCTGATTTTTTCATGTGTTTTCCTGACCTGCCAGAGGCACTAAATCTTGCTAATGCCTCCCTGCACTCTAGTCGCAGAATGGGCTGCGTGAAGTTTTTCTTTTTTTTTTTTTTTTTTGACTAAAGCGAGATTAATTAAAATATAAAAACGCACCCGACTGTGGTAAATCATTTCTTCTTTTTACTAAACAATTGCTCTCTGCTAAATCCACCTCTGCTTTCCACTGCAGAAGTATCTCCACGCAAGCAAAAGTCTTCTAATGCTCGTAAAGCAACCGAGATATTATCTCTCTAATTAGCAGCTGGAAAAAAAAAAAAAAAAGAGAGAGATCAATTAATGCTATAATTAAAAACAGTGCCTTTAGATCTGTTGTTTGTGGTGAACGAACGCGGCTGTTACGCTGTTCGCTGGTGGGATGTGCTGGGTTTTTCCCCAAAAAGCTTGGAGCAGCACTTTGCGGCGGGGCCGGGGAGCCCGGTCTCAAGCGGCAGCAGGAGCAGGGACCCCGAAATGTTCCCAGCAGCGTGGCCCACGCCTCCTTCGTGCGGCTCTGGGGAGGCGTTGGGGTCTTGCAGCCAGGCGAGGGGCTCAGCGCGGTTCTGCTGCTCTCGTTTGGCCCTTCCCTGTGCAGGGGTAAGCTGTTTTTCATATATTGTAGCCTGGGAAAGCTGTGTTACTGTTAAAAGAGTAACCATATCCCTTTCTGAGCTGTTGCCAAGCAGATGTAGGGTTTTGGAAAGTTCCCAACAAACTTCCACAGCTGATACTTTACTGACTTGTTCTTTCTCCCTTCCCTCTACTTGCACCTATTTAAATAACCAAAGGACATAATTTGGGGGAGGGAGCGTTGCTCTGCATCTTCTACTTGTTAAATATAATTAATTGAGAGTGACCAGTTAGTCAATTACAGTGTACAGCTTGCAAAAGAAACGCAGAAATATCAAATATTACTGTTTTACCAAAAAGCTCCCTCTTCTGCGCCGAATGCTTTCTTGGAAGAACCAGCCGAGTAATGAGGAAAATTGAGCCCCTTCAGCCCTTTGTGCGATACGGGGCTGCTTCTGCCTCTTGCCAGGGCAAATATCTCATTTACTTTCTTAATGGCAGGGCTAATAATTTGGGAGGTGGATGTGAAGGAGGAAGAAATAACAGCTTTTAAAAGCTAGTGTCGATAGGAAAGCCGGTGTAAATGCAAATCTCCCTTGTGTGTGTGAGTGTGTGCGGGGAGGAAAACGGGGCACTTGAAATGTGGAAAGCTCTGGCAAATCATATATCACAGGAAAGGTTTACAGGAGTTCAGAATATAGCGAGGGGTATAGATGTCAGGTTTTCTTACACAATAGAGGGTCTTTTGTTTCCGCGCTCCCTCTTGGCAGGAGCCTCCGTGCCACTGCTGGCAATTTCCTGTCCATCTTTCACCGCGCAGCAGAGCCGGAGCAGGGGAGTAGTCCCACGTTTTTGTTTAGACTATTTTTTTTAATGCTAAGCCTTGTCCTAAGCAGGATATCCCTGTGTATGTTTGGAGTTCCTGAACTTCTCTGCAGAAAATTATCCTTAAAAAGCCCCTTCCATAACACCCAGTCTCTAACTTCTCTCTGAAAAAAAAAAACAATAAAAACAGCCCTCGTTTAATTGCTTTTGCTTGTGAGAGCTTGTACCTCACTGCTTAATCCGCCTGCGTGGTTTGGAAGAGCAAAACCAAAAAGCGGGGACTCTCCAGCGGTGCCACTGCTGCCGGAGGACCGGGTGCAGGACTCTGTCCCTCGGGCTCTGCGTCTGCCGGGGCTTGGGTCTGTCCCTGCTCCCCAGCCCTGCTCTCCAAAACACTCCCCATGCACACTCGAGAGTCGATCAGGCTCAAGGGCCCTGTGACAGTGTCTGGCTGCAGTCAGGGCTCTATGGTTCTCACACACTCTCAAAGCTCACGGGCCAGCAGCTCTTTTTTATAATTACTTCTTCTTTTTTTTTTTTTTTCTGGCTTTCCCAAATGATCTCCTCGGACGGCCCCATCTGCATTTGTTGACATCACGCAGTAAATCCAAAGTAAAACTAAAACCGGGGCACGGTTGCTAGCTCGCACGGAGGAAGCAGGGCAAGCTCAAACTGCAGACTCGTCAGGCCCAGCAGTGGAGTTAAATACAGAAAAATATACCTGTGAAATACAGCAAAACTGTGAAATACAGGACCCTGCTGTAATGAGCTGAACAGAATTTGGTTTTGAAAATGCTTCATTTTCTCTAAAACTTCCATTAACTTGGTAGAACGGCACCGAGAAAGTCGGAAGGAGTGTGTAAACCGGCGCGAATGCCAACTGCTCGCCACGAAGTTTCTCGGGAACGTGACACCCCCGGCAATCCGTTTTTATTTAGGTTTAGAAAACCCTTCAGATTAGCAGGTCGGCAGCGCGTGCATTCCTGGTGACCGCCACCGTGCTGCACGGACGTCGGCTCCGAGGGTTCAGCCCGAGTGGAAAGGGAAACGTGCCGGCTCCTGCAGACCTCGCTGGGGTTAAAGGAAAGCCACGGCTGCGGCGCGAGCGTTGCTGTCCGCGCGCCCCCTGCTCAGGCATTCCTCTTGGTAACATGATCTTATTTCTGTCTGCTTTTAACAGATAGGCGAGGTTAAGTTATGTTAAACATGTTGTACTAAGTTTGATTCGCAATGCTTCAGTCTGGTTTTCTTCCTTGATTAGCTTTAATCAAACCCTCCGCGTTACATGACCTTAATAAAGCTATTTTTCCTGACAAGTGAAGACTGTCTTAACAAGCAAAGCTCATCTGGCCTGAAACTAAAGCCAAGTCAAGATGGTGTTTTAGGTCCTCATTAAAGTCCACAGCATGAAGTAAGAGGGGAAATGATGAAATGGTGCTCCACCAAACCATCCCTCCTTTACATTTAATTAGAGGAATTATACGCAACCCAGTAGATGCCTTGGGAAGGCAATCACCATTGGGTTAATAAAGAGCCCGGCAGTATAAAAGGGGGCAGCTAAGGCTTTAGCGAGGAGTAAATTAACACCAGGAGCCGGACGGACTTTGGGATCAACTGGGAAAAAACCCGTACGGTGTTAATATAAAACGAAAGGAGCTGCTGAGCCACCCGGCCCTGGTCCGGGGCTGATGCACAGCGCCCCTGACATGCTTCGGAGGGAAAGCTTGGCATGTTTATTCTCCCTGCAGTCCTTTCCTTCGGTTACTGCTGACTCACGCAGGTTGGGTGAAATATTGACGGCCGTGGCCGGCCAGGCGGCGAGGCGAGGAGGCGAAGGAAAAGCCCCGGCAGTGAGTGATGCCACGGGGCTTGGCAGTGGGTGAGGAAATCAGCCACATGCAGACAAAATGCGGTCAAGCAGCCGCCCCACACAGAGGATGTCCCTTGCACTCATTAGCATTGTGTTTGTAACAGAGCTTATCAAAAAACAGCCAACAGACATAATCTGTGGTTTACGCTTTCTTTCGTTCTCTTTTTTTTTTTTTTTACTCTTGTTTTCCTTTTTTTTTTTTTTTTTCTGAGGGTTTCTAAAGGATGTAATCCGCTCTGTTTTTATTGCCTTTGCCTCTGGACGTGCCGCAGCTCCAGCCAGCAGTTATTTCAGCGTCTCTAGCCTCCCTGTGAAGGTCTGCACTGCTGAGGGCTTGACTGCTACTAAATTGTAAACCGCAGTGCTGCCTTAACCCTTTTCCTTCTGCGCAGCTCCCCAAATTTTGGGTGTTGCAGGCTGTTTCCATTAGAGGAGAAATTGCTTACGGAGTGTGGCAGTGCTTCGGTGCAGACCTGCTTGTTTAGAAGGGCTGTGGAAAGCCCGGCTCCGGCGGCACAGCGGGAAGCAGCCTCGGTTGCTTTCAGCGGGGCCCCTTCCCCAACCTGAGCCCCCGGTGCTTTCTCCCAGCTGCACCGAAATGTATTTTTGCACTTCGAAAGCTCCTTTCTGCACAGCCAGGAACCTGCCATCCACGCAGCCCCTACAGGCATTGCACCCAAAGCCTTCTGCTTTCCTCATCTCCACTATTTCGTCCTTAAAGTCCAAGTTTTCCTCTTGGAAACAGAAACTTCTTGCTCTGACAGTCTCAGAGCCCCCTTTTGAGCACAGTTGCATTTGCAAAGTGATTTCCTGGCTGGGTACATCCCTCCCTTTCCTCCACATCTCCCTGTCTGCGGGGAGAAGCCAGAAACATTTGTCCGCCTGCAAGCTGCGAGCTGAAAGGAGAGCGCCGTCCTTCTCCGCACCGGTCCCACTGAAAATCGGTTCTTTGCTTGCTTGTCTAAGATGATATTTGCAAATAATTTCCTAAAAAGGCAATCTAAAAATGGCACTGTTGTTACCCATATTTGTACACAGGCTCGTGTGCGACTGGATTCCTAGGGCTTGTCTACACAGGGACAATTGAAATTAATGTGAAATAACTTTAAAGTGGATTAGCTAAACTGCATTACGTCCTTGTGTAGACACTGTCATTTAGAAATAAAACTGCCTTAATTTGGTTTAGTTTAATTTGCTTTAGCAATTTAATAAAGACACTTTAAGTCTGAGTGAGGAGTTTACATAGGGATTTAATGCAGTTTAATTAATCCACTTTAAATTCACAATTTTAATTAATTAGGATGAACTTTCCTTAAGTGTTCCCCTGTCGAGATGGCGGTGCAGCATTTCCAGCCACCTGGCAAGATGACCTGACGATTCCTGACTCTAAAGAGCTGTTGCAATGATGCGTGATCGGTCCTGTCCCCAGAGTTTGGTACATACAGAAAGTAGTTTCAAAGTCCTCCTGCTCTGGCCGCTGCCGGGAAGTCCTCCTCTGCCCTAAATTACCTCTGGAGAGCCCAGGTTCACGCTGTAACGAGCCACCGTCCTCCCAAGTGCTTTAGGTTCTTGTGTTGCCCGCAAAACCATAAGCAGAAGCATCTGTCTCCTGTGAAAGGGAGTTGGGAAGATGTGTCCCGGCACAGAAAAAGGCACAACAGCCTACTTCAGCTCTGCACACGCGGCGTCGTGCTTTGCTGACCACTGAAATGGTTTCAGTTTCTCACCCAACTTACGCAGCGGTTTTGTAATATTGGCAAACCCACAAAAACCCCCTTCTGTGTAGGCGGAGCGAAGTCCTGCAAACCTGCGTGCTTCTGGGGTGAGGCTGGCCAGGTCTGCAGAGCTCCCGTTGCCCTTATTTATTTACCGGCAGCAGAAATTCCCTCTCTGCTCGTTGTGCAGATGACCTCTCCTTGAGACGCCGGCGTTGCTCTGAGTGCACATCCTCAGCTTTCCACTTCCCACAGCCCATCAGCAAGCGTGGGTTTCCTGCAGTGCTTTTTATTAAGGGGATTGCGCAAAAGTTTCTTTCCATGAACCGGGATGTGTCCTTGCTCGCCTCCCCCAGCCCCTCGCAGTCTCCTCTTGGCCCCACAGCTCCTTTGGGGTTTGCCTTCCAAGGGGACCCCTTTTGGGGCTGTGGTCTTCCACGTCCCTCCGAGTGAGATTTCAGCCCTCCCTTACAGCAGGTTGTAGGGAATACACGGTGTGTTAGTGCTTGGAGCATCTGATTACTTATTCAGGGATTAAAATATATCAGAATGGTGAAACGTGATCCCCCCTGTGATATGCACTGCCTGGCAGCTAATCAGTAAATTGTAGTTAAACACAGGGCTTTGCAGAGCTGCGCTCGGTTCCTGAGGTCTCGTTTGGTAGGGAGGGCTTTAGGGGGAAGTAAGGGGCAATCAGTTGCAATTTGCCTTTATGGGGATGACAAGTAAATGTGAGAGATTACTGACGTACCCATCTGCACGTCACTCTCCAAAGGCCAGTGGAGAGCAAGGCACTGTTTCACTGGGTGCAGACGGGCAGTCCCTGCCCCAAAAACCTCGCATCAGCTGGAGCAGACAGGGAGGAGAACTACAAGTCCGGAGCAGAGCCACGGCAGCACCAGGATTTGGGGACTGCAGAGACCATCCAGGGAGCTCTTTAGGAAGCTGTTAGCTAGTGGGAACGGTGAAGGAAATGAAGGGGCAGATGAGCAGGGCTGAAATACCCTGTGTGAAGAGTGAAGAAGCCCAGCAGGTGCCGATGGCAGGTTCAGGACCTTCCCCAAACCCCTCCAGCCTCATGTCAGAGGTAGTGGAGCGGCTGCTGGGTGCTCGCCCACGAGCACAAAGGCGGGAGCATCCACACCTCCCTCCTCGCCGGGGCGTTGGGCACAGCTCAGCCTTCATTGTAAACATTAAAGTGCTTTTTTATGATTGCTCCGCCGGTGCCAAAACCAGACACACACTTGCTCGCCGCCTCGTGTCGCGCTCCCGTGCTGCCACGGCCCAAAGTGATGTAATTTATTGAACAAGGGGTCTGCCACCAACTGCACGCTCAGAAGGGCCAATTTTCATTAGAAACCTCTCTTCTGCGGCGCGTGGGTTTTATCCACGGCTGAAGGGAGGTGGGGAAGAGTGTTCCTTGGCTTTTCCACTTGGACGTGCCTAGGGTAAACAAAGTAGGGAAAGTTTTCTGTTGCTAAATGCCTAGTAATCATGTGTTTATCCTAAATTTAGGTCTAGTCCATTTTCTCAGTCATGCAAGGGGAGAAGGGAGTTAAAGCCAAATTGATGGCAAGTGTCTGGATAGAGATGGTCTTTCTAGCCGTCATAAAAAGATTGCCTTTGATAGGGATTTTGTTATTTCACTTTGGAAGTCATTACAAGGGGAGATCTCATATCACTGTAAAGTTAGCCACTAGATTAGCTATTCATATATTTTATTGGTAAAAAATATGACAGGGGGATTATTGTGTGAGAACTTTGTGGAAAATAAAAGAGATAAAAGCAGTTTAACTGTCAGTACATTAAGGCTGTGGTTAGCTCTGCATAGTGTTACTGGATGGAAGGAGACTGGGGCTCTGAGGACTGACGCTGTTTGTTTCGGCTGGTCGCGTATCGCGGTAGGGGTTGGCGAGAGGAAGGAGCCCAGGTAGCTCAAAGAGGAAACAGCAATTAAAGATGAAGAAGGGGCTTCCCTCTGGGTTGATTTGGCCAAAGTGATGGAGACCCTGAAGCACGCCAGCAAAGGGGCAGCTTGTTCCTCTGTCCGTGCAGAGGTCCCCATCCAGCTGGGCTCTTGGCAACGTGAATGAATATGGTGATGGCAATCGCATTTGTGTAGCCCTCCCTGCACATCTCCTCTTGTATTTTCACCTCCATTTATTATTTTTTTTTTCATTTGCCCACATTTTTGGCTGCAGACGTTCAGAAGTCCTGGACAAATGGCTGCGGTAAACACACAAATTGGTTGCACAGCGAGCGTGCAGGGAGCACGCACCGGGCTGGCCACAGCCGCGCGCGCCGCGCGTCCATCTGCGCAGCACATGTGCGCGGGGGCTGAGGCACCCAGCTGGCTCCTGGGCTGGAGATGGAGCCTGGCCACAGCAGGTTTAAACGGGACAGGAGATTGTCACATGAAGGCCCCTTCCCCAAGGGACCCTGCTCTGGCCACGGCGGGGGCTCGAGGCTTGTCCGCTTGGCCATGATGACGGGAAGGTAAGAGGGATGCAGACGAAGTCTGCGGGATGAGGCTCTGCTTTGGGTTTCGCTTGGGTGGAGTGCAGAGTGGGAAATGTGATTTAGGAGAGCGCTTGGTTTGGAGAGCTTGAGAGGCATGTTTGGGTCCGTGCTCTTCAGCACGGAGCTGAGCTACTGCTTATAGAAAATACAGACGTTGTATTGAACAGATGTCTTCATCGCTGGCTACACGCTAATGGAAATCTGTGTTGTCACTGTCACCAGCAGCGCAGGATTATATTCTTAACGTATAGCTGCCTTTACGTGAAACCAAGCTATACAGCACCAGAAACTTAGATGATACTTGGTTTAGAGTCGGACCTTACGGTGTTCCCATCCAGCCGCGCTCTTCCTAAGTTGAACTACAAAGTCCTGTTGTGTTTCGTGGGCTGCACTGTTAGAGCTTGCAGGATTGGACACTTCATGTCTTGATCCATCCTGCTTTGCATGCCAGAGTGTTTTCATTAACACAGCATTCATGCATGTGAGATTGTCGCTAACTGATATAATTAACCAGTGTGTCAAAGGCTATTTGTTTATTGCACATGCAACGGCTTTTCTGTAGTAAGAAACCCTTTCTGCTGACACAGTGCGAATGGGAACATGCTAAACTGGAGGAATAGCCCCGAGCTGGATGTGGAAGTTATGAACAATGATTGTACTTAAAAGAAGAGAAAATAACGCCACGGATTTCAATGGGTTTGACTTAAGGTGATCAGTGTCTGAAGAAAGGAAGAAGGGGATGAAGAAAAAAGAGTTTGTCAGATAATTTCTCCTAACCCATGATTATTTTTATTTCCTATAAAGTAAGCTGATCTTTGGTGATCAGGGAAGCCAGATGATGACTAAAAATAAATCTACTAACTGCAGGGCAGAAACTGTTAGCATCCTTTTTGGAGGCAGCGATAAGGCGCTTGCTCTCCAGCCTTTAAATCAGCCTGTCCTTTGTGATCCCTGTTTCCTTCCCACTTCTTTGCTCTTTTTAGCTCCCAAGAATAATGCTATTCAGGAACACAAATGTCTTCTGTCTCAGGTGCCTTCACTATGAACTCTTTGGGCCTGCTGTATATCACGTCTCTGCCCTCATTTTGGACATCTGTGCAGCTTTTAAGGGATCTTTTCAGAAAATCTTTCTTTTTAGTTATTTGTAAATAAATATTGCTGGGGTGGTCCTCACAGCAGGACTCGGCGGTTCCTACACTGCGAAGTTTGGACCGTAGTGTCCATGTTTTAAGTACTAAAATGTGTAGTTTGCAATGAAAAGATGGGAAGGCACATTCGTGAAGGTCTGCAGGAAGTTCTGAGGGTTGACACTGGTTTGTGTCCCAACAAACCTGCCAGCTGCTGCTGTGAAGAAACCCAAATGTATGCCTTAGCTCAGTAAATGTCAAGACCTCTCATCCCGTTGTGTTGGAGGTATCCCAAAATCCCCACTTAGGCTCCCTCTTCTTTCGAATCAGCTGCTTCTGCTCCCACGACTTCAGCTCTGGTGATGCCCAGCCCGTTGCTCCTGTCCTGCTCTGCCTCCCTCCATTCGGTCCCACGGCTCGGTGCCTCTCCGTAGCTACTTCTTCAGAAGTAGTTAAATCATCAGCATTATTTAACACCATCAAAATTGACTTTTTTTTGCTTCCTCCTCTTCCCATCACTGTTTCTCCTTCCTCCTGTTGCTGGAACCACTGCCAACTGATGGCCAAAACCTGGGCTCCATCTTCAACTTCTTGTTCCGCAAACGTGCAAACAATTTGTACCTCCCCGTCTCTCTCTTGCCTTGCCCATCCCTCAACATATGATTGCTCTTTTTCACTCGTCCCGGCTGCTACAAAGCTGTAAATTCTGTGGCCTGGATTTTCTCAATCTCTTCCATCCAGGCCATCCAAAACTCTCTAATGTAGGTACCCGATTTTATCCCTGGCCTTTGACCCTGGCTGTGCCATCCTGTGTTACGGATCCTTTCATTTACTTCTTGCTCCATTGAAGTGTCTCATCTCTGACTCCCAGACATGTTCTCCCTTGGCACTTGCACATCTCCTTTGCCCTCTCTCCCTTCCTCCTCCAGCCTCCATTGCCCCTTGATCACGAAGCTGTGTCCTCCTCACCCATCACCTCCCCTGGCCCCATCTGGTCCTTTCTGTCCTAGGTGCAGCCTTGTGGTGCTCACCTCCCGGGTGTCCTCAGGCCACAGGGCTCGGCCGTGACACCACACGCTCCCTGTGAAGAAAAACCACATTCACTGCGTGTCTGTGTGTTCTTGCCCTGTTAACTTTTCACCTGCTCCCTCTTAGCACTTTGTTGTTGTCTTTGGCTTATCTCTCATGGTAATCTCTACAGGGCACAGTGGTCTGTGTGTTCCTATAATTCATACCGTGCCTGGTGCAAGGCAGCCTTTATGCTGTTGGGTATATGGGAACATTTCTAATGCAAACAACTCATAGCTAGGAAGGGAGTTAAAAAATTAGAAAGGACTCCAAACCCATGTCACATATTCTCTTGCAAGGAATGGGGAAAAAAATTGTTTATTCTGGCCCCAAATTTTAATCACCCAAGGGCTGTTAAGATAAAAATAGTCAGTTCTGCCTTCTGTTTATGGTATACTTGGTTGAGTGCAAGCCAATTTTGAAGCTGAACATACTGTCTGCTATTTTTGCTTGATTTTAGATTCCACATTTTAAATAGTTTCTTTAACAAGAAGCATATTTTCACTGATACAAACTTAGCTTGAGGAGAAGCATCCTGAAGTTCTAGCCATATTGAAGATCAGTGAAATGTAGTAAACTCTGGTTTTAAGGGTTTTGTTTTCTCCAAGAGCTGAAATGAAGAGTGTGTTCTGGCAACAAGTGCTGGCACGTTGTTCATTAAAAGCTCTCTTCCGAGCTTTGGTTCCCACACACATGTGCCCTCATTCTTCAGCGGAGCTTCCAGGCAAGGGCATTGGCAGTGCTCGAGTCTGATCTTCAGCCATACAATTTGTCTTAATTGTCTACTAGCATCTAGGCAAGACTTAGCTCACGGGTGGCCACAGCAAGGGGCCACATGCAAACCGATGAGCTTCTTAATGTGGCCTGCCCGGCAATCGGATGATTTAATTATCTGTGCCCGTCGTAGGCTGCCTGGCTGCTCCCCGTCCCGCCTGCCCTCAGGCGCGGCGGGCTTAACCACATGCAGCCATGGGGGCAGCTGCATTTGATCTTCCTCGCCAACGCGAGGGTCCGGCCCTGACAACAGCCTCTCTGTTCGGTGCTTTCTTTCCCCTTCTTTCTTTTCCGCTTCGTTTGGCACCGTGCCCCCAGAATCATTTGTGTGTAGGGGAGGATGAGAGAGCTGGATGGCAAAAACTTCGAACATGGAGTTGGGTGTTGACAATCCCGATGATTAATTGATCCTCCGAGGATCCAAGATGATTTGCTGAAGCATCAATAATAGAAATCCTGTCATTATCCACTATTTACTCGGTCTTTCTGCGGGAAGACATCCTGTCTCAGTGTGTCTGCATCACGCGCGCCTCACACGGGGCCGCCTGCCGTTCGGGGGGCACGAGGGCCGGCCTGCCGCCCGCAGACCTTCTTTCGCCACCCGGTGAAAGCTCCTGGAGCTTCTGGAGAACAGCTCGATCCCCTGTAGCCAGCACGAGGCACCGAGGTTGGGCCGGGG
Organism: Anser brachyrhynchus; assembly: GCF_964034855.1. NCBI lineage: Eukaryota > Metazoa > Chordata > Aves > Anseriformes > Anatidae > Anser > Anser brachyrhynchus. Next base: position 3,517,223 of record NC_137702.1, on the reverse strand, counting down.
CTGGGTGGGGGCATGGCCTGGACATGGGGACTTTCCACTGCTGACAGCACCCATACTCGGGCCGAGAAGAGCTGGGCACGGGGCCTGCTCGCCGTAGTGACTGCTGCTCTGACCGCGTGTCAGGTGAGGTGAGAGAGAAGCAGCAGGAGCAGGAGACCTTGTGCCCGGGGCAGAGATCAGGGGTGTCTCCGAGCGTGACCTCTTGCCATCCTGATCTCCTCTTATCTGCCCCGGTCAAGCGCAGCTCCTCGCCCGTCCGTACCTGTGAAGCAGGCTTGGCTGCCTGCTGTTAGCAGGGGAATGAGAGAGGGTGATGCCCCGGCGGGACAGGCTGACCTGAGCTGTGCCACAGGCTTTTCCCCGTGTCACTCTGCGAGTAACGTGTTACCCGTCTGTGAGCTGGAGAAAGGAGAAGCTTCCTGACAGTCATTATTCCTTTGTCGAAGCGTGAGTCTTGCTCATGTCCAGGGAGGTGTCTGCGTGAGGGCCTCTAAAGTATTTGTGCTTTCCTCCTTAAATGTGCTCAGGATGAGGCTGGAAAGTGCTGTGCGTTGGTGACGCTCTTCATGTAAGCACTTCAAACGGTTTGGGGAACCTCGAATAATCCTTGCAACTTCTAGTCTCTAAAACGATCTGTGTCTCACCCCTCTTCTAACCCAAATATGTGGTTCCACTGCTGTGGGTGCCTTAGACATTTTCGGGTAGGGAGATGTGGGTGAGCTGTGTCTGGCAGCACGGCGCTCACCAGGTGGAGCGCAGTTACACAGGTCTACCCCAATTTTACCCAAGGATTTTGTGGTATTTTTCATCTGTGGTAAATGTAGGGGGGTCACCTATTTATAGTTGGTGTAACTCTAATGCTGGGCCAAGACTGACTGTCCTTTGGGTAGTTAGCACATCTCAGATGTGCTGGTAGAAGCTAAAGTCTTCAGCACTACTAGTGCCTTAGCACACACCTTCGGAAGCACTCGTGCTTCTCTCTGCATTTTGCTCTCGTTCACAACGATGCCGGGACTGATGAAGGTATCCCACGGAGTCAGGAAAAGGGCATGGCAGGGCTTGGCTTTGCGAGGCACCGGGATTCCTTCCTTCAGGGTGAGAGCCGAGCTGTGGGCAGTGAGCAGCCTTCGGGATGGAGCTCAGCTCCAGGATCCAGTTCATGGGCTTGTGTTGATGGATTTCACAGCTCCGTCTGGAAATGCTGATGGTCAGCATGTCGTCACCAGACCAGGGGACATGCTACCAGCACCACTATGCTCGTTACTCTCCTCGTTACAAAGGTTCCCTGCGTGGCAGCCTGGCTGAGGCCATGCCGGGGAGAAGGTGCCCGTGTGTGCCCTGCTCCCTGCTGCGGTCCAGCTGCACCCTCCAGCCACCTCCGCTGCGGCTCCAAAATTTCCCCGCTGCACGGCGTGCAAGGCACGAGCAAACCTGCGCTGGCGAGATGGTATGGCAGGAGGGGACAGCTGATTTTAATTATTTTATATATAAATAACTTTCGGATAGTTTGCAAGTTTGGCAATGGCTGCCAGCGTAACAATGTGACCTTGTTACTCTTACCCCATTCCTCCGAGTGTTTGTCTCGCTCACTTGTTTTTCCATATCTTAAATTAGCTTGCAAGTGGTCGGGGAAGGGACCGGGGCTGCCCCTGCCCCTGCCCGGCCCGGCGGCTTCCTGGGGCTTGCAGGACACGACCACACAAGGACAGAGAGCGAGGAAGCCGTGGTTTGGGGTCGGTGACGCCTGTGGGGTATAAAACCCAAGCTGCTGGGTTTCCCCCTGGGGTTGGTCCCCGTTTGGGCTCTGCAGGGTTTGCTCTGTGCCGGCCCTCGGGGCGCATGGCTGGGACTGGCCCTGCCTGCGAGGGGGCACGGAGGGGCTAGGGGGGAGTCCTGGATTTTAGCACTTTGGGGGGTTTATTAGTGTTGACAGTGTGTGAACTTGACATCCTTTGTAATAATGCGGTTTTGAAATCTGCATTATTCATGCGCGCTTCTGAATACCGGCCCACTGTGTAAGTTGGGGGGGGAAATTAATTAAATAAATGTCAGTATCCTTGAGGAGCACGTGAGACTTCACATCGCAGAACAGCTCCGGCGGCTTTAACCACCAAGGGGAGCAGAGGGTGGGAAGGGGAAAGTACACACTCACATGTATATCCTTTCCCTCATCCGTAGCTGAATTCCTGATGAAAACTGAAAAGATTAGTTAGACAGAAATGAGTCCAGCCATACAGATCAGTAATATTTCATATTTTTGTTAATAATTGTAGCTTGTTCTCCCGCTCTTTATTTATGGCACAAATAAATATGGTTCTGAATGAATTCATCACAGGAAACACCCTTTTACTCTGAGGTTAATGTTTAAAATTAAACCAGAGAGCAGATGGCTAAGGATGCACTGGCTGGATAAACCAGACAACTGCACCGGTGGAGTGAAATGTAATTACACCCATGAATATTATTTGCAAGGGTAAGAGATAGTTATCAAAGTTGTGTTTCTTCTTCAGCACACAGCGAAGGCAGGATACAACTGAACAAATAACGCCAAGAAGGCTAAATGCAAAAAGTAAACGTATTTTTAAAGTCAATCGTAGGCGTTTCTGGGGAGGACTTGCCTTTAGCTCCGTAGCTGGAGGCTGCAGCCTCCCAGGCTGGGAGTGATGGCAGGACGGGACGGGGACGCGGGCGCTCCTACGGCATCACCCAGCACAGAAAGAAGAGCAGGAACTGCAAGAGAACACGCTCTGAAGTTAAAAAGTGTGCAAAGAAGTACAAAATTGCATGATAGGTCAAGTTAGCATTTAGTTATTATTTCTGTGATTGTTTTCAAAAGTCGGTGCTGTTTTACAGAGCGAAGGAAGTGGCCGTGCCTGTGATGGAGGTCACAGAGCTCGTGGTCGAAGCACTCGACTGTGTTCGTGCTCGGTGGTTAAATTATTCTCCAAATTATTGAGGTGCTTTCTCTAATTTAATACATCTGTGCAGGGCCTTCAAAGTAAAGTGTGTTTACGTTAAGTGGCAGAAGCCTTTCTTCCAAAGCAAAGCAGGGGAGGGCAAGACCTGAAGACCCCGCGCCTGCGCCCAGACCCCACGTGCTGCAGGCAGGAGGACTGGGAGCTTCTCCTCAGGTGGGTGCAGCGGGCGGCTGGGGAGGTCGGCGCTGCCATACCCGCGGGAGATGCTAAAAAAGGGAGTTGGGAGTATGGCGGTGATGTTGCCCAGGTCTGCACCGCATGCGCTCACTCACAAAGTCAAGTGCACGTACGGTTCTTGCAGCACTCCAGTGATTTTGAATTGCTTGACATTGTGGGAGCACTCAAATCTGAGTCGCTTTGAAACTCAAGAGCCTACGCAATATCTGAAGCACAGCTTCGTTTAAAAACGGAGGCAAACAGCATCCTCGCCTCCCGGTCGCAAACACGAGGCTGTGTTGTTACACACACATTCAGCACAGAGGGAGGGGGGACGGCAGGGAAGTCAGCGCAGGCAGGGGAGCCCGGCGGCCGCCAGCGCGCTTTCCCACTGACGCTGAGAAGCAACGAAATGAGATTGCAGCCCATGAATGTCCCGGCGTTGAGAAAGGGGAGTTTAGAAATAGCCCCAAAGATAAAGGAGGGCATTTATCCCCATGATTGTTTGGCAGAAAAAGCGATTTCCATAGTCTGCTGATGGTCAATCAGGAGCATGCGGCAAGGGGCCTGCTGGTTGTCTCCGACGGAGCTGACGGTTTTACTGGTCGAGTTTTGTTTCAGCTTAATGAAGTAAGTACTTTCCTGCGCCCAGGCGCTGACGGGGAAGGTTTGTAAACTCCTTGCCTTTGTTGGGGTGACTGAAGTATTTTTTCTTCCTTTTACCCAGCCATTTTTGTTTCTTCTCAAATCCGTTGCCAGAGACAAAGGGTACGTTTACTGTAAAAAAAAAAAAAAAGAAAAGGAAAAAAAAAAAGGCTGCAAACCTGGTTTGCATCTTGAGTCCTGAAAAGACCATGTTTTATGCAGGGGAAGAGGAGAGCCTGAGAGAAGGCCGGAGGGAGGGCGAGGGGCGGGGAGCTGGAGATTTATGGCCCGGCGAAGGCGAGCGCTCCCGCTGAGCATCCTGCCCGGGTGCTGCGCCCTGCTCACAGCGGGAGCCGAGGTGCAAGGAGCGGGGCAGGGCAGCAGGCACGGGTCCCTCCGCGTCCCCCCGGCCTCTCGCAAAGGCACCGCTCCGGAGCCGATGACCTGGACCTCCCAGTGTCAATTAAATTATAGCGAGCCAACGCGGATGTTTAGTTTGAAACCATCGCACGAACTGAGGTTTCGGGGCTGTTTCTTTTTCGTGGTGCGGAGAAGGCTGCCGCTTTTTGCTATCAGCCTGCTCAGGAGCCCTGCCCGTGTGCTGTGACCGTGCTCAAAGAGAGCATCGGCAGCCCGAATCCTGCCCGGCAAGGCAATAGTAATTGAAGATATTTAAAAATGTATGTATCTTCCATCTTTCCCATATGGGCTCCTTAGGCAACATGACCTTATGTGGCCATTATCTGACCTCTCTTACACTTGGATTACTCGGTACAAAGCAAATTTATGGTTGTTTATTCTCTCCTCCTATCAGCTATTAGTGCCTAATCATATGGTCTATCGATCATGTGATTAATCGCCTGCCTAAAGAGGCAGCAGGTCCCGGGGAATGCTGCACTGCACCAGCCTGAACTTCAACCCCTTATACAAACCGGCGGAGCGCAGGCATCCGTCACTGCCGGCAGCCCCGGGCTGGAGCGCGGCGGCAGCGCCGGGAGGCAAAGCCCCGGCTTTCTCCGGCAGCGGACTTTGCGTTCCCCTTTCTTAATGGATAAAACTCCACCTACGGTTGTAAATGGGATGATTTCCAATGCATCCTATAAATAATGATCAAAGAGGAAAATATGTGGGCCTTGTTACAACAGTGCCCGCTAGTGCTGCTATAATTAAGGGTCTGTCAGCATTTCTATTATAAACCCTTATTTTCAAGGGTTTATAACTCGGCCATAAAATTTTGCTCTGGCTGAGACTTGGCATAAAACGTCCCAGCATGCGACCAGTTTTTCTTGTTACCAAATTGTTAAAAAAACTACCGATCAGCCCTATTTTACTTGTAACAACACCCGTGCACCTTTGTGTTTCCAGAACCGTTCCTACTTCTTAAACAAGCAGCTTGTTATTAAAACGAAATTAGCATTCGAAAACCGAAAGCGTGCACCAAGCCCCTCTACCCTTTATTTTCACCACCTGAACACGAACACGTCATTCGCTTCCCGTGCTGTTGAGTCGCTGCTCCGCGGGTCCACCGGTGCAAGACGCTACGGCCGGCCTCGCGCCGCACTCCCCGCAGACACGTGGCAGGAATTAACACCGGTGGGCTGGCTTCAGCCGCTAGTTATTGTGTGTGAATCCAGGCACTGCGTGGACTTGGGTGCCCGGTGTGCTTTGTTTTAGCCAGGGCACTGAGCCACCTTGCTTTCTGTTGGGTTGAGTTTTCTACTTAGGGATTTATCCTTCTCTCCGCGCACGTTAACTGCTGCTAATGAGAATTATGGCTTTGTCGAAGGGGAGGATCTGGAGTTCAGTTTGAGTGAAACTGAGGGAATTTCATGCTAAAAACACATATTAAATTTTTAAAGCGTAAGGTTGCCATACCTGTACAGCTCTGGTTTCAAAGGGAGCATGTTCCATTTCCAGAAACATGTCCTTGATGTGTTAGCAAAGGACAGCAAGTTGGCTCAAAAAGATGCAGCCAGTTAAAAACATTGATTCTCCTGGGACAACACGCCAAAATGCAAAAATAAATTAAACATAAGCAGATGCTGTGCCTCCTTTCCATTTTTGGCTAGCACATCCCATTATGGGACTACCAGTGGGACAACTGAGAATGACTGACATTTACTCAAACTTAAGGCCTTATTGGACTGCCCTGGCACTTGTGATAAAAATTCAGGTTTATGCTGGTATTAAATTTGAATGTTTTGCCGACTTGTTAAGGCATGCATTGCATCAATATAGTTCTTTATTCTGTGCCAGTTTTATACCATTTCTTTTTTTTTTTAAAGGACCTTATCGAGTTTATTAACATAGCCTTGGATTTTCAAAGGAGCACGAGGGAAATACAGACCCAGCTCCTACTGGAAATCACAACCTTAGAAAACCAGAGTTCCTACCCTGGCAGCGATCCCACATATAAGCTCTTTCCATTTCCAGAAAAATCATTGAGCTGAGGCTAAGAACGTTCATCTGGTGCCTGTCGAGTGCATTGCCTGAATATAAACACAACGATTCTGGAGCAGAGAAAGAGCCTGCGACTTAAATGGATTTACACTGGCTAAGAACCTGGCCTTCTACACTCGACTTCTGACATTACTTGAAAGTAAACATTGAGCTGAACTATTCAGTGATTTAAACGGTGGTTTAAGATGCGTGCTGTTACCATGCCGTTGCTCTTACGGTGAATCTCACAACATTTGATGGTTTCCTTAAGGTTGCAGGTATCCAAGATTTACATGTGCATCTCAGCTGTCATGAAAAAAAAAAAAAAAAAAAAAGAAAAAAGGCTGAGTTTCTGACTCTTGAGAAAAGCCTGAAAATGTTCCTTGCCTGCACTTTAATGGAGCAGAAAGCAGAAGGCAAAGAGAAAAAGCGAAGTTTGAAAATGCCATGATTTCTGAGATGTGACATATGCTTTTCCTGTGCTCCGGGTTGGCAGGAGGAGCGGCATGGTGGATGCAGCCCCGCCAGAAAGCAGGTGCGGGAGCCCAGGCGGGCTGCGCTTCCTCCCTTTCAATGGCACCACATCGGCTCAGCGCCTTTTCGTTACTCCTGTGCCTCGTTGTGCAGCAGATTGCTACGGTTTGTTTGCAGGAGATGCAATAAATAGTTGTGTGTGTGCCCTAAAATTATAACGTTGCCTGAGTGCCGGCGAAGATGAGAGCCCTGAGGCTACTGAAGGGCGCGAGCTGTCAGCCTACGTCGACAGTTCGCACGTACGGGTACATGCTGGGGAGCTGCAGCAGGGCCAGAAGTGAACAAAGCGCTCGCTTGTGGGCCAGAAATCACGGGTGAGCAGTTTTCAGGGTGGCAGTGCTGGCCCGGGTGCTCCTCCAGGCTGTCCCAGCGTGGCGCTGGGTGGGGACCTGTGTCCCCAAAGGGGCCGTGATAGCCACTGTAGGGCTCTTCCTTCTCCAGCCCAGGTCTTGGCCCTCCCGCGGGAGGGCTTTGCAACGAGGCCTTGGAGCCTGGGGCAGGGTTCTCCACACCTCCTGCCGGGGGTGCAAAATGTTGGGCGCCTCTCGCATCGTCCGAGCGTCACCAAGGGCCCTTCCTGCTCCAGGACAAAGCAGGACGCCTTCTTTGCTCCTCTCGGAGCTTGTCACTGATTTAACTTCAACTGAGGGTACCCTCCCCACGCTGCACGTTTTGGGGCAGCGTCGCGGAGAGCAGCCATCCCCGCTGCACACGTGGGCTCCTGCAAGCGGAGCACCGGGGCCGGGGCTCCGCGGGCACAAAGTGCTTTTGCAAAGCCGAGCGGGGACTTTTGTGGGTTTATACCAGACTGGGAATTCCCCCCGAGTCCTGGAAACGCTTTCCCCGCTGTGTGAAAAGTCTCCCCAGAGAGCTTGGGTTGTACAAAAATTGCATCCGGCCCCTTAAACACGATGATTTTAAAAGCTGAGCAGAAGGCCCGAGCTCGGGGCCGGCCGGGGGGATCGGCGTTCGTCCCCCCACCAGGGAACGGCTGGTTTGCAGCAATTTCATCGTCGCAGTTTGTCTGGGTACCGTTGGAAGCAGAATTTGTCAGTTCTGAAGTGCACAGATTAGAAAGGAATGTGGAATTTGGAAACGTGGCAGCTTGTAGCACTGTATGGTTTAAATTAAACCTTTTTTTGGAAAGCAGAATCGCTGTAGGCCACATTGAGGGGGAAAGCAACAGCAGAGAGGGCTGGCTGTGGTTTTTGCTTTGCTGTGTAACTGGTCCACTTTCTCTTGTTTTAACACAGATTTAAAAAAAAAAAAAAGAGAGAGAGAGGAAAAAAAATGCCTTTGGACTCCTTCCGCCCAACCACACAGCTTCTCTGCTGACCACAAAGAGGAAGCTTGGTGTAGCAGCCGTAGGATTAATACCCACTGTCTCTTAACCCAACAGGGTGTGAAAACATTTTATAAGCTCTCTTTTCCTTTTCGCGTTGATAGCGCGGCGAGCGTTTGGGCGTCTTGAGACGCGCGCGCTCGCCTTTCGTTGTCGCCTTTGGAGGGGGCTGTAAGTCACCGTGGCCAGCGCCGTGGTCTGGGGGCTGCTTGCACCCACCTCCCGAGCCCCCGTGTCGCGAATCACCGGCGACTTTGTTCGTCTTGCTGAAGTGACAGGAAATATAAAAACGCGTCTGCTGCGAGGGCTGCACGGCGTAGATCTTGATCAGTTGGAATATAATTGTTCTTAATGAAATGGAGACGACTAGCTCTTAACTGAACAGCCTTTTCTTCTTTAGAAATAATAAGATTAAGATTATGGATTCTATTAATCATTTGATCAGCTTTATTCATTCATCTTGTTTCCTTTACATGCAAAAAGCCCTGCTCTGTACATGCCTTTATCTTTTAAGATGATGACATTTACATATTTCCTGGTGCGGTAATGTCCCGGGCGTAATATACAGATTGCTCCGTTCCGATATTGTAAACCGACCATTTCCATGTGCTAAGTACTCTCGGCGATGAAGATCTTAATAACGTGATTAACTAACCCGAGCCTCCGCGCTCTCGCAGAGCCTCCCTGCCCCGCCGCGGCCGGCTCGCTTACCACAAATGGCATCGGCTGCCGGGACGTGCCGTGCCGTGCCGGGTGACCCCGGTGACAAGGAGGTGTCACATAGCACAGAGCAGGGACGTCAAAGGGTAATGCCGATGACCTGCACATTAAGGGAACCTGCTTTCTTGGCGTCGTGCGCCAACGATGCTGGAAGGCTGAGTTCTGAAACGTTTGGGGAATTGTTGGGAGAGAAATTTGCTCCTCCGCAGCGCAGCGACAGCATTGTTATTTCTTGCGTGGATGTGCTGTTGGGGAGGTTTTATTTTGTTGTCATTAGAGAAATCTCTCTGTTGTTATAACGCTTTCTATGTGTGAAGAAATACAGACATAATGTGTATCTAGTCCATTAAAACACTCTTTGGGAGCCTCCACCTGTGGCACAGCCTCTCTGCACTGCCAGTATTTTGCTGAGGACTGGTGGTATTTCCTCTCCCCGTGCGTTGGATGGGTTAGCAGTTGCAGGGAATTCAAAAAATAACTAGCGGAAGGTTCTCTGTAACTTCTGTTAGCTGAACTGGAGAAGTTGCGCTGTGTCTTGGTCTTTTTCATCTTGGTAGAATTATACTGTAACTAATTGAATCCATTGATCACTGTCTTGTTTTTTTCCATCTTCTTCTCAGAGGATTCATTTCATAGTGTTCCATACATCAGTCAAGAAAATGGCTGCAGTGGAATTACCAGGGTTGATAATAAAGGTAATTTAGCCCTGTTGAAATTATTTTTTATGTATATAAGTAGGGTAACGCATTCACACATGCTGCCTTAAATCTAGCAATGAAATACCTGCATGAGCCAGACTGCGGGATCCCGACACAGCCCTTCTGATGACCACGGACATCAGAACAGCCGGCTGAGGGACGTTTTGCCCTGTGATAATGACCAGACAATAAACAGCAACTTTAATTTGATGAAAGAACTGGCCCAGAGCAGGATAAATAACTTCTGTTTTGCGCACTTCATGGGGCAGAGAGTGTTTTTGGATTAGATAGCGAGTGCTTAACAAGCAAGAATAGCAGTAAGTGTCAGGGGAAGCAATGTATGTGGCTGATGGCTAGAACTCTCCTATGATTTAATTCAGATATAGGAGCCAAAGCTGGCCTCAGCCAGGAGGGCTTTATTGTGGATGTCTGGTGGTGGCACTTAGCCCTTACTAAGTAACCGTTTGGAAAAGGATTCTCATACTAGATTAGGGTTGGTCTCGTCAGTAATACACGAGACAGGATGTCAGGAGATCTGAGCTGAGGTCTGCCACAGATTTCCAGTACGATTTAGGTCAAGTTATCTAATCTTGCCTGCTGACAGTTTCACCCCGAGACAAGGTGACAGGAGAGTGCATAAAACATTTACTTAACGAAGAGGCATTTTTACTCTCGTTCTCACCCAGGTCGAGGGCCGAAGGCAGGCACAGGCGTGCAGAGCCGCCGGTGTGCACCCCAAGGGGCAGGAGCAGGGGTGAGGGATGGTGGTTTCCAGTGCCGCTGTCACTGCTGCTCCCTGCTGGCTCCCCAAATGCATTTGTGGGACCGGGGCCACCTGCCTGGAAGGTGACCAAGTCCCCGGCCAGCAGAGCTCACCCCGGACGGGGCATCCCCTGGCTCCCCCGGCAGCAGAGCGGTGGTTACGGATGCTGCAGGGCTGCGTGCAAGCACATGCCCTGCGCCTAGATCAGCACTTTTGGGGACAATGTATAGTATTCGCAAATGGGAACTGACAATGGAAGAAATACGGCAGAGTGAAGGGTTTAATATAAAATATTTATACAGTAAAGGTCTTTCATCTTTTGTCAGTCACAGGGTAGGGAAGTGAGGAATGTATTGGGAGTACATTACCAAGAGTATGTTATAAATTAAAATCTCAAATTGAATAATACTGGCTGCTAATGTGTGCCGCGTTGGAAATGAGTCACTTCTGAATCAATGTAATTTACTGTGCCAGCTGAAAGATATTTACAAAAGAAGGTATCTTCTTGTTGTTTTTTTACTTAGATTTTATTCAACACTTAAGGATAGCCTATACTGTCAACACCAACTCATTTGTCATGGAGAGAAAGTCACAGCCATTAATAAAGAGCTGATGCAAAACCACGTATAAAAGAGAAAGGTGGACTTCGGGCCACGTGAGTGGTCAAACAGTTTATACTCATTGTTTCCTCTCAAATTTAATACTGGTAATTAGTAATACAGCAATTTTGCAGAGATTAGATGGTGGGAGACAGCAGGCAGACTATTTTCTTGTAGAACTATTGAGCGCAGTAATGACTGTGTCCTCCTAGCCCACATCCTTCGTGGTAGCTTTTGTTTGGGCTCTGTACCCTCAGCAAAGTGACTGTGTGGTCCCACGTTGATCAGAAGGTTGTCATTATCTCAGGAGGTTTGTCTGGCTGGTGATATTACTTAGCTGAGGCTGAGATAAGATTTATTACCTACAGTTTAAGGTGCAAAGTGGTGTTATCAACAAGGTAGGACTTATCAACAGGGTAGGACTTTGCAAAACACAGGTTTTGAAAGCTTATTAGCCAAACCAGAACAAAGCAGGTTCAGAAGCCAATTTTCAGAAGCCAGAATTTAGATTTCTGCCCCATTCCTCCTTCTGCCATTGATTTTCACTGCTTCTTCAAGAAGGATGCTCTGGGAATCCTAGTCTCTACTAAATCATATTCTCATTCCACCTCTGCTCTGCCCAGAATCTGTGATCCAAATATTTTGCGCTTAGGTTCACCTCATCTAAGTTTGTCTGTCAAAACTTGGGTGCTTGGTCTAAGGAGGTTGTCTAGGCTGGTTCTGTTGTTTGGTGAGATGGGAGAGGCACTCCCCGAGGGCAGGTTCAGCCCAGCAAAATATTTTCGCAACTGCCTGGCTTTCATTGTTGACTTCAGAAGGAGCAGAGACACCTCACTGGGAAGTGCCCAACCAGCAGACAGCCACATTTAGGTGAGACAAATCTCGTCTTCAGACTCTCTGCCCTTTAGTGTTTTATCAGTGCAATAGAAATAGCTTCAGATAAAGATGGTGAGAGCAAGCAGATTAAAAGATGGGAAAATATCCAAAAGGAGAGGGATGTTCACAGTAGCTCTTATAAAGACTGCTGGAACTTTCTTCTTCCTTTGCTTGTTAAAGATATGTAAAGGTAACTGTAGACACTACCAAATTAGTTGGAAGTGTGGTGATGCAGGTGATCCTCTGATGGATGTGGGGACAGGCTTCTATACATAATAAAATATGTATTAAGGTCATATAACAGCAGCGCAGTAGGGAAACTGGAGTATTCTTATGCTATACTTTTTGGTAGGAATATTTCTGCTGGGTTGCATCACTGTCTGTAAATTTTATTGATTATAATTAAGTCAGTCTGCATTGTCTCTGAGAACCTACATGGGTTTAAAAATCAATACTCCTTATATTCATTAGGGGAACCAGTTTGAAAAGGGATTACAGTGGGAACAAGCAATGCATTTATAGCTCTGTGTTTGTATTTACAAACCATTAAATGCTAGCCTGCTCGACAGTCCTCATTTAGGGGTCAGAATTACTTTTTTTTCCCCTGTCTTTTATCCCATGAACAGTAATGAAAATTCTCCCTCCATGGTTACCTGCTGTAGCGTGCACCCGCTGGCTGGAGCTGTGCTGTCTCAGTGACTGCCTCCAGGTTCCTTCCAGGGCCATGGAGACAGCCTTGGACAAGCAAGAACACGAGCAAATGTTCTTTAGTGAATCCACTAAAGTCCTCTCAACTGGGTCGCTAGTGTGGTAGCATCCCGGTGTCTTAAAGGGATTTGTCAGTCCTCTTGCTTGACTTGTTCTTTACAGAAAAAAGACGGCATTTGCAGTTACTGGAACCTCTAATGACCATACTCAGGGAAAGTCAGAACAAAGAGAAATTGCAGAGGGTATCTGGTATTACTGATTTATGGATGAAGATTAAGGCCAGATTGCCCAGTCCTTGTTCCTTTAACAGCCTGGTCCGTAGATAGACTTCCTCTAAGTCAATGGCTTCCTTATGTACATGCTATTTATTGAAGATAATGTTATCTTAGTCTGGGGCACTAAATATGTATAGCTCACCTTAGGGAGAAGACGTGAAGGATCTTTGATGATACGAAGGGTGTGAACACTAAGGAGAGTGAAGGATAATTTAGGTTGGGACTTGGGAGTACAACTTAAAAACATAGCATCAAGGAAACACACTAGATGTGTCGGACTCCCCAAGGGTAACGTTAAATGCCCTTCAGTCTGAGTCATCTGAAGGCAGGAGAAAGGACTACAGATGTCTTTGTAGGGCTCGTTCTGGGCACACAGGTGGACTGGATGATGTTCCAGTGCTTTTTCTACCTTCATGTTTTGTGCAGTGCGTTGATTCATATTTGATTTCGGCATTAATTGATCTGCATAATGCACAACATATTGCACCAGTGATGCTGTTCTAATGTTTCCATACTGTGCCTTAGTACAAACTACTGTGGGCTTTACTATTTTTGATTCAGTTGACTGTATCGGTGATTCCAGTATTAATGACGCTCTAGCACGGTAATGAAATAGCACAAAACAAGGCATACCTTTAGCTCTGGAAACCTTGCAGCATCCCACAAAGAGTCAGATTCATGCATGGCTCCTAACTGTGTTTGAGAAGCTGTTGCTTGGAGCGTGTCGCCATCCATCCACATCCCAAAAATAGCCATAGCAAAATCGGCATTTAAGTGGCAATATGAAAATACCACAGGGGCAAGACCAAAGAAATCAGGGCCTAAGCGCGATTCAAAGTGGTTTCAAGATTACATTGCAAACCAACTTTCTCATCCTAGTCTCTGCTTTTCTACCTCACCGACATTTTGATTGTGTCTTAACGCAGGGAAGCTTATAAAGAACAGCCTGAGCTTTGTTTTTGTGCATGGCCATCTGATACTGTTCACTACTACTAAGTGCACACATATGCAAAAATACATAACGTAAAATGAACTGAATATTGCTGAAATGTCCAAGACAATCCCATGCAAAACTGGAGAGCTTTTTTTTTTCTTCTTTTTTTCTCTTTTTTTTCTTTTTTTTTTCTTTTTTTTTTCTGGATTCCGGTCTAAGCTGCTGTAAAGATCTGGCCAGAGCTGGCTTTGGGCAACAGCAAAACCTGTAGGCTGGGCTTTAAAAAGCACACAAGGAGTTGCGAGAAATGTTCTTCGGCTGTAGTTCTTTGAGGCTTTCATTTAGATAGAAACCACTGCCCAAAGCTAGAATGCCCTGGAAATTTTTCCGGAAGATTGGAAGGGACCTGAATAGCCAAGCTTACCCCAGGCCACCGACAAGTGAAGGTCTGGTGGTATCTGCCATGACAATATTTTCCAGTGTGTGCACTCAGCTGTAATGATTCATTAGAAAAGAAGTTTAATTGTGGCCAGTAGTCGAGACTATTTCTTTGTACTCTCTTATCAATGTTTTCCGTTTGCAGCAGGACTTGGCTTGTTTGTTAATACTAAGTTCTCCGTTTGTTTGGAAAACAAGGCTTGACTTATCATAGTGTTTGGCAGGAGAGAAGAAAGCAGAAATGCAACCCCCCTGAAGCCCAAGAGCAAGTAAAAGGAAAAGTTAACTTTCAGGAAAAGTAACTGTCAGTAGGAACTGGCACAGCTGCACTGAAAGAGGCAAGTGAGTGTCCAGGTCTTGTCTGCATCAAAGCCATGTGCAAGACTGTTATGCAGAGACCTAATCTGACCAGTGACTCAGGGAGATTCAAGGCAGTTTTACTCCAAAGAAATGTTTTAAAAACAAAAACTAGTTTGCTTGCACATTTTTAAAAACCACAGCCTTGCTCAGTGTAAAAACTATCACACGTCGTTTTTCTCAAAGTAGCAATCTTGAAGTTCACAACCTGCTGTGCAGCTTGGATTCAGTTATACTACCTGGTGCGTAAGGAATTTTTTTTTTTAAACTACTGAAATTAGCGACTGTTCATGTGACTCTTGTATATTCAAAATGAAACTTTGAATTGATTTTCTCCAAAACAATCTGCCACAATGGGGGGTGGCATTATTGCCATTTTGCCAGTGTAGAAAGGGCAGTGATAGCTGGAATCTGGATCATGCACAGGGCTGATGCTAGAGCCCACGTCTTCTTAATCGCAAACAATTCGCTTTTAAACTCTTCCCATTGACCTTAATAGGGCCAAGGTTTGATTCCAAGTGTTTATTCTTGATTCCAAGCTCAAAGATGCATATTTTTAATCTGAATTTGAATGTACGTTTCATGGCTTATTCATGCTCAGAAATATTTCTTGGCAGAGTCACCTAGACTGAGCAAAATAAGAAGCTTCTTTTAATGCAGAAATATTAAACAATGTGTGCTGGAGCACAGAAAGCTATTTGGACACAGGAAAGCTTTATAAACATAGATTCGATTGTGATTGAACCAAAAATAGTGGTATTAAATTAAGGTCTGTTTAAGGCACTAAAAAAAATCTGCATTTTCCAAACTGTTAAGGACAAAATCAATCTGAAAAAGTATTTTAAGTTTGTAATAAAAATATCATTGACAAAGTAAAGTGAAAATAATAAAGTATATTTAAAATTACTTGGAGGTCTTCTTGAAAATTTATGACCTCTTTCCAATTGGAGCTCGTTTAGTTGAAAAAGCCATTTAAGAGCCTGGAAGTAGATATTCTTGTGCCTTGCAAGAAATGAGCTACAAAGCACGTGTGCACTTGGTAAGAAGCACAGGTACCTTTGATTAGGCAAAACCTTGTTTTTTATTATTAATGTGAGCTGTAGTAATACAGTACATATGTGGTAATACGGTATTTATGTTTTTTTTTAGTGCAAAAATTGCTGTGCTCAAACTCACTAGCTTTACAATGCTACGAACAGTTTAAGATCTGTCCTGATGACACCAGACTTGTGTCCTGCCGCCCCAATGCCCTCTACCGCCAGTGGAGGAACGGCGTTTTGAGAATGCCTTTGTTCTAGCCCATCTTCCCAACACCCAGTTAAAGGGCAGCAATGGTTAGAGTCAACCACAGGCTGGTTTGGACCTCAGATTTGAGCTTTTCAGCCAACAGGAACTAGAACTGATAGCAAGACCACAGCATTTTCCATTACCATAACTGCTGTTTAGCAATGTCTGGTTGATACAAGGATCGTGTGTGATTGAGGCCATGTTCATCTCTTTGCAAGAGGAAGAATTATGACATTCATAGATTGGAAGAGAGTGGGTGATAAATAAAACTGAGGCTATCCAGAAAGCCCCAGGGAGCTTCCTCTCTGCAGAAAGAATAAGAAATTTATAGATGTCTAGAAATTACTGTTGAGCTTCTTGCTTTTTTTTTTTTTTTGTTAGCCTCTTTCAGTCATATGACTGGAGTTCAATTATCAGCACAATAAATATTCTTGTGAATCGGAGCCGTGTGTTGGCAGCAAATTTCTGCTTCTTAGGAAGGGAGGAACGTTTTGAACTTATTAAAACTAATAGTTTAACATCCAACTTGATTCCAAAGTCAGAAAGAGGCAGAGCACAAAATACATGTGAACTAAAGGGAAGTGTGTTTTGGAGCAGTCAAATGCCGGCAGGTTAATGCAAACATATTTTTGATATATATATACATATATATTAATATGACCTCTTTGAGCTAAAAAATATAATGTAACCGTGTTATTTTCAAAACAAAGCATAATGGTTTCTAAGCGACTCTTCTCGCTGCTTTTTGCAGGAGGCTGCAGGGCAGAACTACCTGCAAATCAGTTTAATAGACCAGTCGTTATGTTAGGAAATACCACTGATATTGTATTCTCTGTCACCCAGGGTGGGTTGTGCTTGCCAGATGGGAAACAGGAGGGATTTTCGTTTGTTTTCTCCATCTTGACCCTTCTGGAGTGGTTGCTGGGCTCATTCAGAGTATTCCCTGGAAGCTCTCATTGCTTCTCCAACACAGCACCAATGGGCTGGGGCTGGGCTTAGCCCTGCTCCATCCTGGGCAAGAGATGAAGTGTGTCAACAAAATGTGAAGTTCCAAGATAATTCGGAGTCCTGGAACGTTTTGATTCATTTATCTACCACTTAGGCTTGGCACATGCTAAAAGTTCATGTCTTCCCCAGTATAGTCCACTGCCTGACCCACAGTAACTTGTTTTCAGAGCTGTTCCTGTTTGGCATTAAATTTCTAGATCTGTAAGCAGTTTCTCTTAATTTAAGAGAGCCTTGACTGTTCTGGGCTCAAGAAGGTCTGACAAGAGGGAGCAGAAGTCATCCCAACTGTACACCTTTGGCCAAGGGGACTGTAATTCTTGGATCCAGCTAACGCAGTCTATTTTAAGAGTACAACTTGGCCTCTTTACAGTAAACTTCTTCGGGGGAGAGTTCATTGCACCTAGCAGGCCTCCGCCAGTCTGGATCCGCATCTGACATTTGAACTCTGTTGATGCTCTTAACACATTTGTCAGCTCTACGTGTACGCAGCGAGATGCTAAATGCTTCAATAGCTTCCCACTTCCAGGCAATTCAATGAAACCTGATTAATTAGTAGCTTTTAGATTAGACCCCTGTATATAAGTAATTTATTAATATTTCAGGGACAATAAAAGTCTCCTGTGTTGCAGGAACACAACTGCAGTAGCACTGCAGTCGTGGAAGCAGCTGCTGAAGCTAGAGGCACCCACTGCAACAGACTGGGGAGTATCGGAGTGGAATTTTACCAATGACAGTTTAAAGAGTTATAGTTGTCTACAGAACAAGGCTGGAAAATTTGCAAAAATCTGTTTTCAATTATTGTATTTTTTTTTTGTTCAGCTTTAATTTCTCCAGAGGAATTTCAGTGCAGTACCTTAGTGTTCCTTTGTAATCCTGCATTCCTGTTGCTTTATTAAATACCTGGAGTTATAATCTTGTTTATGAAATCGTTATTATCTCTCCAGTTGCAAATTGCAGCATTACGTAGAGGAGTGATTATGGCATGAGGCATGGAAAAATCGGATATGCAAATGGAGCAAGTTAAGCATGATGATGGTTCAGTCCCATAACGGGCGAAAAAACCTGCACTTTCTTTGCTGTTGAAGTATTCAGATCTATACCAACTCGCAAACGGACCCCAGCTTTTTTATATAAATGTTCCAACTAGCTGAAACAAAACAAACAAAAGAAAAGAAAACAAAAACAAGCTGTCCCAGAAAATATATTATAAAAATAGATGAACTTCTATAAATAGAATAGTTTTTCTGTGGCTCCAGAGCAGAAACTGTTTCTTTGGAAGCCGTGCAGGCAATAGTTGAAGCATTTTCGTTATATATTGTGTAAAGACACAATTTTAGAAAACAGAATCATCAACTTCAGTTTTGAGTACACAGCATTATTAAATAATAAGTGAAACCTAGCATAGGTTTCGTGATTGAAATTGCTTTGGAGAAGTAAAAACTTAAGAAAATCATTATCATATTGCAGATCTAAAATGTTTGATCCTCAGGAGTAGCTGGCTTGCTGAACTACAGACCGTTGCTGTGTCGTATTCTTACGAAGCTGCCGTGCAGTCGAGCTGGCCTTATCCTGGAGTCTCTCTGCCAGCCCTGTAAGCGTTCCTGGCTGATCCCAGTAGTGGGCAACCTCATTTTGAGGCCTTTTTCCCCCTTGTTTTTAAGTGTAGGTTTAACGATGGGTTGCTTTGGACTCTTTATGTCTAGAAGGGGAGTAGGGGAATATAAACAATAAATGAATCTTACTTTCTTGCTAGCATCTTTCCCTGGCAGTGCTGTTAAAAGTGTGGCTTGTGCTCCCCAGCATTAAGAGGATTGTTGACCAGCTTTCAGAGTTGACAGGGTCACTTGAGGTACTGTGACAGGGCATTTAGGTACAGTAGTTGATCCTGTGTAATGTTAACCCAGGAAGCCGGGGAGAAATTGGGATGATCTTTCTCCTGATTTTTCTTGCCTAATTAAGGGTGTAGAAAAAGCAGGCGTTGCAACATAACCAAATGTAATTAAAGAGATGTTGTCTGGCATGTGTCCACTAAGCAATTCCACCTCCCTCCCCCTTGTTTTTAAATATTTTAGCTCGTTTTTTGAGCAGTTTAAACCTTTGAACAACTCCAGGGCTCATGCACATACCAGCCGCCGGCATTAGGGAAGATGTGCAGAGTTTACATGGTGGCTTGCCCGGGATTTCGGCGCTGTGCGGAGTTCCCTCCGTCGCTCACTGGTGCCAGGATCCAGAAATATCGGGCAGGTTGGGCCAAGAGGAAGTCGGAGCTGCATTGCTGAGGGAGGGAGACGTCTGGAATTCCTATTCCACCCTTCACCGCTCTAAAAAGGGATATTTTGTTTATTTTTTATTTTTTTCTAGCGGTGCTCTGTCCCATATTTTTGCTCTGTCGCCTGAGGGAGAGGCAGAGAAGCGTGTTTTGGGGAAGCCGGTGGGGCCAGCAGATCCAGATGATGTTGGATGCTGACATGGAAGCAGCTGTGGCACTTGGTGCACTCACAGAACACCATAGCTGTTAATTCGATAAAATAGCTTTTCCAATTGAGATATCCATCCTGGGACAGCTGATCTTTTGTACTGCGCAGCCCAATCATGTCTTTAAAGCAGCGGCAGCACCAGAACTTCCTGGAGGGTGCCTGCACTTCACTGAACAGTTTGGCAGCTACAGCAGAGGCCTGAGGGATACTTTCAAATTTCCCTGTAATTAATGAGCACCTCTGCACTTATGGCAAATTACAGTGTCTGATGTAGAATGTTGACCTACAGCTGCCCCATGCCAAGTAGCCTATTTAGACCTATTTATTTCTAAATAGAGCCTGTAAATGATAACGGGAAACTTCACTATTGATTCATTTACTCCTAAATGCTTCCTCTTTCAGGTATTGAAGTTGAAATAATTTTCCATAATCGTGTACTTAGGCAGATCCTTAGATTTATTTTATATTTATTATGTAAAAAATCTCAAGCTATTTAACATTCCTGTAAAGCCAAAGAAATGAGAGATGGAAAAGGCTTGTTTGATCTTGTCTTGTCAGTACGCAGCCTTTCCTATAGAGCACTGATTATCTACTTTGCTCCTAAATATCCCAAGTAATGCAAAATCTTCCATTTCTCTAAAATGTTGCACTCCCAGAAGTTTCACTGACTTTTGCTACAGCCACGTAAGATTGCAAACTCTTGTATAATTGTCTCTTTGCTTTCACTTACATGCTTATTCTGACATTATATTTCCTCATTTTTTTTTCTGTCCTGATAATTCCTTGGATTTCTTACTGTGTCTGTCCATTTTTCTGAAATGACATTTATTTTGTGCTCAGGCTGCTTCCAAATTTCTAGCACCTTTCTTTGTCTCTGTTCTTCTGGAAGTACATCAAACATCTGTTTCAGGGTTATGTACGATTTCCATTCCCGTACTATTTTTCTTCTAGCAAAGATTTTAAATAAGATGGAGCTCACCTACTGACTCTTTCCTTTCCTGGGAGCATTTCACTAAATGAGCAGGTTCAGCTCAGGAGGCGATTGTTCCTAATTTTCACATGTTGCAAGAAGTTTTCAGTCTATATGATAACTTCAGAAGCAAGACAAAATAATGCTGTGCATGTAGAATTTTATGAGAATTTGCACAAAGTGCTTTGCCAGAATCTAAATATATGCCCTCTATTGTTCTATTAATACTGTAATTCTACTTAATATACACCATAGATATATCGAGTTTGTCAGAAAATATCCTTGCTAAAACAGTAATACTAATTGATTCAGGCAGCTCAGTTGTCTCCCTTATGTGCTTTGATTTTGTTCTGTTAATTTTTTAACGTGTAAACATCAGTTTGGACTGTTATTGCCAGGATTACTATTCCCTTCTTTCTGGAAGATTTATATCACATTTATATTTTTCCAGTATTCTGATCTCTTGCCATTTTTCCATGAATTTTTGGAAATAATTATTCACGTTTTGGAAGGCTTGTTAGATAATGCAGTAAGAGTTTTTGTACAATTAAGGACGGTAGGTTGTGGATAATAATTTTAAGCTTGATCAAAAGACCATGGAAGCCAAGTCTTCTAAGGCTTAAACTACTGTATTAATTTAACAGAGATCTGACTTTCTTTCTCTGCCGCTGATTTTTTGTCTCATCTTTCACATAGGGCATGTCACCTTTAACTTGGGATCATAGGTTAAAGCAATATAAATCAGCACAGGTCCACTGAAGGCCATCGTGTCTTTTGAGAAACCAGCCCCTGAGGGTTAGGTGCCTTCCTTTCCCCATATATGCTGCTGGGAGAAGAACTACTTTCCTCACAGGAGTGTTTAAGGCTTAATTTTTTATAGCATATAAAGTGCTTAGAGATGTTTGGATGAGGGATGTTGTGAAAATGCAAAGTAGTATTATTGTTGATAAATTATTTAAAATATTGTGGTCCATTGAGAAAATACTAGTTTGTAGGCAGTGAAGTGGTTAATACGATTGCATCTCTTACAGGTTTCACCAGATACACTCACTCACTTACAATGGATAATTGTTAGCTCTTGTTGTGCAGATGCTGTTGCAGATGGAGCCCTGTACCTGCATGCATAGCAAATGAATTAGACTGGCAATCCCCTTTATAAAGCATAAATATGTAATTTGTTCAGCTGTTGTAATTAAATATGTATGTGTGAAACAGCCACCATTCAGGTCATTAATGATGCGCCATGCCAAATTAGAGCTTACAGACAGTAATGTACATTGTTGTGCAATGAGGGAATTGCAAATAACATAGCTAAGCCTTTCCTAGTAAAGTGATGGATTCAGTGGCTTTAAAAGGAATATTTATATTTCCAGCATTTTGATTGCTTCAGTCTATATTTACATTGATGCTCAATGAAAAAGATACAATTGGATGAAATTTTTTTCTGTATTTGTTTTATAGTCTTTGAACATGATAGAATACCCATTAGGTACGTGTCACACAACATTTATTGGGTGTAACATTTCATACCCGTTGGTAATATGCTGAATATGTTGCTATGATCATTCTTAAATATATAGTCAATTAAGATCTGGTAAGTACCTTTTCTTCTGCATAATGTAGACAAAGACCATATCAAAGCACTTGGACAATTTTAATGCTTTCAGTGTATCTGCTTTTTAATCTCTGGACTTCAAAGATATGACTGGTAAAGAAATCCTCACTGTGGTAAACAATGTATATATTTCCATAGAAATCTGCCTGATAGAATAATTGTTGTAATGAATTAAGCTTGCCAGTTTAGTTTTTGGTTTTTTTTTTTTAATTTTAAATGCATGATTACTTAAACATCAGGCATTCTTTCTTCTGTCCACATTATTTCTATCTTTATATTTATCAGAGAAAAAAAAAAGAGTAAATGTGCTTAAAAAAAAAAGAAAAAACTTGAATCTCCTTGAAATAATAACAACAAGTTAACAGGCAGCTGTTGTTGTAAAGCAGCTAAGAAGCAGAATGAAAAATCGTAACTCACTACACCTTAAACGCATCTTAAATGATCCTCCCTAAGTGTGTTTCCTTGTCTGTTTAAAGTAGATCACGGTTTAACATATATTTTGTTTTGATGGCCGGTTCCGAGTATACAAGAGCTAATCGTCTTGACCTTTCAGACAAACAGGGCAGCAGAAGGAAGCATCTCAGAGTTAATTCTGTCTTGTTCGCAGTGGGAACAGAACATTCCTCTGTGATCCTCTTTCACATGATTCGCCTGGGCCTCCTGGAAGCCAGTCCTGATACTATTAGTGCTGGGCTTCTTAGGTCTAAAGGAGATCGAAGGTACTGACATCACCAACCGCTTGTGGGTTGCGTCAGGCTGGACAGGGCAGGCAGAGTTGCGAAGACTTATGTAAAGAAAACAGAATAGAAAATGTGCTTAGTTGATAGATTATTTGTGGGGGTTTATAGTGAATTTGCAACTTTTTAAACCTAGACTAAGAAAGGAGTAGGGAGTAAAGATCTTTTCCAGATTAGAACTACAGCAAGCTATGTAACTTGCTGCATAAAATCTACTTTAGTCAGATATTCCTGTGGCTTAAAGGCAAATGTTAAAGGCAACATCAGAATAGTTATTTGTATAACTGTCTCCGCATTTTAGTTAAATTTTAAGAGTAAGACATGCTTTCCTTTTTTTCATTCCTTCCTTCTTTTCTTGCTTCCTTACTAACTCCACTTTCCTTCTTTCCTAGAGACATTTTTCCCAGAATATACTTTTTCCTGTTTGGCCATAGTAAAGTCTGTTTGAGCTGCAACATGAATGAGTCAGGTGTGCAGTGGGTTGGTGCGTCCGTTTACTGCATTCTAACACTATGATTATTGGTGTATTGGGAAGCTGTTTCACTGATGACCACAGTGTTAACAAACCTGATGATAGTCAGGCCTCCTGTAGGGTCCCCCTGATTTTTCCTGGGCATTTGTGTAGATTGTGTCGGTTCACCTATAGCCATGCATTTGCCGTTATGTTCTTCCTGTAGCTTCGCAGTGGTGAATGCTAAACAACGCAGAGATTCTAGAAGATATTTTCTCTTTTCCTTACCTTTCTCTAGTGATTTTTTGAGTATCGGAAGCTGCTGATTCATGAGTTGAATTAGTTGGATGTAGCTACCCTTATTTGGTGAAGACTCTAAGTAATGTTTGGTTTGGTGAGAAAATTTATTTTTGTATCCCTTAAACAGCGTTGCATCACCAACTAGCACTGTATATTTCAAAATCTATTAATTTTTGCTGCTGAAAGACATCCCATATGCGACCGCTTTTCTGTTGTATCTTTCCAGCGTGCGCAGGCAGTTGGCTCTGCAGAGGAGTAGCTGTTTGCAAGCTTTTGTGTGCATGCACGCGTTCCAGTCCAACATAACATTTCGGCTTCAGAAACGGGGCCGGGCAGAAGGCGCCTGAACTAGGCGGTGGCAGTAGTGAGGCTTATTTAACGAAGGGTTAACGTCTTGGGCCAGCCCGCGGGGAGGCCGCGGTTGTCCTGTGCCACCGCGCTGGCTGGACAGGACGAGGGTGAGCGGGCGTGCTAAATAGCTTCGCCAGGGCGAGCGGGCGCGTTAAATAACTTCACCATTTCCTGGGACGGGTGGCAGCGCAGGTGGCGGCTGGCCAGGTGCTCTGTGATAAGCGCCCGAGGGCCAGGCCGAGGCGAGCGCCTTGCTCGCTGGCAGTCGCTGCGTTGGCCAGTGCTGCAGTAAACACTTTCCCTTGGATGTTGGTTTTCTGTTGTGTCTGGCAGCCACAGAGGGCTGCTTGAACTTTAGCCAGAGGCAAATATTTATACATCAGAGCATGCAGTGTTCAACGGGTCCGGCCTGCGAGCGCGAGGCGCGCGGCGTGCTTCGTCGCTGGAGTGGAGGCGTCCCTTTTAATTGCACCCGCGGTGTGGCGAAGCGGGAGCGTCCCGGGGGTCGTGGCAGCGGCGTGGGCTTTGAAACCCCGTGAAAACATCGCCCTCCGTGCCTGGCGGAGGGGACATCCTGACGGGAGCCGCGCGCCTTCAATTCCTGTTGGAAAGTTTACAGTTAATATTTTCCCTGGAACGCTGTCAAGCTTTTGACAGTGCCTGAGTGTATGCTGAGCTGTGAAATTGAGACGCGGAGCAAGTTGTGAGAAATCTGTTTCTACTCAAATCTGCAAAGGTTTATAAAAACTTCAGCGGAGGGGGAAGGAGGGGGGAATAAAAAAAAAAAAAAAGAATTAAAAAAAAAAAAGCCCTGCGGCTGGGGCTGGGGCTGGGGCTGGGGCTGGGGCTGGGGCTGAGGTTGGGGCTGGGGCTGGGGCTGGGGCTGGGCTCGCCTCGCCGGGCGCGCGGCAGGTCCGCCATTTTAAGGCTGCAGCGAGGGGCGAAGCTCTCCGCTCCTTACATGGCGGCTGCCTCGGCGGCGGGGGCCGGCCAATGGGGCGGGCGGTGCCAAGTCACGTGACGTGCCACGACGGCACTGACAGCCATTTCCTCGTCTCTGCAAACTTGGGTACCTCGGCGGAGCGCTTTACCTTGGCGCGGGTGCCAAGCGCTCGCCGCCGCGTGTGTCTCGCAGACTGGCATTTGTCCATAAAGTTATTTTAGTAGGTTAAAAAAAAAAAAAAAAAAAAAAAAAGTCTCCGAGCGCACTTGAGCTCTGCGCGTTCTTTATGTAAAATGGATTTCCCTTGCTGGCCTGGGGCCAGGAGCGCGGAGCACGCGCTGGGCGAGGGGAGCGCTTCTCTGCAGAGGAACTGGTGGACTGACACACTCTAATTTTTTGGCTCCTGACCAGACAAGCTAGATGGATGCCAAAATTCAACAAAATAACACATTATTGTGTAATAGGAACAGTGCTCAAAGTGAGCAAGAGCTCACAGGAACTGAATACCAGCACTTTTTTTTTTTCTTCCCCCCCTTGTACAGCAGAAGCTCAGAACTGGCACTTTTAATATACGGCTTCAATGGAACAAGGAATAAATATAACTGCAATGTAAAGAATGAGGAATAACGTAGAATTGGGAAGACGAAGGGGGGAAGAAGACAGGGAGGAGGGAGTGAGGGAGGGAGCGAGCGAGCGAGACGGAGAGAGTTAAAATTACTTTTGTGAGACTTCCTTCAAACATGCTCCATAGTGCTCAGGGCTGGTTTAACCCTGTCTTCCCTGCAACAGATCCCTAAACTGCCCAACACATCTCGGTTTCCCATTTAACTCCTCGCCCATCAGAAGACAAACAAACACATGTTACGTGCAGCACCCAGAGCTGCACCGGGGCAATCAGAAAAGTTGGAAACAGTGCAAAAAAGCCTTTCTTGAAAAACTTTTTTAATTTTTCTTCATGTTGCATCTCTGAAAGAAAGGGAATGTATGTAGAAATACTGGTTTTCCTCTTGAAATAACCAGCATTACCTAGGTTTGTTGTTACTTAAACACTTAGAATAGTTTACTTGTTACACTTGAGTAGCACCTTCTACCACCAAGCCAATGTTACAGTAGTAAGTTAATTAAACTTCCCTGAGAAGGTAAGCAGCGTTCAGTAGATTCATCTGTGACATGCAGGTGTCTCCGGGACTGCACATGGCAACTCTTGGAAAGTGCAAAGCAACACAATAGGAAGTGAAAACCAACACAGCCGATGGAAACTCCAAGGGGTCGTTGGGTCAGCAGCATGTAATTACAAGAGTTGGAAGTTGGCCAGGACAAGTATGGGCATTGTGTTGGAGAAACACCATGTTTCCCACACCTACTGAGAACTTTGTGGTTTCAGAGCAGTTCCTGAACATCTCCTGGGCCTTCCGCCCTCGGGGAGCCCTGCCTGGGAGAGCATTCCTGGAGGGGCCGTGAAGGAAGCCAGGGCAGACCACACTCCTGGGGAGACTGTGGTGGACCAAGGGTTGGCTGTAGTTTCCTACTGCATGGTGGTGGACATGCTTACAAAGATTGGGAAGCAACCCTCCTCAGCCCTGAAATTACCTCTTGCCACAGCACAAGATCTAGAGACCATTTCTATCATCATTTTTTCCCTAACTCTCTACATCTCATGTAGGCAGCTTGATTTCTCCACTGGAGCACAGGCTGATTCTTATCCTTTCAGTGCTCCCCTTGGGTTATCCCTCTTATCAACCCTGTATATTTGTAAGACAGATACTGCTGCAGCAGATAAACACCGAGACCTAAAACAGAGACCTTCTTGGGATTGCATCTTGAAATCTGTCTAAAGAGGACAAATAAAATAAGATCATGCACAGTTTCCAGGCTGTATCTCAAATTTGACCTGTCAAAGAGAAATAAAGGGTCTAGGTTGTCTTGCTCCTGCATTAAAATAAGCCTGTCATTATTTTTTTTTTGAGGAATGTGGTTTGGTTAATAGATTTTTCATGTGAGAAATGCAAGTAGTTGCAGAAGGTGCTGTTTTGGGCTGAATCCCCACTGTGCTGTGCACCACTCTTTCCTATTGTCCCTGCTCCGAATTGCTTGCAGGCAAGAATAAACCAGCAACTCTGGTTTGGTGTGTTTGTGGCCTTGGGGAAAATAAACTGTATTAATGATATGTTATATTATTTAATTTGGATTTTTTATGCCTTATCAAGTGCAGAATAGAAAATGCAAAATAAATAATAAATAAAAAATAATGATATGGGAGTTAGAGTCATCCTGGTGTGCAATAACATTAAGTGTGGCAGTAATTATGGTTTGGACTTTCCAAGTAAAAAGCAGATTTTTTTTCCTCATAGCTGGTTTTATATCCTTCTGGAACAAAGTAAAAAAATCTTCTGGCAGTTTTTTAATTGAGGTTTTGTAGCTTTAATGGTCTAATACTATAAAGAAGTCAACCCTTCTGCCAGTTTTTTAAGGCCAGATAAGGGTTTGACATCATGTTAAATGTAAGCGTGTCTGTGTATGTGTACCCACACACACTCTCTCCCTTTCTCTTTCTCTTTCTCTCTCTGTCTCGGGTGGAGGGAATACTTCAGAGCAAATACTATTACAGGATTCAGAAACGTAATAAGTTCTTCTTCCCTACTGTGTTTGGGTTGTTTCTCCCTGGAGCTGGTTGATAGACTTGTGGTATTGTAGAAGTGACCCAAGCTGCAGAGATTACGTTTCTGAGCCTGTTTGTGGAGGTGACGGTGCAAATGCCTGCAGTGTGGAGCCGATGTACAAAGATGGACTCGGACCCCGAGGTGGACATAGTTAGAACTGCATGCTGGCTGTAACCATGCTGGAAACTGAGTATATCTAGCCTGACCAACCCACTCCACGTCCACAGGTAATCGCAGCACTGCTCAGGGTCCTGGGCTGCCCCACAGTTCGCTTTGTAGAGCAAACTTTCCCTGGTGGGCAGGGAAATACTGGGGACTTCTGTATGCTTGCTCTGGAGCTGCGGCTTTGTGGCCAGGAAAGCATTAGAAGTTAATACAAATTGCATGAGCTTTACACCCAGAGACTTAACTTGCCTTGGGTTACCATTTTGGCACATGGGGCTCAGGAAACATCCAGCTCTGCAACGTATCCTCTCTGTCCTGCGTCCAGCTTTGCAGCACATCCCCCTGCGCGGTATGCCCTTCCCCAGGAAAGGTCTGGCTTTTGTTACTTGAAAAAAATTAGCAAGCTATCAAAAAACCCAACCCAAACCAAAAGGCAATAAATCAGGGGGTGAAAAAAAGTAACTTGCAGGGAAACACAAGGCTATAGGTGGTGTGCCTTGTCTCTGAGCAGCACCCAGGCAGTACAGTGGCACCGCTAAAGCTGCTACGCAGTGTGGGTGTCACAGGAGTATCATTGGACTAGTGAAACTCCATCAACTTCAGGGATGAGTTTACATGGATGTGAGAGGAGAATCTTGCATTGCTTCTCTCTCCCTTCTTTTTTTTTTTAAATGTGTTAATATGTTCTTTTTTATATTAAAAAAAATAAGAATGGAAAAAGAGTGCAGGTGCAGTAACAATAGCTGATCCCAAACAAACAGCAGCTTGCTCTTACCACTCTGCAAAGATAAAGCATGTCATGTACATTAGCAAAAGATAACTGACATTAACACAGTAGGCAAGGTGATTACGTACCACACTATTGACTCTGTGTGATCATTATTGCTAT
Source organism: Anser brachyrhynchus (assembly GCF_964034855.1). Taxonomy (NCBI): domain Eukaryota; kingdom Metazoa; phylum Chordata; class Aves; order Anseriformes; family Anatidae; genus Anser; species Anser brachyrhynchus. The sequence goes on along the minus strand of NC_137702.1, from coordinate 3,488,908 downwards.
TTGGTGGGTTGCTTAAGTGGGTACCTGAAGGTTAAGTAATAACTATAGTAAGAATGAGAGGGAAGCAGAGAGAATGGAGAAGGGAGAAAGAAGATAGAAAACATTGACACAAGGTTAAGATGGAGGAAAGTGGATAAGTAGGGGTGTGGATGTCTGAAGAGAAAGGTGAGGTGGCTTTGCGTTGGTAAGTGATATTTAAGGGCTGTGATAGAGCTGGTGGCTGAGTAAATAATGCATCCAGTTCTGCTTTCCTTGAGATTTTTGTTTGCAAAATAACACAAGTAAAACACAACTTTGGGGGAAGCCTGTGATTGTTACATTAAAAGCCAAAAGAGAATCTAATCCTTTTCTGAATTTTCAAAGAGGTGTTCTCCCTCTTTAGCTTTGAACAAAATACGAGATGGAGTACAATGTCAAGAGATAGGTGTTGTGTGTTGGTGGTTCGGTTTGTTTTATTTTGGAACAGCCCCTTTCAACTCATCTACATTTGAGGCTTTGAAAATGATTTTTTGTTGTTGTTTTCATACTGGGAGTGTGCAGAGCCAGAGAACTGATGAGCATTGCACGGCTCTGATCCAGCACTTTGATGGGAGTCCGTGGCATCGCTCTCACAACCCGAAGCTAAGGGTGCTCGTAGGGCTTGTGGGGTAGTGAGCATCTCCTGCTCCTGTGGACTGTCTGCGGCGTTCTGCGGGCACTGCTGCTTTACGGTGAAATAGTAACTGTGCACTGGAATCGATGATTAATGCCAGCTTTTCTTCTGGAATGCATTGCTGACATTATAATATCATGCCACAGAATCAAGTTTAATTTCAAATTGTATTAACCTATTTACGAAACATATCAAGGGGACATTTTTCAAGGGAATAGTTCTCTTCTTTATATAGATTGAGAAATAAAATACATCTTTTAATATTGCGTTCTCCAGGCACCGGGGCTAACTATTTCACTGAAATTAATATCTAAAAGGGAGTCATTGCAAATTTTATATTGACGTGCAGAATGTAACGTTATGGCTTTTTAGGGTGGATATGCACAAAATATGTATGTGCATTCCAAACTAGCTAATAGTTCTGCAACTGGTGAACATAAATTTTAATATCTATATTTCCCAGCTTGTAGCAGTGTTGTCTGAAGTCTGGGATGACTGATGTTAATCTCCAACTTGTTTGTGGCTTTCCAAAAATGAACTTGAAGTAGAGTAAAATTTGATGTAATTCCCGTTCTTATTTACATTTGTAATAGAAAGTGCTACGTGGGATCTGTAGTTTAAGAAAACTTTAAAATGTAGCCCTATTCTTGTATTGCAGAAGGAAGAATATGCAAGTATGCTAGCTGTTAACTGCATCGCTGTTCTTAGAGCTCGCACTCAGGTGCCTCCCATGTCATAAATTCATCCTCTCGTGCTCTGAAGTTTGGAGTTTTAAAACATTAAACCAAACAAAAGAAAGGTGGAGGTGACGGTGCCATCTCAGTTCCTTCTTGGAGAGCGGCGTTTGGGGAATGGTGTCTTACAAAGACACAAATGAGAACTGTAGATTCTGATCTTTATTGTTTCTCTGGAGTTAGACTGAAATTACACAAGCCTCGTAGCTGAGAACTTTATAGGTAATCCCTTTGAAGACGAAGTATGAAAGCCTGGCTTCGCTGAAGGGAAGAGGAATTTCGGCTGTTGATCTCAAGCTGGCTAGCAGGTCGCTCCCCTGTTCTGTCTGTGGAGTAAGATGTTATGCAGTGCAGCGCTTCCCAGTATACCCGAATCCGTGGCTTTTGTTAGGCTAAGGCACGTTTCATGGCAACATAATGATTTGGAGCCAAATTTCAGAGATGCTGCGGCCCCCCAGCCCCTGCAGCTTGCATTCAGGTCAGTGGAGCTGAGTCAAACCCTTCCAAATAAGCGGCGTATCAGATGGGGATGAGGCAACGGCTCACAACACGCAGGAGTTTATTGAGTGTCTCTCTTGCGCTGTAGTTTTAGCCATGAGCACTGGATTTGTTTGAGAGCAAACAGAGACGCACTAATTGATCAGAGTGTTATGCAAATAAAAAAGAGAAATGGGATGGGTAAAATAAAGGAACTGTAAAACACTTTATTATGCCTGGAAAGCCAAGCTAATCCCAGAGGAATTCTGCTAGGATAAAACGTTAGCTGCTTTGACATTTTAAGCCTTTAAGAGTTGTCTTGGAATTTTCTATTTCGTTTGCTTTTGTTACTTTGTTAGATCCGTCTACAGCAATGTGGCTTGCATTTTCCTCCCTCTGCCCTTCTCTTCCCCCTTGGCTGAAGGTAGTGGAGCTGGCGGGGGAGTGAAATGGTTAAGCGAGTTGAACCTCAGGTGCTTTGTTCTTGTGCTGGATGCCTGCTGCTGGGAGGCAGGCAGAAACTACCCGCACTGAACCGCAGTGCTCCTGCCGAGAGCCCAAGACGTTGCTTACCCTACAAGACCACAAAACGAGTGGCTGCAGCTGAGTAACCCGAGCGTGCTGCAGAGGCCGAAGCACGGCAGAAAGCGGGTGCATGAGCTCAGCTCCTTTTCTGACCTTTCCTCTCACTGCTTCTTCCACCTTTCATGGACTTGATCCTTCTTTCACCTCAGATGGGTAGGCAGGCAGGCTGCTTTAATGAAAGCAATACTGTGTCAAGAGGGATTGCTGGCAGAACCCTTCCCAGCCAGTCTGACCTAGCACCTCAGCAATGTTCTTGGCTTTGGCCAGCAACAGCTTGAAAACCCAGGTCTGTTTCTGAATCCAGATGGTGGTGCGTTGCCATATGTCAACAACACATGTCATCCTGATTAAAATTTTAACCACATCCATTCTGCCATCCCCATAAACCATCCTCGGCCCACTGCATGGCAAAGGCTCCTTCCACGCTGATGCTGTTCCTCCAGCAGAACCGTGCCGTCGGCGCGGGCGAAGCCATTACTTCTGCGATGATGTCTGCTCCCTGACCAGCTCGGTGCCTCCGTGCTCCACCTGTGGTGGCCCACCGTCCTGATCAGGGCTGCTGGAACAAGCTCCCTGGCTTCAACTGATTCTGGAGCATGGGCTTTAAATGTTGGAACCGAAATGGAAAAAAAAAAAATAACCCCCAAACCTAACTTATTTTAATCACTTGTTAGGGCCTGTTGAGTTGTCTGTTAGGAAGTGTCCTGCCCAGCCTTGGAAAGAGAGATAACATATTCCTGTTGAAACACAACCTTGTCAGATTGCCACTGAAAGAAATGTTGAAGTTGCCGATCTGTTGAAGACCAGCTGTACGTGGGGTGCATGCGGCTCAGCTTACCTTTATTTCTGAACGCGAAGATGTAGCTCTTCCTAAGCCAGGAACGCAAATCCCCACACCTCCCGAGGCAGGCTTCGCCTCTGGCTGGCAGGAAACGTCCTTCAAGGAATTCGGTGTTAAAAAAGCACCTCCCGTGCTTTTCCTTTTGTTCTAGGAGTCAGGTACCAACAGACTGCAGGGGCAGAGCACGCTACAGGCTGCTGAGTGGTTTTGGGGACTGAGATAATTTGCGAAATGGAAGTGTTTTCCCCAGTTGTGCCTCTTTCATATTTTAGCTGGGTTTCTTCAACATCTTCAGCAGAATATTCTGTGATTCTGTGATCTTCCCCCTCTGTTGGTAATGCTCGTGTGACTTTTATCCATTTGGCCAATTTCATTCCAACACGTCAGGCAGATAAAAGCTCTCAAAGACACCAAGTTTCTACTTTCTTTTGTTAAAAATGGTGGCTGAGCGGGGAAGGGGCACCCCCGTCTGTATCCTCCTGGCAGGAACGTCTGCAGGGTGAGCCTCACCTTTGTCTGTCCGGCACGGCCGTCAGCACGCGGAGCCTGGGAGCAGCCACACACAAGCTGCCTCTCGCTCCTCCAGATGTGAGGGCCATAGGTCGGGACGGGAGGAATTGCAGGGAAGGGGAAGATGAATCATAAAGGAGTTGGGGGAGAAGCGCAGGATGTTGTCCGGGGAGGAATGAAGACATGCGATACAAATCCACAGGAAACGAGGCTTTGTTTGCTCTGATGGTTGTGGAACAACTTGTCTTTCCGAGAAGAAGAGGAGGGACAGAGTAGGGGAAAGAATCTAAGATGGCTTTTGTTGATTAAATATTTTCTTATATATTTTTTTCCACGTCTTTGTAGTGCGCAGGATTTACATTCCCTTTCTGAGCTATCTTCCAGTAAGGTATGCAAACGTAGCACTGAAGTATCTGGCCCATAGTTTGTAGAAACCAGGATAACTCGATGGTAGACATCAGTTGTCCATATCTGAACTTCTTTGCAAACTGTGTGGTTTGGGAGAGTTGGTTTAAACACCACATTGCTCCTGTCCCCAGGGGGAATTTGGAGTGTTCGCCTTCTAAACAGAAACACAGCTTGTGTGATTGATCTCCTAAATCTCAGCAAGTTACCTAAAGGGTGTATTATGAATCTTGTAGGAATTAGCTTCCTAATTTCCTTTGGAGTGGGGTGGGGAAAGATCTTTTGGAAGCCAAGGATGGTGAAGTGCTGTGGTGCTGCAAGGTCTGGGACCACATGCAGCTCTCACTTCCAAGCCTGACTCTCTCCATCACACAAACAAAATCAGTATCCCTGCTCCAGAGAGGAACCCAAAAGCACTTGGACTGGAGGTAAGATTTTGGACAGGAACATGTAGGGAATTAACTCCCAGTTCCTACTTGGTATTGCACGTTTGTGTTTCTAGAGCAGGCACCCCCAGTGGCATTTTCTGTTTTTTATTTTAAGTGTTGGAGCTATAACATACAGCCCTCAGTCTTAGTTCTCATGTTGTCACCCTATCTGCAGAATTGATGAGGTACGTGAAAGAAAAAAAAGAAAAAAAAACAAGAAAAGAAAAAAAAGAACTTTTCTAATGCGCCATGCACAACCACCTGCAAAAGGAAAAGAAGATATTTGGATCTCATTTTTCCAGGCAGTCACATTTTTCCAAGACAATGCCAAAAGCGTGCTTTCAGTTCTCTTCCAGTGACCGATTGCTCGTGGGTAGTATGCCAGTGTAGAGAGATGCTATTTATGTAGCAGAGCTCATTACTGTTTTTTATTTAGCGTATATTTGTACCAGCTATTGAGTTAGATTCCTGGCTAGCGTAAAACAGCACAGCTCTGTTGGCTTCTGTGATTTCCATAGTTCAGAGTCTGGCATATTTTTATTTTCAATGTATGTTGACTGTCCAACCTATTAAAACCCTTGCTCCTAAACCTACACTGTTGTTAAATACACTGTTTTTTGCAGTCCTGCTCTGGTTAGCAGTGGACGAAATTAAGTAGCTGTTGCGATGACTTTTCTTCCACTTTCTAAAGTCAGCTCTAATTTGATACATACAATAAATACACAATTTAAAGGCCTCGGGTGAAGTTAGATGTGGAGGCTATGCCTAGTGGAGAGATCAGTGTTTACATTTTGCCTTTGACCTGCTCAGGGATTTGGGGACTTGCCTGTGTCTCAGTTTCCTCTTCCATGAAATGGCAATAATGCCGCTCGGAGCAGCGGTGTGAAGATTAATTAGTCAGTGAATGTCAAACCATGGATTTTGTACAGCCTAGAGTTACTGTTTCAAAAACTTTCTTTTCTGGGTTAAAAGGAAACAAGCCTAAGGATTATTGAAGTCTTAAGCAATATTGTTGGATGTTTTTTCAGTGACGCAAATACAGATATCGTTTTTAAAAAGTTCGAAATGGACATCGATAGTAAATAAAATTGCTGGCCAGTAACCGGCAGCGGTAAAAACAAATTTGATTAAGCATTAACTGTGGAGAAACCTTCTTAGAGACAAGTACACCGTCACTCCTGCTATATTGTTTGTCCACGTCTCCAATGTCTGTATAGACTCACCACCAAGGAGCGTGCTGCCAGGTGGGTCCCTCTGGTATCCAGCATTCGGGTGCTGCGCAATCAGAATGGGCTCGGGCAGGGTTTTGTTCCTCACGTCCCAGAGCAGGGCACTTGAGAACACGCAAGTCCTGCTGCAGTGTTCCCACCTGCACTGCAAGCACCCGCTGGCTCAGTGTTGGACGCCGATGATGACGCCCTGGCAAATGCCACTCAAGCGCCAGTGTCCTTCGGTGGGTTGTTGGTGGCCATGGAGAAAGGTTCTCGGGAGCAGTAAATGGAGAGTAGCTGTGGCTTTCAGTCTCAGCCATAAGCAGTGGGACAGCCTGAAACTGGTTTGAGGGCTCACTTCCTTATGATTAACGTCCAGAAGCGATGTATAAATAATATCCATTGTCCTGCTTAAGCTCACAAAATCTTGTAAACCTGAGGGAAAAGCCACCCCACCCTCAAGCTCGCCCCCGGGGACTTGTTCCTTGCACGTCCACAGCGATAGGTGAAAAATCACGTTATTTGCGCCGTCTGCTTGCATGGGACAATAGCACTTGCAGTCCTGGCATCAGAATTGCGTAACTGATCTCTGAAATTCCTACCTTTTTGCAGGCTTTAGGCTTATCTCCTCTGTTTATTTCAACCACGATATTTGTCCTTTCATTCTTACCGGATTGTTTTCTTTAATTTAATGAGATTTATTCTCCAGGTTTGAAAGGGAAATCCTCCTTTAGTTTTCTCAGAGTTAGGTGTTTAGTCAAAACGAGTCACATGGGTGTGTTTTTCATCGATGGAGAGGGACGGATGCAGCTGTAGAGGTTTCCAACCTATGCCGGGAGCTGTGTTTGGGAGAGGAAGGCTGTTTGTCTGCTCTCTGTCCACCGGTGTCCTGGGAAAGCTTGGGTAACTGACTCTGACAAAGGGCCTGACTCGTATAGGTAAAGTGAGGTCAGGGACACCAGCACACATCATAAAGGAGGCAGAGCTGTCGGACCTATCGTGCGTGCAGTTTGTGATACGAAGGAGTTAAGTTTCCTAACCTGACACAGGGGTAGCACCCTGTTATTTGCTTGAAAAGATTTTTGTGTCTGTGTCTTTCTAATCCAGTGTGTTTTAAATTCACTGCAAATAATTCTTTCAGCTGTTTCCTAGACATCCTGTCACGCAAATGGATAAAACAATATAGCCAGCTCAGTGGAAAAAACAATAAATTATACAATAAAAATGTATACAGTGTACTCTTTGTGCTAGGGCCTGATTTGTCACTGTGTTACTCCAGTTTTACACCAGCAGAACTTGGGAATTCGCACGGCACAATAGCGGAGTGAGAGAGTCGTGCATCAGGCCTGCAGCAGCAGGGTATGCTGGAGTTCTAGAAATGATTAAGAACAAAATATCCGTGAAATCATGCATATGAAGTTCATTACTTAGTAGGAACGGTGACTTTGGTAATGTTAACATTTATGAAAATATTTCGGCTTAGAATGTTTTCATATGCGTGTTTAAAAACTGGAATTCCACCGTTTGCACAGGAATGCAATTAACATCATAAATCAAACTGCACTATTAAAAAATGTACTAAAAACTTGTGGAATTAAGAAACGGTCTGATTTTTAATCAATAAGCCAGGGTTAAATTTACTGTCCAGGCAGATATAGTACTACTTCCACAAGCTACCATGCAGGCAACGAATTCGAGCGCTCCCACTTCTGCTGTGGGGCACTTGCCCCTGTCCCATGGTTAGCTTTGGTATTGAGACTCCTAAACGCAGGCCTGGGGGCCTGGGCACCTGGTGGAGCTTGAAGTAGAGGATAATAAAGTAAATAAGAGGAAATGACGACAATTTTATGACAGCAAAGTGCAGGTGAAGTGCGAGGATGAGGTGGGAACACGGAAGTTGGCTGTCTCCCCACGTGGTAGCGGTTTGACTCGGAGCAGGGAGGTGTGCGAAGGGCCGTGTCAGGCTCTGGTGGCACATCACGGTTTATGAAACCCAAGAACAGAGCGCACAATGCAGGGTTTTAATACCTCTTTGTCCCCGTTCTGGTTTCATTTCCTCCCAGCTTACTTGGCCATCACCCTACGCACACAACCCCTTTCCCACATGATGTGCCTATGAAGAAGGGTGAATTACGTGTGAGGACAGACGAGTAGGCCACGCAGCTGGCATCGCGGCGTCCCGGGGAGGCGTTCTGCAGCCTGTGCTGGGCACCTCTGTGGCAGTGGGAGAGGTGACTTTCTGGCCGAGCTGCGGCCCGCTCAGTGCAGAATTGGCCCACGGGGCTCTGGGCCGTGCTAATTACGGAGGTGAATATGAGTTGTGCAACCTCTGTGCCAGGCTCGGGTCTCCGAATACCAAATGCGTTTCATAGAAACCCTGGAGCAGCCACCGAGCCTCGGGTGCCAATCTGCTCGCGTTGAAGCGCCGATGTGCCGCGAGGAGTGGGGGATTGGTGGCCCGGCGCCAGACCTGGGCTGCCAGAAGAGCTCAGAAGTTTCCTGATCCTGCTCCCCACCTCCCGTCTCCGAGGGGAGCTGCCGCCTCTTTCCCATGACAGCTTTGTCACCCGTCCAAAACGCAGGCATTTGTCAGGATGTTCTCTCCTTTCCTGTGATGGAAGAGGCTCCATTTCTGCCTTGCGGCAGGGAAGGAGTTGGGCTTTCGTGGCCTTTGCGTGCACAGACCCCAACCAGGCACCTCATGTCGGCCGTAGGCGAGGGTCATTTTAGGGGACAGGCAGCAGAATATCCACACGGGATGGCGGTGTGTTCGTGCACAGACTCCTGGATGTGGCTGGGCATTTTCTCTCAGACACATGCCGTGCTGGTGTCCTGCAGGAGTGCCTGTGCGAGCTGCCTCCATCCCCAGCCGCTGGCTCTCCGGGAGCCGATGCGTTTTTCAAATACCCACTCCATTGCCTTGCCATGGCACAGGACAACTCGCAGTATTTTCTCAGTCAGCGGTTATTCCCCAAACCCCAACTGCACATTTCCTCAGTTCCACATTCGCATTTTAATGTCAGCCCACCTGGACTCACACAGGATAAACGAGACGTGTAAGCCTGCAATAATATAAATCCAAAATAACAAAGAAGAAAATGGTTTAATATTCAGACCAAAGATCCTAGAAATGTGTTTAATGATAATCTGAGCACCTGAGTGGGTATCCCTTGCTCCCGCCAGGACCAAATAACAGCCCAAGTGCACAGTGCACAGTTGGGCCCTCGTTTACTAAATTACACAGCTCTCACTAATGTTACCAGGTCAGTGGGTGAGGCAGCTGTGGGTTAGGACACTACAAATCTGACAAGAATTAATGTATTAGTAATTCTTTTTAAGCCCGTAATGTATCCACGGCTTCCAGGGGGAGGTATTTTCAGATAAGAAATGTGCAAGTCAGTTGTCGTATTAAACTGGCTCTCATTAATGGGAGCCTTTTTTTGCCGTCGTTTCCAATTGCATTAGCAACAAATTCTGCTCTTCTGGAGATTAATGGCCTGAGCATAACCTGTGGCGGAAGCGTGGCCCTGTGGCAGAGGCAGTGGCCGGGGACGCCACCAAGCTGCCTTGCATGGGGAGGGCGCCAGGACTCAGGTGTGTGACATGGCACCGGAGGGCACGAGTGGGCTTCGGGCGTGCGGGAAGCCCCACTCGCTGCTCACAGGGTCAGAGGCTTCCTGAGAGCCTGATCCTGGATGTGCGTGCCTCAGTTTCCCTCCCTGCAAAGTGGTAGTCAGTTGTATCACCAGTTTCCTGCAGGACAGTCTTGGGGAGTTACATTAATTTCCGCAGTGAGTTGTCCAGATCTGATGCTGGTTATACTGGTAAGAATGTGTGTGCGCGTGCATATAACTGACATACACCCTCCACTTCCATTGTTCAGATCTGAAAATTGCTCTGGCAAAATCCCTCTGGCAAAATTGCATTTCACACAGCCATTTGGGAATGGTTCTCCAGCTCTAAACTGACCACTGTCCCAGGACTTACAGACCCCTCTGGGCACACGGCAGTAGCACGGAGACTCCTTCGAGATTTTAAATTGTTCACTGGCTGCACAGATATTCATGGTTTAAATCAACGTGCTTCAGCTGACTGATGAATATTGTCTCCCGAAAAAGCCATTGAATACCAAGTATACTTTTAAAACAGGATATAGAAAAATATCTGTATGCAGGCAGTCCCATAATTTTGTTGTAAACAAATTTGTTCTCCTACAGCTCACCTATGCTGTAAGTCAAAGTGCTGTCATATGCAAGGTGTCTAGGCTAAGATGTGTTTGCAAACTCTTATTTCAGCCTGCAGAAGGGCTTCTTAGGTGTCCCCAGATGGTATTCTTACAAATCCCTCTTCAATTAAGTGATTTTTTTGCAGCAGCAACTTGTTAGTATGGCTCACTTAGCTGTCCCTTGCGTTCAGAGTTCCTGTCTGTTTCCGGAGGTCCCCTCATTTCTACCCTGTCTGTCACAATGCTGTTTTCTTGCATATGCTGAATAATCAAATTTTTATTTTGTCCCTGAAAGATCATTAAACTAAGAACCGTCACTAGAAATGTATATTTAGAAGAACAGGGGAAGTGCCAACGGAAAAATGTGTCCGTGCAACACATTCTTCATTGTGTTTAAGTACAATAATGCCCCGTCTTCTTCATATAGATACAATGCTTTTGTTAACATTGGGTTTTTATTAAGTTACTGCTTTTATTCGTACTATAGCAGTATGCAGACACGGGGAATGGGACTGCAACCAATTCTTGGGCTCCCCCACAGTTGTCTGAAGGAGCCTTCAAGCGAGGCAAAGTGGCTTTTGCCTGGATTTTGTCCCCTTTCTCCCGCAGAGCTGGTGTAAGAGGGCAGCAACCTGCCTGAGAAGCAGCTGGGTGACTTCAGCTGCACCACACACCTGAGGGGGCGGCCAGGTTTGCTTGTAGAAGTGGGTTGTGCGCGTCGCTCCTTGGGCAGCAGTTCAGCCAAGGCACGGTTGGCTTCGTCCATCTTCTGGGGGCGGTGTGGGTACGGTGGGAGGTGTGGGCAGCAGGAGCTCAGGGTGCTCAGGAGCTCACTTCCTACCTCCAGAAGTGTGTGCAGGGTGGGGATGTGCTTGTGTGGGTGCCATGAGTGGATTCCTATGCCCCAGGGATGCCTGGTGAATGCAGCTGGGCTCCACTGGGGCAGAAGGGAGCGGCGAAGACGGGGCCTTTCAGCACATAAAGACGGCAGGCTGGATGTGGGTTGGGTTTCCAGCACAGAGACTTGCCCTGGTTCTGCGCCCGGGTGTCCAGTGCAGCCTGCCTGGGAAGAGGCTGTCCCTCCACGGGTGAAACGAAATGTTGTCACGCTTTTATCTGTGTGCAAATTAAATGAGTTAATACGGTATTAAAAAAAAGCTTGTGTTTACATTGTTGTCCTCCTCTAGGGTAACAATCTACAAATTGATCTAAAAAGATTATATTTGCTTCAGGGGAAAAAGAAATTGTATTAAGCCACAATCGCACTAATTATTGACCGGGGGGAGCTGAGCTCTGGGTATCACCGAGATTATAATAATTACATGGAGCTGTTTTTTTAAAAGCACTGTCCTACGTGGCTCTGAGTATTGAATTAAAGTGAAAGTTTTATAATAGACTTCATCTCAGCTGCTCGTTAAAAGGTCTGGGTGAAGAACAAACAATAAACTGAGAAGTAATAAAAGATAAAAAAGATAAATCCAAAGAAAGTGAAGTAAGCATAATCTTTCAAGTTATCATTTAATCCAAACCGTGTCTACAGCAGAAACTTTGGTTCAAGTACCAACAGTATGTATTACTTCTAAATTTGTCATTTTGTGTACAGCATTTGTGTACTGGCAAAAGGCTTAGTGTTAAAGGCATTTCTGTCAAAACAACCCGTTGCTTTGGGGGACCTAGTATGAACTTTATTGGCAAAAGCATTTTTTATTTGTATAAGGTACAGTTACAGTAGAGGAGTTTGCCAGCATAGCTGTACGAGGAATTTCTTTGCCAGGCTGACCGAGCCCAAAGACTTTTTCAAAGTAATTGCTTGTACGTAGGGTTTGCTTTGCTCTTATTAACAGCACAGCTCCTTGTGTTTGTGGAGAGCGCTGGGCGCTGAGGGCAATTGTTGTACTTTACCCGTGGAAGGCCAGCGATGCCAAAGACGTGGGTCTGATCCTTCCCTCCTACTTTGCTGGATGTCGGGTAGCACAGCCGAGCACTGCCCGCGGTGCCAGGGCGGCCGAGCCGCGCGCGGTGCTTTGCTGCTGGAACGGCTCCCATCCGAAAGCGTCAGCCAGCCTTGCGCTGCGGTGCTGCAAGGAACGTGCACTAGAGAAATGAGAAATAAGCAAGATTTGGGAAAAAAAAAAAAAAAAGCTTTAAAAATGGTGTTTTACTATAATCTTGGTAGTTTCAGGTTATAGGCAGGACAGGGATTATGCATAGAGGCAGCATGCCTCCCTAAACCGCCTGGTTTAATGGGTACACAAACACAATGAAAATACATCTATATATCTCACTTTAGCCATTAAAACTTTGACAACTATTGCACTTTTTAATGTGGAACAGTGTCACACATCCATCGCATTCAAACACGCAAGCAGTGTTTTCACCGATATGGTTAAGTAACCCAATACTTTCTATAGCTGAAAGATCAGTCGAACAAAGTATCCATCTAATTAAATCTAATCAGTCAGTGCACAAGCTTACATTGTGGTCATCGCCTTGGTATGTACGGGAGTTTTTGAAGCAGTGAAGCAAGGGGCATGAGATTGAATAAGTGTTAGATGATGAAAGGCAAGGGTTAAAAACTTTCAAACTACAGTGTTAACATTTCTTCCCTGTCATCAGCTATCTGATATTTTGGTATTTCAGGGCGGGGGGGGGGGGGGGGGGGGGAGAAAAGGAAAGAAAAGAAAGAACAAACTAAGTATGCATGGCATCTAGATCCTGGGTACAATGAAGCAAATGCTCAGTAAGCTGCACAGTGACTAAGTCAGTCTATATGCAAAGTTAGTTACATCCGAGTGTTTATAGTAGAGGTTGCCATGCCTCTGCAATAGCACTGTTTTAATGATGGAAATTAACACTTCTGTAACTTTTCAGACCTCTGGCCCGAGTGTCTCAGGCAGGAAGGTGGTCTCGTGCAAGACAGAATTTTATGGAAGGTCAAAGCTTTGTTAGGAGCTTCTGCACGCAGAGCTGCATCTCTTTATGAATAATAAATACCGCTAATTTCATCCATTAAACCCAGCTAAGCCCTCCTCACAGCAGAATAGCAAGAGGCCCTTCCTAATAATCCTAATTTTGGGGGGAGGATTTTGAGACTGCTTCTAAAAACCCACCTAAAGCCTCAACAGCATGAGGACCGTCCGAGCCAGGAGCGAATTTTTGCTCTTACGTAAGTGGGCAAAGCGGGGCGTCGGGGCAGACTTTGGCCGTAAACTTGTTGCTCATATGAACTCTGGTGATACGGCCAAAACAAACCTAAATAATATTCAAGGGGCTGGGGCAGGTTCGCGGTGCAAACTGATGCGGGTCCACGGAGATAAACAGAGCCCTGCCGGTGATCTGTGCTGTGGGGCGGCTCGGCCCCACGTCACGTCTCCCACTGAAAGCCCCGCGAGGCTCAGCCCCGTCGCCTCCCTGCAAATCTGCTTTGTTAGCTCCTTCCTTCTCGTCCCGGCATGAAGTGAGCCGGGGCAGCGTGATGCAGAGGGCTGTGCAGGAGATGTTGCAAGGCTGCTTTTTGCTTCACGTCATAAGCGCTGTTTGCTGTTTTGCCTCTCCGGGTCATCCTGCTCCAGAGAAGGTAAATAGAAACACCAGACTAATCCCGTTCCACGGGTCCAAAATGAATGGTGTATGTTTAATCCCGTCTCTATGATTCTACCTGTGCTGGAGAATATTTTCCTTACTGCTGGGTAAGCCCAGATGTACACCATCTGCTTGTCTTATGATCTTTGACATGATTGAGAGGCCACCAAAAATACCCAGTGATTGCATAGTTTTCAACTGACTGGTATAAAAGGAGAAGATGTTAATAATCAAGCAAATAATATTTGCTATTTCGAGGCCTCCTGAAATTCTTGTAACATATATTTTGAAAGTAGATGCTAAACATTGCGTGTGCTGAAGCCTTTGCATACATCTCTTCCCTTAGCCATATGTTTGAATACACACAGTTTCAGATGAAATATTGCAGAGTCTATTTTAGGTGTGTTTGAAAAACTCAATAGCCTCAGATTCGCTGCCATAGCCTGCTCTTGAAAGCCGTCTCATTCCTGACTTTCTGTGGAGTCGCAGGGTCTCGAAACCAAGTATCTGCAACACAGTTTATACCTCTGGGGTAGAAGTAAAAATATCCTTCTCTGTGCACTTTTGAGCGAAATACTTCATCCATTACCGCTTGGAGAGAGCTTGCCTCTGCAAGGCTCGAGCGCCTGTTGCCAGTGCAGAGATCAATGGGAGCCCGAGTCCCGCAGCATCTTGCCAGAGCACCGCTCCAGATGTCCGATAAAACTCCACGGGGCTCGTACTTTGAAAATAGCGTGGGCTATGTGAATCGCTGTTGCAGTAATAAAATTGCACCTACTCCAGATCTTGTCTTCTCTGTCCAATTAAAAGAGCATGTTTTCTGCTTATGGTTTTTAAAAGTTGGCTGGCCAGCTGGGTTTCATTCCTTTCTCTTTTTTTTTTCTCCTTTTTATTTTGATTTTTTTCCCCCCCCTTTTTTTTTTAATATATAACATTTGAATAGATGTTCGGTGCCGTTCTCTTTGATAGTTCATATGCTGCTTTATGAGCATGGCAAAAACAAAAAAGGTCAGTTAAAGGTTAGGAAAGACAGTTATCAGGCCTCTGTAAGTGAGGTATTTTTAAGGCTCTGCTAATTGGCAGCACAGTTAAAGCATCATTCATAAAATAGTGTGCATTAAAATGACCATATCCATTTTTAAGTGTATGTAGATTATTCCTTTGCCAAAGGGATTAACTCTACCTTCTCATCACTGCCTTTAGACCGGGGTGTTTTTCCATGGGAGAGAATAATTTTGGGCATTTTGCCTACAGTATCCAGGCTTATACCCCTCGCTATTTAGCTGTTACAGCTGGGAAAATCTGGGACTGAAAATGTAGCCATATAATATGGCAACAGCCAGAACAATAAGACAGGCAAATCTTTTAAATCTGTACTTTATAAAACATCTGTTAAAGAATATTAAGTCAGAAGTTCTGTTCACATATTTGCTGTGTTTCGCTTATTAAACTTGAACATTGCAGCTTGCCTTATTTTTCTTAATAGAATTACTGATCGAGCTTAGTAGAAAGATTTTTTTTTTTTAAATCCTCATTCTTTTAACCTTCTCCGAAGCCTCTCGAGTAATGACCCGCACAAACTGGCCTGAAACCTCAGCAGCTTTTACAAGGGCTGCTGGTTATATTCACCTGGTTTGGAGGGAACCCTAACAGATTTTTCTGCTGATCTGTTTGCCCGTGTGCTGAAATGCAGCCATAAAACGCACTCGGTTGGTGTACAGCCTGCATTTCAGCCTGCAGGTCTTTTTCTTTTGTCTTCCAACCGTCTCTCGTTCTGGGTCGACAAATTCTGGTTTTCCTGGCAACTTCGGTGTCCAAATCAACATCTCGAACCTAAATTAAAACAACTGCACGGCTTGACTCGCAGGAATTATGAAACGGAGAGGAGGCAGTCCAAATGTAATCCAAATCATTCCAAATGTTTACAGTATGTTTGGCCAAACCTTGAGAAACGTGTACTCCAAGGCCTTTCCTCCAGGTAGGTTCCTTAACAACTCCAGTGGTAACAAGAATCCTGACCGTACGTGCTGTGGTTAGGAAACCAGAGCCACTCTTGGTTTCCAGCTGAGTCTGGTCGTAGTGAGGGAGGTGGGAAAGCCCTTACAATTGCACCTGCAGTGGGTGTGAGTGAGGCTTGCCCCGGTGCCGTACACTGGAAAATAATTCTGCAGTTATGGGACTCCAGGACCAGCCTGGCTCCGTGACCCAAGTGCTGGCATGCTGTGCCGATGGATACCGTACAAATTCTTTCGATAGATAGAAAAAAAAATGAAGTGATTATCTGAAAAAAGCCTGTCGTTAATTTTTCTAGCACTAATTTGTAATAATGACTAGACTGTCAGTTGAAATAAAGGCTTCGAGTATATAAGATACACTTACATCCTGTGTACTGCCACAGCTTTTCCTGTAAGCTGATGGCTTACAAACATCTTTTAGTTGTATTACTGTGGAACAGTATTCTAGATTTGATCAGTATGCCCACTCATATATTCATATTCTAAATACATATATTTAACATAAGAATTTTACCATATTTTATTCTGCATGAGGACTACATCTTTTTCTTACCTGGGCACGCTGAAGGGTGACTAGTTTTCTATCCTGATGCATTTATACTCAGTAACAGCATATATAGACTTTACTAGATGCTTTACTAGTTTACTGTGGCAGTGTGGTATTTAGACCACTGTTTAAGTGAAGTTTGCCAGTACAGTTAAAAGAAATTAGAGACACCATCATTGCTAAATCACTTTACCATTCAAAGAAGAACTGTAAACATATGCATTCATTTAATTATAATAGTACCAATTATAAGAGAAATTGTAATGCTGAGAGTAGTAGCTTTTATGTGATCATAATAATGGCATATATTTATCTTGGTTTGGCAAGTTAGGTCTTTCTTTAATAGTTGGCTTTGCTTAAATAGAATGTGGTTTGTTAAAACCCACACTAACCCCCACACCCTTCCATTTGTTATTGCCCAAATAATGAACAATAATCATGTGGTATAAATGATTAATGTATACATGGCTTAGCAAGTATCTTTGAGGTTTAGAAAGTGTTTTTATTTTCATTCTTGTGCTGGACTAAGCTATAGCACAATTACATGTTATTCTTTGGTATTGGATAGAAAATCTCTTTGCTTCACTAGAAGTGATACGAACTCGGAGACCGAGTCTGCTCCCTTTGAAGTTGATAGGAATTTCACCGCCAGCTTCCACAGAAGCAAGCCCATTGTTCATAAAGCCGTTTGCTTTGTGTGTGTTATCTGTTAATCGCAATTTAATGTCAAAGTCAAAATAGCCCACTTATAAAAGCCACAGTCCCGTCTTTGGATTTTTATTTTTTTTTGCGATTAATATTTTGTACACTAGGAAAACACCACAAAGGAATATGTAAGAAGTCTTCTGATTGTACTCACAAGCTAAAATAACCTCACTCCGTGTGCACTGTAATGCTTTTACCACGCGTTTGTGGATTCGGGCACTTTCAGACCGGAGTTTAACAAGTTCTGTATCTCTCTTCTGTTTACTTCTGATTTCCTTGGATCCTAATCAGTCCCAGCGATGATAAAAAAAAAAAAAAAACAACAAACTCTTCCCTTTCAAGATTAATTTTTAACGTGTCAGCTATACAAGACTATTTTCAACAAGATTACACCAAACAAATGAAGGGTGCTTTATCTCGTGTGACACAGCGAGCGGCACGGTGTTGTCACCGCGCCACAGACAATGCCGTCCATTTATAAAAGAATTCAAAGAGTTAAAAAATGCATTACTTGAAACTTGATATAAAACCTGTGGCCAAAGCGGGCTATGGGCTGGAGCACTTGATTATTCTTTTATCAATAAATAAGAGTGGCATACAGTTAATTTCAGCACTGTAATTGAGCGGTGCATTCTGGGAAGCTGAAAAGCACTGTAAGATGAGGAAATGTTTTAGAGACTAATCATGAGAAGAAAGGAGCCTTTCATAGCCCTTATGATGCTGTTGTCAGAGCTAAAGGCAGATAATGATTCAGTAATAATGGCACATTGTGAATATTTAAGCTGAAAAGATTGGGACAAAATGAGCAGACATTGTTGGTTTGCTAAACCGAACAGTTGGTCCTTGGGCTCCCAAACTATCTCAACTCAAATTTTGGGCTCAGAAGTTTCAAAATTAAAAAAGAAAGCTATTTTCAGGACACTCGCACGGCTGAGGGGCTCTGTGTGCAGCCCGCACGGGGCCTCTTCATTTACTTTTTTTAATCTGAAATTGATAGTTGAGATTTTTTTTTCCTGACTCTGTGAACTGACAAAGTATAATATGCTGCAGACTGTGTAAATCTTCTTCCATTTAGGTGCCAGAAGAAAGCACTTCTAAAGAAAATCAGTTTTAGTAATGACCTAAAATATTAAATATAAAATGGAGAGTGTCATATTGCAAATAAGTAGACTCATTTGCATTTTGTCTCCAGGGCATTGGTAGCGCTATAAAGAGACATGCAGCTGAATTTATGTACATTGTCTTTTTTCCTCATTACTACATTCTGGATCTGTTAGTTGTCTTTCTTTAAACATCTGTTAAATGCAGTTTCATGAAGCCGTACGTTCCCATATGTTTGGGAACGTTATCAAAGCGCAGAGCTTTTGGCCTCCTTTACAACCTTTTGTCTCGGAGAAAAAGGTGGATGAGCTCTGGGGCCGGATTCTGCTCCAGCCAACGGCCAGCAGCGCTGTTGGGCTCAGTAGGAGCCAGATAAGTTTTCTAAAAATGCAAAGACCAGCAGTGGTAGGGACAAAGAATATTTCAGTCCTGGACCTCCGTACGTAGACTTTAAAAGTTTGTGTTTTTTTTTTTTTCTTAAATATTTTAAAGGAAAAGTGCAAAATTAAAAAAAAGAAAAAAACCTGCTGAAGCTCTTAGGGCAAGTTTTACTCTCCATAATGTTCTTCCTTTTTAAATCTCAGAGAATTCACTAAGTTTGCCTGCGTGAGGACGGGCAGGGGAAGCTGTCTCATTCACTTTTACAGGCACAGTAAGCACTAATTTATTATTATCTTTACAGTGACATAAACTATTCCAGCTCTTGTATTTCTTTTATAGAAACACTTCTCATGTGCACTTTCACACAAAGGAGAAGAAGAAACAAAATCCTGCATCTATACATCTGTTCTTCCTTGAGGAAAAGCAATTACTTCTAATAAACAGCTTCAAAACTTTAATCAAAATACAGTTAGAAAAAGTTTATCTTTTGTGCAGAATTCTTTTTAAAAACATGCTTAGTCTTTATGGTAAACAGTCGTTTTTATCCTCATGCTTTAAATCTGCTTATTTATTTAGCCAGACAATATTTTTAACTTTTTTTCAAGTCACTATTTTTATTCAAAAGTTCCTTTCAGAGTCATTTATATATGAAAAAAAAAATAATAATAATCGCAGGACGAGGTCTTTCTCCGGGGAAAATGAACATTTCTGCACCGGTCCACAGGCGCTGCAGTTGTCTGTAATAAAAAGAGAAACCCAGTTTCTCCATGGTTTCCAGGGCCCCAATCCTGCATACTTACGCACTTACTTCACTCAACTACTGGAAATGAGATCACCCGCAGCACTCGCGTGTGCCGCTGCAGGGCAGGGCAGGGCGGCTGCCGCACGGCTGCTCCCACCACCGAGCCAGCGCCGCCAGCGCTGCCCTGGTCCCCCGTGCCCTTGGCCAGGTGGACGAAGCCCGGAGCAGCATGGGCAAGGCTTTCCTTCTGGTTTGTACGGTGTTGCCCCCTTCCCTTTCCCCTTGACTTCTCGGTTTGCTGCAATTCCCCAGGTAAATTTTGGTCTGAAGCACTGATTTTATTCGGCTTACTTGGGTTACGTCTAAGGGCCGGTAACTCTACTCTTCTCCTAAAGGCTTTCTTTCATTTGCCTTGCAAAACTCGGCAGTCTCCCTGCATCTTGCACATACGTACTGGGCAGGCATTCACCGCGTGGTGTGGAAATGCATCCTTGGATTTCAGCCCCCTCAGCACCAGCAGTAGCGGGATCCAGGGGCTTGGTTTGTCCGTATAACGAGGTCTGAATTATTAAATGAAGCAGTACTACTAAAGTCAGTAAAGGTCTGGCCCACAGATCCTTTGCCAAATGCAGTCAGACCTGTATGCAGAGTTTCAATATCCCTGGCGTTTGGGTTTCTTTTGATCTTTCTTACCAAGATAAAAAAGAACAGATTAGTGTTGGTCCATCTGAAAATTTGGGAGCCGCGTTGCAGCTCCAGTACAAACTGCAGTAGCACATACAACCCCTACTCACAGCACGCTGCGGCAGGGACGTCAAGGCTCAAATTTCCCCATTGCTGCCATCTTGGAGCCTCCAGTTCACTCCATCAAGAGAAATTTATAATTGTCCAGTCTCCGGCAACTAAGCCTGCGCAGGACAAACAACAATTCCCCGTTTGTTTGTTCCACACTCTCTCTTCCTCCATCCAGGCCATCTGAGTTGCCTGAGAGCGCTTCACGTGTTGCCCTTGGATGAGGACAGCTCTGCCTGGAGCATGTCCAACTTGGCGTGGAGACGTTCTCATAAAGCTCCAAATGATGCTCTTTGCCAGTGAGGAGGGAGATGAGGAAGGTGAAGGAAAAGATGGCGCCAAGGTCATCGTGTTTCGGCCTATGAGCAACTTGTTTTTGCAGAAAGACACATTTCTCTCCCAATTTTACTCTTGAACGCCGCTCTTAACAATGGTGATGATAATTTCATCAGTGTCACTGATACTTGATATTTCTCATTTACATTGCATGTTTCATCTTCAAGGCTCTTGAAGTAATGAGCTAATCCTCACAACATCCCTGTAAATATTATTCCCCCCTTAAAGAAACTGAAGCAAGGAAGTTAAGTAAATAATGTACGCTATTTATATTATGATGGCTTATAGGGGTTCTGGTGAAGGTCAGGTCCTCCTTGTATGTAGACATTATATAAATAAGAATCTATATAAGTAAATTACTCCCTGACCTGATGATTTCATAATTCAAACATACAAAACAAGCAAAGAATAGAGGAAAGGGAGCTCTATCAAAAACCCAAAATGACAAGGAGATTAAATGATTAAGCAGAGGGAATGTCTGCAGACTTTGGCTGAAGTCAGATCCAAATCCATATATGCTGGGTATATTTATCCTTTCAGAGATGAGGACCGTAAAGCTGAGATTATTAGAAGTTGCTTTTACTAGCAGGTGACACACTTGCCTTTAAATGTTAACAAGACCTTGATTTTAATTAAAACATATTAATATCAAGGTTTATATTCATTAGGAATGCAGAATTACCTGCGGGAGACACAGTAACAGTAACTCAGTTTTAGCTGTTAAACAGCTTTTTGAAAAGTTTTTAGCTTTCTCTTTTTGGACTTTTAAATTTTTTTTTTATTTTTTTTTTCCTGCTGAAGAACTGTAGTTAAGAGTCAATTAAAGTGAAACTAAGGTTATTGTCTTAATTTCGCTCACAGCATTCCCATACTTCAGTGCCCTGTTCTTGAAACAGAAAGGGTTTTTAGAGGAATGAGGGTGAGCAAGCACATTTTTTCTAGAACGGAGGAGAATTATTTCTTGGTTCTCATTAACTGAGGCTTCAGTTCAGCAAAACACTTAAGCATTTACTGAGCTTTCAACAGGAGTCCCATTGCTTTTAATTTAGAAGAATTTACCTTTGTCACAACCTCTGCTTGGAGTCAGTGGCGTGTAAGCACCGGCTTAGAGTTCGGCATGTGTTAATTGTTTAAATATGTTTAGCCCTTTCCCCAAAGCTGTTGTGAATGTTTAATGCAGTATTTACACTAGCCTTAGCACAAGGACTTGTGCTGTAGGATTGATGCTTAAACATATACTTGCTCTGGAGTATGTGTCAAGTGCTTCACTTAAATTTTCTGCATTTTTACATTTCTACTGGGACTTGACTGTAAGTTTGTGAGAGAAAGCACTTTTCAAAATAAAATGTCATTTAACGTGTAATAAAGGCAACTCTCTGCCTAAAGCTTAGAGTAACTGGGAGAAACCCTGAACATCTGCCGTGGCTTCTGTGTGGTGGCAGCAGCACAGGACACTGCTAACGTGCATCTCAAGTGCCCGACTTTTCAGTGCAAACGCAAGTTATGGTGTGCTAAGAGCTCAATGCTGCGATGAGTACTTCCCTCTCAAAAGGACAATGTGCTGAAAAAGTAGCATGTTTGGTACTTCAGGAGTTAACAAAAGTAAGGGCAGATCTGCTTAGAAAAAGACCAGAGGGGAGGGGGCCACTTTTTTGTGAGAATACGCTAAAAAATACAATTTGTTTATTTAATATAGCTATCTCTTTATTATTTAAAGGAAAAGGTTACATGCAACGTATTTGGGAGAAGCTTTTATTTAACACTTGGATGCATTTTGCTCTAAAATGAATGCTTGCTCAAGAGTCTAAGAAGGCTTCATGGGAAGAGCAAAGCAATCTAAGCCATATGTATTGGGCAGTTTGCCAGTTGTTTGCCAATATGCCCAGGCCACCTGGCTATATATGCAGCCAAGTATGCCATTCTGACTAGCCAGCTTTAACCTTCAGGCTGCTTCTTTTTCAGCTCTTAGGAAACTCTAAAGCCCTCTGAAGTGCGCTGCCTTTCCCCCATGCCAGTAGTTTGTGTGCATCCAGACGCAGGCGGCACGGTCGCGCTGACCAGACAGCTCGCAGCACCCATTTTCAATGAGTTTCGTCTTTTGTCTAGAGAGCAGTTCAGTAGTGTTGAACCAGGGCCATAAGATGAGTCTGGAGATAGCAGACTGAAACCTTTACCCATATGCCATAGTTAGACACTTTGACTGACAAGCCACAGTTTTTGTTCCCAATACTGTGGAGACACTGTTTGATGGGTGTGGTTTAGGAAGGATTTTGTTTAATGTAGTTCACCACTATAATTTCTTTCCCCCAGTATTTGCATGAATTGTGAAAGAAGTGAAGCATTTAGCATAGCTTAGGCATTAATAGCATATTGTTTCATTATTGGGGTAATTTATTTAAATGTTTATTCATTAAATTTCACTTGCAGCCAAAAATATCTCAGCATTCTATTAATCTTTAGTTACATTTCGGGTTATGGGCAAAGCCTAAAACAAGTACAGTATCCATGGCAGCAATTTAACATTTAGGAGATATCAGATATAATTAAACTATTCTAAATATTGAAATTAAGGTAGGAAGGAGAAAAAAAAAGATTATATTCAATTCAGTAAACACAGCATGGGAAGTTTTGGTGTAGCAGCCAGCAAAATCTTAACTCCATCCAAAGTAAAGGGCATGCAGTCTGCATTAATTGTCTTCTGCTTTAATAGAAAGCAGGCCGGGGACAATATAACGGGGGGCCTTTCCCTCGCTTTATAGCTTTTAATAAATACAGCGGTGATGACTGCGTTGGCAGGCTGGGGAAGGCCGGCATGCTTCTTGGAGCCATGTGCAGCGTGTCTGCTTCGCTTTGCAGAGGTACACATAGTTTTCGGTGAACGTGCGTTGCAAAAAACTTTCCGTGATCGGGGCCCGGGGCCCGTGGCTCAGCTCGGCGCGCTGCCTGCTGAGCCTGCTCAAAATGGCCACACTCGCCCCTGCTCACGCACCGACACTGTAAATCCGACACGGCCTCATTTCCAAGGCCTGCGGACCTGAGGGCCTGATATTTGAAACTCGAGTGCTCTGCATGCAGGTGGGATTATTTGTGGAAGTAAATGAGAGCGCTTCGATGTCCTGCGGCCCCAGCGCCTGGTCAGGTGGCAGCACTTTTTTTTTTTTTTTTTGGCAAAGTAGGACATGGAAAAACTAACTCCCCCCTTTATTTTTTGGCACAAAATTGAAGGTGAAACAAAGGAAGGGAGGCTGTTCCTTTTGAAAAAGTCGTATCCCGGATTGGGGGGAACTTAGTGGAGTTGGTGGTGAAGCCGCACAGGAGCAGCTGTACAAGGGCCAGCGTCGTGCCCGCAGCCCTGAGAGGCCGGGCAGCTCCCACACTGCCACCCACACCTGCTGCCGCATGGCACCACGCAGATCCGTGGGCACCACGGGTCCCTCCAGCTGTGCCGAGTTGCCGTGAGGGGTTCGTCGTCCCTTCGGGGAGCCAGGCGTGTTGAACTGCATTAAGTCAGGGCCCACGCCGGACTGCTCGATGAATCCTTTTGGGCAGGCCCGCCCGGGGTTTCCTCCGCTGAGGAGCACCTTGCGGGCCTGTCACTTGTGAGCCCTGCATTCTAGCTGCATCCGTGTGGCATCGGTGACACGTTCGATAAAGGCCCGGGGAAAGGCGCTGTTGCAAATGTGGGCAGACAGACATAAAGGGAGCGGGAAAGTGTCCCGGTGGGCTTCGCAGTCTGTCAGGTGAGAGGCAGCTGCAGCCGCCCCATCTGTGCTACTTCGGCCCACGACGGCTGTCAGCCTAGGTAGCCCGGGCTATGATGGGAGAAGCAGAGCAGAAATTGAGACAGAGAATAAAAATTAAGGTTAAAAGGGGGAATAATGTTCTACGGGCATTCTGGGGATACTCACAGGTCACAAATTTTCACTTTCAGTGTTCCCTGGTCCCATTTTGTGTATGGCACTAATATCTGCCTGGACAAATACACCCGCTACAGTTTGTATCGTTTGTTTACTCAGCCTTGTATCAATCTGTGGTGATTTCCATACAATATTTAATCTAAGTGATGGACTTCGGGTACCATATCAATAGCACTTCATCTATCGCTAACTTCACTATTGTGAATCCATTTAACGTTTTTCAGCGTGGGTGTGCACTGCGCACACTCACACGCTTTCTACATTGTTACCCTGTTACCGTCCAGATACCGTTACAGATAAAAAAGATTAGTCATAAATAGAAGGCTTGTTATCGAAGAATTTCCAAGACCTTAAATTTTGAAAGGTTGTTCATTAAAAGTTGTTTAAATAGCAGCATTATACCACTGTATAGTATTTATAATATTAAGCCTATGCACTTTAGTTTAATTGTTCTTCACCAAAGCTTTTCTGCAAAAAGGACTGAGAAAAATGAAGACTATATATACTTAACAGCAATACTAGCCTCTAAGGACCAGGTTTTTTCTTCCACCATTTTTCACCATCTTCCTCTTCCAATAAACCTTCATCCCATCCGAACCACACGCTGTATTGCAAATATGCAAAAACACTAAAGGCTTAGTTCCCCTCTGCTTGTAAACACAGCATTCCCATTAGTGGTGAGTCTGCCCATGCATTTCAGGAGGAAAATGGACTCTGAAATGCTTGGGAGAAATAGCAGAGCTCTCATTCGTGTGGCTTGGGTTGAAAAATTGAACCCACTCAGCTTATTTACACCTCCATGCCAAAAAAAAAAAATACAAAAAAGCACTGATGTGCTGGCCACGAGTGCAGATGAAGCAAACTAATACGGATTTCCGTGGTCTAATAACAAACAGGGACATTTGGACTCTGTTGCCAATTCTGCATGATTGACTGTTAAGTCCAGAGAGACAACCCTGTCCCATTGAAATCAATAGCATTTTTTGCCATTGGCTTTCCTGGGACAAAGATTTCATTTCCAATAATCCACCACCTGATTTTAGGCATGTCATTTAGTAACTGATTCACTGCCAATTTGCAGGAGAAACTTGCCCTACTGAAGAAAATACTCTCCTTTTTTCTTTTTTTCTCTCTTCTTTTTTTTTTTTCCACCGGCTCTACATCTAGCAATACTTCTCTTGCAAAAGGTATCCAGTCTCCTTTTAGTTGTTTTTTGTTGTTCTTGTTGCTTCATTTTGTTCTGTTGGTTTTGAGTTTGGTTTTGTGTTTGTATTTTACTACATACCACAATATGGGAAATGGTCCCTCCAGGCATGGCTGTTTTCAGACAAGGATGTGGTAAGTTAAGGATGTATGTTGTTGTGTTGAATTTCATCACGCCTCCACACGTCCTCAAAACCCTGTGACATGCACTGACTTGGAACAGCTAATCCACACCTGGTGACAGGCTACATCACCGTGGCTCAAAATTTCAGCCTCTTCCCTTGTGTATGGGAAGAGGTCATGTTCCCCTTGCCTGCTACAGGATGCTAACAGATATAATAGTCAGGACAGGGAAACAGAAGGATCTGTTAGAGGGAGTTGTCGTGATAAACAGGTGTGATATTCAGGTTGCTACTTCAGGGAGTCTCAGAAAAGGAGGCTGGTTAGCTGAACCCAGGCAGATGGTAGGGTATGCCTCTGCACGAGGCACAGACTGAAACAAATTTTAACTTGGTTATACTGAGGCAAACCAGAACTGACTGCACAGACTAGTTTGGGATGACGTAGTGGAGAACAGCATGAGCTCAGTAATTTGTTAGAATTTTATTTTCAACTTTTATTTCATTATAAAGCTGATCACCTTTGTCTGAATGCATGCAAATGACTGCAGTGTGATAGACAGCACTGTTGTGGTTCAACTGTTCTGGGTGCTGAGGTTTTCCACCTCCCGCAGTCCCCATGCTTGGCTTACTGCTCATTCTCCAGTTTAGCCATACGTGACTGTTCACAGAGATCTTTAAGCAGGATCAAAAGTCAGTCTTTAAAGTTTGGGATTCACATCTCTGCAAGTAAATCTGCAGAGGATCTGGCCCTGAAAAGCAGTGTTTGGCCATCGTGTCCAGCATAGCATTTTCATGAGTTCAACTCTTCTGATTATGGGGAAGAGGATCCTGCTTAAGATCAGAATGCACCAGCAATAATTTGTCATTGGCCTTTACTTCAGGGCCTTTATAAATTTGAGTATGTTGTCTTGATAGTTTTAAAAATTACAAACTTCTAAAAGTCAGTAACTTGTATAATATTAAAAAAAAATAATAATACAGGAATGAAGAAACTCTCAGCTCTTTAGTTTTCTTAAAAATTCGGATTTGTAAATTAAGACAAACCATTAAATTAATAAGAATTGAAGGCAAAAATACATAGTGAGATAAAATAATAGTTTTGTGCACATACATTTTTTTCATTTACAATTGCATTTTTAGAAGCAGGGTTTCTGTTCATAGTTTTCAGTTACTTCAGTACAGGAAAATGTTGATTTCCTCTAAAATTCTGTCAGCATTGATATCACAGTTTTATCACAGTTATTTATAACCAATACACCAACCTGAATATAATTAACTATATGTGATTTGCAGGGCTTGCCAAATAATGAACAGTTATTTTCTATACAAAGTATTTGTGTAATTAAAAAAATGTCAGCTAATGTATTAGAAACATTTCATACAGCTGGCTAAATAGTTCTGAATGTATCAGTGAATAATATATTAATTTGCTGATGTATTACATACTGAATAAAGTATTTTAATGAGTTAAATTGCATTTGGCCCATTAGAGCTGACTCCAACTCCACAAACTGTGGAGAACCACCTTGACTGGAAGGTAGGGGAGGGCACTCCAGAGGAGGCGTTATCAGGCTGTTCAATATTAGAGCCTGTGAGTAAGGCAATTAGGTGTATGCTTAGGACCGGTACTGAATAAAGAAAGTTCTCCGAGTTACTGTTCTCCCAAGGTCTTCCAAATGTGGTAGCTGGAACCTTTCTTAGGCGTAAAAGTATTTTTGTACTTCTGCATTTGCAAAATCAATATGGTGCCGTTAATGCAAAGTTCACTTTTGCAGTCTGTAATTACTAAGGTCAATATTATACAGTCATTATTAAATAAAAAAAAAGTTCACACCCTGTATCAAACCAAATTCCAGTTCCTGCATTCTGTAAGTCCAGGTTATAACTTTGCCATATTAATGAGGGGCAATTTGTGCAGCACCCCCGGCTAGGCCGTGCAGCTGTATTATGTAAGTGTTCTCCCATATGGTGAGCCTTGTCTCCAGCAGCATACAGCACTTTTGTCTGGTGTAGCCGCTCTCCTTTACCCGAGTTTTATACACCTCATTCAATATCAAGAGAGGTCTAGCGAAAGGGGAAATCCAGCCGGTGCTTTGTGGCTGTCTCTCTGTCCTTTACCTGTGAAGGTCTTAGGGCAAGATGCCTTGGAAATGAATTTTTGTCCATGGTGTTTAAGGTCAGTATCAATTCCACGTGATGCTTTTTGGGGATTTTGTGGCTGTCTGTTGCGCTTTTACACTGTATTCAGGGCAGGGAAGCAGTAAACACAGAGAAATAACAAGATGGGTTTCTGTACACTCAGTATTCTTAATAAATTCAGTAAATGGCACGCTATAAACTCATGTAACAGTTTTTACAGTGGGGAATGCCCGTCTGAAGGAGTAGTCCCTGTGGCGGAGGGCTCCCGGATCACTGCTGCGATAAGCAGCAGCGCTGTCTGCTGGGTTACTTATCCGCGGCACCAGGATCGTCTGTTGTTCAGATGTGTGAGCTCCGGCCTCCGTTTCCGTTCACGGTTGCCGTGTATCATCGCAAGAGTGATGATAACGCCTCTTCAAGGTGGCATTATAGTGACAGTTTAACATGGCAAACTTCTGCTTGGCAAACAGACAGCGACTGTTAGCCAATATTGGCTGAGACTCGCTGATGATACCGCGTAGCGTATCCTTAAGGAGGATAGTTCTTTGGACTTGATCCCGCTCCGTTTTCTGCCATGTGCCTCTCAGTCCGAGGAGAAAAAAGAGCAAATACGTGCATCTACCCTTCTTTTTATAGGTGCATTCACCCTCCTTTTTACAGGGAGGAATGGCTTCCTATTATATATAGCTTGCTATTTTCTTACCTTCTAGGAAATGGTCTGCAATTTGCAGAAAGCACGCTGCTGTGGTGCTAAACAAGGGTTTTAGCATGAAGCTCATCATTTTGAACACAGGGACTTACTTGCTATTCGTGAGAGTCAGAAAGCGCGTCCCAGCGAACCCTGCGAGGCGGGATGGAAACCTCCTCTCACGTTTGTTTTTTTTCAGCTAACCGAGTTCAGGTCATCTCTGGCCTGCGCTCAGTAACTCTGCTGCGAAACTCTGCAGCTGCAGACTTCAAACATTCCAGTTCCTCCGTCCAAACATGCTGTTATATCTTCCTTTGCCACTAGAGTACAAAATCAAACAATCTACATGTACTGCTTATTAATCCGTACTATTAACTTCTACTAAATAATGCATTTACTATTATTTCAGATGGCTACTTTGTTACGAGTGTAACTTCCTTATTATGCTCTCGGAATGCCTCTGTCAGTAAAATAACTTTGCACATGTTTACAAGCACACAAATATATTGCTTTTATGTATAATGTAAACGAACATTTTAACAGGAATTCCACTTTAGTATCTATCGTAATGTTTTGATGATCCCTTCTGATATTTTCTGTGTACTGTGAATCTCATTCCACAGGTAATGCTGCCTTGCTGTAAGGTTGTTCTTATTTTACAACCTCAGTTTGTGTGCTTGATGACATAGCTGGAAGTGTACAGGCCCCTTCTAGAGAGCAGCCTCTACGATAGCACCTGCAGCGTATGTCCTCAGACAACACAGGGCTGCGGATTTGCAGACACAGTTTGCTAGTTACATTGAAATGTCTGGATCTCAGCTTTTGGACTGCCGTTTGGCATCTGGAGAACTTGGTGTGTGCATTTCCATGTGCTTTGGTCACATGCCTCTGGGCATGTGCACGGGTTACGACGTGGGTGGAAGTGGAGTTGCATCTTGCTCGGTTCAGAAAAACATCGCTTCAGAGAAACTTTGTCTTGGTTTGTTTTGGAAGGAGCCCTCTCAGATCTTGGCTTGAGGCAAAGCTGTCAGGGTGAGGGTCATGACGAGCTGTACGATAGGCGTCAAGACTGCATGAAAGCCTGTGTCATGAGCCAGAAAAAGTGCCGGCCTGAAGCCGAGTAGATTTATTTTATCCTCGCTGCAGCTCAAGTCAGATTGCCTTCTCTACAGCTTCAACGGGAATTTACTGTCCCTTCTTATGTGTTAGCCCCTGACTTCTCAGGAAGATGCATCTTGCCATGTGCCCTGTGCTAGCAGGAATGAGCAGGGACTAGTCTCTTCTCCAGAAATACATTGTAAATTGTTGGGCCAAAATAGATGTGTAAGTAAAGCTTAGAGGTAATCTCTTCTTAAGTATTGACCCCAGGCCCTAGATTTATAAGCTTATTCCTGCTGTCCCACCAAAAACTAAAATACTCACTCCAACATGCAGCATTTACATAATAGTTTGGTGTCGCTTTATAAATGCATGCACTTGTATTTTCTGTTTGCTGCAAAGAGGAAAAGAAAAAAGAAAAAGAATATCCTCCTGAGGACTCGATTCAGCCTGGCCGTTCAAGTGCAGTGCAATTTGATCCCTGTATCTCAGAAGGTGGATTCATCGCCCGGGGAGA
Organism: Anser brachyrhynchus; assembly: GCF_964034855.1. Taxonomy (NCBI): domain Eukaryota; kingdom Metazoa; phylum Chordata; class Aves; order Anseriformes; family Anatidae; genus Anser; species Anser brachyrhynchus. The sequence continues at coordinate 3,458,955 of NC_137702.1, read as the reverse complement.
GGCACATCACTTTCTTGGGAATGCCATGAAGAAAGCAGCTGTAAAGTGTCTGCAGGGCTGCCCAGTGAGCAGCTGCTTGCCGGGTGTCCTGGCCATGGCCCTGCCACGGCCCAGCAGCTCTGCCTCCTCTGCCTCCTCTGCCTCCTCTGCCTCCTCGGAGGAAGCCGGGGTGCCTCACACTTCTGCAGCACCCCCTTGGGGCAGGACGGCTGCTGCTGGGCACCTCCACTTCTGTCCTTCGGGGACCTGGAGCTGAGCAGAATCCTCTTGGGCTGGGGGGAAATAAACAGCTGCAAAGTGAGTTTTGAAATAAAAAATGTAAAATATGTAGTATATAAAAAAGAAAGTTATTAAAAACTTTAGATAAGATCAAAACATTCCAGACATTATGGTCTGTGTTCCTGCAGAGCTGTGTAAAAAACGCTGGAGCCTTACAAAGGGGAGCAAGCAGAACAGTTCATATATGTCAAATACTTTGGACCTTGCAGCCCATTAACGTAACAAATTAAAAATAACAGATGATGGTCTTACTCTGTTACTGTAGCACCATCATATTTTCAAAGGCAGAAAATGTTTCTGATTTTTGACAACAATCTCATCAGGTTTTTACAGGATATCTTCAGAGGTTTCTTTAGTGCTTTGCTAACATTGCGACTTTCAGTATAAAATATGCTCTAGGATTTACACCCCAGCCATACACTTTATAATTGGAAAAGGGTGTTCCTGTGGCTGAGATTCAGCTGCAAAATCCACAGGATCCAGAATCAAGCTTTCATTTTGAAGTGGATATTTAATATCCAAATTAAATATGAAAATAATAGCTGGGATATGAATATAATGAGTGAAACAGATGATCTGAAGCAAACATGAGATATTTCTTTTTAAATTATAAACGATCAAAATCACACCTATAGTTATTATTTTCCCAGTCTCCACATAAGGTCAAAAGTGCCTTCAGCTATGGTGATGCAAATCTGGAATACTTTCAGCAGAGTTACTGAAACAGCAGACTGAGTTTGTTGATGAAGAAAAGGGAATGAAGAATATATGGCCTTTTAAACACCTTCTTTCCATACTGTGAATTATTTTAAGGTTTATTTAATCCTTGCTATATTTCATATCAGCTGCAGAGAGTTTTTGAAAAAAAAATAATCTCTTTTAAACCTGTTGCTACAGTATGTGATCAAATATTTTAAAGGCCAGGGCTGGGACTTGCCAGTTGCAAAAAGCACCTCTCTTAATTGCCCAAGTATGAAAGTCAGATGTCCTCAAATACCATCTGAAAAGATAACCATATTTTTTTCAGCTGTGCTGTAGCCTCCATATCTTACTGTCAAGAAGCTTCTTTTGGGACTGAGACAGGTCACGTTGGAAGTCAGTGGCTAATCAGCTCCCACTGCACATTGTCTGCTTTCAGCTTGAATTATCTTAGGCAGACATCCTGGCTAGCTGCAACACAAACCTCTGATGGCTTAAGCCTGAGAAGACCCGAGTTTGGCAGCCACTAAGTTAGAGATGAGGAGAGGAAAAGAAATCCTATCTCTTCTAGTGCTTTTCCCGTCTTGGTTTCCCCACTAGAAATCAATAGGATGGTCGATAGTTGGTTTTGAGTTGTTCACTACATGCTGGAGTTTTCTGATGTAAACCTTGGGTGTCTGGGTTTCAGATGCTCTAATGTGTCAGAGGAGGTTTGATAGCTGCCACAGTCATCCCAAGTTACACTTTATGTCCAGTGACAGCCCTTGTAACATGAGAAGGGAATTAATTCAACAGTTATAAGCACAGATCAATCTTATACGTTTACTGCTTTGGGGAAGGGGACAGGTTAAAATTTTTACAGAAATTGGTTATGGTCTTTTTTGAACCAGTGCTGAAAAAATGCTTTGTGAGATGGGGCTGCATTTCAGTAATGTTGTTTTTTTTTTTTTCTGCACCAATATTTCTGGATTCATTCATAACTCCATGAGTATTGGGTTTTTTGCTCACCTCTATGTAGATATTATTCAGCACGAAGGTATCATGGACTGGCTGAAAAAAATTCTCACTGATTAAAAATCACCTATTCGGGATTCTTTTCTTACCACTTTCAAAACTGTAACAGCTAAAATAGTAATAATATTAGATACATAGTAATTTACAACATATGTTTTCTCTGTTCACGTGAAGAACCTGCATCATGAGGGAAGTTAGAGTTGTGAGAAATGTGTAGGTCTTCTTTGCATCTAATGAGACAGTCTTACCAGCATTGATACAAGAGTCTTCTCCTGTGCATCTGTGTAATACAGATTCCTCTTCTGTGACAGTGGTTTTATGTCTCTCTGACTTACCTACTCCCACCTTTGTTCACATCTCCTCTGCAAGAATACATTCCCTCTCTTGCTTCTTCAGCTAACTTGGTTGTTTATTCCTAAAGCATTAGGGTTAGGGTGCTTTTTCTTCAGTGGCATACTTTTAGAAGTTTTTAAAAAGGATTACTGTCTGTATGGATGGCATGACTACCCAGAATTATAGTAAGTTGTGCTAAAAGATTATTGGAAGAGAGACCAAATACAGGGGAGTCAGGCAGATGCCTCCACATCTTGTTGTTGAGGAATCCATGCGGGTTACTGCTGTCTTTCTTCTACTGCTGGCAGATTTGGAGATGGGATATATGGCTGTGCACTGTGTAGCAGTTCCTCTGCAACAATAAGGCATTATTATAACTCATCTTTGTTTACTTCACCTTCTACTTAATCTTATTCATAGAATTGTAGAATGGTTTGGGTTGGAGGGGACCTTAATGATCATCTAATTCTAACCCCCCTGCCATGGGCAGGGACACCTTCCACTAGACCAGGTTGCTCAAAGCCCCATCCAGCCTGGTCTTAACTCCAGGGACAGGGCATCCACAACTTCTCTGGGCATTCATTCCTATGGTCTTAAGAATAGCCATTTGCAGGGCTGGACAAAAATCATTCTTTGGGCTGTCCTTATCTCCACATGGACCTCATCAGTTGGCTTCAATGGGAGTTGACTTCAACAGAGAGCAGCTGAAAACTGAACCTGGACCATATATATTTGAGAAGCGTAATGCAGGCATCCCAGTCTTTCTCCCAGCATAACTGTTGGTAGTTTTGGCAGGGACTTCAGTGAGGGTGCTGATCCCTTAAAGCATTATTTAAGTGAGTTCCGTGGATTTCAGGAGGAATGTTAAAGTTGTCCTGGCTTAAATGAATATTAACTGCAAATGTGATTTTTAGATCTAAGAAAATCAAAACACTTAAAAGAGGCCCAGAAAAGTCTTTGAAAATTGTGACGATACATCTTTCATATTACCAAAATGACACTGTTATTTAAAGCACTGAAACTGCTCTTTGAATCCTATTTCAATATTTAACCAATAATGTTTAAAGATGTGCACATGAAGCAAGTATCTTACCCCAGTACACTTTTAGATATCAATCATGCTGTATTAATTGAAAGGATTTGGTCTAATCTCATAAAGAAACAGGCAAACTCTTGGCTTTTCTCTAAAGTAAAAATATATCACTCATGTCATCCATTACTGTGCTATAATTATGGTAAGTGAAGCAGAACAGAATCGATGGAGCAATTTATCAATGCATTCCCAACTATTCTAGCATGGCTGACGTCATGCGGCTGCAGATACTGTCCTTCAATATAAAAGATATCCAGTAGTGTCAAGACTTTATTCTGATCTACTCCAGCATAATATTTTCATATTTAATATTGTCATTTCAATTATGGTTTAATTAATTTATTTCATTCACTATGAAATTACACTTAATTAGTTGGCTTTTAAATTTTTTTTCCCCAAATTAAAATTTCAAAAGGGCAAAAAAAGAGGGAGAATAAAAATCCCAGACATTATTTAATTCAGACTTCAAGGTCAAAAAACCCTTATAGTTTAAACTTTATGCTAATAGAGCATAAACTTGATCTTTTCTGTTCCACTGTAAATTATTTCAAGATAAGAAGCAGAATATAATGTGTGTAGTAAGCATTTCCAATAGACATTTGTCTTCAGATATTAAATACTTCCCCAAAATGTCATTTTAATACTTGGATACTGTTTAGTACCTTCAAATATTTGCCTTTTTACACACTTGCTTTTGCAAGTGTTGAATTTTACCCATATATTATCTTTTAAGTTTTATTCAAATAGGTCTGACAGAGTTAGAGCCCGTGTAGACTAAACTTCAGTAAAGCAGTCCTGGTGATAGCACTGTTTGTTCTGTAAAACACTCACCCCGCATTCCTCCTGAAGTTATTAAATGTGTTTACACTACATTAAATATGAAAAATGAACTTCTTCAGTGCAGGGATTGTTTAAAACACTGGGAGAAATACCGCCGGAGCACCTTGCCGTACCCCTCACTGTGGCACAGGACGAGGCGCTTCCCCCGCGTGCCTGTCCTGCCCGCGCTCCCGGCCTCCGTCTGTGAAACGGTTTTCCTACTTCGGGGCCAACGTGGTTTCTAACAACCGTGCCTTTCTTCAACTGGCACAAAGTCCTCCTTGGGATTTTGGCACCACCGAAGTGAAAAGCGCTTGGTCCAAAAACACGCTGATCTTGTGGGGTGGGGAGGAGAAGGGAAGTGTTTGTTTACAACTTGCACCAGCGTTGGGCTCTCTTAATAAACCAGGCTTCGTTAAGATGTCTGGCTGCTGGAAGGGATTTTTCTCATCAAACTTTTTTTTTTTCTTTTTTCTTTTTTCTTTTTTTTTTCTGGGAGAGGAGCACATGGAAAAGTTCATCAGGAAATTAAAGCTGTGAAAGTAGTTTTTCTCACACAACAGCTGCTGGTTTACGTGGTGTTGTGTGTAGTCTCCCTGAAAATCCCTGTCATCCCCCGACGCGGTGTTTCCTTTGCTCCCCGGTGGGGTTTCCAGGGCTCTGTTAAACGGCGATAACAGGGAACACGTCCTCCATGTCGTGCCGTCCGTGGTCTCCCCGTGTCACTGCTGGCCCTGGGGGAGCATGGCCCCCAAAAGGCCTCATGGAGACCTTGGCTTTGGGGGTCTCTGCTGGGCTTCACCAGCCCTGTGCCCGGAAAGGGTTAAGGCACGCGGCGACCGCGCGGCCTCGATGAAAAGCACAATGTCCCCTGCTCTTTAAAGATGTACTTGTAAACCGTCGTGCTGAGTGGATTTATGAAGGGTGAGTTTACCTGATATTACACGGTATTGTTTAATTTGGACTATATTTAACCAGCGCTGTGTTGAAACAGTGTCGGCGAGCTCTGAGAGCTTGCCAGGCACATTCTCAAAATGGTTGCCAAGCTGTAAGATGGCTGCCAAGGTCTGACTGCACTGAACAGGTCCAAAATGGTGACCAACTTCTCAGAATTTTCCTGACGATTTTTTTTTTTCCCCCAAAATAAGGAAGATGCTGGACTTGGCACCAGCCTCTTGGCACTACGATTTATAGTGTCATCCAGAGATTCAAGTAGTTACTGTGTTCTTGTTTCACAGCACTTGGCAGAAAGCTGCGTAGGGGAGGACGTGAGGTGAAATAGCCGGTGTAAAATAACATTAGCGTTTTCCTTCCTTGGCTAAAAAGTACCAAACACGTTGGGGGGATAAAAAAAAAAAAAAAAAAAAAAAAAATATAAATGGAAGGTAGGATATTTGAAAAGAAATCGGCAGAGAGCAGCTTCGACCAAAGCTTCAGACTTTCCTTTCGGGCTGTGTGTCTAAAGTGGTGCAAACTTTATCTCCAACAGGTTTAAGATTTTTTTTTTTGATTTTTTTTTTTTTTTGCATTTGTTTACTGGAGTTTATAGCAGTTTCTTTCTGGCAGTTGTGCTACTTAGCAGATTGAAATAAAATCATAAGGGTGAATTAAAACACACTGCTGTTAGTGCTGATTAGAATTTTAGCTTAGTGTAAATACCGGATGCAGTGTCCAACTTTTCAGGGACTTGGCATAGACTCAACAGGGATCTCCGGGCTGCACAGGAGACAGTGTGTGCTTGCAAGCTTTTTAAATACTTGGGTAGGTGAAACTCACTGCTTCTGCTGGCATGCTAGCTAATTTGGGGTCTGTATAATGCATTACGTAGTCCAAAGTGTCTGTTAAAAAAAAAAAAAAAAGGGAAAGGATAAGAATAAAAGGCAAATATTTTGATCTAAAAACTTTAAATGTATGGATTTGTATTTGTGTTCTTAGCATCTTGTGCTAAATGCTTGCCCGTGCATACAAGACGTAAATATATTCCTAGCTAATTTTTGGATTGCACTTGTAAATAAACAAATTGCCTGAGGACATGTTACTTTGAAAATATTAGATGGTTCTTTATGCAGCTGGAAAATATTTGTTGTTAAAATAACAGAACAGTGGAGTTTTTCTATGCAAATACTTGCATTCAGGTGGATTGCATTAGTAAATTCTGCATTCTCATAGTCTCACTCTCAGCCCACAACTTGTCAATTTTCATCTGTTAGCAGTTTTCGGTGTCTCGAGTTACCTCTGCGTATTTTCACCCTGTAACGAAACAACGGAAAAGCAAGCGTTATCATCTGGGGGTGATGCAGCAACTTCCCTCAGTCAGTCATTTTGACGTTATTAAACCAGCCAAATGATCAACACCTAAGTCCAAATGCTTCATCTCCACTACTGAATATCCTCTACTATTGCTGGGTCAATAGGTCACATCATTTCTTCTGCAGAAGTAGCAAGAAATCTCAACTGTACTTTGCCCTTATCCATTTGCTTGAGGGAGTTCACAGGGATGCAGATGTTTTTCTCAACCATATCTGCTGTTTATACCCACATTTCTCCCATAACCTATGCCTTTATGTCTTTGTAGAGTTTATAAACATCCTGCTAGTTCAGATTCACCCTCTTTCACTGGCAAACTATATATCCATAGTACTTCCATGGAGCAGGGTATAATTTTAATGATGAAATTTGAACACTTGGTTCTTTGGTGAAAAGATGAGATTAAAAGCTATTGGATAGTGGTCAGGGCACATGGAGTTTAATTGAGCCCCTTGCATATACTGAGTTATATAGCAGATTCTCTGAAATTTGTTTTCAGGATGTTTCAATGTTATGCATTACCAAAATTTAAAGCAGTTCAAATTCAAGAAAAGTGTAAAAGAAAAAAAAATCTATTAGAGTCTTGCTTATCAATGTGATTAAAAAAAAATGTGGAAACTATAAATGGACACTGATGTCCTTAGTGAATAAAGATTAGAGCAGGATACTGGTGTCATGGTCTCAGTTTCATCTCTCTTCTGCCACTTTAATAAAAAACCTATGAATTTAAAGGACTCTTTCATCTGCTTTAAATTAAAAAAAAAAAAGTTTTAGGAAATTCTAAACCTAACTACACTCTGCATACCAGCAGAAAAATCATGCACCACCACTTTTTTGACTGAATTTAGGTGTTTATTTTGCTGTATGATTCCTGCCTTTGTGTTAGAGCTCTAGGTAGACAAACCCTCATCATCTGCTACAAATATAAATTACTAAAGTTGAATTTGTTTTATTCATATAAATATTCAAACATGCCTAGTTTATGAAAACTGAACATAACCCCTGAACGTGAAAAATTTGGGAACCATTAGGACACTTCTGTGTTATAGTTTGTACTAAATGATCGCCGGGCCATTTTATCCCCTCATAGTAGTGTGATTCCTTGATGTAAAAATTTTCTTTTGATTTACGCACCAGTAAGTAGGAGGAGAATTAGGTCTGTGGTACTTTGATTTAAGTAGCCATTATTAGTTCTAGATTCTCATGTCATTATACACTTGTATAATGGAAATAACTCTGTTGAAACTAATGAAAATGTACAGTGAATATTGTGAAACTGGTAGGAGTGAGAAGAGGATCAAGTCTTTAGTTTACAACTTCTCAGACCTGAGAGTTTTTTCTCTATGAACAGAAATGAAATCTTTCAGAAGCTTTTGGCACTTTTGCTTGTTTGTATATTCTTCATGTACACATCATGTGCATCTGTGTGTGTGTGTACATATATATGATATGTGTAAAAGTACTTTTTATATAGTAACTTTCTGCATAGGGCAACCCAAACAGCTGTTATTCCTTTTTATAGCTTCTTTAATCTATGTGCCAACAAGTCAGTTTACAAAATCTGTTTTGTTGATGACTGCTGCGATAATAATTGTGGTGTTTTGTGGCTTGGCAAAAGCCTGGGGTCTCCTCCGAGGACTCTTGCCAAAGCCTTTGAAGGGGTTGAGGTGGATTCACTGCCAAAATGAGTCACCACTCTCTATTTTATTTAGTGTCCTTCTGCCAAGGCCTTAGACACTTTCTGTTTTCATTCTTTTGTAGGCTTTCCTTCCCACATTGTGGTTTCCTTCACAGCCAGAGTAATGTGTTTGCCAGCATAGGTGAGAGAGTGTGGCTGACTCTCCAAATGCCACTGCTAGACTATGCTTAAGGGTTAGTGGTTTAGCTATTGTGCTTTCTCAAAATGAATGTGCAAGATTTAATTATATGTCTATGAATTATAAATAATAAAGACTGCTGCATCTGATACAGCACAGTGCAATAACCTAGATTAAGGTCAAGGGATTTCAGAGGTCTGTCAGTGTTTACTTCTCCAAGGCTCTGCATTACCGCATCCTTTGAATTATTTCACTTGTGATTGGGTTGGTCAAATCAGAGATGAGTTGCTCCTTTAGAGTAAATCATAATATTTTTTTTTGGTCTGAGGCTGGCCTTTCTATTAACTTTCTTCTCCATCCAGAAGCACATAATCATTCTGTTCACAGCCGAATAACAGATGCATGGTAGTTATCATAACACTTTGCATGTCCCACCCAGATGTCTCAAAAAATTTGAGAAACCAAGATGAATGGATGTGACATTCTGACATCCTTCATACAGATGTGAAAACTGAGGCACAGAGAAGTGAAGTGATTCAGTCAAAGTTGCATAGGAAGTCTGCGTGAGGCCTGGAAACAGAACCCACATCATCTGACTCATTGGCCTTTGCTTTAACCACAAAAACTTCCTTTTTCCCGCTGTACTTAAAGTGATATGTTTTGGCGTTATTCTAGATAAAATGTTAGATGTAGAGATGGCCTAGATATCCTTACAGTAAAATGTGTAATTCCTACTCGGGTGATGTTGGATGATATGAGTCATGACTTATTACAGTATCTGTGGCTTTCTTAATGCTGTGAGGTTTTGGTATGAATGAGGAAAGCAATATGGGGATTTCAGTTAACTGTTAAATAAAATTAGAATGGAAAAAAACACGTGGTTCTCTGAAGAGTAACGGCAGTATTAGCTTTTCAAACAGATTTTCTTCTCCTCATCAATAAAATGCTATGCAGTGAGGTAGGCAGATGGATGGTTCAGTACTGACGTCTGAACCTTGGTTTTAAAGGGCCTAAAGGAATTAGTCATCATGTTCCCAAAAATCATGCCCTTAACTGACTCTATATGCACAGAGTGGCGTATGTAGGTGATCCTGCAGGATTTTGAGCGGCACACCTGTTTCTCCAGAAAGGATCTACGTGAAAGCTTGCTGTTGCTCCTCAGTGTTTGCTATCAAGCAAAATTTTTCTAAGTGCCTATTTTTGAACATAAAAAAAAAAAATACAAATGTTATCAAACAGCATAGTCCTTTGTGTAGTTATGGCTCAGAGCCAGATCAGGAAAAGTGCTTTCATCTGTCCTTTCCCGTGTCTTTTTGCTGTGTGTTTCACTCTTTCTTGATTGCCTTCTCCCCTTCTTGGGAGATCAGCACAAAGGCTGTGGAGCCCTCTGTCCTGTTCAAGTCCGTAAATGTCTCGGCCTGGCAGTCTGGTTTGGGCTGAACTTCACCCAGAAAACAAGTCCCAGAGATTTTCCGTGTCCTTATCAATGCATAGGTCTTATATCCCCTCCATGCAGGGAAACATTCTCGTCTTCATTCTTACACCTCTGGAGCTTCATTGTTTGTTTGCTTTTTTATTTCATACTGTTTCCCCTCCCCTCCCTTTGTCTCCTTGTGCATCCCTCCTTTATTTGCTTCATATATCCATTTGCCAGCTGCCTGTTTTTACTTCATTTTGACTATCTCTAGTCTACATTTTAAACCCTTCTTTCTTCCCTCATTTTTGATGTTTTGTTTTCCAGGCACAAGAAAGCAAGTCGTTGTGTCTTGCTCTACCTAAACTGTCTTCAAAGAGAGAAAGTGGCAAAAATGATGAGTCCTAGCTAAGTTCACTTAGCAGGAGTCCACACAGACAAAATTCTTCTGCCTGGAAGCACATTATTCACCAAGCCATTTGTCATTGCCAATTAGTAGTGAATGTTCAGGTTGGGTCATTCGCTATCTGCAGTTAGAGAGCGAAGGATAAGGCTGTACATCCTTTGGAGACAGAGCCCAGGTCCCACCTAGGGAAACCTTGATACACCTGTCCAAAGTTCACTTAGGATTGGTTTTCAGATTTCAAACATAGATTTTAATTGGAAAGAAGAGACTGGTCTCTGATCTACAGTACAAATTAAACTAGTAGTAAACTGATTAGGCCATTCTCTTTTTTATGTTACACGACATCACAAGATAGCTACAGCTCTTTAAATAGTTACCTACTACTAAGATCCAGTGCAAATAATGATGCAGCTATCACAAAACTAAATGAATAAAGGAAGAAAAAAAAAAAAAGAGAGAGTATCTGTGACTTAGGGAGATTTCCAGAGACAGATTTTATCCCTCTTCTTGGGCACAGTATCAGGAACAGGTTTGCTGCCATTCCCTGTATCAGACGCCTTCTTACTTTTAATGAAGCTTTCTAGTAATTTTAGTTTTCTTTTAAGAGCTGTGCCCTTTCTTCTCTAGAAAATGTGACGTTCTTTACTCAGGTACTCAACTTTACGTGCTGTCTGGCTGATTGTGACTGAAACCAATTCTGAGTAAGAAAGTTAGAGATGATTTGTAAAATTTATCAGCTTGCATGGGTAGTCAGTGTGCTGTAAGTTATAGAATTTGCTTCACCAGTGACAGCATTAACAATGCAGGCTTTATTTACAAGAGGTTTATAGTGTTACCACAACTGATAGAAATCTCTGTAGTTCCACTGCTTTTAATGGAATTATTCCAGATCTAGCTGAGGATCCGATCAGTAACACAAAACTCTACATTTTAAACTACCACTGCAGTTTAGAAGAGTTTAAGTAAATTCTGGGATGGATCACATAGCTATAACTAGGAGAACTTATTATAACTAAAAGGCAAAGCCACTTTTCTGTGGGGTTAAATTAGGATTTTTCACTCACTGATCTGTTAGAAGCAGCTAGACTGAATTAGCCTGACCTGGGAAGACTTAAAGACGTCATATAAATTTAGTCCCTTCCCCCTGCCCTGCTATTGTTTTTATAGCATTTACAGGGTACTGTAGCTCTAATTCAAAAGGAGAGAAGTTAGGAGACAGGAAAAATTTAAGAGCATGTGGTATATTCTCCATTCTGTAAATACACTAGCTAAAGAAATTATTTCTTTACCTACAGATAAGTAGCAATATGAGTAGAACAGGAAGAAGACTTCAGTTCAGTAAAAACTTATAAAACACAGTAACAGAGCCTGCACTATATCATATTAGAGAATATATTGCTTACCTCACGGAAGTAGATTGAGGGTATTCATGACCACTGGTGAATTCCCTCATGTGTAGTAATCTCTGATTATTTGCACCTGAAATTCTTCACCAGCATAATGCTCTGTAGCTGAGGCTTATATAAAGTTCAGTTTTTATTAATTCAACCTTACAAGCACAGTACTTGGTTCACGTTCATGACTGCAATTATTTATTTAAGTAGAAAGAGATATCTAAAAAACATTTTGTGGATTATTCAGAATCTCAGAGGGCTCTTTTATATACAATATTTAATGAGCAATTTACTTTGGAAAATAACTAGATTTATTGTGGGTAGCTATCCTTTACCCAAGTGATGTGGTATAAATAAAGTGGAAGCCACTTTTGAAACTATTATAATAATTGGAGCACTGAAAGAAATAAAAAAGAAAAGATTTTTTTTTTTGGTGCAGCAAGCCATAAAATGTACAATGGTATAGCAGAATGAATGAGTGGCTGTTCAGAAAGGAAACTTTCTGTGCAGCAGAAGGCTAACTGCTGAAATAATGGAGCCATTCACAAACATATTTTTCTATGTAACAAATAATAAGACAGTCGGACAATGAAGTCTCCTCAAGTACATAAAAGATTTAAAAAAAATTAACTGAAAAAAAAATAAAATAAAATTCCATCTTCAAGACCACGGTTGGATCAATTAGAAAATATTTGTAAAAGCCGATCTGGAAGTCACTGTGTGCTCTGAAGCCTACGGATGCTCACAGGATACGTTGCTTTCTGCACTCCTGCAAGAAGCTGATCCCCAAAGACACCTCCGGCCTGCGTGGCACGTTTCGGCTCCAGGTCTGTCCCTTCCCTTCCCGTCCGGAGCTCTCGGACGCGGCGAGGTACCTGCGGGTGGCCGGGGCAGACAGCCACCTGCCCTGGGGGCTGCCGGCGTGCGCAGGGAGGCCGGAGCGCTGAAACGAGGGGCCTGGAGATTGCCAGAGGTACGGCCTGATCTGTCAGGCCTGAGCTTCACTTACGGGGAGTCTGTGAGAAAGGCTGCGAGGTTTGACCCCGTCAGTCCTGAGCACGTAAATATTCAGCCCTCAATGGCTTGTTCTGCTGTTCTTTAAGCTCAGCGTTACTTTTAGGCTCTCTTCAGATGTGCTCCATTATCCACATCTAAAACAGGGGGCCAGTAAACTACATTCCTTATCATATTACATTATTGACATTTTCGTTAGAGCTGAGGCAGTATTTTAAGTCTAAATCATATTTTTCTGTGGTTTATATATTTATTAAAGTTACATTTGGGACTTAGATGCATATAATACGCTCTTTCCTTCAAGGGTTTGAAATAAACAAAGTGAATAACAGAATTACTTCATACCTGTTCGTATTTATGACTGGTTGAGGCCGGAGCTCTGAAGATTTACACTTGGCGGTAGAGTAAGACGCTGTGCTTGTCCTGCTGTCCTGGTAGGCCTAGTAAATCCTAAGCTCTTTGAGGCGAGGGCCCTCTTTGTTCCGTGTTTATACAGAGTTTAGCAAAGTGGGGATCTCGGGGTGGCAGTCCTTATCATCAGGTGCAGGACTGATAATTAGCAATACTTGCACCTGGCAGCAAGGTCCCAGTACAAGGTTAAAGGCTAAGAGCCCTCTCCTAGATTACGTGAAGCAGGGGCAGTCTGTAGTTACGGGAAGAGTTTCTGCTTGGGTTATGGTACCTCTGTAAGGCTGATAAACCTGCAAAGTCAGATACTTGGTGCATTCACCGCTCCAGTGTCCTTGTGTCTTCAATAGCACATGGCAAATTGTACTGGAATAAATACTGGTTATTGCTTTTGAATAAAGAGTGGAGAAAAATCAGACAAGGCTTTTGCCTAGTGGTGGAGATTAAGACAGCCATAATTTATTGCAAGCTTGCCTGTCATGACTAATGGATTCAGCCCCTATTAACTGCGCTGTGACACTTAAACTGACTATTTTTCTTCAGCTTCTTCCCTCAATTTTGACCAAAATGCATACCTACGAAGAAAAGACATTCATTCTTCTTCTCTCTAAGGCAGATTTTTGGTGTGTGAGATTAAGGGGAACTTCGGTGGCAAAGCCCACCACAGCACACGTACTTGTCCCAGCCTTTGTCACATGAATGCTGTCTTTTCAGGTGCTCTGCACAGGGCCAAGGGATTGTAATGGAACCAGCTATCACCAAAGACTCTGCTCTCACACAGTACATGGGCCCCATCTGACATTTTGAATCTCACCTTAAAAATAGGTGATACAGCAATTACTGGATGCAGTAATTGGGGTGCCATTGCACCATTGCATCTGCCCAGAAGTTTGCATTTCAAGGCAAATATATCAAAATATATATGACTGTGTAAACTTCTGTAATTTCTCTGGCTGTCTTCCCTCTGTCACCTTTCCCCCTCTCCTGCTATTCCTGTTTTATTTATCCTGCCGTAATAAAATCCGTCTCTCACAGAGAACAAGCAAACAAGAGACGTGCAGTAGTATGCTGACTTAGGACTGAAGATGCCGTGGTTAGGCAACGGGATGAGCACTCCCACCTTCCTCTTTGGGGTGAGCGTGGTGCATCCCTAACACCATAGTGATACCAGCACGAAGCGACACGGAGGGAAGTCCAGCTGCTTCCAGCTAATGCCCAGTGCAGAGCCAGGCAGAGAAACGAGCTCACGTCTAGCAAGCCTGTAGCGCCAGGAGATGTAGAGGTGGTTGCTTTTGGAGCTACGAGCTCTTTGGAGGAAGGATCTGTATTTTTACAGAGAATTGATGGATTGATTTTATCACAGAGATTATTTTCTAAACTTCTCCAGGGTGAGAAAACTGTTTTAGGAAGATGGGCCAAATTCTTCTAAGCCATGGAGTGTTGTTGGGCACTGCAGAGCAATGAGGAGTTGGGTTTTATCACTGACTTTGGACACTTATTTTTAGACTTAAATTTGCTAAATGGAGAAATTCTTTTCTTGGCATAACCACGAAATAACTTATTTCTGACCATATTAAAAAAATGATTTACTTTTGATAGGAATTTGAAGGGGACGGAAGAGCAAACTATTTTAGAGTCTTGCATGTACTTTTCTAACCAGATCATGGCTCCATAGTAATTTGAGAAGGCGAACACAGTTCACAATTGAGGAGTAAGTTAAAAAAACCTGAGTTTGAAATTCATAGGAGGAGAGAGACTTCCTGCTTTGTTCTTATGGTTTGGCATCAAACCAGTCATATGCAAATTTTAAATTGTGCTGCTAAATAGTTAAATAAGCAGATCTAAAGGGTGTAAGGTTCCCAGATCCTTTGTAATATCCACACACAGCTCATTTTAAATCTTCTACCAGTACATTCCGAATCACTTTTCTGATTTTATTGAAGAAAATGTCTGGAATTTTGATAGGAAGGACTTGAAAAAGATAGTCGAATCTGGATAAAATATTCATAGATATAAGAAGTTCTAGTACCAGGAAAAGGCTGCTGTGTGCCTTCATGACTGTTCTTCTAATTTCGTAATTTCTGTTTTCCCTGTTTTCTGTGCTGTTTGTTTAAATAAACTCTACTGGTTCTGTCTTTCACACATCATTGCTTTTTGCTTCAAAGGCTCCTTTTAATAACTCATTCTTTGGTTTAATTTTCTTTTGAACATGAATTGGGCTTCACCAAACACTCTGTATACAGCTCACACCCACAGACGCTGGGAGCAGGGTTGATTCAGTGTACATGTAATTGTGTACGGAGTTACTCTTTGCTGGGCTGGCCGATAGAGTTAAGTTTTCAAACTAGTTTCCATCGTAGCTCTTTATTTTACTGATCCCATGTTTGGGGCTGCAACTTTTCCTCCCTCTTTGTGAAGAACAGACCACACTCCGATTTTGCACAAAATCTTTTCCACCATATGTTTTTAGTAATTGTATAGTAGGGAAAAATCACTTTTCCCTTGTCAGACATTTCTAGTAACACTTTTTTTGTAAAGGCCTTCGTCAGAAGTGGCTGAAATTTGAGACTGTTCGTAGAAATAGTCCTTCGAGGAGGTTAAGTTTGAGAAAGAAAATAGAAAATACGGTTAAACTGTGATTGAAAAATCGCTCCTGAGCGTGTTCCTAGGAGCCGTGCCCTGTGCTAACAGCAGTCTTTGTGTTGGTGGCGCTGGGCAGGAGTCCGAGCGCTCACCCAGGAGCAGCGGAGGCCGCGTGCTGCCCGTGCAGGGCGGCTTGCAGAGGGTGCTGGGCATCGGCCAGCGCGGTGCGAGCCTGGCTTTGGCTGCGTTACGTGTCTGCTGCTGCACCTGCGCCCTTCGGTGGGCCGTGGCTGTGAATAGAGTATAGACAGAGTGGTCACACGGCACTCGGCGTGGCTGTTTCCCAGTTTTTCATTTGCTTTTTAGGTTTTTATACCTTGTATGCCATCAAATAGATGTCTCTTGCTGCTGTTCCTCATTGCTTGCACTGGACAAACTACCGTTGGTGGCAACTTTGTGGTGGGGAAGACAGAGGAAGAAAATCACGTTAAAAGTGCACATTTTGACACTCGGTAGGCAGAGGCAAATCGGGGCATATAGAGGAGGTGGGAGAACCACAGGCAATCCCAAAAGAGCAGGAGCAGTGCTCTGGGATGGTGAGGTCAATGCAGCATGTAGGGCCTTGGGGCCAGGTAGCTGAGGCACCTGGGTGATGATGGGAATTAGTAATAGTCTTTGTGTCATTAATAATTTCTGTTTTCCAAAGGCTTTGCAGGCTATGGGAATAAGTGGTTAAGTAAAAGGTAATGCTGGTTCTTTTCAGTGTTCCCAGGGTCTGTAATGGGACCGGCCCGAGGCCCTATAAATAGCTTAGAACATTTTCATCTGTAACATTTGGTGTAAATTGTAACTTTCAGAAACTTATCTTTTATGTGGCGCAGTTTGCTTTTATGTTCCTACTGTCTAATCTTATCTTCCCATGTGCTGAAATATAAAAATTCATTGCAATTATCTTTCCTATAGTAAGATATCAAGGAGTTGGTACATTGTAAGGGGACCGAGTCGAAGTACAATCAACACACATTTTTTGGGTCTAAAAATATCGGTGCTTCAAAGGTCGGCTAAATGATAAATCCTGTCCTGAGTGTATATATAATACATACGAATGCACACTATAAATTTGTTTTATAGATTTTCATTGAAGCGCTTCACAGGCTGATGATAATTTCAAAACGCTGTGAGTTTATCTGAGGTCGCCGGTACAGCGTGCGAGGAGGCAGCGAGGCGTCGGGAAGGGCTGCAGGACAAGCCGCACGTAGGCGGAGGGGTTGCGGCCCTTTCGGCCGAGGGGGAGGCAGCGGCTTGCCAGCATTTGGCTCTTTGAACATGGCGAAAACCCATCGGGCTTTTTCTCTAAGAAGTCAGCCAGACAGCAGCAGCCTTCTCCCGTGGCCAAAGTCACTCCTGTGGGTTTCAATGGGAACGGGCCCTCGTGTCGCGCTATTGACTTCTCCTTTGTTCAGCTGCGGGAGCGCGGGGTGAGCGAGTCGGAGCGCAGCTGCTGGAAGTTGTGCTGCCACGGGGAAGCTGGAACGCAATCCGTGCGGGCAGCGGGATCCGCAGGCACCGGGAGCCAGCAGCGTTTCGAGCAGAGAGCGGGCAGAAATTCTTCCAGAAGGACTCGCCATCGCACGTCCCCCCGTGCTCTTTTTCTTTCCATGGGAAAGGAGGGGTTGGACTGAGGCGCTGTAAATAATACAACTAACCAGAGGCATTTTTAGATGCTCTAACACTAAACTGGATTTTCTCTAACATACATCCTGTACTCCTCTCGGGATGGTATAATTTATTTAAGTTAGTGCTCTTGGTATGTCTTTATTAGGAGTAGGAGCAACAGTCAAAAAGAGGTAGCGGTCAAGGAAGCTGAAGGACTCTCATCTCTTTCTCAAAATAATAAGTATTTTTAAGTAGACCCAGTGTTTCTTCTACCGGACTAAATAAAGCATTCCAGAATAAAACAAACACGTCTTCCCATTTAGGCTTTCATTGCACAAGTCCTGTTGAAATTCATACTAAGAGGGCTTGAGAATTTCCCTCCCATAGACGATCCCAGCTTTCGGCATTGTGTCCTGCCCGCCTCGCGCTCGGGGACAAACACAGCTGGGTGCTCAGGTCCGTGCTCGCCGGAGCTACGGGGAGAGCTGCCGGTGGTGGGAGCTCATCGAATGGAAACGTCTCACGTGCATTGTCTGCGTGACTGTGAGAAGCACGTCTGGTTTTAACTACACTTTCTGAAGTGTTACAGGCAATACAGTTGCTCTTTTCACTGGATATTGCTTACTTTTCTTCGGGATCACAAATATTTGAATACAATTATTCAGTCAGCTGGACATCTTTTTCCTCCCATTTCTACTCAAACAGTAGTAGAATTTGGTGTTGATTTAAAAGACTGTCTGCCTTAAAGCAGATTGCAGAGTTTGCACACTGTGAATTGTAATTAAAGTGTAAGGGGTGCTTATTATGTCAACAACTGGCATGAGAACCCCCGAGCAGCAGGTGACCCCAAACATGTGACGTTTGTGACAGCTAGGATCCTTCTTTCACTGGTTTAGCAATCTGAAAGACCAAATTGAAAGAAGCCCAGAGGCTGTATATTTCATTAAGTCCCAAGGGAAGTGTGGGATACAGCTTCCTTCTGCTTTGCTGGGACGTAGCCAAAAACTTTCTAGAGGCTCTGTTTTTGACAGAGGCTTGCTGAAGGGGGGGGAAAAAACCTTCCACCAATCACCCATAGGACCATAAATTTGACATTTCCCACAGTTTCTTTGAGGCACTGATGTTGCTGTGTCAGCAGTATGTCCCAAATCTTGTGTTGTATTGTTTGAAAAGGAACAGTCAAACTTTCAGGGGAGCTGAAATGTTTTTCTTCATTGTCCAACAGCTCCTCTGCTGCAAAACCACAAAGGATTATAAAACACACCTCTCAAACCGAGGGCTGCTTTTATCCAAAGTAGGTGCCGCGCACATTCACAGAGCCTACATCGTTTTCTGAGGCAGCAGAACACAGACGCTAGCATTTCATCCGCGTTACAAAGCAGGCAGTAGAATATCATTTATAGACACATCAGACCCAATTGCAGCATTGATAAGGAAAGGAGCCTTATGAAAATACTGCGCTAAATTTAGCTCCAGCGTAATTCCAGTTGGGTTATGTAAAGAATAATAAGCTCGGCCCAAAGACTGAATTATGGGTCGCAGCGCAGCCTGTAATTTATTTTAAAATAATCCTAAGTTCCGTGTTGGACAAGTTCTTCATCCTCAGCCCCTGCGCCGCATCCCTCCGGTCCTCTGTGAGCGGCCTGCGGTGCAGCCAGCAGCCCGTCGGGCGGCCGGCCTCCCCTCAGCCGCTGCTCCGCGCCGGGGAGACTTCTCATCTGCGTCACTGAGTTCAACTGAGTTCTTTCCAAAAGGTTTTAAGCAGGAAAATGGCGAATACTGTGCTCATTGTGTTCCTGCATGTTTTCTTGCCCTCACACGGGGATCTCTCTGCCTTTCTATCCCACTGTACTGCAGCGTTTCCTCTCAGCTCTTTCACGTGCCTTCTGATTCTAGATACTTCCCTTTCTGTGAAAGCGCCTTATCCCATGACAGGAGAGGGCATTTTTGTCCTCCTTGAGTCAGCTTACATATATATGTTTTCAGTTAGTCTCAGAAGGAGGAAGGGTTTAGGATTCTTGACTCCTGAACACGATCGTCGTCAGTTCTGCCACTGATCTAGTAAGTAGCTCCAGTCAAGTTACTTAACCTACCGAGTCATGCTCCCTCTAGATACTACAGTAGCTAATATTTTATGAAGAAAATAGATCAAGTTAGATAAAGATAAAATAGCTTTAATAGTACTTCTATTTCAAAGGGGTATTTTGAGAATTAATGTTGACGAAATTCTTTGATCTTGGATGAAAGATGCTTTAGAAATGTAAAATATCTTTGTTATTTGTCATCTCCGGCTGTGCAATTTTTCTCAGAAATTAAATTTTCGAAAACACGCGGAAGGTTTCAGTGTAGCTCTGATTGTTCAACTTTTTTTTTAGAAGAGTTTCAGAAAAAGTGACGGGGTTGTTTGTGATTACACGTAGTACAATATGTTAGTTTAGATGCGAGTAATCCGGAGTTGTTAATGCAACTTCCCGTGGCACTCCTGAATTTGGCTCCATAGTTCGATGCTATAAATAATAAAATAACCAAAATGCTGAGATTGTGAAAGTAGATTCTGAGCCCTTTCATAGCTTCCCTCATATAAAACCGTGTGCTGTTACCAGTCGCACAGGATTGCATCATTATTTCTAACCCTACATGCAGCGCGTGGTCAGACTGCCACCGACACAGAGCTGGGTCCCAAGAATTACTTGAGCAGAGTCTCAGCTCGGGCCGCAGCAGATGTCTTTGCATTTTCTTTCAGTGCAATATGGTAAAGACCTGCAAACAACCTCTGCCCTGCCAGCAAACAAATGTATGAAAATACTGTTAAAAATGGCAGAGGAAGTAGTCGTAAGTCAATGAGGTGGTTATGTTTGGTCTATTTTTAATTTTTGGACAACTGCTTTATTTCTTTTGAGCGGTCAGCTTCTAAGTGAACTCTTTTCCAAATGTAACATTGTACCTTTAACTTTTTGGAAGGTTTGTTTCTGAGAAAACATTAATAATATTTTTATCCGGGAACAGTTAGCTTTTTAGTCCATCTGAAGTTTTCAGCCTCTATAATGTACCGCTTGCTAAAACGCACACTCAACAATGCATTAAGTGCAACAGAATATTCCTTTGCAGGATTCCCTTTGTTGCAGACATTTTCTATGACATTTTAGTCAATATTTGCATGGCAGACTGTCCAAAATTATTTTGTTTTAGGCACATCACTGATAACTGGACCCATATTCTTTATCATTCTTTTACATTCATTAGTCACTCTGTAGTGTTTTTAACATTTTAAAACACTCATGCAATTCAAAGGAAAATAGATTTCAGCCAAAACGCCTTCAAAATTATCTTTTTCCCTTTGAGTTATTCAGCGATTTTTAACACTTCGTATGTTTGATGTTTTTTTCTTTAGTCTCAGCAAGGCAAAGTTTTTGCAGGCTTTGACTACACTAAAGATAGGATTTTGATAGAAAAAATGTGAGGTAAACTGAACTTAATGTGAAAATGTTATCAGACATGGTGTAAGGTGTAGCCAGCCAAAAAACCTGGCTATTTGCCTTCTGTGTAAAAGGTAATTTAAAAAAAAAAAAAAATTACAACAAAACTAATTAGCAGATATTCTAATGCAAGAAAATGTTGCTGTTAGTAAAGTTTCTTCAATATGCCAGAAAGCAGATGGTGGCAATGGAATAGCGTTTTCTTTTGCCAGCTTTTCTATATGCTTTCTAAACCTGCAAGAGCTTTTGCTATTCAGTATTCAAATTTCTGACACTCTATGATCTTTTTCATCTTAAAACAGAAATAGAAACTGAAACTTAAAAATGTAATCAAGTCAAGCTGTCTGTTCATCGGATCATAACCATGGCTTTAAAAGTTTGATTAAAATTTTGTCTACACAATGTAGTTACAGGTTCTGAGAGCTCTGGGCTTTTCTGTTTTTAATTTTCTCCCTCAAAATTCAGTTTTTCAGCACTGGGACCAAGTGAAAACGGATTTTAGGTGGTATTTTCAGAGTCAACACTTCCATCTTAATCTTTTTCAGTGTGTGTGTGGAGGAGGGAATCCTACCTTTTATATCTATATACCCTATTCTTTCATATATTTGTAATGATCCACCGTCCTTTGAGATGGAGATACAGTTCCATTTCTCCATTATTTATGGCCGTTGTACCTTAGATTTTGCTGTAACTCAGTGTGGTATCGAGCCTGCAGGATGTTACTTCTCTCTGAGTTTTAACTTTATCTTCTACTTGCGTGGCTTACAAATACAGGAGAAACACAGAACAAGTAGGCTGCCTACCAAAAGGCTGCTTTTTTTCTGCCCGAGTCTGTGTTGTTGATGCCAACATGATACTGATGCAACAAAACACGTCCTGATTTTTATGGTAATTCTCTGTTCTTCTGTGCAGTCTGCAATATTGTGAGAGTAGAAACATATCCATAGAGCAGCAATCAGTGGCAATTCTTTGTGGGCAAAATCCTATGACTTTTCAGTTGGAGAAAGGCTTTGGGTTGATGGCAATATTTCTGCAATTATTTTCAGAAACAAGGCAAGAGAGGGCAAGGTAGGGAGGGAGGAAAGGGAGCTATCAAGCAGTTTTTTCTGCTGTATAATTTTATATATACGGATGTTTTTTTGCCAGCAGTTTAATTTTGCATAAAGCTTAAGAAAACCTGAAATGGAAATTTTTCACATGCCACGTTGAACTCCTCAGAGTGCACAAAACAAGGAAAAGACATCTGCCAGAAAAAAATAAAACAATAAAAAATAAAAATTGGCCACTATAACCAAATATGTACTTAGCAGGGGCTGAAATGGGAGCCAAGAGGAAAGGTGTCAGGTACATCAAAATGAAAGAGGGTTGTGAAAACGGAGCAGCTAATGTAGATCCATAATAAAAAATAAATGCATGAACTCTGTTCAGGTTGCCCCTTCTGTAACTTGGTATTCATGCTATTGACAAAAACTCTATGAAATATTAGTTCACCCTTTCATTATTACTTAAATAATCACACATATTTTTATTATCAACATTATTTTTCCTTGCGTGAAACAGAATAATCCTTAATAGGAAGAATGGGCCAATTTCTCCAGGAGTTAGCTTTTTTTAAGTATTCTTTATTCTGTTTGAGGTATGGATTCTTACTTAAATTTTATGGTTAAGAGTAGGAAAACGTTACACCTGTCCTTTAGGAGAACGAGGAGAGGGAGAGGTTGACGGAGGAGAAGGTTGGGGGTTTTGCCCAGTGTGTTTATTTGGTGAGGGTTTTTCTTTGTTTTTGCTGGCTGATGAAGTCTTGGACGGCTCCGGCAGTGTAGAGAACTTAGCAAGAGGCACAGGCTGAAATATGTGAATGCTCTGATGGTCTCCAGAAACAGCTAGTTTATTAGTGTGATGTTGAAAAGGCGAGCCTCGGAAAGCAGGTTCAGAAGGCTCCGCTCATTGTCAGGAGTACTTTTATTTGGCCTTTTGATGGAGGGCAGGTTTGGGCAATTCTTTATTCCTGCCCGCTATGGAAAATCTGGAGAGCCTCCTTGGTCGTGACCTTGCAGCAGTGCGCGCCGTGGCCCAGGGAGAGGCACCGCACCGCGCTACTGCCTGGGCAGCGAGGATAAAGGATGAGGATGGGCACTGCAGAGAATAGCCTGGGAATACGCAGCTCCCTGCCTCGGGTCCCATAAGGATGAGTTTGTCACAATAAATAAATAGCAAGAGGGTGGGGGGGGATAAAGATTAATTGGGTGACTGTACTACAGCCAATGGAGTCTCACCATATGGTGGACATAATCCTGCTTTGCTAATGTTAGTTTACTCACCAGTGTAAAATTGCACAAAAGCAGAGCTGGAGACTTTTACCAAAGCGACCAGATCTGCTCATCACTCAGTTTCATCTTCACTTGCCTTTGTACGTGATGTAAGGCATTACAAAAACTGCAATTTAGCCACCTTAACTGTTGCTGTTGTTATTGAGTTAGAATCTACTCCAGAGAGAAATGCAGAAACGATTTCTTATTCCTCAAAATATCCAGAAAAAAAAAAATGCAAGAGAAAGATAAGGCGAGAGTGACTGGAAATATCCCTTCTAGGTGACTTTGGATTCACTCTAGCAAGTAATTTTCTAGATAATGTAGTTGAAGGCTTTCTAAGCCAGCGTTGCCGTTGCCATTGTAATGGCTGTATCGGTGGGAATGATACTTTATTATCAGCAGCGGCGGCTTGATTGCTCGGCTCCTGGCTTTTTACTCCTTTTGGTAACTGTGCCTCTGAAGGTAAATCACTTAACCTCTATGTGCCTCCTTCATCCCTTCGTAAAGCGGGCACAGTAATGCTCACCTTTCCCACAGAGGTATTGTAAAGCTTAGTTTAATGTTAATAAGATGTTTTAATTTCCAGGATAAAAGGATGTTCTATAAATACACATTAGAAGTAATAATACTTTTAATGTATACCATTATTTTATAACAGTGCTTTTCTAGTTTTAGAAATTTTTTATTGGTTTGCAATTATTACAGAATCCGTTTTTGTTAATTAAAGATTGACATTCGGGCAAAATTCGTTGAATTGTTCTATAAATTCCGTTCTGCGTGCGCTGCGCATGCCCAGAGCCGTGCTCACCTGCACTTTGGGATCATCAGTACGGCCCTTCGGCTTTTAAAACAACTCTTCGATGCGTGTGCTCAGAAGTTTGATGGCTCCTAAATAGAATGGTTCAAATATTTCAAAGCACTTGAGATTCGTATAGTGTGAAGCAATTTAAAATTATTGTACTGCAATTAATTTTAAATAACTGAGCACTGCATATGTCTAGAAACCCATACAGATCCAAATGGAAGCTCTCTAAAAATTGAAATGATTCAATAAATTTAAATCACTCTGAAGAAATGGATGTAAGTACTGTAAATCATTTTGTGAGGGGGATAGGCAAATTTTGTAGAACTGAATCTGAGGGTAGAGACTCTAATTAGATATTTTATTTTGGGGTTTATGATGATGAAATGTAGGTTAATTTATATTTCCTAGGGATATGAGGGCAGCTCTTGTTGATCCATATGGTTCCTTGTAGCTCTTACATAGGCTGCTTTTTTTTTTTTTCATTTCCCAAGATTACAGAAACTTAGCAATCCAACTTTGCACATATTTTTTTTCCATTACAAATATCTTTCCCTCCAAATCTGTATAAAAAGACATGAGAAAAATATTGGTCCACAGCTAGAAATGCCAAGTGTATTTTTAAATGCAGCTAAAAAAGTACTGCAGAATTAAACATTGTACAGCATGGAAGCTAACATTTTGCGGAGCTGGGCTGCTCAATGAATATGAATTTCCATCAGCCTAAGCCGCCGGCTCAGGTAGGGCCTGTATCTGCAGATACCAACGCGGATTACTGTCTGATGGCGGTCCGCGAGCCTACGGCATGCTCCCGCTCCTTTCCCCACGGACGTATCAGAAAGATGCTATCTGATGGAGGAAGGCTGGTGAAAATACCGACGCGAGACCTATCGAGAGCGGTGCCGTTGGCTGTAGATCAGCTCCAGGAGAACGGGCGCGTGGGATCCTCCACCCCGGCTCTCGCTGTAGGGCTTCGGTTCCTCCCGAGCACCAGAGCCAGGAACTGGGGCCGCGCACGGCCCTCGCCAGGCCCTTCCAACCCCTGCCACCTGCGGAGGGTCGGGACGGCGCGGCCCCGCTCCTGGCACGTGCGCTTCCCCCGGGGACGTTCCCTCGCCAGGGCCTGGCCACCGGCCTCACGGGTGGGCCAAGGCCCCTGGCGGCCGGGGGGCCGCTCCGACGGCCCCTGTCGCTGCCGGCGGGGAGGAACATTTTGCGTGGGGTTTGCTCCAGAGCTGGTGGGCTCCTCAGGGCCGAGGAAGCGCGGAACGCGAGAGGGGCCCCTCTTCAGGGTCTTCCTTAAGGCCTTACCTTACTTTTAGACAGTTGTCATTATCTTTGTCTAAAGGTCATGGCTAAATTGAATAAAAGGAAAGCTGTGTGTTCCTGTCGATGCACAATGGCAGTATTGACTTTCCTAATCCAGTTTGCTGAGGGGTGAGAGAATTAAATTAGATATCTAAGCACAGAAATTGAGAGCCTTTGAAAACAAAGATAAGGAGACAGCCTGTATTTTCCTTTTCCTGGGAGCTCTGGGCTCAAGATTTTGCAGGTGTGTCATCTGATCCATGGCTTGCATCGATCAAAACTGTGCCAATGCATATTTAATTAGCAAGGGGACCCTGGATGCATTATGGCCATCATCCCTATATTGAATGGACTGTCAGACTTTCTGAATGCCTCCCCACCCCCCCGCTTCGTTGTTTGGGGAGCTTCTGCATTTTGTCTGAGCAGCTAAAAGTTTCTTTGTTTTTAGCTGGTGATGCATACAGCACCACTGAGGAGAATACAAACAAGTAAAGTCCTAAAGTGTTTATTTTGTCTAGGAAAAAGGGCTGAACCAATTTGAATCCTCTGGGTAACGGATTTTTGTATCTCTTGGAATTAAAAAAACACAGTCGCATGATGTTTACTTTAAGAATATTTTATTATAACAAATAAAATCTGTGCTGTGGGATTTCTTAAGGAAGCCTTTGATGACAATTTGAATTAAGTCAAAATTAACGTTTGCTACTGCAAAGGAATAAATAGAAAATGTTCCAGAAATGAATCAGTAAGCAGGAATCAAAGGCTGTAAACTGTTTTAAAAACAAACATTTAGAAGTGAATCAAATACTTGTTTGTAATATCAAGGAACAAATATGGGAATACACAGATTCCCCGCATTCTAGGCTATCACACGATAGCAGTAAATCATTTATGGGCTAGTGAGAACAAAGAAAGTTGATTTAAAATGAAACCATTCTGATACAGCTCTTGGGTCTCATAGCCTTCTGGTTAAGTTGCGTGTTTTTCTTCTTGCCGATGACGAGGGAGGTAACCCGAAATTTTCGCGTCCTGAGAAGTTAGCCCTGGAGTTGGGGAGATCTTTGTTTGCATCCACCTTGTTACAAAGCCGCCCCGGCAGACAGAGTGTTGCCTGATAAACAGATGTAATACACAAAGTCTGCTCACAATAAAGAGCAACAGACTGTGGGCACATGTTTTGGTCTCATTCAAACTCATCAGCATAGTCTAGCTAGCTGTTTTGTTGCTAGTCTACTTACGGGGTAGCTTAGTAGCGTCTTACTGGTGAAGTAACAAGGAGTTTTTTTGCCACAAAAGTTTTGTGGCAAGGGCTCATGGGAAAATCATTTGCATACATCTTGTTACAAAGGCTGACTACTTCCTGGCTTAGACAAAGTGTTGCCTGATAAACAGACTTAACACACAAATGTCTGTCTGGAATAAACAACAGCAAGCTTTGATTTACATTTCCATTATCAAAGATAATCTCTTTCCCAGTGTACAGGAATTAAGAGTCCTTGCCTGATAAAAAACCAGGCTGGCATGGCGGGGATTTTACCACTGCAGAACCCGTCTTCGTCAGCTGAGGGGCTGTGGCATACTGTATTGGGGGGTATAAAAGAAAACTGGAAATCTGGTATGGATATATGTACGTGTGACGGTGAGGTGGATGATAATGAAGCACTTTGAACTCCCTATAAAAGTTGACTTGAAAGCGATGGCTAGAGTTAAACAGAGACCCAGGCCTTCCTTAAATGAAATAGTAGTAGCCACCAAAATAGCCATAAATAATAATTGTAGCATATATAGAGCAATGCATATGTGTTTATGTTATAACGTGTAATGAAGGGAAAGTGAGTGTAAAAAGCCTCAGTCCTGTTGCTGGTTTCTGTTTGTAAATCCCTTAAGCTCACCACGTAAGGTTGTGTATAAAGGAGCATGATTTAGATTTTTTTAAACATATATAAATCTTTGGTAGAATCCATGCCCAAAATTATAGATGAAAAATTTATTGCATGAACACAACCCAGCCGTATAAATATTTTATTACAAATAGGACTCTGAAACTTGAATAAAATATGTCAGTTTATTATACGGTATTTCCCCCCCTAAAACATGATATGAATGGAAAATTTAACTTGTGCACTTCCCCGGTGTGCCGAGGAGGTGCGGGGCTGGCAGAATCGGACAAGGGGCCCGCTCTCCTTGGCCGCAGAGCAGGCTCGGCGTGGGCAGCGGCAGCGCCGGCCGCTTCTTTCGGCACGACGTGGCCATCGCCCGCGTGCCCTTCTGCTGGCGAGGGCTCGGCTTCGCTTGGGGCTGCCTCTTCCTGGGTCGGAATAATCCGAGACCCGGTGAGGCGCTTTGTCCAGCAGGCGACGAGGCTGGCCCCGGACTGCCACGCGAGGCTGGAGTCTGCAAAGCGCGGCGTGTCGAGGAAGTGCGAGTGTCCAAGAAAACGTCCCGTTTTTCCCAAGTCGCGTAGCCAAGGAGTAGTTTAACGCTGGGAAGTGCCATGACGCTCGGCGCGGGTTTTTTTTTTTTTTTTGCAGAGGAGCGTAACAGCTCTTCACCGTCTGTGTCGTGGTCTACGAAAAAGAACAACATTGTCAGTCTGTTGACATTGGTCCTGTCCACGGGCCAGACTTTCCTGGGAATGTTTTATTCTCTCCAAACAATGGAGCGCTCCCTTCCAGAGCAGCGAGCCTTGCCTCCACGCAGCCGTCGCGCAGCCGGGCTGTAACCCACTCCTGCTGCAGCCGAAAATGAAAATTACATCCTGAAAAGTCCCGAGCTTTGGCTGGGGCTGAAGGCCCCTGCCTGCGTGTGGCTGGAGGCCGTGCAGACCTAGGGCTCGGGCACCACTGCCTCGATTGCGCTGGGGCAGCCAGAGAGGAACGGAAAATAGAGGTAGAGAGTGCTACTTCAGGAAAACTAGCCTGTTTTGTTGCTGTTTTCCTTTTTTTTTTTTTTTCCCCTTTACCCCTTAATCGTAGTTGATTCTTGGAAGTAGAGAGTAGAATTTCTTTGACGTTATTTTCATTTCTTGGTTGCGGCTGGTGCCAGGTCTGCTCGAGCTTCTCCTGGCCGGTAACCTGGACTCAAGTGTCCGTACTCGTGCTAACTCCAGCAAGTTGAGGGTTAAAAATCCCAACCACTAACTTTTCTTTAACTAAAAAAGCCCCCAAATAAAACCCATTGTGCTATTCAAGGTTAAGCTTCCTTAAATATAAAACTAGATTCCTGGGTGATTTTTTATTTTTTTTTAAATCAGCAATCTTAATAGTGGTTCCTCACTATAATATTTCCAACTCCATCTGAAATCATTTAAATCCTCCCCTTAATAACATGCACTTTATTGTAATATACAGATTCTTTGGCTTCCTACCAGCCTTAGCTTAAGGCACCAATGAAACTCGTTGCCGCAGGGGGCCGTGGATTCAAGAGGGGCTCGCATCTACTGTATATTTTGTTTTGTATGTTTTCCAATGGCTCTAATTATTGCAGGTGGTAGAATTTAACTGGCGGTGTTGTTGCTAAAGAAAATAGGCATAAAGTGTATACTGTTTTGCAGAGTGGCTATCAAATATATAGAAAAGAGAAAATCAAATGAATTGTTAAACTGCTCTATAGTAAGTGATTTTATTGATTTAATGCAAATGCTTATGAAAACGATCTTCCATTTATATCAATTATGTATGGGCAAAAATTAATTTATTCCTCCGGTCACCTGTTTGGCTAACTGACTCAGCAGGACACGCTTTCCCCCTCCTGTTGTATCCCAGCCCGCAAAAGAATAAACATTCAGAAAACTGGAATTTTAAAGTTTCCATGTGCAAAACAACAAAAAAGCCCCGACAGGAGTTACTGCCAACTGCTGAAAAAGCAGAGAGCGAGCTGGGGAGGGTGAGCAAGACTCGTCCTAGGCAAGACTGTAAAATACAACGGCTCTGATTTTGCCAATCCCTTAACCATGTGGCGGCACATTTATATGTACCGGATCATCTGCGGCATCTGAATAAAATCAGGGAAGCAAAATTCTGCATATAAACATTTTGGCTAAGTGCCTTAACTCAGTCTTCTTATCTGGGGTTTCCACAAGATGCCACCTTGCATAACAATGCCGAGCGTACGCTTGCCCAGTGCACATTTTCGGTAGCCTTCCGTGCTCTGTGTCGCAGTGCATATTGTTTTTAATTCTGCCTCCTCCTGCTTTTTATTGCCCCATGCCTCTCCGCGAAGAATACTGCTGAAAGCTTTTGTTTTCTTTTTTTTTTCAGAAATTAGTATTTAATTTCAGCAGAAGGGGTGGGCTGCAGGAAAACAGAATTTAGCAAAATGTATCACAGTAGCCGGAGTAATAAAAGAAGAAAGTTAAGATTCAGTGTGCAAACAAATGCCCTGTGGTCAGTAGAGGCTCCCTTTTGCGCCTAGCCCTGGTGTTGGAAAAGCAGCCCCGAGTGCAAACAAAAGTACTTTGTGTCTCAAAACCCAGGAGCAGTTCCCGACGTGCGCGCTGCTCGCGGGCTGCCGAGCTTTGCTGGGCGAAGGTGCCAGGCAGGGGGCTGGAGAGCGTCAGCTCCAAGCCCGGCTCCGGCGTGTGCCACCGCGCCCTCGTCCCTCGTGCTGCTTCACCGGCTTCGGTACCGTGTCGGGAGGAAAACAGGCTTTGAGTCCCATATTTGTGCAGCAACTTTTTCAAATGCGTCAGTTGTTGTGGGATTGTAACCCTACTTGGAGCGTAAAGCCCAAACGCTGATTGAGCTGGGGCTTCTCGAAGGAAAACAAAATCCTGGAGAGTGAGCGAAAGCCTCGTGCATGCCCTGTAAAATGAAATCCGTCGGATGTGGGTTTTGAATGTTAACTCAATATTTTACATTTCTGATATGTTACCTTTGTGGCTACCTTTGTGCCATCGGAAACGTGAAACTTCCTGCCAAAATCTAGTGTCCAGAATATAACAGCAGTGTGCCTCTTAGGCGGTAGCCTATCTGCTGTCTGATTTCAGCTTCGTTAAAGATAGCCCCGAAAATGAATATTTAAAACAAGATTGCAGAAGTAAATTATTTCATTGGAATTCATTGTAGAAAATTTTAAAAAATTATAAATATAAAAGAGAGGAAACAGGCTCTGGACACATGGGGAAGCATACAAATTTTTAGCAGAACTTCATTTATTTTAAATAGAAATATCAGGATTTAAGCTTTTTTTGCTAAGTATTCTGAATATTTATATTTCAAAATTTATCAAAATTTGTTTTGCGAGCACATTTTTTTACATGTAGTTTTTAATTTATACAAGATTGTCCTCTAAGCTTCTGAATGATACCTAATGCATACAGTCAGCAGGTAAAAAAAAATTTGAATATTTAAAATAGGCATTTTCTTTATAGTGCTCTGCGGTAATTAAAATCTTCATTTGCTTAAAAGCAAGGAACCTTTTTAAAGCAATAAATTAGCATTGCTTGACCCAAGGTCACTAGTAGTACTGCTTCTTCCAGCGCTATTAATACCTCAAAGAAAAAGAAGGGGTGGTGTTATCACTCTGTTGCAATAGAAGTAAGATTTTCAATTTAATCACAGTTAAGTGTCATGACCTTTTGATCTTGCATTGACTTCTCACTGAAATGTGGTCAAATTTCAGACAGCTAATTCTAAACTCTGCAAAGTCAAGGTGAAGTCAGAAAATAGGTTCGCCACGAATTGAGGTGTTTTTGATGCAGTAGCAAGTGGTTTCGTTTCCTAAGTTTTGTTTCACTGCAAAAAACTTTTTTTATGGGCTCAATAAATTACAAAACAATTTCTGGAGGAAAAAAAGTGAACTTTTTTTTTCTGTTTTTATGAATTGCAAAAACAGTAATTTGAATTTGCTGGTTTTATATATATATTTTTTAATTTATATATTTTTTTCTCCCATAGGTAAAGACTCATTTTTTCCAGTTCTTAGTGTTAGAAATAATTAAGAAGGAAAACAGTATTTGACTAAAGCTTCTACTAAGAATCATTTTCAAAGTGAAGAGCAATCATCTTCACATAGAGTTAATAATGTGTAAAAAAAAAAGCAAAACATTCATATTTACACCCATCCTTTTATAGGTCATTTTATTATTTCAGGCAAATATATTGTGTTGGTTGGAGACTGTTAGCTGGGAGTTTGTAGGACCCATTATTTGTACAAGTTCTAAAGCAGTTCGTCGAGTGTCTGATCTCATTTATAGCACTGCAAATCAGGGTAATACCGTTCATTTCAGTGGTCTTGGAGCACCGTAACCACTGCGAAAGTATGGCAAAAATCATCTCTTCTATCAGTTTTGCAGATTTTGTTTCAGAACTGTGTAGACAACAATCTCCACGACTTTGTAGTGTTGCTTAGTTACCTTTATATGCAAGCTTCAAAATCTGTTTTGAGACTTTACTATGTGTTGGATTAAGGCTCTGGCTTGTATACAACATAGAGGCTGCATTATAAAAAACATGTAGGAGAGTAGTTTAAATATGCCTTCTCTAAAAAGAAGGATTCTCAAAGCTTAATTTATGCAAACACACACACCAAGCACTCTGTGTAGTGCCGTAAACAAGATTCCCTTTTTTTTCTAGCAAAAAATCTTACCTAGGCACGGGACTTTTGCATTATCATGTCCTGGTGCAACATTCTTGTCCTTAGTTTGTACTCTCAGCCTTTTGAGGAAGTCTGGCGCCTCTGATCTATTTTCCACAGCAGACCCTGTAATTTTTGGCTGTATTTTATGTTTTTCAGATTCAAGTCAATCTGAAAGTCCCAGCCAGCCAAGTGAAGCTGATATTAAGGACCAGCCAGAAAATGGTAAGTTCTTACCTGCTGCTCCTGCTTTGGGATATTAAAACAGCCCATATTTATTAAGAATTTTTCCTATGTCTAATATAAAAGGACTATTCAGAATAATTGACATGGGATAGGTGCAGATAGGTTGTGTACTCTCCTCATAGTTCAAATGCTGCTTTTTCACTAATCTAAGTAGCATTTGTTTCTCCAGTCCTGGAGAGAGACATTTTTTCCTTTAAAAATCATTTTAATTAGGGAGATGCCATTAAAGAGCCTGCTGTATGCAACCCTTATCCTTATTCCTCCGTAGCAAAGGCTTTCAGTCCCTGGGCCGTGAGTCATGACCCCCTAGGGGTGTGTAGTTCATCGCTTTCATTTTTATCTATGTGCTTTTAACTTCATTTTGTTTATTGATGCTCTCACATGACACACTGAA
Organism: Anser brachyrhynchus; assembly: GCF_964034855.1. Taxonomy (NCBI): domain Eukaryota; kingdom Metazoa; phylum Chordata; class Aves; order Anseriformes; family Anatidae; genus Anser; species Anser brachyrhynchus. The sequence continues at coordinate 3,426,605 of NC_137702.1, read as the reverse complement.
GTACCTAACTTTCGGTACGTGGCCAGCCATCATTTCAGAGTGTAGGATCTCAGACAGTCCCATGAAACAAAATGGTTGCTTTGAAATATGTTTCTGCAGACCCACTCTCTGCTGCAGAAACCTGCTAAGCAAATCTGAGCAGCAACACTCCAAACATCACACTTTCAGGGCAGGACTGCACACCTGCGAACATACCAGCTGCTCGGGCAGGTACCCACTGCAGGAATGATACAGGTGCCACCAGCATCGTCTGTATTATTTATGAGTGTGCTTTAAAGGCTGTAGATACTAGGGGTAAGCAGCACCGGGAGGCTCGAGGATGGCTTGTCGCGCCGTTTTCTCTGTGTGTTTGCAGTAGTAGTGCTTCAGGTTGTGGGCGCTCGGTCTTATTTGGAGGTAGCAGTGGGACTGTGAATTTGGGGAACGCTAATATTCTGTGAATGGGGACAGCTTTAAATTAGAAGCAATAGCTTCTACTGAATCGATGGCTTCCATTGTAAAACAGCATGAAAAAAATAATAATAGCAAATTTATGTAGGGAATGTATGTGAAAGGATAGGCACGTGTGTGAGGGAACAGCTTCTTGTTCTTTTTATGTTTAAGTAAGGTAGAGCTCAACAGGTTCTGTTCACCCGTAGGCAACTCAGGTTTTCTTTACTACTACTTATAGTTAGGACTTAGAAGTATCGTCTCCCAAAGTGAAACTGAGCTAAGCAACTATTATTCATAGTTTTTCTTGACATTTTATTTGTAAACAGATTTATTTATTTTTTTATAAGACTTACATGTAGAAGGGAAATCCAGTGTTCTGGAGTGTACTGCTTATACACAGAAAAGAAGAACTTTGGTGAATGATTTGAGTCTCTGAAACCTGTCACCATTTTGGGGACACTTAAATCCACCTATTGTAGAACTATTTTATGTGTAATAATAGAGATGTGACTGCCCTTTCACAGAGCAACTATCTGCTTTTGCCTCAAATCTTCACAGAGCATCCCTACAGCTGTGTGAGTGGTGAGTGTGTGTTTTGAGGACTTTATTAGTAGCCGGCCAAGCTGCGAGCTGAAATGAGGTTGAAGGGCTGCGTTCAGATCGGGACTGCATTTGGATCGGGGTTTAAGTGGCAGATAGAATTCACAGAAGAAGAGGTTCAGGTACATGAACACTTAAAAACACGAGTGTATATTATAGGGCACAGGGCCCGCTGGGCTGGTAAGATTTTGGCTTTGGGGGATTCCTGTATTTTCCTCCCACTGAAATCTGAAAGGTTTCGTGTTTTGATGGGTTTCGTACTGCTCATCTCTAAGTATACCATCTTAAAACGTTTTTGTTGTTTTTGAAAGACAGTGCCTAATTTCTCTTATCAATCCTGTTCACAGAAATTCTAATTTGTAGCCAAAGGATTGCGAGGTTAAGAGAAGAACTGACTAAACTGTGATTTTTGTTCTGCCAATTCTTGGATTTTTTTGTGTGTGGAATATGTTGCCTATGTTTATTAAATCATATTTTAATTTAGAATGTATTAGGCACCAAGCATGTTATTATTTCATGTTTAGATAATATTCTTTCACAGCTATTAAACCACAGTTCTTCTTACCCTGCAGTTTCTCAGTCTTAAGGAAGCTCGTTTCTCAACAACCACCACGAAAAGCAGCAATGTCAGTGTTTAATAATGTAAAATCTGTAAAAGCCTAGTGAAATGAAATATCTCTGATTTGGAGCCTGAGTCTTCCTTGTAAAACAAGCTTTTAGTGAATTCTTGGAACTTCGCTGGTGACCTGTTAAAGGTACTTTTTTTTAATAAACAGGAAAAAGATTTTTCTTTTTCTCATTTTTACTAAAGGGTATTTTTTCCCACCACAGCAGAATCCTCCTAACTAATTACGCACCTTTTGCAGTGCCTGTGTGGGAGATTTTCTTTACAAATGCATCTAACGCGGGCTGTTGGCCCTAAAGGGGCTGCTCCCCCTGGGCAGACGCTGAGCTCATTCTCAGCGCACACAGCCCCCAGCTTGCAGTGTACCCAGCCTGTAGATCAACACAGATCTGCAGCTCTTATCTACTGAACGTGAGGATGAAAGCAAAACTGCAGGCTTTAGAAAATGAAAAACTGCACGCACAGAAACGGACACAATAAATCATATTAACTGCGTTGTTCTACACTTGCTGTAGACCCACTTCCACAGGGCCTGATCCAACTCCCTCTGGAGTCGATGGGAGTCTCATAATTGATTTTACTGAGAGTGGGAATGAGCCCACACAGGGAGGATTTTTTTTTTTTTAAATCAAAGAAAAATAGCATTATGAATAATCTTATTCCCACTGATGCTAACAGCAGAATGACCAGATTGAGGGCAGGTTTGGAATCATTCTGCATGTGTTTCTGTAAGGCACAAAGAAGCATATCGATTAAGTACTACCTTTTACATGCATGCATTCCTTCATTTTAAAAAAATAAATCTTTAAAGGCCTTGTGAGGGTTATACAGCCTCTCTACTTGCCTGTTAATATCCTTTCTGTTCCACTCCATAAATTCTAGAGCTATTTATTATACACATATATTTTGCATACCTTGAGTAATGTAGGTTCAAAAGGGTCAACTATACAGCCCTGAAAAAGAAGGCCTCCTACTACAGATTTTAATTTATCATTTTAATTTGTATGTGTTATTTAGAAAAACCTGTATGTCTAACCTTCATTAAAGTGAAGTTCATGGGAAAAAAAGCTTTTATTTTTTAGAGCCACCCCTCTTTTCTAGTGGGCTTTACAGTTGCATTTTATGGAGCAGAATCATCTCGGAGAGAGAAGATGGTGACATCTTCTGCTCTCAGTGGTGGCTCGAACACAAACTCTAACCTGTACTTCAGCCTTCATTAAGCCAGAATCATTTTCAGGCACTTAACTGACCGCTAGCTCTGCAAGAATTTACAGAAATACTAAGAATTTTATTTTTTCGAAAGAGAGAGAGAATCCAGCGTGATGGTCATGAAAGGCAAGCATGCAGGCAAGACGAGGCTTATTCCTGCATGCTTGGTCCACGGTCCAGATGTCTTGTCCTGGAACTGGGGAGAAAGCTAACCTGTAAGCAAACAGTGTGCATGGTGCTGCTGTCCCCCAGTCCTTTACCACGGAAAAGAGCTTCTCAGGGAGAGGAAGAAAACCCAGAACGTGTCTGTTTGTTACGTGGGTGAGGAAATTTGCAGGAGGGATGTTGAAAGAAGCACGCAACTTCATTTGAAAGGCAGGAGCGTGTTCAGATGTCCTGATATTTTGCTCAAATGAGTGTTTTTTTTCTGACCAGCTGGGTGGAACACCCGCGTGGAAAATTCCCCACTTTTGTAGTTGCCTAATGGTATGTAAAAGCTTCATTTCAGTTGGCACCGCAAAGCGATTTTGCAATTCACCCAATCAAAAAAAAAAAAAAAAAAAAAATTATTGATTTTAAGAGCTTGTTAAACGCACTGGTTCGGTGTTGATTTTTATAAACAAACTAGTTTTCAGCGAACCAAGGGTGACAAAATGGCTAGTCTGATGTAGTGAAGGGACTGCGTGCCTGGGGATCAGCAACAACTGAATTCCAGGCTCAGCACTGCCGTGGACTCTCTCTAGGGCTTTTATTCTTTCTTTCAGTCATGGAAACGGCTATCGGATAGGTTTTCTTTTTGTAAACGGGATTATTTTAAACTTTTGCAGGAAAACTTTTCAGTCTTTCTTGTCTGCAAAGTGGGGATGGTTGTGATGCTAGCTTTCGGAGATTCACCGAGCATTGATAGCCAAATCCTGCTCTGCTCCGGCAGGAGTTTAACTCCGGAGGAAGGCAGAGCACAACCTGGTTAATAGCGGTGGTGCAGGGCCGTGCCGGTGCTGCCAGACCTCCATCGGGCGAGGTGTGTGCTTGATGTGGTAGCACTGGAGGATCGCTGACTGCAGCGTGAAGGTAGGGGCGAAGCGTGCTGCTTAAAGCCGGGGAAGGCCGTGGCATTTCTGCAGACAACTGATGGCTCTCGAGCATGTGTTCCCGCGATCCGATCACTCGAGTCGGTAGCACACCACTTTAATTGTAGATTAGCGAGTTCTTTTTAAAGAAGTTGATAAATTCTCCCGTTTCAAGTGAGCGAGACAGCAGTCATTATTACAGCTGATTACAAACGTGTGCCAAATTCATTGCTCAAACAAATTATATGGAGGGAGAGGCATTTATCTGAAAAATAAAAATGTTTAATGCCCAAACCAAATGCTTTTTGCTTTTAATGTATTCTTGCTGCTTTGAGCTGCAAGTACCTTAACAGCACTGCAGGAAATGAAAGGCACATTGTTCTTTGTAACATTAAAAAAAAAAAAAAGAAAAAAGAAAAACAATGATGTACCGTAACTCACAGAACTCGTTTTTCAGCCCCGCAGTAATTACACTGGACTTGTAAATATCATCCGTGAATTCTTCGCTTAAGTAGGGCCGGACTGGGGCATAAAACCTTACCAAAAAAAAAAAAAATAGTTTTAAGTATATGCTTACTTTTTCATGCCTAAAAGCATAAAGGAAGGAATTCTGGTCCTCAAGCTCTGGGGGAAGGCAGGTTCCTCTCTTCCCGTGGCACGGCCGGTTGTGGCAGGCGAAACGCGGCTCGGGCTGCAGGGAAGGAGGGGGCTAGGTGGCTACGTGCAGCCTGGCAAAACGCGAAAGCAACTTGTGGAAGTACCCCTCTGCCTTAACTACCTCTCTGCGGAGTTCAGCCCCTTCCCGTGTGCTCTCTTTCAGGCCCCAGGCCTGGTGTTCTGCTTCTGTGCAGTGAGAGGGCTTCTGCCAGGGCACGTGGAGGCCCCTGGGCTGGGCACTCCATGCAAAACCGTGCAAAGTTCCTGTTCAAACCATCCTCTCAAGCTGGCACGGGCAGAAAACACAACTATTCTTTGTGGTTACCCCAACCACTCATCTGCATTATAAGTTAAATGGTAGCTGAGAGACCTCCAATTCCTTCTACAGCCACATTTGTAGCTAGGAGGAGCTTACTGCCTTCCGAGGCCATTCATTCCCTGTTCTCAGGCCATGCATCACCCCCGATCCCCTCCAGCCCAGGCGGAGCACAGCTCTCCCTGTCTTCGAGTGCTGCAAAACTCGAGGTTTCTGTAGGTCATCGTGTCAGCCCCCAAATTTCCACCCGGGTAGGGCCGGGGCTTGAGCGGTTTGCTGAGCACAGGATGCTGAAGCCGGTCCTGTTAGAGGTGCCTTGTCTCCGGTGACTAGCATCCCTGAAGCACCTCATTTGCAGCAGGTAACTCAGCCTCGCAGAGAAAGTTTTCCACCAGTTAGAGCTGCAAACAGGGTAGTGCAGTAATGGCAGCCTTTATTAGCGCTCTCCTTCATGGGATCATTTGCATCCGAATCTTATAAATGCAGGAAGACTCTCCTCTCTTGTTTACAGAGCAACACTGGAGAGTTATCACAGCCTGAGGGACTAATCTAAAATTAACTTCGCTTCAGAAAAAAAAAAAAGCTTTAAAAAAAAAGCCCTTAGCATTTTCAATAAGGAATCTCATAGCTGGCGACGAAGTCAGAGCTTCTGGTGATGTCAGCTTGTTTGCACCTTTGTAACAAGCCAGGGCCAAATTCTGAGCGGATTTGCACCCTTGGAGATCACGGTGCCTGCCGGGAACAGCGGTGGGGAACTTTGTCCAGGCTCGAAAGCCCTGGCCGAGCTGGGGAGCCTCGGTGGGATTGGTCTCTCCTGCCTTGCCGCGGGCTGGACGGGGTCAGCCGTTCGCTCCGATCGCTCACGCCAGCTGACGAAGGTCTGGTTAGGTCCAACCTGTATTTCGTCACCCCGGGGAGATACTGCGGGCGGGCAGGCGGTTCTGAGCACCGGCATTTCCCTAGGAAACAAAAGCAGATACGCCTGGTTATAAAACCACCTTCTGTGTGGTTTAGTCTTGCATTCTTTTCATCCTGTTTCTTTACAGATAGACTCCAACAAGAACTGGAAATACAGTGTTATAATAGCCTAGGACTGAAACTTCGCTGCATTCAGCTGTGTTTTCCAGCTAGTTTCACGACTTTCGGGGACAGGCATCTGAATAATTAGGAAAGAAAATATCGTTTTTTTCGCTGCGTTGCCATATTTTCATTGAGATTCACGCTCAAAGTCAAACGAGTTTGTGGCCCAGATTGTCAGGCGCTGCTTCACCGTTTGCAGGATTCAGCGGGTGCTCGGCTGGGCTCAGGCTTGAGCCTGCTTATCAGTAGCTGGCACTCTCTTGAGGGGACCCTGTGATGGCAACAGCGAAGGGTGTTGACTGTCAATCGGGCGAGATAGGCGGTAGTCGGCCGGGGTCAGTGCTGAAGCCTCTGCTGGGGCCGAGCGGAGAGGCTCCTCGTCGGTGACCCGCAGGGTCTGAGGCTCGGGGATTGACAGAGGACTTCAGTTTTCACTGCTGCTAACCATTAACCTTCGCGAGCAAAGCATTCCCACAAAAAATTCATCCAAGGCGAGTATGACAGGAAATATTCAAAGCATGAAATGAATGCTTATAGCATGACAAAGCAGTGCTTGAAAGACATGAAACGTTCATTACGCTTGGAGTGGCTGAACGCTGCGAAGGAAAGGAGGAATAGAAATGTGGCTAGGGTATATGTTTTTATTTCAACATATGTGTGTACAGGAAAGAGGCAATGAACCTTTCCAGTGGATAAGGTGCATAAATACAGCTGCAATTATTCTAAGTCGTTTCAAAATATATTTATACTCTGTTGCTCTGTTCCATTCCTTTCCGCGTATATTTATCCACGAGATAACAGCAAGGGCCACGGAGAGGGCAGCGTGGAAGCGGGCTGGCCAGGAGCCCCTCCTGGGAAGCTCCGGTGCCTTTCCCCTCCCGGCTCTGCAGGGCCGAGGCGATTTGTGCCAGCGGCAGCACCGGGCTGCCCCGCGGCCCCGGCACCCCGCGCTACAGCTACGCGCGGTCCCACCGCCGAGCGCTGCCCCGGGGCTGGCTTCAGCCAGTCCTCCTGGGGCGGCCGGAGCTGCGAGCAAGCTCCGGTTTTCAGTACAGCCGGCTTTTTCATCCGTCTTCTGGAGAGACTTGCTGTTTAATTAGCAGCTGAGAGTGGCGTTGGGTCGGAGTAATTGCTACCGCCTGAGCGGACCGCAGGCTGAAGGGTGCTTTTGAATTCCACGCTTGCCCACCAAGAAGCCGGGCACTTAGGGGAAGAAGTTTATTTGTGGTGTGGGCCTCGCTTTAATTTTCTGTCCAGTAGAGAGGGGAGTTTATTAGTGGGAAGAGACAGAGCGTGCGATGCCAAGGCCTAACTAGCAAAACAAAACCCCAAACCTATCTATTTGTCTTTCGATGTAAGAATTTCCTAATGCCTGTAATGTAAGACAAAGGGAAAATTTTACTTGCAGGAAAATTGCCTTCCACAATAACCAAGAAAAAAAACATAAAACGCCCACACCAGAGCAGCACGATCCAAAATGTGAACTTTTTACGCCTCCCCAACCTTCTAGGTTAGGCTTCCAACCAAGTGATCTTTTATTATCAACATGATATACCCTTGACATAATTTGGCGCAGTAAAGCTTCTTCGGCTGAACTCGTGATTTCATTTACTAGATCTGATGAAAGTTCTGTGAACCACGGTAAAATGTGATAATTAGTAGTTTAATTCTTTTAGGGTGTGCGTATTAATTGAAAAGGCTTGAACTATAAATACAGGGCCTGTGGATAAAAGCACACTCTGAAATCAGTCGCTTATCCGAAGTATTCATTACTTGACATCTATTTAGGTAGCGTCTCTTTGCAGCAGTGCCAGTCGGCTGCTGGAGCGAGCGGGAGCCCTGCACGCAGGGATCACAGCCCCAAATCCACCGCTTGCAGCTGCTCTCCCGACGTCGGAAGGGCTCCCTGGCCAAAATTTTACCCTCTGTGGTCAAACCGCTGGATGTTAAAAGCGTGCGCTTGGAGCTGTTCACGAGTTAGCGCGGGGCTGGCTCTTTCTCCTTGAAATTGGCAGAAGGGGCCGAGCGTGCCGTCGGGCGGCCAGCTCTCTGTGTCCTCGCCCAAGGGTGGGTGTCTTGCTGGGGCTCGGTGAGGGTCCCAGCTGGCCTGGCACTTGGTGACAAACTGTGCCTTCCTTCCTTCCTACACACTTACCTTAATCATAGCTGGGACCATCAGCACCTCCTGGGGGCCCCCGCTGCTGCAGGCACAGCTGAGTTCATGCAGCCGTGAATGTCAGCGTGGCACGGGGCCGCCAGGAGCTGCGATAAGTGATCGCGCTTTCTCGCTCCGGTGTTCTTTGTTCTGACTTCCTGACCGAAGCAGGAGGTATTCTATTGACTCTAGGCCTTTCCAAATACATATATTCGCTATGAAAATGCACGTCATTATTTCACACCTTCCTCTGGTTTCTGCGTGTGGTGCAATGCCTGGATGAATCATACCTGTTTTTAAGGTAGTGTGATTTTCCCTCATAAGGATCCCGACGTTTGTGCTCATATATGGTTTGTGCGCTCACAAAAAAATCTGTATGCATGCACTACAGATTCACGGGTTATTCAGGTGGTTTCCAAGTAGCCTTAATTTTATTAATCGTAAGTTGTCTACGCAAGCAAAGACGTCCAGGTGAAGAGCAACACACAGCTAAAAAAAGGGAAGCTGTAAGTTGTGTTGCTGCAAGCTGGATCGTTGTTTTTGGCCCTGGGAGTGGGGGTGCGGGGGGCCACTTCTGTGCGACCAGGCTCCCAGGAAAAGCCTAGCCTCTTCTGTAGCTAATCAGATGCCACTTTTTAATTGCAGATGCTACTTTTTAATTGCAATATTTGCTAGATAGGAAGTGGAGACAAAGTTTAGGGTGACTCTGACAGAGCTGCGAGAATAAAATCCCCTCCGAAGCCTGGCTGTAGTGCGACTGAAATGGAAAAATACCAGCTCCGTTTCTTGGAAAGTGAGAAGGAGACTTTTATTTGCAATGGTTCACAAATATTTTCCCAGGAGCAACGTAGCGAGTATGGCAAAAGGGGGGGGCAGGAGGAAGGTGAGGTGAGCGAGCCACACTTGTAACCATACTCCTTTAATTCTGCTATTGTGATCTGCACACAAAGGGCACTGCAAGTTGTTTACAGCACTTCGTGTTATTCATTTCTGCTCTGTTTTTTTCCCGTCAGTGCTGTATCTTCAGTTATACAACTTTTTTTTCTGAGTTGTGATAGTGTCCGGATAGGTTTTGGTGAAGGGGTGGTAGAAAGGTGCCAGCTGATTAAACGTGCTGCTTACTGTGTGCATTTCATGTCTGCTCTTACATTTTTTCGTTAACCACTGTTGCAACTGAAGAAAATGCTGAAGTTTGACAGTTGGGAGTTACTGCCGAGTATGTGCTGTAAACTATATCATCCCTCTGCCTTCTCCCCTTCTCCCCCTCCTGCTGAAACCAAATGATTTATAAAATGCCTTCACATTCTTGAGTGAGTTCACACTATCACCTCCAGGCACTGCACTGAGGAGTCTTAGGAGTGGATGGGAAGCACAGATCTGATAGCTGGTATTTTTCTCTGAAAGGGAAAAAAAAAAGCTGATTAAATTTAAAGGAGAAAAGTTTCCTGCTGTGCCCTGGAGTAAATCTGTAGTCAGCAAAGCACTTTTTAGTAAACAAGAGATGTACATGGTTATAGTGTTTTTTTATTATTGCACACTGCCATTGTTTTCCATTTTCATAATATTCAATTAATGTAATCATTTTAGAGTGTCTCTCATCATTACCTCCCATCCTCCCTCACTCGTACTTGAAGCAAGGGGATCTTCTGCAAGACACGCGCTGGGATGAGGAGCCGGCACCTCGCTCCTGGTGCTGGCAAAAGGAGGCAATAGAAGAAGACAGGGCAGCTAGAGAGGATCCAATTTTTTTCCTTGGCCTTTGGTCTCTGGCCTTTGCAGAGCAGGAGGCCGGCACCCTGCTGGGTCACCCCTGGGCCCTCCTCACCCTGCCCCTGGCCCCAGCCCGCTGCAGCGCTGGGTGACAAAGGGTGCTGGTGGCACAGCGTCTTGCTGGGTGACCCGGGATATGGGGATACGGGGATACGGGGATACGGGGGTATGGGGGTATGGGCTGGCAGTTTGCTGCCAGCCATAACCAGGCACGGGGGTGGCGACACCATCCTTCAGGCTGCAGAGGGCCAAGCCCTTTGCTGGCATTTCTTCTAAGATCAAAAGGGAGGAAAGCTTCTTACGTAGCTTTAATACTCTTTCACAGAGAGTCTCGTCCTCTGCCCCTGTTAGTTTTCTACTTCTGTTCCTTACTCTTAAAACTGTAACAGAAGGCCCTTGGACAGCTGCATCCCCATCTGAAAGCCTGCTGGAGTTTGGGGGTGTCCCCACCTGACCAGCTTTGCAGCGCAGACCACCTGCAATTTTCCCACATGTTATACCTCAAAGCCCTCAAAAAGCAGGGGATTTGCTCTTCGGAAATTTCCAATAGCAGAATGCAGAGAGCTAGTCCTGTCCCCGCGCCGTACAGAGGGGAGCCAATTTTCCTGTACGGCAGAGCATGCCGTACTTCGAGCCGCAGGAGGAAGGCGAGAGGGAAGAAGCCAGAGAGGACGGGCAGCGCGACGGACTGGGGTGGCTGGGGTTTTGAGGCAGGAAGGGAACCCCACAGATCTTGGTGAGGGAAGACTTACAGCAGCAGGCGTGGTAGTGGTCCACAGCTCAGTTTAAAACTATTCCAAAACTGGGAATTAAAGGGGCTGGAGAGGATATGAACCTGAGCAAACGGCCGCGGAATGAGGCAGCCCAGTATTAGTGGATGCAGCTCTGTGTCTGTCAGGGCCATGAATGATGCGTTTGCAGCAGGACGGGGAGCCGTCCACTGTTAGAAGGAGACAGAAGTAAAGATCATCCCGTGTACAATATAAATGTAAGTTGTTATTACTACTATTGCTATGTCAGCCGTAAACTGTTCCCACGAGAACAGAGATGCAACATCATTGAGAAAGAATGTCTTACTGTGAAATGGGCAGCAGAAACACTGTGGCATTATCTGCTGGGTAATGAATTTACCTTGGTGACAGATCATTATTCCCTCCTGCAAATGAACCAGATGAAGGACAGGAACACAAGGATAACTCAGCAATACTTGTATTTCACAGCCTTCTGAAATAAAAACAGAAACAAAAAACAAATAAAAAACATCAACAAAACAAACAAACAAAAAATAACAGATTTAAATGTAAGGATACAGAAGCGTGGCACATCAAGAGACCCGTGGCAGGAGGTTGGAAATAGATGATCTTTAAGGTCCCTTCCAACCCAAGCCATTCTATGCTTCTGTGATTGCTTGTGGCAAGATATGAGGGGAAAGCAATTTTTTTTAGGCCTATGCTAACATTATATATGAACTTCAAAGGCTTGGATTTCACCCCTCCTAATGTTAAGCATTAAAATGAGGCAGCAGCTATGAACCTAAAATCCTAACTCTCCCTCTATAATCAGTGGAGATACCAGGTCTTCTGGGAATTCATCTCTTTCTGCGTTGAACCTCTGGGAGGTTTAGAACAGAGATGTTTCAGGTTAATGCTGTAATTTCTCTGGACCTGAGATTCTGCTGCTAGGGGAAGTCATCCTCCCCTCTCCCACTCATCCTGATAAGCCGGGAGGAGACAAAGAAAGACTTAGGCTGCAAGAGCAAAGGAGGGTCTAACAGGGCATGTTGAATGATTTCTGCAGGGTAGAAGAGTGGACAGTGTAAATACCACCCACTTGTATTTTCTTCCCATTCTGTTTTTCCCTTCACGTCTACAGAATGGGAGTTACTTAGATAAATTATCTTTTTAGAGCAGTGTTTATGTGCTCTGTGGAAGAATGTGTCTAGGGATGGGCATACTGGCAGGAAGAACTTCCTCCTCAACTCTTCCAGTGAAGTTTTGTGCTAAACGGCCCAAATGCAACCATTATTCAAAAGTAAAAATGTTCTGTTCCATTTCTTGTTTTCATTCTTTCGTGTGTCTGGGGACTAAACTGCTGTGAAAAAGAGCCCATTCTCACAGGATGTCTTGCCTAATTTTGCAGACGAGAGAGGTTCAGCTTTTCCAATTACGATGAGATAAGAATCTGAAATGTTGGGATCACATCCATCCTGAATTGAACTCTGAGTCTTCCAAAATCCATCCATCATTATTTTTTTCCTTTATTTCTGTATTTCAGTAATGCAGGCAAAGAAAGAACGGAGAAGAAATGGATGTTTATGCATTATAAACCATAATTGATGGGTTTCCTTTTTACCTGAGTTGCTTTAGTTTAATGTAAAGGTCCCTGTGAGTGGAATTCCTTTTCCATTTTCGTTCTTTCTGCCTGCTTGACTGCCACTCATCAGCAAAAGATCTGTCTTTCGCGTAAAGTCCGTCGTGGTACAAAGTTTACACGTGGCGTACTGTTAAAACGCACCTGATGGCTGTCACAGGGAGGATGATCCAGGCTGGTAAGCATGGTCCAGCTCTGAAGTTCTAGCCCCTGTGCTGTCTTCAGATTGTCCAAAATACATCCTGATGGGCCATTGGACATAGGGACTCCACCCCACTGCCACGTTTCTGCATTCCTGAACATCACACCACACCACACGAGACTGCTGAGCTGGAGTAAGAGGGTCTAGAGAGACAAGCCTTCTTCTGCAGAAAGAGGACCGCGTAGGCTCAGCTGAGCAACGTGACCTCTAGCAGCAGATTCATCTCAGTTTCTCACCTTGATACCTACCAGGAGTGTGTCAGAGTTGCTGGAGGCAGGCTCCTGGGGCAAGATGTCCCATCATTGTCACGTCAGCTCCTTAAGGCACCTCCCCTGGAACCTCTGTATCTGCCGCACATGGGATGAGCACATGAAATCAGATACGGACTGAGAAGGTCCTTCTCTACCCCTTCTGTTTACTGTCTTAGTCTTGAATCCCTCAAAATACACTCAGTTAGTGAACTCAGGGGCCCTTTTTGGGCTACAGCCTGAGCATTTTACACAGAGAGACAGAGAAAATAGATTTGGTCCATGTTCTGGCCTGACCTTGGCCTGAACCTGAGAAAGTGAATGCCCCTATCACACCAACATGTGTCTGTAGAAGTACAGTAAACACAGATGGGGGTCACTGGCCCTCTCTGTCGTATAGTCCCAGGCCAGGAGTCTAGAGTTTTGGGCTGTCCGCCCAAGTACTTGTTAATAAATGTCCATTCTTAGCCTGTAAAGGAATGTAGACAGGGCATCCTGCCCTACAAAACACAAACTTAGAATAAAATAGAAAGAATCTCAGTCATCATGCAGAGACTCCTCATCCACCAGTCTCTTCCCACTGGACCTCAGCAGCTAGTCTGGGACTTGGCTGGGAGTTATCCACTGCTGCCCTGGGGGTTCTCCCCCGCTGTCTGAAAGTGTAGTTGCCTGCCTAAAACCAAGTCCAGGGCTTCATTTTGGAGCCTTGTCTTGGTACCTGAGGTGAGACTGCCCAGGCGCGAGGGGAGACGTTCGTGAGGTTCCCCCCACCTTCAGCAGGGATCTCTCAGTGCGGCCCTGACAGAAATTCACCTTCCCAGTGATGTGCACAGTCAAGAACACAAAGACTGTACAGGGACTAGGCAACATCTTAGGCTTCCTCGAGTGCCTAGGACTTGACGGTATTTGAGAAGAAGACAGTCAGCCTGCCTCGGACTAAAAGATATTGCAGATAGGAGATCGTAGTTCTGTGTAAGGAACAGAGGAGTAACAGCCTTCTGCAGAGAAAGCTCTGAGCGATATACGGGAAAGAACAATAAGTAAGTGGAGCAATATGATTTGCATAGGTTTTATTGTGAAGGAAAGTTTGCTCACTGGTGTTGTCAGCAGATAAGGTGCAAGAAGCAGTTCTGAGGGAGAGGAAAGCCCATGCGGAAAGGTGGAGCTGGCTGATCCTGGGACTTAGCTTCCATGCCCCGAGTCCCGATTTTCGAGTGCATTTACGCTATCTAATCTTCAGCAGATATTTCTACAGCTTCCATTATCGTGGTGTCCAGCCGCAGTCTATTCAAAGAGTGTTGGTGTGAAGAGAGAGGGGTGCCAGGAAGGCAGAACGAGAGGAAACAGCTGATGGAGTCACCGGGGTTTGTGCCTGCATCGCCCAGCAGACAGGCAGGAAAGCTGCCGCCCTCGCCTGACCCGGCCCCGCTGGCTCCTCCTGGACGCTGGGCTTTTTCTAGAGAATTCTGCCACAGGCTGTGAATGTGTGGATTATTCCTTTAACTAGAAACTGGCATGTAAATCTAAAAAAAAAAAATCACAGGGGTTCGGACTTTGTCGGCGCAGCTCCAAGCCGTGTTAGTCTGCGGAGCGGCCTTGGAGGATACAGTTAGCTTCCCCCAGCCGAGGGAGGGGTTTTATGGCTCCTAAAATAATTGCAGCATCACTGAGTCGAGTTGTATAATTTCTTGGCAATATACTAATTAAAACTAGGTATTTACACACACCGCTTATTTAAACTTAAGACTTATTTAAAAGAACCTGCATACTTACACCAACTATATATCACGGCGTTACTGAGGACCACATTTTTCATGCAGATTGAATTCTCAACGTTGTTATTAACATAAATGAGCCCACGGTTTTATGCTCAGGACTGAATACTTCCAGTGCATCTGAATCATCCTGGTATTTCATTTCACCATCTAATATTGTTTTTAAAATTCTACATTTTTTTTCCTCACCGTATTATGGCAATTAGAAATGGCTCTGTGTTTACTAGGAACAGAGAGTCCAGCCGAGCTGAGTGTTTATGTGATGAATAGTGCTAAAAGAAAAGTCAGATGCATGTCGGCACTTATCAAAGCTGTTCTGCTGCTCAGAATGACTGTTCGTGATACTTGTTTCATGATAAACTTCCTCAGAACATAATGTTACTGGAAAAAAAAATCCACTCTGAGAAATACGCAGGTGACACAGTTGAGTCAGCAGCTTGCAACAGTGACACAGGCTTACGTTTATAAAAATCCCCACTGAACTTTTGTCTTCTGCATGAGTATATCGCTGCCTTAAAAACTGTCGCCGCAAAAGTGTCCCGTTTCTTGTGTTCACTTGGTAGCTGCTTAACAAAAATCTTCCCACCGCCCTGATGAAGAGATAGGTTCCTGGGCTTAAAAGTCTTGATAGTCACAAAACTTTCCTCTCGCACATGTAAATCACCATATAAGTGTTAGTATGTTCAGTGACCACTGATACCGCTGGGGGAAATGATAAACGTGGAAAAATAGCAGGCCGCTATGGAAACCAGAAAATCCTACCTCCCGGACGAGAGGGTTTAATTATTGAAGTTGCAGGCATTTCCCCATGCCCAAGCATCTCAGCATTCATAGGTGGAAAGTACCTCATGCTGTGTTTGAAATATCAACTGGATTTAAAAGAAGGCTTTGTGCTTTGCTGTGGACCTTTCTTAGCCTCCTGCAGATGGTCCCTATTGCTGAAAAGAGACATGACTTGTGAGACACGTAGACCTCCATGCTGTTTGTCGTGCTGCTCTAATCCTGCTTTCCACCCATAAAGGGCTTCACTCCTTAAGCCCTTACCCTCTTTCTCCTAAATATTAAAATTATTTTCCTGAGTGTCATACCGTATTAAAGCAGAATGAAAATGGGTTTAACAATTGCTGGCATGGGGCTTCTGTACAGCATGTGTGTCACAAATCATGTCACTTTTCAGCAATAGGGCTGCTGCCAGCGGGAGGCTCAGAAATGCTCATGTTAATCAAAAATTTTAATTTCAAATCAAATTGACAGTTTACACATGGTGAGAAATGCTTCTCACCATGTGATATTTCAGTATGCTACACTGGGCAAAATGGGTGCACTTTCCTGTTAAGAATTTTGACTGCAGTATCTGCAAATTTATGGGTTTCAGTGTATTGGGTATGGTGAGTGGTTGATCTAAGGGAGCCCCTTGGAGAATAGGAGACAGAAGGGTTTTCATGCAACCTGGCACTGGTGAGCCGCTGTTGGCACATGCTGCTGGAGAAATGACAGGTATTCAATAAACATCAGTATGGTTAAGAGGAAGATTTAAAGGAGGGAGGGGCTGCAGTGCTATAAACAGGATTTGAAACAAATGTGCTTATTTCAGTCCGTGATTAGTCTGAATACCTAAGTATTCCACACCAGTTTCTAAATATCTTTACATTTATTTTCACACTGATGTTCTACACACAACATCAACAATAATATTTATGGCATTAACGCTCTGGGCTAAATTCTAGTTTGAACTGGTGTAAAACCAAGTAGGCTCTGCATGTCGAGGCACACTCCATTGGCGTGAAGACCAGAGCATGGGCTGTGCTGATGGCATGCATGCATTTGCAGTGTCATCTCCTACAAGCCCTTCATTCTGCAAGCAGCTATCTTGAAAGTCCATGGATAAAATCTAGAGGCAAAATTTCAGTTGATCCGTGAGTAGGAGTGAGAGGAGTAAGGACAGTTGACAGAGCGTGCGCAGTCTGCCTCAGACAAACTATCCATAGAAACCAACGTTTTCAGACTGTACCAGAAATATGATGCTGACATCAAAATATGACCAGCCGAGGAGAAATTATCATTGCATTATGCTCTGTCGGGGGATTTTCAGGTCTCTGGGGGGTCCTGAGGTTAATGGGATGCCTATCTATCTCATGACATTGGACCTTTCGTTTAAAAAGGGCCTTACAGGGGAAGAGGAACTGGGATGGCAATAACCACCTCCTTGCACCTCCCGTGCCCACATTACGGCTCACCTGCCGGGGCAGCACGTGCCATCAGCGTCCTCGGGAAGCTGGGGAGCACCGGGTGCTGTCCGTGTGCTCCTTTGAACATGGAGTCATGCTTCAAGCTGCGAAGCCGAACTGGCAATATTGCCGCAGACCTTGGAGATCACAGCTGTCATTGCTCTTGTTACCAGGGTTGATATGAAAATATGAAGATAAATAACTCCTTCATATTATTATTTTCAGGGAGGCAGGCTTTTCCTTTTATTACTCTTTTTATTGTTGGATGCCATAAATATTCCATAATGATTATCCCAGTATAGATTTCATCTTTCTTACTTTGAAAGGCTTTTGAGGAGCACATTATTTATAAGCTGCCAAATGAGTATGACCATTTATAATGATTTTTCTTCTTTTCTTTAGTATTTGCTTTTTGGATTGAAGACCTGAAACAGAAATATGCTAATTTAAGACATCTGTTGTTTTTCAAACTATAGGCCCCTATCAGTATTAATGCAGTTAATTTATTTATCTTATTGTGTATATGGTAGAGAGGGAGATTCTTCGTTTTTATCGTTATATCAAAAAGTTGTATTTAACTGGTTTCTCACCCACATCAGTATTGAAAAGCACCCTACAATGCTAGGAGTCATCAGAAATGAAAAACCACACCACATATTGTAGATCTTGGAACGGTTTCCGTTGCGCAAGGTCCTTAAACATGAACTTGAAGGGCTTTCAGTGTTTCGAGAAGACCTTTTTCTTCAAGGGAAAGGAGCTATCCATGTGTCCTCTGCTTGGACAAAACCTGACATGATTGATTCCGATCTGTGATCGGTTCATTAAGAGTAATAAGTTGCCATTAATTCCACTGTCTCTGCACTTAGATATAAAATGAGCTGTGTCTCCTAAGAGCTGAAGCTGCTGTGGATCCGTGCAGGTTGTGCTGGTGACACAGCCAGTCTGGTACCACATTTCCTCTGGTCCGCGCTTATTAACTCGCAGCCCGGACTCTGGAGCTCCATATGACACATGCTGAAATAATAACGAGGCGTTGCTTTTATTAGGGACTCTAAATTGCTGTGAGTGAAAGGCTACGCGCAGGGAGATGTTACCTGCATAGCTCTGTTCTGATTCACCTGCGGATAACGCCCGTCGTCGTGGGGCAGGTGGGCTCCCCAGTGAAGGCATCTCCCAGCACCCCCAGGTCTTGGTCCCAGGTGGCCCCGGAGAGAATACAAGCTGTAGGAACGGGACTGAGCTGGAGCACAAGCACCAGAGGTGCGTCCACAAAAGCTAGAAGGGGCTCACAGTTTTACTGTCTGCTACCTACAGACCTTTTAGCTTTAAAAAGGCAAATAATTTAGCAGTGGTTTTGCATATTGTGAAGGGTTAACAAAACTTTCATTATCACACTCTATTAAGCCAGGACCAGGAAACAATTTCTAATCAACACTCTGATCTGGGCAGGGATTGTGCAGTCTTTTGTAGGAGGCCTCAGATCTGTGTTCTCTATTCTCACATGCTCACTTCCAGCTGTTGTCATTGAAATCCCACATAATCTCCCCGGGTCAAAGGGCAGTCATCCATGACTGCCGCTGTTAGGAGGTTATGCTGATTTCTGTTGTCAAATATTGGCCCTTTTCTCTTTCAATCACTCCCATTCTACTTTTTTTAACAAGAAAGATCCAGCCTAGAATTGTATTACATGACTTTAAAGTCTTAAAAGTGTTCCTCTATTGTACTGACACAACATGCCCTGGACGGTCTAATCCATTGCTGTGGGCCACAAAGAAAGTTTGGGTGCTTCTTAAAACCTCCGCCAAAGCCAGGTAGGCGAGCTTGAAAGAATAGCAGCGTATGTGACATGTGGCACAGCATTTATTTCATAAGAAAACGTGTGTTTTGTCTAAGGTGAGCTATTGCTGTGGCATTAAAATTAAATTGGAAATAACAAGCCAAAATACAAGTGGGAGCATTTGTCAGGGAAAAAAAAAAAAGAGAGAGAGGTTTCTATATCACTATTGATGTGTAATATCTTGTTTAACTCTTCTGTAAAAAGCCCATGAAATAAAAATGTGGTATAATTTACCATTCAAGGTTGATCGTGTACGAATTTGAGGAATGCATTTTGTACAAAGCAATTAAACTGAAGCCATTGTGCCGGCTCTGGAGATCTGTATTTGGGGTCTGTTAGTAAATGCAGATTTCATTACCGTTACCCGTAATAGAGAAGGAGCCTGTGGCCCGTGTACAGCTTCACGGTGTCTTCCATCTAACTGGAGACACGCTCGCTTGGACAGGGCATTGCAGGCCGGGATCGACAGCCTCCTCAATCCCCACATGGGTTTTAAATACAAAGTGAGCGGGCACAGGCGCTCGGGCAGCGGCTGGTCGCCGCCCGGGGTGTCCCCGGCCACCCACGCTTGCCCCGGAGGAAACAGGGAGGTGGACGCTTCCCAAAAGTGAGGTGCATCTTCCTCCCTGCGCGTGCACATGGCACGCGAGCGCCGTGCCAGTTTGCCTGCGGGACACGGGGTTGGGAAGCGTGCTTCGTCCCGTATGCCCGTCACCACATCCGTGCTGTGCTGCTGGAAGGGAATGCAGCCCCTGTGGCTGCAGGGCCTGGGTCAGCCCAGGCTGGAGAGCCTCGCCTTCCAATTAAGCAGAGCATTAACGTTAGGAAGGTCTCGATTGAAGCATGTATATTCCGTCTTTTTTCCTTTTGCTGGAGAATGCAGATTAGGGCTAACTCTGTCGCTCACATGCTCCTCCCCAGTGCAGCCGTGGAACAGCTAATCTTTTGGGAGTCCTCGGGGTGATCCGGGTTCCCTCTGATAACGTCCTCTCTCTCAAGGCCTGCGTGTGCCGTGTGATACAGACATTAATTTTCAAATCAATATTATTGCTCCACATTGTTTGTGAAACATGGGATTATCTAGATAGAGGATAAAACCAAAAGGAATCAAGTTGCACTTTGAGCAGAGAGGGCTTTTCTTTTAATCAGGCATTTGGTTAAGATAATAGGCTTGAGACCCTAATTGATTATTACTATTTTAAGGTTTTAAGATGGCTATATATAGTGAGATGCTGAACATGAAAAAGGCTTTAGAAATGGTTTCACTGCTAGTTTGGGGGACCTGTCCTGTTATTTCAAAAGACTGAAAATTAATCAGTCTCTCCCCCCCCCCAAAAAAAAAAGTGTTCTCCAAAGCTTAATACTTTGTCACTTGGACTGTAGTGGAAGAGAAATAACTGGATTTGGACTTTTTCATCTTCAAAGGTTTAATTCTTCCCCATTATTATTTAATTTTGGATTTCAGGAAAACAGCTGTACCTCTCTTTAGAAAATACCTTGCATATTTACGGTGCAATCTAACTATATTATCATAAAAATAACACTGCTGGATTACACGAGGAAACCTGCTGATTAAAGAACAATAATACCTTGAGCACCTTGAAAATATCTTCTGATATTCAATTAAAGAACAATAACCCAATGAACTTTAACCTATAGACCATATTCAGACTTTCTACATAAAAGTAATTGCATCAGTCATGATTTTCTCAAGCTACAACACAAGCGGTTGATTGGTAGATCAACGTCTGAGACTCCTTTTTACAGCATTAATTGGGAAGGCAGACAATACTCTCCCTGTAAACTAGATTTTAGGACGAAGGTTAGTTGCCTTTGTACACGTTTACTCATTGAAATAGGAATGTTTGCTTAATAATTCAAAACAAATAGCATTAGACAACAAGTCCTAATCCTGATTTCTCCTCTGCCAGTGTAAATTAGGAGAAAATTAGGTGAAACTTTATTTGATCAGTGTAGAAAGACTTGTTTAAAATTTCTTTGAGATCAGAATTAGGCTCCAGCAATTCAAGCCTTTTCTTCTGGCTTCTTTACTGGGATCTAAAAGAAGAATATGTAAATCACATTATGAATTTTCTTCCCAATTAAAGCGGTCATCAAGTTGTAGAAAGACGTTTTTCATGTTTTACGTGGTACGGTAGCATTGCATCGTACTTGTACGCTATATTAGATGCATTCTCCAGTAATGGTATGTGTTTATTATTTAGTACCCTGATCTGCTTTATTCCATTTGGTCTTATTAGCTTGTTTTATTTTCCGTCTTGGAGGAAAAAAGGTCGTCCTCATGAGCCAAAGTGAGGTCTTGTGTAATGACATGACTCCTAGCGGGACCTAGACTTGGGCTGAAAGCAAAGATTCAACAATATATTTAAATACCTGCTTCACTTTGTCAGCCCATCTTTCTTTGTCAGCCCAAATAAACATGTGCTTTACTCAAGCACGTGAATAAAATTAAGCACGTGCTGTAGCTGCTTTGCTGAGTCAGGGCCTGCCTTAGCTATCCAGGTGTCTTAATTTATACCCAGAATTTCAGTGAATGGGCTCTGTTAGTTTTTTATAACGCGAGTAAAAATTCTCTCATCCTCATTTTGAACACCTGCTTTACTACCAAAATGTGACTGTCGCACAAAGCTTTAGAGATAACCAGATCATATACAGCAATTTCAATGTCCTATCTTTGGGATATTTAGCAAAACTATCACAGTACACATATTTCAGTAAAGTGCTGTATGAAAAGTAAATCTTGCAAGCTTTCAAGATGTTTAATCATCTTTTCAGTATAGGAGGTTTTTAATGCTAACATCTGCATATGTAATTGCTCAACTTTACCTATTTTCTTCTCATTCGGAATTAAGCGGCACAACCGAATTGATACGTTTTTGCATTTTGACCCTTGTTAATAGGCACAAAATGTTTACTTTACATATTTTGTCAGTCTTGCTAGTGCCCAGCCATTCTTCTTTTACTTTACCTCTTTATCATGGTTCTCTCATTTTCTTCTGGCACTGTTATCTCTGCTCAGCAAAACCTGCGGTCTTAGGCCTGGATTTTGCAATCTGAGCCATACAGGCAAATCTTTAAACTTTCATGGGGTTCTACTGAACTGCAAATTCGGAGACCAACCATACATCAAAATGAGCTCAAGATGCAACTCTTAGCCAAGGGCACCGCTTTTGTGCGTATCAAGGTATTATTAATGATTGGTGAGACGGGTCCCTGATTTCCTAATGTTTATAAGTAAATAACAAGTGGGAGAATTGTGAAATTCCCCTTTCATTTGTGAAATGTTTATTTTCAGTATTGAAGGATGAAAATCTAATCACTCTAGTTGCGTGCTGTTGTTTAATGATTACTATTACATGAACACACATAAGAAATGTTCCTACAGAAATAAGTGGATGTTTCAGGTATACCCAGCAAAATAAGATTTTATGAATAATAAAGTTACCAAGCCCAAGCCAACTTAATCAACTTTTCTCATACATGGGGGGAACCTGAGAGCTAGAGTGTATTGAAAATCATTCTACTGCATTTACATGTCCGGTTTTACGTGGGTTTGCTGGGCTAAGGGAACGTGGTTAGCCATGCTACAATCATGTTTTTATTGCATGATTACAAAGGGCTCTAGACTTTCCCTTTAAAAGCAAGCCAAATGTCTTACCGTAGCTGGGATTTATTTTTCACTTACATACTTAAATTCCACCTTCACTCTGAGTGCGGTAGGAACCTGCCTGAGCAGTGCAGGTGGGAGTGGACACCGGAGCAGAGCCGGTATGGTGCGCTGTGAAAAAACAGCACGTGACAGATGTTCGTAGTATTGCTGAATGCACTTCTGGAAGTTGCTCAGATACTGTCATGATGAGCACAGTATGAGAAGTTATATAGCATAGACTGGCTTCCCTGCGAAGGGCTCTGCGGAGTAGTAAGCGTCCTGGCCCCGATCCAGCAAGGCACTTAAGCATATGCTTAATTTTAGGCACATGAGTGGTTTCAGTGAAGACCTAAGAGAATTATTTTTAATTCACAGATCATTTAATTCAATAGGCAGGTCTGCTGCAGCATATGAAAAGTAGATCTTCATATTAAAAATACTTGGGAAATTGTCAATGAACAAACATTGTGTATGGCCAGCAACCATTTCTAAAAAGCAGAATGATGTAGTCATCACCTTTATTACGGTAAAATACAAAGCAGATGAGGCAAAAGCATTTACAATTATCTGAGAGGTATTTCTAACTGGAAAATAAGGAAAAATAAAAGCTTGTAGGAACATTTTTTCATTTGAAGTAGAGAAAAATTTATTCTCTTGCTGTAAATAAAAACCTTGTTTGCAGATTGAGGAATTTGTTTGTGTTGAATTTCAGCATCAATTTCAATATTTTATAGTACATTTATCTACAGCTGGAGCATGACAGATTTGTGTATATTTATATGTTTGTGTACATAATACATATGTATATACACATACACAAGGATGCCCAGAGATATACATATACACAGTTTGAAAACTCATCATTATTGCAGAAGTATAAAAACATGCCTGATGCAGAAACTTGTCTCGAGTCTGTTAGCTTAGCAACTGCGTTCATCTGGCACCATCGGATCCTCTCGGAAGCAGGGAACTTTGTCCATGCAGGGTGCAGAGCTTAGCGAGGGCTGGGCTGGAGATGGAGAGCTCACCTCCCTCCAGCCCTTGTCCAGCCCCCTCCCCAAAACCTTCCCTGTCGCCCGCTGCCCCCAAGGTGCGTCTCTTTGACTTCACGTTGCGTGAGCAGAAATGGCAGCGGGCTAAGTTGCTTTTGAAGCAACTCCAAAAGAAAGGCGAGAGGACAAACGGGCAGCTTGTGTTAGTCCTATGGCTCAGTCCGTTGTGGGAAGGTGCGCAGGTATTGCCGGGGTGAGCAGGCTGTGCGGTACAATACACCGAACGTAAGGAAATCGTACTGCACCTGACAAACAATTAACGGCGGAGCAGATGGTGCCCCTGCAAAACATTCAATAATATATGTGCGCGTGCTGGAATCGGTGGCTCTAAGTAGGACAACCTTAAAAGGTACGCCACTTATCCCGCAGGCAAGCGGGACTTTACGGTTCTTTTAATAATCTCTTTATCCCGCGATTTCTCCTTTGACCCTGATTTCAAAAGCGGGAGGTCAGCCTGGCCTAAGTGCAGCCCGCTAATTGAAGGCCAGGCATGTCCCGCGTGAGCCGCCACAGCCCACTCCGCGCACTTACACTGGGTGGCAGCCTGAACGCTGCTCCTTTTGTAACTGATCATACCCGTGAAAATTAAATGAACATTTGGTGGTAGACATGTTTTCAGAGAAGAAGGAAAATACTGTTATGTAAAGTGTAATAACATTTTGATGTGTAGAAGCATTCCTTGCACAAGGGAGGCAAGCGTGGAAGTGCACACCCTGGTTCCTAAAGACAGTCCGAAGCTCAAAGTTAATGCTTTTCTTATGCAGAGATTTATTTTTCTTTTCAAAAGCTTGTTTTAAATGTTAGATTGATTTTTTTTTTTTTAGTGGGAATGGCACTAATTTAATTTTTTTAACCGGCATCTATTTTAAGATTTTCCTAGCGTAACCTTAGAAAATGAAGAGTATATCTTTAAATCTCGTTTTGTTTGAATGAATGGGTAGGTAATCCTGATCAGATGTTTCTTTAGAGAATAATGTTTAAAACGATTATGGAACTTAGCTGTCCTGTCTGTTTCCTAGGTACAGTATTTTCATTTCAATTGTGAAGTCATTAGGGGTCATCCAAGGTAACCGTTTATTAAAATAGTCCTCTTTTGTTTCAGATTTCCTGTTGAGATGCTTTAACATGTAAAAATCTCCCTGCTGATGTGTCATGTTAGCTTTCCTAACCTCTAGATAGAAACCACAAAGCAGCCTACATAGCTGTATGACTAGTTACCCACCTACATAAACAATAATTACTGCTAAGTGGGAAATTAGATGTCACATTTTAAGTCTAAATGCAAGTAAAGTATTTGAGAATACTGTCATTAAATGCTTAAAGCTAATCGCGGTTCTCTCACTCTGTTTGTTTTGTAGGACATTTGGGCTTCCAGGACAGTTTTGTCACATCAGGTGTTTTCAGTGTGACTGAGCTAGTAAGAGTCTCACAAAGTAAGTATCATCTTGTGGCTGGTTTATGTGGTTTCTGCAATCCCATTTTTTTTTCTTTGATTCTTATCATGCCCCTTCCCCAATTCAGAAACAGTGTCTTGAAAATTGAGAGTCTCTTCTCCCTGCTTCACTCCAGGGGACAGTGTTTATGTGCCACATCTTTTACTATGGGAAAATTAAAACATATAATGAAAAAGTAAATTTAAAAAAATAATAATAATTCTGCAAACCTATGTGTGCAAGCTGATAAGCTTATCTGGTACCCAGCTGAAAATGGGCAGCCTCTATATCAGAGTGCAGAGATACACCCATACAGGTCAGCTTGCTAGTGGATATCCTACAGGATCCAAGGACTGCAGTTCTACCAGACCTGTAGAAATAACATCATCCGTGTGCTAAAGCCAGGAGTTTTCCATGCTGCTTTTGCACACTGTGTTCATCTGTGCCGTGTGTACATGTGCCTGTACAACTGCAATTTGATGAACTTGTAAATAATGCCAACAACTATACCAGCTTCAGCTGTGATACCACATTGCTCAGGGGCATGCATCCTTAACTTCACAAGGCCTGTGTTTTCCCTTAACTGGGTGGAATTCTGTCTTGTAGAGGGATTTGTTTTTTGACCTTTAAAGAATGCTAATACCCCAGCATGAATGACACACTGCAGCATGATCATTACAGGCTTGTCAATACTCACTAACAACAGTGAATTAAGAGTACCTGTCACCACCCTGTTCCATTGATCAAAGGTGCATTGATTGTATTTTGCTATGGCATAATCCGGATAGTCCAAGGAGAGAATATGGACGTCTCTTGTAGAGAGACTCCTGCTAAAGCAGAGCCCTAGGAACTAGTCCTCTGGGGATCTTCTCTGCAGCCATGCAGTAACATTACATCGTCACCAATTACCACTGCTCCAAGAAAGCTACTCAGCTATGTGTCCCTTTCAAGCCTTAGGTTTGTAACCCATCCATTTAGTACAACCAGTGATAAAAATGGGCCTAGCAGGAAAGTTTGATTGTATATTGGCTCTCAGCATCCAGTTAAAGTTCTGGGGCTGGAATCTAACTGGCACAACCCAGCAGAGAAGCTCTGTTTCTGAGTCAGAACACAGTTTCTTTCAAGGATTTTCCTATTTTATTTCCTCTTTGGAAAGGCTGCACTTTATAGTCAAAAACCAGCTGGTAAATTGCCTTTATAGTCAAATATAGGATGCTACAAGAAAAGCATGGACAAGGGAGACGTGGATATCAGGGGTATGTGCACAGGAGAGAGAGACAGAAAAAGCTTGAGGCAGATGTTTCTCCTGAGTTTCCTTGCCTGACGACTGGTGGGAGTTTTGTCAGAAGGACAAAGTCGGGAGGACTCAGAAGCCAAGCAGAGCTGCTCAGCGCGCAGCACATTCGTAAATCAGCCCACTTACTGAAGTGCTCAAACAGGGGCTTTGACATCTAACTCACTGCACTACTTATGCTGCCTTGCTGGTACCTGCAGCCATGGTGGGCAAAACCAAGCTATCTCCTGCCTTTGAAAGTCTCCGTGTCGTGTCACTTTATTTCGGTGTGACAACAAAAGGCTTTTGAAGCCCAAAGGATTCTCCCTCCCCCTCTGTAAGGCATCCCACTGCACCACAATCTTATCTTCACTGTAGGAGCACTACACGGCAGAACTGCCTCTGGACTTTGTCAGCCGTGCTTCATGTGTGCAGAGAGAGGACAGGGCTGCTAGAAAAGTGCACCGGTTCAGGACTTACAGCCTTCACAGCCATCCTGGTCCCAGCCTCCCTGCGAGTTTGGCATTGACCTCAGGAGCGTCATGTTTCATGCTTGTTAGTTTTCCATGATATTTTGTTGTAGCTAAACTAAAACGTCATGCAGCAAAAATCCTAGCATTCAACATATTTTGCAAACAAAGTACGAACTGTGTCTGAGACATTCCCTCTGCTTGCCATTGAAATGCACCACCTCCGTCGGTTAGGGTAATTGCACACAGGAAGAGCAGGACAGACATAAACCTCATCTAAAATAAGCAAGGAGGTGTTGGTAAGCAAAACACAAAGATTCAGCTTTCATCTGTTGTAGACGTGGGGGTTTGCACTCTTTTTCATGGGATCTTTAATAATCCTGGAAGGTCAAGACCTCAGTTTTATATCCTGTCCACAAGCCAGCACCTCTACCAAAAATAGTGTCCCCAAAGCATATCGGGATATCACTTCAGAACTGACTCAGAGGGAAGAGTGCCAGCAACTGATTTAGCTACACTGCTTTTGATAGCACCCTGGATTTTCCTTGGAGATGCCCCAGACATGTACTGACCAGCCGTAACCTTGTTTACTTTGTGAGGTCTGAGAAGTCCACAGCCTGACATGCCGTGGCTACCCAGTAGGATATGTTTAGTGTAGAGTCTAGCAACAAATTCCCAGCAAAGTCAGTATGAATTTGCACGCTAATATTCAAAGGATAATTTAACATAACAGAGCGACAAAGTAATTGCTGCATATTTGCCTAAATTGGCATGTAAGGGCTTTTAAAGAGTGTGCTTTTCAATATAACTCTTGCTGGGTGGTTTATGTATTCCCGTGTCTTGACTTGAGACCAGTCCATGGGTTGCCTTCGTGCTGGGGATCTCAGCTTATGAGCAGCCATTATCCAGACTCACTGGCAGCTATTAAGTATGCAGTTTGAGCAATCAAAATGTCCTCGGCCCATTCTCTTGTTTTTACTTTTGAAAAAGTCATTGCATCTTTAGAAGCCACCATGGCTGGGGATGCAGCAAACCTGCCTGTCTGTAGTGGCTCTCATGTTTAGTCTCTGCTGTCTTCCCGTGTGCTCCGTGTTTGTTTGCTTTACAAAGAGGTTATCTTTGTGTATGCCCATTGCCATTTTTCTTTCCATGCTTGTTTTTGATAATATAATGATAGAAAAATGTGATTTCCCACAGTTTTAACTGGCCTGTGGCTTGCTGCTGTTATCTAAAGTTACGATATGAAATATTGTTTGGAGCAGTTATGTGCCAGGTTTATTTAGTAAAGTTCCCAGAGTTCTGCATGACAAGACGTCTCAAGTAATAGGCAGTTGTCTCAGTCATGCAAATTTGGGGAATGAATTAATCAAGCAAAAGGTCAGCTGTTACCATTGTCTATCTTATCTATCAGTGCTGATCGTCACAGTTTCTATGAGCTATTGAACCAGTCTAGACTACTGTGGTGACAGAAACCTGCTTTCTTCAGTCCCACAGATGGAGATTTGCTTTCAAAATGCTACCCAGCTACAGAATCTTGCAGAGCCTAGTAAAATAGAAAAAGTAGATCATACATGTTCATCTGAAAAGCAGCTCGTTCCCTCTCCACCCAGTCTGATGTGGATGTTGCAGACCAAGCTGTCAGTTCTCTTATGTTATTAGCAGACAAAAGGTGTGAGCTTCCTTGTAGGTGCTTGTTCACCCCAGATACTGAGGAGACCCCTTCAGATAATGGAGGCTTCATTCTTCCCTCTCCAGGCAGGTTTGGGCTGATACCAGAGGAAGAAGAGTTGGAGCTGTACAGGTTCTGTGAACTGAACAGCCAGCTGTTGACCAAGCAAAACCTTCTCCCTGACCACCCTTGCTAGGAAAATATTCCGCTCGCTGGGTGCAGATACTGCATGGCACTGGGGAATGCCCTCTGCAGGAGGTACTGGCCTGGGACTCTGCTGCTGTTAGCTTACAGCCTGGTTGAGCAAGAGCCCGTGCTTGGCACAAGCTGGAGCAGAGAGAGGGGCACGGGGGACGTTATTCCCCTGTTAGACTGAGTCTGCACCATGTGCTCTTGTGCAGAGAGCTGCTGGGAAGATCTCCTCCCTTGGAGGTCCTTCAGGCAGCCAGATAAACTGCACTGCCCAGGATGTGAAGAAAGATTTAGGATTTATGAACATTCGCTAAAGCCAAATGAAACATATTTGTTTTGTGCTGTGTTATTTGTCAAAATGACATCATTCTTCATGCTGATAAACAAGGGAATTCTGACTGCACCCTGGACAGAAAATGCCACGCTTTGAGTTTTAAGACGTTAACTGCGTGCAGTAAGGAGCTGTACAGAGCAAGTGGGGTGACTTTTAATCCTTCTAATGAGCCGGTGAAACCACAAGCACACAAGCGTACATGCAGTTGCTTACCACTTCTGTATAAACACAGAAATGGTTCCACTAATTATCCTTGAAAGTTATGCTAATTCCACAGGTAAGAGGTGATTTTGGGGCCAAAGCATTTTGAAAAGCTCGGCATCCTGCAGCACGGAGGATGCTGGCTGCAGCAAGCGCCAGGCTTGCAGGCAGTCTCTCGCTGTGGTTAGCGGCTGCTTTAGCAGCACCCGAGCACTTACCCAGGGCACTGCCAGCCCTGGCACGCAGCAAGGTAGGAGCCAGGCGAGCTCCCGGGCTGCCTTGTGGTCGCAGGGGCCCAAGCTGTCCTTGCTGCCACACAGGCACACAAACGCTAGAAATGAAAGTAACTGCCGCCGCTCCGGGCACGGAGTGTGGGTGCGATGGAGGAAACATGACTTCCTCACACTTCTCGTCGAGTGGCCAGGCACAGCCAAAACAAATTGCAGGGAAAGTCCTGCCAGCCCCACCGCGCACGGCGTGCCGGCTGCAAGGTGTGGGGGCCTGGGCCAGGCAGCGGCTGCAAGGGGCCGGGAGGACGCCGCTGCCTTCCCGTAGGCTGGCAGAGGAGAAGAGGCTCTCCTCCGCAGACCTCCCCGGTGCAGAGCACGTGTGGGAAAGCTGGGGCATCATAAAACAGCTTTTTCTTAAACAGCAGCCTGTATGTTTTCTGCTATACTAAGCATTACAGTAGTGAAGGTAGTTAAAGTCAGCAGCATGAAAATTAACATTCAAAAAGGTACTCTATATTCCTTAGCAAGGCACTGCTATCCAAAACACTCTGTTTGGGCTTGGTATGAGAGGAAGAAAAAAAGATTATAATAAAAAATAGACTGCAGGCATAGAGTGAACAGTTGCCGTGACCTTGCCTTTTGTATGCCATTACACAATTCAATGGCAGTCCACTCAAACCTTGCTCTCGATCAATATCCTATTAAAGCAGCACAAAAAGTCTCTATAAACTTAGTGGTTAGCTATGTTTATAAATGGAACTCAGCATAATTAGATGGTCAATAGCAGGCTGTACTTGTAATTTTAAAATGAACATCACACATTTCATATCTGTTGTATTCAGCTAAGCCTCTTTGCATCTAACGATACAGTGTGTAGGAGACAAAGGCCTTGCAAAAAAAAAAAAAAAAGGAAGAAAACAGATCCCCTTTCCTCTCTGCATCAGCAGTGCAGTGTGTTTCCCTTTGTTTATGGAGTCACAACACAGGAAAAAGTTTATTAGTCAAATGTCACGTTTCTCTCGTTTAACCTTAAACACATTATCACTTTGCTGCAATGTTACACGTGTAATGATCTTAGTCATATCCCAGCCCCTTTGTAAAAATAAATACATAAAAATGGAAAATGAGAAGCTAAATATTAACATGACTGAAAGAGAGTGCCATATTCCAAGGAAGACAAATGCCAGCCTGGCTGGTTTTATTTAGTGGGTTTCCTGTGCTCTAATTCAATAAATTTTTCAAAATAAATATTCCAATTGAGTTAAGTCAGAGGGCTTTTTGTTAATTTCTCTGTTATTTTTCTTGACATTTCGGGTGAAGATCCGGGCTAACGAGCTGGCGACAGGGGAGGCTCTGCCCGCGTCCCCGGGCCTGGAGCTGCCGCTCGGCCCGGTGCGGCCGCTTCCCTCCTGCCTGCGTGGCAGCCCAGGGCGAGGGACATTCTGCCCACACCAGCCGCCTCGTCCTGCCCCTTCAGAGCAAGCTACACCCATCCCCTGCACACGGGGGCTTTTTGAGATGCCCACAGCTGAGTCGGAACCAGGCCCAGCATCAGTCTGTTTGTGCAGACCCCTGCGCACATCCCCGGGTGCGAAGAGCAGAGGGGGTCCTTCCTCCGCCAGCCCCCACCCCCCGCCACATCGTGGTGTCAGCACATCGGTGGAGACCCTTGTTTTGAGTCAGAACTGAAATTTCTGACATCCTTTCCTGCTCAGGAGATGTTCTGGAGCTATCGGAAGGTGGTCACCTTGCTGCAGAGCATTTGTTAGGCGGGAAAACGGCGTGTTTTTAACATCAGCGGCCTGGAGTTTCTGCAGGCTGCAGTGTGTGAACAGCCAGCTGTGCTGGATGGTGAGCTTCCCAGCCGTGCTGCTGCTTCGTGTAGGGCCGCAGCACGTTCCCAGGAACAGGACAGTCCTGGTCATAGGCCAAAGGCGGTGTGAAAAGCCATTAGAAGCAGGCTGAGATGCCTCCTGGAGGTGCCTCATACCACAAACCACGGGAGCTACCGGAGCAGCCAGGCAGCCTGCAGCTGAAACCCCTTGCAGGAGGCACAAGGTACGGCTCAGCTCCTCCAAGGCTGAAAGACAGGGATCCAATATGCAGGAGAAGGGATTCTAGAACAGCTTGACCCTGTGCAAAGCTTGTCACAGCACTTCTAGGGTCAGTGGCCTCGAGTTGGTTGTGGCAGGATCGCAGTTCGTCTAGGAACTGCCGTGGGACTTTCCAACATTCAGCTGCTGTGGGCCATCTAGCCACTTCAGCCACTGCTGGGGACATCTGTTGCTGTTTGGTAGAGGTGGGGTTCATTCTGTAACCCTCTTGTTGCAAACAGGCTCCTGCTGTGGCGAGGTGGTTTGGCCTGTAACAAAGAAAGCATCCTTCGTGTTTGCTGCAGGGGCAAAAATTAGTCTCTGATTAGCACTTACTTCTTTGTGCTGAGTTTATACAGGATTAGCAATACCCATTTCTTCTTCCACCCCTGTTCTGGAGGTACATTTCATTTTCATATAGGGCCAATTCAAATGCTTGAGCAGAAATGTCCTGGATTTGGGGAGAGGGGGAGTAACAGTGAGGCAAGAGGACGAACAGAAGCATTATCCAGATATTATTTTTTCTTCCATATCTGTTTGGAATAAAGCTGCTTCGTAAATCTTGTGGTGGTTAGGAAATTCATTGTGCCTCAGAAAGAAAAGGAATAGTGCTTTAATTTGGTGCTTGCCTTTTTAAGTTCCTGTTTGGAAAATAGCGTGCATAACCTGTAAGTTAGGCTTTGGTAGGTAGAGGGTGCAGAGGAACTGATCAGCAAAGGGTTTGCAGAGCAGAAATCTGTTTGGCAAGGAAGTTGCTGAAAACTGTGGAGTAGATGCTGCAGAGAGTACCTTTATGATTGATTTCCATTCAAGTCAGACTGACTGCAGTGTGGTCATTTTTCTAACCCATAACTGCTCACACTGCAGCAGTCTGCTATCTGCAGGGTGTCTGAATTATAGCAGTCCATGTCCGTGTTACCTTTTACACAAATTACTTACACCGTTTTCTTTTTCCATGCAAATTCATCAGTTTTACAGCCTCTTGTAGTTGCTGTCAGGAAACTGTTGCAGAAAGCACAAATTGATAAAACGAGTTAATTTTACTGTGCTTAATTTTTCTTTCTTTGTGTTAACACACCCTCTCATATACCCGGTGTACAGGAAGCATATGATAGTTAAGGGAAGATAACAAAGGATTTGAGCGTTCTTGTCATAAATTACTTCCCAGCTTCGTTCCTTTTAATGATCATTCCAGATTTTCTCAAGTTTTAATAGTGTTGTGTATTTTCCGTCCCATGCTTTTAAAAGTCCATGGCTATCCTGGCTGTTCCCTTTCTGTCTCAATGACGTTCTTAAAAGATCCTTGCCAAACAACAACTAATTGTCTTGTGGGGATGATGAGGCAGCTGCAAAGCTACATTATTCCTCTGTCAGATCTGACACTGTGAGCTCCTTAAGTCTTGGGGTGAAATACTGGCCCCATTACAGTCAATGGCAGCACTCCCAGAAGGCCTGCATTTCAGCCCAGACATGTTAGCTGGGCGATATGAGCTATCCTGTCTTCATTTCCTCACTCCTGCCCCGTCGGAGTGAAAGATTTTTTCGTCTTTGAAAAAGGGCCAGATTCTCAGACCAAAGATTAAACTTGGCTCAGCATCCATGTGTGGCATTGAGACTGCTTCGCCTTTGTTGCTGTGAATCGGGGCTCTCAGACAATACGTTCCAGGCCAAACTTGTGCTTTTTATTGTGTAGTATGTCCTTTTTCAGATGTCTCTGAAATGTGAGAGAAAATCATGATCTGTAATTGTCAGCTCCCTAAGTTGCTTTGTCCTGCAAATAGCACTGGAACAGCAACAGTGGCTACGGGACCACATGCCATATAGTTGCATGTTTTTGTGAAATGCATTATCTTTTAATGCATTTAACTTTAACGTTAAGCTGCTCTGTTCCCAGAAGAATACAGCACATGGAGTTCATAGGCTTCTGCCTGAAAACTTTAGGGCGTGCAGGAACTCATAATATTTTAATGTAAAACCAAGGCTTTAGGACATGGAAATTAATGCTATTCATATCCCTTACAATAAAATTTAGGTGTTTGGTAAGGTAGTGAGAGGTGAGCAGTGAAAAGTAATCGCTGGATAACATTTTTTGAGACAATGTCTCTAGCTGTGATTTAGCTGGAGGAGAGGCCAGAGGAAAATTCAGATGCTCGCAGGCAGAAGAGAACTTGGGTTTTTCATCTGTGTTTGTACTTTCTCCAAGGAGCATTTGTAACCTCTGTGCTTGGGGATGTACATCACGTACATACCAGAGGTCCTGAGGTGTGTATTTCCCTGCCTATACTGCTTATAGATTATGCCAAGCACACTACAGGGATGATGCAGCCTATTTGTAACTATGCCAGTAAATGCAATATTGTCCTAAAAGCAAACACAACAAGTTTCATTAAGTGTTAGACTGATATTAATAGAAAAACAGTGCTTAATTAAATTGAATAAAAGTGTGTCATAATCATTTGATTTTTTAAAGAAAATTCCTCATTGGAGGAATATAAGAAAGAGTCTATGGAACACTGTATTCTTGATAAAATTTACATTTGCTTGATTGCAATGCCCGCTTCCATTAGCATTTCTCAATTTCCACATCCCACCTCTTCTCATTGTGAAAATAAATACATTATTGAGGAATAAGAAATTGATTTTGAAGTGCAATTCATGCCTTATTCACTCGAGTTACTGACTTCAATTTTTTTTGTTTCCCCAGCACCAATAGCTGCAGGAACAGGCCCTAATTTCTCCCTCTCAGATTTGGAAAGTTCTTCATACTACAGCATGAGCCCAGGAGCAATGAGGAGGTCTTTACCTAGCACATCCTCTACCAGGTAATTTAATCTTTGCCTACTACCAAGTTACTTGGAAACCCAGGCAAGCATCATTACTCATCTGGGAAAGTAACCACTAAATTATTTGACAAGTTGTTTGGGGGCCTCAGGATGGGGAGCTGTTTCAGATTCACAGAGCTGAATGTTCAACTGGATTGCCGTTAAAGTTCTTTTTAAATATACAAACTTTGAAGAAAATCAGTTGCATTGCCTTGTGTAACTTCTGGCTCATGTCTTGGTGTATCAGGAGAAGTTCCACAGGAACTGTTGGAGTTTTAGTGGTGGCAGAAGAGAATTGGGAGCTTATCGAGTTGAGCTACTTTGTCCTGGCAGGAAAATCTTAAGATAGTCTTACATGCATTCTTTATCTTAGTAAGTGTTATCTGTGAGACTAATACAGTTTTAGGATCTTAGTCTTTAATGCATTCTGGTTTTCATATAGCATTTAGAAATTTGTGACAACGATTTGCAAACTGTGAGTTGTTAATGCAGATGACTACCCAGTTTCATTTTGATTTTGGCTTAGATACCAACTGCCAGACAAGGATATTTTTTATTTTTTACCCTATCATTTTACTTTAAGCATCCATGAGATTAGATTTATAAACAAGCCCAGTCACTCTGGTAGTTTTGAACACTATTAAAGAAACGGACTGATTTTTCTTCCCCCACGGCCAAAAGAGATCACTTATTTCAAAGACATGACAAGAAAGTCTAACTTCAGCCCAGGGTTGTTTGACGTTTTTATCTCGGTCTGCAGTGCCATCAGCTTTGCAGTAAGCAAGTACACATGTAAAAAGACTCTACAGTTTGAATATGGCTGTGGTTTTTTATTTTATAAAACGAAAATCTTTAGAGGGAGGCTCTTAGCCATAGCTTCTTACAGCTGGCAGTAACTGCAAGAACATTCTACATCTTGCAGTTAGTGTACATTATGAAGTTTGGTGACTACAGTTCCCATTACACATCAGTTATAAACTTTGTCCTCTTTCTTCTTTGCATATAAACTGTGCGCCCCATTTACAGTGCCCATCACTAGCACCATTCTCAGGTAGAGTTTGGTTGCGACTCCAGAAGCAGAAAAGTGAGGTTATCAGTTACTTAAGAGCTCAGTTGTTACTCTTCTGTTCTTCTGCAAATAGCTAGCAGTGATAAGGACACAATTATAAACAGCATGGGTAGTTAATAACTTGGTGATATGTTTGTTTTCCTCTCATTAGGCTGTTCCCAGTCAGAAAAAAAAATACTCCTTAAATACACAGAGTCAGCGGAATTATCAGGCGGTAATTATATTGTATGCACACAATTTCCCCTATTGACACATAACAATTCTCTAAATTACGGAATGGCCAAACCTGCATTCCACACATACCACAAAAATTATTCTTCCTGTTTCTCACAAACTGATTTCGTATACCTGCGCAGAGCTTCGGGTGAAGAGCTGCACAGAGACTGCAAGTTGTAGACCAGCAGAAATTGGAATATTTGATGTGTTTTAAGTATGTTCCCCCTGTACAGAGAAGCCTGTTCTTGAATGCCTTAAATCTTAATAGAATACAGATTTGGGGTAAAAAGTGAGCTGACCCAGCCTCGGAAAAGTACTTAAAAGAGAAATTCTCAGTAATGTCCCCACGCAGTCTGTACAACTCATTATAGAAAACAGAGCCAACCTGAGTGTCTTTGGCTTTGGGATCCTCTCCCTACCAAACTGCTGGAGTCTTGAGTCACTGACCATCAGAGACCACTGAAAGGGCTCTTCTGTCTCCTGAGCTGTTGGTAATGGAGGTGTGATTGATTACAAGGGAGTCCTTTAGTACTGACACTGCGCAGAGGTACCTGGTGGAGGCTTATTTATACAGTTATAGGGTAAAATGTTTGTACTTGTATGATAATGTGAACATTTGAACCACGAATGGATTCTTCCATCTTTCATTTGTCTACACTTCGTACAGGACTGAAGTCTGGATTAATTTAACAGCTACAGTTAAAAGACTGAAAATACAAGTTTGAACTGATAAATAATATGTCTTTCAGACTAAGCTGTGCAAAAACCTGACAGTTAAAATGTCTTGCATGTTATTACCGTATTCATTCAAATTGCAAAAATAATGCAACACAAATGAAATTATTTTATTGACCTCTGTGTGCTTTGAAAAATATCCTACTTTTTGCCCAATAAAAGCCTAAATGTTAGACTGTCTTCAGGTTAAATTCAGATGTGTTTAGGTGTTCAGTTTGGACTCCTTGAGAGGCTGTAGTTTCCATAAGCAGGTTAGTCTCGAGCAGTGCTAGCAAGGTATGTCCCAAAAGACGTGCCTTTGTTCCTTTCCATATATATAGTAGTTATTATGTGTTTTTACTTCTTCAGCTCTACAAAACGTCTCAAATCTGTGGAGGATGAAATGGACAGTCCTGGTGAGGAGCCGTTTTATACAAGCCAAGGGCGCTCTCCAGGAAGTGGCAGCCAGTCAAGTGGATGGCATGAAGTGGAGCCAGGTAAGCCACGGCTTTCAGGAGCCCGAGAAAATTATCTCCAGTTGCTCATTTTGTTATCAGAGTACACTGAATGCTGTATAGAAAGGTGCTCTATTATAAAAATCTTGTAACTTCTTCTGAGAAAAGGTCAGTCTAATGAAAATACTGTAGAGGTTTATTGCTCCTGCAGCTGTAAATGTTTCTGTAGTGTGTCACTTCTGTGTTTTTGCCAAATATCTTAAGTATTTAAATAATGCAGCAAAAGATACACTGTCTGTTTCTGTCAAAATGTCCAGATTCAGTTCTGGGATAGCAGTGACATTCGCTTAGCAAAAAGCAGCACCTGTTTGGGGTGTTCCCCACAGTTATACTATTTAAATAAATATCCCTAAACTTATGTAAGGTAGAAGGACTTTTCAAGCATTCTACAACACTCGAGATCACTTAGTAATGACTTTTAAGAGACTTACAACGTCATCTGAAGTGTGATTGGAGGTTTCGTATCAAAATAGCTATCACTGGGTATTAAACTTCATAAGCTTTAGGAAGCAGCTTTTCTGCCCCTTCTCAGTTAATTTTTATGTGTGATCTTTCTCGCTGATTATCTTTTGGGTTATGTTACGTTATGTATTTAACTGTCCGTTGGTCACTTATCTTGAGATCATCTGGGTGCTTAATACTATTGAAAATATTTTTCTGGGTCAGTGCTACATATAGAGGTAAAGCTAGTGGCTTGATTTTGGTTACAGCTAAATATTCATCTATTTATTGCCAATAAAAATAACAAAAGTCTTATTTGTTAGATAAACACAGTCAGTACTTTCATCTCCCAGTGTTTGAGAAGCCTCCCAGTGTTTGGGAAGGCCCTCTAAACAGCCCAAAGGGTCTTTCGCAATACATGCTTTTTTCCTTTCTTGTTTGTTTGGATTTGAATTAGTATGTTTTGGGTTTGTTCTGAAACAACGCATGCTTGTCCAGGGCACTGTGTATAATGAACTGTACAGCATAGAAAAGTAAATTCGACCTGAACAGCATTAAAATCAGTTCTGTGGGCACTTGGCCAGCCACCTATATCCTTCATCATGTAGGAAACATACCCACAGCTTTCTCTGGAGACCCTGTCAAACAGCTGTCCTTTACAGCATGCCCAGAAAGTCACCAAATTTGGGCTATTCCAGACTGGGAGGGGACTGATTCCCGCGCCTGGGAGCCCTTGGAGGATCCCCTGCCAGCTGCCCTCTCTCCTCTAATGAGGAGGAGCCAGCTTGTGGGCCCTTATTGAGTGCAGATGTGGCACTTTGGCAGGAGGAGAGGGTGGACCTGCAGGCAGACAAGTGCCAGGCTCCCTGTGACTGCCTTGCCACCGTGGTCCCCAGGGCTCTGGTGTTTTCAGCGAGGTGCCCTGCTCCGTAGATGCTGGGGGCTGTTTCCTCCATCCGCTCCAGTCTCCAGATGATGTAAGGCAGAGCTTCACCTTGTACTGAGCTACTCTGCTCATGGAGTGGCAGAAGCACAAACAAAAGCGCAGCGCCCATCGGAAGGAGAGATCACAACCTCCTCTCAGGCACAGATGGCTAAAAGCTGACTGGTTCACTGCTTTGACATCATGGTCAGACTGAAGGCTAGCTCCCCCCAAAGTTTGGGGTCCTCTTTATTAATGACAAACGTTCTTCATTTATACAGCAGCCAGAGGCCGGCTATTAATTTTGCTGTCACTCCTGGTGATTTTCCCCACGTTTTCATAACCTTGGTCTCATCCAAGTCGTGTCTAGAGAATGGCACTGGAGTGCAAAGCTGGGCAAGAGAAGTACCTAAAGCCCTACATGCACAAGTGGGATGGGGGATTTAAGCAGAACTGCCCGTGTCAGACTTCCTGAGGTTCTCAGATAGGGAAAGGAGTGAAGAGGAGAGGAGAGGAATGAAGAGGAGAGGAGTGAAGAGCAGAGTGAAGAGAAAAAAAATAGAAAATGGAAGAGGAAGGGAAAAGGAGGAGAAGAGGAAGAGGAAGAGGAAGAGGAAGAGGAAGAGGAAGAGAAGAGAAGAGAAGAGAAGAGAAGAGAAGAGAAGAGAAGAGAAGAGAAGAGAAGAGAAGAGAAGAGAAGAGAAGAGAAGAGAAGAGAAGAGAAGAGAAGAGAAGAGAAGAGAAGAGAAGAGAAGAGAAGAGAAGAGAAGAGAAGAGAAGAGAAGAGAAGAGAAGAGAAGAGAAGAGAAGAGAAGAGAAGAGAAAAGAGAAGGAGAAGAGAAGGAGAAGAGAAGGAGAAGGAGAAGGAGAAGGAGAAGGAGAAGGAGAAGGAGAAAAGGGAGGTACATCCTTCCTCAAGACCTTGCTCTTTTATTATGTAAAATCCCCGGTTCTGCCCAGGCTTGCCTGTAAAATGGCAGAAAATCACCTTGCAACATGAGGGACTCAAGCCAGGTACCAACTAGATATAGCTCAGATTCATCAAGCTATCTATCACTGTTGCAGCGGAGAAGAAAAAGAGCTTTATCCTGCTTGCGTGGGATGCACTTTCAATCTTCATGCTATAGCCACTCAGCCCCACCCTGAGCCTTCTGCTGTGGCTTTCCAGCAGCCTCTCCTGTGAATTCATTGCCTCAGCTTCTCTGCAAAACCTGCAAGAGCACGGCTGGCAGGAAGATTACCCAAACCCCCAGCTCATCAGTGGTGAAGGACAAAACAGTACTGGTGTCCTTTCATGCCGAGGCAACAGTGGTATGTCACTGGAACAAAGTGCTCCCCCCTGAGTAACAGAGAGGGACACATCCTGCCTGGACGCTGCGCACAGTGCCATGCCTTACCTCAGCAACCACACACAGGTCTGATGCTAATGTCTGGTCCTTTGTATTTGACATGGGTGCTTTATTTCCAGAAGTATAAAATGTGTTATGACGTTCAGTGGGGTGTCTGCCTAGAAATACTGGTCATCTGAAAGCTATACAAATGGTGATAACGTCCTGTTACCTGGTGTCTTGCCACAGTGCTCCGTTCTGAGAGGGGTGAAGCCCCTGCTCTGTTTCAGATCTGTCCTTTCCAATGTCTCTCCTGTCCAGAGAAAGGCCTTGCCGTTTATTCAGTCTACAATCAGAAATGATGGCACAGTTTTAACATACAGTAATCTCCAAGTTTCTTCTGTATCTTGTTTTGTTTTTTTTTCTCAGTGAAATTCACAGAAGTTTAAAGACTAAAACAGTGCTTTTGTTCCACTTGGCATTTCTTCTCTGTGGTTCACTCTATGCTGCGTGGGATAATGCAGGTATCAGCAGCGCAGAAGGATGCTGCTTCTGATGGCAAGCTAGAATTTTTGTCCTGTGCTGGCAGAGCAGCGTAAGCCAGGTTCCCAGACTCCATAATTGAACCCTGTCCTTTGGGTTACCAGCCAAACAACGGGAGGAGGAAATCAGAGCAAGGAAAGGAAGCTTAGACATGTCTGTGGGCTAGCTGCTCTGGCGGGGAAGGGAAGTTCAGAGCAAGGAGCCAGCAGCCAACCTCCCAGCCCAATAGGATCCACACCAAAGATAATAATATATCCTTTGGCTTTATTACCTCTGAGTAGATTGCTTCCTCGCAGGAGGTTTAGATTTATGCAGAGATAGCTTCTTGGCCTATGTGCCTTGACAGGTTTATGGGAGTGAGAGGATGAATATTCTGTCGATGTGTCTTGCATTTGCTTAATTCTGAGGTGTGCACGTGAGAAAAAGTGGGGACTGTAATGCAGGAGCAGGTGTGGAGACCTCTCTGCGTTGGTGCACGTATAGAGGAAGAGGGCAGTGCTCAAGGCACAGAGGGTAGGAGAGGTTTATAGCAGAAAATGTTGCCTGGGACAGCGCAGGGAAATGAGGTCTGCATGAGAGGGTGGCTGGAGAAATGTCACACGTGAAAGAGAACGCAGCATAGAAACGAGACGGAAAAGGAGAAAACAATTTCACAGTGTACAGCAGGGAAAAATATATAGGGAAAGAAAAAAAGGAACAAATGCCAGGAAAACAAAGATTTGACTTCCTAGAAAGGAAATATGAAATGGAATATGTGAACTGCTCTTAGAGAGCACTCCAGGCAGAGGGTTATTTACCGCCAGCCGTGACTAGTCACTCTACATCTGTCTCCATTTTTTTCTCTTGAACAAATTCCCTTTTTGGATACTTTCTTCCTGCTTTGCTTCCCTGTGATTGCCCCTGTAAGTGGTCTTTGGAGGGCAGGCTGTATACTCAGAACATATGTGCAAACTGGCAGGAGAACAGAAGAGGACAAAACCACTCTGTGTGCTATTTAGATTAGGCAGTGGATGCTTCCCCTGTGCCTACTCTCGGGGTCTCCGCTGCGTGCAGAATACAAGCTGCACCTATTGTCCAGCCACAGCCCTTCCTCTGAGCTCTTACGCGGTAGGGCCCCGGGCTCAGGGCACCCTGACATCTGCCTCACGTGG
Source organism: Anser brachyrhynchus (assembly GCF_964034855.1). Classification (NCBI taxonomy): domain Eukaryota; kingdom Metazoa; phylum Chordata; class Aves; order Anseriformes; family Anatidae; genus Anser; species Anser brachyrhynchus. The sequence goes on along the minus strand of NC_137702.1, from coordinate 3,385,693 downwards.
AGACTTTACGGGGCATAAGTCCTCTGTGCTTCACCCACCAGCAACACGACCTTTCCATTCTTGGCATTTCAGACCCATGGCAGTGAGCAGAGGACTCAGCCTTGTGTTTTTTACATCTAGATACTTCTTGCAAGCGAGGAAATAGCACTCTGCTTGTACGTCAGACGTGACAGCCAAAGCAAAAACCAACATTAATTCCATGTTCTTGTACTGTACTCCTTGAGTCTCACATCCATTTACCTGCACTCGAAAGCTCCTGGGGAGCTCTCAGGCCTAAAAAGGCTGGAGTCTGCCAGAAAAGATGAATTTCCTCTCACAACAGGAAGGCTTAGGAAGTAAAACAAAGCAGACATGTAGTAAATTACTTCTGCTTTTCAAATACCTTTTGCGGTATCCTCCTTACCATTACTTTATCTCAGCACTTTCAGTACATAACTCTTGTTAACTGAGGAGAAGGGCAAGAGAGGATAAAGATGATGTTAGTAAGAAAATAAGGCAACATCATACTGGCTTTGAACTCTGATATAAAGCTGGCCTCTGTTCAGTTCTGTGGCAGGTCTGCTGGTAAAGGGGGTAAGCCATAATTACAGGTATAAGCTTTTTAATTCCATAATAAGATTGAGTTAATATATATCGGTATCCTACTTATGCATTTTTTAATGCATTCTCTGATTCAGTCCAGGAGTAATATTCACGTTGTGCTCTGTCAGTCCTTGTGTAGGGTAGCATATGGATGGTATTTGCCAATTTCACTCCCATTGTATTTCTACAGTGTGGCATGGAAAAAATGTTTAAAATGTAAATTCAGAGTATCCTCTTAGTTTCTTTACTTAGATCTTCCTGGTACTTGTATTTCCTCAAGTTAGTTTGGTCTCTGGAGGACAGTAATCCCAAGAGAGGAACGTGTTTGTACTCCTTGAGATTTCTGAGGGGACAATTAGCTCTGCTTCAGTTGTGGTCTTGACCAGCTTACAGCACAGCACCCATCTCCAGGATGGGCTGAGCTCTGCAGTCCTTCCACAGAAGGATGGATGTGGCTTTTCGCGCTGTGGGAACCCACCTTCTCCCAGCCCAGCTGCAGCCTGCTGCTCTGCCCTGAGCTCTTGCATGTCTTCGCCTTGAAAACCCCAGGAACCAAATGAGTCCTTCAGTGCAAAAAACCTTAAGGAGTTAATAATCACACTTGCACTGCATGCCTGAAAGACATATTTACAGTTCCAGGGTCTCATGGAGTTGATAATATTATATGAACCTACGGTAAGCTGGAGAGTTCCCTGTTAGACTGCTGGACACGTCTTTGATAGTAAAGATGCTATTAAAGTCAGCCTCATGATTGCTTACTACACCACTCAGGCTAGCACTGTTCATTCTCATGCCACTATCTATGGGACTGTCTGAAAATAATTTCTGAGCAATTTCTATGCAGCTGTGGAGCTGAGATCCTATTCTGGAGCCTTCTCCTTGCAGTGGCAGTGACCTCTAACTTACTAGTACCATGTCTCTTCCCCAGTGCTGGTTAGGAAAGGGCCATATGCAGGCAACTGGTCCAAGCTTTTTCAATAACTGTCTTAGCAAATCTGGAACGGGCTGTTTTTTTAGAAGATTCTCAACATGCAAGAAAACTTCTCCATATTCACTAACCTTTTCTTTATGCCTTGCAAGTCAGAAAGACTCATTCAGGCATAGATCAGATGAGTTTAATTTCAGAGCCTGTTCAGAATTGTATCTTGGAAACGCCAGAGAAGCGGTATAGGGGAGATCCTAGAGTGTGTTCTTTATCTGTTCTTCATGCCCTGAACACTGTTGCTGTCTGGCACTACCTAGAAAAGAAAATCTGTGCAGTATGTCCCAGCATCAGTGATGCGGAGTATATCCGATCTGTCCTCAGGCAAAAGGTTTGTGGGCTCATCAAATTCAACATCACACACTAAGTCAGAGCGCAGAGAAGTTTGCACTGACTGTGCTACATTACTAACAATGATTCAAAGTATTGACTGTAGAAAATATGAAAAACATGAGAACCATGTTTCATACAAAATAAAAAAAAAAAACATTTTTTTCTGGGAAAACATTCAATTTCAGACCTGGAGTAATCAATATCAAATAAAACTCCAGCATTACTTTTCTGTGACTTGCTGTAGTGGGCAGCTTTCACTGACTGGAGTAAGTGACATCGTAAGTAGGCACAGGAATTTCATGATCTTTGTTAACTTCCTTAAGCTGAATTGGTTGGATACTCATATACCCACTTACGAAAGACAAAAACAAGGAAACGTCTCAATTTCTTAGAACTACAGGAGGTCTGCATCCAGGATCCCTGCCAATTATATTTACTCAGTATTTCCCAGATGTGACATTGTGTTGCCCTCCAATTCTCAGTGTGTAAAGAAAAAAACAGACAGCCCACTCACACAGCCATGAAGATTGTACCTGCCTTGTGTGGCAGCTTCATTACATACCTTGACACTTCTATCAGCAGGCACCAGTGCCTTTTTTTCCTCCATTGAACTTAATATCTGCAGACAGCAGGAACATTGCGCAAGCAGACAAACCTCCAGCCACGGCATAGTTTGGCTTTTCTAACGGGAGGTCAGAAGCGGATCCAGTTTCTCTGATGGCCAGAACATGTTGGTTTGCAGCACAGAGAACTTCAGCAGGCTGATTTGTGCCGTTCAGCTGAAGACATACCACGAGCAGCACAGCAGACAGAACCTCTTGCCTCCCAGGTCCACGCTAACGTCCACTGCTTATTTTCTCTAAAGAACTCTTTCTGAGCTGTGTTAGACCGTGCACTGTGCCTAGGATTCCATGCACCTCATTTCCCCATCCCTGTTCAGACACATACGTCTCATCTCCAAGGCATTATACACAGCTCCCCACATTTCTCCCACTCATACAGAGTCTTCCAACAACCTCGTTCTGCCACAGGTGAGAAGCAGAGCATGTCTGCCCTGTGCTGCCTTCCTTGCTTCCATCAGTGGTACATGGAGTTAAACGTGCCCTGTGTGGATGCTGCTGGTTTCAGGTGAACAGGCAGATGCCCGAAGTGAAACGCAGAATCAGAGCATACTTAAGGAACTTCAGCTCCAGTAAAATATGGAACTGTCCTTAAATGTTTCTTACTTCCATAGAATCCACGTGTTCCCTTATTCCTGCTCTCTGAATTGCAGTATCCCATCAAAACACAAGCTGCCCAGTGGTTTTTAAGAACGTAAGAGTTTTCTTTTCTTCTTAGAGAAATAACACTTATCAACTTTTACTGAAATACCGTATCAGCTCCTTGTCACTGGCAGTCTACAGTTCCTGCCGCTAAAAGTTTAATGCATTTACAGGAGCACTTAGGCATCAAGACTTTGATATCACAATCTGTTAGTCACAGGTGCTACATGATAGGTTTGTGTTAGCACATTATAGATCTTTTATCAGATACAGCACAAAATGTGTGTGTTTCTCTGCCAGGCACTCAGAATCAGCCTGCCGCATAGTTGATGAGTTACTCACCAATATAAGTTGTTGTTTATTTTAAACAGAACTTTTCCAGAGCTGCACCTTAATGGATAACTTAAACGCTAATTGGTAGGCCAGCAAAGATCAAGAACGTAACGTGAGCCAGGAAAAATGCAGGAGGTCAGCTGTGGTGCTTTGAGCATTGTCACTTCTTCCCAATAATATTCACCAAGTCAAATGATTAACACTACTCATTTGCTATAATAGGCATCGTCATTTTGACAGCAAATTACTACTGGATCAATAGCTCAGCTTTTCTTTGGCAATTCACATAGTGGCGTGAGACCTGTGACAACATGCCATGCTGCTGGCGTTACTGTTTCAACAACAAGAAAGGAAGGGAGAGATGGGAAAAGAAGTACTGATTGAAAAGTCCATTCAGATTGAAAAGTTCTAGATGTTTTCACACCTCTCAAAGGCTCTCCCCCCCCCCCCCCCCCCCAGAAACCAGGCAATACAACATATTGGGCCCCGAGATTCACCCTAAACTGTACTTTTCATTTTTATTAAAATCAGTGGTCCCATGCAAGTGTTGGAGCACATACCTCAGCTGTGCTGTAATCCCCTGAGAAAGACACCCCTTCATTACGGTCCCAGAGAAGTCAGTCACTCAGTGTCACAGCCCTGCTCTTTGCACCTAATTCCAGACGTCAGGAAATCCATCATTTGAGAAGGGGCACAGACCTGTAGGAGTTCTGAGTTAGAAACTGCAGAAAGTGCTTCACTTCAGAGATCAAATTAAAGCTGTGTTTTCAGCTGCCCTAGTGCTGCCATCATGCACACATACCATTTTCACTGACTTTAATGACCAACCTAAAAGCAGATCTTCTGCGTGCCGTGACCGCCATAAGACCACCTGAGCTGATCTTCGGCTCCACGCACAGGTGGCCTCATCTGAGTCATTTTTCAGATTGATAAGAAAGATTTAGTGCATAGAAAATTGTTCCCTGACAAAGGCTGGAGAAATGCTTCCTGGAGATAAAGGGATTGCTGGGACGGGAGCGCTGCATCAATAGTCCATGTACCTAATGTTCTTCAGATGTCCTTGCGGGCTGAGCTGTATTCCGCCACCTATCCTCTTTAACATATACAAATGAAGCAAAGAGTGAGATGATTTATGCTTCACCGTTGTCACCAAGTGAAACCTGTAAGCTTCTTCATTACTGGGACAAAAGCAGGCACTTTCTACACGCTTTCAGCAGTAATCTCTGAAAGCTCAGGTACAAAGCTGCTGAAGGACAGAAGCACCCTCTGTCTGAACATGGCCGTGCATTGCTTGCTGTCAAACATGAATCTCTGAGAGCTCCAGACGGGTCTGCTCTGATGCAGTTATCCTTGAAGATCATCTGATAGTGCAGCATGGGACTGTTTAATTGCAAAATGGGATTAAGCACATTGAGAGTATTGTACCTGTCTTCCAAAAGTTGAACTAGTTTCTTTTTTTTTTTTATTTGCTTCTGGGACCAATTCAGGATGTTGACTTGGATCTATAAACTCTTCTATAGATTAGATCTTGGTTAGGAAATGGACTGCATTCCTTTCATGTGCTGTCTTAGCAGTTGAGATCAGCAGACTTGCTTTTTCTAATGTGTTTGGGAAGCAGGAGCAATATTTTATCTCCTAGTATGCTGGTACAGAAATGTTCAGGTTTATTAATTCTTCAGGACACAGGAAAAGTCTTCATCACCTGTGTAGGCAGTCATGGGAAAGGACCCACTGCAAAGACTGCACTGAACTCTGGTTTTGGAGGCAGCTGGAAAATATTAGTAGTCTTCAGAGCCAATATACAGTACATATTGAGAGCCAGTAAATGATGCATATTATTGCAAATTCCTGTGCACTTCTGCATTTTATAAAACAGATAACTAAAATACTCACCTAGCCAGATCAGTCCCCAAGGGATGTGCATTTCTAAGCAGAGGACAAACTAAAAACACAGAACAGGACACAAATTAGCCAAACAGAATGGCTAAGTGGTTGAAACAAATGGTTTTAGGATCACTGAGCAAGGACCATGACCTCCTTTTGCATCAGTCAAGGCAACTGTGAAACTTTGTGAAAGAAGCTCACCACAAAACAGATGCTGGGCTATCTTAGGTAAATAAATTACCAAAAAATAATAACAAAAAACTCCCCTACACATTTTACAAAGCACAGCTGTGTAAATACTGCATGAAACGGGGGAGAGGAGGAGAGATGTAACATACACCCTTTTTTATGCAGAAGTTCTGCTCTCGGCACTGTTTATTAACATTCCCAGTACAACCATCACTACGCTGCATAACACAGTGCAGCTACTGTACACATTTTGATCTTTGTTTTAAAGGAGAAAACAGGCTTCGTTTTAAAGCAAACATTCTCACCCGAGTTGAAATGTGCAAGGAGAGGTGTTAGGGGACGGAGAGATGATGGTGCAGGAACGGGAAGGGGAAGCAGACTGTGTTACATTTCTCTCTTTTTTTTTTTTTTTTTGTTTCCTTTCCCACACTGTGTTTGTTGCGCTGACTCTAGATGTTCCTCATCCACTGCTTCTGCACAAAACCGGGAGCATTCCTGAGCTCTTAACTTCACTGAGCTGGATACCTACTGCAATTTTCCTGCTTCTCAGCTGCTAAGTGCAGCACATGCCAGCCTCCAAATGCTCACATCAAAAACTGTGGATCTGCCCACAGAGAGGAAGAAAACGGTTCTTCCCAACTGGGCTGAAGGCTCACCTCATCCAATATGCTACCTCTGACAAGGTACCAACTTCTTCAGAGTTAGTTGCTGCCCCAACACTTCAACCACAGCAGTCAGTGAGCATAGTAAAGCAGAGAAATCTGTCTAGCGGCCTTTTAGCTCAGGTAATGATTTGGCTCAGTGGCTGCAGAGCCGTCCTATACCCCCAGGAACATGTATGTGCTATTACGGCAGCTGTGTTATTTCCCTGGAGTGGGTAGTCTGTAACCTTGACCCATAACCCCACAGCTTATGGCATGAATGCAGTGCTACCCCTCAGCTCGTCCCCATACAGCCAAGCCCCACTGGAGTGACGGTAATGAGGACATTGCAGCCCAAGTAAGGGATACGGTTTAAATAATCCTATTTTTCTTATGTTTTCCGGCTCCACGAAGACTTAAAGTACATCAGTGTCTTCCTCTAGCACGTACGCTGGCTGTAGCTTCATTCTGAGTTCATTGGTGTCTTGCTTGGAGGCGAGCAGGTAATCCACAGCATCTTCCACCTCGGCTTGCCCACACTGCTCTTGCACGGCTGGCAGCCCTGGTGAGCTCATTCCTTCTGCTCTTCTCTTACATCACTGGTTGCAGCTATTATTAGTGCGATATACACCAAAAAGCATAACATAAGATATCCTGTAGCTAAAATTAGCTGGAAAATTATAGGCTGTGTTTTGCTGTTTTGTGCACAGTCTTCATTTCCCTCGCTGGGATTTGCCTGAAGATCTTTGATCCCCCAAAAGCCAGCAAAATGAAATGGTCCCTCCAGTCCTCGTGTCCAAGAGCAGTGCTCTCAAAAAGAGTGGGGCCATTTTATCAGCAAAAGTCTTAGGTTCCACCTAAGTAGGAAGGAAATAGCTTTTATTTTAAAAGTAAGGATTTATAGTCAATGAGATTGGAAAAAAATATAAACGTATGGATTATCTTTCTTTGTACTTAGTGTAACATCCCATTTTATTACAGCAGCCCACGTTTGTCTCCAGGAGTTTTATCTGTGATGTAGTACGCTAATGCACTACTGTGCTCTGAACAGGAGAAAGCACTTTGGACGTAGTCCAGATTTAACCGTCTTAGGGCTCGCCGTTACTCTTTGCTGAAATAGCGACAAATGAAAGTAAGAAGGCATCATCTTCACTCTTCCTCTGAACTTCTCCAATGCTCAATGTGAGGGGTATGTTTGAAGCAAAGGGTGGTGGTCATTGCCACTTCCTTCACAACTCATCTGTCTCTCCCTGCTCTTTCAGTCCTTACAACCTATGTCCCTTTGCCATTTCTTGAGTGAAAACCACTTGGCCACATCTAGTCTGAACGTGCTGTCCAAGAAACTGCTTCGGACTCTCGGAAGTTCAACGTCTGACATCAAAATGAGTCCCGAAAGCAGTCCTGTAATCCAGGCAGAATTGCCAGTTTGGGCCAGTTGGAGCTTTTAAAAAGTAAAAGATCCCCAAAACAGCTGTATTTCTTATGCAAATCCTTAGCCAAATGGGAACTTGTAGGTATTAAATAAATTGTTTGCCTTCTGTTAAAAAATGATCATCTAGAAACCCAGTAATTTTGGGGGGCCAGGTTGTAAGAGGGCAAAGCAGTCTTGCAAAGAGCATTTCTCCCATGTTGTGAGAACTGTAGTGCTGTTGTGATTTTACAGTACTCTTTCTCTACTGTTACAGAATTTTTGTCTTTAATGTTGTTGTGGAAAACCCTGAACAAAAACTGGCACTTAATTCAGAGTAAACAGTGGCAGTGACTGAATAGAAACCTGATGTCAAATATACAACTACCGCGGGAAAGTGAGAATCCATTGCTTTCTCATCTCTGCCAGTTGTTGCCTTCTTAAGTGTGTTATTCATAAAATTAGCAATTTAAAAATGCATAGAAACATTATTTTTTATATTCATAGCGTCACTCTAAAAAAAAAAAAAAGGTTAAAAATCGATTTGCTGGCCTCTTGGGGAAATGCTGTAATGTTTTTGGCTGTCTCCTACTTTCTGCTGCCAGCTAAAAGTACCATCTGGCTTGTTTAGGGCCCTTTTCCATATCAGGTGCTTCCAAAATTCTCCCCAACCAGAGGATTGTTTCATTGGGTTGCTTTGCCTGCTGAGGCATGTGTCCTGGGCTGGGAATCCTACTGCTTCTGTTCTCTGCCATCTTGCTGACGGTGGTGTGTGTATGTTTGGGCACAGATCTTGCTGCCTCTCTCCCGAGGACATTTGCATCATTGTCAGCTGCACATATTAAATTGATATGCAGAGCTCAGAAACACGTATCCCGTCTTTTGTCCCTTTGTTTGTGCAATTGTTGTGGTTTTAATTCTTCTTTGACACCTGGAATATCACAAAGCTGCTGATAATCTGTTGGCTACTAAGGGAAACGACATTGATAGAAGCATAATGTGTGTCAGACTTATATCTAGATAATTGCAGGCACACCCCAAACCCTCGCAGCTCAGGGAACTAAATCCTAAATCCATTATTAATTTGGAGAGTCATATGTGGCAGTTGGCTGCGGTGTCATCCTCTCGCCGCAAGAGTCACTTGTACGGGATTTGAAAGCCGGCGCTGGTTAATTCTGCCTCGCCGTACCAAGTCCTGCCGAATGGGAGCCACTTGGGGTACACGCTTGCTGCCATTTTGTGGCGCCGTGAGGAGCTGTAACAAAATGGTGTTGACGTCCTCACTCCTCATGGAATGAAGCTTCCCACGTGCCTTCCTCTGCACACACATAAAACCCCAAGGTGGGAACCTGGGGACTGCGCATGGCACCGTTCGACTGTGGCACCTCCTCCTCGGGGTTCTTTGTTTTCCCAAATTCACCCTTTTACTTATAAATAGAAATCTACCCATCGGAAGATTTACGAGTAGATTTGAAGTATTGTAGTTGCTAAGTATAGACTTTTGATGTGATCTTATGGAAAGATGGAGCACGTTTTGAAACAGATACTGCCGTAAGCTGTCTTGTCCTATTTCTAAAATGATCTGTGCCATACACTGCTGACTTTTCCTGTCCATCCACTAAAAAGTGAATTATGAAGAGTGCTGAGACAAACAGATAGTAGTTTAACCTTGTTAGTAAATATCAGGTAGCTGATATATACTGCTAGGATGTTACATCACAGCCTTTCTTTTCAATATAGGTTTATGAAATTATCTTGTTACTATATAAACTGCCTTTGCTGTGTACATTCTTCCAGAGGTTTATTGTTCTATGTATGTTGGCACAGTAGCATGACTACGAAGAGTCAGTTCATGATGTGGTGAATTTTAAATACTTGGGAGACGGCCATATCTGTTCTTCAGCAAAGGAATGAAACCTTTTTTTTTTTTTCGTCTAAGGTTCTAAAAGTTTCAAAAGACGTGCTAAAATGAAAAGGAAGTAGTAACTAAAGACTGGATGGAAAGTAGTACATCAGAGCACCTATTTTGTTTGTTTCCTTGTTTCCCTCCGAATCCTAATGTGTTAAGTACAAGTTAGCATTTTAAATTAAATAAACCCGTTCTGTGAACTAGTAAGATGCTTGAAGTATATCACACATTATTCATTTATTTTTGTGTGAGTGCAATAAAAATTTTACAAGCTGTAATCTTGTTCTTTTAATAGAGAGAAAACTATGCAGAATATGTTGCTTAGAGTATTAGATAAGCTACAGTGTGTTAATCAAATATTTTCGTGATATGAGGGCAGTTGAGAAAACAGTACAATTTTTGCTAATGGCACTGGTAAGTAAACGGATCTATCATTACATTGTCATGAAAAGTGACATTGAGCAGAAACACCCTGCCAATCCCTAGAAGATAAGTATTTAATGTAATTAGACAGACACTGTCTCCTTTGTTGAACGTAGCATTAATCACCCAGAGAAGTCCAACTTTATATGAAATGGCTTTTTCTGATATGTCTTTGTATTAGAAAGCTTCTTGCATGGTTTTGTCATGATGATATATTTGAAGAAATGACTGCTATACGGTTTTCCTCATGACCTATCTTGTTGTTCTGTGTTCCATAATATATATATATATATACATATTTTTTTTGTTTAGCAATGTTGCAGTGAGTAGCCATGACTTGTTTCTAAGTCCAGAAAAGTACACACATTTGGAGCTGAACCTCCTTGAAATAGCTACTGCATTCAACTTCTGCAATATAAAAGAAACACAAATAGCTTCCATTATGTTCTTTAATTCTTCATGTGTGGTGTTAGCATAGGTTCGTTGTCATGGCATAAGCAAAATGTTTCTTGCTCCAAATGCTAGTTCATAATATCACACACAAAAAGTACTTCTTTCTATGAAAATCTCATTGTTAAAATGATGAAAAATGTTGCCCCCTTCCAGAATTCATTGGCACTACATTTTTTTTTCTCCTCCGTTGCTTGTAATTTGTGCTGTGAAATGCTGTCTGGTTATGAACTGGTATCCACTTGAATCAGCGCACAGCTGCATCTTCCCACCTTCTCAGTGGTGCAGAGGGCTTTGAAGGGGAAGAAAAGGGTTTAGTCAAAGATGACAGCAGACTTCGCCAAGTAACAGGTGGAGGTCAAGCCGGTTTATTTGTTGGGCTGAACAGAGTGCAGAGATGAAAAATCTTCGTCATAATAAGGTTTAGGAAGAAAATGCTGACTAGTCTAAGCTTTGATTCCAGCTGACAGATCCTTTTCTAGTGTTCATTACTTGATTTCACAGTTCAGGCAATTTTAAGAGGCTTAAAATTATATTTCTGCTCTCCTCTATAAAACTTTTCGATCACTTTCTAATTTTTGCTTTCAGTAAAGTTATAGGGACTCCCTAATATATCACTCATGCCTTTACAATCTTATAAAGTCAATATGCCATCAAAAAATGAAAGGATGAACCTTTTTTAAGGGCCTTACTTTTACCGATTATTTTTAAAAATGAAGTAAAAAATTGACACGTAGGTGCCAATTTGATTAGAATATTAATTCCAGCTTCAGAAAACTCCCCTGAAAAGTGGGTAGTAAAATAAGCACGATGTTCAAGAAGTCACTTTTCCTGCCCAGGCATATGGGATTTTTATAAGCAACTGGTGACAACGTGAATGAGGCTGTGCCATGCCAGAGCGTTAAGTTTCAGTCCCCAAGTGCCATCATGAAAGGGAGTCACAGCAAGACCCCCGGCAATCAGAGCAGAACGTCCTGACATTGTGCGGCAGTGCTGGGACTGCGATGACCTGGCGGCATCACTGCATGTCAATGCAGCACCACAAAGGGATTTTAGAGGGCTGAACTGCAAGTGTGTGAGTCTCTCCTAGTGTAGTCTCCTGCCCTTTCCCTCTGCTAACTGCTGGGAGGAGAAGGTAGGCGTTTCTCCTCTCCCACCCTTTTTTCTTCCACCACCGCCTGCTTCCTACCTGCTGAAGTTAGCAGAATAGGAGTATCTTTAGCCATTTGCTAAAATCTTCCCCCCTCAGACTTTCTATTACTTCTGCATTCATTCTTTGCAGGAAGAGGAAACTCACTGGTCAAACCCTTGGACACCAGAATAGTTGCATGCAGTTTCCCAGGGAGCCAGATAGCTCTAAAGCTTCCCAGTGAGTGACAGTTTCTCTCTTCTATTCTTCTGAAACATGTGTTTTACACATATACTGGAAAATGTTAATATCAATTTACAGCCAGATTCTTGCTTTTTAAAAAAAAAATCTCCCAAAGTATATACACTTAGAGCACCTCAGTACACATGTCACTTTTTTGTGTAGGAGAAAGTGTTGGATGCTCTTATACACATAACATCATTGGGCTTGAAAGCTGTGAGCTCATTCAGAGTTAGTGGCAAGTACACTGGACTTGCCAGCACCAAACTGTGAAACCTTTTCTATGTGACTAGTAGAAATCTCATGGGGGTTGAAATCCAAAAAGGGGAGGAGGGGGGGTGTAAATTTGTGCATTTGGATTCGAGTACCTTCAATACTATGATTTCAACTTCGTCTTAGAAGTCCTTGAATCACAAATCATTGGAGGCTGGGAGAGCATTTTGGAGAATTACCACTGTGTATGCTTTCCCTGGTCTTTTACTCTTTTCTAGGCATCCATTACTTACCACTGTCAGAGAGAGGATACTGGGCTAGGTGGATCCCTGTAATCTGATTTGGCATGGCTATTTTTCTGTGTTCCTAAGCTCATGAGATCAAGTTATGTAGGATTATTTCATAATGCCAGAGCAGCAGTTTCTGAGGTTCGACAAAGCTATCTAGCAAAGTGTCTAATAAAAGAAAAATCCTGTCCCATACTGTAGCTTTCTTGGTCCAGTGAAGCAGCATCCGCATGCATACAAATCTTGTAAAGTTACTTTTGATAGCTCCCTCTGTCCCTTCACTTTTTGTAAGCTAAAGTGCCATTTTCCTTTTTACAGCTTAATTGAACCTAAATGCACCCATTTTCTGCAATGTGCTATTTTGGTAATTTTACTATTTCCTCGTAAGTTTTCCGTTAAGCAAACTGAAAGCTTCCCCTTTATCACTTCACTGGGCCAAGATTTCACACAGTATCCTGCTTGCTACAAAATATGATAGTGTTCTCTCTCACCTTGTTTCTTTTTTCTTCTTTTACTTTCTTTTATAAAATTAGGATATCTAAGAAACCCCGAACACCGCGGAGCACTACATGGTGGGTGTGCTTATTCAAACAATGCCAATGCTCTTGTTCTTGGTGCATAGACATTTTGTGGTGGTTGGGGGGATGTACCAGCTGTCCCTCTTGTGTGGGTTCTCCAGTGTCTAGTAGGAGGACTCATGCTAAGCATTTTGCCAGAGTGACAGCCCTGGAGGGAGCACTTACATGTTACCTCTGCCCTTTCCATGCCTGTTTCCATGAAACTTAGGGACTTTTTCCCTGCGAGCCCTCTGCCTCCCTGTCTGATGTGTTTAAAATTGCACAGGAGATGAGAGAGGTGTTGGGCAGACCACACAGGCAGACAGAGCTCCTCTGGAAATGAAGCCAAAGCCAAACTGCTGCGCTCTTGCCTGCTCTGCAATAGAAACATTTTATTTTTTCCAGGAGGATTCTTTGTTCCTCCAGAAAACTAAAGCTATTGGGAAAGCCGAAAAATGAGGCTGATTTCGCCTGTCTGATATCACCTGTCTGAGAACTGATCTGTTGCAAAGCCATTAAAGTTCTCGCTGACTGGGAGCTGCCAAGACTTGCTCAGGAGTTGCTGGTGGCAGGTCCACAGTGCCATTGCAGCAGCCGCTCACCAGCGTACAACTAGCAATGGACACTTTCCAGGAAAAGAGCACAGCAGCTGTAGATCAGCTACAAATGATTTTTTGTGTTACGGAGAAATGAGATGACTGTTCAGTCCTGTGACTGTCAAACCGAGGCAGTCATATCATAAAAATACCAAGAACCACTGGATAGCAATACATAACAGTTCCATGAGTACACTCTTGACCTGTCAAATTATAAATCCATTTCAGTTTGGTACGATGCACATGAATTCAGCTTGCAACTCTTTCTTTCTTTGGAATAATGTATAAACTCTTCACCTCAAATTGTGTAGAAATCAGGTGACTTTACAGTACATGTTAAATTACCTGAGTTATTTTCACTCCTGTCTACAGTCATTTTATTAATTAAAACATATGTTCAATGGCTGTGTATACCGATTAAGTCTTCAAAACCAATATTAGCACCAAACTTAGTCTTGTCATCATAAAAGTAATTTAAAAACATTACCATGCAGTAACTGAGGTCACAAGTCTAAAAAATTTGCATATTTACCCATCTCCATCTCATGCCTTTGGCATTTAACAGCCATCATTGTTATATATAGCTTGGATAGCCAGTGGTTTTTGATGGCATGCAAATAATGAGCAAATGATTTTTGAGAAAATAAATAAATAAATAAATAAATAAAACAGAAAATTTGACTCCATCCTCTTCAGTTACTAAAATTCCCTTTAGTATCACTTGCAATTTAGCATCCATATGCATCTCAGGAAGATATAGTTGAAACATAAATCTATTCTGGGTCTTTTACTTGCAAAAATATCATACCTCAGCTATAATCATATGCAAAGACTTTTTAGAGGGCTTTGTAAATGCCATCCAAATTTATGATGGCATTTTTTGCCTAACAGCTATAGATGTTCCATCCCCAAAGCACCCACATAAAGGTATATTCTCCTATGGATGGCTGCAGCTTGTTCCTGCTGCTATATCTAATCTGCCAAGTATGCCGAAAAACTCTCAGATAACATTTGAAATGAAACAAATGTAATAATGAATTTTAAATGACTGGATGTTTAAAGACGTCATTAGAAAAAAATATTCTTATTAAAATATATATTTATACAATGCAAAATGACACTGAAACTAACATTAGATCAGAGAGAAAATTGAACTGTCATCTTGCTGTTTATTACACCTCTCATTAAAGTTTTCAAATATAAAATTCTAATTATATTTTAAGGAAACTGCCAATATGTTGGTTACCACTTTATTAGTTATTGAAAGAATTACTTGGACAGCAAAGCAGGGATGAAGGCTAATCTACAAGGCTAAAACAATCCAGAAGATGCTGTAAACATAGATATTAGCAGACAAGATAATACGCTGTATGGAAACGTCACACCAAAATATTTAAGGTAGATTTTAATGGGGTAGAGTTTTAAAATAATGATGAAGATTGTGTCATGCAGTTTTAAGAACCTGTAGAGAAGATTTTCCTCCGGTAAAACTGATACTTCTCTTTTGTAAATGGAGCAGTACTCATTTACAAAGCAGAAATTTCAACCGTCTCTATCCTAAGTGGCATCAGAATCCTGATTCTAACTCGAATGATCATTTTTGGCTAAAAATTGCTGAGGAGTCCAAAAGCATTTAAAACCTAAAGCCATTGAATCCATTTAATGCACCTTTGGCACCTCTCTCTCTTAGTCCTTTTTGAACATTCTGGTCCTCATTTTAATCAATCTCTTTTTATTAAGTTCTTTGGCTCATTTACTTGTACGTGCATTTGCTTTATTTTATTTGGAACATTTCTTTTGTAGTGTCTTGAAAAAGAGTTGTGACATTTCTTTTGGATAGCTTCTTAAGTATCTGGCAGTCACCTATGATACGATGTTGATGGGTACGGATAGATGAGCTCTGTTTTCCTGATGATCCGTCAGATGTCGAGTTCTGAGGAAACTGGTTGTGTGTGTTGGTGATGCATATGCAGTAGTTTGATAAGTGGATAGATGGGGAGCTTTCATTTTACTTCTGTAAAATCACTGTTCATTAAGCTGGATTTTGTTTTGTGAAGTGAGGTGCTCACTGGCAGGTAGTTAATCAGTGATCATGGTAACTCAGAACGTGACCAGAGGAGCGAGCACACATCCAAAACGCAGAAACTAAAGAGCACTTCATTAGGATGAGTGAATTTCCATCTGCATTGTATTTTGCGCATACTGGAGCAACTAGTACAGTAAGCTGACGGATGGCAGCTAGTGTGATCATATCTCAGCAGAAGATAAATAAAGTTTGCTCAGCAGTAAGTAGAGCAGACTTACTATGACTGACAGTAGCATAGCCATCAAAACTTCAAGAAACTTGAAATTAAGGCTTCCCCAGAAAAAAAAAGCAGCTGATCAGCATTTCTGTTGATATTGATTTCAGTGATATTGCTGGAATAATTTTCACATAAGGATGAAAAATCCTTGGAAAAAGTCATCCCACATACCAGTTTTTTATTCAACAGCCAACTTGTTTTTATGCATCATCTATTTGTTTTGCATGTTGTTGAGTTCATGGTCCACCTGGTAATATCTGAGCTTCCGTGATTCCTTTGTATAGTGTCCCTTGGGAATGAAGATCTAAACCATATTTCATTCATAGCTTTTGTTATTTACAAAAACTTCATCAAGAGCCTAGTGACAGAGAGCGACTGGGAATTTTGGGGTGATTATCCAAAAGTCATCTTTGGAGATGAATATAAGCTGGTCTACCAGTGTGACTGACTTGATATGGAGTTACTGTGTAAGATGTGTGTAGTCAGAATAATGTTAGTAATTAACAAGTGAAATTGGATGAACATATAGATATGGATATAGCTGTAAATTTGGAGAAGAGGGGAATTGTTCTCCTCTTATACTGCTGTGACTGCATTCGCTTCATCAAAGTTAATCATAATTTTAGATAGCTGTGTGGAAGTAGGTTAATAGATATTTATTTGCTCTGGGCAGGATTGGTGCATTCAATTCTCACACATCATTTTCTGGTCCATTTAAATATATATCAGCCTCATACATGAAAATTTGAAGATCTTTAGCTGTACTCAAGGAAGACTCTTATGTGGTGCGTTTCTAGTACTAGCAGACATAAGGAGGTAGAGGAATTAAAAACATCACAATGCTCCAGTGCCCCTTAGAAGATGAGGAACATGAAGTATTCCTGTGCATTCACTGGTTAAACTTGGGCTGGAGGTTTGCGAAGTGCAGAGTTTTGGAAAGTCTTACTGCGGGACTTCAACATCCGTGCAATGGCTCCAGTAACCAGAGTCTCTCAAGGACAAGGATCCCATTTACGCTTGCATTATGCATTGAGCAAAAGGGTGTGATGCATGATGTGGAATGAACAAAATAACGTGTGTGTTTAGGGAAATGCCAAATTAATGAAAATTCAGAAAGCTCTAATGTTGAAAAAAGCACTCAAATTCCTTGATAGAAATATAATGCTGCTAACAGTTTCAAGATTATTGTTGTCTGAATTTTCTGCTTATTGTGTACTGCAATTAAAATTCTTTTCAACTGAAAAACCAATGTCAAATTAATATTTCCTTTTGGAAAAAAATACGAAAGTATACATCTTGTTCTATTTAGCACCATCAGGATCTTTGATCTGGTTCCCTCTGTCCAGTGAAAAAAAAAACCTGATTCATGTTAATGGGAGCAGGCGAAGACCATATATGTTTGGCATATATATACTTATACAGACTCATGAATACAAGTACAGTAAATTAAACTAACACACCCACTCAGACTTCCATCTGTGTTTTATGCCACAAGTCCCTTTATTTTCTTTTTTATTTAGCAATTAACTTTTCCACTTATTCTGTATTTAAAAGCTGCCATAAGATGAAAATAGACTAAGTCTGATTTTCTTCTGTTGCGCTCTAAATAACATTCAGAGGAGAATCAGACCTGGATTATGAAATCTGTGTTTCCTAAAAACGCCAGGTATGACTGTGATTTGGACCACAGTGGGACGTGCAGAATAGTAAGGAACACTTTAAAACCCCACCTGGGCTACCCAGCCGTTGTGTTCTGGCTGTTCTTGTTTATTCCTTGCTCGGAGCAGATGGATAGAAAGAGGCAGGGAATGGGGAGGATCCTTGGCTCCATTCCCTATTCACCGGCCAGCACAGCTGAGACAGGCTGGGGGACAGAGTAATTTGTTGCTGCCCTGCACCACGGAGGAAGCAGAGGAGAGCTGGGACTCCGAGGTGTCCTTAAAGGTTGGCACTGCCACACGAAGTGCTGAAATCTGGTGCTCAGTGCAGCGGTCCCCGATATTCATTCCCTCGTGGGAGCAATGCTGAGGAAAGCCGTGCAAGGCAGCAGCATCCTCCCTGGGCTCTGCCCGTGGTAGCTTCAGCTTTAACTTTTTAATTTCCTGCATCCCTGAGCAACACAGGAGGGGAAGCTGAGGACTGGGGACCACTAAATGTGTTAAAACTCATTAGGTATGAAACAGAAGACCTTTAAAACTAGCCAAGAGCCTCAAACATGGGTGCCAAAAATTAAACACCTAATTCTATACTTAGTCATTTAGTTCCTGCCTCACAGTTGTGCATATACAACATGCTATCTCATAGGTGGCCTGATTTTCGCAGGCACCGGGCACCTACAATGCTAACTGAAGTGTTGAGATTGCTTACCTAAGAGTGAGAGCTGTAGAGTCGGATGTAAATTTTTCTGGGTGATTAAACCCGAGTTCCCTTGCTTTCACTCTCGGCTCCTGAAAGGAACTTCGATAGAATGACCAGCATTGTAACATATGGCTTAGCGAGGGGGAAAAAAGAAAAATGAGTATTAGAAATGGATGGACTAAAGAATACGCAGGATATATCAGGCACATTAACCAAACATATGGTGCTAAATGAGATATTTTTTTTTTAAATTGCAAAAAAATTGACATTCCTGGCAGTCTCAAGGATAATGTGACATGGCTGTGATAAATTTAGAAGAATGGGACATATTTTGGCTTGTTCTTGGAAACCTTTCTCTTGCATGCTGACTGTATTTCTTCTTTTATTAACCCATTCAAAGAATGTTTGAATTTTGCTGCTAGAGCACCATGCTAGCGCAACATAAAATGTGAATGATGCTAATTGCTTTGCACTGCCTAACTTTCTGTCATACCCTCCCCTCTTAAAGGACAAAACATGCTTTGGAAATGAGCTGGCAAGCTCATCTCATTCTTTCTCTTGGTCAATATTAAGTGATGTAATTAAGCTCCTGTTTGCATATTCTTCTGAACTAGGAGGCAGCCATTTTTTTCTTGAGATCTGATGGATATGATCACTCACGAGAAAATGTGTCATTACAAACCTCAAACAAAATAAAAACATGGTAGAGTTGGACCGTTCCAAACCAACACATTTCAGAATATACTGAAATAAAAAAATTAGCAGTAGTAATAACGATGGCAATCAGAACAATAACAAACAAATATAATAAAAGTGGCAACCAATTATCAGTGCTTCAGTTTGGCTTTCCACTCAATTCTACACATAGCGTTACGTCAAAATCTCTACTTTAACATGCCAACAGCTGTCTCAACTTTATAAAATCCATCCCCGTACGAGCGTGGCACTGCTCAGCACTGCCCCAGTTCAAGGTCATGCACCAGTTTTGTTGCAGCGCCTCGAGTTTCAGTGCTTAGACACAACCACAGGAACTCGGTGCAGCTTTAAACCACATCCCACTGGTCCCTCTGCCCCTTCCCCAAGCCCTACATCCATGAGCTCTGTTCGGGTCCTGCCGTGCCCTGCGGGCACCCTGCTGGCAGGCTCTGCAGTCCTCCCCGTCAGCCTCATGCCGCCACGCAGGAGCGCTGCACGACGTCGCCGCTCGAGCAGCTAGCAGCAGGCGTCTTTTACTGGGGTAATCCCTCGGCACAAACGGCGGCTTGTTCTGTCCGTGATATTTCGCACTCAGAGGGATGGAGCCTGCTACATTAAAACCTGCCCTGGAGGCATCCCTAGCCTTCCACGGCCCAACTCATCAGAGATGTATCCATGGCCTTGCTGCCAGCAACGTAGCTCCTCCACCACCAGCAACGCAAATGGTGGCACTGGCCCTTGATTTCGTGCCTAGGGCTGGGGGTCACACTCATTTGGTGTTTCCCTCCCCAGTTCCTCTATCATAAGGACATCTGGTGCAACAGCACCTTTACTTCTGAGTATCCTTGTTCTGGTATGGCCACGGGAACAAAGAGCAGTAATAAAATTACATCCCAGCAAGCTGTTGAGCAGAAACACAGCAGGCTGTATTGGAGTATGTCATTGAAATACCTTAGTTCAACCTCAACCCTCATGCTTTTGTCTGTACCCCAAAATCTTTCAGAGCAATACAGAAAACAAACAAACAAACATTTTTCTTACGCAATATTCTGTCAGTTCCAAACTATTATTTTTAAAAGATTATGTATGTAGCTTTTCTGGCTGTTAGGAAACAACCATCACAACAGCAAACCCGTGTAGCCAACAATTTCAAGACAGAAAGCTGTAACTACAGCACTGTACCTCTAACCATTCTCTTACTTTATTTAACTTTCTGAAATATAAACTGCAAAACCTCACTGAAACCATTAAGACCCCAGCAGTATAGTGTATAAAGTACAAGAAGGCTCCTGCTTATTGCAATCAAGATCCCAGGGACTATAAAACTAGTGTTATTAAATATAAAGTTAATAATATTGTCTAGAGATAATATTGTCCAGACCCTTCTCTTCCATTTTTAACAATTAAATTCTATAAAATACAGAGTTGGAAATAAGATTGAATGACTTTGCTGGTGGAAGTTTAACTTCCACATTATCTTAGTTTTTGCTTTCTCACCTGAAACCTCAGCAATTCTGCAACTTTGTTTTGCTATATCCCTATGGATATGCAAAATGTGTGATGTGTATATATCGGAAATTATATATTTTCCAAGTATGTGCAGATAGTCAGAACATCCATATGCCGCTACATCTATAAAAATATAGTTAATAATACAGACACACATACATCATCATCTATATGCTGCAGTATCCTTTTATCTAAGCATAAATCATACATAATAAAAACTCTGATTTTAAGAGCCTATGTATTCATTCCTTTAATTTCTTTGATACCACATAGAAGCTCAAAGGACCACGGGCTTGATAGGATATCAACAAGAGTTATTCTCATAGAATATAACAAAATGGCCATATCGGCATTACACCATTTCTGCCTGTCCATGGGAGAGGTTTCACCCAATGGCAACTTAACTCTGATTTTCATTGGAAGCCTTTGATATAGTTCAAGGGCATAATAACAACTCTGAAATAATTCCACTGTGGCTTCTAATATAAAGACAAAAATACCATTCACCCTTTAAAAATTTTTGAAAGCAAAAGGGAACCACATAAATGTATTACTTTCAAATACCTTTGAAGTCAAGAGAGTAAGGAAGGGCAGAGTTTGGACTCTGCAAACTTCATTCTCTAGTTGTGCCTTGAGTCTTGCAGCACATTTAAAAGATCCATTTTCAACAATCTACTGAACCAGTAAGTGAAAGACAGAATTCATAAAAAGCCTGTAAAAATCCAAATGCTCCAGCTATTACACATTTCTAAAAATAAAGCAGAGTAGGTTTCAGTAGCAATAATAAGCTGCATCTTATCCATATTTCAGATTTAAAAGAAAAATATGGCTGCCTTCTAGTACTCATTGCTCACAGCAAACCATGGCCACTTCTGCCTCAAAAAAGACCATAAATAAAAGTGAGCTTTCAGCTTGCTGTTGTATTCAATTTCATTTGTCCTTTAAGTTTATCTAGCTGCTTCTGCACCCACTTTCACAATGCATAGGCTGTCGTTCCATGACCTAGCATTATTAAATTGCACTTATCAATCATTCTTGCCAGGAATGCCATCGCCAACTACATTAAAGAAGTCAGAGAAGTCTGGTTTCAGCAGTCCCTCGCCTTCGCAGACCTCCTCCCTTGGAACGGCTTTCACACAGCACCATCGACCTGTCATTACAGGACCCAGAGGTGAGGCTTAACCCAAGAGCCCCCAGGCAGCTTAAACGTTAGCTCCAGCACCCACTGCCCCAGCGCTTTTCCACGGAAAGTCATCACCACGTGTGACACATCCCGTGAGAGGCCGTGCTTCAAAAGCTCGATAACCTGGAGGTTTTAGTTGTCAAGACCTGTGTTTGGTTTTGCGAGGCTGGGCTGTTTGGTAAAACTCCTGATGACAATTCAGCAGTTGCTAAGGTGGAAATGCTGGTTTCTGGGGGCTTGGGGTTTTATTTGAAGAGGGTTGGGAAAGGGACAGAATATATTACATAGAGTGTCTTCTGCTTGTTTCAATGCATAACATAGATTCAGTCTAACTGCTTGAGATAGGGACTCATCATTCACTTCTGAACCATGCCTGTCTTTCAACACTGCTGCTTTGTTTCTGCGAGTCATTTAGTGCTTGTGTTGTTGGTATTGGTGTGCTGAAGAACCACCTTGTTATTGGACTCCTTTGAAGTTGGTTCCTGCAATGCTTTGGCTGGTTTTCTTCACAGTACTCTTCCAACTGGCTTTCCAAGTAACAGAGGTGTTCTTTGGGTCTAGATGTGCTTATAAATTTTTGTTAGAAAAAATGCACTTGCATTAACCTAGAAAACTAAATGCAGTACTCAGTTCTCATTTGAAAAGGAACACACTTGGGCATAGTAACATACAACAACGAATGAATCATCTTACAAACCTCTTTGGAAAACATAAGGATGAACCTTTGTGACACGTTTCTGCTATGAAATTTTGTTTTATTTAAAGAAGATTATTAAGAAATTTGTCAAATGGTGAAGAATAAAAAGACATTAGCAATTCACGCTAGAAATTATTTTGAAATGTCTGCTTGGCATAAGTGTGGTTTTACTGAGAGCAACATAAACCACGAGTAGCCTCTTCACACAGTGCCAGGTGATGTGGTGTGAAGTAGTGGGATTGCACTAAGTTGAAATGAGGTCAGAACTGGACTTCATGGTTATTTGAGCTTTGTTAAATCTACTAAATGTATTTTGATTTGTTGTGGTTAATCCCATAAAAATTATTTATTACCTTGAGAGAGACACGCCTAGATCCTCAGAAGATATTTAGGTATCTAAGTTCTGTGCTTATTTCCATTGGATTTTGGATCTGAGCTATCTGGCAAATATATCATCTTTTAAAAGCCTTGATAATTGATGATATAAGTAGGAATAATACGAATGTTCCATTAACATTATATGCAGTGCACATCAGCTGACACTGAATTCCTCTCTTTTAGAAGTTCAGCCTTTCAGATTTGAATTGTCAATTGATTAGTTAATAGGTCCTTTCTTTATTTTGCTGTTTTACCTCACATCATTTTTAAGACCATTAAACACCTTTGTCTGCCCCTATTTAGACCCTCTCTTGGATTTTTGTGTGATTTAGACAGGAAATGTGTCACTATTGAGATCTTGTTTAAATCCCATCTACAGTCTGTTTTCACAAGACTTTTTCTGTGCACCTGGAGTTACCAATCATATGTGTGAGAAGAACATTCAAAGACTGTCAGAATTTGAAATAGCAAATACAACGATTCCTTTTCCCAAATTTTGTTTGTTTGGATGTCTCCATAAAAAATAACATATTTTCTAATTATCATGGTATCTAATAGGTTAAGCAAAAACTGTTCTTCTGCAACATCTGTTAGGAGTGTCTTCTTCTCTTTTATACTTGTTCACAAACAAAGTCTTAAAGACTTTCAGGAAAAATCCCTCTGAATCCATCCATGGATTCTTAAGTGTCATCATCCTTGAAAAATTTTGTTCCAGACTTCATTCTTTGTTCTTTGCTGGACATGCCTCTTCGGTATTCTTATTCCACAGCACATTGGCTGTGTTTATTTCTCTTCTACAACACTCATTGTGTTAGTAAAGGGTAATATGCTGAGACAGATTATTTTCTGCAAATCCAGCTTTGTTCTGTTCTATTGTCCTATTCCCTTCAGTGTACTATAGGAGAGTAAGCAGAAGAGAGAAGCTTTTCAGGTATCAAAAGTGGCAAAGTAAAGAGCATAATGCAATCATATAAGAAGATACAACCTTTGAGCAATTCATATACACCCTTAGTTATTGGAACTTGTAGCTTTTTGCAGAAATAATGGATATAATGTAGTACACACATGTTGCATTCTCTTTGGATACATATGCATTATGTAAATGGTTGATGGCAGGTCATTCTGAATGGTCTTCAGAAAGTTAAAAGCTGGATTTGATCTTCATTCTGCAGAGATTCTCTGCATTTTGGAGAAAGGAAAGTCATGAATAAGTAGGTCACTGTCAGAGTAAGCTCCTGAGCCAACTGAGTGATTAGAAGTTTCAGTCTCCTTCTGATGTTCGTATGTGCAAGTTTATCACTTGGATGTGTACATGGAATGAGTTTGTAAAGCATGATCAAAATAGACAGTAGAGAAGAAGCTGTAGACTATTCATGGCAGGTGTTGTCATTGACAACCAGTGATTTATAACTTCTGAGGAATACTCCTGAATCTTTCCCACACTTCCAAACATTCCTTAGAACACGGTACATGTCTTAAACTGGGGATATCCCATGATACTGAATGCTCTTCCCGATGATACCCACAATGAGTCGCTTTGGAGACAAAACTTTCTTGGAGAAGGAGTAGATCCTTAAGAGGATTTCTTTGCTGTAAGGTGCTCCATTCAATGAACCAGTTGGAAAACCTCTGTTCTCATGAAATTGTCTGTGCTGTACTGTGTTGTGGAGGGCTGTGCACTAGTTTCCTATCTGCATTGGTGCTGCTGCCAGTACCCAACCCAGCTGGGCAGTAGCCAGCAGAGAGGATCTGAGCTGGCTGACCAAAGGACCAGATGTGCAGTGAGTGCTGGCAAATGGATGCCAATGCTTCAGTGACTCCTCAGTAGTTCCAACAGATGGTGGTAAGATCCAAGTTTCTTTGGTGATAAGCTAGCAAAGTGATTCATGGAGCCTCACTTGATGATGGCAGTTTTTTGGGCATGACTCTATGAATGCACCATATGTCTTCTCTGGACCGGTGTGGTTAGGATTCAGTGCCTGGCAGATGGTAAATTGATCACCTATAGGGTGGCTTTAGCACTACTATCAGTTTTAGAATGTATTTCAAAGCCTTGAAAATTCAAGCAGTTAGATCTCTGTCTCCTACACAGCATACTTTTGATACCTTCAAGACAGATTACTTGGTGGTCAGTTTCTCACCACAGTATTCTAGTATTGCAAAGCCATCATGTATTGCTGGCACCTTACAAAGTTTCCCAGACATTAGCTTGCTTGAACTCTTTACTAGACAGTGAAGGATTTAAATACTATGGGTGACAGCAGTATTTACATAAGTGGTTTTAGGTTTCCATGTATTGCTACTTACACTCCAGTGACTTTATATCTGGAGCTGGCTGAAACGTTAAATTGACCACGATCTTGTAAAGCCAGGATATACAGCAGCCTGTGCTGCAGAGCATTCATGCATTTCCACAGAATATGACAACATAGATCCTGCAAGCCAAAAAGCAAGGAAGAAAAGGCAAGGAAAGGAAAAAAAAAAAAAGAATGAGATGGTATGTTAGGAAGATAAATGAAGGAGAAACACTATTACAAAGCACAGAAATAAAGCACAAAGTGAAGAACCCGAGGAACTGAGAGTATGAGCAGAAAGAGAAGGGATGAAAGTCAACTAGTAGACTAGTTCCCATTATATTAATTTCCTCCATAATAAGCATTGCTGTTGAGATTTTTATCAAGATGAGGCCTACCAGGGAGATTGGACAGGATGGTTCGCTCTGTTAGTGCCTAAGTGGCAAAAACTTGATGCCACATATCTGGGAAGACATTGTGCCCTTCAAAATTCTCCTAGGGTCACCAAAATATCAGTGTCTGTTAGCTGTCCTGTCGGGCAACTTCAGGTGAATAAAAGTGATAATTCCTGCTAATTCCAGAGCTAGATAGTGTGAAAGGATGTTTCGTAACATACTATTCTGTTCAACTATCCATGGTTGCGCCTCGAAGCTGTCAGCTGTCAAACTACATAACATACATAACCTCCTACTTCCCGTTGACTTTTGACAAAAAGAAAGCGGTGCAAGTTCATTCTGAGCCAGACACCTCAGATCAAGGGATGTTAATGTTAATATAAGACAGCCAAGAGAGGAAGAGCCACACCACAAGGGTAGGAATGTATATGGCAGTTGGGTAGAAACCAAAATAGCATCACAGTGACCAACAGGTGAGGCAACCCAGCCACAGTGCAAAGCGACACTCCGATTTACAGTGTCAGGGTACGGGGAGGGCTCACCTGTCAGCTAGCTGACTGCATAGGTGAAGATTTTGATTTTTTCCTTTCATTCGCTTTCAAATAATATGAATCTTAAAGAACAGCAGTTTCCTAACAGATGGCCTCAAGGTCAGGGTTAGTAATTACCAGATGCCCTACCCAAACTTCCATCTACTCCCATATCCTACGCAGGGGAGGACAGAGAGGAAGGCTTGCAAATGGTTAAAGCTTCAGCTAAACAAAAGTCAGGAACCGTGTAATTAAAACTCTACCTTTGTTGTATTGTAAAGAGTTAGCCTGTGACATAGGAAATATTTAAAGGAGCAGGCTGTTCAGCTAATTTGTGTGTGAGTGAACTGCTTAGACAGTCCTATCCTAAATTAACTGTAAGGCCACCCACTGAGATTGCCTCATAAAGGGCCATGATTGCTCAGCTTCGTTTTGTATAACCGTTCAATAATTACTAGATAAATGCATAACTAAAAGCTCTATTACACTAATAATTTGTACTGAGATAGATGTGTGGGACACCATGCTGGGTTAATTTGTCATCCCTGCAGCAAACTTCTAAAGAGGGCTCTTTTGCAGAGGAATTGTGTTAATATGTTGCTCCAGTGAGGACATGTTAGAGCAACAAGATGACTTGGTCGCTTAATCTCCTAAAGAGGCAAAATGCCTGGAGGGTAAGTGCCAGAAAGAAGAATGGGGGGTGATTAACACAGTGGACCCAGATTTAAACTCATCCTGACAAAAGGAGCTGATCTAACTGAGCAAAAGAATGAGAAAAGGGGAGTGTTAAAAATACTAATAGGATTTCATGCATCCCTAAAAAATAATATAAAAATAAAGTGCTGCGGGACCAAAGTATTTTACCCATGCTTTTACTGATTCAGTGTTCAGTTTCTTTGCTCTCTTTGATGTTATCCATGAAGTTAAACTATATGCTTTAAACAGTGCAGTGAACTATAATATTTTTATCTCTGCTTTATGCTAAATTCTTTTAGCTTCAGACACACACAAAAAGCACATTATTGCTTTAAATATGGAACCCATGTTTAAGCATGAGAGCTCTGGATTTTCAACCTCCTCTATTGACAGAACCATAAATCATGTTAAAGTTAAGTGAATTACTGTAGCGTGGAACTATAGCTTTAACAATGTTTATGTAGTATCAGCTTACCATCTACAGAATGAAAGGGGAAAAAAACACTGATATTAGAAATGGGAATGTGGAGTCCTATTAACTTAACAGCAATATATCACTCCAAAGTCACAGATTCCATTACCATGCCCTTTTTAGTATCAAAGCAGAATTATATCATCACACACATAAAGGTTGTGGTTTTTAAGAGAATTTACATTTCTATTGTAAACTTATCAACTGCATTTCATTATTAGAGAGACATGATATATTCTCCTAGCAGTAGTTTTTATCATATATATGTGAATACATCATATGTATTAAAAACAATAACAATATGCAAAAGTTGCCAGAATTTGATGTGAAATAGGAATTCTACGAATAGGCTAAATATAAATTTTTTTCACCTCAACCTTCCATATTGGAAGAGAGGAATGCTTTCTATAGGTACAATTTTTATTTCTATACCTGTGATCAGTTCTGCAGTACTGTGATCACCCAAAGGTAGAAGAATTTTAACATGTTTTAAAAGAGTCTGCTCAAAATAGCGAAGTTAACTGGCCCTCTGCCTATGCCAGAATCTGAAACCAGCACTCAGTTCAGCTCTACAGGTTTTCGAAAGCAGCTTGTAATACTCACAATCCAGAGTAATACTCACAATAAATCCCGAGCCCAAACACAGCTTTAAGCATATTTTCCTTTTGCTAGGAACTCCGTGGGCAAAATGTCCTTCTGCCTCCCACTTGCTACTGCAAAATCTCTTACAGAGAGAGTATTTCCTGAGCAACAGGCCCAGGTGCCTTACACCATTCTGGTCTTCAGAGCAACAAAAAGGGGCTGACAGCCAGCCCTGACTTGGAGTTACCATGGATCTGTTTTTTCAGCAGTGCTTAGCCGCCCACCCGCACTTGACTTCAGGAGCTGAGAGATGAACATTCTGCAATTCAGTCCCTCTTCTTGATGTCCATGGGCAGGAACAGATCCTCCATCCATCACATTTAGGGTATTTGAATCTCTCTTGCATTGGTCAGCTAATTATATTTTGAATATTTCAGCTATGTCTACCGACACAACGTGGAAGTAATTGTCAGTGATACCTCAATCTTACCCATGCTCAGAGGGTAAGGCCTATTTTCATTCTCACTCCTCATGATTTCTGAGTGTTGTCACTGCAAATACGGGCATGCAAGACAGGATCCGTTTGAATTTAGCTTATCCATTGTCCTGATAGACATGTCACTAAAAAGCCACTTTGCAGCATTACAGGACTTAAGTCATGCATAAGTTTTCCACTGATCTGAATTCCCTTCGAAGGTCTGGTCCTAGACTGGTCAGTCTTACGCTCAGCAGCTCAGTGTGTAAGTAGAGGCAAGTCCTTGCTACACTGAATACAAGATTGCTCTACATTTATCACCCTAAAGTCTATTCCTAATGGGCAGTAAGAAAAATGGGGACTTTCAGAAACCTTTGAAAGAGTTACGGGGACACAGCTCCCATTGAAATTGAAAAGCAGTTAATGAATTCTCCCAGGACCTCTGCAAATCCCAGCCCAAGTTTCTTAATTATTTTTTACTTGTTTGGGTAACTGCTTTCATCACAAAAATCTCTGGGCTTAAAGCTATTGTTTTAGGCTTCCATTCTTTACCTCTTGTATTGTATTATACACAGAAGTGTAAGTTCCTTTCAACAAATTTGGATTATTGCCAGATCTCCTTATTAAAAAGTCACTCTTCATATTTCCGATAAACACAGCTGTTTCATGGTGTTTGAAAGCATTTCACATCAGCCAGCATGGTGGCTTAGCCAATTAGTACTCTAATATGGTCAATTTTGAGAATAAGTACCTTTGGGGTACAAAGGGTGGGATACATCTTGCATAATTTGAACTGGCACTTGCATCACTTAAATGCTAGGAGAAAGCTTACAGCATGCAGGGAGTTAAAGCAACCTAGAAGCCTGAAGTAGAAATCTCTAGCAGAACAAACTGTTCTATAACATTTCCAGGGAAATGACTTTTAAAAAAATACTTTCTTAATTGTAATGAAGCCAATTATAATGGACTCAAAAACAACCTGATAAAAATGATCCTGTTTCATTATGATTATAATGTTACTATTTCTAGGAAGATTGATCAATGTTTAATGAGCTATTAGTAAACTTAATTATCACTTTATGCAGGAGGTATCTGAGCATTGTGCCCTAGCGAAGCCAATCCACTGTCAGTCTGATCTGATGGACCAGTCCTTGTGCCTGGGAAGGAGCAGTGGTTTTGCTTCCCCAGACCACTAATTCCTTGGACAGGTGAGGAGTGCAGGGTCTTTTCCTGAGTGAGAAAAGAGCGACACGAAACGACCCTTTTAAAGACTTCAAACAACTTTATGAAGAAAGAAATTTCATCCAGTCATCTGGGCTTGAAGGGGCTGGCAAGGCTTTTTGGAAGAGGAGCTGGAAGGCGCATGGATCGATACCTCTCTCCCATATGTTGGGCTGGTGGGGAAATCTGAGCACTGCAGGTGTGACCACAAAGTCCCTTTACCACATCAGCGAGTGCTCCCAGGAAGAAAGGATCTCTTGTGTCTTTACTAGAACTGCTCTTTTGTTCCAGGGGAAGGGCCTGAGTACTGTATACCTGAAGAAAACTATAAGCTGTTTAAAATCAGCTGATTCTTTATTACCTGATCATTCACTTGAATACAATATATAACTTTGTGTCTTATTCTTTTGCCTTATAGACGTGAAGAACTAGCCTAATCAATGAATGTGACTTAATTTATTAGTTAGTTAGTTTGTTATTGGCTGCTACAAGAAGGGGAAAGACATGACTGGCCTTCATAATCAAATGTTAGAATTTAGCTTGCTGAAAAATCCTCTTACTTCTATGCTGCACAGCACCACAAACTCATAAAACACCCAAAAATCCAGTATAGCATGCAACAGCTGTACCGCATAATTACTTGGCCCAATAGCAGTAGTTTTAGAATACTGGTATATCTGTTGCAGGACACCATACATTATCATCTCATTTCCAATAAAAAGTCTGCGATGTTTCAGATGAGCTTCAATGGAATTAGAATCATGTGTGCTCTGAAATATTTATTCTTGCCTTGAGATGGAAGGATAATTCCTGCCGCCTCGCCCTCCCCCTCCAATAACAGATTTAATAACACCCGGTAGTCTGACTCCTCCATACCTACAGCAGGTAGAAGTGAACTTGTGATTTGGAATAGGCATATTTTCATAGGCAGTAGAACTTGTATTTTATGTCATTTAGTGAGGTCAATAATAAAATATAAATGTCACGGGCTGAAAGACGCCATGAGAAATATGGTTTGGCAGCATGGAGCTGCTTAGCGATACATAAATAATAAGTCAATAAGTAAATAAATAATGGACAAAGACCTGTTTTATCTTCCATTTGAAGAGCTCAAAGAATTTACAGTCACTGATTGAGACTTGTAATATCCCATCAGAAACACATAAAGTAGCTGTAGCCCCTTCCTACATGCAGAAAAACTTGCATCACTCTAAGCATGATTATCAGAAGCACTTTATAATGTTTATTACACATTCCTGTATTTGTGACTAAAGTGTCTTGACTATGATCACTTGCCCCTTTTAGAGGTAAATACACTTCAACAAAGAGATGATGCTGTAGTTAAGAAGTGGGTCTGTCAGTTGAACCAGTCTGATATGTTTGGGTAAAGTTCTCAGAAATGTTAGATAGATAGGTAAAATGTTCCCAGGAAATGAGGATTTTTTTGAGACTTTACATGTAGTCCTTTACTTCTTTGGGATCACATTAGTAAATTTCAAACTTCTCTTCTGAAAACTAAGCATAAGATATAGGAATTTCAAATTTACCACTGATTAATAGGCATCATTTAAATGAACCCCTGATGTTTCAGGATGTAGGGGTGTTTCTTTAACACTAACTCTGAGCAAGCCCTACCTGAAAGCAGATCAGGTTTTGGTTTTGTGCTTTCTCATTTCTTGGGATCCTCTCACAGAATTAGATGAAAGCTGATGCCAATAGCCACAATCATATGCTTTCATGCAATCTCTGATGGGGTTGTGTGAGCCATGGCAATTAAATTAAGATTGCAAAGCTAAATACCTGGCAAATACAGAAGGGCTGGGGAAAAAAAAAAAAAAGGCATATAGAAATGACTTATGAAGAGTCAGATGGTATAATGGGGACAGTAGGAAACGAGAGAAAAATGTGGACTTCTGGGGAATGCTTTAAGAGTAAGGGAAATAGCAACATGAATGTGAAGTCTCCACTCCCTCACATTGTTTAACTGATTAAAAATATTTGTGAGGATCCATGCATTTGGAAACATAGTTGTGTTATGCACCCAGAACTTGTTTGAAAGGCTGTTTTTACGTACACTGCAGTTAGTGACAACAACCCAGCTATCAGAGTAATGGTGTATATAAAGACCAGCAGTTCCTAGACTTCAGCATTTAATTCCCTTTCTCTAGTATAAGGCAGGCCCACTTGCAGTGTTGATCAGTTTAATAGTAGTACATTCTTCCTCTTACCAAGCATCCCTTCCTATGGCCACTTGAGAAACTTGGTATTTCCCATCAGAGACTGCAAAAATGAACCTGTTGGAGATCCTTGTTCCATTAGTCACTTACGTCAATCCATCTATGTTGAGAAAATGAACCCTAGATGTCATTATATGGCACATGCTGATGCCTATTCAGTCTTGTTTCCTTCCCCTAGTCTTTCCTATGATCATCAGGAAGCCCTTTGAGGCTGTGCTGAGGAGCTGGCCAAGACTCAGAAGAGGAACCACTTTCTCCTTCTTGCGGCACCTTACCTTCCTGAATTATTGTTAATATTTCTGCATTCGTTTTGCTTCTCTCTGTCTTTGGGACTATCACTGAAAAATGCTTTCCACTCTGTTTTCTACCCTGACATGCTGAACAGGTCAAAGGCACCAAATACTCACTACTTATATGCCTACAAAGACTTCTGCTTTCTAAATTATCTTGTGCAGAACCATACCTTGGAAAAGTTAGATACAGCATAGTCTCAGGCCTAGTTTTGAATTTCCACATATTCCCTGGTACAATTTTTTAATCCTTCTTGTTCGATAGAAAATAGTACTTCTATCTCCTTTTCACCCAGCAGAAGAAAGGGAATGAGTTTGTTCCCAGATGTGTACAAAGTACAGGGCAGTTACTTAACAATTTTATGTAGTATTGACAGACCTGATGCTAAAATGATTTTTCTTTTTAATAAATGATAAAAAAACCTGATATATTTTTTACTTAATTATATGTTCTCCACAGAAACCTTCCCTCCTCACTTTTATCTTCATCATTCATCTTTCATTTGGCACAGAAGAAAAGGGGAAATACGAAAGGAGATATGAGGGAAGAGAAGAAAATTTTGTTTTGTATCAAACAAAGAGCAGAAACGTACACTCATGAAAATGATGTTGTAATCATCAAAATGCTTACCACCAACTTCTGTTGGATAAATATTCATGGCAAAATATTTTGACAAGCTCTAAAATTACAGTTGCTACTGGGAGAAGATGATGATGCATTCATATCTGTAAAATGGTTATGACATAAGTGTCATTAAAGCAGTTACACCTCAGGGGGGTGGTGTGAGTGAGATCAGAGGCTGGCACTTCGGGTGGAAACCATCTTATTGAAGGGAAGCACTTGGCCTGGAGATACCTACCTCCGAGGCAGCACCAGTGGGCTCCCATACCACTGGAGAGCCAGGCAGGATGGGCACTGAAGTCTAGGAGCAGCTCCTCTAACCAAAGGCAGTGGTCTACCTCTGGTTGAGGAGAATGGCTCCTTAGAGTCCGTTACTTCTGCTTAGTTCTCCACTGGTACTAAGATAATTAGCTTAGATTAGCCCCATGGTAGATACCTATATTTAATAAGGTGAATCCCACGTTGTTTTTACCCTTAACAGAAAAATTCAAAGTTACAGCATCTCTGGGGCTTGGGGACAGGAAAATAACCTTCATTTCTTCCTTTGAGGGTTTGGATTCTTTTTCTGAAGAGTTGTTAAATACACTATAATTTAAGGTGCGAACTCTTAACAAAACATGTTTGTCTCAAAGTGAGTAAGAAGTAATTAATTGTGTTGGCAAAAAAAAAAAAAAAGAGAGAGAGATAGAGATAAGCACAGATGTGCAGACAGGCTGAGCAGGCTGGGCACACAGGTGTTTGCCTTGGCCATGGAGCAGCTCCGAACATTTCCCTAGCAAGGAGCACGGGATGTGCTTCTTCACGTTGCCTTCTCCCGAGTGCAGCACCGCAACGCTACGGCGGCTGTGGGAAGATGTTTCCAGCCCGCACGCCGCAGAACCTAGCCGTTGCAGGACAGGTACGGCCCATGCTATCAGCGAGTTTCACTGGGCACACAGCTTCTGTGGTCAGCCAGCTGGAGGCTGTGTGCTTACTTTCGGTTCCTCATCTTTACGCTTTCTCTTAGCGACATTTTCCTGTTGCACGAGACGCGGCTCACACCGCTCGTTCCTGTGTTTCTCTTTCTGTTTTAAACAGTCTTCAGGGGAGCAGGCTGGGAGGGCTCACGGGGCTAGCAGCGGTACAGGGGGGCTTTCCACAGCAGGGATGAGAGCTTCGCATTCATCCCATATCAGCATCCCAGGCATGAGAGCAGCTCTTTTTGGTGGTGGTGTCAAAGCAATCATTCCTGTGCAGTTGGGGATAAAGAAGTGCAGAGAAGTGCTGCCCAGCCAACCCTTAATGAATGTTTATAGGATAATGCAGTAGGATTCCTTGCTGCTGTCTCTGAGGACGTGTTTTATCCACATCTTCAGGCTCTGATTTTGCTAATGGTTTAATAACGCTTAGAGCAAAATTATAGTAAAGTGTCATGTTATTAAACTGGTGATGAGCAAGACTAAGAAGCAGATTTCAGTTTTTATTTATCTGAGGCTTTTTCGTAACATTCATTGTGAAATGAGTGTTCGCTTGTTTATATTTGATTTTGGTTAACTTTCCTGCATCTCTCCAATTTTTCCAGAAGTGCCAAAGGCTTTTGTTTTCCGCTTGTATATTTAACTTACTTCAAAGCCAACAAAAGAGTTTCTGTAGGATATTACATGCCTTGCTTAGCCTTTATCTAATCGGGTGTGTGTGGTGTACAAGTATAGTAAATGCACATGGACACCCCTGAAAGAGTACTAGAATAGCATGCAAGGGAGCAACAGGGATACAATGATCGCTGTTCGGTGAGAAATAAGCGATGATTTACAGATGAGCTTGTGCTCAGCCAGATCAATTGGCCATTCTAAAGAAAAAGCAAATTCTCATTTTAGAGGGGAGAGGGAGAATACATAGCACTGTGAATGGCAGCAGTTGCTACCTCACGGTGACAACTAACAGTGGAAAGTACTGTGAGCTAACAAGGGTCCAGCCCAATCTATCTTGAATGGCAAAGGTGTCACGTAAGGTAGGAGAGCATAAGTCTGTCTTCAGCTGCACTTATAGTACTGCTGGAATCGACTGAAGGAAAATTTGTCATTGCCAATGAGCTTGTGTGCATTACACCTTTACACCTTCACTCCAGTACATTTCCAGCTATCTTTTTCACAGCCGGCTCGTTGGCCTATAAATTCACCAAATTAAACACCATCCGTGAATGCAAGCAGGAGGCTTGTTGAAGATTTGAGCCTAACATTATTCAGGAGAAATGTAAATGTAATTTTCAAAACGATCTTGCCACTTTGTGCATGTTCATTAGATGAAAACAGATTACTTAAAATAAATGTTCCTAAACCGAGGTAGAAAAAAACCAACAACAAGAAGTGTTGGTGCATCTTTAAATTACCAGCCATTTATAGTACAATATAAAATGGATTCATATGTGCAAATCCAAGCTACACAAAATGTCAATTAAATCAACCCTAATTTCCCAAATACATTTTTTATTGCCTGATTGATCAGGGCTGCTCTTAAGGTGATGAATAGTTTTCGCTTCACAAAGGACTGCTGATTCCTTTATACACGTCCACTGAAAACAGAGAAAATCCTTTAAAATGTCTAGCTCCATTTGCTTTCATGATCTAGATGAAGTGAGTGTAGGACACAATGTGGTCTAATATATTAATTGTGAAGATCAGATGTATAAACAATACTGTACATTTAAAAAAAGACTAAAAGTAAAACTACAGTAGATTTAAACTGTTTTCTTTTCCAAAGGCAAAACTCTATATAACTTCTTTGTTTTCTTTCCTATAGCAAGTCCACATGCAACACCATCGACTCTTCATTTTCCAACATCACCCATTATTCAACAGCCTGGGCCATACTTCTCACACCCAGCAATCCGCTATCATCCTCAGGAGACTCTGAAAGAGTTTGTCCAACTTGTCTGCCCCGACGCTGGTCAGCAGGCTGGACAGGTGGGGTTCCTAAATGTAAGGAAGCTGTTTTTATTTCTTCAGAAGTGTTTGTCCTATGTAAAATTAACCATGGGCTTATGGGATTATTTTAACAGCATGTTGCTCACAGGAACACACCTTGAATAGCGGTTGGAAGAAAAAAAAATGCTGCTTTTGCAAAAATATTTAAAAAAACAACAAAAACCTCCCCAAAAAACCACTCGACCACATTGTGGTGAAATCAACTTAAACTGTCAGAGAAGGCAGTGATGCAGTGACCTTTTGGGTCCCTCCACAAATGACTTTGCTGCATGCATTGTAACCCTAGTAGAACGAGGGTTAACAAAATATGAAGGCAGAATAATTTTTATTAATTATTTTTGAAGTTCAGGGGAGAGCGGGGGGGAAGGAGCAGGAAAAGGGAGGGTGAGAAACAGATGTTTCAGATCAGCTAAGTTCATTAAAAAAAAAAATACTGCCTTATAGCACTTTAGATCAAGTTGACCAGTACTTGAACTCAAGATGTTAAAAGTACAGTTTATTATGGTTTGTTATTTCTGTAAGCAGTTATCTTTTCCCCTTATCTCTATGAAAAATTAAGCAGAGTTCCAAAGCTTCAAATAACCATTTTCATTTTTTTAATCAAATAAAGTGAATCATCTTGCTATTATTGAAATAGCATTCCGGTCAAATACAGAATTTATAAATTTTATGTAAATCATATCTAAAATAATGCTCTGAATATTTCATGAAATGTAATGCCTGTAACTTTTTCCAGCCAATGAAGTAATAACTGGCAAAATTACTGTTTCTTTCCTGACATACATACGATTGAAAGTGTTAATGAGAATTAGTTTAATTATTAGCATCTAATTTATTACACTTATTTAATAAGCTATATTGTCCTCAGTGCTTTCCTTTCCCTAGCAGAAGAACTGGCTCTACTTATTCCAGCCAGTACTGGCTTTGAATAATGTCTGCAATATGTTAGCAGATACATTTATGTCTAGACAACAAATCAATATAGTGCTTTTCTTTTTCCTTGAGTATTCATTTGCTTAATTTATCCCAAACCATTCAGCATTATGAACTGTTAGCACACTCACAATGAACATACAGCAGGGGTCTTCTTGGCAGGAAAGGGACCTAATTGTGAGACAAGATAGTGTTTGAGAGATGTCACTAATATATTAGTTTATTAATGGTACTGGATGTTGGAAAAATAAATATCCCTGAAGGATTGCTTCTTACTGCAAACACTAGTAACTGCAGTCTTTGAAGTCGGTGGGAGTGCTGTTAAGTTAAATGCAGATGAAGTTGAGTCTTATTTATGCCCTAAACCATTTTTGCTCTAGCACAAGTGTGATTTGCACCTACACGACTTTAAGGCTTTTTGTCAGTGCCAAAGCAGGTGAAATGAAAGTAAGGTCCCAAGTGTTTGCCAGTATGAGTATTTTGTCCCCAGTAATTCAGGCTAATGGAAACCCTAACAGGAATTAAAATATTATTTTCTTTAGCAGTACTTAGAATATGGATCTCTATTTAAAGCTGAGCTTTTATCATCAATGGAAAAGCGAATGCTCAGTGCCAGAAGAACTGCAGTGAGATCAATTTGTAGAGTGCTGTCGAAAGTGATCTCATCATTTTTGTCACTAAAATGGAACACCTGATTCACAGGCTGTCCTATTTTCTCTTTATGATGGCATTTGGCATCTCTCTGTATGGTTTTCAAGTGTCCAGGCTGTATTAAAATGTAAACTTAACAAGTTGGAAGGGGGAAGGGGGGCATTGTTTTTTAAGCCTGTTTCTTGATTTTGTGATACTTGAAAATGTTTTTACATATGGACAGTTTTTTCTGGTGATGAATTGAAAGACAACACCTGTGTAGCTAGGCCTCTTCCACCTGTGACTGACCACATCCCAGACTAAATACATGGAGGGATTTTTCCTAATATGCAAAATGAAGCAGCTCTAAGTTCAGCTGTTTCTCCACAGAACTGTAATGGCAACTAAACTGAGCTACACCATTGCTAACTCAAAAGGGATGTGGGAGTGCAGTTACTTTAATATATACTCATTCATTTTTCCTGTAATAAGATATCAGCATGACTTTTAAGACCACCAGAAATGCTTATTTTTTCTTTTAATGAGCAGTATCTTTAAGAAATTTACACTCAAGTCCTAGGCACTGATATCCTAAGGGTATAGCAGAGTCACGAATCCGGGACATGCAAGGGATTGAAAATACTGCTTAAACCCTCGCTGAGCATGAGTTAGTGGCTGCAGGAAATGTAAAGAATGGTAGAATTTAATCCAGAACAACCCAGACCAGTTGCAGGAGGATAAAAGTTTAAAAATGAAAATTTCCTTAGTTTCACAAGATTCACAGGGCTTGAAACAAAATTCCTTGAAACCAACGGAGAATTAGACACAGCACTTTCTTTGCCATCTCTTTTCTTAAGTAATTGTAAATATAGTGCACATAGTTTGAAACTGGACTGTTATTACCGGAGGTTCCTAATAGCTGGTTTTTAGTATAATTTTTGTCTGTTTGCTTGTTTTTTGGCAGCCCAATGGTAGCAGCCAAGGCAAGGTGCACAATCCATTCCTTCCTACCCCAATGTTGCCACCACCACCTCCGCCACCAATGGCTAGGCCTGTGCCTCTGCCAGTGCCAGACACAAAACCTCCAACTACATCAACAGAAGGAGGGGCCACCTCTCCCACTTCTCCAAGTAAGTATAGATGCAGCGGGAACCAAGGGCTACCAGCAGTGCACAGTGTGCTGCTTCATCGTGTATCTCCTGGTCAGAGATGAGGACTGGACTAGTGCTGAGGACATAGGAGAGCTCTGATCTGTATAGGATTGACAAAATTCTTAGCGTGTGTTATATTAATGAGAGTTAGCCGAAGGTTGTAGCTTTATTTCTTATTTTGTTGGCATTTCACATAACTACATATAAGAGAAATCAAGGCCAGTAGCTAGGTTTTGACACAGACCTGGGACCTTTGGGATCTTCTCTGCTGTCATGAGGAGGCAATTTGGTATCTCAAGACAGGCTTTTGGGGATAGATTCTGCATGGACGTCAGACAGCCTCACAGAAAGCAACACTGCTTATACATACTGGGCTAAACTAACAACTCTTTTGAGTTCTCTTCATTTATAGTTCTTTTGGGAATAAGTCTTCTTAGATTAACCCAGACGTCTTTCCCGTATTACTTGGTTCCCGAGCCCTGCATTTTGGGCAAGAAGCTATGGTATTTCTTAGGCCCAGGGAGAAAGCTTTCATCCTCTCTCCACCACCCACACGGCTCCCATATGTATTTTGTGTAGCCACAAGTCAAATATACAAATTCCTGGATACACACTTGGGGATACCACTTTGGACTCACTCTGCTGGGAAACAAATGCGATTCAGCTGGGTTTGATGCTTTAAAAAAGTCTGGATGTTCAGGGAGTTAATTGTGAAATGATTTAATGAAGCTATGCTCAAACTGACATTTAAAAACAAAAGGGAAGCTTTCAATGCTTTAATGGCAACTGTAGGGGACTTGTTCCACAGTGAAGGGAGTCCAAATAACATCCACAAACAAAAATCAATCTAATCGAAAGAGCAAATCCCTTTGTGTGCTTTTCAAGCTTATTATTTAAATGCTATATGCAACCGCTGCTTGATGTACAAAGAGGTATTGGCTATTCAGAACATGTGAAGCCAAAAACTTCTAAATCTTTATATACTGTTCAGGAGATTTGCACAGGTTCCATGGGGCATTTTTAAAATCTGGTAGTTCTTAGAGTTTTGCATTTCCTTCTGCTATGTGAAAGTACACAATTGCAAACTAAGCAAGATGCTCCAGCTTGCTTAAACGGGGTTTTAGTATGAGACAGTCTGGTAAGATTGTGAATGTGATCTTCTAGAATTAGGACTTCTAGAACTGATCAGCAAATTTTTGTTGAACCAAGAAGTTGATTCATTCCCTCCCCTCCACTTCTCTTTCTGACCTAAGCCCAACACTTGTGCTATCAGGAAGTTTTGACGCTTTCTGACGGGAGATATCATCTTTTAAGTCCTATCAATAAGATTCAGCAGTGGAATCTAAAAGGTTAATGTTTAGTCATAGTTATCAGTGAATATAGTCAGCAATGCCTTACTATTTCCTGGTCTTCAGAACTGGGAAAAACGAAACTAGGTCAATGTATATGTGTCATCACAGTTGTGACTCAGTTTACTGGCAGCGTGTGGTGTCTAAACGAAAAAAATTCCCAACATCATTTCAGCAGTAATCTTAATACTTATATTTTGTGGTACTGCGATCATGTAAACAAGCTAAATACGTGTTTGGCCTGATTTTCAGCTGGCATCGCACTTGGCATTTGTCCACAGAAGTTAGCAGAACACCACCGATCGGTATCGGCTCCGGCTGGTCACCGTGGCTGAGTGTTCAGCAGACAGCTGCCACATTAATTGGGAATCAAGGTTTCTCAAGAGCAGCTAGTTAATGGTATTTAAACAAAAGATTAGGAAAATAATTACTGTTTGTTAATTAGCTACGCTGATATCTAAACATATAGCTCTGTACATATTCAAGCATGCATCTTCCTTTTGGTAAGAAACAAGGGTTTTGAATAACAGTGAATTGAGTTGTAAAGAAGCATATAATTTAATTTAGGGACAAATTTTACAGAAAAGTAGATTGTAGGGAATGCTTTCTAAGAAA
Organism: Anser brachyrhynchus; assembly: GCF_964034855.1. NCBI lineage: Eukaryota > Metazoa > Chordata > Aves > Anseriformes > Anatidae > Anser > Anser brachyrhynchus. Next base: position 3,345,696 of record NC_137702.1, on the reverse strand, counting down.
GGAATCGCATATATACTAAAGCCAGTGGAAGTGGCTGGCCACATAAAGAGTAAGGCAAAGTGAAGTTCCTAGCATTTCAGTGAAAGTTTACCAGAAGGGTCCACTGGGCATCGCTTAGTATGTCAGTCAGTACCAACCTCCCGTTTGTGCCAGTGTTTATTTTTTTCTTAACCAAATATTAGCCTACAAATAGCAAGCGCAGATTCACCAGAGTTTCATAAAAGCTGCACAAAAAGGTACCTTCCATGGTGACGAACTGCTTGAGTGCACTTTTTCGGGGAGTGTCGCTGGGTTATGGCTGACTGCCCTGCAGAGCTTTAGGATATTGGAAAGTCACTTACGCAACAAAGACAGGAGTGATTGTTAGATTTTGGCCAGACTCTTTCCTTAGCTGTGTGGAGGAGAATGAACCCCCCCACACCCCCCAAGGAAATGGAGTGAAAGGGGTTGGCATTTGCTCCATTCTCCTTCCCTTTTTTGGTCGAGCAGAAAGCCCTCTGCAGAAACAAAATGCAGTAACGGCCCTACCAAAAACTGGAATATGGCCCTCCTGAGGGGTGCAGGAGCCAGGAGCAGCTGTTCAATACAGCGTGGCCTCCTGGGAACGAGAGCTAAAAATCACAACAAGGTGGTTAATGATTCTCAGAGCAATAGTGAAACTCTCCAGCTGTGACATTAACCAAAACATGAACATTAGTGCTGTCCAAGGAAGGAAGAGCCCCTGGAGATGCACCCCGGGGATTTGCCACTACTGGGTGGCCAGGCATGCTCTGGGAGTTGAAAATTTCAGCTGCAGATCCTATCCCTTTGGAAAGCCAGCATTTTGCTCAGTGAGATGACACAATGGAGATGGGATTCATGAAGTTTAGGAGGGTTCGTTTTTCCTCCATAAAAAGACTTTTCAATAGAACACATCCTTGATATCAGACACAGCCCCAAAATTGCTATCTTATTTCAGATCTTGTCTCAATTTTGTTCTGTTGGTGACCTATAACAAAAACAAAACAATATTTTTCTCAAACTAGACAGTTTTCTGGGCTTAATATCTCATTGCCCAAAGAAAACACCACCTCCACTATATGCCAGTTGGACTTTATCATAACTGAATCTGAATGTTAGAATCTGTGGCCTTCATTCAGATGCAGAGTCTAAGATACTGTCATCCTGTACACCATCATTTCTAAAAAGCATTTTCTGACTAAATGTTATTTTCTCAGGTTTACAACTCTGCATGGGGGAAAACTTTGCTATTTTCCCTTGTTGGGCAAGATTGTTATCGGTTAATGTCCCTTTGCACAAAGGAGTTTTCGTGTTAAACAGCATTTGTGTCAGGATGAGAAGGATGATCTGGTGGCTGCAATGCTGGATTCATAATCAGATTGGATTTCTCTCCCCTTCTCTGCTATGCATTGACTAAGCACCCTCTGGGCAAGCCATTTCAGCTTTCTGTTCGCTCCTTTCCCCTTCCATAAAAAAGAGGGTGATGACTATATCATTTAATTTGTTAGAATTTGCAGTTCTCTCTAAGACACTCAGCTGCAGAGTGCACTGCGGTAGGAACTGCTGTATTGCACCGTGTTCCTCCAGTTAATTCTCTTGCTAAACTGACTTCTAGTCCTCTGAAAAAAAAAGTACAGCTTTTCCTATCAAGCACATGTACCTGTTGATTTGGTCTGTAAAAGAGAGAACTAGCGGTACATTAGATTATTGCTCATCCAGATTATCTTTATCAACCAAAAGTTTTTCTTTTTCAATCCAGAACTGATAACTAAAACACTCCTATACTTAATAGATATTATTTCAGGAAAGTATATTTTAAATTAACATTCTGCTACTGCTGACAATTTTAAAATACATGACATTCCAAAACTGTTTGTTTGTCTTGTCTTTCATACAATTTCTTGCCATTTTGGCTAAATATCAAAGCTGTCTGTGTGAGCAAATGTTCTTTCCCTGCCAGCTCCTGTTTTGCTTGTTCCTGAAGTGAAGCATCATAGCAAATTTGTGGCATCACATTCATTTCCTTGGCTATGGGCTATGATGTTGCAAACAACCCTTAGTGAATTCCAGTAGCAGAAAGACTAGGCTGGGCAGGAAGATGTTCCTGTGCAAGCCCAGCGGGCCAGCTGTCAGCTAGTGTAAAGTACCCTAGTTCTATGCAATTCCCATAGAGCAAAGCTGATAAAGATCAGATCTGCCTCAGAGACCTAGCTTCTGTTCCCTTCCATGCTTTGGCTTTTCCGTTTCATAAAAAGGAGTGTGAAGATCCCATGGCAGACCTAGCATACCTATGTATACTAAAACTTAATGCAAGTAAACTTTAAATTAACATTGTGAGTGGTTTGCACCATCCTAATCTCAGGACAGAGTGCAGAGATCATAAGTGGTAGGACTTCCAGGAATCCCACCCTGATGTCAGACAAGGGTGTATACATGAGGACACTAAGAATTGGCAAGAAACCACATTGGTGATCGTCTAAGCAGTACTTGGTATTGCTCTGTTTTCTGAACAAAGTTTCCTGTGCTGTAACAGGAGTCACTACTAATATGTATCCCATGTCAATTTAATACTCCGAGTCAAAATGGCCGGTTACAATCCTCAAACATCTCATGACATTTTACAGCGAAGTGGGATTAGCATCTTGGGAGAGTCCGGTGTAAAGCCTGCTCTGCATACACGTTCCCTGTAGTTTTGGTACTCTTCACTTCTTGGCTCTAGCAATGTAGTTATATGCCCTTAAGGAAATACCAAGCTGACATCCGAATATTTTCAGAAAGTAAGTTAAACATAGTTTGGAGCATTACGGAAGAAAGGTATACATAGTAATTCACCCAGAAAGGTTTGAGGGGACTTTTGTGCAGATTACACGGTTTTTGAAATGCTTCAAAATCTGTTTGAACGCAGAAGACATTTAAGACAGTGTTCTGATGGTTTCCCTTTGATTTTCTACCAAATATAACAGCATAAGTATCTGCCAACAGGGAACTGTAAACAAGATCTTGAGTTCCTTCCCCTCTGAGTGGAACTTACCTTCTCCAAGGGATTAAATGGCCTCTCCACTCATTTTGTTCCCTAAAAGTAGACCAGAAGAACCAAACAACGAATGTTTGATTTTTGAGCTTTTAGTTAATTTTCCCAACTGTAGAAGGAATTTTTATTCTTGTAGGCTCAGTAGTTAAATTAAAAAAAAAAATAAATCTCACTATAAAACAGTGCAGAAAAAATCTTTATACATGATACCAGCAACAGAGATGTATCCTTTGCAAATCTGTGGCTTGTTTGAATTATTAAGCAAATGAACATGGTAAAAAGGCAAGGAGAACATCTCACTAAATCTACTCAGTTCACTTCTTCCTTGATTTGCAGATAGGAATAACAACCAATGTAGCTGTTTGTACTCTACTATGCACGCCGCATTGCAATTTGTAAAATCATCTTGGAAAGATGAATTCTTGCACTTAAAAATTCCTTTATATCTTTGTGATGGAAAGGTGTTCCTTGCATGATTTTTGCAAGTACTAGCAAAGTGTTTTTGAAAGAAAAGCTCACCTCACCAGAAACAACTGGGAAGATTTCATTCTTAGAAGTTAGGAGTGCCTTATCTCCCCTCAGATCAGAAAGAAATGAAGATATGCAGTTCCTGGGGTGACTTCAGGGGAATGCTGTGTGAGAAAGAGAAGTTGTCTCACTTAATTGTACGAAAGAGGCATCAGGAATGTTTGTCAGATTCAGGCAGAGAGCAAAGGGAAGGATGCACTTCTGCATTCCTGTAGACTTGGGAACTCCTCACCAAAGGGTTTTGTGGGATGCAGAAAGTTTGCACGGGCAGGAAAAAAAAAGTTTGCACCAGTGAGAAATCCCTTGCAGGCTGTTAAGTACAGAGCTACCCCTCAGCTGAGAATACTCAGAGAGTAGGAAAGACTGTGGGAAAGTAAGTTATGTGATTATGCATCTGCTTACGGTCCCTGAAAGAGAGAGGACCCTGGATGAGATGGACCATTGGTTTGTTTCCATACAGTCTTAAGCCAGACTCCTCCAATGTAATGCCTCCTCACCAAACATTTTGCCTTAAGAAAGGCAACAGGCTTCTTCTACTCAGACAGCTCAGTGTCTTCTCTGACTCTAACTCACTTTATTTTTCTGTAACGTTGAGGCCTGAACATTATATTTAGCCTGACTGGAATTTGGCAAGTAACTTTCCTTTTAACATTGTTTTTTGTCTCTTCATTGGATAGTTAGATTGTCTGGGGATTTTATTCAGCAGAATGCATTCCCATAAATATATTTAAAATAGACAGAATCACTGTTTGTATTAAGGCATCTATTCAGGTTATTTGAGTTTAGATCTGAATGTGCAAAAACTGCACAAAGGTGAAGATTGCAGGGGGGATTCTCAAATGAGAGGAAGACTGAAAATGTATTGAAAGCTTTTGAATTTGGAAGTACGTGGCATTGTGTACGGTTGCAGTGGAGAATATAATGCAACAACAAAATCATTAAAGTACTTCAAGTTTGGAAGTAATCTGGGTTCTTGGCTTGCATTGCATTTAATAGCTTTACATTTATGGGAGCCATTCCAGTTTTTAAAGGCAGCTTCAGCCTTCAGACTGATTGCACTTACCACCCCAGTGAAACTGCAACCCATTAATTTTTTACCGAAAGGATCTTCCTAGTTTGTCAAACACATCAAGTGAACATTTTAGAGAGTGCAGACCACAGCAGTATGAAAAACAAAACTTTATATTGAGAGGGAATGCTGGATTAGCATGAACTAGGGGTCCGATTCTGTTAATAAGCACTTCAGTAAACTCGCTGCTGCACAAACCCCGTTAAAGCCAGCGATACCACATGTCCAGGTGAAAATAGTCAGGGACACGTGCACTACCAGGAGCTATACAGGTCTCTTGTACTGTCTGTTGTAGCACCCAGAGGCCTGCAGCAGGTCTCTGAGATGGGGAACGGCACAGAGCAGCTGAGCACCGTCCTCCCAACGCATGGCATTGCCTTGTTGTGCCAGCAGCCCAGCTCCCTACACGTCTATACCCCACCACTAGGACCAAGCCTCTCCAGTGTCTAAAACCAAACTCTCGCTCTCTAAAACGTTTTGCACATTTCTATGTTAAACATCTGCTTAGGTGGCTCTGAGACGGTGTGTTTTGGTGTTGTTCGTGTGCAATCTAGTGCCGCTTCCTCAACGCATGTGTCCCTTCCCTTCACAGCCTACTCGACACCCAGCACCTCCCCCGCAAACCGATTCGTCAGTGTTGGACCACGGGATCCAAGCTTTGTAAATATCCCTCAACAGACTCAGGTGGGCCGCTTTCGACTTCTCTGTATGCCTGCAGCCTCTTCTTCTTCAGTGTACTCTAACGTGTCCCTCCGGAGCCAGCTGCATTGCCGCTGTCACTTCACCCACATGGTCTCAGTAACTACAGTGAAATGTCACTTGCAGTTTGTTTGTCTGTTGTGTTTTTTTGGGCTTATGTAGTAATAACGCTGCTTTCGTAACTGGAAAGATCTCTCTTGCTTTCTAAGATATTGCTTCTAGTGCACATTTTGTTCCCCTGGGACTGAGTTTTCAGACTTTGACTCCAAGCTGTACCCTAGGCAGTTGCATTTAATTGCAAATGCAAAAGGAGCTGAGAGAGACCCATCAGGTAACAGTGCACCTTAGGCCCCCGCCGAATCCAACGGGAGATTTTGCCAAGGACTTCCACATAAAAAAATAGACTCGAATTCCTGGCTGGCTGTTTGCATGGTGGGTTTTGAGCGAGCAGGCGATTTTGTAATTGCAAGCACATCTGTTTCCCTACACAAAGAGAAAAAAGTCCAGTTGAGGCAGGCCTATAAAGCTGGGTTAACTGAATTCATAGACCTGCTATGGTCGAATCAGAAGCTCAAGTAAACATTTGTGTTTCTTTAGGAGAAGGACAAGGTTTAAATGTGCTTTTTCCAAGCTGTATCAAATTCCCAGGGTCGATTAAGAAAATAGTTGTTGGCAGTTTTGTTAGCAGCTAATTTGAGCCAGATGTTGAAAAAATTAAGTCTATGCTTAATATCACATTATCATGGGGGAGAAGGTATAAAAAAAGTGAGTAGAAGTAGTGTTTTAGGACAACTTTAGTTTGTAGTTTTAAGTGATTGCTTAACTATGTTACAATTCTTTCAAAGGCTAACATCAAGAAATATTTGTAGTTTTGTTCTTAGCTGTCTGTGATGACTAAAAAGTAGTAATTTAAGTAACTAACAAACTGCGGGGTACTACTTTTAGCTCTTAAAAGTTCTTTCAAATCAGTTATATACATCTGCATAATTAGTGTGCAGATTCCTGGCCGGCCCTTGCCACAGTCCAGTGTATCCATGAAGACAGACTCTTCCTTGTGACGGCTCCAGCACCTATGCTGTCAATGAAACACACACGTCACTCATTACCAAAGATTTTCAGGCTGCAGCCAGATGCCTGTGAACACAATGTGTTTTCTTGCTATCTGTTCTTTGTGTACAATTTGTTAGGGGCTTTAGTTTATAGCTCTGTCGACAGCACAGGTTAAACTGCATTGGATCTCAAACCTCTACATGAAATAGGGTCACAGAAAGTACACCAGCAGCGCAGAGCAGGGTTTTAACTCATCAGGTTCTGATTTTTTTTTACACATTACCAAAACGCAACCTGCACCCCTACTTTTCAGGCCTCTTCCTTTATTTGGTTCATTTACATGACAAGTTTTAATGTGCCTTCACATTTAAATCATATTTCTCCAGTCATGGTGGAAACAACTGAAATGCACACAAATACACTGAAAGCAGGAAACAGGAATGTTAAGGTATACTGTTAAAGTCCTTAAGCATTTGGTCTTTTTCTTCATAGCTCAGGAAACTTGAAACCCTTTGGAGAATGCTACATTACCTTTTCCAAAAGACTTGAAAAACAGCTAGTTGGTAAATTGATTATGTAGTAAGACACAACAGTATTGAGTCTCCAAAATATTTTAAACTTATTTGCATCCTGCAGCCTAGGTTTCCCAGATAAGTTTGTTGACTGTAAACTTTTATCCTCCTTATTTATGACTTAAATCATTTTAAAGTGCTCTAGCCTTACTTTAAGTGCTTCTATGTAATGCAGTGTAGTGAATAACAATGCTGTACAGTGAAAAACAATACTCGAGCATGGCTTTCAATTAAAGTCAAACATGCTGCAGTGGGTAAGGAGCCTGACTTCTAGTCTCTGGCTCCAGCTGCATCTCCATGCTTCTATACATCATTACACCACCACAACCCACTTGATACTAAATATATAATTTATCAGTAAAGCTCACTACTTATTCATGAAACAACTCTGAAGCTGACCATGTTTTAAATCATAGGAGTGAGGTAAAAATACGAACTGCAATGATTTGGGATTTACTTAGCATTCCTCTAAACAAAGACGTGCTTTTGTAATTTTTTTGCAGGACATTAGTGTATAAATTAGGAGGATCACTTAGGATATTTTCAAAATGAAAATATAAAAACAACTAGGACTGTGTTATTAAAAGCAGCTGGGATGGCTGCTTTCCATCAGGATTTTTATAGCACATTCAGACTTGGGCTAAGATATGGGTCCTGAGGACCACTAACAGTCAGGACACACGGCTCCCTTAGACAAGAGGAAGCAGGGAACGCTGAAGGCTTCTGAAAATCAAGCCGGTAGCTAAAATATAAGGGTTAAACAACTTCTTACTGCTGCAACAACAAAAAAAAAATAAAATGAGGACCATATCTGAATGTCTTTTTTTTATGATCAGCGATTTGGTTGCTCTGATTTTCTCTTTCAGTTGGTGGGTCATTTGACTACAGGCACCAGTTATAGATTGTGGTTATTAGACTTAAAATGCTGCAAAGGCGCGTCTGTGCACAGGGATGTGACAGCGGCGTTGTGCAGAAGTCACATTTCCCATACATGGGCATTCGCGGGCTTTCACAGAACATTGGAATAAAATCGCAGATGAATGTACAACAGCATGGCTGGGTTTGAGCAAGGATCGTTCTGTCCTGTGCTGTTTTTAAACAACCAAAACCAGTACATGCCTTTCTTAATGGGCATTATAAAAATTAGCAGTAGACATTTCCATTAGTAGCGTGTTCTAATTTATGTCAGATTGCTTCAAACATAATCCCTTAAAGGAATTTTTTTACCATTTATATAATATTTTACTTAGAGAAAGGCTGTATCAACAAATGTTGTAGCCAGACTACATCTCCGTGACACAAGAGACCAGGAAATAAACTGATTTAAGTCAGTACTTCTGATTCAGTAATGAAAGCCCCAAAAGGGCTGTCGGGTTTGCCAGTTCTTAGCCACTTCAAAACTTTTCAGTTGCTTTGCTTTTTCAGATGCTGCCTTTGCTTACCCTCTCCGTCACTCTGCCACTCCAGTGGCTCACCACATAATTGTCCTATCTGGGGGGTTATTTGAATCTAAATTTCTGTTTGAGCTATTAGAAGAAACACTTGACTTGGCATCCTCCGTGTATGTTGACATAAAGGCACAGGTGTTGTAACCTTTGCTTGATAAATCATTTACTTTTGCTACTTGACTTGCAAGCAATATGGGGGCATCAGCTTTTTAACTGTCTTTTCCATATGCAAATCAGAAATACAGTATGCCTGGGGTACACAGGCTTTAGTTTCAAAAGCAAGCTGGTCTAGATACCTCATGACTAAGTAATATATCTGCCTCTCATATTGCCAGGGACTTGTAATAAGGAGAGCGCTAGAGGAATGGGAAAGTACCATCACATTAATTAGGGACTAACCTATCAGTATCAACAATACTAATAGAGAATAAAGGGGTCTGAGTTTGTTGTTTTTCTTTTTTCTTTTTTCCCTAACCAAGCGATAAAAGCAATTGTGTAACACAGGATATGTGCTCACAGCTTGCGCAGCAAGTAACACTAGACTAGAAACCTGCTCTTCGTAACCGGTTTGCGTTGTCACTCGCTGCTCTAAACGGCCCTGGTCAATCTCTAATGCCCTCACTTTGCTCTGTAGTATGAAATTCCTCTACGGATTATAAGTACTCTGTGTGCTGCAGCTCCACTTCCACTAAACATCGTTTACTAGACTGAGTCCTGTTTGCCACCTACTTACTCTAAATCTTCCTGGAAATTGTACTTTGGATGCTAAAAACAGCTCCCAAGTAACACATGCCTATTCCATCCGATCCCTCCTACCTGATGGGAGCCGTGTGCCCTGCAGGGTAAGGTTACTGGGATGCGCAGAACAAAAACTACCTCTCACTGCAGCCACCTAGGCAGAGGATCAACTGTTTTACCACCTGTAAGAAACTGAATGCTTTTCTTCTCTGCTTAAGAAAGAAAATGCACCGTATACCCTCTTGATCAGCTGCTTCAGGAAAAATCCCTCTCTAATATAAACATACTTTGTGTCAGGTTCATCTCAGATGGTTTCTAGAACTTAGTTAAGCACCAAAAAAAAAAAAAAAATCCCATACATTTCTGTAGGAAAGGATAAAACCATTTGCTAGAAGAACAGAAGTAGCAGCTCTTCCTAATTCTGCCTTTGCAGGATCTCAGAGTTAGAGCCAAGGAAACCAAGGTCTTGTCTGTTCAGACTTCCCCTGATGGGGCCCTACAGCCACCCAGCCACAGTAGCACTCTAGACAGAACTAATCCTTTCTAATGGAAACAATTAAAACAAAAAGCCCATAACTTTACCTAGCACACCACAATGAAGTAGAAGGGAAAAAAATAATAAAAAGAAAAACAAGCTTTGCTGTTTGGACAACAGCAAGCTCGGAAGAACAGCCCCACTTTTGCCTTATAGCCTTAAAATGACCAGGTACTGAAACACTTCTCTGAAGAGTAATGCTGCCCTATTAAGTTAGGGGGGAAATCACTGAAGTTCAGCAAAAGGGATACTATGGTGATAGTGTAAGGAAATTGCTAACTTCTCCAGATCTGCTCCTGTTCTCTGCATTTCCTGAATTAGACAGTGGTATCTTTGTAGCTTCTTTTTTCAAGCTTTTATTTATCTCTAAAAAAGCCACCTCATGCCTCAGGTGAATATACAAATCTAATTGTGCAATTACTTTCTTTTCTAGGGACAAGGGAAAGACTGTTTTACTTCCCCATAATCCTTTTAGAAAACAAACTGCAACCTGCAATTTTTCACTGGCAGCACTTTAAAACAAAGGGCACGCGAAAAAAAATGAGCTTTATGCTGTGTCCTGTAGGTTAGCAGATGTGAGCTCTGTCAGGCAAGGGAGGGAGGCAAATTCCAGAGTAGATGGTCCTTCTGTGATAACAGCCAGTCCGCGCTGCCTAGACACTTAATTCGGAGGAATGCGGTGCAGGTGATGCCCCTCGCTGCGGCTGGAGGCGGCGCGGGCAGGGGGGAGGCAGGGAGGCAGCCTCGCAGGTAGCGAGGGCCGAAACGGTATAGGAGTCATAGATCAAAGTCAGCACCTCGAGTGGGAAGCTAATGCAGCTCCTCCGGAGCTACCGCTCCTGCGGCTGAAACTGCACGGCTGTTCTGTGCCCAGGTTCCATTGCCACCCTATGGAAGAAAGAAACCAGTGCACACATTTTTCTTTTGACAAATAAAACATGTGCTTTGCTTCGCGGGGATTTTCCTTTTTTTCCTTCTCGCTGAACCTCTGCCACGGTGCCCTGCCCTTTGCGCTGTCAGAAGGGGATGCCGAGCTGCCAGCCTCGTGCACAGCTCGTGTTGATGGGCTTTATTAATGAGTACCACAGGCTGCCTGTCCTTTTCTGCCTCTGCACCCTTCCCTCTGTCTCCCGTTTCCCAGAGCCCAGGAATTGCGCTGGGCAGACACGTAGCACCTGCTGGCCCGCGGGGAGGAAGGGCAAGGTCAGGATTTCGTGGTATTGCTGCAGTGTGCTAACAGCTGAGCCACCGCTTCGCTGCACCAAGCAGTTCGTGTCCAGAAGCGTAAGGGGTGTGTGTGGTTCGTACATGGCAGCGGACGTGCAGAGAACATGAGAGGCCGCAGGAACAAGATCAGGCCTTTTATTTTGGGGGTTCTGAGCAGAACTATTTATAAGCCAGGCCAGCGCTACTTGTTGCTCAGGTGACTGTTCCTCCCCTGGATAGGAACACTTATCCCGAGGGCTGAAGGCACCACTTGTGTTTGAGCATGAATGAAGATGAAGAACACTAATTTAGAAGCATTTGTTTTAATCAGCTCAGTCCCCCGAGGACTACATATTCCATAGGGTAACCTCACTAGGCAAGCACGTGTGGCTTTGGAGGAAACTTAAACTACAAAGCACTTTTAAGCAGGGCCTCGACTACCCCTCACCTTTTCTTGGCCCATAGCAGAAAATGTAGTGGCAGCTTCACAATGTGATTTGAGCACAGGAATAACGTCTGTCCTGGGTGGAGAACAGAAATTTGAAGAGACCAGCTCTAACCACATTCATGGTGTGTGGGACTGCTTCTTTCCAGAGCTGCTGAAGTTAGAAGGGTCGCTATCCTCCCAAAGCCAGCAGAGATCTGTAACTTTCCGTATCAGAGTGGGAAGCACAGGCTGCTCTCCTCTGGCTCTCCCAGCAGAGCTGCAGTGTCCGAAGCAGCAGCTGAGTTTTAGATTGCTCCGGGGCGTCTGTGGGCCCTATGCCCTTGTGGATTGCTTACCTACTGGAGATTTGTCGTACATACGGAATGAGAGACCCAAAATGGAGATCAGAGGCAGAAACGTTATAACGAACAGTTGGGTGTGTGAAGAGAAAGGTGTATGTGTGACCACGTAACTTATACCAGTTGCCTGGGCTGAAGGGCACTGAAGGAGGATGGGTTCTTGTGGGCTTAAGCCCTACCGTGACCACTGGAAGTTACAGTGCCTGATCAAAAACCGTCCTGCTGCAGAACCAATGGCACCAAGCTACTGATACGTGACCTGAATGCTATTGCTGTCTTTCACTTTCCACCCTCCAAGCAGCTGTAGAGGCCTGACCCTGAGGGTGGTCTGGAGATGGCTTTAAAAATGTGACACAGGTCTACAGAGCGCGAGCACAGCAAAAGCAGTGTCAGTCTCTGTCAAGCACCAACAGGTCTCAGACCCTGGGAAGCTGAAAGAAGATTTCAGATTCTGCCTTTGCTTTGTGCTTAGCCGTATTAAACTCGCTCTTCGCTTTTGTGGAAATTAGTCAAGGAATTGTGTGCTGACTCCTTTGCTGAGTTAAAATTGAGATGGTTCCACCATGATGGGAGCAAAGAGCCTGCGTGCAGTCATGGTGCTCTTGATGTGCCCCTGATCACATAATAGCTCTGTAGCCACAAGTCCCCAGTGCTGCACGAGTGTGAACGTGCTGCTCTGATCACAGCTGCTAATGACAGTCCGGTGTGTGCTCCACAGAGAGGAGATACAAAGGTGACCAGAAATCAGGGTCACTTCCCAATTCCCATTCCCTTCAGTGTCTGTTCAGCTCGGTGCACAAAGCCCATTTAATTGAGCTCTCGCGCAGAGGGGCAGTATGAAATTTCACTCTCAAATCAGTTCTTAAAAAGCAGCAGAGAACAGTATGCCTCAGGAAGAAAGCACATGTTGCACTATAAAGGTAAAGGTTCATAGAAGACAGTACCGTCATATGGCCTTATCTTCAAAGCAGGTTGGAGCCCAATCAGTTCAGAAATGCCTGGGTTACTCCTCGGCAGGGGTGATCCTTTTTCCTCTGCTTTTTCTTCCTCCTCCTTGCAGGCTCCAGCGAGTGGTTCAGACTTTTTTTTTTTTGGAAACTAACACTAAGCATCCTATTTCCAATAGATATAGCATGCAATTATTTAAAATGGACATAGACGAATTTCCCAAACTAAGCTATTAAACTTACTGCATTTTCCCCCTCTTTACAATAAACAGGAAGCCTGTGCGTAAGGCACCCTTTCTGTGGGTTTTATGGCCATTACTTATGCTCCACAGTGGGGGAGAAGAGAGAGAAGAAGTAAGTGTGGGCCTGGTGGGAAGAGTTGGCAAATGCAGAAATATGATGAATGAGCTGGAGAGATTTAATTTCTTACTAAATTCTCTACAAGCTGTGTAACCTTTCTTTAGCTAAACAATTACTCTAAAAGGCAATGATTTTCTGCATTTTCATTGAAAAGTCTTCATAATAACAATGGCCTATGTTCTCCTTCTTGAAGAACTTCTGCCAAGAAAACAGTTTTCTTTTTTCCATTCAGCAGGAAACTGTCTTATTTTTTCAGTCTCCTATTCCCCACTAACATGTATTTACAAGGCCTACCGCTTACTGCATGGGGTGGGAAGAAGCTTCCCCTCTGGCCAAATCATTTTGGCCTGTCTCCTCCACAGGGGCTCTTGCATCTTGCTCGGAAGAGGAGTGTAGCCACTGTCAGAGACACAATACCAGACCCCAGTGACCATTTAGTCTGACAAAAAGTGACAGTTCCTCTGCTCACAGGTACGGAGTGCGTGGCAGGGGACTCCCAGATTTGTTTGTCCGTGGCCAAGTGGCAGCGCTCGCTGCTGTAGTGGAGGTCGCGCTCCAAGACGGGAGCAGGTTTTGACCTTCGTGTGGTGGGGGAGACACACACCGGTTCTTTCAAATCCAGGATGCTCAAACCGTGGCCAGGTTGTACACCTTGTGGCTGCGTGCCATCAGCCACCCTGCCCCAATGAGTAACTCAGATGGGGTGCTGGTCCTCGCTGAACCACACGCTCCTGTGACCACGCGCTTTCCTCCTGCGGAGTTACACATTTCCTCAGATACCCACATGCAAGTGTACACACACAGACCAAACATACAAGTGTAAAGCCAGATTATAGTTACGTACCTCTTACTGCTTTTACTTGACGTAGCTGATTTCCTGCCACCCCACGCCCGCCCCCAACCTCCATTGCAGATAATGCTGTATTGGATTAGTCTGCCTCAGTGCTGCATCAGGTCCCGGATCGATTTATTGACTCTGTCAGAGTGGCTAGTACAGTAATTGTTACAAGAGCAGAATGGAAAGCAAGAATGTGTCCACATAAAATATAAAAATGACGTTTTGTTCTTTCTTTCCTCTTTCGCCCTATAGATCTTTATGTGTTTACACAGCGGAGGGCACTTTACTTAAGTTAATCAGTTCCTTCTACATTATTAATTGCGACAGTTAGGGTGCTACGTGGCGGCAAACGTATTATTGAAAACATTGATCTCACACTCACAGTGTGGACTTGAGTAGGTTTTGTATTCCTTCCCTTCTTTTGCAACTGCTTTAGGGTACTATCAAATCATATTTCTTTGACTGACAATACACCATCAATACAATTGATTTCAGGGAGGAGAAGAGAGGTGCTCGTGAGAAAGAAAGAAAGAAGTGTGCCGACCTTTAGGGTATTCTGCAGGCTTGGAGAAGGTCTGATGGAAGTTGGTAATCACAGTAATTACATGCCTGGCCTGATTTCTCTATTTTGTAAAGAGTATTAATTTAAGAGCTAAAGTTTCATGAGTGTTGAAGATTTGCAGAGATGGCATGATGAGACCTTTTAAAATCCATGTAGAATGTATACCCTTAAAAAAAGACGTACTGACTTTTTACAAGGGTTTTGGAAGTGCCTTTGAAAGACATTTCATGAAAGTTCAGCTTTCGCAGCTGATACCTATATGAGCTCTATAAATTCCACACAGCCTGACAAACTCCAGTAGGTGTCACATGTGACCTGGATGGAAAAGGTCAGCAGCTGAATTTATGGCTTTTGCATTTACTGGAACATTAAGATTTTTGCCAACTGCCATATATACTTTTTAACAATTCTGCAGTCAAAGGATTAGGACCACAATGTACAGTGAAGGTCAAAAAATAAAGGCCACGATCCCTACAAGCTTCCAGTGGGTAGGCATTAAGTTTCCTCTGTTCTAAGAACCACCTTTGCTTAATGGTCTTAACAGAGAGGTCAAGGAATAAACAAGCTTCAGAAGTGAACGCCTTACAAAGTAGACTATCTTGCTCTGAAATTAATAGGAAGTTCCATAAGAAGGGAGAAGATGAGAAAGATGAGAAGCAGTTTCTTAATGGAGAAGGACTCTCCAGTTTGCAGCAGATTCATGTTTGCAAGACAGCGAGCATCACTTCTCCTAGTGCTGGACCATCCTAGACAAATGTGAATAGCATGCAGAGAAAGATTTGGGCTTCTAAAGGAGTAGAACAAAACGATATGGCAAAGTTACTGTAATTTTATTAAAACTTGTTTATATTTTAAATTTAACAAAGATGTCTGTTCTTAGTGAGGATTACTAACAGTGTGCCAAGATTTAGCTTTCAAGTTTTACCTGGTTTTAGTGTGACCAGTTCAGAACAGCTAAGTGTATTGGTTTTTTAGGTAGTTTTTTTTTATAACATATTCTACTTGAACAGAGGTGGAACTGGAAAAGTTTAATCCAATAAAAAAGATATTTTTTTAAAAAATCTAATATTAAGAAATCAAGAGGCTAAACCTGAACATATCTTGTTGGCTTAACTATGTAGCCTTTAGTTACTTTGATTATTAATATCCAGTCTTGAAAACAGTATTGACATTGTAATCATAATATTTTTAGGCATCTTCACTCACATAAACCAACTCTCACATTGTCTATACAAATACTAGTTATTACACATGAAGAGATGCAGATAAATATATTTCAGAAGTCAATCAAATGTAATTTTAGTTATGGGATAAAACTAACAAAAATCACTACCAATAAAATGCAGACTGAACACAAAAATTTCTGCACTGCTTGGAGCAGCTTTATACAACTTTAGATACCCTTTTGTGCATTTGCTATAACTTTGTCTTTTTAAGTGTGGCAATAGAGAAGGTATCTTCCTAAAAAAGAAAAAAAAAGATACCAAGTTTGCATGTGGGATTTGTTCTCTGTTCATCCTTGCATGTGCTAAACAATGAGTTTTGAGATCTTTCAAGAACATTTTTACACATAACATTTATTGTTTGGCTCTCTTTCCTTTATTTTTTTAAACAATAACAAACAAAAAAAAAGTACTTTCTTGTAGTCTTTTGGGTTAAAGATCACATCTGTAAATCTATGGTATTGGACCTGACTGTACATTCATTGAAGTTGATGAGAGCAGGAGATGGAAGATTTGCTATTGGCAAGAGTTTGTTTTAGAAATACAATAATCTTTTTGTTTGATTGTATTTATATTTTGCTTATAGCTATGCACAATAGAGTAAATCTAGTCTTTTTCAATTTTTAAATGAGATAAGGGTTAAAATTCACAATCACTTTATAGGGGGAAGGCTTGCACTGTGGTAACCGTGTATCTCTAAAATTTTCATTTTGTGGCTGCAGGGTAGTATCTCTCAGTGATTCCAAAGCAATATTCCTTGATGTAGAGATGGGTTTAGTTTGGGTATTTCCCCAATTTATTGGTCTCATCAGCTGAAAGTACACGACAGGTTACATTTTGCCCGGTTCGTTCCCGGTAAGAGGGGAGGCTCCACAGGCAGTTGATAAACTCTTTGTGCTGGTAACAGCAGTGACGAGGGCAGAATCCGTCCCAGGAACTGTAGCTGCTTTATCACTTCGGATGATGTTGTGTGAGTCAAAACAGAGCTCAGGTCCTCCTGCAGTGGCTGGAGGCTTTTCAGGAATATGAGGAGTAAAAGTAGTAACATCTAAAAAAATATATGGGGGGAGAGCTGCAGTTCTCAGCACAATGGAGCAGCTTACTTACTGAGTACAAAGAGCCACTTCTACACAGTCTATTTTCAGAGAAAAGCCCCATATTCAGTGACTCATAAAAGCGAAGAGCCACCTTTTGATTTTAAGTTCAAGGTTTACATTAGTAATTTTGTCTGTTTTCTCTGTTAGTATTAATTAAATTGAGATAGTTTAATTAGTATTACTAAATTTGATCATTAGTAGCAATCCATTCTGCCCGCCATACTGCACAAATATGATGAAGCAGAAATAACTAAATTGTTTAATTTCATCTCACTTAATGACTTTACACTCCACCAGGACTTTCACTGGCATCTCGCAGTATGTGTGAAAATCACTCCCCGCTAGGCCGAGACCCAACTCCCTTTCGCCAGCCACGTCTCATACGTCCCCCCCTCGGTTGGAGGCAGATAACGGAGTTATCTGCGTCCTTTCCGAGCCCCGGTCACCCAGATCCTGTGTCGTCCCCACCCCGCCGGCTCACATGGAGCTGGACGGGGCTGCTGGGCTACCACGTCCTGTCCCTGGCCACCGGGTCATCGCCGTGTAACGTGAGAAGCCCCGGCATCGCCGCCGCCGCGCACCCGGGCCCGAGGATTGTGCACGGCCTTGAACTTTCCTCGGAGCGGTTTGTTCAGTTTAGCGAGGTACAAAGCATCAGGAGAAATGCAGACATCAAAAGTTCTCGCATTCAGGAGGCTTTTTGTTGTTGTTGTTCGGCTCAATGCCCTCTCAGTTTTCTTTTTTTTAAGGGCAGATTTGGGAAGGGGGGGGGGGGTTCAGTGCTGAATTGATTCGTTATTCCTCCAGCTCGGTGTCTCATTTTAAGGTCAATGTGGCAAAAACTCCAGACTTTCCCTCATGCCCCTATTCCTGGCCATGTTAATTTGCGGATGGTTTGGGTCTCCTTGCCTAGTACACCTAGGACTGCAGAAATCCTGGTCCCTCTTCCCTTCCTGAGGTCTCTCCAATTCAGCCTTCCTCTGCCCACCTCAGACAACACCCTGTCGCCTCGACCCCCTTGTCCCCAGCTCCCAGGCTGTCCGTCTGTCAGTCCGCACAGCCCCGTCCCTCCTGCCCCGCTGCCCCTTGCCCTGGTGTCCCCCCCGTTCCTGCCCTGCCTTTATCGGCTCGCTCGTGCTGCCTTTGCCTTCCCGGCGGCGCGGCGTGACTGCTCATTTGTCTGCTTCACCCATAGACATTCGGTGCCGGGCAGAGACCAGGCACCAAAGCCTTTTGGGAGGATTTCGGAGCCTGGTGCGGAGCACTCTCTCTCTCCCTTCCAGTTCAGGTTATTAGTTCCCCTCCCCGCACTTTCCTCTTGCTCTAATAGGACTCTCAGGGCAAGCCAGAAAAACAGCTCAAAACTCCCCTTTGTGCCCCAAAACTATCCCAAGAGCGGAGCTTTCGCTGCAGCTCAGCCCTGTCCCCTGGGCCAGCCCATGCAGGCAGCTCCCTGCAGCAGGCAGGGGCCGGGGGCAGTGTGTCTGTGTGTCTGTGTCCGTGTCTCTGTGTCCATGTGTCTGTGTGTCTGTGTCCGTGTCTCTGTGTCCGTGTGTCTGTGTGTCTGTGTCCGTGTGTCTGTGTCCGTGTGTCTGCGTGTCTGTGTCTGTGTGTCTGTGTCTGTGTGTGTGCGTGCGCGCGCTCAGGCTGTCTCGCTGCAAATGGAGCTTGGGAGGCCCAGGCCGGGGGTTGATTTTTTTTGGATGACTTTCCCTGATTGTCTAAAGCAATAAAAGTAAAGAAATTTTCGGGGGAAATGGTGGTTGTGGGGAGATTATTTTTGCAGTCCTGATGCAGGCAAAACTCCTGAGGCTTCGGGAGAGTTTCGCTTGCCTGAGGACTGCAGGAACTGGCTTAAATTGAATAAAACTGTAAGTACAGTATGGGGGACTCGGTAACAAGGAGTTCTGCAAAAGCAACAAAACCAGAGAGCACAATGAAGAATGGAGCGGGTTACGCCGCGGTGAAAGTATGTACTGGTTGTTATAACACCGTGCCGCTAGAATAAATTATGTCCCTTTAAAAAGTAATACTTTAACTGTGGAGCTATATAGAGACAATTAAGACGATATTGTTCTCCTCATTTCCCTGCCCCCCTCCTTCCTCCCTCTCTCTGCAGTAGCTCTGTGGAAACTTTTAATGCTGCAGCTTGAAACTTGGGCCTCTGGGTCTAAAATGCCTGAGAAAGCACTGCGGGCTCTAACTGTAAAACATTCCTTCGGCGGGCCCTGGAAACAGGGCGCGCTGGCGCAGGCGAAGTTCAGAGGGATCACATGTAAATGAGGGCTGGCTATAGACTCCCGAGGAGCGTTTTATTTCGCTTAAACCTGAACTTGAACTTGCGAACGCGCTGCCGGAGCGGGGCCTGGCAGCGGGCGGCCGTGAGGGGCCGGGAGCTGCGGGGCTGGGGGCTCCAGGCTTTGTGCCGCGTCCGGAGGCGCCGGCCGAGGAGGGGGCCCCGGCCACCACAGTTTGGGGACGGGGGAACAGCGGGCGAGGGTGTTGGGGAACGGGCTCCCTGAGGCTCCCGAGCGGCTCGTTTCTCCTCGCAGAAGGGTGGAAAGTGGCAGCGCGGCACGTTTGCCGTCCCAGCCTGCGCCGAGGGCTCTGGTGGGAGCCCCTTGCGTGAAGTTATAAGCGGATCTCAATCCGGATGTGCACTTTATTTCACGGAGGGAAAGAAATAAGTGAGGTTTAACTGTTGAACTGTTGGCACTTCTGAGTAAATTTAACCGTGCTTCTAGAGGATAAAATACAGGGCGGTCTCAAAAGTGAGGCAGAAGGAGTGCAGAAATTAAAACCCCTTTGCAGCGTATTTACTTTTAAATCGCAATAGCAAATGCAAACCACAGAGCAGCTTTTAAGGCCTTTTTTTGCTCCTTCGATAAAACGTGTACTGATATTTCCTCTTCCCCTTGCACAAGACCGGGGAGGCGAGGAGCAGCTCACGGCCCCGCCAGCAGCCCCAGGTGAGGTGGGGACGGTGCGGCCACCACCAGGCTCTGCCCGCAGCTGGCACGGCCGCTGGGCACGGGGGCACCTTCCCCCCAGCTGCTTTTGGCTGGTGGGACGTATTTGGGTCATTTCTGGTGACTCCCAAACAATTTTGGCTGTGTCTGTAGCAAAACTTTGAAAGGATGAATGGGTGAAAAAAAAAAATCTTTTTGGCAGTTACTCAGGAAATATCTACAAAGATGTCCTTTCTGGAGCAAGATATTATTTCAGGGTTTGTGTTAGGATCATTTTTATTCTGTGACAGCGCATAAAGAGACCAGGACAGAGCAATGAGGTCTGGCATAGCTAAAATCCCTTCTGTGTGTGTGAGGTTATATAGTTTATCAATGCAGAAACCACCACGGGCTTTGCAAAGTAAACAGCTGGCTTGATTCTGTGTGCTGCACTTTGGAGTCATCTGTGGGATTTAAATGGCTAGCCTGCGATTTTTGGAGTAGGGCAAATATATATTTTTTTTTCTTTTAAACATGTCAAAAGGGTTTTGCAGCCATTTGTTTTCTTAGTTCCTTTATTTGTTAGGATTTTCCTTTCTGTTTCATTTTGGTTTATTTTGCTTTTGCAAACGTCTTCGCTGCCACCAGCGAGACTCCAAATAAAATAAAAAAAGTTTCTATCCCAGTCAGAAAACCTTATGGCAGCGACAAATATCACAGAAAGCCATCGTCTCTCTCAAAGATTTCATCTCACCATCCACTTAATCCGCTTGCTGTACCTCAGATCTCAAGTAACTTTCATACTGTGGGCTCACTTTAATGGATAGAATCTATTTTTCATGAAAAAGCAGGAAATAAGCTGTCTTTCGTACAAAGATTTACAAAATGTAATCATTGTTGAAATATTCTCTTTGAACTGCCTTGTCCGCAGGGGTGTCTGGCTCCCAATACCCCCGTTTCTTTAGAACACCCTTACAAGTTCTTCTGGTAGATCAGGTACACTGGTGGTTCTGGTCTTTGATGTCTTGAATGAATGAAAGAAAAGCATAATAAAAGAGAGCTGTTGATCAAGCATAAAATACTCTTTAAGCTGACAGAATGGCAGAGTTAACACATTCTAAGCTGCTTTTAGGTTTTTCCTTTTTTCCTCACATTTTCCTGTGCTTTGTGTACAGTGGGGGTTTTTATTTTTTGAAAAGTCTCTGATCTATGTAGTATGCCGTCCTCTAACAAAAAACCGAAATGGGATTGTTTCTCTCTCTTTCTCCCCTTCTTTTTTTTTTCCTCGCTCTTTCACTCAACTATCTTTTTTTTTTTTTTTAACAGCAAGGGTTACGGTTTAGCATTACTGCAGTGAGCTTTCAGAGTATGACGAAGTTTAGCAGTTATTTTGAAGATTTCAAAGTCAATTTACTAATAAACAAACTTGTTCACTTAACTGTTTAGAAAAGCGGGGGCAAAACTTTAACTCACAAATTGTTTCCAAAGTAAAATGAAGATCCTCTGTCCAAAAGCACAATTGTAAACCGAAAGAGCGACATAAAAATGACCTCACTGTGAGAGAACTTTCTTTTAGAGTCAGAGAAAAGGGAAAGTTTTCTTCCTGTAGATCTAATTTAGATCTTAAGTTCCCATACATTATTTATACATCATATTCAAAGTGCCAGCCTACTCTGCTTGCTGGATTACATTTCAAACATTTGCCATTGATAAGTCTTTGCTGTATTATATTCAGACTAAATGTGAATATGTCATAGCGCAGTCAATCTTTAATCCGCTGAGCTTCAGGTTCGGGCGGCAGGGGGTCCAGCACTCAGAGCATTGCTTTATACTTGAGAAACATCTGGGGCCAGCTGGGACACTTTACTGGAACATTCAGATGTCTGGAACAACAGCAGGAGTTACTGTATGAGTATGTTTTCATAGGTTTGGGGGGGTTTGGGGTGACTTAGTTAAAAACACGAGCTATTCCCAACTTGAGGTTTGAACCCGAGCAGAAATCTTGCCTGAAGTGAGCTTGTTGGTCCCAGGAGAGAAGTGGTTTGGACTACTATACATTTTTAATAGTCAGCAGGCAGAAGTCCATATTACAGAATTATTGCACATAATTTAATGCAGTTTGCCACAATTGGCATTCTCGCAAAAGCTATTGGATGCAGAGCTACTGTACACATCGCCTGGAGACTAGTGTCCCTCCCGGGACAGGTTTTATCTTCCTCGAGACAGTATAAATATGCTCGTAGTGGGGCGTGTGACTCTCCTGGGTTTGGATTTTGGACAACCAGAAGATTCACTCACTGTTTTATGTCCCTTTGGGGATGACCAACATGCTACTTATGTCCCTTTTGGTATTCCATTTTGGAAAATATAATTACTAAATAATTAATCCCAGCTCTAAGAAAATAACTTGCATAGGCACAAAGGTGACCTTGTCTTCAATATTCACCTTTCGGTTTACACAGTAGGATCAAATTTCATGCCTGGAGAAACTCTGGAGAAACCAATAGAAAAGTGGGACGAGTGCAGGCACGGGTGAAGTGGATGTGGTTGCTCTAAGGGCAGGAGCCCTCGCTCCAATTGCACCAGAAGCCGAATTACCACAAACTTCACTCACCCTGGCAGCCTTTTTGAAACCATATCAAAGCCCAAGTTCTGGCCTCTTACTTTCAAATGACCTGCCATAGGGAAGAGCCTTGCCGGCACCTTTCACAAGGCGATGTCTAACGGACCAGCTTGCTACCTAGCTGTTTACATTCTCACTTTATCTTTAAAACCAGAAGGGCTCGTTACCCCGATGCGCCATCCCAGGGTTAATGTTTCTGATTGCCTTGAAGTTCTTGCAATGACCGAAATGTCATCCCCAAACAAAACAAATGAACTGATGCGCCGTGATGAATCCTTGCAGGTGCCCGGCGGTCGTGGTTCAGGTTCAGCTCTGCTGCTCAAACAGCCTCTTTGCCGGCAAGCTCTAAAGCTGCAAGGTTGTTGTTTTTTTTAATTCAGGCTCTTATCAAAGGTGGATTTCCCCGCCTAGGACGGAGCAGTGATAACTTGCTGCAGCCGTGCCAGGGGCAGCAACGGCCGTGGCGCAGCGGCAGACGTGTTTGAAGTCCCGACAGCTGCCGGCGCTCTGCCGGCACCACGCACCAACCCGGCCGAACCAGGCTAAATCGTAAAGAAAATGGCCGGAGCGGAGCAGGTCTTAGCCCTAAGTGGATGAGGTGAAGAAAAATCTCCTGTGTGTGGAGTTTGTCAGAGTTTCAAATGTGTGAATGTCCTTAAATAACCCACATCGCCCGGAGAAATAAGCCAACTGTCACACCCAGTTCTGGATTCCACATTAACAACCTCCTTCCGCAGCGTTAAACTTTGCCCTTGAGGACTTTTGTTTAACTTCTTAATTTGAAAAACAGATAGGGCTGCTTTACAACCTTCACTTTTTGCGCGAACTGAAAGGCCTCATTGTTAGCGCAGGGGATGTGCAGGTAGAAGTAAATTTAACAAGTTTTCGTTTGATTGTCTTTCTGTTTGAAAACGCATGAGCCGTGTTCGTGGCTAGGCTTGGGAGCCGGGGGTAAAACATGTCGCACAGGAAGGCTGTTTTAAGAAGGTTTTTATAAACAATGGGCCAGTTTCTGCGTTCCTGACGCAGGCAGAAACTGCTACCGAAGTCAATGAGGCACTTTCAGCTTTTCTCCTTTTAAATATCCTGAATCGCGGAGCGCTTCCTCGCTGTTCTTCCAATACAAAGGACCCGATTGTCAGAAGTTGCTGAAGGATTTTTGTGTGTCTGTGCTATCTTCAGAACAGCATAAGAAATAAATAGACTCCCGCTATCAAAGACACATAATTGCCATTTCAGACTTCCTGTTTAGGATTCAGTCAAGTAGATATTGTTTATGGTTCATAAAACCTTACTACTGTGAGGATTCTCAGATACTGGCAGTATAGAGTTTCAACTTTCATGGTGCTGTAAATTAGAAAAAAAAAAAGTGTGATAATACTCCTCCGAGAACAGTAAAATAGAGCTCTGCAATGGTTAAATGGAATTTTATAAGCACATTCAGTGTGGAACTGTTTTGCATTACATGAGTTGAATACCTTAGAGATGACACACATCTGCAGGCACTTTATTAAATCCTTAGTCAGCACTTTTCGACCTGATGAGATTACTTCTTCATTTGACTGGAGAAAGGGAAGCGAAGATCTCGTGCCGGACTGCAGAATTCTTTCTGATGTTTCACCTTGAGCGCCAGGGAAGGACAGCAGGATGCTCCGCAGGACAATACAGACCTGTGGTGGCTCTGACAGCGGTGCGGCAGTAATTGCACTGAGTAGGACCTTTAGCTCCAGTGGATTCATTTAGCTCTAAACTTGCTGGTAGAATAGTACTGCAAAGTAAATAGAAAGGAAATAAAATACAGGCTCTTTTATGAAAACGCGAGGAGATCATATCGTCCTGACTGTATTGTGATAGTGCACATGATTTAAATGGAGATTTTAAATTAAGAAAGGCAATACGCTGTTCTCCGGCTGGGTGTAGTTGGATAGATTACAGGACGTGAAGGGATAAAACGCATGAGGGGGTTCGACGGGAAAGCCCCGCTCGCACCATGTTGTGCAGCACCCTGAAAGAGAGCAAAAAATAAGTCAGCAGTCCCAAGGTACAGACCTGGGCTTCTCCCCCCCCTGCCCCGAGCCCCCTAACCGTGCAAAACACTCGGCAGATCACAACTATCAGAGCTCCCGACACTTAATATGCTTCCCGGACGTGTTCATTTGAGGCGCTGAGGTCTCCTCTCCCCTCGCAGGAAAGTTTCACAGGTGCTTCAGAAGGACAATGGAGTTCTTCAGACATAATCCGGGAAGACTTAGACATGTATAGGAGGCTTGAGGGGGATATGAGATCTTAATATTAGAATGATTAGTAGAAAAGGAGGATCATTCTGTGTGTGCATTTCAGCTGTAAGACGCTCTAAATTAAAACGGTATCCTGAGAGCAGTGCTGGTGGGATCTGATGAGTAAATGCACTCTCTGTCTTGCTGTTCTGCTGCCTCAGCCCATAAAACATTTCATCAAAGCCGGGCTGCAGGAACAGCCAGCGCGCGGTGCAGCTGTTTGCGAGGTACTTGGAGTTTGGCTCCTTTAAAAGCAGCTTTTCAGTAAAGTCAGTCCGGAGCCCCTGCACGGGAGTTTAAAAAATATCCGTGCAGTTCGGTTTGATCCCGTAAGGGTTAATTAAGTTTTGCATCGGTATTAAGGCTGAGCAGTGTCTGCAGGAGTCATATTGACACCCTGGTGCATGGTAACTCTACTCCTTTATTGACATGTTGCTAGTCAAGAGCACAATAGCACTCTGTGTCTGCAAATCATTGCTAAAATCATCTCAAGAAAAAAAAAGTTTGAAAGCCTAACGCTAGACAAAGGCCCCAGAGCTGCACTGCGCAGCGAAAAACTCCAGAGTCAGCAACTTCTATTGATTAAAAACTAACCTTTAAAGTAACTCTCAGAGTGTGTGGTTAGCATTTAAATTTAAACATGTCATGAGTTGATTTGTGTTACTGAATACCAACTCAGAAGGAGTTACATTCACATCAGATTTTTTTTTCTAATTCCCTTAAGCAGCTAAAGTATTTCATGAAATGTCAATAGGGCAGGGGAGAAAAAAAAGGTGTTTTGGAGGGAGGGGACTCGCGCGGAGCCTCGCCGCTTCTTTTCCCATGCAAATAGTCACCCCAAAAAGAAAAGTGTGGGGAGCGAAACACAATAATTAGACCTTTGTCTAACTTTCCCAAGTGCCAGAGAAAGACAGATTAATTAAATACACAACAGTGTTGGTTTTTGGAGTGGGGGTCTCTCTCGCTGTGTAGGTCATAAATTAGGCAGAATAAATACTTCAATGTGTTTGCAGCGGGCTGCTACGTCAGAGCGGCTGGCGGGCGGTGGGAGGGCGCAGCGCGGCTCTTGCTAATGACAGTCACGTCTGGGGCTGTCTGGTTGCTCGTAGCAACGAGACATGATGTAACACCGGGATGAACTTGAACTTGGGGGACTTGAAAAGGGAACAATAGACCAGAGCAATCAATAAAGCCTATTTCAGTGAAGGATTACAGAGCCGCTCTGGGGTAACCTTGTCTGCGAGGCGCAGGCTGAATAGCAAGACGCGTGAAGGAGCGCCGGGCCGTGGGGGAGCGCGGCCGCGCGGGACGGACGGGGCGGATGGACGGATGGACGGACGGGCGGACGGACACATGGACGGACGGGCCCAGGGCATCCCCGAGGCGGGGGCCGGCAGCGGGAAGGCAGCCTTCGTCCCACCCGGAGCCGGTGGGGAGCAGCCGGCCTCCGCAGCGCGGCAGCTCCCTTCCCGTCCTCCTCTCTACTATTTTTTTTTTGAGCAATCTGCTGCGAAGTCAGAGGGGCCTTGCGAGGCCAGGGCAGCTCCCGCCGCCGTCACCCGGCTGCCGAGCCATGTGGCCGGGCCGGCGGTGACGGGAGCCAATTGGACATCTGCGATATAGATTTGAAATGATCGGCGCTGAATTTTTAACCCCTTTGCTCCCCGCTGCGGCCTTGCCACGGCTGCAGGCCTGGCCGAAGGCTGCTGGAGACGCTCCTGCCAGGCCCGGGAGGGCCCGCGGCCCCCGCTCCGCTCCCCCGCAAAACCAGGGGGCCGGGACTTGGCACCGCCTCGCGAATCCTGCAGGAACTCCTCTCTGTTTATGAACTTTACATATGAGAGCTATTTCGCTTAATTACAGCCCGCTTAAGTCTAAATAGAAAATCTGTAGGCAATAGATGGAGCCGATATGGGAATGGCGTGTTTGTATTCAGAAGGGTGAGCGAAGGAAGAGTTCGTTAATGAGGTGTATTGGAAGCGGGACAACTCCTGCGATCGTGCTATTTATTTTACTGGTTCCTACCTCCATGGCAAGACCACATAATCTTGAAGTCCCACACAAAACTTGCCTCAGAGTTTTCTGTAAATGTTCATAAATCCTCCCTGGGTTGATTGTACTATCAATCAAGTCAGACGCTGAAAAGGAATAGAGGAAAAAGTTGGTAAAACTTGTCGTCAGTTTATACCTGCACACGTATGCACCTCATACATTACAGGGCCCAGCCTAAAAACACGGGGTGTCAGCAGCAGCTCTCTAATACCTGGGCCTTTCTGCTCGTTTTCTTTTACTTCGGGCTAAATCGCTGCTGCTCGTTGGCGTGCTCCCACCGCGACGTGTCGCTGCCCCTGCGCGTGGTCCCCGGGCCTTACACTGCCCTCATTCATCTGGGGTTCGGGTTGGCACGGCCCGTCGGGGTCTCCCCGGCACTGTCCCAGCCTCTCAGCCCCACGTGTTGTCCTGCCAGGGAGTGGAACTGCTTTCTGTGCCCCGGCATCTGCGCCTTTGGGTTAAGGACGGTATTGTTGTGTGCTCCGCAGAGCTAAAATCCCAGGCAATTTCCTCTCTTTGGAAAGGAAAAAAAAAAAAAAAAAAGATTTTTTTTTCCCCAAAGAAAAGCTATTAGTTGAGGTTTGCATTTTGTTTTGAAACACAAGTATGCCCAGAGATACGGGACGTTTTCG
Organism: Anser brachyrhynchus; assembly: GCF_964034855.1. NCBI lineage: Eukaryota > Metazoa > Chordata > Aves > Anseriformes > Anatidae > Anser > Anser brachyrhynchus. The sequence goes on along the minus strand of NC_137702.1, from coordinate 3,318,476 downwards.
CTGATCCACTTTCCCCCAGATTTGCTTTATCCTCGCTTTTCTCTAGCGATCCACTTTCTCCTAAGAAAACAGCCCTGTTGTTGAATTTCTGTGCATCTGTTCCAGTGAGACAGTTGAAGCAGGGCAGTATAAAGCAACAGATGCTTATGCTGGCACATGCCTAAATACCCAAGAAAACCCCGACTGCAGGGTGATAAATGGCACCGAGACGCGAATGTGTATCGCCTTTTCAGGGGATTAGACAAAAGTGAGCTAGAGGGATCTTCAAGCCATAATCTATTAAAAAGATTGATAACTTGTAACATGACATGACCCCCGTGTTCGTCTGTAGCTATGTCCAGCGACTGTCGCCGAAAAAAAAATATATTGATTTGTACAGTATTTTTAATTAAGCTTTGTAATTAGGTCGATTCGTCACAGCCTCAATTAGCCCCCCTCTTGGCGGCTGAGGATCGCCGCGGCGCTCGGAGCCCTTCCCGCGGCAGCGAAAGCGAGCGGCCGGGCTGACGAAGTCTCCTCTTCTCTTTTGCAGTCCTGGTACCTGGGATAAAAGTCTCCGCTTCCCACCACCCACCGGACAGACCACCTGACCCCTTCCCACCTCTGTAACACGAAGCAGCAGCAACGCAGCGCAGCGACTTCACATCGGCGGAAGGGGAGGCGAGCAGACACCGACAGCAAACTCGTACATGGAAATGGCAAACGTTATGGTTGAATGGCAAAGGCCGTAACTTTTTCGAGATTTTTTTTTTTTTTTTAGACAACTTTAGGACTGTTGTAATTTCTCCTATGGTGCTGGAAATGGTTGGGCTTCATAACTTTTGAAGTGTTTCATTGGTAGTGTAAGCGTTAGGTGACACTGAGTAGAACTAGCCTCTGCTGCTGCTTACCAACTCGCTGTTGTAACACACTTTCCATATGGAGCCTAACTGTTTTACAGTATCCTCATCGATTTTTTCCCATACAGGTGTGAGACTTCTTGAGAAATCATGAAACACACTTAAACTATAACTTTTGTAGTAGCTGAATTCTGCAATATATAACTTACCGGACAGACATAGAGCATGTTTTTCTGTAACATATCGGAAAAAAAATGCAGGTTTTTTTTGTTGTTCTTTTTTTTTTTTTTTTTTACAGTCGGCACTTAGATACGTAACATGAACCATAAGAGCATTGTCAACAATTTTTTTCCACTCGATTGCAGAGCGATTTAAAACATCGAACTACTACTATTCACTAAAAAAAAAAAAAAGAAAAAAAAGAAAAAAAAGTTTGAAATGCTGCACTTACATTAAAAAAAACATTTTTCAACAATTTTCAACAATTACACAAAAATTCACGCAGAAATGGGGAAGTTGGTCTGTTTTGACAGAAACTGACAGGAATCAATCAAAACAATCGAATTTTGAATTGAGTAAAGTGCAATTTCATTGGATAGCTAAATATCTTTGTAAGATAGAGATTGTTGAAAATTCTATTTTTGTTTTCCAAGTCCTTCCACCCCAGGACTCTAAATTATTGGGGTAAAAAACAGCCTTGCAAGAAAAAGGGGAGCTATTTTTGCTTTTTATGTTTTTTATTGTTGAACTTGTATCCCTTTAAAACTGAAGGAAAATTAAAAAAAAAAAAAAACAAATCTAATGGTGCTTTTACCACAATATGTTAACTACATTAAATGCTAATTAATCATTTTCTGTTATCAAAGCACATAACTAAAATTAAATCATAATATCTGTTAATTTTATAAGCTAAAAGTCACTATAATGGATTATGCCAATTCTGACAAATTTTACGTGTTTCCGGCAATATAGGGTTTATCAGTTCTCAAACACCTTGGGAATAATATAGAACGGTCCAGAAATTAAAACACCTTTGTGTCCCTGAACTGGTACATTTTCTGGACTGCGAAGAAAACAATACAGAAACAAATGCTGATATTACAACTTATGCCAGTTCAAAGCAAGGGCACTTGCTGAAGAAGAAAAAAAGAAAAAAAAAAAGTTTGGACCCCAAACGTCCTGTATCTTATGTACAAAAAAAAGGAAAAAAAAAGAAAAAAAAAAAGAGTGCAAGTGATTTTTTCTATCAGACAGCGGAGCACCCCTTTGCTTCACATGCAACTTTAAGAAGGTTTCCTATACTATACATATATATACGTTCTGGTTGGCAAGTCCAGCTAATCAGAGAAAGTCTCTGCATGTTCTAGTGTTAGTAACTAATTTTTATATAGTTAATGTAGGGTAAAGTAGAGTGCATTAAGACACAATATTGTAATCCCTATTCCAGGCACTTGCCTTTAAACTATGTTTGTTCGACCCTTCAGAAGGGTTTCTACTACTGTCCTATACAATCAAGTAACTGAAATTCTTGGGAAGACACTTTGCTCCTCATCTTTTCCCTGAAACAATGTTTTGTTTTGTTTTCTTAATTTGCACGAAACAAAAAAAAAATTCCATATCAATGTGCCTTGCCCTGGATAGCGATTATTTGTGGAATTGTTGCACATGTTCCTATATTGAAAGGGGTTTTTCCCTAGTCAAGCATTTGGAGACACTTTTTGTAAATGTGACTTTTATGTCAGCCATTGTCAGTTTCAACATCTAGAATTAAATAGGATGTTAGTTGTTCCGCAGATAGGAGTAGTGTTTATTGTCCTGTATGGTCAGTGGCAGTGCTATTCTGAGATCTGTAGATGCTAGATTATCAGTATTTTTGGATGTTGCTGCATTTTACATTTTATTTGGAGTCTTCCTTTTGTTTTGTTTTTTTCCCAGATATATGAAAATATGCAATACCTGCTTATATCATGTAGAAAAGCTTAGCAATTATTAATTTTTCTTTTAATTTTTTTTTATTTGACCAAAGTTGGTGCTGCACTTGACGCAGTGTGTTTTAGGTGTTTGTCTTTGTACTTTTGTGATTTTGAATGCACATGCAGGAAGGGCTCTTCTTAGAGAAGCAGTCAAACTGTGAAGCACTAAGCTGAACCCTGCTTCAAGCAATTTTTGTTTTACAACTGTTCCTTTCACAAGCAAGCCTTAAAAAAAAAAAAAACTTCCTTTTTCTTCAGATCCCACACCCATTTTTATTAGCAGACTGCAATCAATCCACATTCAATAAAAGTATATAATGCCCATTTTTATATGCACGTTTTTAAACTTCCAAGTTCTGAAAATTGTTTACTGGTTATTCTCTATTTAAGGAAAAAATAAAATGTTTTGGATTTTCATATGTGTCTGATAAGTGGTTGAGTAGTCATTTTGCTCTATTGTATTGTGTGATTGTTAGTATATGGTATCACATCCTCTAGCCAGCATCCTTTGCCTTCCCTATAGCACTTAGCTGGGCATTACTTTATTAAGACATATGTGCACTAAAAAAAATAGCAGCTTTCAGTGCTTCACAGTGAAGGGAAAAAAGCCTAGACAAACATTTTGTCAGAACCTTGCTATGAGACAAGGTATTACCAGTAAATTGGTTGTATATACAATAAAATTGCACCCTTTTTTAAACAAAACAAACTAAGCAATAGTTTGGGCAGTTAGTTGTTTTTAGTGAGCATGTTGTAGTCATGGCTGCAAAGAGAGAGAATTAAACTGCCCACTCAGAAGATATGTAATTTGTATGTTGTATAGTTTTATTGATTACACTGATTTATTCTACCCTATTTTATAATGCAGGACTTTTGTAATGTTGTTTAAATGAGGAAAAATTTCTGTCAAATTAGCTTAGTGGAATTTCTGATTGTTCGTTATAAAGGCAGCGTTCATAGAATTGCTTTTTTTTTTTTTTTTTTTCCTTTGGGAACTGGATTTAAGTTAAAAACTTTCCTGTTTCCTTTTTGTATGTATTTAAATACAGTTATTTTTCTTCTCTCAATGGTATAGCATATTCCTATGCTTGAGAAGTATAGGCTACTGAAGAACCATTGTAAATGGACATTACAGGTATGCTGTATTTTTGAAGGTATTTTGTCATATTAAGTTTGATGACGCTAAAGTTAGGGAATTCTGAGCAGAATTGCGAGAAAAAAAAAATGTTTTAAAGGCTTTAAAACATTAGGTAGGCGGTCGAGGGTGTTAACCAACAGGGGTTGTAAAGCATTACACACTAAATCCAGTTTTTTGTTCACCTTGCTGTCACGCAGCCGCCGCGGCAGCAGGCCGAGGAGCGGAGGCCTGGCAGGGCAGCGCCGTGCCCGCGCCCCGGCCCTGGCTCAGCAGCAGGTTTCGGGCCCTCTTCCCTCCAGGTTGCTCTAGCAGTTATTTTTTTCGTCACGCGAACGACTTTTTTCTCCCCTCCCCGTCTCCTTCTCTCCAGAAGTTGTCAGACGCACAAATTCTCTGACCTGCAGTCACCCACCCACCCATCCAAATTGAAAGGCCTAGAGAAGTGCTTAGCGCGAACTGACTTTGCCAGTTAATTCCTTTCTTTTTCCTCTTTTTGAACTAGGGCACTTGCTTTTATCATGCCGCACACCCCAGCAATGCCATTATTTATTCCTCTTCCTTTATAATAAAAACTTTCGGGCTTAAAGTTAGGCAGCCATGGTACACTTTGTCTCTGCTGTTTTTTCCCCCTCCCCCTTAAGGCCGAAGGGGAACAGAAACACAAAGTTTTCTCAACTCCACAGTATTCAGTCAGCCCACAGGAATATGCAAAATCCCTCTAACATTTTTTTTTTCTTTCTCTATTCCTCTTTGTTCCGTATATTTGCAGCTTTGTAGTAACAGTGTTATAAAATATTTACTGTACAAAAATACAAAAAACCCAGATACATAGCCTAAAACAGTTTTTTTTTCCTTGTGGTGAATTTTTTTTAAGAATGTCAGTTAATATTGTACTTTGCATTGTGTCTCTGGAAATATCTTTTTTTTTTTTTTTTTGGTAGAAGGCCTCCATCGAACAAAATTAAAACCATAACCGGCATGACAATGTAAGGAGAGCTTCAATGGCACCTAAACAATAAATAAATAACAAAATAAACCTCATGAGGTCTGTTGGAGGCAGGTCTTGTGAAGTTAACACTGCCTGCTAGGCAGGATTTTCATTAAATCAAGCTTACAATGCCAATTTTGTCTTGAAGTCAATGCATGTATTACTGTTTGACAGTAAACCCAGCTATGCCATCATCAAGTCCAAGGCTGCGCAATAGTCTAATTAGTATCGAGTACATTTTCCTTTTATTTTTTCCAATAAAAAAGCAGTGGGATGAAAATTGCTTTGATATATAGCAGGTAACATTGAAGCTATTCCATAGCACTTAACTGTAGTGAATACTGTGTCACCAATTCTGAAATCAATTTAATGTTTAATGCAAATCCATTACATGGTGCTATTACAGGCTGGCAAAATGATTTACAAAAATGTGACAACTTGGGCTCAATTCACTCTGCTTTCCAACAATGTAAATGCATAGCAGTGTTTATCTGCATGAAAACTATGCACTAATCTATCTGAAAAAAAAAAAAAAAGAAAAGAATATATCAACTTTGGTATCTACTTTCCGTTTACTTCAATCCTTGCCTTTTTGGTCATTGTTATAATGCCAGCTTTAGGACAGAAAGAGTTATAAGAAAACCAGCATAATACCTGATATATTAAAATGTAGTGCCTGTGAAATCTGTATTATATTGCTCTTCTGAAGTAAGATTTTTCTACACCGGTAGCCTTCGCTGTCTGTCAGAACCTTCTGATATAGGTGATGTAAAATAACCGTACAATATTAATGCATGCTATTCCATAATGCTTAGTAGCTGTATGAATATTACTCAAAGTTATGTTAGTCTTTTTTTCTGACTTGGTTCTTGTCAGATAGGTTTAAAGATATTTCACTGAGAACGCAAATTCTGTCTTTTCTTGATTTGGGGTGTTTTCAGTATTTTGGAGGTATACATTTACTTAAATTCAGTATTACTTGTGTTTTGGGTTTTTTTTCTTTTTTTTCTTTTTTTTTTCCTTTTTTTTTCCTTTTTTTTTTTTTTTTTTTTTTCCAGAGGGCAGGACATGGTGTTTGAGACCAGAAATCCGTGCCTGGTAAGATTTTTGTCTCAAAAAGCTACCCTAAGAATTCAAAGAGCTTGCTCTGAAGAACATACCATAAAGTTCAAATTTTAAGGGACAGTCCTTTAAACCCATAAACGAGATTGAGCTCGTCTTGCAAGAGATTTCTTAATGGGCAGCGGTTAACCAGGTACCCATGCTTGACCCTTCTTCACACCAGACTTCCTCATATAGAAGAAAAACCCTTAAAAAAAAAAAAAAAAAGAAAAAAAGAAAAAAAAAACCTCATGTGGTTGTTTAGTTTCATGCACAGTTGCAATATTTTTCTTCAGACAAACTCTGTACAAACTTTGGGCCCGATTCATAAAAGCTCATTTGCTATTAACACGGGACTCTGGTGGGCTTTTCTCATCCAAATTTCGGATCGCTTTCTGTCCGAGGACACGCTCTGGCCGGTCCTTCTTTCCCCAGCACGCGCGCCTGCTCGCTTTCCTCTCCCTCCCCTTCCCCTCCCCACCTCCCCTAACTCCAAACGAGAACAAAAATCGATGGGCCGCGGGGCCGCGGAGGCAGGAGGGGAGGAAGCGCAGGCCCATGCTCCGACACCTCGAACGCGCAGGCGTGCGAGAGAAAAGGGGGAGGCAGCGGACGGGGACGACCCCGAGCCGCGCTCCGGCCCTTGCGAGGTTTTGTTGAGGTACACGCTGCTCGATTACAAAAGAGATTCTGTCTGTACCAGAAAAACGCGCTAGATTGCTACCTCTGAGCTCTAGAGAAAACCTTCGTAAAGGAGAACACCTGTATACAATGTGAACTTTTGTACTTTGTACGCTTTTTTTTAGGGAAGACTATTTTCCACTTAGTTAATCTTCTATGCTCGAGCATGAACAAAAACAATTGTGTTCAGTGAAATCCCCCCCCCTTTTATCTACATCCACAAATTAATATGAGGGAAAAAAAAAGAAGAGTTTCTAGACGGAGCATGGTAGGAAGAGATCCCCCGGCTTGGCATCTCTGCCTTGGCCGCTGCTTGCTCTCGCTGCGGGCGTCCCTCGGGGGAAAGGGCTGCAAAATTCCTTGCTTTGGAAACACAATCAAGGAGAAAGCCCCGCTTTGGATGGCTCAGCGGTTTCTCCGCGCAGTTGAGCTTTGACCTAGCCCTGGCCCGCTTTCCGAGACTGGTCCAGCCAAGTCCCTCGGTGTCGCTTTTAAATCCGGGGCACTAAAATTTCCACTGGCCGCGTGAAAGATCTGCTGCAAATTCACTTGACACCCGTGTTAATACCATGTCGTGTTCATTTTTTTATGAGTCAGGCCCCTCGTGCCTCTAGTATACTTGTATTGACTCTCATAGTTACCATTTTAGTTTTACTGTGTTCTGTGAAAAAAATTGTAATTGGTTGAGAATCACTGTGGGCATCCATTCTTATTCAACTAAGTCTCCGCAGGTTTTTTGAGCTGGTGTGGATTAGTTTAACTCTTGTATTCAACCATTAGTGCTACCACCTTCTCACATTACAATACAATTACTGGAAGCAAGTACTGCATTTCCTATGCAACAAAAAAGGAAAATAAAAAATTGCTAATGCTAACGGGCCGTGTTGTTATTTACTTGCACAGGGTATCTGCGCGCTCGCGGCACCGCGGGACTCGCTGCGAGGCCGAGTGCTCCGTGTACGACACACGGGGCCGGCACCAGGCCGCCCACCTCGCTGCTCCGGGGTCCCCAAACTGCAGGAATTTGGTTAAATCGAACCGCAGCCGGCGCATCAGCTGTGCTGTCGGTGTCCCCTGCACACAAAATCGCTCCTGCCGTGGTAACCAGCTGCATCCCAGCGAACCTCTGCAGGTTAAATCGCTCACAGTCCAGACACGAAGCGCTTCGAGTAAAAATTAACCGAGATTAATTAATTCTGCAAATGCCACGATGTATCTTTAAAAGGAGCTAAGCGCTAAAAACGCCACCACATTGGCCAAGTGCCGCGGTGCCGGCTGCGTTTCAGCCGCTGATGATGGAGACCTCGCAGCCAGCCCGGGCCGTGCTGTCCTGCACCTCCCTGCGGGGCTTCTGGGGTGCGGGGCAGAAAGCGCAGCTTTCTTCACTGCACTTTGAGGTTTTTCCTCATGTGATGCCTTTTTCCCAAAAGAAACACGCAGAAGTTAAGATTTGCAGAAGGCAATTTTTTGCATTTAAGCAGTTCTGCCTGCTTTCTACATAAAAGCTGGCACAAGGCTGGGGCAGCTGTGCTGGTGGCCCTGCAGGGACAGGAGGTGGGGAGCCTTGGGTGCACACCCCTTCCCCGGGCAGCACCAGCTGTGAAACAGCTCTTCCTTCTTCTTTTGGGGAAAATTAGTGTTTCCCACTAACTAGGTGCCCGAAGCTCACAAAGCGCGGGTATTTCTTTTCTGACCACCCCCCCCACACCTGTTTCATTTCGGGCTTCGTGGCCAGGATGGGAGGTTTGGGCCGTGCACAGATCTAATGCCACCGTCCTCTGGTGCCCCCTCCACACCCCTCACCATGCCTCTGGCCTCATCTGGCCAGTGGCAGCTCTGTGCCTGGTCACTGCTCCAGACACGGCACCAGCGTTTGGGAAGAAAGCTCGTCCCGGCGCTGCAGGAGAGAGCCCGAACGCTGGCGGTGCTCAGAGGGAACCAGGAGGGGCTCCAGGAGGTCGGCCGGACCCTGCCCCACGCAGGGCAAAAGCTGTAGGGGAGCAGCCACCCATGGGGCCTGGCCTTGGTCGCCCTCTCCCTCTTGCTTGCTGCTTGTCTTGCACTCTTCCCTTCTCGCTTTCTCCTTCTTTCTTCCTGCAGGAAAAAAAAAAGGTCTCCATCAGCACCTAAGGAAATAAATCCCATTCATTATTTATCGCTATGAAAAAGTGTCAGCTGGGATCGGAGTGCAAGAAGAATACACAATAGCCCAACAATAAAAAAAACAAAAATTTTGGGTGGGAGAATCACCGAGTGGTGTTCAGGCAGAGAAAAATTTCGCTGCCCTGACCTGCGGGGAGAAGCAACGGAGGTGTTGAGGGGCCTGCGGGGCGCGAAGCCCATCGGCGCAGGCACATTGCAGGGCACAGGCGACACGTGCACACACCCTGGCTCGTCCCGCTCGTGCACATGCACGCGGGTGGGATTGCACATGCACACGCACATGCACACACGTGAGGTTTCATTTATCACCGTTTGATCACGCCTCTCCCCTCCCGCGCAGCCGGGCAGCAGCACCTCGGGCGGAGCGGTGGTGGTGATCAACGCCGAGTTTCGACCTTTGGCTTTTTCACCTTTCCTTCCCCAAATCTGGGCCGTGCCCAGTTGCTTTTGCGTCAATGCTATATAACATTCAGAAACGCTCACACTTCTCTCAAGCTTATTGTTATTACAAAGATATCCCGAAGGTATTACTTACACGTCACGAAGCAACGGCCCTTTAAACTCATATTAGTGGCGGATCTGGCTACTTAATCTCTTCCTTAAAAGTAAAAGTTCCCGATGATACGGAAAGGAAGAGGCTCGGGAGCGTGAGTGAGGCAGCGGGTTCGTCTGATGTCTTTTATCTGCCGCAGACAAGCCGAGCCTGGAAATATTTATTGGTTCAGTCCTTCAGCAACATGGTATTAATTGCCGCCGAGTGTTTTGATAGGTAGTTAGCACAAGGGTATTAATGAAAATAGCACCACTTCATTTTAAAATTAACTACTTGGCCATTCAGCAACATGAGCTGATAAATTATGGCAATAAATTCGCGACTGAGATTTATGCAATGGCACCGCGCGCTCCCACGGCGCGGGGGGCCGGGGGCCCTCGTCGCCCCCATGCCTCCACGCAGCTTTGTGGGTGCCTTAAATCTCTGCAGACGCTCGGGCCCAGGAGTTTCACGACCTCTGGGGTCAGTTCTGGTGCTCTTTAAAACCGACGGCGCTGGGGGCAGCTACACCAGAGCCCCCAGCAGAGTGGGGAGCCCCGCAGGACTGAAACCACCACATGCCCCACGTTGTTGGTTTGATTACAGCAGGTGCCCAACCTGCCCATGCCACAGCGCCCAAATAAATCCTCCCATGCTCCCCAAAACCTTAGAAACGGGGAGCTGGGCAGCTGTTGCTGCAGACCTGCAGGGTCTGATGTTGTTGTTGTTGTTGTTGTTGGCTGGTGAATGGCCTCGCACTTGCCAACGCCAGACCAGCGTCTGCTGATTCCCGTCCCTCTCTTCCCTTCCAAGAGGCAGAAGTAAACCAGGGCTGTGATCGAGGTCAAACCCAAGCCCACCCCTTTCTCTGGGATATTTTCCAACATTTTCTTTCGCTCAGGTGGGGTTTTTCTGCATCCCATCTCTCAGAGGCCAGAGGATGTGCCAGGTTTGGCTGCACGCGGCCATCAGTGCACAAGCCGAGAGCAAACCCGCTCTGCCTGCGGCACCTGCGGCACCAAAGCAGCCCCGGCCCTGGCACAAACCCTGCTCGCCCAGGACATAAAGCCTCTCGTGAGCGCCGTCCATAACCCACCTTTTTTGACAAAGAAATATTAATCTGTGAAAAATGAATGGCAACTCCCTGCCTTAGGCAGCGAAGAAATTGGAAAATGTTCCTATAAATGTGATTCATATGACATAATACCTGCCCGCATATTGCATTATCCAAACCTATTAGAATGGAGATGCAGCCAACTATTTTGTTATATGGGGTTTAATCTTTTTCCCCATTGTTCATTATTACCCTACAGAAATTTCATAACCTGGCATCTTTTTTTTTTTTTTCCCCCTTCTAGTTGTGGCTTTTCCCTTGTGCCATCCCAGTGGGTTGAAATGAGTGCAAAACACCCCAAAAAGTGCCCAGCGTCTGCGTGCTGTGGGCAGAGGGCACAAACCTGCTGGGGGTGTCAGCAGCAGGGTGCTGAACGGGGGCACGGGGGGGGGGGGGGTCTCAGGGTGGCACCCCCAGCTCTGGGGCAGCCACGTGGGCAGCGGGCTGGGAGGGCACTGCGGGTCCCCCGGGATGTCTCCGCTCTTTAGACAACCACGAGCGATGTGCTCTCCTTCCAAACTAGTGCATTTTGTTACCGGGCGGGAGATGCACCCGTTTCGTAGAAAATTCAGCTAAATGTTGCATTTATTTATAAACGTGACAAATTTAATAGGGTAGGAAAGGTATTTGAATTATTGATTGTTAAATATTTAAGCTCCGAGTACCCATCCATCAACATGTGTGAGAAAGCTCAGGACAGATTTATGATGTTGGAGTTTTCCTGGTTAGCTGGCACTTGGCATTTCTATTAATTATATCCCACACACTCCTTTTTTTGTATGTGTGTGTGTTTTTTTTTTCCCTGGGATTTGTTAGAAGTATTTATAAAAGATGTCCCTATTATACCATTTAAATATTGTTTGTGCAACTGGAACATGTTTTCTATCGGGGTTTAATACACTGTTTGATTTAGGAGAAAATTAAATTAGAAGGTGTAAGTCTCAGGAGACGAGTGCTTTATTTGAAAAGGGTTTCCACCACTGGAAAGCACAAAGTTTTTCTTTTACGTATAAATATTTTGCTCCCGGTGTCCCCGGTGTGCGGGTGGGAAGGAAGCAGAAGACTCAGGCTGTTTCTCTGCAGCCCGGTGCTGGGGCAGGTGGGAGGCTTTTGGCAAAGGCTTCTTTGACGTTAAATCACTCAGAGTCTAAAAAGTGCCTCGGTTTTGCCCAGCGTGGTGCCAAAACTCCTGTTGCACTGTGAGTAAAAGCTCCTGGTTCCCAACCTGGGGGTGAAACCTCTGCCATCACATGGGGATGGGGCGCCAGGAGGTGGCACCTCCTGTGCCCAGCTCTGGTCCGGCAGGGAAGTGCTGATGATGCTTGTCCTCGCTCATCCCCAAACTGCGTTTGTGGCAGCGGGAGGGGATTTTGTCCTGTCATGAGCCTGGCTCTGTCACCACCAAGCCTCCTCCCTGCTTGCTCTGCTCCTGAGTGCACGCTTGGCTTGGGGTCGGTCCTTTCTTTCCTGGGGGCGTGGAGGCTTTGGGGAGGAAAAGGCTCAGGGTTGGCCGCAGGGCGAGGCTGTGCCCTGGTCCCCAGCTGGACCCTGTGCACTACCCAAAAAGTGTCCCAAAGTCCTCCTCGTACCAGGACTTCGTCTTCACTCTGTAACCACACTGATGATGGGGAGGGGGCACGATGCGTTGCATGATGTTTGTTATGTTCATTAACAACCCCCCTCCAGCCCCCGTTACTTCCCTGGGCGGGGGAAGGATGCGAATGCCCGCGTCGCGGCCCCAGCGCCACGGAAGGGTTCGTGCAATGGGAGGAAACCGCCGAGGAGCAGCGGGTCAATAATGCACCTCCTAAAAACCAGCTCCCTGAGTGTGTATCGCTATGATAGATTGTAATTGCTCAAGAAGAGCCATTATGGCCTGTTAGGTCAATACTCTGCATTTCCAAAGTGCTTTAATTAATACATATTTACATCAGGTAATAGCAGGGATTTCTCTGAGCCGTGGTATGAGGCCAAGAGAGGCTCCTAACTTTCATAATTTGGAGGGGTGGGCATGATTTAGTCTCTCCGTGCTTTGTTGCAAATTACAGAAATGCGTCTGGTGTCACGAGCAGCGAGAAAATCTCCGTCCTCCTCCAGGCGGCCCCGTGCTTCGGGAACAGGCACGGGGGCACGCAGGGAGCAACCCCCAGCACTTTGCCAGCCGCAGCCCCTCGTCCTTCCCCTCGCTGTTCAGGGCCATAAATAAGGTAACGGCAGATATATTGCTGCTGCTGTTACTTGCACGGGCAGGCGCCATCAGGAGAAAGGCTGCGGGTGCTGGGGAGGCGAGCTCCCGGCTCCGCCATGTTCCTGGGCCCCACCACATAGCAAAACCCTCATTTTGCTGGGTTTTCACCCGTTTCCTTGCCCTGGGAGCGTGCAGCCTTCCAGGAGGGGCCAAGGCTGAGTTCGAGGTGCTCAGCCCACACCAGGCACACAGGTGAGCGCTGGGGCCGCCTGGTGCCCCAGGTAACACTGAAACACAAACAGGGCAAGGTTATTGATTTTTTTCTCCTTCTTCTTTCCCCGAGACCACAAATTAGAAACGGCGCTGCTAAAACTCACTGGCCTCTCCGCAAATTTTAATTAAAGCATAAATAAATCATTTTGGGTGCTGCACTTGCCTATAAACAATGAGGGAGATGGCACCCTTACAACTGCTTGTCAACATTTGGTGACTAATGAGTCACTGTGAAAATACAATCTGAAGCGACCGAATTGAAACCAGACCCCGGCGCTAACGAACGGCACATGCCCGCCCACCGCAGCACGGCGGCCGAGGGCCCCCAAACCGCCCCTGGGGGCGGGGGGTGCTCAGCCGCGCAGCCCCGGCCTTTATTGAATAAAGCGCAGCGCTGTAATGCGATATTGCAGCTGCAGCCTTTTTGCCACGTTGTGGAGTAATGTTTTCCCCTGTCCTTGCAGCAAACAATAACCATATGCTGCGTGTGTTACCAAATGTTTATTTTATTTCTTCGTCAGGACGCGAGGCGGGCTCTGAAGAAGGGCTCGCGCTGTTCCAAGCGGTTTCCAGCCAGCCCTGCAAGGACCGCGGCATCCCACGCCGCGCCTCACCGCACGGCCCCGCGTGGCCCATGGCGCTGACCTGAAGGGTGTCCCCATGCAGCATATCACCCCACACACCACATCGCACCCCCCCACACCATATCGCACCCCATCACCCCGCACCATGCCATGCCACACCGGCCTGCAGCAGCACGGCCTCAGATGTCCTCCCAAGGCCGCAAGTCGTGCTCACACCAGGCAGCTTCCACCACCGCCTTCAGTTCAACAAGACACCAAGCTGGTTTGGTTTTCTCCAACAAACACGTAAAGCAGGCCTAATTTTCAAAGTTTTTATCCCCCACAAGGGACCAAGGGGCTTTACCCAGGCAAGGGCTGCACGTCCCATGCACACACACAGCCCTGCATTTCTCTGATACACCCAAAAGCGCCACGCTTGCTGCGGCTCCATGACTGCCGGCACCCCACAAGCTGCAGCCAAGTGTCTCCACACTGTCTTGCTCCTAAAACACCCCAGACTGATGCCATTTCCACCCCAGCACCCTGCTGAGCCCACCCGACCCCACAACGCTTTCCTCTTCGTCTTAATTAATGAGTGAAATGTTCAGGATCCTGTGGGCGTAGCAGTCATTCAGGCCCGAGGAGCCTGAGCAAGGAGCTGTGCCCTCAGGCGCAGGCGAGTGGCTGCTCTTCCCTCACACCCCTGTCATTCAGCTGAAACAGCAGCAGCAGACGGACAGACAGACAGACGGACAGACAGCCTGCGTCCAGCACGTCCAATATATGCTGATATCCACAGCCCGATTCCCAGCGGGTCTCCTCTGGGGGTCAGAGCCCAGCCCCTGGTGCCATGGCAATGGGAATTAGGCCTGCTTAGCTCGCCTTTTTTTCATTATTATTCCCCTGAACGCAGGCTCGTGAAAAGAAAGAAAAATATTATGTTCCGTGTGTCGCTTCTGCGAGTCAGAAACCAATCTTGACAGGGGAAAAAAAGAAGGGGAAAAAAAAAAAAAAAAGAAAAAAAAAAATCCCAAAGCTCCCAACTGTAGCACATGCTCATGGAAACAAGATGTGGAGCACATGAGCCTGTCCCAGGGAGAAAGTTTTCTAAAAATAACATATGCAGATTATGTACATAAAATGTCATGAAATATCAGCACATAAAAACGTGTGGTAGTTCAGGCTGTTGCAATTACAGCTAAAATGTGCCAGATGAACGACACGCAGCATTTGGTGCTGTCTGCAGCAAAAGCCAGGCACGGGGCCAGCGGCCGCGGGTGCTCAGCCCCACGGCACCGCCACGCCACGACCCACGAGTTGCCCGGCCTGCCCCAAAGCCGCCGCTGAACACTTCCTAGCTGCCCGTTTTCATAAAACATCCATCTCTGGATTTCATTCCTGGGCCTGCTTTGCTCCTCGTTGGGTGACGGCTCTCGGCTTTGTCAGCAGGAACACAGCGGGGAAGGGGGGGGTCCCCGGCCACGTAGCTGTGTGTACACACGAACACGATTTGGTTCACGATTTGTCCTCATGCAATGGTGATCAGAAAGTGCCTCGCACACAAGGGGATCCCCACACACCCCAAGGGCCACCTCTTTCCCCTGGGCTTTGTGCTCGCTGCAGGGCACTCCCAACAGAGCAGCACAAATGGAACAGTGCCAGCTCTTTGGCTTCACTAAACCACATTTCTCAGGTAACGTCGCTGCTTAGGGCAGGGCAAAATTCACCTCAGTGGGCCCAGGCTGGATTTTGGGCAGCACCAAGCACAGGCGGCTGTGGGGACCGGCCCCACTGGCAGCTCTGAGGCCTGCAGCACTGTGCTGAGGGGCCCTGCCTCACGGGGTGTGATACCCTGTTAGGTTGCACTTTTTAATCGCTTTTCTAGCAAATAGGGGTTTTGTCCGTCGAGTCGGCCAGAATTAAATTACTTCGCAAGAGATTTCTTTTTTTCCCCCAAGGATACTTTTTATTTCGTGCCACAAAACGCACGCTGCTGGCGGCTCTTGGGGAGAACAAGGCCTTTTGTATCGAAGTCCAGAAAAGCAACATGATTCATTGCTTTCTCATTATTTTGTCCTCTTGCTGGATATTGCCGGGGAAATTCCGCCCCCCACCCCCTCCCCTTCTTTCTTTCTTTCCAGCCCGTTTGAAAGCAGCTGATGGAAGGAGAGGAATATTCATCTCCCCGCTTTGCTCACGTGGCCGGCGGAGCCTCGGCAAACTTCGATGGCCGGCATCCCGGCGCCGAGCAGCCCGAGCGCAGGGAGGGCAGCGGGAAGGCTCGCGCCCTCGGCTCGCCTCGAGAGCCTTCCTGCGCCACGGCTCGTTCCCCTGCAGTGCGGGGAAGGCTGTCTGCGGGAGTGAATTGTGTACTGCGGCAGACGGGGCTCTTTTTATTTCCATTGATTTCCGGTTAATCGCTTTTGCCCTCCCGAGCCGACGCGCCAGCTCGCACGCCGGGCTGTGCTGCGGCCGCCGGGGCTGGGGGGAGGCAGCGGGACCCCCGTGGGGGCCGGTGGAGGTCCAGAGACCGTGGGGAGGTTTGAGGATGGAGGTGTCTGCTTGGGAAATGAGCCACAGCACAGTGCATGTTCATGGGGAAATCTTGTGCCAGCCCTGGTGGGTGCTGAGCAGCCTCAGTTTCTCCAGGCAGGGAAATGGGTTGATTTTCCTCATTGCTAAAGGACAGGAGGGATAACACCAAGATCCTACGTAAATCTTCCTGAGGGGCCCCTCCTCCCTCAGCACCATGGTCCTGAGCCCTCCCCAGCGCCGCCTGCCCCAAGGAAAAGCCCTTCTCCCAGCACTTTCCCATCTGGGATGCTCCCCTGGTAGAGATCCCAACTCACTGCGCTGCGCCCCCTCCTTTACAGCCTCCCTGTTGGTTTTTGGGAGGATGTCCTTCTCATTTTTAAATAACATTTTTGCACCACTTGGGAGTAGGCAGGGTGTTCTCGTTTTCTTTCTCAAGGGGATCTGGAAGGGGGGGCAGATGCTTGGCCTGCACCCACACCCCTGTCCTGTCGTGGCGTCAGGCCCCTGCAATGCTCTCCGACATGCTGCTGCCTCACGAAACCGGGCCTTCTGTCTCACCACAAGACATGGTGAACAGCAAAATTCAGCACGGTGATGTTCATGGGGAGGTGGCACACGGTCCGACTGAGTGGGGTCAGCCCAGACAAAGGGAGAGAAAAGGGCTAAGGTGGTTGTTGTCTGACACAACTGAGGAGAAAATGGCCGGGGCAGCGTGGAGCGGACAGCTCTCCTCCCAGCACAGACAGGATCCGGACAGGGAACGTCCCACCTGAGCAGCTGTGGAAGCAAGGCTGCAAAATGAAAGCTCCAGAGCCAGGAGGAAGAGGAAGAAGCAGATAAAATACACTTCTGAAAAGGATTTTGAGGTGAGACTTGTGACTTTTTAATGCACAGGGCTGACTTCACTCCCTCTGTGGCAGGACGTGGCCCGGCCTTGGCTCAGCCAAACGCCAGTGGGAAGGGAAGGGAAGGGAAGGGAAGGGAAGGGAAGGGAAGGGAAGGGAAGGGAAGGGAAGGGAAGGGAAGGGAAGGGAAGGGAAGGGAAGGGAAGGGAAGGGAAGGGAAGGGAAGGGAAGGGAAGGGAAGGGAAGGGAAGGGAAGGGAAGGGAAGGGAAGGGAAGGGAAGGGAAGGGAAGGGAAGGGAAGGGAAGGGAAGGGAAGGGAAGGGAAGGGAAGGGAAGGGAAGGGAAGGGAAGGGAAGGGAAGGGAAGGGAAGGGAAGGGAAGGGAAGGGAAGGGAAGGGAAGGGAAGGGAAGGGAAGGGACACATCTGGACATGTGAAACATGACAGAGGGCAGCCCGGCCCACTCCGAGCCCTGGAGGCAGCAGTTCAGCACTGCGCTGCTAGGCCCGTCTCAGAGAATTTCAACTCCTGCACACTGAGGCAGAAGGCAGAGGGACGGCTGGCCCACGACATGGGGGTGTCTTGTCACAAGAAACTGCTGGAGAAGGGAATGTAAAGGCTGCCAGGTCACCGCGCTGGCAGAGGGTTTTGCTGGGCTGGGCTCGGTTTGCTCACCCTGCGAGGGCCGGCGTGGACGTGGGAGTCTGAACAGCACTGGTGGGAGCGGCAGCTCAGGCCACCCCCAGCACTCCCTCAAAGTCAGCTTCTTAAAACAAACACCGCCCTGGGACAGCAGCTGCTGGAGATAACCAGCGGGTTTGGGTGCTGGAGGCGTTTGGCCTTCATGTTTTTCTCACTCCGGGCACAAAACGCGCCGTTATCTGCCGTCCAGCACACGCACCCTGCGCTGCGGTGCCGTGGGCACAATGGCTTCTGAGCGTAGTCTTAGTTTTGTTCACCTCAGAGAAAGTCATTGGTCAAATTTAATTCAAACAGGGATCAATTAGAAAAGGTTGTGACAGACAGTTAAAGTCACCAGCAACTCCTATAAATTGTGGGTAGAATTTCCTCCTTTGCCATATACTGGTTTAACGTAGGAAATGGCTCATTTGCAAGCTAAAGGTTTAATTAGGAGAAAAAAAAAGGTCAGCAGAGATCAGATGTGAATTGCAAAGTGCCAAAGAAGTTTACTGCAGCATCATATTTATTGAGAGGCATGCTATAGATCTGCTCCCTCTCTGCCCAGAATGCTAATAGCATCCCTTTGAATTCTTAATATCAACAGAAAAATCATCGATGATACATCGGATGCTTTAAAACTATTTGGCACCCGCTTTCCCTTTATGATAATCAGAGGGCTCTGCTAAGACCCAGAGACTCCTTTACCCATCTTGTTAATTGTGGATCGCTCTTTCCAGGTCAGGTTTCCAGAACGTGACACCTTTCAGCTCGCTGTTTCCTCTCCCAGCCATCGCAATATGAGCTTTGCACAGGATATTTATTGCTCCTACCGATCAGGGACATAGTCACGAAAGCAGTGTAAATTGTGCCAGAAATACCAGTGCGATGAAAATTCATGGGGATTCTTCCTCACCTCACTGTATTCCGAGTGGTTCTTGGGGGCGTACGAGCCGCAGAAATAACGAGTTCTGTAAAAGCTCTCTCCAAAGCCCCGGCAGCAGCAGAAGTGTGAATGCAGGAGGGCTTGGCCACCTTTTGGGCCAGCGATGGGTGAGCAGAGCCACGGCCGGCCCCGTGGAATTGCACCTGGTGCACCGCTGCTCCAGCAGACAGAGGAGAAGCGCCGGCGTCTCACCCTGAGACCTGAGGAGCTGCCCCCCAGCCACCACACCTCTGGGGATGCTCCCACCGGTGGGGATTCATTTTGGTGCTGCGGCAACTTCCCTCCTGCTGGGACCTTGCCAGCAGGCACAGGTGCTGTTTCCAGACCAGTCTGCACTGCAGCTGGGGCTGGGCGGCTTCCGCGCCGCGAGGCCAGGGCTGAGCGGGGCTGTGAGCGCGCTGCATCGCCACCGAGCGCGATGAACACTGCAAAGGTGCAGAGACTGCGAGCTAGGTGGAGTGAAATCAAAATGGCAGCTGGACCTGGCCAGGAGAACAATGGCAATTTTTACAGTCACTTCCATTTGTTCCAGTATCACTCAGCCCAAACCCAGTTTGATTTGATGCCGCGATTTTGCTTTAAGCAGCACTGTATGAGACAGGACAGACAGCAGAGCAGATTGCAAACCGATGTCAGTAATTTCAGCGGGCGATGCTAATTCCCAGCACCTGAGACTCACGTCCTCCGTGCAGCGTTGGTAACACTGATTTCAGTAATTTCGGCAAAGCAAACTTTCTGACCAGCAGGCTGAGGATGGAGAAGGCTCTTCACTCTTGTGGTGCATCAGGAACACAGCAATTATCGGCTGGCAGTTCCAACTGCCTGGTAAAGCATGAAGAGTAAAATAAACACGTCGTGGCTCTCAGCTCAGAACAGAAGAGCTGTAATTGTTTTCAAGTTTGACTGCTGCCCCGTCTCACCGCACGGGGGAAACGACGCAGACCTCAGCGCATCTCTCTTACAACAAAGGTGCATGGCGCTCCATGATTCCAGCACGTGTAGGATTCAGGTGTGATCCATGTAAAGCATCAACCATTTCCCCTCGACACCACCCGAAAGCAGCACTACCTCGGGCGAACCCCACTGCTGTTACAAAGCTGGCTTCTGTGAACGTCTGAAGAGGTGCAAGAGCCTCGCTCGTCTTTGCTGGGTGCACAGGGGCAATTCGGCAGCTCCAACAGCCACATCGTGTCTGGTATCATCTAAGCTGACTCGATAGAGATGTCAAGTTTGAAAAGATAGCGGAAGTCTGCCTTGCAATTTAATTGGCTTACACTTCTGTATATCCTATTTTAAAAGTAAGGCCTTTAAAATGCGATTTGGACGAGAAACTTGTGCAGGGCTTTACCCTGGGCAGTCTCACAGACCTCTCAGCGACAAAAACAGAATGGCTCTTAATACGAGCTGCATATACGGCTGGATTTATGGACTATTCATTATTTTAATAGCACTTATTGACTTAGGGTCAAATATCTTTTTCCAACATTTTTTTATTTAAGGAAAGAGCCCGTATGTCACAATCTCATGCCTCATCTAATTGGATAAGTGTTTCCTTTGTCCTTGAAACCGAAAAGTAGAATGCGTATCCAGGAGCTACAGAATGAAAAAGCATCTGCCTTTGGTATTTGGCATGCCTCAATTAAAAAACCCGCTGCCTGCGCTATAATTTTTTGAATTCTGACCAGCGCACTTCTGCTCAGATTCAAACAGACAGTCCTGAAGGTCGAGCTAGGGGTATTTAAAACCAAATCCTTTGGAACAATGCTTAGAACATTAATGTTTTACATACAACAGGAAAAAGGCCCGGAACCAGCAGAGCTAAGCTCGTGGTCATGCTGAAATCCAGGGACCGATTCACATGCTCGCTCGTCTTGGAGCGTTTCTGCAGGCTCCTGCTGGACTGCAGTTTAAGTCCGTTTCACGAAGTGGCTCCCCTCCCTCTCATTCCCACGAAGCCAGTGCTCAATATGCACAAAACACTTCCATCTTTAAAAAATAATTGAAAAGGTGCACCCTGAAGTTCACTGGATCGATCCCTCTGAATTATTTTATTTAGAAGACACTTCATTGTGTCAAAGATTTAATGGAGAGGTTACGATGCCCAGCCTTCGGAATGTCAATGCATTAAACTGGAGCGTTGCAGGGAATGTTAAAATCCCCGTAACGTACGCCCAAGCAAAACTGTCAGATTTTTGAAATATGAAAATTCTTACACAGTTTAGATAAGATCCAGACTGCTGAGGAAAAGGAATACAGCGGCCAGAATCTTTCTGTGTGTGTCTTGCAAGTACAGGGGTGAAATTTAGCAGCCTCTCCCCGGACTCCTTTGCCTTTCCCTTACATCCCTTCGAGTGCTCACTTCCCCGCCCGTACCTTCGGAAACGCGTGCATTTTTACACGAGCACTATTTCCCGGCATACTTGATTAAATACCTTCCCCTGATATTTATTGCCTATTAAACAACATATCTTCGGCATGTACCTTCACCAGACAAAGATCTTCGCTATCAAATGCAGACCTCAGCATGTCTTAGGCCAGAGCAGTTTGCTGCAATGGTCTCTGCGTGGGGCTGCAGCTGAGAGCACGGAGAAAACTCCAGCACTGCAGAGCAGGGTTATCTGCTTAGTAAGCGGCACCGCCGGTGTCTGAGAACTACCCGGCTTTGCCACATTTTACATTTCTTGGTACATGTGATAAGGCCATAATACAGAAGATGTCCAACGGATTTTTATTTCTCTCCTTGGGGAACGTCTCTCTTCGGTGCTGCCGGAACAACTGCGATCCACCAAAGTACTTCGAGGCTGTAAAGTTTCAAGTGAAACGGAAGGGCGGGGGAAGGAATGACAAGTCCTTTTTACTGAAATTCTCTCCCCAAATGGATTTGGCAGAGCCCAACTCTGCTGATCTTAAAGCAAGGTTTATCATTTGTGCAGGCTGCTGCCTGAAGGGGGAAAAGATCTTTGAAGTTTCTGAATGATGGAAGGGGTCTCCCCCCGCTCTCGCTCACACACATTTTTTAAGGGCGGAGACTGGGAGATGCTCAACTGCCCTGAGTCAGGAAATTACACGACAAATTAAACAATTATGTGTTTTAGTGCCGAGCGTCTATTTAGACACTCAGCGCCAAACATGCATTTAACATGAGTTCCACGGGCATTTACAGCTCCCCATTACCTGTCGCTCTGCGTTGCGTGGTTTTCCTGCATGTTAAGAGCCCCCCCCCCCCCCCCCAGCATCTACACCTTGGAGAGATTTCTTTATCATTTATTACAGAAGGCACTGCCTGGACACTGTTGGAGTGACAAGGACTATTTCCTTAATTACTGTACATTGATAATAGCATTTACTCTGGCAGCTCCAGTGCTATTCAATCAAGCAAGATTCAATACAAAAAAGCTGATTTGCCAAAAAAGAGATTAGCATAAGTGCCTACAGTCACATTCTATTTTTGAAGGTAAAGCTACTGTGTCTGTGAGCTTGCTTGTGGGAACTTTATAAAGAGAGATTAATCTAGTTTATCTCCTTCAAAAGATATTTGGGGAAATGACAGAGTCAGTGTTTAGGTTTGTGATAATATTTTTTTTATAAACACGTAAAATAAAGAACTGCACAGAAAGTGCTTATCAGGAGCAGGAAGGTGTATTTTTTCTCTTAGGCGAATGTAGATACTTGTTGTGAAAAATTCCGTGTTCCCTGGTTTGCCGTTGCTGTTCTTTGTCATTTGATCAAGTGGTGACTGTAGCTGTTGCACTTTAAAATTAAATGCTATTATTTATGGTAGAACTTGTGCTAGTTAAAAATGCAGACCTCAGCACTATGTACGTTTGTAAGCAGAAGGTTAAGCAGGACATTTTAAATGGTAAAGCAAAGGGCTTAATCAAGGCTGAAGAGCAAAATGCAGTGGGATAACAGATACAGTAAACAGGCATTAATCACCATACAGGCTTAATCCAGGTATTAGGCAGTCTTGGGGCTAATATGAAGACTCACTTGCATAAGGACTCATTCTTTCAACTCTTAAATATGTGAATAACTTTATTCTTGGGAGAAATTTCGTCAAAGTTAAAGGCACTTGCAAGACCAGGCCCATAGTGTGCCTTTGTAAAACGGTCATCACACAATTATTTTGCCTGCAGGGGATTTCTGAATTAGAAGACACGTGTAGGGGTGTGGCTCAAGAAAGGAAAAAATTGAACAGCCACAGCATCGGGAGCCACTTTTCCAGGCTTTTTCCCTCGACACTGTCTGTTACTGTGACATCAAAATCCAAGCTAAGCACTTCTTGCCAAGGATGGACCAAATAACACCATGGAGCCAGTATCATCTCAGGGGAGACAGCTCACTGTCTTAGTGACAAATTTAGTCACTACAAATCCAGGCTTAGAACACAGTCCTTCCCTAGCCATAATCCAGTGCTTGCAAACTGTGTTTTAACCACTGATGAACTAAAACTTCAGTTTCCAGAAGATAACAGCACATCCATAAGCATGAAATTCACTTTTATTAGATGTTTAGAAAGATTCAAGTGCTTCCACATTTAACTTAACATCAGAAATTCCCAATCTTTGTATGAACATACACATCACGTGCATTGACACCCTGGCACGCAAACCCCATCCTCCAGCCCAGGGTGGGTTTTGGCGTCCTAGTCAAGTTCCCCTTACCCCTGAAACAGAACCTGTAGGCTCAAGGCAAGCCCAACATGAGCTAACCTGAGAAAGGGGAAGGAGATGGAAGTGGGGAACGGGGTAGATGGCCACAGTTTATCTATTCAAGGAACAGCAAGATGCAAAAAAATCCACAAACCTTTAATTGTGAATGTGGAAGAGGGACAGTGATGTAACTGTTCCCAGGGAACACTATTCTTATTTTGTAGAGGGAGGTGAGCCAAGATACTTAAGCTCTAGAGAACCTTTAACACAGGAAGCTATTTATCATAACAAGCTTGGTTGATACTGCTCCCATACTGAACCAATTAGATTAGCCTATTTCGTCATACTTCATAACTTGGGATGATAGGTTTCCAAGCATGGTACAGTGCAGTAATTGAATTTTGATCAAACACACATGGCCCATAACCCAGTATGTGAAACTTTCAGAACAGTTCACAGCTTTTAAATATCCAGTCAACATGTTGCCAAAAGTACAGGATGTACTTGATGCAAGTGGGAGAGGAGGGGGGAGCACGAGTCCACGCCGTAACTTGGTACAGCTGTAAAACAAACATTTTTTTGTTCCGATTCTGTTCCTACTTTAGCAAAGGAGCTGGGAGGAAGACAGTGAATGTCAAGTAAGTCGTTTTTCTCCCCAACCCCCACGCCCCCCAGGCACACATTTCCCTTTTAACATTCTTAGATTACCACAACCTTTTAAATTCACTATACTGTACTTTCATACTGTATTAGACACACCAGCAATTATGTTTGTTAGCATGACACATCCATTGCTTACACTTAGTTAACAAAATAACTTAAAAGTCGCATGCATCATCCTCTTAATAGGGTTATAATCAATGGGACCATGGAATGAAAGCCCTAAAAATTACCCCCCACCTCCGCATTCCCCAGGCTTCTGCCTCTGCCAACACAATCCATATGTTGGGCAGTCTCTTCGGGCTCAAGGTGAACACCCAGTCAGTTCTCTGCAGTCAGTGGTCTCCTCTTACACGTTCTTGCTGTTTTCCCCACAGTAAATCCAAGGAACTTTGAAGAAGGTTCTGTGTAAAGGAAACAGAACGCATTAATAATTTCATTCCCACCACTCTCCTGACTCGGGGGCAAAGCACCCACTGCAGAACAGGTTCACAACAAGGAGCCTTGCACTACTTTATTCTGAGCGAGCCGTGGCCAGCCGTACCAGAGCTGCTCTCTGGCCCACACCTGGCAGCCTGGCACACTTGAGCAGTGGGGCAGGATAACCCCAGCCGCTGCATGGGGCGCTGCCAACTTCCTTGTCTTTCGAACGCTTCGACCTGAAAGGCAGTCGGAGGCTGTGCAGCTCTCCCAGCACCTTGGGCATCCCAGCTCCCCAGAAGGGAAGCACCAGGGCAGCCAGCACCTTGGCTTTAGCTGAGGTGGTGCAAGTGACATAAAAGCCGGCAATTACTGCGACAGCCCTCCGAAGAACGTGGGTTTACCCGAGTGCTTCTGGTTGCACTCCGTGGATCAGCTGCCTCCAAGACGTCTCACACACCTGCTCTGGAGTACAGCTGTGTAAGAGAAGCAGCCACAGGTTCCAAGGGGAGAAATGGTGCTTTCCAGAGGTAACAAAACGTGCCTCTTGCTCAGTCCTGCCACTGGTTGGGGACAGGTACATTGCACAATTACAGCCCCCCCATCTGAGACAGAGTGCAGGAGGATGCACTGGAATCCTTCTCCCTCCCCGCCCCACGCCTGACTAAGTTATGATGCTGCAGAGAAAATAAAAAAAAAAGAAGAAAAAGAATTCAGTGTTAAACTTATCAAACTTGGTCCAAGTTTCAGCTCAAACCAAGGTTAAATAGGCCTGTTCTAAGCCTCTTAGAGATAGGATTTATATAGTAATTACAGTAATGGAAACTGATCTTTATAATTTTTATACTGCCTAAAATTCTGCTGTGTCATATACATCTGCAGAGCCCGAGAACTGTGCTTCTCGGAGAGAAGCACTGCAGTCTTGAAAGCAGCCATTCAAATGTATAATGGAGAATTATCAGAGCATGAGGACGTCTGAGATATAATGAACCACGGAGAATCTGCAATCCTGGAAAAGCAAGGAGCACATAGTTGAGAAAAGCAGCATTTTTAAACAGTTTATTCTGTTGAAAGTTTACGGAACTAGATCTTCATCGCCCATACTACAAACAGTTTTGGGAATGCCCCTTTTATTTTTATATTTCCTTTATTTTCCTTTGGTACAGTTTTGGGTCTAGAGTGAGAGCACAGTGCAAAATGCACCTTGGTCAGACACAATCCCCATGCTCTTTCCAGTTTTCTCTGTCGTGCAAGGAAAAATGCAGGAGTGCTAAGTCTTTGCTGTACGGTAAAGAACTACTTCAGGAGATTTGGAGATCTGATAGGGGGTTTGGCTCCACCTTCAGGAAGCAGAAGGCAAAGAGACAACATAGTTTTAAGTTTCAGACATACTTTCTGCTGAAACTAAAGCCTACAACCCCCTCTTATAGACATCTATTCCTTCCCAACGTGTTTTTGTTTCATACATATAAAAAATTCCCTGATCTGATGCCCTGACATTTCCACACATCTGATTCAGCTCTGAAGAGCCCAGCTCCTCCTAGAGGTTCTTGAGAACTTGTGGAAGGATGTCCAAAAACAGCCGATACGTGAACAAACAGAGCTGAGATATGAACAAAGGACAAAGAAAAGCTGCTTTGAGGTGAGAAAAAAGTTGCCACACATAGGATGTTGTAGTCCTGTTTCAAATATTATCAGCCATTTACACTCTCAGTGCTAAGGTTTCCATGGAGCATGAAGTTTTCTCTGAGAATTCACAGAGATTGGAAAGGCTCTCTGGGTAACACAGACGGACTGAGAGGAAGAAAGCTGGAAGAGTTGATCACATTTCAGTCTAGCAAAACACATAAGCATATGCCTAAAGTTAAGCTTTTTTCTCCCCAGATTCTGGCAGCAATTGCAGAAGATGCAAACAGACTAATCTCTTGTATTTCACCATCAGCAGACTGATGCAGCTTGAAATAACAAACACCCAGAACACAGTAGCTGGTTAAAAACTGTGATTCAAATGAATTAAAATGCCACATTTTTTAAAAAAGCCATATAGTGACCATTTATAATGATGAAAATGGCAAAGTAGTTAGAGATGAGGCTACACTGAGTTTGAAAGACTATGATGTTATCAGTGAAATAAAAAGAAATCACCCAATTAGTGACAGGCAATGGAAATGTACAGTTGCTTGCAAAATCTTGCCTTTGGCATTTCCCCAAAGGGGTGCGCAAGTACCCAACCCAACCTTATTGTAGCCAACATCATTTTCTGGAGGAAACAGGTTCCGAAACTGCAGAGCAAGCAACAGGAATGGCTCTCAAATGGAATAAACACCTAATGAATCTAAAAATAATAATAATAAAAAACAAAAACACTGAGAAGAGATGGGAGAAGACTGAATAGACAGAGCCGTGTAAGCAAATACAACTGAATATACTCCTGAGGAACAAAGGAAACAATTCTTGATGGGGTGACAACAGATGTTCTCCAAAAAAATTCTAACGGAGCATTTCAAACACAAAGACCTTCCTGTGGAGCTGAGAAGTTTTACTGGCAGACATGCAGCAATACATCTTCGGAAACATAACAAACCCTACCATTTGAGGTGCTATCATGTCCTGAAAGCAGCAGTGACATCTTCATGTAGTAAGTGGTGGGCGGTGGTAGAGAGGGAAACAGTTAAGATAACAAAATACTGTCACGGGAAGTTGCTATAGCAGAGTCTTGATTTAAATGGCTGTAGGAAGAGCTAATCAGAGAACTTGGTCTAGAATAGCCTTTTGAAAATGTGCTCCGTACCCAAGTGAAAGATACACAGATTGACCTAATGGAATAACTACAACGCAGAGTAATTTATGAATCGTGTAGTTTCACCTAAGTACAACCACTTGTACTGTGTGAGCGTAGTACACAAAGTGCCCAAGGCCAAACATTCCTACTAGCTGCTGCCCCTCCACATCATGGTTAAGCATATTGCAGAAAATCCTAAAATGTAGACTGAGAAAAAAAAAAAAGGTTTATGGAGCCATTTTTGCAATGACTGAACTGCACTGGTACTTTGGGAAGATCTGGATTTAATTCCTAGCTTGGATCTGCAGCATCTTCACTGAATGGCTTTATACAGATTTTTAAATGTGAGGCACTTCAAAATTCTTTTTTTAAACTCTGGCCTTTACTTTTTAAGCTCTTTTTCTTTTTTTAAAGATAAAGAATAATACTTCTTTGTCTTGTTGGAATGTTGAAAGATTCCTGAATATCTGCAAGGCAAGCAGATACCATTTTATCTGGGAACAAGGCAGGAGGATGACATAGTACATTGTCTGATTGTTTTCAGCACTTTGCAACTGTTTTTAAGGAAAAGCTACAACCAAGAGAGATTATTCCAGTGCAGTAGGAGCAATCAGAACCACAGAAACACTAAGATGGACAACTTGATTGACAGGTGAACGCTAAAGCAGGCAGCAACACAGGAAATCATCATAGAACAGACATTTTGATAAATATTACTGTAGCCAATTTATTATTAACACAGTGGGACAGCTTTACATCTTGCATCACACTTTTCACAGTCCTTATGGTAAACATGCCATATCTGACAATTACAAGATGAAAACAAAGACCTCACTAACTCTCTACTGGCCCTGCAGCACTATCTACTCGCTCAGTTAACCCTCTCTAAACTTCAGCTGTGCAACGAAACGAGGGTGTTCAGATACACAACATAATTCATATCGGATCCAATCCAAGTTGCAAAGCTCATGCCATCTGTGACACTAACTTCTAAGACTTCACATAAAATGGAGATGGTTGTGAAAGAAGTGGAAAGTTGTTAGTACAGGACGGAGGACCAAGTGGAATGCCATCTAAAGGGAATTAAAATAAAATCTTGCTAAGGCTTAAAATACTGTTCTGTCTGGTCACCCTTGGCTCCATTCTTACTGCTAGGACCAAACAGGGCAGTCCGGAGCAGAACGGGCACTGGTAGCACTAGCAAAGGATTGGGATGAAAGAACCCCACAGTTTTTTTATTCCCTAGATCGGTTCTGGATACATGTTCTGTTTCTACAGAAACACTGTAAATTAACTTGGAACAACCACTCCTCTCTCTGCTGGTCACTTTGTTTCTGGAATTAACAAACTATCCAATGGACCTCGTAACTAATAATATTTTCATCTGATTCTCACAAAATAGCCCCCACATTCTTTTACAGATAATGAAGCACAAGATGGACTGCTGCAGTCACTAAGTCAAGCCCTCTGCTACTTGTACACATGGAGATGCATTTTAAAATGAAATCTTGTGTGACGAGTTCCCCAAGGGTTGTTTTTGTTTGTTTTTTAATTGAATTGCATAGTATCTTCCTATTTTCAGAGCTATATTATCAGCTTCAGGGTTAAAAAACAAAAAGCAGACAAGTCACAGGATGATCTGTGCCATGGGATTTTATTTGATTCAAACATTTAGTTTCCATCCACTTCCTCTCTGTTTTTGCAAGTGCGTATTTCAGGAAACAAATCTGACATGCACAAAGAGCATTCAGTGAAAGACAAAAAGGGAGATGTGACAAATATCAGGCAAGCAAACAAAGCTAAGAGAGTATTCTTGTCTCTGAGTCCACAAGTAGAATTCACGTTAGCAAGTGTTCCAAAACCAAAAGAATTAACGTTAAGCAGAAAGTACTGCAAGTGGTTGATTCTCATTATGTGATGTGTCAGGTTACACTGATTTGGAAAAAAAAAACTGATTTCTTTACAAAGGTTTCAATGCACCAAGTCTTAATGTAGGTTTAAAAGAGATTGAGAACATGAACTGCACTTAAAAAAAAACGATTTAGCAATCTGATTTTTGTATTCCCTCAGAAATACTTGTTGCAGACACATTAATAATATTTCATTAGAAAACCAAAAGAATAGCCCAAATTATTGAAAAAAATCAACACTAAAGTTTATATAACATGGATTTCTCATTCAGTTACTGCCAGTTTCTCTAAAAAGATGAAGGCAATGTTTAAAATTGGTCAAATAGCATCAAGATTCTGTTGACATACTTCCTGTCGCTGTGTGTATATACTTTTATTTGAAGTAACATTCATGTAAACCTTAGTTGTCCTAAAGAATTCAGTTTAAATGCTTTAAGAATTTATTCTTTATTAAGAAATTAATTAAGAATAACAAAATTTATTTCACTGGAACACAACTGATTAAAAAAGAAGAATATTTTAAGGGCTTTATTAACACAAAGAACTCATTTTTTGACATTCTGTAAACCATACATACCGATTTCTTTTCAAGAAAAAGAAGGTGTGTCTTTCACTGTGGATGGTTGCAAGGGAGTAAACAAACAAATCAAAATAATCAGAGCATTTATATCCTATTCTAACCTCTGTGCAGCCCAACATTCATTCACCTTCCTATTTTGAGATCTGTCACTCACGGTTCTATTTTTTATGTCCACTTATTCATACTGCTTATCAGCATTGACCAAATTTTTCAGCTTCACCACAATTTATCTTTAAGCTTTACAGAAAGAATACTTTCAATTAATAGGATTTCACAGGATGTGCTGGCGCAAGTTTTAGGGCCACTTGGATTTTAACTAACAGGGTACAAAGAAAGGCAGTTTCTGTGGTTTGGGATATTTTGGTTCACTTCCAAACCGCTACACACAGTTCCGAAAACAACCCCCAAGTGTAATCCTGGCCCGTCCATGCTAAAACTCTCATCAGTTTCAATGGAGTAAAGATCAGCACAGTTGTTCTGAACGATCTTTTGCCTCTCTATAACCCTCTAATTTACACTGACTGAGACACAGAACAACACCAGTGCAAATTGCCCAAGTCTGCACATTTCACAACGGTACAACTTCGCAACCTCGTACATGCTCACAGAAATAGAGCGGTCAAAGAAACTTGGCGCCTTTGTGGTAAACTCATTCACTTGATGAATTTTCATCTTTTATCATCTTTGTTCAATGGACATTTAATATTCAGTTTTGATGAAGTGTAATTAATAAGTCATCAGCGACTTCAGTGGACGACTGGATCCATCTGTAAAATAAAGTGTACTTATGCATACACGAGACACTTACTGCCGGGGTTAAGGGTAGCTCTGCATTTTCCTGAACGTTGCGTTGGTAATCGTGAGCCGCGTGAGCCTTGCTCCGTAGTAGTCTATAATGTAACTAGAGCCATCAGAAGGTCCAACAATCTACAAGAGAAAAAGAACCAAGACTTTACAATATAAAGTAAAATATACACTTTGTGCTAATGTCTCAATTACTGCTAATTTTCCCATCATAAAATTAGTCATGCTTAATTAGTCAAACAGAAACTAGATTTATTTTGAAGTTATGCTGTAGTTTAACTATTTTAGAGAGCGCTGTCTCAGACTGAGCATTTCCCTGGGGCTTCTAATCAACCAAATTACACAGCCAGGCGCTGGTACTAGGTTAAGCTGATGAGGATTTGAGTCACAAAATCAGGCTTACAAACGAGTGGGCTCCAAACCACTTTTCTTGAACAAAGAAGGTAGGTAGGAGATAATTAGGTTGATGACAAGTATCTTTGAAGTACTGCACAGGTAAGAAAGAGAGACGGAGAGAAGATCATGGCTTTTTTGTTCTAGGAATGTTAAATTGATATAGAGTCACCAGGGAGATGAATAAGGGGAGATGAACGATACTCTCAGTTGTGTCTGTAAGCGACATGAGGCAAAATCACAATGATAGTATAAAAGGGAACTTGCGGATACATTTATTTTAAAAGTTAAATATTTTTCTGTAAACCCATATAAACAATTTCTATATCCTCAATGTATTTTGAGTTCATCATGGGAAATGCATCGTTTGTGCTGTATGGATGCATCGTAAAGTAAGACAATTTGGCAATTTCATGATGTCACAAGAGGTCACCCCAGCCAGGGATTTAGCCTCCAAAAATCCTACAGTAACAGCTCTTGGGTGACATTGGACTTGTATTTGAAGAGGCAGGGGGAAAAAAGTGGCAATGTCTTCTCTCCTGCACACTGTCTTGAAACCCCAACGATGGGCTCCATCAGCCCATGCAAACACAGAACTTCAGGATTCTGGGAACACCAGGACACCTCTCCTGAAAAGTCTGACACTGTGTCTCACAAAAAGAGCCCACAGGCTCTGACAAAGTCAATTTACGGTGAAACAGCTTCCAAACTATTCGTTATAAGTATTGAGAGATAGCTAATCTACCTAATTTTTAAATACAAACAACAAATATATTTTGTATCTATATTTTACAACATCAGTCTATAACCACAGCTAAAATAAACACCTTGATTTTTCAAGGCACAAAAGTTCTTAAGGCTAAAATGCTAACAAAAAATTAGTAATCAATCAAAACTTTAGCAAACGCAGATTTGTATCTTGCTTTGAAAGCACTGACTTACCTGCATTGAAATAAGTATGAAATCAATTAGGCTACCAATTCCACAAAATCCTACTGTGCAGAACTTTAACAAACCTAAAAAAAAAAAAAGAAGTCTGTATGTCGCTGGTTGCAATCACTTTCCAACCCTCCATTAAATATACAGGTCTAGAAATAGAACTGAAGTTAAAGATCATTAATTACCAGGGAATTAAAAAAAAAGTATATTCATATTTCTGTATCCTGAATACACTTGAAAGATTTTAAACTAACAACAATTCCTAAAACAGATAAATATTCTTAAACAAGGCAAGAGTTGATAACCAAGTTACTGGAAAATTTCCCTTCTTTGATCAAACAGAAAGAGAGAAAAGAATCTCAACTTGAGCCACAAAATTTACTTGTGAATAGAGGGAGACTTTCTATCACCTCATGAGTTGCTGCACACAGTGATTTGATTTCAGAACATGCTACTCTGGCAAACCATTTTAGTATCACTTTCATATTTTTGCTGAAATAGGAATTTATTTTGAATACATTTATACACATATATATAGAAACACTTTTTAAGCAGTACTCAAAAAAGTTTGGGTTTTTTGTGCAAATAAATGAAAGATTCATAGAAAATATGAGGGAATAGCAACTAACAGATAAATGTTTCATGGGAAGTTGCAACGAAAGGCAGACTACTTTTGGTGTTTTCAGAAGACGACTGATTTAACTTTTTTTTTTTATTTAGTATCAGTAGTTTCTTGTACACTGAGTATAACACAATGAGTACTGTATATATTACAAGATAACACTTAGCTGAGCTAGGCAAACATTGATGTTACTTAGAGATTAAAAGGCATTTGTCTCTTTACCTAGGAACAGCCAGTATGAAGAGGAATGCCTATCTGTTGCACTTCAGTCAGTTCTAAGCTATGCTGTTTGGGGGAAACACAGTTCCCTACTAAAAAGGGTATCCTTACTGTGCTTATAGGGACCAGCACACTTCTGAGGCAAGAAACAAGCACGTTGGTACCATCGGCCAGCGTAGCATCTCATGGCACCTCTTCCCCAAGGGAGATGGCACAGCAACAAGTTGTGTTGTGCTGCATAGTGCCTGACAATGAAAAAGCACAGCAGTTTTCCAAAGGATGAGCCTGCTCTTGCTCAAATACCCGAAGGTCTCCTGACCTCTGTCTCTTCCTCTTGGTTCCCCCTCTCTCAGAAGCAGCAATCTGCCCAGCACACCACCTCCGCACCCCAGTGCCCTGTCTGTGTGGCTGCACATGGAGGAGAGTGGCGGGGTAGCTGCTTGCACGCTGTGGGAAGAGCATCCCGCTGTCTGGAGATAGCTCCCATAGTTGACAAGATGAAGCTGGCTGATTTATAAACTCTAAGGAGGCCGTTTATCATCATTCCATGGACCGACGGTACAGTCAGAACAGCGAACATACATCTAATGACCAAGAGGATGAAGGAGTAATAGCAGGATGGTCTTCCAGCTGATTAAAAGAAAAGCCTACGTGCGTATTACAACTGAAGTCATGTCACTTAAATGTGCAAAACCTCAGTGTATCAATGTTTAAAATACCTCATTCCCAGAGGCTGACGTGTGAGACTTGCGGCAGCCAGACATGGTTTGCCTGGCTATCAGTACTGGCATAGCGTAACAAAACAGAAGGGAAACAGCCAGCTAAATAAATACTAGCCTTAGGAAACGGCAGTTAAGACAATTAAATAATATCAAATCTTTGGTGAACACGTTTACTTTGTTGTTATTATCTCTGAATCAAGCGCAGTCAGCATTTAAAATACTTATTTGTGATGCTTATTCTGCCACCTCCTCTCAAGCTTCGGTCCTGGACCTCACCCTCAGCTGGCACTTTAGGAACCCAGCAGACCTCCCTCCGCTGCTGGTCCCAGCTGCTCCAGTTTACTTGAGGAACTGGCTGCATCCCGCGGAGCCATTCTGCAGTACGTTACTGGACGCAGAACTATTTCTGAACTTGGCATACGTTTCTGGAGTGCAGGGTAAAGTTGATTTTTTTCTTCCTCCTCACCTTCCTCCCCACAAGCAGATCACACTGTGAAAATAAACTGCTCTAAAGCACGGAGGGAAAAGGTAGTGCTCTCAGGCAGTAATAACTTCTGGTTTAGTTCACAGTGTGTGGGAGAGGAAGAGGTTGCCTTCCTGGCTTCTTCACACTCAGTATTTTTGTGTTTGTATTTGTGCTCTCTTTAACCAAAAGAGAAGGAAAAAAAATGAAGGAGCATTTACAGTCTTCATTATTCTTGCACAAAATATTTCAATGTTATTCCCTTTCTTCATCATTTTTGCCAAAGTATGGATGACCTACAGAAATATTTACTACAGTCAAGGAATCCAAACTACTGACTTTATTTCTCTTGTCTACTCTGACCTCTTTGCTTTTTTCTTCTTTGGCTTTCAAAAGCTTGAAAATTTTTCTTTAGAGGAGTTTAATTTTATGTCTGTTAACTCGGGTTACTGGTTACAGTGTATGCCAGTGAAGTTAGCAAACATGAGCCATACAGAACTTCTATATAAGAACAAAGTATTTATAAATCTACAGTACTGGAGTATATTACAAAATAATTACTGCAAATTATTATTCCAAATCCAGTGATATAACAAAAGGTGCACCTGAGTGACTGATTCCCAAAATATACCTCTTTGTGAAAGAGACGGACAAAATAAGTGCTAATTATAGAATTTCAAGGAAAAAAAAGACACAGGTGTTAACACAAGATTAACTGGAAAGACAGATAATGTTATTAAAAAACACAAGGGTTTCTATTGGATGGGCAGAAACTCAAATCTCCCAGCTGAAGGGACAGTAACATGTATAGCTTTTTCCAATTCACTGCTCCACGCTACGTAGACTTTAAATTTACTCCATTTGTCAGGCTCAGAAACAAAGAAAATCCAAGACAGTAAAAGTAGTTCTAACATACTAAGGTATTTGCATTATTTAAAAGCCATTGGCACCATCACCCTGGGAATCAGGTCCTAAAAGCAGTAAGCAGAGGTAGTTCTTATTAAAGGTCCCAGCTTCTGCAGAACTATTATTAATACTATGAGCTACCTTGAAGGTATGCATTTGCCAGAATAAATTCCATATCCCAAAACACTAGCTTTACTGTGAAGTTCGTCCTCTATTTTCCTGTTAAAATCAAGCACCGTTAAGTAGCTGACACATCAGTCAAAACCACTACTGTTGCAGTGGCTCACAGAGAATGCAGCGCTGAACATCAGTGTCAAGCAAACGTAAAGCAAAATGAATGACAATAATCACGTTTGCTTGTGAGGCAACTCTATATCCATTTGTCACCGCTCACTCCAACAGCATAGGAGGCAGAGGTATATAATCCAGGAGTTCATCTTATTTGCAATGAACTAAGGATTCTAGTTGTAAATATAAAAACTATGTCAGTCAGCACTTTTTATTCAAAATGTAAGTATACACAAAGAACTCAGTCATTACAATACGCTTTAACTCAAAGAAAAAACAAGAAATAAACTTACCTAAGGCAGGATAGCCTAGATAAAATCTATCTGCTCCCAACCATCCAAGAAATAAGGACAGAGCCACTGCCACTTTGTAGGAGTATCCATTTCTGCCAAAAGAAACAAGGAATGTAGACAATAACTGCAAGATATATTCACTCATAGTTTTGAAAATTAAAGCAGTGACTCACTTGCCTGCTGCTTCAGTTAAAAAAAAAACAGATTTGTTATTTATCTTTAATTAACAGAGACAGAATTGATAATGTTACGCTTTCAAACTTGCTAGGCATCCTCCATAAAGCAACCTCAGCTGTCACAACTCAAGTACGCTCTTGCAGAATACCGATTCTTATGACTCTTATTCTGAAATTAAATCATCATTTCTTGTCAAGAAAGACATAATTCAGTTGCTGATCCATTCCCAGTTTTACAGAGCGCTTCCCAATCATTCAGCCCTGGAAAGCTAAGAGATGTGCGCGTACTGTCTGTAGGCATTAGTCTCACACCCAGCCAAATAGAGAGGAACAGGGTAGACAGGTGAGATGTCAGCAGAGACAGTAATTGCAATGAGATTTGAAGGAGAAATGAACCATGGCCACCGGCTGAAGAAGCCAGAAGGATTCAACAAAGAGGGTAAGACATGTAACTATCCCTGTGCTACACACGGAGGGCAGTAAATGGCATGCACTCATGAATGAAAAGAGCTGCGAACTGCTCAGAGATGCACGGTAGTATGCAGACACCCTGAAGTTAAAGGTCCCATGGTTAGCCACACACCACACACAGACACAACAGGCTTCCTGAGATTTGTACTGACCGGCACCATTCTTGCCACCCATTAGAGGGACGTGGCCACCTAACCATTAGTAATCTTCAGTCGCTACTGATCGGGGCTTTGCACTAATAAGCAAGCTAGGAGCATCGAGCTACCAATTCCAGAGCCATCCTTTGCTGCACTGGTGAAAAGCTAGCTTGTGAAAAGAACAGAAACCCAAATCTAATTAGAACTTTAAAAAAAAAAATAATCAATAATTCACTGCTCTGATATGTGCACTAATATGTGCCAGCAATTACTTAATAAGCCCAAATTAAACTCTCGGTTGACAGCTGAATAAAACATAGTTTCACAAAAGACAGTAGCTGAGAACGCTCCAAGCACCTTTATTAAGCACTTTCAATGCCAAATAAAGATCTACATTTTTGCTTATTATCTAGATTTACTGACTTTAAAACTTAATGGCAACATTAAGTGATTAAACCGTGACTCTTACCTCAATATTTGTTACTTACTGCTTATTAGCAACACAGAACATACCAGGCATTTCTGGAACCTGATGTAATGCAAATTATCAGCTTTAGAACTGCCATGTTTCCACTGTAAAGAACACTAATTGTTTTATGTAGAAGTTGAGGTAAACTGTTGGGAAACGTTTATCAACTAAAAAGTGTCAACAAACCTTTCAAGGACACTAAAGCCTAGGAACAGCTTTTGCATAAAAGGTGGGAACGCAATTTAATCTGAGAGGCTTCTGCTCAAAAACAGTCAGAAAGTAAACTTAGCACTTGTGTCTGCATTGAGATGTTGTTAGAGGGAGAGCAGTCTGCAACTCCAACAACACCAACCTGAGGGGCAGAAGAGATCCAGTGTGAAGTGGAAGCACGTTAACACTGTAACAAGGCTGCCTCCACTCTCGTCCTTTGTCTTACTCATTCTTTCAGATGAAAATAAGTGCTGAAGAACTAACCAGCAAGCAGGAAAATAACGCTTCCTGCTAATCTAAAGGGATTTCTACAACTGGGTAAAAGGTGCAATTTCTTTTCAGTTGCTCTTTGATTTTTCTCTTGCTTATCAGCCTCATCCAGCCTTTTTTTGTACGTTTCTCGCATTTGACACGTAAACACCTTTGCCTCCTGCCCGCCATGTCAGTTGAAACTACGCGTAGTACTGCTACACGTGCCAGTGGCCTCTGTGCTCTCTCAGGGTCTCAGCACTGCTCAAAGACCTGTCCACACAGACCTTCAGGGCTTCCGCAGACTGCCATTTTACGGACTCCTTGCTTGGAATGATGCTGCTGGAACAGGGGACATTTCAAGCCTGCAGAATCAGGGCCTGTGCATATTAAGCAAAATGCATGACAGAGTGACAATTTGGGGAATTCTAGAACCCGGCAAAAATCTACCTCCAAAACACTAAATTAAAACCCAACGGATCCCAAATCCCAGTCCTTTGCTGTTGCAACCTCACTAGTAATTACAAGCTTTTCCTTGAACAAATACCAGGAGCAACTGAGGAGCAAATGAACTTGAACACATCCTCATACACAAACAGAACAGGACCCTAGAGCTGCAACCTAGGTTGCTGCTAAATTAGGTTGTTGGCTAAGGACAACATGCTGATTTGCCCCTTCCTAAAGCTAGGGATAGAAATTAACCTGCTGTCCCTACACATGGGCAATCCTGCTGTAGGAAAATGCCTACTTAAACCAATTTTCTGGTTAAATGACGTTTTGACAGAAGACTGATAGTTTTCATCAAAACTCAGATGTTGGAAAATCTCCAAAATGCAAAAGTGCAGGCTTATTGGTGTAATATCAAGGTAGACATTCTTGCTTTAAATAACATTTCTGAGACTTAGGTAGCATTCAAAATACTTTATAAAACGCTGTTATATTGAACAGTGATTAGACTTTTTAAACACAAATACATATGAAAGGTGGTAATATTAAAATATTAATCTTGCTGCCACTTTTACCTGGCTTTGGTGGTTTATCAACAGCATGCCTGCATAACTCTTCCTACGTTCTCAGCTGAGCTTTACTAGAGGTTTCAGCAAGCCCACAAAGGGTCCTCTGACCCCTGTGCCATGCAAACAGTCATGGGACAGGAAAAGCCACGGCAAGTTATTTTGGTAGTTTAACCACGGGTGATTTCATCACAAATAATAGCCACCAAAAAGTAATGGACAACACAAGAATAACATTTTTCTGCCTACATAGATCTGTGTGTTGTTTTTTTCTTTTACTTCATAAAGAAAATATGAATTTTAAAATCTTTCTAAAAAGTACATTAAACCAAAAATATATACAAAAAAAATCCAAACACAAGAATAACTTTCTATTTTAAAGAGGAGGCGATTTTATTAAACTAGTGTAGCTCATCTTATTCTCAGTCCCCATCACAGATGGGACTGAAACGCAATTGTTTCTGGACAAAAATGTGACTGAAGTCTAGTTTGCTAGCATTTAAATTTGATTAGATGTAATAATATGTTTTCTTCAATTTGCTGAGCTTTGACTGTAGAGAAGATGAAATACAAAGAAAATATTTATGAAACTAAGAGGCAGAGCTGCACTTCTGAGCTAGGCAAATTATTGAGCAGTAAGTACCGCATCACTAGGGTGATAAGGAATACTCAGCAAACATTACAACTGGAGCTGTAATTTCCAAAGATTCCACAGTTGGACAAAA
The DNA here is from genome assembly GCF_964034855.1 of Anser brachyrhynchus. Classification (NCBI taxonomy): domain Eukaryota; kingdom Metazoa; phylum Chordata; class Aves; order Anseriformes; family Anatidae; genus Anser; species Anser brachyrhynchus. The sequence continues at coordinate 3,279,817 of NC_137702.1, read as the reverse complement.
GGAAAAGGCTCCTGTGTGAATGCCACAATAAGCAGAGACAAATGGTACTGACAGGTGTTCGCTGATCATTAGCACTGGCCAGTTGGAACATCTATTGGTGTCCAGAGCTTTCCATCGCTCACAACATGCTCAGAAAAACCAGGTCCATCATTTTCAAGTTACAGAAACAGGCTCTTAAAAGACATGCTGGACTTGATTAAATACAAAAGTTATTTAAAAATAGAGAACAATTCCTGTAAAAGAGATTTTCAGGGTACTGAAGAGAGACTTATGCTCCCCCAATATTTACGCATACTACAGCTTAGGGTGCAGCTACAGGCACACTTAAACTGGCGTGAGCCAGTGCTGCTGCTGAGCAGCGCAGCCCCTTCCAGCCCTCTCCTCCATCCATCCCTTATCCTTGAGTCGCCCTCATCCCTGTGCTGGCACAAGCACATGAAGGGACTGTACTGTGACTCAACCTGGGGAACTGATCCAAGCTAGTTCAAACCCACATCAGTTCTCTGATTTGGTGTACAGGAGGGGATGTCAGGGAAAGGGATGGAGAGGAGTCCCCATGCTGATCTTAAGCATGTGCAAAGTGTGGCCTTAGAATCTGGGGCAAACCTCTGCTGGGGTACACACTAAGGTAAAGTGAAGACAGAAACATAACTAACAAAAAAGTTTCCAGCACAGAGACAGATTTACTTACAAACACGCATGCTGTATCTTTATACTATTTATAATATTTATTTGAGGATGAAGTAACACACGTACGGAACTCTATCTTCCTCCTCCTGCCAACACATCGTACCATTTTAGAAAAAATTCAATGTGAAAACAAAGATAAATTACTACAAAAAATAACAGTGTACTTACACATTGCGGCATGCGATAGGCTTGTAAAATCCAACTTCATGTCCAGTAAAGACTTTTTCTACGCCAAGGTGATCTTTACAGGTAATATTTGGTGCTGGCAGACACTGAACTGAGGACAAAAAAAATATTTGCAATTAAGCAGTAGCCGACTGGATATTGTGGCATTTTCCCGACAACACAGGTGAAATAAACAAGTGAAGTTATACTGTGCAACAGTCTTGAGACACAGCACAGTGCACACAGGAATGATACTTTAAGTATATTACTAGATACATCTAGTAAAAGCCTGCAATGTATTACCACAATATTAGTCACTCTCCACGGTTTTAGTGAGTTGTTTTAAAGGGGAGAATTCCAGTCCTTTATACACTTTGTAGTAGCTTTCAGTACTTGTGAGACCTGTTGATTAGTTCTAACTGAACTGCTAGACGGGTTCAACATTTCTTTCCTGATTCTCCAGTAATACCCAAAGGAAAGAAGATGAGGACTTGGATTTATTTATTTTTTAAAATATCTATCCACATTGTGTAGGACCATCCCAAAAATTAAGTTAAAAATTAAGTTCAGATGGTCAGTATCTGTAACAGGGGGAAAAAAAGAAAGCTATGTCTGGACTTAATTGTCATAAAGTCGTACATGGAAGTTACTGATCAACGTGCCTCATCTGATACAACTACAGAAAACAACATTTTTTTCTCTTCCAAAAATTGAGCAAAGAAAGCAGTGCTTTCTATTTAGAAGAAGCCCACAGCAGTTAAAATATTGACACAGGGAAGGACACAGTCTTCTTGTCAGAGTCATGCCAGTACGGCTCCAAACCCGCTACTCTATGAGACTACTTGGATGCTTTGAATTAAACCCCTACTTGTTTGGATGATGAAATCCAGAAAGATGTTTAGAGACTGCAGTGCTTCAAGCATGAGCTTTAAGACCAACTTTTTATTATTTAGATAATACTGATAGAGGAAATAACTCATACTGTGAGGACAATCTAAAGACTGCTGTATGTGTAAAAATTCTATACAGATATAGAAATGAACACGTTAATAAATTCAGCAACCTCCTCCACTCTGAAGCAAATGTATGGTATATTGAATACAATCATATGGTTAGACACAACTACCAATGTGAGTTGTGACCAAACTACAGAATATTCTTTGGCTCACTGACTGCCTGTCTATAATCAGGGACACAATATCAAAGATGATGTAAAGGACTGAATAACTTACAGGGGGATGTATTTTGTAAAGTACTTTCATCCAGTCTCTGAAAAGTACTTGGAAAACCTCCACTATCCCTAAGCATCTCAATAAAGAAAATTATTTAGTGTTTATACACAGTAAAACCTGAAAGACAACAAGCATACGCACGCTTTTTAAACATGAGTGTACATAAAGCAAATTAGCTAACAAAGAGACCATTTACTTCAATGCCTGCAAACACCAGAAAAACTAACCATATGTAATAAAGCAAGCGACCAATTTAACTGTGTTTCTGTTGTACTCCAAAGAAAATCTGAAATTTAACATCAAAATAAGCGTAACTGCTTTCAAAAGAGACCCTCATGTCACCAAAAACTCTTGATGATGGAAGGCACCATCCTTCCTTAAAAGGATTTTTAAGATTTTGAAGGTTTTGAGGTTGCTCTGCCATATGTCAATTCTTCTAAGTATATGCAAAACTGAGTAGGACAGGAATGGTTTGCTCTAATCACAGTAGTGAAGGACAGGGCCTAGAAGATATAATATACTTTGAAGAGGTTTACCAGAAACCTCACTTAAAAACATACCAGTGAGAAACAACGTATTTATTCATTTTCAGTGAAGCATCCAATGTACACAAATGTTTCAGGCTTTCACACTGATGACATTACTAATCCCATGTTTTAAAAGCTCATCTAGCAGATACATAAATGCACGAATTAAATACTTCCTTGGAAAATGTAATTACTGTCAATATATGTTAGAAATTAGAAATCCTTACCATATGCCGTGTGATTTGTACAATTCATTGGTTCTTGTGTACTATTGTCTATTTTAGGCTCATCACACATATATGTTCAGGTAATTGAGGAAAACATTTTTCATATCAAACACTACAACGGGTTTAACATTAATTTATTCCACCCTCTTTAACCTCTGAGGATTAAAGATGTACCTTGATGTCAGTTTTCCTCCCTCCCCATCCCCCAAAATAGGAACAGCATATTACCATAGAGCAAATCTGCTAATCCAATTTAATACATCAATATATTGCATAAGCTCCACGTTTAATTAGTGCTGCAGTCAGCACTACCTAAGGGAACTACAATATTTATCAGTCACAGTCTCTGTATTTGAAGGCGACAAGGTAGAACCCCAGCCTATGCTTCCTTCCTTATTTTGATACCGGAGTACCTTTAAACCGAGGCATTTGGTTGAGAAGATTAAAGCTACAATAACAAACAAAATTCAAAGAACACCTAAAAACGAACATCGGAAATGCCAGAAATTTGGACTAAAGAAAACGTGAGCAGGAACAAACTTTCTGAGGTCTGAACTCCCACGGTCAAGCAAGGCAGGAGATGAAGTTAGCTTTTTTTCCAAGCTTTGCTTTCCTGACACTTTTGATCTGCAGCCACGTCGCCAACGGCCAGCTGCCCTCACCAGCCATCTCCTCGGGAAGGCCTGACGCGCCTCTGGAAACAACTTGCAGCTTGGGCTAACACCTGAGACCTTCTCGCGTGGCTGGGGGAGGCAGACCCAACATTTTGGGAAGACACTGGCTCTCACTTGAGCGTCCTGAAAACGAACACAAGAAGGCGAAGGGGCAGGAGGGTCTCCCATCCCACGGGATCTTCTCGTTGAACACCAGGCGCACCCCGACCTGCACACAGCCACATGCTACGCCACCCCCAAATAAACCTGTACCACCACACGCATCCTCCCTGCCGCTGCTTCCAGCTCAGGACCCTTGGGCGTCCCTACCCCCGGTGCCCCCCAGTGTCCTACAGCCGCCAGCCCCATCACCCCCACAGCCCCCGTCCCCCCGCCGCGGCCGCGCTCAGGATATTGCCCCAGCCGCAGCTCGTCGCACTTGAGCGGCGGCTCCGAGCTCGCCGCTGCCCTCACGGCTGCGAACCAGAGGAGGAGGAGGACGAGGAGGAGGAAAGGGAACGGGGCCTCGGCCACCCCTCGCCACCGGCGCCCCATCCCCGCCGGCCGCCGCCCCGGCCGGGCGGCCATCTTGGGAGCCGCGGCTGCCGTCAGTGACGCCGCGGGGAGGAGCAGCCCCATAGCCCTGCCTCCGGGGGAGCCGGCTCTGCGGGCAGCCCTCAGGATGCCGCAGGTGCCGCTTTTATTTATTTATTTATTTATTTATTTGGCTCTTTCAGGGGTTGACCTCAGCAAATATGGCTCCTGAGGCAGCTCGGAGCGGCGGTGAGGGCACAGCGTGCCCCTACCTAAGATGGCGCCCGTGCAGCCCTGCTGGGCTCGTACCCTGGACAAAGATGGCCGCCGGCGAGGACGGCGCCCACCTGCCCTTACCCAAGATGTCGGCCCCGCCTCAGCGGGGCGGTGCGGGGCGACGGGGGGCGGTGAAGGGCCGTAAGGGGACCTGGGGCTGCTCTGTGGGGGCGTCCCCAGCTCCGGGAGTCGCCTGGAAGAGGCTGGCAAGGGCTGGGTTCGGCCGGGTGAGAGCGGCGTGGGCAGGCAGCTGGAGGACAAGTACGGGGCCGGGGGGCGATCACCAGCATGAGAGCCGGGTATGGCAGGCCTAACCTCCCGCCTGGTGCCCGGGAGCGTCCCGGGCGCTGTCCTGGGAGCTGTGGGCGCCGTCGAGAGTGTCAGAGAAAATTCCTCAAGGTGTGAGGTAAAGCGGCTGGCCTGTGCCCGCCCGGCTCTGCCAGGCCCGGCTAGGAGAGCCCTTGAGCCAGCCTGGGTTTTCATGTAAAATTGTGATTGTATACTGTTAAAGTACTTTCTCTTTCTTCTTTTTTCTTTTTCTCTACTTTTTCTTTCTTTCTCTCTTTCTCTTTTTTTTTTTTTTTTTTTGAAATACGTACAAAATACCTGGAGCAGGCAAGCTTTATCTTCATCAGTGTTTGCTCCTTGTAAGGTATTTTGTGGTGATTACCAACCTTTGTTTTTTCTCACTTTTTTGAAGATTATTCCATATTTTTCTAGTGCTTGTTTCTGAAAGCATCATTTTTCAGCTGTGAGCTGCTGGGGATCACGGACTGTTTGAAATGAAGAGACTGTGAACTGTGAACCAGTGGTGAACGAACTTGGGAAAGGCAGCACTACTGTCAGAAGTTTTCGTCTGCTCTAGAAGCATTTCCTGAAAAACAAATGGGGACATAGAAACTTTAAAAGGTTGGAAACAACTCCCAGGTGGTATTTAAGAGAATGTCATTATTAACCAGCCCTTCCTAAAGTCTTCTGGTTTCACCAGTGATTATTTTTGTGGATGAATGGTGACTTATGTATGAGTCTGTCAGTACCAATGAAAGGTCTGTTATGGCCCCAGGTGCTCAAAGAATCAGTAAAAATGTTGATTTAAAATATATGGATGTCTGACAAAGATCTCAGCAATATTTCACATCACTGGCTGTCTAACAGCTTTTGGGAGATTTGTGTAAACTAAATTGGCAGTCTAGAATTCAGCAGATAAAGTATGCAAATGAAAATTGACATTCCTTTCAGCAATTGGAAAAGAAAGGCCAGGGACAGAGTGCACTCTGTAATGAACCCAGCCCTCCGAGAGATCGAGACTGAGGTGCACTGATGAGAAAAGTGCTTAGCTCTTTTGTCTACATTGTATATCTTGGATGGATAAATACCCCACTTGCTGTTCATCACTGTCAAAAACGTTGTCACTTCTCACAAGCACTACATTAATTAAAATTGAGAGTAAGGACTGGGAAGTTAGGCATTTGGAATCTCTTTTTTTAAGGATGAAATGATATGTCCTTAGCATGTTATATGCTTTAGTGCAACTGCTATTGTGTTTTTTTTTGGGGGGGGGCATTAGGAAGAAGGGAAGTTGTTTCCTACTTAGGAGGTGAAAATTAATTTCCATACCTTTTGTACTGCCTATCCTATGCAACCAGCAGGGTTGTGTGAGATTTGTTCCACGTGAGCTACTGGAACTGGGTAGCAAAATAAAAAGTATTTTTGGGGGGATTTCATTTGATACTTTTGGTGGTTATATGTGTGTTTATAAAACAAATATTACATAAAATAACTGAAACAGACTAACGTACACTAGTCAGAGGTGGAGAGCAGCCACAGTCCCCTTTAACTTCAGTGAGCGGTGCACGTTCAGGGTTTTGAGACTGGCGGTACAAGAACCTCTTTTGCTTTTATCGCCTTCCATCTTACTGCCTCTGCAGGGACTCAAGCCGCTGCTGCCGCACACAAAGCCATCGCCACCACCTCTCCGTAGCCACAGGTAACAGTGTGGCTCGGAGCGCTGTTGGAGCAGTTCTGGTTGTGGTGAATGTGGTGATAGGCAGTTGTGTTCTGCTGCTTTGGTGCTCCCCAGGGGAAGTGTCACAACTGCTAAACTCCATCCAAGTCCCGGTCCTCCCGAGGCTTTTGCCTTCTCTGTCAGTGGAAGTGGCAGTGCCTGTACTGCTGAGGCCGAGCAGAGCTCACTTCCTCTCTGCAGGAGATAACGGCTCAGAACAACTCTGGTGCACAGCAGACAGCGTGAATTCATGTTTGGGTGCTGATTTACTGCAAATAAGCACAAATAAAGTGTTTGTTTTTTTTTTTTACAAGTTTTACACCTACATTTTACTCTCACTGGGGAGTTCAGTGGCTGGGTTGACAGCTGTGCCACGCAGGCTGTGACACAAACACTCTGCCAGGTCAGGATTACCTGAAAGCTTCCTTGCCTCTTAAGCCGTGCGTGTCACAGGGTGGCCACCTCTAATCTCGGCGACCAGACCGAAGGTCACATCTCCATGAGTAACACCCCAGCCCAGGGCCTTTCCCCTCAGGCCCCGATCCTGCACTCCACGTCCCCGCTGCCGGCGCTGCGAAATCAGCCCCTCAGCGCCGCGTCCCCCCCCCGCTGGAAGCCCCCCAGGTGCCCGCAGCTCGACGACACCCGCTCAGCCCCACAACCCCCGGGGTTCACCCCCGAGCTGAGGGAGGCTGCGGGCTGAGGGGACGCCAGGGAAGCTTCTCCCCCCCCCCACGGCCGCCGGCTCCGGGCCGCCCCCGGCGCGGCCCGTCCGTCCCCCGGGAGGCCGGCTCTCCCGCCGCGCCGCCCCGGCTTCCTTTGCCGCAGGTGAGCCGCCTTCGTCCCCCCCGCTTCCCTTTTCCGCCCAGGTGAGAGCCGGCGGCAGCCATCATCGCTCCGGCCCCGGCCGCAGGTACCGGCGGGCGGCGGGGCCCCGGCGCTGAGCGGCTTGCGGGGGGGCTGAGGGGAGGCCCCGAAGGGGTGGGAGGGAAGGGGGGCGCCTCCCCGAGCGGGGACAGCCGGCTTTGGGGGCGCAGCCCCCGCCCCACAGCCGCCCTGTGCGGGTGTCGTCTTCACGGGGAGCGTGTGGAGCCCCCGCTGGGTGTTGGCCCTTAGGGGCTGGTTGATGGGCAAGCGGCTCTTCGGCGTGCCTCGCAGGGTCGGGAGCTCAGGAATCGAGCTGCTGCCGGGTTTAGGAGCGCTCCCCCACCGTGAAGGGGGCTGCTGGGCGGGTGCGCTGTCGTCATCATAACTTTAGGACTTGGTGGCTAACGTGAGCAGGGCAGGACGCCGTGCGCGTCTCGGAAACAAGTCTCCCACAGGTTTTGTGAGAAGAGGTTTCCGAGCGGAGACCACCTACTGCTCCTCTGAGAGAGCCTTCGGTGTGAGCTCAGCCTCCTATCAGACATCAGAGAGCCCACAGCGCTCCCCTCCAGGCTCCAGCCCGCAGGAATTCAGGTTCTGCTTGTTGGAAGTTAGCATGCCTTCAGAGTGAGTAAGGCTGCTCTCGATCAGTGTGGAGACTGGTAATCACAGGTACAGGGGGTTCTTCTGCTTTCCTCGTCTCACAGACACTAATGGTCTGCTGCAGCACACTCAGTTGGTCCCCGGAGTAGATTTTTGGATGTTTAACGATGTTTAGCTTTGACCTGGTTTCCCCTGGAGATGTATGGTGCGTTTTTATTTAGGTACTCACAGCGCTGTTCAATTGTTTCCTTCTTACAAGTGCCTGGAGCAGTCAGCACGCACGCTACAGCACTTTTGTAAAAACTGTAACACGACGCAGAACAGCAGTTTTTGGTGGTTTCATCTGAAAGGCGTGTACACGCTGGGCTTGGTTGGACTGAATTTTTCTGTGCATTACTAGGGTGGAAAACCAAGTAGAACAGCAAAGTACGTGCAAAATACTGTTGTTTTTAACAGTACATAGCTGCTCGATGGCTTGTAAATTGTATTATTTTTAATACCACAAGTCAGAAGCGATGCTGCATTAGGACCGTTTTAGGATTAAGATCACACTAGCAAATGCTGTTTTCTTTTGCTTTCGCCTTTTAATAAATTTTAAGCAGTTTGGACTGAAGTTTTCCAAGTCAGAGATCTCTCCTGGAGTGATGAAGGAAAGACATGCGCCATATCAGTCGCTCTTGGTAACAGGGCTGGGGGAAATTACAACTGCAGTAGTGCAGAAAGGTGACTTTGGATGGGGAAGTACCCTTGGCTGTTCCCACAGCAGCCTGCCCAGCTGGCCCTGTTAGCAGCCTTTGGAAAACAGCAGCAGTTAGCAGTTGCACACTGAGGACTTGCAGCATTTAATGTCCCAAATGGCTGTACCACCGCTGGGCGGGGAGAGCCATGGTCGAGGCAGGGCTTTCCCTGCGAGCACGGCTCTTGGAAGGGTACAGGTTTTTGGAGGCCAAGTTGAAGGACGCAGGGCAGAAGCAGTTGTAGTTAGGGCAAGGGGGCGCATGTGCAGAAGAAACTGCTGGCTAAACCATGCCCTCCTCCCAATCCCGGCAGAAACCCCCTTATTTTTGTCTTTCAGCAGCTCTTCGCGGAGGGTGAGCGCTTGTCAAGGCCGCTGCCAGAGGTGTCGTGTTCCTCCCTGGGTCTGGGATGTGCTGGGGATGAGCACCCCGTGTCTCATGCAAGTGGCAGGCGGCTGGGGGGCCATGGCAATAGAAGACTTAAACCTTTCAGCTCTTCTGATGACCTCTGCTGGCATCAGCATGGGGGAATTCCTGTTTTCTTAGTCTGCTTTTGAAGAAGATCCAAGTCTTAGGATCTCATACAAAACCTTATGAAACTTTCCCGCTCCCTATGATGCGTTGAGTTCAGCTCTTCAAAAGTGAAGACAGTAAAAACCCAGATGCATGCTGTGCTGAAGTGTTTTGTTTGTTTTGTTTTTTCCTGGTATTGGAAAACACTAAGCTTCCTGAAATTCATGATTTTCACAATGATTTTACGATTATATTGAGAGTTGGGACATGAATTTTGAACTTTGAGGTTTGCAGTTTTGTCTACCAATAGGATAATTAAGTGGCTGTAGAAATCGGAGAATGGAGCTAAGGAATTTGAACGCAGAGTGGGGGAACTGTTTCTAATGAGACGAGCCGTAGTGTTTTGGGATCGCCCTTCAAAATTATCGTCTAAGAATGGACCTCCTAATTTAGCAACAATCTGCTGACACCCTGCTCAGACTCGAGCATCAGTGTTTGGAAATGGATTAAGGATAACCTATTTGGGTCCCCAAACATAAACAGATTGCTGGTATATGGAGTTGTGTGTTTCCCTGGAGCCCAAAAGCCAGTCGTAGGGACTTGTCCTCAATTATATGGTACTCGAAAACTTGAAGTTAGTTTACATTCTCAGGGGTGCCCTCACACCAGAAGGAGCTGTCTACTTTAAAATAAAACACAGGTTTTTTTCTCCTACTCTTTTTGTGAAAGATCGGAGAACAAAGAAACACTGGGGGTGGTTTTAATGTACTGCACAAAAATTAAATCATTAAAACCATTGCAAGCTGGCTGGAAGCCAGGTGTGATCACGAGGAATCCCGAAGTGCTGCGTAAACTTTCACTTTTATACGAACTGTACCTGAGGTCCACTCCAGCATCTGCTGGAGCAGGGAGGTCTCCAGTGGCTCTTGGCAGCACTTTGGAACAGCTCGAGCAGGAAGCTGAGGCTTTCTTTAATTTATTTATTTTTTCTTCACCTCCTTCTCCAGGGGACTTCTGCATGTTAGATGGAGCCTAGATGTCCTACCTATATTTTTCTGCTCTTAATTTTTCTTTCTTGGATCTGTACCCATTGTCATAATTGCTATTGTTACAGCCGCCGTAATGGAAAAAAGATTCATCTTGGAGACTGTCAGCGCGGCTCTTTGAGGCTGCTTTTGAGTGACGCAGGCTATTGCTCGCGGTGCGGTTTGCCAGTGCAGCTGAGCTGCTGCAACCGCTAGCTGCTGCTGCAAGGTGTGGTCCCGGCCCCATCCCGCGTGCTGCTGCTGGCACTCAAGCCCTAACTGGGCAGAAAGCTCACCCCACCAAAACGGGAAGGGGTTTTTGTGTGCTCAGCTCCCCGTTCCAGTTCGCTGTGGGATCAGATGAATGAGTGAGTGCAAGCCCAGATGCAAGGGAAGAGGAACAAAACGCGTGAAAGATGGCTGGAGAGCTGGACCAGCCTCTTGGCTCCAGCTCTTAGACGTGCAGAGTGCTGTCAGGTTGTCATTATTTCCTGCCATACTGGATTTCTTTTCTGGGTTTAATCTTCCCTTCGCCCTACTGCTGGTTTTAAGGTGTTTCAAGTCACTTTTCCTCGTAGGAGTTAATTTGCATCTCGTTCTGTCGAGGGTTTGCTTTGTTGTTTTAACTGCTGATGTGAAGTGGGAAAACAGGGAAGTTAAAGTGGGAAGAAAGAAAACATTTCCATATTCCTGTTTAGTTAAGGCTCATGCCGTATTTTTAGTCAAGGAGGTGAAGTTTTGTCTTTTCGGTTTAGACGAAGACTCAGGAATGTGCAAGGAAATGGTATTTTCGTCTGTTCTTCGGAATCAGATCTCAGCCCAGAATCAAAGGCTGCTGTGCTCTTAGAAGTGTTTTATTTCAAATGGAAAAGAAAATAAAGTTGCAGCCCTTACACGAGTTCAGATGCATTCCTGAAAATCTTTCAGGGGTCGGACGCTGCCTCAACCCTTGCTATGGGTTTGATTTTAAAATGACCTCCTAAATGTGTTAATAGTCTTGCAGAGCTGCTCATTTTGCTTGGCCCTGGGTGGAAACCATGCTAACCCACCGGGTTCTGCAGGAATTCCTACAGGAGCCAAAACTGTTTAGATACAGAGAAGTGTGCATAAATCAGACATTGTGGTTTCTGACATACTTCCTCTTTTTTCTCTTTTTTTGCATTAGGTAAATTGGCTTCACCTGACTCTTCAGGAGAAGAGAAGCTATAATACTGCTGCGTTTTCACCCGCTTAATTAATATTCTCTTAAACATTGCAGTGTCCTCCCAGAACTCGAGACGTTTTCAGTTGGAGCGCAGACGGCATCAGAGGCAGAGCTGAAAGGAGCAGAGGTTCTGCTGGGAGGGGGCCCCGGGATGCACTTACCCTGGTGCTGCATTCAGGAGCATACGACCATTCCTGCCCTTGCATTGCAAGATTAACAAAGTAAATAGACCTTTTTTTTTTTTTTTTTACATATGGCTATTTTTGTTCCAGAGTACTTCCAAATTTATATTATTCTGAAGCTACACAGTTATATACAGGGCAGAGCTGAAATTATGTAAATGGAGCTGTTAAATGGCTGACTTCTTTCGGAGGAGCTTGTACTAAGCGAAGAAATCTCGTTTCTCATGTGTGTTTTGGTATAACTGCCTTGGTAGATTTCAGAATGACAAGTTCCACATCAATGTAATAACACACAAGTGACAGCATGAATTTATCATCGCTGTTAATTGCAAGTCTGTTGTTTTTATACTGCCATCTAGGCCTCAGCCTCAGTTGGAGACCTATTCTCTTTGGCACTGTAGTGAGGGTGATAAAGGATATTGTGTTCCTTCAAAGCCTGTCTTGTACGTAGGAAAGAGAAAGGCAAGCACGTGTAGGAGAAGGGAGCAGGTTTCTTTCACCTGTTTGGCACCAGAGCTGTGATTAAGTTGTTGGACTAGGGATTGATTTGGCCAGTTTGGGACCTTAATGCTGTGCTGTCTTGTGAGGGGGGTGAACCTCATCACTGTTTTATAGGAAGATACAAGGTTTCACCTATATTGCCGTATGGCAGGGCTGAGCTCTTGTGATAAGAATACCGTCTACAAATAATTAAAGTAATTGGGGGGAAAGTACATATTAAATAATAGGAAGATTTTAAGCATATGTGTTTGAAAAGATCACAACTATCACAACTTTAATGTCCAAAAGTAATTTGGTTGAACACAGCTGCCTTTCAGTTTCCGTGGCAAATATGTGTTTTTATAACCTGCATTATTCCTCATATTTGGAAGAGTTGTTCCTCTTGTGTGTGAAAGACAAAACACACAGAACAAGGACAATTTTCTGGATGTGATGGGGCTGCTGTGCAACAGGCTATATTGAGAAGGGAATATTAGTGGTTTTTTATTAATTTAGTTATAGTTAACTTAGTGTTTTATTAGTGCATTTATTGATGGTGTACCTTTTAGCATTCTGCTCAAAGATATAATTTATTCCTTTATTTTTTTTAAACCTCATCTAGGTCTTTCTGAGTAATTCCAAAAATACTATCCAACATGCCTGAAAATCCTGCTGCAGGTACGTAGTCTGAAAGTGATTACTTCTGTTAAGCAGTGAGAAATGAAGCTCCATTCCTAACTTGTACTACTTTGTGGTGCAGATAAACAGCAGGTGCTGCAGATCCTTGATCGTCTGCAAGCAAAACTGCGTGAGAAACGAGATGCCCAGCATAATGAAAACCTGACTGTTTTGCGTAACACACTCAGGAGCCCTTTGTTTAACCAGATACTGACCCTCCAGCAATCCATCAAGCAACTGAAGGAGCAAGTGAGTGTAAAATTACAATTGTTGATGTGATGATAACAATGCTGCGCTTGGAACTTAAAACAGGGTATGTAGGCATGTGTTAATGAGGACGCTCATTAATAAGCTGTGACTTGGTATGAGTGAATGTTGGCCTTTTTCTTTTCTTGTCAAGCTGGTATCTGCGCAGTCACTACTGAAATGATAAGTGGTCTTGCAACCAACCAGTCATGGGGCAGAACACTTTGAAAGGGACACAGAAGAGTCAGGCACTGAGAACCACATCAGTCTGAGAAAAGCTTCTGCAAAAGACATCAGCTCTAGTACTTTGATATCTGAACACAGTTGGAACTAGGACTCACTGTTTTTCCCAGAAGCTAAATGCTGTTTATGAGCTGACTGGCAGCATCTTTTCTCCCTTAAAAGACACCATCACTTAGCTCCTGCTGACTTGCACAACAATTGTTACCCTACACTGGGAAATAAAATCTAGAAAATCACCCTGACGATTTGCCAAGCTCTGATACAGACAAATCCAAGCTAGATTTGAAGTGAGTTAGCTCTGGCAGTGGAATGGACTTGTGTGGATTGGTTTATAATGCCAGTTGACACTTAGATCTTGGACGTGGGTGTCGATGACACCTGTACACAAAGAGTTTTCATCCCATAGTTTGCTAAGCCATAATCTGTCAAGACTAGAAATTGAACTGCAAATTCTAGGAATGGTAGCATGTTAAACTGTAGGTAGCTTGTGCCCTAGGACAACAAAGCACAGACTAGACATTCGGCTCCTCTGTGGCTAAGTGACTCTTAAAATTTTGGATACTTGTGCAAAAATTGTCCAGGTTTGCCCTGACAGTTGCACCAGTGTTTGAGTGCCTCTTTAATATTTGGTGCTTTTGTGTGTCTTGTTTCTGGAATGTCATGGTGAAGAGAGAAACTTGATATGGTAGCTAGCTTCTTTGGCGGTCTTCATACAAGAAGGAAGTGCAGAAATCCGTGTTTATGTTTTTAGTAGTTTTACTACATCTTTGTTCATTTTCAACAGCTCAATTATATGCCTCCTGACTGGTCAGTAGATTTTGATTTTACCAAAAGAGGACTACTAGTGTTTGCTGACAAATCAGTTGCTGCTGGAAGCATGTGTATGCCTCGCAGTTCACCTGAACCCAGAGCATCTACCTTCATTCCCAACCTGGGAGTTAATGAATTCAATGCAATCATCCAACAGATGGCAAAGGTAAGGCTCTCAGGTTCTGTGAACCAAACTTGAATGTCAAACCTTTTCTTGCATGCTTTTTTTTTTTTAAAAAACTTTTTCAAACAAACACGTTTGTTGTGTATCTTGGAGTATGATGCCACCTAAGCCACTAAGAGAGCAGAGTTACTGAGGATCAGTTTTCCCTGTGAAAGATAAGTAATATGGAAAGTATTTTCTCTGCCGATTTTTTTTTTTATTTTCTACCAAGCACACTGATGTAGAAATGAAATGTCAGTTGCCAGAAAACTTTTTTTTTTGGTATTTGTTGACACTTAATTGAAAATGGATGTTTTCTGCAGAAACTTGTTTTGATGGAAAGACACTTTTATCAAGTACATTTTGAATTGGAAATGTACCAGCTTTGTTGATATATGAACAGTGCAAATGATTAAAAGAGCTGGCATGTAATATTTTATTTAACTCTTCTTTTAATATGTCTTAACTTTGCCAGCCAGATGCTGATTTCATTAACGTGATATAGCATGTACCAGATGCTTATGGAAGTTGTACAGGTGCAGACATCCACCCATGTGCAATTGGCATTTATACCATGAATGCATTGTTCTGTATTACTTTGAACCATTAATTTAATTGGTTGGTTGTGCCCTTCTATATTAAGTAACTGTTGCTAATTGACTACCTTAATGTAGCTGTAATATTTTGAGCATAACTCTTCTCGTTAGTGTGTCATTAACTCATCTGATAAAAGATTTAACAGTAAAGGCTGCACATTATTTTGGATAAAACAGCTGCGATAGAAGCGCTTTCTCTAAGTAATACTTCCCAGTAAACAACCCCAGAAATTCAGTATTGGAGCCGAGAAGCAGGCAGTTGCAAAAGCAAACTTTCTGGCATTCAGTGTGAGGTTGCAGGAACGGGAAGGAAATTAATTTCTTTATTTAAAAGCTGCAGTCTTTTGAACATGCACCTAAAAATCAGCATTAAAAGCAAAAGGAGCCAAAAGACAAGTAATTTAGTTTAGCTATGCAGCATTTCCAGAAACCCCAAATATATTGCTCTAGACAGCACTTCGTTCATAGTTTTCATCCAGTTTGGAATTCATCTCATAATGTGAATGAAGTGTGAAAGCAGCTCTTAAATTCCCTGAGGTTTCAGAACCTCAGAGTGCTTGCATAGCCAATACTCTGTTATATTAAAAATAATAAATGGAGGAGCTTTTATAGAAATAACATATTCAGTATTTTGCCTTTGTTTAGTCTTAGGAGGAGAATAATTCTCCCGGTGTTCATAAATTTTGAAGTAGCTCATTCTATTGCATTAAAAATTAGTAAATCAATGTTTTCTCTTTTACTAGGGGAGACAAATAGAATCGATAAAGATTGAAAAGCCTTCTGTTGGAGGTCTTGGATTTAGTGTGGTTGCCCTTAAAAATCACAGCTTGGGAGAAGTTGGTATCTTTGTCAAGGAAGTCCAGCCAGGAAGCATAGCTGACAGGTGAGATCTTTATAATTGTATCGGAAAATTGCAGCAATTCCGTGACGGGAAAAGTCATGATTTCTGCATTGAAAACTGTCAGGCTAACATGTTTGTCTGGGTTTTCTGGTGGGATGTTTTGGTGGTGGTGGTATCTTGAGTTCTGGCTTTTCAACTAAACGGACTCATTCTGAGGATCGGATTTTCAGATGAGTTTCAAATATCCAAGCTGTTCACAAATGGAATTTCCAGAAATCATGACTCACTTAAGAGAATCTTGAGTACTGATTGAAAAACAAAGACAACTCGGAAAAGAATACAAGGAAAATAAAAATTAGCCTCTGTTTGAATATTTATCCATTGTGTCCCTGAAAGATTTTTTCCCCTTGTTTCTTTATTTATGTGCCTATGACAATGCTCTATTTATAGTTGGGTTTACTGTTTGTTTCCTGTGTAAATTTAGATCCAGTCCTCCCAGCAGATCCCTGCACAGATGTCATCATTGAATCAAGGCTTCAGGCAGTTTTTTCCCCGTATTGTCTGTGGGTTTTCACCCAACAACAAAAGACAGAGCAATCATTTAAAAATAAAATGTGATTGTAAAACCACAAGAGTTGGCATGAGACAAATGCAGAGCTTGGAATTATGTTTAAAGAAAATGTGTCTAGATTTCAAGTCATTGGTGTCACTTTTTAAATAACACATGTCAGGAAGTGCCAACACAGGATGACAAAAAGAGTGGGGAGAGGTTGGAATGATAATGGCGATGGGCCCACAGAGAACACACCAGAGAACACTTAAAGAGAAGCATATTAGGCTCTTTCAAAGTGGAGACAGATGGACTGATCCGGATGTCAAAGGAGGGTGAATATCTCACTTTAGGATTTGATGACCTGCTGCTCACTTTCTTTGATGAGAGAATCTAAAATATGGCTAATGCCTGAAGAAAGAGATTTCAGGAAAACATCTTAAATATCGCATGATAAAAATGAAATGTAGAATGCATTAGTGGAGATGTACAGCTATATTGTTTGGGAGTTTTTATAAATTTCCTCAGCATGCTTCGCATTTTGCTTCTGAGACAGGATCTCCTGGAGACTTTTTTGGATTCCTACAGAGCTTTGAAGGCAGTGTCTGTCTATGTAACAGTTTGGTCTCGTGCTCAGAATGAATATTGAACAAAGCAGATGAGTGATAGTTTCTCCCTTGTCACAAATCTAAATTCATCACTAGGATGAATTAACTATGAGATTTATGTTATCTTAAGGTATAATATAAATTGAACTGTGTATTGCCTGGAGAAAGGTTGATGTCTGAGGTTTGATAATATAAATTTTGAGTGAAGTAAAAGTGTGCAGCTTGACCATCTTTAGATCAGTTGATGAGACAAAACAATATTGTAGCCTGAGTTTTGGGTACTTGGAGGTGATGTCACGTAGTGCTAAAAACAATTGAAGACTAGTTCCTAGTTGATTGTATAATTACAAAAATGTTTTTTTCTTGTCCTATAATTCAATATAATCAAGAAGGAACGAGGGAATTTCATTGAATTTTGAATAGTCAAAGGAAAAAATTGAGTAAACACAAACTGTGATAAAGTTGGAACAAAACTTGGTTGGGCAGTTCAGTACAATGTGCGCTGCATGTAATTTGTAAGGTGGTGAAGACAGTCTAATGAGCAGATTTCTTTTGTATAAATCATTTAACCTTGCGTAACTATTTTGCATGTTCGTGTTTAAATTACCCAAGCCTGTTATGAAGTCACTATGCTGCATTTTAAAAATTTCTTTTAATGTTTTGTTAAGGGATCAAAGACTAAAGGAAAATGACCACATACTGGCCATTAATTGCACCCCATTGGATCAGAACATTTCCCATCAGCACGCTATTGCACTCCTCCAGCAAGCCACAGGATCTTTACATCTGGTTGTTGCTAGGGAGCCAGTTCAAGGAAACAGCAGAACTTCGTCTGTCTTATTAAGTGATATAAATCCACCTGAGACCGTGAGTGTTGTAATGCTGTCAAAATCTGATTTTGAACTATGCTGGATACTTTTTTGTACTTGTAAGTGTTTGTATTAGCTAGCTTTATGTATAGGGATTTTTTTTAATCAGGTTTTATCTGCAGTGACATTTGATTTAGACTGATCATGCAGTAAGTATAATGCTTCCATTGCAAAGCTGCATGAAGTTGTTATAAAATAGATCCTGGGTTTTTATGGGCTAGCAGAAGCTTTAGTAAATCAACATATTCCTAGCAGCAGGGTCTGTTCAGGGTAGGCTGGGTAAAGTGTTTTACGAGTATACCCAGCTGAAAACTACTTGTGCTCAGCAATTAAAGATGCTCTGATTACATCTTAAATGACTGTAAACATAACCTATCACGAGCACTGTTTGAAATATCCCAAGCAATTTAAACTTAAGCTACTCAAAACAAAAAGTCTTGCTTTCAAAAGCAAGTTTTCAAAAAATAAGTAAAAAAAAATCTGTTAACCCCTCAATCCATGTTTATCAGTTGTTGTTTTTTAAACTGCAGGTTTCATTCATTGTGAACCCTTTTGTTTTCTTTAACAAGGAGAGATTGTCACTCAGATGTAATAAGCTAGGGCTGAACTCGCATCTGTGTTCAAACCATGTGGTCCAGGTGGCTTTGCTGAATTTGGTTGAACTGCACACCTAAATTCAGGGTTTGCAATATTGGAATCTTAATTTATTATGCGAGTAGGTTTTGATGAAAATCTGGTTAAGAGCAGTGCTTTTCTTTATACTCAGTAATTATTTCCCTTATGATTATTACAGAGCTAGTGAAATCTGAAGGTTTTAGTGGATAATCAATATTGTTTATTGCTCTGAAAATTTTAAAGAATTAAACTTTAACTGCTTTTTCATTGAAAGATCTGCACTGAACAGACTAACAAAATAAAATACAAATATATATCTCTACAGGGGGTCTTTAAACTTCTTTTATGATATTTAACTGGCTTTGGCAAAGACTTTCAGTATGCTAATAAATCCTTTATTCACAGAAGACTTAAATCTGCCTACTTTGCTCCATTTTGGTTTCTATGAGATATTAATCTGACAGAAACATTGGCTGGGTTTGGGTTACTTAACAGCTTTGTTATTTTCAGATTGTCTTGTAGAACATAAGGTCATAGTACAGTGTAGCTTAGAAACATGCTTCCAATTCAGTATGGCAAAATTTTATACTGCGCTATTAATTCAGCATGTACTGGTGGTGTTTAGAGTGTGTAAGTGACATAACAGATAGAAGAATTTGGGCAATGCTAAGTGAAAACTAGGCCAGTGCAAGCTTCCTGGCTGTTTTTCTCTGTTGTTTGCCTTAGTCTTGATTTCTGAAAAACTAGAAGGATAGTTTTCATTTTGGCAAGAAAATCTTAAAATCTCTTTTTGTTAGTCAAGCTTTTCCTAGTATCCTGTTATGAAAGTAAAAGACAAAATGTATGTTTGAAAACAGATGAGAAATCCCACTGAGTATTTATAAGGAAATGAAGTTGATGGAACAAAATCCACCAGATCTCTAATATGTGGCAGAGAGAGAGAAAAACTTGCACTGATTAATTCTTGTCATTCCTGGTACAGGTGAAAGTGAGAAACATTAAAGATGGACTGAAATTAAAACCTCCTGTTTTTATTAATTGCAGATTCACTGGGGCCACGTTGAAGACGTTGAGCTGATTAACGATGGCTCGGGATTAGGCTTTGGAATTGTAGGAGGAAAGATGAGTGGTGTAGTTGTAAGAACGATTGTTCCTGGGGGATTAGCAGATCGGGTAATTTGTTATATTATGTCACTTCTTGTTTGATTGTAAAGTATAATTAACTGCTTTTGACAGTCTTAAAATAAACTAATATACTTAAACAAAAGGAAGCCGATAGCATCAAAGTCTGAATGCCAATGTGTACTTTATAAATAAATATGTTGAAGGTATGATTGAGGAAAAAGTCAGCACCTGATACGAATTAAGTTGTTTCTCAGACACTTTGGCTTTTAGAACGTTGTTGAACATGCAGAAATTTTGAAAAGTTGTGGAACTTAATATTCAGCCCTTCTGATACTTTCAGCAAGACTTTTTGAAGTTTCTGATATCCTTTAAAGTTGTGCATGTTCTGTTTGCAACTTGCCTGCTGCTCTTTAAAGAATCATCACTATGTTTCATTGCTGCTACGTTTCAGGAGCAGAGCACACGCAATTGCATGCAGGGTTTGGATTTTTAATGTGAATTTGGTCGTAACAAGTTACTGCATCTGAGGTCTGGAACCCATGCAGACAAGATCCAGTAACATACAAAAGAGACAGGCTAAGGTACTTCCTCTAGTGAAGGATGGAAATAAGAACTGGAGATTCAGAGAGCTTTAATGGAAAATGTTGGCTCTTGCTTGACTGCCCCCCTCTGAACCTGTCATGTGTAAATGAGTATTTTTTAATTATTGTGTAACACCTGTTTTGCTGTAAGGAATAAAGTGTCTTGGCTACAAATGAAGCATATAAGTTAAGAACTCACCACATCATTCTTAGCTGAATGAGACATCATTAAGAACATGTGAAATAATGAGGGCATATATATGTTAAAATGGATGAATTTGTAAATGAGTTTGAGTCAGTCCTGGGAATAATTCCACTGTGATTGCTGTATAAATCAGTGCACCTAAGGTGGTAGGACTGTGCTGATCAATACCAGCTGAAGATTTGGTCCTATGAATGCTAGCTTATATTAGAAATGGTGATGTAGACCATGAATTATAATTATCAGGTTAAAAATGGTTTGTGTGTGTGGAGTCTTGTTACCTTCAGTGGAGTTTCTCGGAGTTGGAGCTAGGCATATAAGAAAGCAATTGCCAGGTTAATATAGAAGTATTCCGGGAAACTAAGTAGTCCTAAATCAAAGTGCTGTGATTTTTGTTCTAATCCCTGTTCTATGTGGATTATTCTGTGAAAATTCAGTACATAACAGCCCACGAGATTCTAAAATGATGTCCTTTATTTTCTACTGAATGAGAAAAGTAACCAGTTTCTTAGGAACAGTGCTTTTCCGCCTGTGTATCTTAGTTTTGGAAAGGCTGATTTATCACTGTTTACTACTGTGGAAAGAACAGTGTTTAATTATGTGAACACTTATTTACTATGTTGTGGTAGTGGTCAATTTTACAGTATCCTCCCGCGTTGGCTGTCAGGAAAATACCAGCCATTTTCAGTTTTGTAATGGAAAAGATTTTATTTACAGCCTGGAAAATTTTTTTTTTACAATGTTATTTGTGTTTCAAGGATGGGAGGCTCCGAACGGGAGATCACATCTTACAGATTGGAGGGACCAACGTGCAGGGAATGACCAGCGAACAAGTTGCACAAGTGCTGAGAAACTGTGGGAATTCTGTTAGGATGATAGTTGCAAGAGACCCCAAGTGTGAAATTACGGACAGTCCGCCAGCTCCTGTGAGCTGGCCCGTTAGTACGTTACCTCCCTTTCAGAATGGAAACGTAAGTATCTGATGTTTACTTATGGCGATTTTAAGTATGTTTGTGGCTTGTGATTAGAAGGGAGGAGAAAAGAGCAAGCTTGGCACTTACAGGTGTGAAGACACTCATGCTTCTCCTCTTTTGATTTCCCAGATATCATATGTGTGTATTTAAGTGATCATTATTTTAGGCCTGCTTTCTCTAATTTTCCCCTTTTTCTTATATGTTGTTAATACCTATAATCTTGGGATCAGAATGACCAGCTTTATGGAATTTATTTCAAAGTGGCTGATTTAATTACAAAGACCATGACCATTATCGATAAATGGCACTTCTAGTTCTCCTTCTTAGCTCGTTACATTTTTGCTAATCAATCATTTGTAAGTGGATTTAAAACCTGAATATGAATTTCCCTAGTCTGAAATCCAGAGTGCCATGGCCAAACCAGAATTATTCAGCACTATCATCTTTTTATGAAACATAAGTGTAATGTTTTCATAGTCTACACTACTGTCTGTGATAGGAAATATATCTAAAAATTTTGAAACTTGTTTTAGCAAATCTTAACATGGTCATATCAAAGTCTCTTGTTTTTGAAGTCATTCTTTTCAGTTTTGAGTAATTAAAATCAACAAATGCTACACTAAGTGTACAGTAGGTCTTGAAACATAAACAAAGCTGTGCTTGTGCGCCATCTGCTACTACTGTGCTGCTTAGATTTAGGTGTAGAATCTGAGTAGCCTTTTCTTTCTTATCTAGTCTCTTGAATATGAGTGAAGAGAGCTGCTTTTTTTTTTTTTTTTTAAACACCATCTTTAAATGTCAGACTAGCAGTCATTGTCACAAATTCACCTTCTTGCTTACTGGGCAGTCACTGCAAAGGCAGCCATCAGCTTTGGGAAGAGCACGTCTTGCATCTCTGATACACTGTTGTGGCTGAAGCTGTCGTGAAAGTATTTGGGTCCTTCTCAAACTTATCAGAAGTGTAGTAGGAAACTTGAGTGGCAGAGAAATGAAAGAGAGGTAATCTACATAATTTAAGGTCAGAGTCTTAGAAGTGGGCTTGTTTAATAATCTGAACGTATTTATTAATTTACTGATGATTTTCATGGTCTACCTTTCAGTTTCTGTTAATTCACAATAGAACTTTCTCCTATAATCTAATTTCTCTCTTGTTTCTGAGTACTTTCACTAGCTGTGAGCTTTGAAATAGAAAAGATTTTCCATTTCTGTTTTACAAACCAGAAGAAAGGCTTTTTTTAATACATGATATGTTGTGCTTTTTTTTTCCCTAGTTCTATATTAAAATTTGATTTCCTTTAAGTCTCCTGCAGGAGAGAGTAACTGAAACTACTAATGTCTGTGCATGGGTAGGAGAAAACTGTTATCTATATTCTCAAAGATACTGAAGGCAATATTAGCAGCCTACCGGAGCTGATTGTATTTACCACTCTGCACTTTGATTTTCCAGATTACACTTCGATGTTTTGTGTTCTGCCAGTAACGTGAGTTAGGGAAAATTTCTGTAGCACCAGAGCAATGACCATGAAGGACTTCTGATTGCCAAAACAGCAGGACTCTCAAGACTCTAGTTCCATTTCAGATGTTGCTGTAGGCTCATTTGCTGATTTGATTCCCTCTCCTAAAGATAAGGGACAGAGCACCAAAACTTATCTTCATCCCCATCAGTGTCTTATGGAGCAAGAGAGTTGGAAAGCAGTTAATAAGTTGGCTAGTGAAGGTGTGTGTGATAAGAAAGGAGATAGCAGTTTATTAACTTCAGTGAAAGGTGAAATACGTGCAACTGTAACTTTGGCCTACTTTTAACATAGGTCCTTCCAGAGCTGACATTTGGCAAGTATTTGATTAAGTTTATTTTGTTCGTTCTCTTAAGAAATGGTTTCTGATTTCCAGGTCCATTTTTTGTTGTTAGCAATGGTACTGTCCCTATTGACTTCATCACTTTAACAGACCTCACTATGATCATCTCCTTATTTTTGGTCCCATTGCACTGTAACTAGTACTTGAAAACAAACAGTTTTATGTATTTTAATTTGTCACGTGCAATCCCAGATCTATGCGCTTGATTATTTTTCTCTTTGGTATCACCAGTGTCTTTGGTGTGGCTTCTTCCTGTTTGAATGCTGTCCTGCAGTTTTGATTTTCACTTGTCAGTGAAGAGTAGGACTTAAGCCAGCTCTGGAGGGGGCTTTCTCCATACCCTTCTCTACTGTAAGACCAAATCACATTCTAATCGTAGGTAGTGCCTCTTAGGGTTTTTTTGGTAACTGCAGTAAGCAGAGTGTTCAGAGAACAGATCATGTTATGTGCTTCTCTTTTTATGAGAAGTCTTCTCATCAGTTCAACAACAAAGCAGTTACAAATTAATATTCTCTTCAGTTAGGTCTTTAAAATAATTTTCAGTGAATGCAAATGAATATTTTGCTTCTCATTTCCTTTAGGTAGTTGGAGGCTTCTAGTGCTCTTTGCAGTTTGGTGGTGTTCAAATTGGAGTAAGATCAAATCAAACTTGTTAAACTGATGTGTGCAAGATTGACTTCTGGTATGGTTTTGTGGTTTAGGAAGTAGCATAAAAACCATGAATAAGCTCAGGCACCTACGTGGTCTCACATATTTGCACTTAAGTAGGCGGCGGCTGCTGCTGCTGCGGTAGAAATGTGACTGCTGCGTATACACGTGAGTTCCTTCGTGTCAGGACATCAAACCTGTCTGCTTTGAGATCCCTTTCCTGCTGCCCCTCGCTTCCTTAGTAGGCAACGACAAGGAGAGACGAGCATCACTTTTTCTGACAGGAAAGTGCGATGTGATAAGCCTGTGTATTTATACCCGTTTTCTGGCTTCTTAACTGTCCAGCAGGAGCAGCGTGGGCAAGTGGATTCATGATGCTGTTTATCTGGACTAAAACATGAAAGGGAGAGGTGAAATTCGGAGGGCACTCAGGATCTGTTGTCTTTTGGGATTGGCTGGGAAGTATGTTGTTACCAAATGGCAGTGGAATCCAAGGGGAAATGGCCCCTGAGCAGCCTAATAAAAACTTTTGTTTTCCATGAAATATGAGTATGATACCTCTGACAGTTATGTGGAGAAAATAGTAGCCAAGAATTTTGAAAGCGAATGATGACTTTGGATGACACCATATTTTCAGAAAATCTCAGATGCATCTCCTTCGCAAATTTGATGCCTTCTGAAATAGGAAAATTGAAACCACTGCTTACTTACAAAGATCTTAACCTGCAATATTGTAGTGGTACCAAGAAATGATGAGAGATATATATATTTTAATTGTCTTGCGTTTTATTTATAGGATAATGCCAACCTTTTTGAGACCTATGATGTTGAACTTATAAAAAAGAATGGGCAAAGCCTGGGGATAACAATTGTTGGATATGCTGGCACATGTGATGTAGGTGAGTTCTGTGGGATTTAGTCAAGCCCAGGACAGAGGCTTTTCAAATACTCTTTTTTCGCTACAGAGAAAACAGAGAGCACAGTATAACCTACAAACTCAGAAGATTTTTGAAGAACTTGCTTCAAAGTGAAATTGATCCTCAAAACATTTTTAAAGAGTTGTAATTACGTTATAAAATGATTCTCACATGTAAAATGTGAATTTTACATACTTGTGCTGTGGTTGTGCAAGACATTAAACTGTACCAGGTAGTTCTTGCACGTACAGACACTAACGTAGTCAGGTTCCTGCCTACACCGTTCCTTATTTTGCCCTGTGGTACATAACATAATTCAGATGGAACACTTTAAGAAGAATATCAAAACCAGTGTATCATGTCCCCGGTTTGCATCCAGTTTCAAATGGCTTCGTTACAAAATAGCTCAATATGCACTTTCATTTATTTAATGAATTGTAGGTGCTAGGATGGAAATGATCAATCAGATTAAATAGTCCATCCCTCTGCCAGGCAGATGCAGAGAATCTCAGATGTGTGTGATGTGTATGCCGCCTTCACAAGGTGATTTACCTCTCTTTGGTGGATGACTGCTCCAGTCTCTAAACTCAGGGAACAGATGAAAATACCTGTGCTAGGATATTGGAACGTGGAATTATTATTTTTTTTTTTTTGTAAATCCACTTTAAATTAGAGCTGTTCACTCATCTTTCCATTACTGGTTCCACAAATGATAGTATCTTCAGAATTGACTCACTAATGTCTGGTTTAACACGAAGGAGTGTTGCTTTTTCTTCCTTCCCCTTCCTCATGGGACTCAAGAAGGTATCCTGGGAATGCGACACAGCTGGGGTTGCGTTGCTGCCCTCTTAATTCCCAGGAGATCCTGTTGGCTTGCCACTCAGGAATCTTGGTGTGGTGAGAACTGGGAAGTAGGTCAGGGAGGTGCATGTGTGAGGCAAGGAGAAAAGGTGGCCTTGGAGCACCAGCAGAGGAGCTTCCTGAGCACGGACAAACCATGCTGGGCAGGTGTCTGAGTGTTCAGTGTTCCCAAAAGGATGGATGAAGTGTCAAGATTCGCTAGGATTAAAGATCACTGTTATTTATTTGGGGATGGGGAGGGGAGTGGTGGTGCTGATGGTGGAAGGGAAGGGTTACTGTTTCAACTGATGATTGTTTTTACTGTTTTTTTTATTTCCTACTTAGAAGTTATAATTAATAATCAAACTTCAAACATGACAAAGGACAGCTTTCCTGATTGCCATGTTTCTCTTTTTTTTTTTTTTTAAATCCTTTTTCATTAAGATTTAAAGACTAAATTCTTTAGCTAGAAGAGGATGATTGAAGTGTTGATCAAAGTACTTAAGCACGTACTTTACTTTTAGCTTAGGTAGTCCTGTTGAAGTCAAATGCAGCATGGAATTCAGGTGATAGTGGCTTCAAGCTTTGTAAGCACAAGTATGAATCCATGGAGGAGGTGGCCTTTTGTGAGCCCCTTTAAAGAAAAACTACTGAGGTCAATGTATTATTGGTGCTGGTACCGGTGCTGGTTTTTTTCCCATCAAAGATCCTCAGTTATTCTGTGTCAAGCTGTGTAAAGTAGTAACATGCAAATGTCAGTTGTTTGCAGGATCATAACTGTGGACAAAAGTGTGTGGAAAATGCTGAAAGTAAAAAAAAAAACTTAATTAGAAAAGGAACAGGTTAGCTTAGTGACTTGTTTCTCTTCTCCATT
This sequence comes from Anser brachyrhynchus, assembly GCF_964034855.1. Taxonomy (NCBI): domain Eukaryota; kingdom Metazoa; phylum Chordata; class Aves; order Anseriformes; family Anatidae; genus Anser; species Anser brachyrhynchus. The sequence continues at coordinate 3,253,663 of NC_137702.1, read as the reverse complement.
TCCACCCGCAACAGAACCTTCAGGGATTTTTGTGAAAAACATAATTCCTGGTAGTGCTGCTGACCACAACGGCCAAATTCACGTTCATGACAAAATTGTTGCGGTAAGTAATAGGTGCTGTAAACATTCTGCTTATGTATTGTGGAACTGATAGTTCATTACATGTCTCAGTATTAGAAGAACAACTTAGTAAAGACTTTCTAAAATTAATTAAACTTCCTCCGCTTTGCAGAGGACAGAATTTGGTCATTCATATTTGTTTAGGTAGAATAGATGAAAAATCTTGAAGAGTTCTATTTGAATTATTATAGAAATGAGTCACTTTTTTGGTTTTGGTTAAAATACTGTTTTTTCTGTTCAAAGAAGTATTAAACAGTAGTTAACTATGAAAGAGGCAAGCATTTGGATTAAAATGTTTGAGTGGAGAATCTTGGCTTTTGGCCTAAAGTAAAGAAGAGAAGCATTAGCTTCTATTGAATTCAGTGGGACTTGAGGGTGGTTAAGATTTTGCAAGATGTGGCAGGCTGTTTATGGTCCTTAATTAGAGCGTAGCATAGTGTGGATACAATCAAAATATTAATAGTCACAATTTAGGTTTCAAAACCCAAGCATTATATGTAGAAAAATTAAAACCTTTGAATAGGAATGAATTGAATAACGGCCAATTTTGCATTCACAGTACAAACAGGAATGCACCGCACCATCTTGTTGTTTTAAGAAATAATACAGAGATAACGTAAAAAGTAGTTTAAAATCATAGGCGCTATGCTGGACCTTCCAAAGTCAGCTTCACCTTTATGAGAGCAAAATTTGATAAAACCTTCTGCTTTTATCTGCAGCTTTGCAGGAGAAACCCCTATTGATGTATGATCTAGCGGCGTGGGTAAACAGATTATTTTGGGTGTAAATTAAAACATCCGAATTAATTTAAGAATTAGCCTGTTCACTTTTTTACTTTTCTATTGATGGCCCATGAACACAGAAGAAGTGACTGTTGTTTCCTTTTAAAATGCATTTTGAAAATTTTATCTGATTATTGAAATGTAACAGATTTTAATAAGATTGTTTTGCAAATACTAACATCTTGGGTGAATAGCCTTATAACTCCTGCACAAAATGTGGACATTGCTTATGGTGTATGGTACAGCATAGGAATGTAACACGATTACTGTTATATGATATGATTTAGGTTGATGGAGTTAATATACAAGATTATACCAACCAAGAAGTGGTGGAGGCATTGCGTAACACAGGACAGGTTGTACGCCTTACCTTGCTTAGAAGGAAACCTTCTTCTACCATTTCTTCAGAAAGATGCTCAGATAAAGGTAATTCTCATTTTTTAGCCACCCCTTCGGTTTTTCAGTAATAAATTTTATTTTGTGCTCCATTTACAATGACCTGATTTAATAATTAGGGCTAAATTTCACGTGATCCTAGATTTCATAAGGGCATGCTGTAGAAGATGACACTTCAGGAGGAATGAGAGAGAAATGAGGGCTGCTGGAAAACTGCGTGCCAAACTCTTGCGTAGCCAAAACAAGCAAACAAAAAAGCAGTTAGTGAGGTGGTGTTACTACTTCCTATATTTTGCAACATCTGTCTGATTTATTTTTTCCCATCTATTTTCACAGTGCAGCCAACTGTTCCAGCCTTAGTATGCCCTGGAGCTGTAGGGACTGAAACTAGTGTGGACAGTAAGAATGAGGAAATCCAAAAACAGAAGGATAATTTTCAGACTGAAAAGAAGCAGAGCCTACATAAATCAGGTGGATAGAATATCTTGCAGCATCTCTCCTGATTCTTTGGAATTGCCTTTAATCCAGTGTGTATTTATATACATATACATTTGCAAGATTATATGCAGTGGTGTTGGAGCCCTTTCGGTACTCTGGAATGAATCTCATCAGCTCTGCAGAGCTGACTTCCTCCAGTTCACCAATTCTTTCTATTCCTTGTCCCTCTCTGCTGACGTGAGGTGTTCTGCCTGCAATTTTCTGTCGTCAGGCCCCTGAACCAAATTACAAGGTGAACAGCATGGCAAAGAAGCATTTCTCCTTCTGCCAGAAGTCAGAGTCAGCTTCTACCCTCTTGGGAATTCACATTTGCTTTGTGATTCAGTATTGCCTCAGTCGTATCTTCCTTCTAGCCCTCGCAGGTCTTTGGCTTCCACCTCTGCAGAGTCTTTTCAAAATATTCTTTTGGTTTCCTGTATATCATCTCTGATGCCCACTTGCTCCCTGTTCTGGCACTGCAGCAACTTGATCAGAACCCACCTCCTGAGCTTCTTGACCTGGCCTCCTGCTGCCTGTGACCCAGGCTGCAGCAGCATCTCTCAGGAGATTTGACTGAGTAGGGCTTGCTGAAGGACTGCAGCAGCAGCGATGGGGAATCACATCTTGTGACATCTCCGTTCGTAAGTCATTTTCCATGAGGAGCATGAGTTTCAACCATGTACCAAGTGCCACATAACTGCCTCGCTCCTTTTTGCGTACCCTGCTTGTAGTGCTGCTGGTCACTGCTATTTCCTGGAGTGCTGGAGAAGCAGGAAGCCTAGCACAAGTTATGTCCACCTCCTGTGAGATTTCCCACTTGGCAGTGAGCCTCTCCTTTCTGTCTGCTCATTCTGAGACCCAACTGATTTACCTGGTAGTACCGATATTGTTGCGTTCTGCCTCCTCTCATGCTACTGTTGGAAACTAGAGTTCAGTCTCTAGACATGCAATTTCTGGCTTGCTTGTCCCCACCTTTTTAGCTGAACTGGGAAGTTTTTGACTACCTACCTATGTAGGAGGATGAGAATCTCTGGTCTGGCAAAGGCATAATAAAACCTTATAGCTGGAATTGGAGGCCGGATAGGTGTTGAAATTAGGCATGCGTTTTTAGCAGTAAAAGGCAGTTGGGCGTAGCGACAGATCACAAAGGCATGGCTTGCTTTGGTTTTTAGCTGACTTGGGAATCAAGGCTGGAGGTCTTTCCAGAAGGCATACTTCAAATCCTCTACAGATTTCTGGCCTCATCTACAGGAACTTCTGGGTGAATTTCTACAGCTTGTGTTGAAGTCAGCATAAATTATCCTTATGCCTTGTTTCTTAGATATGTAGATGCAATAGAGGAGTCTAAATTATGGCTGTCAATGAATAACAATTTTGCTATGACTGTGGAAGATCTGTCAGTATTAAAGACAACCTGGAAATGAGAGAAATGTTAGCAGTTCCTATGCTCCATTCTGTTTTGCTTTTCTGTCCAAGCCTTATAACCAGACATCCTTTGTTGTGACTTCTGCATGTTCCCAGAAATAGGAAGCCAAAACAGAGGTGACTGAGTAGCTAAGATTTAAGGTTATCAAAGCATTGTTTTAGCTGCATGAGTGGAAAAGCATATATTGATTTGTATTTATACTGGAGGAAAAACTTAAGGACTTAGAAGTAGGATGTATTTAGGGGCAAAAGAGCCAGGAGGACTTAGGCTCACTATGCCAGAGACTAGAAGAGGAATGCACTGTCCTGTGTCACTTACCCAGTCTTTTTCTTGCTTCAAATACAGGGGAACTTTCTGTGCATAAAGTCTTCTTTTTCTACTGGAGTGAGCGGTATCTCTGTAGTCAGTTCCTGATGACTTGTGGTTGGGTTATCTTGTGTCACAGGCGGCAGATGTCTGCCCTGATGCAAAGAGAACTTTCGGAGGAATTTGTTACCTAATACCTCGCGCTGTGCAAATACTGTCTATCAATGCCAGGATCAGTTTATGTGGGGAACTGAAATTGCTTTTACCTGGCTTAAAGCTAACAAACTCTCTTAGTCTCAAGGTATGTTATCTAGACATGCGTTAGTGATCTCTGTGCTCCTAATAGTCAGCTTGGATCTGACTGTAGTTTTGAGCCATTTCCGTAGCATACCCAGACTTTTTGATATGGATCCGATACGGATCCATTGCCTCTCCATAAATACTCCAAAGCCCCTGATTTTTAAAGGTATTTGTAACCAAGTTATATGTATATGCATGGCGCCCCCTTATTTCTAACATTGTGCCAATCTCATAATCCCTTTTCTTGGAGCACTCTGGAGTATGGTGCAGATGCACCCGGGTCTGGCAAGGACTTCGCTGCCTGGAATTCATAGCTCCTGGCTGGGCCCTTGCTGATGGCTTGCAGAGGCAGCGTGGTGTATGTGCACTGCATCCCAGTGTGTCACGTAGCAAGGATACTACGGAATTTTCTATTCTCCTGCGTGCCCGAGCTCCCCTTACCCTGGGTAATGCAGGTTAAGGTGTTCATATGCAGAATGTGTCTTGGGATACCAACACTTAAATGCTGCAGATACCGTTGGTTTGCAGTTGGATATTGCCCTTGATACCATCTGGTAGTGCTGGTCCTCCTTGGACCTACAGGAAATGAAATGGGCATGGTTTTCAAACCGAGTAAGGAATCAGTGGCCTTTAATGAAACAATAAGCGAGTATCGTTTGATTAAACTGATTTTTCATAGGGGAAAAAACCCTTAAAGTAACAAAGTACTGCAAAAGCTTTTTGCAGCTATAAAATAGGTGTGTGTATATCTTTGTTAAAAGGTTGAAATACTTAGTTGCAAATTTTATTCATACTGAAATACGATGTATAAGATTTCACCTCCGAGTAGAATATAGTGGCCAAGTTTAAATTCCAAAGATAGGTGCTTATTTTGGACATGGTGATGGACACTTCATTATAGTGGTGCTAAAGTAAATACTGCTAATTTAAGGCTCTGACTAAACTCTGGAAATGCTTTTAAAAGTTTAATGTAAAAGGTATGTTTTATAAAAATATGTATTACTTCCTTTTAAGCCCAGTTGTGTGAAATTCTTATTAAATTGTGTTTCCTGGAGAGGTATTAAATAGTAATTCTGGCCAGGCAAAACCATGATTAAACAGTGCTGTTACAAAGGCAACATGGTTTAGGATGCAGTGTGCATGAGGCCTGAAACTTTCTGCTAGCGGACTACAGGCAATTAACTTAACAGCTGCATCTGCAAGACTGCAGACTGGGCAGAACTACTTCCCTTTGCCTTGCAGCAGTACTCAAAACCAGAAGATATGATGATGCTAGCCAAGAGCTTAAAGATGTCTGGAGAAAAACGTCCAACGGTAGGGAAGATAAAGGCGATGCATTAGTGAAGGGTGGTAGAGCACAGGACACACCCTTGTGAGTTCGTGAAATCTGGAAGAGATTGCGAGAAGAAAATATTCCAGTTTTGAAGATGCCAGGAATTTTGACCAGGAAAGATGATTTTTACAATACGCTTATGTTTTATTCTTGACACTATCTAACAAGAAGGGAAAAACCGTATGGAAGTGCAGGCAGAGGGACAGGACTGTAATTATGTTGAAAGTTGTTGCGAATGAAAGCTGTCTCTGGGAAGCGTTTTAATTTTTGAAGCCTTATACATTCCAGAAGAAGTACATATCTCAGGTCATGAGAAATCCAGCTGGATGAGGGACTAAAAAAGCAACTTGCTACTAACTGCCATGTGGAAAAAGCTGTTTGGGGGGAAAAAGGAGCATTTGAAGTGACTTGGGTGATACCATTGAAATTAAATATATCTAATCCAAGTTCCTTCATCCAACGTTACACAGTTCAGAGGAAGTTACAAGCAAAGGCTTCAGAGTGTGTTTGAAAGAAAGAAAAGGGGAAACTTCAGATGGGGACGTGCATCAACAGCTGCTCTGAACAACCCGTAGATTTTGGTATCGTGTTTAGGAAGTGACAGAGAAATCTGTATTCAGCCAGTTGAACACAGCTTACAGTTGTTGAACTGAACTGTGAGCCTGACCCTAAGGTTCATTACTGCTGGTGAACCTGAAAATCCATATCTGACTACACAGGGGACTGCAGGTGCTTAGGTGCTGTGTGTCCATGTGATAGCTTTGTAAGAGCAAAAAAAGATTTGTCCCTATGTATTTTTGCAAATAGAAGGAGTAGAAAGATGTGCTGGTGCTCAGTCTTTGCTACAGTTGGGAAGTAAAGATAGTGATCAGCCTGTGCTTGGTAACAGCTCACAAAGATGACTTCCCTTTAGAAACTTCAATTAAATTCAAATGGAGGAAAAAGCCTCAAGTCACAGCCCAGAATTTCAGGACAGCTCGTCATTTCCTTTTTAAAGAAGATAATTTATCTCAAAGAGAACTGTGGTTAGTATTTAAAAGCCCAAGGTTTTATTATTGGTGGGCTTTGGTTTTGGTGACAGCAAATAGTTATTTGAATTGCTGGAAATCTTGGATATCTGAATCTCCTTGAGCCTAATGTTTAAAGGTGCACTGGATATTTCCAAGAGAAATCTGACTTGTTAGGCTCTTTGCAAAGTAGTTTCTCAGCACAGATCAAACAGAATTTGCCTATCTGGCATGACAAAGTGATGGAAGAGATATAATTATGTTGTATAAGTTAACTTAAATCCTTATTTTTAATGAGTGGAAAACTTCAAAGTTATAAAATGATGTAATGAGGATTCTATTGCAAAGCTCACGTGTTTTATCTTTGCAATCTATGAAGGTGTTGAAAGCAAAGGCAGTTAGGCATCCCGTTTGTCTTGGCTTTTCCTTGTGGGTAGGCTCTGAGCTTCTTGGTGTCTTCAGAATCCCCCCCGAGGTATTTTGCTTGCTAGTTTGTGTGCAAAATGTGAGGTGGTGATTTAAATCCGAAATTTCAGTGACACATCGGCAATACTGAGTGGTCTGTGCCTCGTCTAGACATCTGACAAACTATTACAGCCATTCGGGGGGAAAGAAAAAAAAAAACAGTTTTCAGTAATTCAGACCCCAGTTGCTGCTGCAGTGGCTGCTAGCTGGAATTTGTTTTAAAGTTTGATTCTTACCAGTTAAACATTGCTTCAGCGTGGAACTTTATATGTGTGCTGAGCTTCTGGATGAGGTCAAATGCAGGGCAGCCAGTCATTTTCTGCTGTCTAGCTCTGTCAAATTGTCTTACATGAATGTAATACTGCCTTGGTTGCATAAGTAAGAAAGCTGAAAAGATATAAATGTCAAGATAGCCAAGTTCCCACGGAAGACTGGTTTAGAACTGGAGCTTATATTAAAGCTCATGTTACTTACTGGCCTAATTAAACTAGACATACCTGCCAAATGTATAAATAAAGTGTATGACTGCATTGTGCTTACGCAGCTCCTTGATACCAGCAGTATCTTGTCAGGTGTTTTACTTCTTAAGGGGCTTCGTTTTGGTGGGAGATAATGCTCCCTTGGGGTGGCAAGCAGTTCTGTAGCAACAAATTATGCAGTTGTGTGAAATTTATTTTGCAGCCTGAAAGAATGATTTATTTACAGTACTATATGGTACAGAACTCACATCTCATCAACGCAAGCATCACCTCTTCTGCCACTCAGTTGAATAAATCACACTTTAGCACTAGCTGACATTTTGCATTGTTTTCCTAAGAGCGTCATTTTTGATTTGCACTGATAGACTCAGCTTAATGCAATTTCCTTTTTGTGATTATTCCCTGTAATCTTTTATTTACACTGAATTTTTATTGAAGTATTTAGAAGCAAATGTACTTCTGAATGTAAAATGTGCTTGTAAATTTAATACTTGCTTTCATATTTAGGAAGAGTCCCATTTCCTCCAGCATATGAGCTGAAATCCAAGTGGGAAAACCTGCTGGGACCTGAATATGAAGTTATGGTATGTTATCTTTCAATGAACTACACTCATGTATGTGTTGCTTTTTTGTGTTTTTTCTTTTTTTTTTTTTTTTTAATTACACATCTGTGAGCTTATCATTACAGGCTGTTTATAGAACAGCTCAGTGTTTGGAACAGATCAGTAACATCAAATTTTGCTTCCATTAACATCAAGGCTGAAATACAGAAATTGTAAAATTAATATATTTTTAAAATCTGTTTATATGGATACTGTTGTTACATAGAAACTAGACAGAAACAGGGGTATAAAAAAATCAGCTGTCCTTTTAAATCTACATCACAGCAGCCACTTAAAAGATGTGTTCTTTTTGTGATTTCATTTATGATCTGTTTGTTTTATTGTGCACTGGGAAAAAAAAGGCTCAGAACAGAGCTCCCATGTTTCATGAAGAATCTTACGATTTTATTAGAAGAATGAAAGAATGATTTTCAAACATACTGGGAAAATAGGAAGTAATTCAAGGTAGTGTAACTTTATGGTGCCAGTGCCTATTAGATATTTCTTCACCTCGTATTAAATGATTGCCAAGCAAAAGATTATTTTGATGAACTGTCATAAGGAGTTGACTGAAATTGTAATTCAGTACTGCTTTTCAGGGCTGCGTTAGTCAGGGAGTACAGATAGAAGTCTGCAGACAATGCTCTTTCTGAAGCCTTAAGAAATTCTCACTGCCACCACCAACATGCCCTGTTTGCCTTTGCATGGCTTGTCCAATTGATTTAGAGACACTTATTTTTACTACTTGGAGTAGCCATCATTCCAATTGCTCGCTGGAAGATTTAAAGGAGCTTTAAGAATTGTCTTGAGAAACTTGCTTCTCTTCTTTCCATTAGCACTCCTTTAAGATCTGAAGTTCGTATAAGATTATGTACATGATGTAATAAATCTGTTTGGCTGCCCACTTCAGTTGCTTGATATTCCCATCCTTGCATTTCAAGAGTCTGATATTTCTTCCCTTAGAGCTATCGTGCTTCCCACAGAGGACGCAAACCTGCTTAGTGTGTGAAACTGTCTGTTTCTAATTCTTCTTGAGCTGCCGCCAGTGAAATGGCAGGAGTGAGAATCATAGCATCGTTTCTGTTGGAAAAGACCCTGTAGCTCAAGTTCAGCTATCACCCGGACGCTGCCAAGTCTGCTGTGACACCGTGGCCCTGAGGAGCCACCTCCATGCCCCTCTTAAATCCCTCCAGGGTCCGTGTCTCTACCGCTTCCCCGGGCAACCTGTTCCAGCCCCTAACCACCCTGTCTGTGAAGAAACGCTTGCTAATATCCATTCTGGACCTCCCCTGGCAGGAGTTGAGGCCATTTAATGTTAATGGTTGTTAAAATGTTAATAGTTGGGCCTGTTAAATAATAGAAGGAAACTGTTATGGCAGCCTGGTTGGAAAGTCGGTTTTTGGTTCTTCTGGTTTTTGTTATATGAGCCTCCCTCTGGTCGTGCTTGGCTGTGTTCGTAACGGTGTTTAGCTTGAGTTCAGCCTGCTCAGCCCCTGTTCACACTGCTTCGCCCCTACTCTCAGCTCCCTGAACCTCCCCTGAAGGTGACCGCAAGTTGGAGTCCTTCTCCCCAGTATTCCCCAGTTGTTTGACGAGAGGATTTAGTGTCACTCGCGGCCTCCGTGTTTCCGATCCTCTGTGGCACCAACTCAGGGAATGAAACTGAGATCCTGCTGAAATGGAAGGAGGCCCTAGGAGCCTGTGTGGGGATTTATGGCTGTGTGGTATTTGTTGCCAAGTACCTAACCGTGAAGAGTCAAGCTGAGGAGTTATCAGTCATAGATTCATTTAGTTACAACTGAACGGACACCAAATGGATTCTGTCTGCTGGGAAAAACACCCTAGGTACTGGAAAACAAGATGCTGGGAGCCTTGTTTAAAGTTAAACTGAAAGAAAAAGCCGAGACTTAACATTGTTTTGTAGATACTTTGTTAAACTAGAAATTTCAACAGGAGCCTGAAGGAAAACAGTTACCTGATTTTTGCAAGGCTATATATGTTTCCAGTTCTAACAAGTGTAGCAATCCTCCCAGACATGCTCCATTTCAGTGTCCCAAGCTCCAACCTTGGGCCATGGATCACTATAGATTTCATCTTATTACAATTTAAATTTGAATAAATAACCTTCTAAGGTTACAGATAAATTCTGTGAAGGAAGAGCATTACAAGAAAATTGGTGGTAAATGTTATGGTTATTTTGTTCAAATAAATAAACTAAAGGTATACTGAAGGGATTTCTTGTCCCTGTTCTAAATGATCCATTTTCCATTCAAATTTGGTAATTAAACTCATGTATTTCAAGCCATGTTAGAAACATGCTGCAAGAGATTGTGGTTTAGTCTAGATGTTAGATGGCTGTACTGTAGCCTGAAGTAATAACTTTAGCTATTATACTTTTAAAATTCTGATCGGCAAGTTGCTGTGGGTATTTGTGTCAAACATAATGGCATTTTGTGCTTATACAAGATTACTGGACTTGACTAAAATTGTCGTTCAGATTTCAAGAATAGGATAATGTTGGAGTCTGCTAATAGGGCGTAATCACAACATTCCTAGATGTTAACTTTTGTGCATCTAAAAAACTTATCTGACACTTATTTAAAATTATTTTGCATCAATGACTGTTTAAATACAGCTTATTTTGCCTTTTTTTTTTTTTGGTCCAGAATTGATAATTCTGGTAAAGTCTGTATTGTCCTGCTGTTGAAAATTGTTATGCTGTACAATTTTTAGGTTGTGAATGTGGATATGCCCATCACGGATGACTCAGAGCTCCAGAAGTACTCAAAGGTATGACTTGCATGATTTCCTTCATGGGATACGTTGGCAGAGTAATTCCAGGAAGGCATGATTCAAAATTCCAGACTTGTGTATTTCAGAAATTTTGAGAGATTCCAGCTTTCTGTCTCTCTTGCTTTTCCGAAAGAGGCTGCCCATGTCCTGCTTATTTTCTGGACCGGTCCAATACTTTTTCATAGAATGGGCAAATGCACCTTAAAAAAAAAAAAGGGAAAATTAAGATGAAGCTTAAGGAAAGGCATAAAAGGGATGTATGCATGTAAGACTCAAATTGTCAGGCACTTAATTGTATTAAAATTCATTTATGGAATAATTGTTGAAAGTCACTACAGAATGGAGCAGAGATGATAACTCTGCTTAACAGTGTTGTGGTCCTGCAGAGGGATTTGCCGTAATGATCCTATCTTAGGGTGGGGCATCCTTTAGTTGGAATGGTCAGAGCTGAAATTAATTTCTGTCTTCTGAAGTTTTTGATAAACGTTCCTGATATGTGTGTTAATGTTGTACAAAACAGATTTTTATAAGTGATGTATTTGTATGCTCACGGAGATATCTTAGTGAAGAAAGGCCACAAACTCATAATCAAGCATGGTTGTGAGGAAATGCCAAGGGTCAATGGCTTACTCCTTTGACTTGAATATTCGAAATAAACTGGGGAAACTGAAGGAGAGTCAGTGTTTCAACTTCAGTAATAAAAAGTCAGAAAATTGCTAACCTGAAGGAGCAGATGCTGCTGATTATCTTTACCTCCTCTCCCCAGATTGCCATGATTCCTGCTGTCTTTTCTGGATAATGCATCACTTTTATGCTAGTCTTCCTAATACTATCACAAAGACACTCATGATTGGAGGCTTCCTGGAGGGGGGGGGAAAAAAAAACTGAGAAAAGGCTAACACAAAGTGATTGATTTTTACATTGCAGAAATAAGGATGCCAGTACTGTTAGATGTTTGCAGGGGGCTCTTCATGGATACTTTTTCTGCCTCAAAAGTAGTGTAGATCCTCAAGGAACAAGACAGCTGATCCTGTTATTATTGACCTAGTATAAAATGGTGCTGACAGAATTTCTGTCAGCTTTGTTGAAACTCACCTTTTGGGTAGGATAGACTTTAGGCGGTACTTGTCTTCCCTGCAGTTTTTCAGTATGCTAACATTATTTAAGAGTACAGTGCAAATTGCCTTTCCCCCAAAGGACTGACCGGTTGTTTTGACTTGTGCAAATGGTTCACAAAGAGAAATGATAGACCCTTGTGGTGTAACACAGATGATGTCAGTTGAAGATTTAATCATTTTTTTGTTTCATTTGGTGAGCTGTTGCATCCTGAACGTGTTTATATTATGATAGATACAGATACTTATTGTCTCATTGTTTGACAGCTATTACCCATCCACACTTTGAGATTAGGAGTTGAGCTTGACACGTTTGATGGGCATCATTACATATCATCAATTGCTTCGGATGGTCCTGCTGCAACACTTGGTCTTCTGCAACTGGAGGATGAGCTTCTAGAGGTAAAAAAAAAAAAAAAAAAATAAATAAAAAAAAACCAACTCTAATATATTCTTTAATCCTTCTTTAAAAGGCTCATATTACTTTTTAGTTTGTCTGCAGTGTGTGAAATAGTTGTATTAAAGAGTTGATTGTGGAAGCAGATAGAGCAGCAGTCTCACAGTCGTTTTCTTCACCATTTCATTCCTCCTTTATGGACAAAATGGTGACTTCCCGTGACCTCTTTTCTGAAGAGTTTAATATGATTATCAAGAGTCATAAGGGTAGAGATAATGTATTGAATGTACTTGTATCTGTGATCCTTCAGTCTTTTGAGCAATTTAGCATTAGCTTTTACACTCTACATGGTGGGTAATCTTTCTTAATATTTCTTTCTTAATATTTCTTTCTTAATATTTGTCACTTCTAAAAAATTTACAGCAGTCTCAGAAAGAATGATTCCTGTTAAGCATTATAACTTGGTGGTTGAGTGTTGAAAGACAATCGTGTTCAAGGTAGTACATCGCTTTGTTTAAATATGTATAAAGAGGTATTGGGACAGCTTTGAAGTTACCAGAATCAGGCCGGACCCATCAGCTCAGGAAAAATATGAAATTAATAGTATTAAAAATATTATCTGTTTTGTGTGTGTATGTATATCTATCAACGTCTCAGACTGCAAATAGTCATTAACATTTCCTGTTGAACACTGTCTCTTAGTGGAATATTTTGAATTTGAGGGTTTTTTTAGTGGATGCAAAGAACATTTAATTGACATCAATGAGAACAGAATTAGGCCTTCTGAAAGATTAATTTGGTAGCTGCACTGCTCTATTGCCTTTACTTGTTGTTCACCATTTAACATCAAAAATTTATACTGATATAAGACCTAAAACATTTTTTTCAGTTATCACTTAATGGAGGAAATCTTGATTCCTGAAGCAAGGGATTAATGGAATGCTGAAAGTGTTGTTTAAATTTCTTGGCCACTAAACAAAAAATTGTATACTAAAAGCAATGTGCTAAAGAGTGCTGCAGAGTAACTTAGGAAACATTAATTGTAGATATTTTAAACAATTTTACTTATTACTGTATGTTTACAATTAAGTTCACAGATATGTTCAGACCTAGTGAGCATACATTTTTTTCTACTCTGTAGCTGGAAAAAAAATAACCAACAAAATAAAAATGTGCTCCAGGGCTAAAGCTATGTATGCCAGGTTTAGCCCAGAGTGTGTTTTTGCAGCCAAGTTATAAATCCCTTTAAGTACGGGTTTGCAATGGAAAAAGTGACAGCCACATTCCCCAAACAAGCAGCTCTACCTGGGCCTGATACAGTCGGGATTAAAATGTGATCAGTACAGGAATTTTCTTTAATATGCAGAAGGTTGAATGCTGATTATTTTTAATGATGTGTTTGAATTATGATAGAAAGCATGGTATTTTCTTTTTTTCTCTAATTTTAGCTAATTTCATGGTGTTCTTTTTTAGGAGTAAATTGCTTCCTTGTGTCCTAGTTTTGCTAGTTGAAATTTCACCGACTCCTATTTGATAGTGCAAGTAACTACAGGGCTGTGGTAACTGAATGGGGTATTTGGCACCTTGTGTGTTTAGAGGCTTATTTCTGGCAGCTTGAAAAGGAGAAATGGGAGTCCCCGAGTCTGCTTGGGAGTGCACAGTAGCTCTTCTCCATCAATCACAATATGCTGAGAAATGCTGGTAACTTTCCACCACACTGCCACTCTCATGCATTAAAAAATCCTTACGCGTAGATACTTCTGTTTAAATAATTAACTAATGGATTAGCCTGATAGCTCAGCAGTTGCTGCAATTCTTACAGGAAAAAAACGTGGCAGTTCATCTTACCATGTTGGAGGCGAGCTACACCACTTTGAATTTTCTCCTTAGCTGGCTTTTAGGAGGAGAGGAACTCCGTGTTTCTCAGCAGTATAAGCTACATTTACACTGTAAAAAGTAGGAAGAAAAGATGGAAAAAAGAGAATATGAAAAACAGTGAAGTCTAAAGTGAGATTGTTGTGTGGTCTTGCACAAAACTGAGCCCATCTAAAGCATAGGGAGATCTGTGGTTTCTTGGAAATTTGGAAAATTGAATTTCTCTTTTTAAAGTCCAACAAATGAGCCTAATGCTAAAAAGAAAAAAAGAAAAAGAAGCCCATCAGAGAAATAGGTGAAAATGAAATTACAACACCAGGAAAGGTTTGGAGTAGGAAACGTGGTGAGCAGAAGAGGAGTTGTAGGAAGCTGAAGAGAGCAGAGACATGATGTAGCTGTAGTCACAAGATCTTGCAGATGAAGTTCAACATTTATAGTAATGCATGTGTACTTAAGAAGCATGTGTTAATAACACTATGCAAGCTTTGCTGTAATTCCTCGGTAAAAGTAGATTTTCATATGCAGTTGGGAAAGACAAATACACAAAAAATTAATAAAAGAATCTGGTTGACATCCTTTTAAATAACTTAGTGTGGATGTGTGTTTTCCCTTCTGTGCAGGTAAATGGAGTTCAGCTGTATGGAAAGTCACGCCGTGAGGCAATCACTTTTCTGAAAGAAGTGCCACCTCCATTTACGATGGTTTGCTGTCGGCGACTTTTTGATGATGGCAATGAGTCTCTTTTGGATGAACCCGTTGTGGGAGTTTCACCTCCAGAACAAAAGGTAGACTTCTCATGTCATTCAGTTGGGTATAAGGACAACAACTTTTGTTTTGGGAAAGTGTGTTTCTGTTTTCCTTCTGTTGTTTGATCCAGACTTTTCAACAGTCTTAAACAACATTACTTAAAATATATTTGTAGTTATACAAGTCGTTTTTGTACTCAGTTGTCATATACAGCTACCTTTGGGCTTGTAAGTGACTGCTGGTGTTTCGGTGAAAGATGGTTCATGTTTGCAGCAGTGTTACTTTTACTGCAGTTTATACAGGTTGGTGATGAGAAACTTCATTGTACTATAAATACAAGGTAGGTAAATCACCAAGCTAGCATGCTGACTGTGTACATCCCATTCATCATTCTTTCACCTAATAGGTGAGTGAGAGCTTTGAATTATATACTAAATCACATCCTTGCCGCCATTAGCTGATTACTTCCATGTTCTGAGTAGTTTTTTTATAGAACTGGAAAAATATTAAATTTAATGTTTCTTTCCATTGCAGAAGCTTTAAAGTCTCAAACTAAAGCTTGACACTTGTAACGGTTGTTCCTATTTATAAAAAGTATTTACACCTTGATTTCTCATCTTTTCTGATGTAATTTCCCGTAAGCTAGGATTTCTGGGAGGAGAGTTAAACATGAAATATGGATGTTTCATGGAAGAGTAGGGTGCACAGTGTCATGCTTTTTTGTAAAAGGCCGTTTTCGTTGCAAACAGAACTTGATCCGTCACAGTTTTTTGACCATGTGTGTTAAAAAACATTTTCTACGTGCAGACTATCAGTTGCATATCTTTGCCATAAGGCAATACTGGATGAACAGAGGTCGTGTTTTCCATAGAGTAGTTTCACAATATTTCTGCTTTCTTTTGACAAAATAACAAGAAGGAGTGCATGTGTGGGGGAAATTCCTTCCTTTTGCCTCATAGTAGTGCTCTGTGTGCTAGGCATATCTGTCCAAAGAAATGAAGTTAAATGCATGAAGTTACGGCTGTAACATTTTTCTCGTGACATACATCGATAGTTTGTAAAGATTATATTGGTAAAATACCACTTAAGTTAAAACATGCATTTTAAGTTAGACAAAAAAGATGTCTTTTTGGAAGATGTGTTTATGAAGCTCTCCTTAAACAGTGAAACTGTGTAACTATACCTCTTTCTCAATTTCTGTGATGAGGTGTAAAAGAAACTTTTTTTTCATACTAAATACTACTTGTATAGTTACAATTTAAGAGTTTGTCTACATATTTATTGCCACAAGTGTCCGATCATCTCTCTAACATCTGGTCTTTCCATAAGCTGACTGTGACTGGTTAAATCTTTTATGCTAAGACATTTATTTTTCCTTTATGCATCTAATGGGACAGCTGAGGTTCATCAACATGTAACAGGTTAGTAATATTGCTACGACTAATTTGTCTAATACGTAGGTATTCATATGCCAGGTTGGGCTCCAGTGCTCAGAACACGTAGGCATAGGAGCAAGGGAGTGTACAAGGCAGCAAGTTGCAGAAGGTACCGCTATCTAAAACTGGATTTGGTGTTCAAAGAAGTTGTAATTCAATAAAAGGTCATATTTTAGGGCATGTATGAGCCATTAATAATAATCAAACTTTTAATAGTGCTTGTAAAGAACTCCAAAGCATAGTATTTGAACTAGAGTTTTTATTTTTCAGGTGAAACCTGAGGAAGACATTAATCCTGAAGAAGAAGAAGGGGAATTAGCGTTATGGTCTCCTGATGTGAAGGTTATTGAACTAGAGAAAGACAAAAATGGCTTAGGATTCAGCATTTTAGACTATCAGGTATACTTTCTATATCACTAAATATTAAAAATTCTGTTGATCCTTTTCTTATATGGTGCCTTAAGGTGTTTTGCAATGTTGATTATTGGGTCAAGTCATCAACTTGGTGCTTGGGCCCCGAAACTCTGTAGGGAAAAGTAGTTTATTTCTAGGCCAACTCTATAAACTATAGTGTACAGCTTATTCAAAACTAGTCTGATTATTGACTGTGATAAAGTGCAAAATTTCTAATCAGACTTTACCTCATAACTCTGAGTTTAATGGCTAAATGTTGGGGGGGATGATTTTTAGTTTGTTTTATTTTGTTTTAACTTGGAATGACTTCTCAGGTGTAGTGCAGAAAAACTTTCTTAGGTATTGCAACATCACTTATGTACCATATTTAATTAGTCTTTTTCTTTCTGCCCTTGCTGCCCCAAATCGCTTTTATTTATAAATGCAGTGGTAGTCTGCAATCTGTGGTCCCACTCAAGTCGTGGAAAGATTCAGCATTTCAGACATTGAATCAAGCCATAAAAGCAAAACTATCTGATTTCTAAGGAGAGTTTATGAAGTTAAAGTTTTACCATGACTGCCCTTCACAGTCAAAAGGGAATGTCAGGGCTCACAGGTGAATTTGTGTTGCAAACTCAAGTTTCTGTAAAATATAAATTTGCTTTAATGAATTGCTTTAATGTATTAGTATAAGAATAGAGATCGAAGAACCTAATTAACAAGTTTTTCAATTATGCCTCCTTGCTTAAACTATTAAACGGGCATGCTGGAGATGAAGGTAGAATTTTCAGTATTAAAAAAAAAAAAAAGACTTTCAGTAGCCATTTATAGCTTAAAAGTGATTTCTCCAAGAAGAAACATTTTTTGGCAGGTTATATGCTTAATTGTTAAATTCTTTAGAAATCAACAGAAAAGTGTTTAATTGGGGGAAAATTCTTCCAAAGTTAGTTAATTATTCTTTCCAAAATATTGGCTTCAATTGAATGTACAGAAACTCAAAATCTGAAGTCAGAATGAAATGTTCTTAATTTTTCTAGTCAACAGGATATATTTTTTAACTTCTAACCGTCATACTTGTAAGGAAATAAAACAGTTGGATCACTCTTCATAATAATATACACATCACATCTGAGTGCTGCCTTAACATTGTAGTTCAATAAAATGTATTCAACTGTTCTGCATAAATGTCAAGTGATGTAAAATTCAATTATATTTTTGATACAATAGGACGTGAATTGGGGGTGAATTAAAATAAAAAAATATCTGAAGTATTATGCAAAACCATTAATTCTATATTTTACCAGTGTGATTTAAGATTACTGAAAATAGATCCTGTTAATCATTTTCACTGACACATGTTGTGTTACAGTGCCAGCTTTACTGGAGAGTTGCTAGGAGTCTTTACAGAGCAGTAATACACAGATTTGCTTTTAAGTTCTCATATAATCAGAATTAATGAAGGCTTTAATAACAGGCTTTTTATTTACTTATTCACAGATGCAAATACATGAGCAATGTTGTGATACTTTCAGCTAAATTTAAATATATTCTAATCAATTCTAAATGAGTGGTAAACCACTTAATCTCAGATCTTTATAATTTCAAGACAAGATATTTGTGTATAAAGTATGCTCTTTTGTTTGGGATTTGCCTCTTAGATCTTTTACACTTTTCATCATCTGCAGATTAATTTTTATATAGATATCTGTGGTTGTGTGTGCATTTATGTAAATATATCCATCATATTCTTGAGTGCAGGGCAAAGAAAACAAGTAATTGTCCATGCTAGATTAGAGGGGAGGAAAAATTTGTGTGGTTACTGGGAGACTGTTCAGAATTGCTAAAGCAAGTTTGCTGAGAAGCACAAAATTACAGTGAAGTTTATAATTGTGGTTTAAAGGATCTGGATATCCAACTCTGTTTTTGACTTTTTTTTTTTTTTAATTACCCTTTTAAAAAATAATGAAAGCTTTGAGCCACATACTCTTTGTTTTGTGAAAAGAGATTCAAGGCTTATAGTGGCAAGTACACTGTTTGCACTTATATCCACTGTTCATCTAAAATAAAATCATAGGATTACTCGATGAGCAAATCCAAGATGAATATGCACATGGCTTAGCTTCATGCGTCTAAATGAGGTGCATCAGTGACAAACCAACCCTTTTAGACTCCCATTAGTGTTGGTGGAGGCAGGGTTGGGAGGGAACGACTTTCTGAGAGGTGAGTCTGAGCAGAAGGGCTGTTCTTGGTGCGGAGATTTACACTCAAAGTGATTCTCTCAGTCCGTTACAGAAGCTTAAGGAAACTTTGGTGTTGGGTACCCAGCTCGAAGGGGGTGTGAATATTCAGGGTTTTAAGATCAAAATATTTCTGTATCTGTTGGTCGAAATGGAACTTCAGAAATAGCAGTAGGACTTCAGAAAGATAGGTAGAAAAACTGTGATGCACTGTTATTCTGCCTTACTTCTCACTCTCATCGAGTCATGATGATGCCATCTCTGAAATGCTGTTGCAGTACCGCTGCATACCGGCCCATTTCAGTCGCTACTTGTGAGGGACTGGTGACTGTTACCTGCAGTATTTAAGAACCCCTGAAGCCTGCTCCTCCAGACATGCTTGCGCTGGGGTCTGCTCTGCCAGTGAGCAATGCCAGATGTGCTGCAGAAGTGGAAGAATGCTAATTAGACGCTGGGGTGCTCAGGGTGCTCTGCAAGTATTTTACTACTGCGTTCTCTGAAGCATTTTGAAGCACAAGGCTTTTTACCTTTCCATCTTAATTTTGAGTATAGAACATAATGTGGTGCTGAATGTTCTCCTGGTATACCATTTATACTCTCAGTCATCTGTTTTCTCGAAACGGGTGGCATGCTTGGTGTAAAGGATACCGTGCTTCGGTTGTCTGAAACGCTGCAGAGGCCTCTGAGTACTTAGAAAACTGAGTGCTGAGATCGAGAAATTATTACTCTGGTATATGAATTTTTAATGGGCTGTCTTTCTAATAATGTTTCATCTATCAAACAAATGATAAGCATGTCCCAAGTGGCTTACAGGATATTCCCAGAAATGCACAAGCATAATTCCAATGCCTATATATTTTAATGAACTAATTACAAATTAATTATACCAATTATGCTAAATCAATGGTATTGCTACTTTGTCCTGTGTTTTCTTTTGTCTGTGTTGAGCGATTTAGGTGCTCAAAACAGAGCTTTCTCCGTTATTTATTTATTAATTAAGGCCCTCTTCAGAGGACTGTTCAGGTGTTCCTAAAACTTTGGGATGCCGTTAGAGACCTAGAATAGACATAGCCTTTTTGTCATGACAGGGTTGTATTTGTGCTGTTCAGCTTCACAGGATCACTGGGTATAAAAAGATATCTCTTCCTTTTTGCCAGATGTCCGAATTTCTAAATACTTAGCAGGAAATGTTAAAATGTTTGAAATTGGCATCTTGCTAGCAAGGCTAATACTTGCTGAGGGGGGAGGTAGATGGGAAGGGCTGATCTCGGGCTGTGTTTCTTGAAATGATTGCTTTCAATGGATTTTTTTTTTCCTTCCCACTGTGATGGCTTATTTAAATAACGAGCGTCGAAGAGGTATTAGAATGAAGCCTTCTGTGTATTTTTCTATTGTCACCGCTGTGTTGGGATCTTGTCAAAGCTCTTAGGCAGGGCATTGCTTTTCCTTGATAAAGCCTGGCTGCCGAGCCCGCTGAGGGAGGCCCTGCCGGCAGGCTCGGCCTGCAGCCCGCTTTCTGTGGCGATAAGGCCTCGCGTCGTGCCGCCGGGGACCGAGCAGCAGCCTCCTGGTACGGCTCCACCTCGAGCAGGGACCTGCCCCCCCCCCGGCCATTAAAAAGGTGTGCTGTTCGGTCCTCGGGCCAACTTCTCTCTGAAGTAATATACTCTACCTCCCTTAATTTCCTTGTAATTTCACTTGGAGAAGTTGCTCTCTTTTTCACCTCTTAACTAACTTTTATGTAGTGTTGCTGGCACAGTTAGCGGCAAGCGGGTTTTGATGGTGAGTGAGGGACCCAGTGCGCAGCTTGTAGAGTGCTTTGGGATCATCTGTGATGCAGAGGGCTACGCCAACGGGTTTGAAAGCTTCCAGCTTGTTGGTAACTTCGTCTAGCCTGGAGCTAAACCTCCGAGCCTGCAAGTCAGGAGCTGAGCTGCTGTTATTGAGACCAACCCCTTTTCGTAGAAAGAAGTGAAAATGGAAGAGGGCATGGTGTGCCGGCAGGTTAAATGCAGGAGAAATGCCGGATAAAAATGGCTGCGGTCCCAGGGGGTTAGAGTGAGAGGGAAGAAAAATCACACAAGATGAAGACTTTAAGAGAGAAAAGCGATCCCATTAGTATAAAGGGTACTTTGTGTAGCCCTGAAATAGTGTTTAGCAAAGACCTGGTGCACGCAGGCAAACGGTTCCTGTCAGTGATGTTTTACAGAAATATTGGAAAAACCACAGGTAGCTGAGTCACAGATTTCTTGAGGCAGTATTGACCAGAAGGCAACTTGAATGGTCTGATGAGCTTTTATCAAATTAAACAAAAAGCTGAATGGACTTTATGTGGAGCTTAATTTACTGTGCTTTGAAGTCAGAGTATTTTAAAGCAGCTGTTTCAGAAGTGTGTGAAACTAGAGAGGACGAGGTTCAGAGCGGAGAGGGCTGACATTTGACGTGGCTTGTAGGATCGCTTGGGAGATGCTGTGCTTGGAGGGCAAGTCCCCGAGTACCCGGCTGCCCCAGAGACCTGGCGGTCAGGAGCTCACGGGGTCACCCGTGCTGAGGTGGGTGTAAATATCTGCACATCCGTGCCGGCAGTAACAGGCACGTCCACACCGTGGGCTTCGTGCTACCCAGACCTGAAGCAGCATGAAGTGTGCCTGCCTTCTCCTCCCGGGTCAGTGCTTACCGGGTTTTTACTGTGATCTGACTACAGGGACTCCACAGCTGCCTTATTCCTGGGGTTGTCTTCATTATCATGGTTTTTTTCTTACTGTTGAACTGAAGTCTTTCTCGCTGCACATTCAGCAGGTTCTGTTCTGCCCTTTTCCCAGGGAGCATGGGAAACGATCGTTTTCTTTTTACAACAAAATCGCTGCGCAGTCATTCACAACAGGAAGTGAAGCAATTTAAGTGTCTCTAAATATCTTTTTTTGCTTCTTATACCCCAAACAAACAGACTCCAGATGTAGAGTTACAAAAAAGCAAACTGACTTATTTGTGGAAGGTGGTATCCAACCAGATTTTTTTTCCTATTTTGGACCGTCCAACAGCGAGATGCAGGCTGGAATGTTTGGACAAGTCGCTGCCTAAACATTTGCCCTCTTGTGATAATTTGAGCTTTGTCTGTCTTGTGATAAGTTTGTCATGAACAAAGCAGCATATTCATGTCCTTGTTAAGCACATTTTCACCTGATCATGTGATGGAAACCTGTGGCTCACTTGCAAAAGCTGCACAGCTGTATTAAAAAGCAGTTTTACAATGGCTATCAGCTTGGTACTGGGGAAACTGATAAAGGCAGCTTTTCTCCCATCTCTACAACCCATCCACATTCATTAACATCAAAGTTCTGTAAGCCTCAGTACCAACTGTGTTGGTACTCATCTCACGGAGGATTTGCTTCTCTCCCCCTATGGGAAAGTTCTGCATCCTTTAAATCATATTAAGCTGCTTCATTTGTAAAATGATTCTTAATAGTGTGCCATGTATTGAATTCAATGTAGCTTTTAGAAAAATTCTCTTGGAGTTCAGCTTAAATACTACTTTTCAGGACTGAAGAGCTGGTGAATGCAGCTGAGCACATTCCTGGTGAAGTTTCTAGGATGTTCGTGATTAGTGGTTTCCAAACCTCAGTACGGCAGCACTGAAGGCGTTGGGAAAGCAGAAACCACGTTAATAAGAAATCAAAGAGACTGTGTATCTCAGCGTGAGATACAGACAGATGCGCAGGAATACATTGCTTGGGTAGGTAGAGAAGCTGAAGAACTGGGATGCAGGAAGGCATGTTAGGGCTTGGGCATGCCCTGAAGTTGGGCTGGAGGGAATCATCAGTCTGATTTTGGGTGAGAAGGTAGGAAGGGATCCCGTGCACGGAGTGGCGTGGCGTGTCCTAGGGGTGACGCTCCTGCACAGAGCCCGTCTGTTGTGAGCTGCAACAGCCACTGCTGGGAACAATACCTGAGTGTGCAGAGAGAGCAGAGTGTTACTTAGAACATCTGTTTTTCTTTGGGTTGTCACATATCCTTGAAGTAAATACTGAGCAGTATTATTATTAACCTTTAGAAATGTTTTCCCTGTTCCCCCGAATTCTACCAATCTGGTTGTTCTTTTTCATTTCCTGCTAGAAAGAATAGCGTTTAATAAAAACAAAAAACCCCAAACCAAAGAAATTCATTATTATTCCACAGATGTCTTCTGCCTGCAAGAGAAGCAGAGTACTTAAAGGGCCAAAACTGTAGTTAAAGTTTCTATAAAACACTTAGCAAATCTCACCAAGGGTAAGATAATGTAGATGAAACTAGGGGAAACTATGTGATGGAGGGCTGCTTAACTAAAAGCTGTGCTAGCCTTTCAGTAAGCGTGTGGAGATGGAGGAGCAGCAGGCACGTAAAAACTCAACCCAGCCAGCTCAGAGTCTCGCTCTGAACTTTTGAGATCGAGGTGTGTGTTGGTGCCGATGGGTAAGCGTGAAGAACTCTGAAAGCTTGTGGAAGCTGTGAGGTATTCTGTTTTCTTAATGCCTCACCCTTCTGGGAGGTGCTGCTCCACAAATCCAAATAGTACTGTTGCGCTTAGAGTTTTTCCTGTCCTCCCCTGGTTTCCCCAGTAGCCTTAAAATTCCCTGCAGCCTTTTTCCCACCCTTCTGTCTTCTCCACCATCCATGCTGTCGCAAGTCTTCTTTGGCCACTGTCACTGTCCGCAACCCCTTGTTGGAGGAAGAAATCAAACAAACAAAAAACCCCAAACAAAGCCTACCACCACCAGCCTGTCCTGTCTCCCTACTTTTGTTTTGAAGCTCTTTCTGTAGCAAATTTTCCGTAATTCATGTTTTTTGCTCTCTAGGATGCAAGGTCTCCATGTGGAGAGCTCTGCTTGGTTTGACATTGTGTGCTGCGCTGCCACGGGCTGTTAGCGGGGCTGAGGTCACTGTGCCTACCTGTGGAGCTGCCTGCTTGGCTGTCTGGGTGGATTTTTAGACTATCCAGGTGGATTTTTAGTTCAGGGATTGTTTGAATCCGAAAGCTGGTCAAGCTCAGAGCATGCATTAAGTCCGTTGGCTGCAGGTTATGCAGGTTACGACTCTTTCCCTTGGCACGGTGGTATTTTTCTTTATTCCCACACATCTCTCTCCCTTTTATCTCATCACACAGTGGCTTTCTTCCATTTCCTTATGAGTTCAGGGTTTTTTTTCCCTTATCTCAGTGGCTTTTCCCTGTAGTCAGCATTCAGTGTGTTTTTTGTTTTTTTTTCTGGAGATGGAAGTCTGAAAGTCTGAGGTATTAGGAGACTAATGAATGTAATCCCTGTGACTTTAGCTGTGTTGAGAGCAAATATGAAAGGTGGATGAAACCCCAGGTTGATTGAAAAGTTTGATAAATTAAAAGATAGCGACGTGCACGTGAGCCCACCGCACAGTGCCGCTTTCAAAACTGCCGTAGTCAGTGCCTATCTTTCATCTTTTCTATTCGAGAAGAACAGCAGTGAGCAAGCTCTCTTTCTTCTGGCCGTTCCCCGGGGACACTCGTCCTGGCTGCAGCCTGGGTGAACTGCCGAGGAGCTCTGGCTGTGCCGTGCCCGCTGGCCCCAACGGATGGATGGACAGACGGACGGACGCGCTGAGCGGTCTCTGGCCACCGTGCTCGTTCTTGCTGCAGAGCACCTGGACGACTTCAGGTCACTGATGGTGAAAGCCCGCATGCGGAAAACCCCTGGAGCCACCTACTCCTATTTTCCTGTTCTCTCTTCTCCTTTGGGTGTGGCTCGGGTTTGCTTTTTGTTTTTTCCCCCTCTGTGGATTCCTGCTTCTTTGCTGACACTTCCCACAACGGAGGTTTTGATTAATGCTGGCTGTCCCCTAGAGCTTCTGCAATACTTTGCCTTATTCCCTCTCTGCAGATCAATAAACACTTACGTTTTATTTCCAGTGCTTTGCCTTACATCAGAACAAAGTTCAGTCTTCTTCCTTGGCTGCCTTTCTGTGTCGGTGTGAGCGCAGCACGCCAGCTTGTGTTCCTGTGGCACAGCCAGCGGCCGCTCGCGCTGCGTGGGCCTCTCCCGAAGCAGTCCTGCTCGATTCAGTCTCGTGTGAGTGGAAGTGGCAGAAACAAGTCTTAAACACTTTGTGTTTCCGTGTGCTTGCCCACGGTATCTCGAATTCGCTGGTCGTTGGCCGCAGTGTGAAGCACGGTGGGTGTAACAAAAACTAGCTGAGCACTTACTCAGGGATGGTTTGGGGTTTTTTTAGGCGTTGAGTACCTTTGGCAGTTCTGAAGACCAGCTCCTGTAAATCTGAAGAAGTGAATGAACAGAAGGTTTGAACTGCGGGTCTCAAGCCCAAATTGAGGCCATGTTAAGGAGGGGATTGGACCTCACTCACACCTGGTTCCACCTCTTCTCTGTTCCAGTATGGAAGTACTTAAAGGCTTGGAGAAGGGTGCAGGTTGGTTCTTTCTGGACTCCTGCGCCCAGCTGACTGTCGGTGTGCGTTTGTGGAGGGGGTTCTGCAGTGCGGTGAGTGGCACTTGGCAAAACGAGGGCCTGGATGAGTACTGGGAGTAGTTTCATTACACTGAGCATACAGGTAAATGATTTCATGCGCTTCGTTGTGCCTGATAGTAAGATGAACATCGAAGGCACTTGTCTGGTCCTCGTGGTTGTTGATGTCTGTGTGTTCCTCATGCAGCATGCTGCAGTGCTGTGCTGCGGAGTCTTTCAGTCTGCTATCGTACTCAAGTGCAGACTGGAGAGTTTTAAATATGTATATGTATGTTAGACCTGGAAGTGGTCCCATGCAAAATGTAATGAAGCTGGGTTGCTCTGACCTCTGAGCTCTAACATGTGTTTGTTTTGGCGCTCTCGCAAAAACCTGCAGTATACAAATTGGCACTTGTAAAATTGTTCAGATAAATCAAAATTGGTACAGGGAAAAAAAGTTTCAAACTGTTTCTTTTGGGATTCTTTGCCATGCTATTTTTGATGTGTGTTTTCAGAGGAGTGTTTGTGTGGCAGCAGGCAGTTTGTTGCTTGAAGAAAGCTAAAATATTCTAGGAAGTCAGGCGAGCTGAATTTAGATCTTGCACGGTGCCAAAACTAATATAGCCTGCAAGTGAGTGAGAGTGACTTTGTGCAGTAAATGTCAGTCACCCGCGGCTTTGTCTTACATTTTCATATGAGCCTTTAAAGAAGAAAAACACAAACAAAACCCCAGAAAATGTGGTAGCTGCTTACAGCCAGTCGAGTCGCAGCACAGCCGGCCCCCGGCGCCCTGCTCCTGGCTGGGTGCTCGGGGTGGGCGCCCTGGGCTGGGCAGGCCTGCAGTGCCCTCTGGGGGCTGCTGCAGAAACCTCTGCTGTCGGAGATCGGTATCATTTTAATTTTCTGCTGTGATGGACAGAGGTAATCCGTGTTGGTTGTATTTCCAGACTTGTTTCCGAAGGATGGCTCACGGAGCGTGGATGCTGGGTACTGGCGGCGAGTGTCACCGGTGGGACCCTGACTTGGAGCCGCAGCGGGGTTACGCACCGGCAGCGGTGCACGTAGGACTCTGTTAACTCCGTCCTCCTGGGACTCCTAACGTTTTAGCAGATCTCAGGTTTTTAAGAGACTTCGTACTGCTCCAAACGCAGGGATCCCAGAGGCAGCAACTGCAGTGGCCCCTGCCTGACTCTTTGCACTGCTAAATGAAGCCAGAACAAATGAGGCTCTGAAAAGGAGGAGAAAAATTTGACACCTGGCCTCCAGGAAACATTGGTGGATTTTGATGAGGAGCGGTAGGGGGGAAGGGAAAAACTCCGGTTCAGTGCAGTTAAATATACGGTGTGCTAAGTGTGAATAAATTGTGACTATTTTGAACAAGTTCATATACTCCATGGCTGGCTCGAGCACAAAGGGAAAGACAACAGCCACAACATACTGCCTTCTCCAAGGGTAACCTGGAGGCCAGCATCCCGGGCTGCTGCTGCTGCACAGCAGTGGTCAGCTTTCATTATTCATACAAGTTGCAGGTTTTTTTGTGTGTAATCCTTTCTTTTTTTTTTTTTCTTTTGAATTTGTATCAGTGCCTTGCAAGTGAGGAGTTTTTTCGGACAGACTTACTTTCCAGTGCGATTCCTTCTCCTCATTGTTCACGGAGGGTTCCTTCGTGCAGTACGCTGGGGTCACAAGTTCCTTGCTAAAGGTACCAGCCCTGGTTCGGCGTGCACAGGGCTGTCCTGTGCACACTCCCTCCTTGCTGTAACACAGGGTTTTGTAGGAATATAACAACTGCTTCAGCTATCCACCCGGAGTCCCTGCTGTATCCCAGCAATGTGCCATTACCGCAACATCTCAGCGCTGGGCTTGGGGACAGGGGTTCTTCCCTGCCTGGAAACTGTGTCCAAGTAAACGGGCCCTTTGCTGTAAAGCAGACTGAAATGCGGACCTGGACTGCTAGTGACTAAAAATCACTATTATCTGGCTTAACAGCAGGCAAGTGAATCAAGAGCCTCAGGGTAGGTGCGTACAGTCCCAGTCAGCGTCGTTCAGTGACCTCGAATGGCTCTGGCGGGTCTCTTACTGTGGAGGTGGCCCCAAAGCCCGTCAGGGCACTCCAGGGCGAGCTTGTCTCTTGCACTTAGTACAGAAAGTGAGATTCTGGTTTTCAGCTGGCTGCTAGCACTGCTTGTCCAGTTGTACTCACTGTTTACAAGACGTGAATGTGAATTTAACGGCTGCTGTCTTGTTTTAGCAGGTGGTGTTCCTTAGGGTGCGTTCGAGTTGAAATTGTAAGGCAAGGTTCCCAAAAACCATTGCTGCTTTTGTTTTGGTAAGAAAAGCACGGTGCGACCCACAGTGGCAGTCACCCTCACGTTAAGTTATAGAGATATGTATCAGTAATTACACCTTGAAATCTGGTAGGTCTCTGTCTCCACATGTGGCTTTTGTTGCATTCCTCTCGGCAGTCGCGTTGTGATTCATGGTGCTGGTAACAAACACGTGGGGCTCTTACAGCACTGCCCGCATTACGGGCTTAACCCTGTCACCGTGCAGCCTACATTGCTCTTCTCTTCCTGTACAATAGCTCCCTCTGCTTGAAACCAGCAGTGGAGTTATAACCTTTGTTTTGTATTTGCCTGATCAATGGGTTTTGATACAGTTCCCTTTCTTGAGCAGATTTCTTTTGCTGCTTTTTGTGAAGCAGTTCTGATACCTGACTTAGGCTCTCTGTGAGGTGTTGCGCGGCGGTGCTGCTAACCCTGCTGCTCTCAGACCTTTGCTGCGCGGGAGCTGCGTGTGTTTGCAGGAGCTCTTACCGTTCTCCTTGTTAACATCAGGATTACACTTGGTTGGAACATTTTGTCAGCTAGGCTAAATCTTATCAAAACACGCTGATTTATTCATGCCAAAATATTTTGATTTCAGTGAAAACTTGCATTGAAACAGGACTGTTTGTCATCAGAAAAGGGGTGGCTCGGCCACTGCCCTTGAATATCTGTACAGGAGAAGCTAATGGTGGTATTCCCATGTCCTGCTTCAGTGCCTCTGATCTGGAACCAAAAGGAGAGAAGCTTTGGATCAGATAGAGCAGGGAGTTGAGCCTGGTTCTCCTACGTTCTCAGCCAGTGCCATAATTACCGGGCCAGCCATTCGCGTGCAAACCTTTGTCAGCTTATGTGCATAGGTAAAGATGAGTGCTGGTTTTGTTTTGTTCAGGTTTTTTAATCAATATAGCTAAGCCAGCAGAAGTTATAGTATGAAAGCTGCTGTGTCAGCAAAGGTGCAGCTTTGCTGAGAGAGCGTTCACCCATTTAGGGAGCCAGCATAAACCTTGCTTGCCATGGCAAGATGAGCCGATGATAAGAAAACTTGCTGGTTTGGTTCTATCAGCAAAGCCTTCCTAGTGCAAGCAGTGCCTTCCCTGCTTCAAAACAGCTGTCCTAACATGATCCTGGTTTTGCAAAGAAGTCCAAAAGGTTATTTATGCGTTGGAGCAAACCCCAAAATTGAAAACCGCTCAAGATTCTGTGTCAAACGGAGTATTTCTTCTCTGCTCAGCCGTCCTCAGGATGGTTGGGCACGTGGTTTTCTTGGTAAGGGTAGGCAAAGCTGCCTCTGGACACAAAGGGCAGCAGTAACTTTACATTTTCAAAATTCAGCTCTTTTAAAGCAAACTTTTTTTTTTTTTTTTTTTTTTTTAACTTCTTGGAATCCTTTTGTACTTTTCTGGACTTCCTGCATTTGTTGGGGTTTATTTTTTGCCTTCTAGTAATTCCTGAAGTGTACACAATGCGAATAGCTTGGTGTTTGAAACACATGAAATCCTTTCCACTCTGCGTTGTACGAGGTACAGGCCGTTGGACAGCCGAGCGACCTGGCACTCGTTCGGTAGGCAGAACAGCGATGTGCAGCAGAGGGAAGTTCCTAGGCTTGGTTATCGGGGCATGATGCTAGCAAGGAAGTCTCTTCCTACGATGCTGACACCCAGTGTTTGTGAAGTTTATAAAATGATGGGGTTAAGCAGTAGAACAACAGAGAATTATTACTAGTACGTATTACTTGAATCCGTCCTCAGCGTGGCTCTTCCTGCTGAACTCTAATTTCGCTCCTCTGATTTCAGCCACTTGCAGATATTATGCTCATTGCCTCATATGTTTGCACATACCTTAAAAAAAAAAATCTTCTCTTGGAAAGTAGTGTATGGTTGTATAAAAATAAGGAGTGAAAAAAAACATTCCTGTTTTCAAATTAACACTGAGGTGTGAATTCATGGTGGTCTATATGATTGGGATTCTGCATTTTTTGGTCCCTCCCATGCCCTGAATACGATGCAGGTCCTGAGGGAATAATAGTACGTGGTTATGCTTTTGAAGACACAGTGCGTACAAGGAACATTTCTGAACTTTATGAGCACTTAGGGGGAGGAGAAGGAGGGTTTCTGATCTTAAAAAAAAAAAAAGACTTCTGAGTGTCTTTCTGCCATATTGTAATAATTTTTGATTGTTTCATTGGATTGAGGATGAAATTTTAAATGGCTGAATGTGTGATAGAAATGACTTAATTATGATAGAAGTAACAGTGCAAAGGTAAATACTGGAAAAAAACGTGATGAAGTGAATTTCTTTTCATCAGTTTAGTTTCTCCAATGTGTATGATGCTGTCTGCTTCACATTGCTCTGTCTGTATTCATCACTGCAGTGCTCTGTGTCCTCAGTAAAGAGCTTAGTTGCTTTTCTGGTGCCGATCCTCTGCTCTTTCTTAAGGAAGCTTCACGAGTGGAGAAAATTTCTGGAAGTTGTCCTGCAGATTTCACAAAGCACCAATACTGCAGTAGTTCAGTAAATGCATAGTGCTGTTTCTTGTATGTTGTAATTTTAATTCTTAAATTTAATAAACTAGTATTTTAAACTGAGTTTCTAATCTTATGGTGATCTTTAAAACCATTTTTGCTGCTATGAAGCTCTCGAATAGCATGCAGAATGGTTATTTTATGTAACACTAGCGCATGGCAGGCTGGATGGAGGGTTGTGGAAGAGTGCCAGTGTTGTTTCTTTATTTGCAGGTTGGCCTGGCTGTTTCTCTGTATGTAAGGAGAGGGCAGGCAGGGCATCAGTCAGCTTTAGAATTAAAAATTTCTTAATGGATTAGGCAAGTGACAGAATATCTCCCTACTGCAAACCTTTCTTTTTGCAATCTGCAAGCCATGACTGTATTAGTAGACAGTCCTTTTTAATGTCTTAGCAAACTTCTATTGTGTAGAATAAGATGAGGAACACGCTTAACTGCTCTTTATCTGTTCAGAATAAGCATTGCCTTTCTGGGGATTTTTTTTTTCTTTCAGGATCCCTTAGATCCAACAAGAACAGCCATTGTGATCAGCTCTTTGGTGGCAGGTGGAGTAGCTGAACGTGGTGGTGAGCTTTTACCGGGTGACCGCTTGGTGTTTGTCAATGAGAAGTATTTGGACAGTGCAACTTTGGCAGAGGCAGTGGAAGTTTTGAAATCTGTGCCGCCAGGAAGAGTTTCTCTTGGAATCTGCAAACCTTTGGTGGTAAGGACTGCAATTTTTTTCTGTCTCATTCTGTGACATGTAGATCAGGTTGCTGTATTTTGGGGGAGAAACTCATATGCAGGTGGAAAGCTGCTTATTTGCTGTGTGTGTACCTTGGATATGTGTTGGGTAGCTGGCAAATGGGCAGCTCTAAGGCCTAAAGGTCTGATGGGAAAACTGCTGTTGTCAAATTTCATCTGAAAGACCATCCAAATGGAATCAGAAGACACGTCTGGGCAAACCTGGGTGTGAACTGGCCTTATGCATAGGCGTAACGTGGTTCAAGGAATTTGGCAAATTAATCAAGTATGTGCTGAAGTCCATTTCACTCTGAGACACTGCTAAGTGCTTGCTTGAGCTCCAGTTGCATCAGAGAAACTTAATCTGTTTGGAGTCCAGACTGTAAATTCAAGTAGAATTTCCTTTTTTTCTGGAATCAGGGCTTTGGAATAGGCAGTAGTTTACTTGTGAACACTGCAGTATTGTTGATCAAGGGCAAGCAGGCAAAATTAATTAAAGTAAAGCACAATCCAATAGAAAGCGCTTGTAATTCAAACTGGTAGCAGAGGGGTGAAATAAAAATGTAGGAAGGTTGTTAAGTAAATTCTTTCCTTTTCTTAAAAAAAAAAATTGCTATGTCATTGTTGTTATCTTTGTCTTTCCTCTGCATCTTTTTTCTTTTTTTAACTGTATGCGTACTAATATCCTGAAGAGGACAGGTTTTATTCTATCATCTTCTCCAGTGGTGACTTTCCTTTTTATCATTCTGTTACTTTTTTTGCCCTCTTTTCCAATAGCTGTCTATCCTTCTTCCCTCTTGTTTATTGAAAAATGTGAGCTTTTAGTTCTTTGTTTTGTTTTACTGACTTACTGTTTTGATCACCTTTCTTAGGGAGAAAGCAAAGAGGAACAGAACATGCACGGTGCGGATACCAGAATCGTTAAACCCAGCCCTGGATCTCCAGAGCCAACAGATAATTTCTCAATAATACTTGAAGCACCACAGGTATTTATTTATTTTTTTTTTGGTTCAGCTGAAGTTTATAGGACAGGAAATAACATTTTAAAGTCAGAAGATAGCGTAGCCTTCAGGTAAGATTTCAGTGTTGGATATGCTTCAGGTTAGTTTCCTTCTGGATTCTAACAGCTAACTGTATGCTAATTGTGCTGTGAACACCAGGCATATACGTTGTACTTACCAATGCAGTTCCTGGACTGCACTATCAAATTTACTGTATGATTAAAATACCTTGGGATACCTTGGATATGAAATAGGAATGCTATATTACTAGTAGTTTTTGTATTACAATGAAGCAAAACAAAGAATTAGTCTGCTGTACAAGGCAAGCTTGAGACTTCTCCTTCGTAGACTTCCTGTATTGTCTCGAGTAATTTCGTTAGTCTCTTCTTCAGTTCTTCTTCCCTTTTTTTTTTTTTTTTCTGAGAAGTAACTTGATTGTGGGAGGATGAAGCACTAAAGACAGTGAGAGAAACTCAGATGCCATGGTCATGGGCAATTGTATTGCAGTACTGACTTGTAGAGAGGGGGAGAGATTTTGTCATTTGTTTCCAAATGCTCCACAAATGTGAATTAATTCACATTGGTAAATGCGTTCTTTTTAGACTGAAAAAGGGAGTATGTAAAGGATCATCTTGAACTACAACACCCTGATAAAAATAAATTCTAGATTTTCATACTGTTAAACCTGTCTACCTCTCTGTGGACACAAACCTAACTTTAATGCTGAAATAATGTTTTAGGACCACCAAAAGGAGCACTATTATGGGGTAGATGTAGGTGTATTATGTAGAAATTATCTTGGACATGTTACTGATTTTCATGAGGCAAAATGGAATTTATTGCTCATGAGGTGTATAGGAAGAGTTCCTGGCAGAGAAATTAGTCCTCTGCCAGCTCAGATTGTTTCCCTACTTCCCAAATAAAGCTAATGTTATTAAGTATCTGTACATAGAGTATTGAATCTCAGTCCTGGTGAATACAGGAACTGTAATAATCAGTTCATACAAAATACAAACAGGGGTATTTGCTTGTGTTTGGTTTTGCTTTATGTGTGACAGAATCGATGGTAGCATGGAGAAGTGTTGTAAAAATGCCATCCATTTATTACCTTATCTGCTCACGTGAGAGCCAAGAGTGGTGTGCCATGATGGCTTGTGCTCTGGTGTTCTAGCATAGTGCTGACAAAGCTGACTCAAAGCAAAAATCTTAAACATTTTATACGCTCCAACAGTAGACTTCACTATTGTGCCAGCAGGATTCCCTGTTCCGTTGGTAGAGCCTGGTACTGCAGTGCAGCAGTGTGTGGTTATACGTACCTACGTGCTGTATCGGGAGATGGCAATACAAATCGCTGTCTTGTTTCTGAGCAAAGTCAACTGCTTTAGATTATGATGAAGCTGGTGCCTCTTACAAGACTACAGTGTTCGGAGAACGATGCTGCAGAAGCGAAATGAAAAGAAGTAATGTTGAAGAGAATCAGAATCTCTTCAGATCGGGTATTTAGTGAGATCAAGGTACACAGGGCAAAAAGGAACACTTAACGCCTATGAATATGGGGTAATTTCTAGACTATTAATGTGGTGCATTTGTGCCAGCTAGCATTACTGTGTTGTTTCCTTATGCTCTTGTCTGTCTCTTGCTTTCTTTCCTGACTCTCATTTGAATTATGAGCACTTTCTGGCAGTGTCTGAGGCTTTTTCTGACAACACAGAATTCTGACATTAAGGGTCAGAAATAGTGAAGTACCTTGGGGAGCATGGTAAGGGGAAGGAAGCAGAAAGAAAAATATTTTGATTCAGGACCCCTGAATCTGTAGATTGGTTTCAGTATTTGGGGTCTCGGTGCCCCGAAGATCAGGTTTGGGCGTACGTGCTTGGTAGCCTGAGGAGAGCTTTCAATATGTGGCAAGCTTTCTGGTCGCTCTGCAAGGTGTAAAATTTTGGAGACACCTGTGCAGGCTCAAGCTGTAGTCAGACTCACCCCGTGAGCCACTGAGTAGCTCCCCATTCAATTTAGGAGAAACACAGAGCACTGGAAACTGAGGGGCACGTTACAAGTGACAGAAAAAGAAGTGTTGAGCAAGATCTTTTGGTGCAGGGTTGAATGTATTTTTGGTTTTGTTGCACCTTGCTCTATGGTTTGAACTCAGTAGAAAACTGAGTTCTCTATTGTTTTAAACAGCAAGTTATTTATTAGTGTGTGAGCAGCCAATTATGTCTTTTTTTTTTTTTTTTGAGTATATGGTCATCTGTCCTGCTGTCAGCCAGCTCTCAGGCTCTTCTCGTATTTAACTGCTGCAGTTGTTTTGTAAGAAATGTGCGTGCATCCACAGAGCAATGACAATAATTCGAGCCACAAAGACACTTTAGCTGGATTTGTATGTGCTTTTTCCTGTAGTTTTTAGTGAAATTTAATAATCCTCGTTCCCTAACTTGAGTCTAGATTGGTTAGCTGATTGATATTGCTGCAGCAATATCTGAGCTGTCCAACTTACATTTCGTTATATTTAAAGGAAATTGCAATGCCTACTTTTGCCATTAAAATCATAAGTCAGAGAGTGCATTTTCTTCGAGGAAAAAAATGCACAAGGTAGAAGATTTTCACTTTAAAAATCAGGATGTAATTTTAATACAGTTCTAACATAAAACAGCTTTAAAAGAGTTAGCAAGAAACCAAATGTAAAAATCTATATTCCTGTAATGTTTTATGCAGGGCTTCAGAGATGAAACACCTTTTAAAGAAGAAGCTGTTGATGAACCAATTTTGGACTTGGGAAGGTCATTCCAGCTTTCTAAAAATGACAATGAGTACGAGAAGGAGTCCTGGGAGATGCGTGAATTTTGGAAACCCAGAACAGAAGACGTGCATGAGGAACGGGAGATGTTGGTAGATGATGTGTATGAAGACCATTTAGACTTCCTGGAATACAGTGCCTCGCATCGGCAGGAAGCAGGCTTAGAGAAGAACCTCAATATAGACCAATGGGCTGAGAAACTTGAGGCAGCTAAAACACAAGACTTCAGATCTAGTGTTAACTTAAGTCCAGAGCAGTCCCTGGAATACCCATTCAGTAAGGAGCAAATGGTAAGTAGTGCTGCGCAGGGCTCAGTGCTGCACCCTGACCGTGAGGCCTGTATACCTCAAGGAAAATTCCAGATCTGAACTCTGTAAGGAATCTGTCTTGTTTTAATTACTAGGTGAGATCTGGGTACCTCTAGTGGACACCATCTATCCTTTTGTATACTTGGGAAGGTTCTGTTGTGTGCCTTAGTGTCTGTACATTGACCTGCTTGAATGAGGCACACGCTCTGGTTAGCCTGTACTTGGGTCTTCTTTCCCATCTCCGACACCTGGGCTCACTTCTTTTTTTGTAAGCTCTAGTAACCTGATGGATACATTTCAGTAACAGCTGGAGTCAGGTTATGGTTTTAGTAGGCCAGGCTCCTCAGCAGCAATGTCAGTGAAAGGAGCTCCATCTTTTCCTCATTAGTTGTAGACCCAATCAGTTCCTTGAGCTAGATGGTGATGGAGTTGAGTGAAAAATGACATGGCAGAAGCAATGGTAAAAAGATACCTTTTATATCTACTTCTGGAGGAGGCAGAGTTTTGGATAAATTGCAAAACTCATATGACTACTTCAAGTATTCTTGAGAATATCTTTTCCTTCTGAGTTGTTGTTCATTCACTCGCTAATGAAAAAAGTGATAACCGCAGTTTTCCGTGCACCAGCTTCTAAGCTCCATGCTTTTATAGGAAGAAACTAAAGTGGAAAAGGATTTAATATCACAGCAACAGAGCGTTTCAGGTTTTGTCTGACTTATCTCCTTATGCGCTATGTACATAAACAGGCTAACACTGTAGCTTCTGCTGGCAGTTTTATACCACAGTGCACAATGTTCAGTCTATACATTTGTCACTAAAAACAACAAATGAACAAGAAGTAAACAACTTCCTGCCTGGATTGCAGGCAGGTAGAAAGATGCAATTGCTTATATCGCAATCGCGTAATACATTTTTCACACCTCTCCTTGATATAGTGCATAGATGAATGGTTAGTATTTCATAGTTATCTGAATACAGAAATATGAATGTAGTTGAGGAAATGTGAACGTTTGCTGTAAAATCAATGCTCATGTTAAATATCTCTATATAAGTTGCTGCTATTGCTTTCTAACTTTAATTACTTTTTTCTCCTCTGTGAAGTATGACGAAAATGCTAGCATAAGTTCGCTGTCTTCTGGAACTACAGCACGCAGCAGCTATCAAAAAGGCAGATTGGATACTGAAGCTACCCAGTCAGGAACAGAAAAACAGATGGATTTAGGTTCGTAAAAAGTTTTTTTTATTTGTTGTAATTTTGTATTTAGAAATTTCACTTTTATACCAAAGCGCAAATTTGTTTTCAATCTTTCAAATGATAAAATATTCAAATGAAGAGCTCTGCAGGCTCAAGGCAGTCTGGCTTTTAATAGGCTGCAGCTTCGTTTTCTTGCTGCTTCTTCAAATGTTTACCTACAGTTGTCACAAGTAATATTGAAAGTGGCTGCAGCTTTGTCCTGTCTGCGAAGAATCACTTTCCTCTGTCTAGCTACATCCCCAGGAGGACTCCAGGCGTGAGCTATTTTGTTTACGCATGTAATTTCTGTCAGGAATTTGTCTCAGTTAGTGTTGACTGCTGATTCTATGGATCTTCACACTTAACAATAATAATAATGATAGATGTGACAGACTTCAGAGGTAATTTTGCCACAACCAACACATGCAAATGAACTCTATGGTACATGATTGCATCTTGGTTTTGTAATCTGTACTCAGGAGCAAAGTTTCTCCTTGTCAGATGGCTGGAGACCTTGTACTCAGCAACAGCTCTGAATATAGTTTTGTAGTTTGGTGGAGTCTGCTCTTTGGAGGAGATTTCCTGGAGCAGCTCGTGGGCCTGTTTGCAGTACGAGAAGCTGTAGCAACCTTTTTAGTTTCCCAGCAGCCCAACAAACTGTGAGTCTGGCCTATTTTTTCTGATGGCTTCATTTGCATTGGAATGGACATGAAAATTTGCCTTTCCAGTCTCTATACTGTGTCTCAAATGAGTGAGGTGGTTGTCCCTGCATGTGAGGGTTTTCCCCTCTTGGGTTTATGTGTGGTCTCCAGACTCTTGCTGGCAGAACGCTTACCTTCTCCAGGCTGCCTCAGAGCAGCAGTGAGGAACTCAGGAAATACGAGTGGTAATGGATGCACTGAAATGAATGAAGTGATTTCTTGGAGGGAGAAGGATTGGGGTGAAAATTTCAGCAAGCATTTTCTTCAGATTTAATCTGAATTGCTGCTTTTTCATCAGAATGTATGACTTGAGGTACCTCTTCAAGGCCAAATTAATTTTCTCTTCTCCCTCACCCCCCCCAATCAATGGTTAGGATTTGGTATGTCAACAGCAAACTAATTTATCAGCCTGCCTGAGAAAGCACTCACTGGGTGAAAGGAGGTTCTTTCCTTTCTTTGTCACCTGCATCACATACAGCAGGAGCTATGTTAACCACAATGGCAGACTAATGACTCTGGCAAGGAGCTCTGGTGGTTTAATTAACGTTGATATTTATGGCACCAAATTGACATCAGTCATCCGTGCTGGAGCAGGGCTTTGCAATGCTCTCCCTGCATGAAGGATGGATTCACTATTCCTAATCGTGTTTTTGTGAGAAACATCTGTCACATAAGTTGTACCTAAGCATGTCTCAGTTCCACAAAGATCTGGCATTTCCTGTTATTGCCTTACAGAAGGTACATCAGAAGCCAGCTGCTATAAAAAAGAGTTTAGTGTGGTTTAAATTTCCTTCAAAATAAGTGTTCTGTATTGTGTTCTGTATCACTGAGTCTCTTGATCATCACACACCATCCACATTTGGAACATGGTGAGCTAAGGGGTTTATTTCTGAAGGTGACAAGAAGATGCAGAGACAGAGGAAGCAAAAGTTTACATCCACACCTTTACTTCTTCAGGTACGAAGCTTTGGATCGACTCTAAAGTAACTGGGCTTGCCGTTGACCTAGAAGCTATTGAAAAGGAAGAACTAAAAGGGGAGGATTTTGTTTTTTCCAGCAACCAGCAATCTGGGAGAGTTACCACCTTAGCTCAGCCCAGAACAGTGTCATACAGGTATGGAGAAACACTTGAGGTTTCAGATGACTTTTGCTTAATACTCATAACTTTTTTCCTTCTTTGCTTTGACTAATTGTTGAAATCTTTGTGCTGCTCTGAGATGTACTTTGGTAGGGGCCAGTTCTGTGACTTACAACCTTACTGAATCCTTACTTCCCATATTTCTTCCTGAGTACTGGGCCACCTACTTCACTTCTCCCACAGAGAGGGGAGAGCCAGAAGAACGGATGTGACCTGGAGGAAAGGGATGTAGCCTTCACTGGCAGCACTGGTCTTTACTTCTTAAAGAGCTTTCCCTTTAGTTCCTTGCCAGATCTCCGTCCTCTTGCTTTTTCTTTTCCTTTGTGCTTCTCCCTCTTCCTTTTGGGAAGAGCAGTTCAGCCATGGTCCTCAGGCCTGTGCAGGAAAAGTTTAATCTTGCCAGTGCTGCTGGGAAGCCTTGAGCTGGCACTGGTCACAGGCAGTTGCCACACCTGTAAATTGTCCCCTGCTTCCCCCACTAGTTTTGGGTGAGTGGGTCTACAGACAACACTCAGGGGCTACCAAAAATACGTGCAAGGATGGATTGTTTCAACCTTTCTGTGGGGACATGCAATTTGATACTCCCATTCCTCTTCCATGAAGAGATGAGTCATACGGAGTATAAAAGTTTAATTACACCCTGTTTGGGGTGTTTAATGGAACGCCCAGGATCTGTTCTCTCAGTTGCATCACACTAGGATTTCTGGTAAGCTAGACTGGCTTTATCATGTTTATATCCTTCTGTAAGTATCACAGCATATTAATCAGGAAGTAAATGTTAACTGCCTAAACAGCCATTCAGAATAAGGTACAGCAGTGGAAGTGTGTATATCGCAGAACAGCTAATAAATTTGGCCTGCCCATCATGTTTATTTCTGGTGCGTTCCTTAAGTACATTTAAACCTAAATACAAAAATTCTTGTCTAGTCTGTTGACTATGCACAGTTGATTTAAACTGGACACTCTGCGAAGGCGTTGCTGTCACACTGCCAGATACAAAATATGCAAGGAATTGTGACCTGGCATAGCTGATGTGTTTTTTTTATTCTCCCTTCCCTCTGCCCCCAATTAGTGAACTGCCTGAGAGAGAAGAAGGAGAAGGAGAAGAAACTCCAAACTTCAGCCACTGGGGACCACCACGGACGTATGTTGATATGTTTACATCATTTCTCCCCATTTACCTTATGTCTTTATTTCTGTGAGCCTGATTATTTCTTATGTTTTTCTTTTTCTTCCCTCCTCTCTCGGTAACTCAGGGTACTTGTGTACCTTGGGCTTTCTTAGATACAGTGGATTTTTAACAGATGTTCAACAGAATTATACCTTCTATTTGTAGAGTTGACTTGGGAAAGCTTGGTGGGTTTACATAGTGGATGTTCTACAAGTTTGTGTAGTACCTACTAGGTGTGAACAATGCACATAATGCTGCTGTCTTCTTCCATGGGTCTTCTACTAAACTTTGAGGCATAATCTGAATTGTCATCCAGCTCTTACCACGTTCTCATTGTATTGTTAACATTTTTAGGTAAATTGACTTTATGGTCCTAAGTACAATATTAAATAAATTCTGCTTTAGCTGATGAATGTGCAACTAATACACAGAAGCCAGTGTTGGGAAAGTTGCATGAAACTTTTTGTTTGCTTATTTTATCATTTGTTTAGCATACCACTTGCAGTTTTTGCCATTTCCAGTCAATTTCCTCAAACTAAAGGAGGCTGAGTTTGTTTACTTGAAGACCTGCCTGTTTTACCCTGACTTTCTCTAAACTAAAAGCCTATTGGAAGCACAGTAGGCATGGACAGGCAACAGTGCTTTTTTTTCTTTTTGTGGGGTGAAGACTGCTTGAGGGTAAAAAGCCACCTCTGCTGAGAGCATTCTTAGGCTATTGGCTTCATCCCTTTGCTCTATTAAACAGCCTTGAAAGACCAAAAGCTTACATTTATTTAACGCTTTGCATTTAATAGCTTAAAAAACTGTTTCAAGCTGTTAGACTTCTGCGTGTATTTTTTCAGTGTTGAGATCTTCAGAGACCCACATGTGTCTCTTGGAATCAGTATTGTTGGTGGACAAACTGTCATAAAGCGCCTGAAGAATGGAGAGGAACTTAAAGGGATCTTTATCAAACAAGTTTTGGAAGACAGCCCAGCAGGAAGAACAAGGGCTTTAAAAACTGGAGATAAAATACTTGAGGTAAATGCAGATAAACCTACCTTTTCAATTTAAGAAATAAAGTTTGTCTTGGCTTTGGGAGAATGGAGGGAAGAACAAAACACAGCCACCATTTACGTGAAGTATTGATGACACTGCGTTGTGAAAACCAAAGAAATATATATCCCTAGTGTCATCTTTTCTTTTTTAAATGTCAAGCTGTGGAGATCTTTTAACATTCTTCCGTATATTTAAGAAAAGATAGCTATCTGATGGGGAAATGAGAAGGGGGAAAAGACCTTATATAAATGAATAATAAGTAATAATTTATGCCCTAACTTGTAGGCCTAAATTATAAATATAGAAGTGCATACTGAAATTTGGGCTGTTATTTTGTCCGTTAATTTGGGGTAGTTAACAGTCTGGTTAACCACAGTTTAAGGGAAAATCCTGGTTATGGGAAGTGGCTTAGGTGTGAATGGCATTATCGCCTTGGGGAGCCCAGATTCAGAAGTATTCATTTGGAGAAAAATAAGTGAAAATCAACACAGTCAGAGATGACAGTCGGGAATGCCATTTTTGTAAGTGCTTCAGGGTTGTGTGTGGTGTTTTGAAAATCCGTTTCAAAACAGATTTAGTTCACAAACAAGTAGAATCTGAAAGAGTTGTACTATACCCATCATTCTGTGAGAGTCTTACTCAGTATGCTTTTGTCTAGAATTACTTTGCGAAACATATGGCCGTCTTTATTATGAATAAATTCTAAGCAATATGCTTTTCCTTGAAGTATCATGGAAAAATCCTTCAAAAATAATTTCTGTTGACTGATTTTGGTACCTTCCTCATATACACTAACCTGTGAATGTTTGTGATCACTTGTAAAGGCTCAGTGCAACAGACAAGCTACCTAATGAAAATAAGCAATATTTTTTAGGTTTCTGGGATAGACCTACAGAACGCCACACACGAGGAAGCAGTAGAAGCTATCAAGAATGCAGGAAATCCTGTTGTGTTCGTAGTTCAGAGTCTGTCTAACTTACCAAAAGTGAGTATATTCCTACTTTTTATTCCAAAAATTAATAAATGTGTACTATGAATCTTTTAAACTTGGATAAATTTCTTTTTGCAAGATCTGTCAGTTTTTATGTCTATCCTTCCTGCCAGAGTTTCTGCTTATAGGCCATATGATCACTTATCTGGCCCGATTCAAAACCATGTTCTTCTGATGCAAGTTGGGTAGATATAAATCTGTTGACTAGGTGTTAATTCGGTTCTCCCATCTGTGCAATTGATTCTGGCCCTGTGTGCTTTAATTTGTTTGTATTTCATCATCTGAAAATATAGTCTGTTATCCAAAAGGACAAAAGCATGGTGAAAAGTAGCCAGATTCCCTCTAGCAGCTCCATGTAAAATGTATCACCACAGAAACCTCAAGCAGTTCTTTCAGACCAAGTTAAATTACAAGAGATTTAGGCGTCTCCTCATCTTCAAGGCAAGAAACCTCTTAAAGCCTGTCTAAGAAAAGGCATACAATTCTATATGCCTTGAAGTACATGCAAAAAAAAAAATAAATACAAGACTTCTATATACTTTTGATATAATATATGATATTACTTGGGTATTTTGGTGGCATTTAAACTGTGTGCCTGCCACTAGCTGTAATCAAACTACCCTAAATGTTTCCCCTTGTAAGAAAAAAGAACAGCAAGGACGAATATTATGTAGTGGCTAAATGTGTTCTTCTATAAGGTGTCTATGTGCACGGACACTGGTCTCTATTTCCTGACTCCCTGGGCAAACATATTAATCAGCTTTGAATAATTAACAACTGATATTTTAAGAACTGACTCCATACTGAGGTTTATATCAAGTGTGTACATTCATGTTGTTGACTTCAGAGTAATGCTTAATTGAATGGAGAGATGGGGCTAGGTATCAAACAGTGAGCACTAAAGAAACAGAGCATGCTTATAACTTCAGTAAAAGCATGTAACTCAAAACTGCACTGCAATGTACTTCTACATGGGACAAAATGGAGAGAGTGCACTGGATAGAGCTTTATTGGTGTCATTACCTTGGATGTTTGTTTTGCAACTATAATGCTAATTGTATATAATATATATGTTGTTTTTTCAGGTGGTTTCTGCTGTACAGCCTAAGGGAATCAAAGTCAGCAAAGATCAGGATGCAAACAAAGAAAATAAGAGTGAAAAGGTATTTATTTCATTTAATGCTACACCCAAATTTTACGAAATAACACGTGTGTTAACTGTATGATGAGCCCCAATGAAGTCTGAAGTGAAATTTGAAGTGCTTTGTTGAAATATCTTTGATTCAAGTACCTTTTGCCAAATTTC
Organism: Anser brachyrhynchus; assembly: GCF_964034855.1. Taxonomy (NCBI): domain Eukaryota; kingdom Metazoa; phylum Chordata; class Aves; order Anseriformes; family Anatidae; genus Anser; species Anser brachyrhynchus. Next base: position 3,211,260 of record NC_137702.1, on the reverse strand, counting down.
TGCCAAATGCACGGCAGGATTCTGATTAATGTTCTGTGGTCTCCCCTGGTGCTGAAACCCTGCACTTATTACAGCTCTTCGCTGGCATTTTTCTGGAAGTACCTGTCTTTCTCCGTAGGGAGGCAAATTGATTCTCCTTGTGCAGTGGAAATAGAGAAATAATAACATGTAACAAATAATATCCTTAATGTGAGGCTGCCTGAAATTCAGTAAAATCATGTTATAGGATAATTAAATCAGCTAGGTCTCTTATGTTTCCTATTGCTGTGTAAAACAAGGAAATGACCAAGTGATCTGTAGCTGGCCTGCTAATTGTGAAGCGATTACTGCACAGGAACTTTTGAAAAACCTCACAGCAGATTTTTTAAAAAGGAAAATAATATGTTTAATATAAACCAGTGGATTTGTTTTAGTCACTAGAAAAAGGGGAAAGAATATTTTTTCATTCCCAGCCAGGTTGCTCTAATGGCCTGAGTATTTTCCTCGATGCCTTGTTCCTGGGAACTGTGCTTCCGAGTGTAGGTCAGGTACGACTTTGAGGGTATCCGGACTGGAGGAGCAGAGACACAGTTAGTGTGGACAATAACTTTTGCTTGGTGCGGTTTAAATGTCAACGATGAATATGGTGAAGTTTTGGTTTGATCCAACTCCGTCTAGTGTTTGTTGTACAACCGAGAAGGCCCTCTGTCTCTGAAAGCGTTTGTATGACTTGTTTCAGATCCTGTCAGATACAGATGCTGCGAGGCTCAGTTATTCCAAAAAATCAAGAAAGGTGTTGAAGTTGTGCTTTCATGCCAGTGAATAATACTTATAATGAAGCAGTTACAGTCCACTTTTTGTGGTTTTATTATCTGTATTTCTAATCTGAGAAATGCTCATCCACTTGCAATGTGTTACCTTTAATCTCTAGGACTCCAGCGTGTCGCATTCTATAGCGTTTGGAGGTTAAAGAGGGAACCTAATCTTTTTCAGACCTTTTTAGTCTACTGGTCCTGTAAACTGGTGGGTGGAATATAGAAGAGTTTCATTGCCTAAATACGTAGCTCCTTTTTAGCTTTGAACATAATTCACAAAGCATTCACACTGTGCTGCAGTAAGGGCATCTCTGAGTTGGAAAGATTTGCTATTAGCGGATTACTAGTCTGCTTCCCTATGGGAAATCACTGATATTTCCAGTCCTGTCTTCAAAGTGGCACAAAAGAGTTGGGTTTGAAAGCGACCATATCGAGCTGAAAAAACTGCCTGTTCCTGCGTGATGAATTATCTTTTCAATACTGAAGGTTTTTCTATTTAAACACTTAAAACAGTTGAGCTTCTTATCGACAAATCAGATACTGAAGTTATTTTGCTGTTTGGCTGTTTTAAGCTGTGCTTTTGACTTCGTGCTGGAAGGAGCTGTGCTAATTCAAAACCATGGTGTAACAGGGTGCTTCAGCACAATTTACACACCTGGGTTTTCAGTGGGACGAGAGAAGCTTGACTTTCTGAGCCATAGCAAGCTAATGGATAAGCTTGGGTGTCTCGTGTAATTCCACACAGATTTTCTACCAAACGTTTAAGGTCTTACAAAGGGTCAAATTTTAGACTCTGAGTTGTTATTAAATTGCAGTGATACTGGTTCATCATAGGCAGCTGGAAGTAGGGCTGCAGGTTTTCCATCTTTACCTGCTGGTAACACAGAACAGGAGTCCTCTGAGATTTCTTGGGCCTTCTGGATTTTGTACAGTTCTGCCTCTACTGGGATCAAACAAAAAGCAGAAGGCTTGTTTGGTGTATTGTGTACTTCGGGGAAACAGCTGTCACGTCTCCAAGTGCTCTTATTATACACTTTAACTACCATTGGATAGAAGTCATTTCATTTATTAATGTTTTGCTGTCTTCAGTGCAGCATTTTTCTGTAATGCTTTTTTTAAACCAATGGGACGATGCCAGTCTTAGTAGCTCAGAAAATGCGCTATGTAGCCAGTATTGCAGCTGGCTAGTTAGACTATTCTGTACAAGTTTAGGCTCAGGATTTTAGAAATCTATATGCAGGTTTACATTTCATCGTACACAATGGAAAATTTGATTGTAGGTTTGGTGTTTGGGTGTTGAGATGTAATTCCTGGCTGTAGCAGAAATTCATTACAGCGTTCTGGCTGCCCTAATGGCGTAACGTACTCGGTGTTCCCTTTCTAAAGTGCATCCTGCTATTAGTAGTGGGGTTGCATGGGATACACTTGAATGTGATTTAGTGAAACCGTATAGCAAACTAAGGCAATCTCCAGTTACCCTGAGCTATAAAAACACTTGTTCAGGCGAACAAGCGGCTGTTTTCATTAGATTCAGAGCCTATTCCTTACACCCGTTATGCGCCGCTATATGCATCATTATCGGAGCTGCCTGTATTTATGTGAGGTAATAGAATTTTATTGTAAGTTATAATTCAAATTATGTTTTAAATTTTAGCTAAAATGGAGGTGAAATATGTCTAAATATTCTCGTAGCTGCATTGAGTTCTTGCTTTGTATTTAAAAGTGTGTTGGCTTCAAGCAGTACCGGGATATTTTGCTGTCAAGCATCTCTAATGAAAAATGGGGTATAATTTAATGTTTATTTTTAACCCTCGATTAGTGTTCATACTTTCATGTTTATGGTACACAAGTGTTTTTTCAACAGCTGTGCATGCATGGCTGTATTTTCTTTCTTCAGGTTCAGTGTCACTTCTTGTTCTGATTTCTTGCATAGAAAGCCTGTGCTGCAGATTTTAGCTTTGTAATTAAGTGCTGTGTATGTACACATGTAGCTAGGACTTTTTTTGTTGTGCACGGAGGATACAAAGCATGTAATTATTTTATTTTGAATCCATTAGAGAAAGTATGGGGCTCCACCTCCAATGAAATTGCCGCCTCCTTATAGAGCACGTGAAAGGCTGCCCTCGGAGGAAGCTAACGTGGATGAAGAGGAGGAAGAGCCTTCTGCAGAGAGTGAGTAGTGCTGCAATCATTACATCAGATTGTTTGTGGGATACAGTTGGGTTACGTGATAAACTTATCTGCCGTTTTCTGCTTGTGTTATGGAAGTAGTGCTGTGTGGCAATAGGCTCTAATCCTCAAAGATGTTCTTAGGAAGGGCTACTGATTTGTAACTTAGATGGTCTTCTCTTACCAGCCAGGCTCCTACAGCTCTCTTCTGTAACGAGATGTAATCTGTTTTCAGTCTAAAAATTTCTAGGTGAGGTCTAGAGGACTTGCTTTGGCAGTGGTGTCAGCGGTGGAAGTCAAATGTTGTGCTTTACCATTGGAATTGGGGTGGCAGTTAAGCAGGCCTAGGTTGAGAACCACAGGTGCATAGTCCTCACCCTAAAAAGCTTGCAGTTGATTTCTGGCATTGCTGTTCATATTAAATATTTCCCTTTAAAAAGGAAAATCTGCTAATTTATTGATTCAGCGCTGTTCTGAGAGAAACTCCATTTTTTGTAGTGTCTTTTATGGGAAAGTTTCTGCAGCTCTTCAGCCTGTTTTGTTTATGCAGAGAATTGCAATGATTATCACTCTGCAATCATTTAGGGACCTAAAAAGTAGGATGTAGTGCAATTTGAGAGCTTCCCACAGCATGACTGAGATTCCAGGATACTGCTTTGTTAATTCCAGCTTTGGATAAATGGGATATTATTATCCATAGCTCGTCTTCCAATGAAATATTTAGGGATATTAAAGTTGCAGTTAGAAATCCTGAATTAGTTTTTAATGAGTCACTTTGATTTTTTGATTTTTCTATTTTTTACACACTATTGTACCAAAACAGCATACATACGTGCTTGTTTTTTTTGGTTGTTTTTTTTTTTTCAGCGGTGATGTTTCTCCTCATCTTGTGCCTTGGACTGTTTTTTATTTGCCCCAGTATGGGCAAGACAAAGCAGAGGGACGCTGTGGTAGCTTTTGACCTTGAAGCAACTGTGGCTCCCACTCAGAGTGGGATTTCTTCTTCCTTGCTGGCAATGGTGTGCCATTGAAGCAGGGATGATTAATGAGATTGGTTAGTTTGTCACTCTTAAGGTTTTATTGGTGGGAGTGAAAAGGATTTTGAAAGGTTTTTCTCATGGAAACTGTAATGAGGGCACAGACACGGGGTTTTCATCTTAGCCTCTGTTAATTTAAGGGGAAGTTGATAGTTCTTGAACTAATGGAGGTTTTTCCAGAATGTTTTTACTGAGTTTGCCATCCCATCTGCTGTATGGAAGTTAGTTACCTCAAGAAGGTTTTTTTGTATTTTGGGGGGTAAATGATAGTCACGAGGAGCATTTGACTACAAACTTTGTGAATGTCAGGTTGAAAGTATCCTGTACTTCCAAACCAGCCCTGTTTCTTAAACACCAATTGTAGCAAACTGATTTCAGCTTGATATTAATTATTTATAATTCCCAGTTAAAGATTATATTTGATAACTAGCTTCATACCCAGTTATGCAATTAGGATCTTCCTCTGTCAGTGTGCTTGATAGACCTAAGTTAATACCTTGCACAGAAGTAATTTCTTATTAATGGGCTCGATCATTTTTAGCTGTTCTGCAGTTCCTAATGATCTTGCCAGCTGAGACCAGCAGCTGAAAAGGTAAAGCTACTACTGATACTAAATTCATCAATCTTAGCAGATTTGGCAGCAGCAAGCAGATCTGTTCAGATGACTCTCCTTCTCTCTACCTTTTTTACTCACTGAAGTTGAACGTTATGCAGTAACTGACTTTGCCATGAATCCTGGAAAACCAAGATGTGCATTTACCACTTCATTTCTCCCCATCTCATTCTCTGTTTCTTTAAAAATAAATAACAGACTACGGAGTCTTTAACTGAATTTGTACCTCAGCCTTTGAAGCACGTTAGAAACAATCTAACTGTGCTTAACAATGATATTAAGCATCTTGGCAGCTGTGGAATGGGTTTTACAGAGTCTCTTTTCTGTGATCACTTGAAAAAGTCCTCTCTCTAAATTCCAGTACAGTGGTATTTTTGTGATCGACTTAATGTTGCTGAATTTTGTCCAGATTCTTGAGCACCGTTCCCAGAAATCTCAGTCCAGGCCTGTACCTGCCCTTCTAACGATGTCCATTTGCATGTTCATATTGGTCTATTCCTTACCCATTTAATCTACTAGCTCTACTGTTTCTGTACATTTAATTAATAATTTACTGAGCTTCACCGAACAACAGGTGAATTACATTTGTTGTCTTCTGTATTTAGAAGATCAGGTATCTTAAAAGGCATAAGTGTTGTCTCAGGTAAATTCACATCATAGTCCCTCCTTCCTTCGTTTACTTTCCATGGTTCTCAATCTGTGCCAATAGTTTAGAAGGTCTTAGGAGGCATTTTGAGGTGGGACAGCTGTTAAAGCTATGTACTCTGGTTGTTCTCCTCGTGGATATTTTATTTTTAGCATTCTTATTAATGTAACTTCAGTGTTGTGAACCTACTCATCAATTTCTTTCATACTCTGGAAGTAGTTTACTTGGTACACTTGACGTTTTTTTCCTTGCTTGTCATTTGTTCCATCCCATCCTCCCATCTTTTGCCTCATGTTCTTCATCATTCCCCATGCTGAAAACGAAAACAAATCACTGTAAGTCTTCCTACCATAACAGAGAAAATTTTTCTTTCCTTTCTGTCCTGTCCATATGGCATCGCAGTCTCCGTGTTTTGTCTGTTTTCCCTTTAAGGTGGCTGAATAACCTTTTGGTATTGATTTAATTTCCCCTGTGGGATCTAAATCCACTTGCCTTTTGGCAGTGCTCCCTTTTACTTCTGCTTTTCCAGCACTGAAATTGTAGCGTTCACTGCTGACTTGTAACAAACAGTCATTTCTTGTAAATGTTCTGCCTTTTCTTTTTGAAGGAGGTTTCTGATCCAAATGGGGTGAATCCTTGCTGGATATAGAACTACTACATAGTTCTTGGTTTAGAGAAACCCCATACATCCTCCATGTTTCCGTGGTTTAATTGCTGAACTCTGCTAACTTTGCAAAGACGCTCCAGCATTTTATTTATTTTCAAATGTCTTCTTTTATCCAAGGCCCTTAGCTTCAGACCTGCTTCTCCTTACATCTCAAATTAATTTGAGCCACCATTACCTTCAAGATCATTATAAGTTCCCAAATAGTGTTTTTCCAGATTTTGAGGGCAAGTTGAAAATATCATTTCCTCTTGTCATGTTATTTTTCTTTCTAGTGATACCGTTGAATCCTTGTCAGCATTCAGCTCCAACTGTGTAGTGTGCTTCTTGTTTACTTTTTCCTTTGACTATGCTGTATTGAAATGTTAACTGGAAGCCTTAAAATAGTTTTGTAAAACTTGAAGCATGTCAGCGGGAATGGTAGTTACATTGGTAATAGCTGGAGAAGGAAGACTAAGCTTACGGGACTTGTAGAAGACAGAATTTGTTTCCTTGCTTTCTTATTTAACTCTTGGTCAGATCAGCTTATTAATTCTTCATCCTGCTGCAAAAAAAGAGCCTTCAAAATGCTTCATCCTATAGACCTGGAAATATTACAATGTAAGTTCGGAGTTTTTTCCTCCCCATATTAGAAACTCTATAAGGAACAGTTAATAACAGTTAATAAGAGTTAATAACAGAGGTTATTTTGGAGGAGGCCACTTCCCAAGATCTTTTTTTCAGGTTTCCTAAACCTTAAAAACATCACGTTTTGAGTAGGATTAAAAAAAAATGAAAACAAGTAAAGGAGGGAAGAGCACACAAAGGAGCTATTTGTACTGGCAAGCAGCTGTGCTCCAGGCTGTGTCAATAGGCAGTGGTGTGCTTTCCCTCGGTGGCGGATGGCTGTAGGTGTGCGCTAAGGCTCTGCTAATAGACTAATGTGCACCCTGGTGTGGCTTATTGCTGTAATGAGGGGTTAGTTGTAAAAAGAAGCGGAGGAAATGGATGGGCAGAGGAGTTGGTAATGGAATGTTTTGTAAGCTTTTCTTTGGGGCATTCCTAACTGTACAATTTAGATATATTTTTGTGATAGAGTTGAAGCAATCATAGGTAAAGACCCTGAAAATATATAGAAAACTAAAAAGACAACTGCTGAAAGGACTTGGACCCCTTAATTTCAATTGATATTTTATTTTTTGGTAAAACTCCTTGTCTAGTTAAGAGACTGAGATTGATCTGGTTGGTTTCAAATAAGTTTAAAATAATAAAAATAGATAAAAATTTGTGAAAGGTGACTTAGATAATGGACTAGATGCTTCTATGCTCAGACTTCCTGTCTGCAGGGATATTTAACTGTATCTAATAAGGGGATAATAATGCCCCCCTCCTTCTATTTTGTCTGTAGATAATGCAAAAATCAATGAAGCTGTAAGAAAGCATAATGATTAATCTTCCTGAAACACTTTTTGAGGAATGGTGGCTTCTCTACCAAAACAACAGGTTTTAAAATTTCTCTAGAGTTTTGACTCTGTGTTTCCCATTGCGATAAATCTGTGGCTGCTTAGGGTGAAACGGGTGAGTAGTGCATGGGTGGGTTCACACAAACCCACTCTGCCCATTTCACACTTGGGGTTGGGTTGGGGTTAGAGAGCACATGGGTGTGTCAGCAGAGCACCCTCACCATTCAGACCCAAGGCTTTTAGCAGCTTCCATAGTGTCAGGGATGCCCGTACTCCTGCGTGAGGATGAGGGCTTTCATTAAAAACAGCAGATAAAGAAGTGCAATAGAGCTCAGCTGAGACGTGATGGAGGGTATGGTCAAGTATGTGGGGTGCCTTAGGTGTAAAAATATGACCTCAGGAAGTCTCCGTGTCCTGTTGTGGGTGAAGATGACAAAACTATCATTGTCACTTTGGAAAAATTTGAGTTATTAACAGTAACAAAATAAAAACAAAAAAAAATCATAAATCAATTTAAGTCTTGAGAATCTGACATTATGTAAAGCAGTGCTACAACAGAGCAGAAGCAATTCTTAATTTCATTTTAATTTTGGGGGGAGGGTGAAGAAAACAACCCCAAACCTGGGAACTTCAGGTGAAGCAGCTTGTGTAGCCAAACACTGCCTCTCCAATAGATGTCACTGCAATCAACAGCAAATAGAGATGATGTTCAAAGAGCAAGAGGTAGCCTGGAAAAATGCTTCAAGCTTTATGAAAATAAAATATTGAAAACATGATAATTGCAATTTTTAATTTTCTGAAATCTAGAAACAAGGATATTTAGTACAGTGCATTTCCAAAGATCATGCAAGAGCCAGGATTAGACAAATAGAGCGGTGACATTTTTTGCTTCGTGTTAATCTGTTTAATATGACTCTGTACTGCTAATCTTCTTTTCCCATACTTATTCTGACCCCTAATTAGATAAAATATTGAAGTTTTGTAACCAGCCCTAAGTAGCATCCAGAAGGGCTTTGCATCCCAGGCAGACTCGCAAGCCGTTGTTCCACGTGAGGATAGATCAGTGTTGGTGTCACTGTAGTTAGAGGTTGGGGGTGAGTTTGGGCTTTTGTTATTGGGCTCTTTTTTTTTTTTTTTAACTCTATTTGTGAATCACATGCACAGTTTTCAGCATCTGATGAAGTATTGCAAAAGGAAATTACATTTTTGATGAATTAATAGTAAAATTGCAGCTGGGACTTCTTGTATTTTTTTTTTTTTTACTGTGTGCTTGTACATAATGCACTGAACAGATGGCTTTGTGTGTGCTGTGATACATATTCTAAAGAAAGGACAATGAACTTTAAAAATGAACAAATTAATGGTATTAACAAAATAACTATTAGAGTATTTTGAGTTGTTTAAGTGTACCATTTGGCACAGAGAATTAGTAAGGATTTCCCCAAATGAATAAGAATGTTTATAAATTGAGAGAGATTTTTATCTTTTTTTTTAATTACTAAATGAGGGATTTTGCTTCTCTTCAATATTTTGGTTCAACACACTCATTGCTGTAAAACTGATATTGCTTATTCAGAGTTGCAGCAAAATGCAAGTTATGATGAAGTTTGAATTTTTCTTAGGCTTCTAATAACAGATTGGTTTTGTTTTCTGACACGTTAAAAAACAACAACAACAACAAAAATTCATGAATGCATATCAGTGTTGGGAAACTGCAAGATTTGCAGCGTCGGAAAACAACACGTTTAGTGAAGCCATTTGACTGAGAAATTCAGTTTTTTAACCCCTGTATTTGCATGAAAAGGATGCTTAGATAAATACTGTTTATTAACTGTTACTTTGCCGTGCAGTGGGTCATTAAGCATGACAGTACCTGCAGCGAGCAGTGACATAAACAAACATTTGAGGTGACTCGTGTTTGGGGACAGAGATGTAATTCGAATGCTAGCAGAGCAAGGCAGTGCACAAACAGCAGCTGTAGAGCATCAGTGGGTCAGATGTGGGAAACCAGGGATCTGCTTCTCCCTGCATACTTTCATAGGCAGCTTTCATCTGCTGGCAGATGTAACTGTTAGCTTGTGGGTAGCTTGAAATTAATATAATTGATGGCATCTCATAATAGAAACAGACAGACGGTTTGCCCTTAAGGAGAGAAAAATCTCAGAAAAATAGGCCCAAGGTCGTCAGAAGAAAGACAAGCACTGAGTCTGTGTATGATGAGGATTTGAGCTGCTTACAGCATTGAATGTTTGTCAGGAATGCAGATATCTTGAAGTACATGCTGGTACAGCAATGGTACAAGGGGGTTTCCCAGGTAAGGATTCGGATCTATCTCTATATTGTATTTGTTTCCGGCAAGTCATTTTAAGCATTTTTAGTAATATTTTAGAACTAGTGAAGTGCTGGAGATTAGAAAATAATAGCACAGATCTTTTTTTTTTTTCCTCAGTTTAAAGCATGGACATTTAGCATGATTAGAATATTGAATGCATTTAATGTCTTTAAAATATTTTGTCTTGTGTTTCCTTATAAATCACTGTTTCATTGTAGGTGGGTGTTCAACATTGTTATATACAAAACTGATGCGAGCATGCCAGTGCTTAAAGTATAAGAATTCCTAGCATTAAATTTCTTGCTGTATAGAATAATCTACTCTTCCATAACTGTTATTGTAATGTAGAGACAGATGGCTGAATTTTCTTCACTTTGCTTGTTAAGAATGTGTTAGGTAAATGTTTTTAGACTAAAATAAAAAGCTGCTGGGGAATCTAAACTGAATATTCAGCATTTTCATGGTATAAGGAGGGAAAACAAGAATAAAGCAATGTGATAGTAAACAAATGAGCTATTTGCAATGAAGGATAATCTAATCTTTAAATATTGCCTTAGATTGCATTTGTTCTTAGGTATGATCTTTTCTACCAACACAAGCCAGGTATCCAGAGAATAGCATTAAAATGCTGGGCATGAAATATACTGATTTGATATTTTAAGGTTATTAAATTGTTTCAGGCTTGGTGCAGGTAGCTTATGTTTTTTGGGGTCTTTGATCTTATGCAGGTGGTACAGATAAGCAATTTCATCTAACTCCAGTCATAGATAGAAGATGATGTCTGTGGTATAAATCTGCATACACAAGTATCACTGTACAAACTTGCTAAGAGTATAATAATACAGGTAGATGTTTATATTACTCTCATTGAAGAACAATATCACTGCAATGACTTGCAACTAAAGATATATAAAAAAGAATGCAAATATTTAAAGAAATAAATGAAAGACAAATACTAGCCCATAAAAGGTGGTTATGTGTTTATCTTCTTGAACGTCTGGTTTTGAGATAGGAAGATACCTTTCATCATTACCATCATAAATTATGTTGCTCCACTGCACACACACAAAAAAAAAAACCTCTGCTTGTGCATCGTGTCTTGTCCAGACTAGCAAAGAATGGCTTTTAGTTGGAATACAGAATAGATTATTTGCATAATAGCTCTGTTCCAAAATGGTCTGTTTGGTTTAAACAGTAACTCCTCCAAATATGTAGTGGAAGCAAGCCTCTAACAGAAAGGAAAGTAAAAATGTGAAATGACAATAATTTTATTCTTTACAGATGTTACTTAATTTTCTGCAATATTATACTAATTGAGACAGCTGTCCAGAATAACTTCTTTAACTGTTTGAGAAAGTTGAAGTTTTTTTCCCCCTCAGTCTTAAGTCTTGATTCTCTCTTGTTCAACATAGTGGCTTAGGGGCTAGTCATCAATTTACCTTCTGCTTTGTACAGATATATAATTGCTCTTTATCAGACTAGCTGGCATTTAAAGAGTGATCCAGAATATTTATCTGTAGGTATGCTAGCTATAGTACACCACAAGACTACCAAACTGTTTTATGGCATGTAGTGGCTACATGCATGTTGAAAACCAGTTGCAAGCTAATGACATGAGGAAGGATATATACACACACACACACGTATGCACGTGTGGGTGTGCATGAAAGTCCTTGATATCTGCATCAGCTGAACTTCTCTATTTTATCAGCAAATTCGAAATATTTCTGCTATATTGAAATTAGAAGAGATGTTGTGGTGATGGGCTAAAGGGCAGGTAGTTCTTTCCGCTATCCCAGAAGTAATAATGAGCCTTTTATTAGTAGTATATTTATAGGCATGTCTGTTTGCCTTGTCAGTGTTTAGAGATCGCAGCTTGAGCTTTTCACACTCTGTCTCATAACAAAAAGTTATTAGGGGCAATGTTAAAGCATCTATCTTTTGGGAATCATCAAGGAAGCAACAGGTTTCTGTTGCTGTGAACGTAAAAAGTGAGTGTCTGCTGAGCAGAGGTGGAGAGGAGGTCTGAGGAGCATAGCCCTCTGAAGCTGAGGACTCAGGGCTGTGCTGGCATCCCTCTGCAGAGAGCTGTGTGCGTGGGCAGCATCTGTGGCTGCTGGCTCCCATTCTGCATGGGCCTGCAAGTGCTTGCCGGCAGAGATGAGTGCCTCCATCGAGAGACCCATCAGTGCCGTTGTGAGCTGATAGGTGCCTGCACACGAGGAGCCCGATATACCAGTGTGCTTTTTACCTTTGGAAAGCGTTTCCAATGGGTGGGTGGCACATCAGGTATGCTGACCAGCGGCTTCTTGGTGCTGTGTGCTCCCTGCTCTCCCACTGCCCTGCCTGCGGCCAGTGCTGTGGGAGCCAGCCAGTGCCAGGATCCACAACTGTAATTCAAGATCCAGGAGCAGAGTCAGCGTTGGTGTCATATGCTGGGGTCGTTTTGAGAAGGTAAGGAAGAAGGGGGAGCAACGTGGAGGAATGGGGTTTGTTGGGTAGAGAATGCAACAGGAGAATAGGGTGGGTAAGGGGACTGTTTAGGTCTTCGTCTGGGGGAAGGACAAGGCTTAAGTGTGGAGGAGGACCCCAGTCTTCTGCACGTCTTTGTGTGCACGTAGTCCAGCACAGAGCCAGCAGCCCCTGCTGTTCCTAACAGCAGTGCCTGAGCAAACTGAATTTGGGAATTCCTGTTCAGGTAATGAGAGTAGTACTGCCAGGTGACAGAGCTACGGGTGGATTGCGTATGTGGTAAACCTTGACTTCATCGTACCATTTTGTGGTTGTTCTGTAGATACCAGATTCTTTAAACTTCTTTTGTTTAATGCCTTAGGTATTTTCAGAGGTTTTTTGTATCACTTACCTGAGAACCAAGTGCATTAGCTATCATGTATATATAAATATTTTGTCTTTTATCTGAAAATTCAGAACCATAAGCTTAAACTGTGTTTTTTGACCTGTCAGTGTTAAACTTATGTATTATACTGAACCAGGTGCTCTGTAAAGTCGGGTGGGAAGTTGCCATTTCCATGGCATGATGATCCTGGGAATATTATGAGATATTGAACATAAGTCTCGTATCTGTAACACTTGGTTGCTTAGGGAGGAACCACCTACCGAAATTAGGAGTAATTCGGAGGGAAATGCCATAGAGTGCGTAGGCACAAGGCATTTGTTTGTGTGTGCACGTGGCATTCAGTTGTGCCTATTTACAACGCGCTTGTGAGAGCAGAGAGGTTTTACTCCATCTAAATGATTCCCCAAGATACTGTGTTATGTAGTTTCCATCCCTCGCAGTGCTTTGGCAGTAAATAGCAAGCAGTAGCACATGCCGTACCTTAAAACGACGCCAGAGTGTACGTCCCATAGCGCTGCGGCCTGCAGCTGGCCTGGCAGGGCCCTGAGGGCCCGGCCTGTGGGGCCGCGCAGCCGCAGCCATTGTTGGGAAGGAGCAGGGAGGAGATCCTGAGGAGATCCCTTCAAACTCGGCCCTTCAAACCTGGGTGTCTGCCCTGTGCTGGATTGTAAACCTTACTGCACACTCTGTTCTGAACCAACAAGTATGTTTCTTTCAGGTGTTCGGCAATAAAATCAATTTGAAACCACGCAGAAGTCTGCCTGTAATTTCCTCCATTTTGTAACCTGTTATTCTCTTAGGGATATGACAGGTTATTTGAGGATTATCACAGTGTCATTTTGTTGTGTATCATTAATGTATTTGAATAGGCAATGCAGTAATTTTACAGCGAGACCTCATTTCGGGATTGAGTTGTTAGGTGCAGAAGATGTGATTTTTGAAATACTGTTTCTCAAGGGAAGAAATCCATTAAATGAACAGCCTGACAGAGTGGCAAGTAGTCAGCAAGGTGTCATTGGAGGGGTGAGAGAAGAGTGGAAGGGAAAGAAATGAGATGAGACGAGGACTTGATGGACGAGGGAGTAAAGTAGAGCTGTATGCAAGGTTGAGCACGGGTGGCCTATGAGCGAGGGCCAAGAATGCCATTGAAAGGGATTTCGTGAGGAATGGGGAGCGCAGCAAAGCCTGTCGGCCACAGAATGATGCAGTCATGCTTTTGTGCATGCAGGAGGCACGTTGTGGCGTTGTAAATGGGAAGGACTCGCACAGTGACACGCGGCAGGGAGACAGCCTCCTCCGAGTGCTGAGCCAGCGGCAGCTGCCGGCAGCGCGGGCGGGTGGCTCTTGGCATCGGAGCAAACTGAAGGGCTAACCCTTTTGGCATCCCTTGCTGGGTCGTTACAGCAGCCAGTCGGTACATCTGCTCTGGCCCTTCCTCCCCGTCCCCAGAGAGCTGTGTCGGCAGACCCCTCCTTTTCCAGTTCAGCTGCTGTCTGCCCCCTGCGCAGAGGGGTTGAGGACAGGGGTACCCGTTGGGTGCTCTCCGTGCTGCCTGCAGGGAGGAGTTGAGTGCGGAGTTGTGAAGAGTTTAACGAGTACTTCTGTGGGTACTGCAGCTAATGAAGTTGGATTCCTACAGATTTGTGTCTCCTGCTCAACTGACTTGAGTGTCGAGGAAGGTGTGAGCTCTGATTTAAGCTTTTCCTGCAATTGGAGCATTTCTGAGGGCTTTCTCTCATGTGAATTCTTTGGTGCTTTAATAAAGTGTGATCTCACACTGAAGCCTTTCCCTCAGTCAGGGAATTTATCAGCGTTCTCTCCTCTGCACAGCTGCCTATTTTCATGAACCTTTTATAGTACCTTTGAGACCTCTAGTCCACCATCAGAATTGCATCAAATTGGCTAGCAGGTTCAAAAGTTGTGGGGCAGGAGCTTGGATGCACAAGGTGTGATTGCAGAAGTTTCCTTTCTATAGGAAAGCAGAATAAAATGATTTACCATCTTAGAACTTAACTTAGCGTAAATTAAGAGATTAAAATATAATGGATAAACACTGGACCATAACCCGTGGACTGCAGTTGGGAAGACCCTCCATCTGTTCTAGCTTGATTAGTGTGCTAGATGTCTGGTTGGCCATGTGTAGTAAGATACACAAAGCATCTTGATCCATCGGGAGCATCATGCCACAGGTTCTGGAGGCTGGATGGCCATTTAAATTTTAAAAATAAATAAAAGGCGGGATCCATGGAGTTCCAGCTTACCTGAAAGACACTGTTTATTCGTGAGGACCAAGATTTGGAAGCCTCTGGGTCATCCCTTTTGAAGGCTAAATTCATGCAAATGAAAAAATCAGTTGAATATAAACTAAAAAAGTATATGGTAAAAACTACCATACCCCACTCTTATTTTTCCCTGGAGTGCTTGTTTTTTAATTCTCTCACTGAGTTGATTTCTTCCTCCAGTCAGAGTGGAAAAAGTAAGTCTATTTCATATGGTCAAGTCTATCTGTTTAGCTCTTCTCCTTTGGATAAATCCTTGGAGGTGGATTTCTTTTTTCTTTTTCTTTTTTTTTTTTTTTTTTTTTTTGCCAGGAGGAAAAGAAAGTGCTTGACACATTGATGTATTGCAAGCATTTTTGAAATACATCATCAATTTCGTGATTATAATTACTCTTTTTTTAAAATGCCCAAGAATTAATGCATTAATATCTTCATTTCTTTAAATACATTGAAGTGAAGCTATTACTTACCTAATGGCATATTTTAACACTGAAAAAAAAAGTTAAAATACTCTGTTCATTTGTTTGCAATTTTATTTTTCTTCTGCAGAGGAGTGAATGCTGTGCTCAACTCTGCTTATGTGAAATGTGGTATAAGCAAAGATGTCTGCTAATCCTTCACTTCATTTTACTCCTTGAGGAACAGAAAATAGGTCTGCCACACTCTGTCCTGTGGAGAGATTAAAAAAGTCAGAATAGAATTTCTGATTCAAAATATTCTCTTATTTAATCAAGTTATTAAGTTGTATGATGTCATAAGTGTAGCTTAAACCTGATTAACTGCTTGAATAGACTCTCAAGACAGCTGATTAACTAAGATGTATGGTTTGTTTGGGGAGAGCATACAACTTTCATCATTTCACAGTGATTTTAAATGGTTGGGTTTTTTTGTGTGGTGAGGAATTGTTATCTATTCATCTGTCCAGGTCCCCTCACCTTTACCTTGTCATCCTCCTTTAATGTTCTGTTATTTCTCAGGCTGAAGCTCCACCATATGAGGCAATACGACTGCAGGCAAAAAGGGGGATTGCTGTTTGCATGTCCCCACTCCCACCTGCTCCAGTTGTTTACGGTGCTGGGGTGATCGTTGCCCTCCCCTTCCCCAGCCTGTTCAGCTCACTCACCCAGCAGAAAACTGTGCCACCATTAAGCAGGACTGGTTTTCTGGTGGGTTAGTGACCTGTGCTGTCTCAGCCCTCCCGAAACAGGAGGGGAGAGAGGCACTGTGTTCAACGTGGGAGCACAGCAGGCACCAGCGCTTGCTTTTGGCCAAGCCTTGTAGCTCTGTGGCTGGCTCAGGAAGGGGATCCTGTGGAGTAAGATCACTCACCACAGGACAGTTGAGTTGGGTATTAAAAATCTCGTTCAGAAATGTGGAAGTAGGTAAGTAGGTCCCTGTCTTTGCGTACCTCTCCTGGACTTGAAGCTTTATGTAAGGAGTCAGTAGCTGCCGGCTGCTGGCTATGCCATCAGCTTGTGTCTGTTTTACACCGAGTGCTGTGATGAATACATTAGACATCACGAGCAGGATATACACATCGTAGCTGAAGACAGGAAAGATATAGTAGAATCATTATTAGTAGGTAATTTCGTTTACAGAAGAGGTTTTAGAGTGAAGTTATGGCTGTGCATTTGTTTTGTTCTAAGGCACACAAATCGGAAGTCTCCAGCACAGTCAGATGTTGCAGTCATTTTTCGTCTTTATTCTTCATTTTACCTTGGCAATCAAAGGCAAGCCGCGACATTGGGAAACTCTGCATTATGCTTAAAAGACAAACAAACAAAAACTCTGAGCATTCCTTGGTGTTGTAAAAAGCTTGAAAATGTGACTCAAGTGCAGTTCGATAGCTCAAAGACCCAGGACCTTGAACTGACCCAGGTTTACTCTTCTGAAATGTCTGGGCTTTGTGGGGGCACTGCATGACGTGGGGAGGTGCGGGGTGGGCTGTCTCTACTGCTTATCGAACACATTGCTTCCTGGCTGCGTACCCAGAAGTGTGCAGTGATGAGATGGACACACAGCACATCAAAACACAGTGCAGGGACGGCTTTAAGTAGCTGAGAGACCTCTCAGAAAGAAAGGGGAATGGGAGACCATAGTTTCAGTGTCCTTTGCAAAAGCAGGGGATCCTAAAAGTCATCAGATAGTTTGGGAGTGTTTGAGCAGTCGTAATCGTCTTGATGGAAGACTTACCATGTGTGAGCCTAGCAAAGTGCTGTTTCTAAATAGCTCCCTAAATCATAGAAATTGAGGAGAGAAATAATACTAAGAAGTGTTGTGGGGATGGTCGGATCTGCTTGTCTGCTCTGTCTGCAAGTACACCGTATCCCATTAAGTCCTCTCAAAGCTGGATATGCATCTTATTAATATTAAGCTGGTTTTTATTTAAATTGTATTTGAATTTGTTTTCTGCTATTAAACGCACATTGTAAGTTTTTAATAGCAACTTCCATAAAGATCTGAGCCTACTCTAATCGATTAACGTAACCTAAATGACAAAAGTACATATTTGGGAAATGTATGCGTTCACCCAGAGAATTAGGAGAAATCTGGACCCAGAGTTGACTGTAAGAAGCCAGCTCTTGACTTTTTCTTCAGCTGCCTGAAACAAAGACCTATTCTCTCCACAGCTTATTCAGCTAATTCAGTGGGAATAAAAATAGCTTATCGACCTCAAACAAATTGTTAGAAGCTGGAAAAGGATATTTTTCTTTTCAAGTCTGTGAATAAAAACCAAGAGTGTGAAGTTGAGAGTTGTCAGTCTGAAAATTATGGAAGTGTTTGTGGCCGCGGCGTGATGGCAGAACCTCCTCTGAGGTCCCTGCGCGGCGCTTTTCGTTAACTAGGTGTTGGTGAAGGCCCAAAGACAGACAAAAGGAAATCTTTGACAAAGTGGGAATTGGACCATTTAAAAATGTTTTTTATCACCATGGAACCTTTGGTGCAGTTCGGTCTCTGCTGTGGGCAACAATACATTTGTTTAACACTCCAATTTTAAATGACTATATATTTTAGTAAATAAATAAATAATCTTATTAGTCAAAATTGGCATATTTGTATGTAATATTTTTATTACAAAGCTGTTGCTTGTATTTTAATAGCATTCTAATTCCTGTCCAAATACAAATGGTGTATGTCACTAGGAAATACATATACTGTAGAAGAAATGTTGTTCAAAATATCTGACGTACATGATAAATATTGAGCATCAACAGATGTATATTAAGTTGTTTCCTTAAGTACTCATGTAGTATCTTATCTCCGTAGTTGGCATAAAGAAGGCACAGACTATGTAAATACCATCTTTTGTCACAGATAAATGTATCTTAGTGGTAAATAACCAGTAACAATCATTCTTTAGCAAAGAAGAAAAAAAGAAAATGCTAAACAGGTTTAAAACTTGTTGTTAAGATCACTGCATTAAATCACATCTAAAATATCTGATCATTTTCTGTCTTCCTTGGGCCTTCTCACTGTTCAGGCTCTCACTCTATTTTCTGTCATATAGCCGTGTGGGTATTTTCCATGGCTTTACGCTCCTGGATGACTCATCCAACTTTAATCTTTTCTAATCATTGTCACGGCATATTTAAAAATTTCTACACAAACAGATTTAGACTACTGTGGTGTATTTTTTATATATATAAAAATTTAATTTAGCCTGTGTCAGGTCTGTTACCTAGCATTGCTGCCTTGCCAGGCTGTGCTTCCCCAGCAGAGCAAGCGATCGTGTCAGGGTCATCCCTCTCCAGCCTGCTCTTTCCACAGCCAGGTCTGTCTGTATTTTTTTTCTCCCTCTGTCCTTTTCCTAGTATCAGTTTGCAGCCAGTTCAGTGAGTGGGTGGTATTGTGGCTTGTTATTGCAACAGCTTTTATGGAAGCTTTATGTTTTTTGGTCTACATTTCACCAGTTGTGTCACTTCCTCTGAAGGAAGCTCTTCCTTTAGATCTTCAGGCTCATCAGTACAGATTGTGTATTCTGGTCAAAGAGTCTTTATTGTGAGTCCAAAAGTTTGTTTTTTTTTATCCTGTCCACCTCTAGATAGAGGAGGTTCAGGACCCCATTGCAGGTTCATAAATTCAGAGTGAATCACTGTGCGAGAGAAGTCTCGTTGTCCTGGCTTCTGAGAGGTGTTCTCTGTGCTTCCTTTTCCAGTTGCTTACGGCTGGGAAAGTAGGGGCTCAGCCCATGGGAGCCTTCATTAGGTAACAAACTTCCAGGTTTTGACCATACTCTGATGCCGTTCGCTTTAATGAGACTTGGTGCAGAAAGATTCTGAGATAATGACTGTGCTGGTCTTTTTGTGGGAACATCATTATTTAAAGATGAAACACTGTCAGATCAAGTTACTCTGTTGCTGTCAGGGGAGGAAGAATTTAAATTTCACAATATTAATTTGTTAATGTGGAGACCAAGCAGAAAAGCAGTGGATTAGAGCTCTCCCAGTATTTCTTGTTCAGACTCACACACACTTGATCTTCCTTCTAACGAGCAAGCAGCTTTCAGGTACAGGCGTAGAGAAGAATGGACCGTGCAACGTGAGCAGGAGCAAAATGGGAGCTGAGCAACGTGAGCAGGAGCAGAACAGAAAGCCTGCTCCTACTAAAAAGTTGCTTAGAAAAGAGATTTCTGTCCAAGTTGTGAGGTTTTTTTTCCAAAACCCCATTGTAAAATGGGTCATTGAAACATCCTCTGTCCCGGCGTCTGTGAATCTCATTGTCTGTGCACGCCATGCACCCTTCCAGGTCACTCTGACAATCGGGTGCAACAGCCACGGTGCAGAGGCCAGAAGAATAAGCAACGTGTGTAGAGGTATTTCAGATTTCCGTGAGACTTAGCAGATGGAAATCAGTATTTCTGAGTGTTCTGACACTGTTAACATGTCCTGGCTTCCCAGAGAACTGTGTTAGGTAAGCCTCAGCACTCCTCTCAGGAGGTGAAGCGTGCGAGCCCGCTGGCTCCAACAACCGAGCCTTCTCTCCGGGCTGCTCGGTGCCATCACCGCTGGCTCAGCTGTCAGCTCTGGTATTTTGGCCTTAAGCGACTGATGGCACAACATAATATAGTGTAATATTATACAGCAGAGTATTTTTCTGTGGGATTTCTTCAGCTACCTCTTCAACAGCCTAGAAATGGGGTCTACGTCAGCTGTCTTTTGAGGCTATACCATGGTTTAAGGCTGTAGTTAGATGAAAATGTCTACGCCTTTTGTGGGCCCGAGCGTCAACTGTGATGTGATATATTTCTGTGCATAACTATTTGCATGCTCAAAGAGGATTTTATCAAAGGGAAAATGTCTTTGTTGCTGTATGACTGCATGTAATCAACCGGGTGGCAGTACGAAGCTCAAGCAGCTACTTGTTCTGCGCGTCTCCTAGCCAGATAAAACAGTTCTCAGACACGAGGAGTAGGCAAGAAACAAGGGGGCAGCTTTTGCCAGTCTCTTCCACCACGGTCTGTAAGGCGGTGGCATCGTCAGCTGGAGCTCAGCAGTCAGCGCTCCGTGGGAGTGACTGATTGCTAGATCACAGCACCCAGAGGAGGTCACTTCTGAGTAAACCCGAGCGCTTTGATGAGGGTTAATGCATAATTTGAAAGGCAAATGAGTGGAAGCGTTGTGTGCAGGGGAGAGGAGATTCCCTTATAATCAGCAGTTATTAGCATCAGGATGTTGTGTTTAGCATGCTTTTGCTAAATCTTCTTTGAAGTGTTCAGGATCTCACATCAGTATGAATGGTCTCGTCACGTCCCTCTCATCTAATTAAAACCGCAGAAAAAGATGCAATATCCCTTCCTCCCTGCTCAGAGAACGTAAATGCTGTATAAAGAAACTGCAGCTTCCAGAAGGAAGCTTTGGGCCTGAAATGGGGGAAAAGTAGATGGCAGAAGTCTGTCTGTTCAAAATAAGGTGGTGATGCAGGTCCATGGTAGTATGGGCTGCAGCTGACCTGTTTTTTCAGCCAGGGCTAAATGCCACTTTAGATATCCTGTTCTCTTGGGTGTGATGGTTCCTTGGTTGTAGGAAGAAAAAAAAAAAAAGAGATAACTGTATCTAAATGCCACCTGCTCCTGGGAACAAAACAAAATGGTATTGAAGTGGATTATGGAGATTCTCATTATACCCTTGTTCCTGGATTAGTCAGAGATTACTAGGAGAAACTTTTACCTTCTCTTTTAGGAAGGGTGATGTGAGGGACAAGTAGGATTGAAGTAAAGGGTTGAAGGAGGCAGGAGGTTTTCTTGGTGAGCTGCAAAGCCAGGCAAGCATTTGCCTGGCATGAGAGGAGCAAACCCGAATGGGAACCTGAGCTGAAGGCAGCGGTTATATGGGAGTGATCCGAGGTGCCAAATAATTGCCTGAGTCCCTTCACACACAAAAGAAAAGAGGCAGCCTTCAAGCGAGGGCAAGGATACTGTTTTGGGAGAGTGTAACTTGTTTTTCGCTTGTGCTTGAGCGAGTTGCGTTTGTGAGGGTAGGAAAGCCCACGCTAGCTGCTCGACCAGAGAAGGCTTCGCCTGCCTGGCACCTTGTGCACGCTCCCACCCCTATACATTTAAAAGTAATGCTATGCCATGGTGCCATTGGCTCACGGTTGTTTTGGGGTGGAAGGAGAGAGGTACAGCCATGGAAGTCTTTTTTAATTCCCTGTATGTGCGTGAGTGTTAAATGGAAGTGTTTGCCAAAGAATGATAGAAATGCTGGGCTTCGTTCTGCTCTGAAAGTCGTCACTTCGTTTTGGTAAATGACTTCTGAACGGTGTACCTGAAGCAAAGTGTTACCAAAGGGCTGCTGTGGCTTTCAGTGGGAGATTGTCGGAGCTGCTGAGCTTCGGGATACGAAGGGAACCCCACAGCTGCCCCATCCCACCCCCAGGTGCTCCCTGCCTGCCTGGTTGGAGATAAGAGCACCTACAAAGGTACGAGCTCCAGCAGCCACCATCCTCTCCTCTCGCCACCCCAGGGAGGGGGACGGGGCATAGCAAGAGTCTGGCTCTTCCATTTAGGGTTGCCAGCGTTGAATATAACTGCCCTATTTTTCTCTTGTGTGCTGGTCACTGAGAGAATAATGCAAATTCTGTTACGGAATTTAGGAAAGCATTACAGAAATCATTTTCCCTCTATCGGTTTAAAGCTTATGAAAACAGACAAGTGCATCGCTTCTGAGATAAGGTTTGGAGAACTGCTTGCCTCCTTGGAGCTGAATAGAGAGCTAGCGGGAAGATTAAAACAATAAGCTTATTATATTATTAGTAGTGGGAGAATTCTAAACCCCACTTGCTCAATTATGGTCCCTTAAATATGCTTATTTAGGTTCTTGTAAATTGTAATCAGTAAATTAGACACGCTGCCCTCGCAGCTCGAGGGTTAGCTTTCAAGGGACTTCCTACTTTTTTTAAAAAAAAATGTTTAGAGTGAAATCAAGAAGGGAATTAGTTGTTTGATATGCAAGGTTGGCTCCGGGTGGTGGACGCTGGCTGCATCCTGATAGCTATCTGCTGAAGGCAAAGCAGCGCTGGCGGTGCTGCAGCACTGCTGGCGGAGCAGAGGAGTCTCAGAAAAGGCGAAGGCTGTACCCGTGCTCTGTGCCACGCGATGGAAGCGGGAGCTAACGCCATTACAGTGAACACGGGCTGATAAATGGGACCATTGTCGAGTCTCCAGAAGCCAGCGTATGTTGCTAATAATTGTCTGAGGCAGCGCAAGAGGAATGGAAAATCCTCACTGTCACCTCTTATACACAAATACCGGCTGTCGTTTATTTCTGTAGTGTTTTGCCTCCCCCTCCCTCTTTTTGTTTTGCATTGGCAGTTTTAATATCGGGTATTTGATCCCAACACCAGTCAGATGGCTGAGTCCAGGGCTTCTCCTGCCCTCTTCTTACTTTCCTGGACGGGCCCTGATTTGCATCCTGCAGAGACACTGTTCAGAGAGAAATCCCTCTTCCCTTCCAGCTCCTTGAACGGGAGGTTTCAGCAGGTGTGGGAAGCGGGCTCCTTGGCCTTTTGCAAGTGTTTTGTGTGGCTTTGCAATGTAAAGAGCCTCTTGCCTTCCTGGGGAAGCGCTCTGTTTTTTCAGCGCAGATAAATTGTGTGTTTGTTGCAACGCTATATCATGCAAGCTCAATGTCCTGACCATACCTTCCCCATTTATTTCCTTTATCTCTCCCTTTAATATAATAGGGATAGCGGCTGAGGCAGGGAAACATGCGCAGCAGCATAATAGTACGTTGTTTGAAAGCGGTTGTCTTCCATTTCCAGGGTTTCTCTTTGGAAATGTAATTGTCTGCTAATGTAACTGGGAAACGTTACTGCAGGAGCGATGGCTGAAGCGCATGCCTCTGCTTTTGGTTCACGTTGCATCCGTATAGTATTTTTAAAAGCAACTGCCTGCAACCTTGGCTAATTAAATGCCACTGACGAGCTATGTTTGCAGAAGTTGCGATAGGCGCATTGTCACCGAGCGGGGAAACTGCTCCGCGTAGCGCCCGCACAAAAAGCACCGTGTCCCATGGGCACGGCAGTAACAACCGAATTACAATTGCCTTGTGTAAAGGATCTGGTAATGAAGGCAGATAATGGAATTCTTTGCAAAAGCAGATGCTAACTGGCTCCCCGGTGCTAGGCAGGGAACTGGAAAGTGAGACCAGCTGGGGGCAGGGGGAACAGCTGAAAAAGGCATTAAAAAGGAGACGCCTTGGATCCGCGTTTGTTTAAGCAGTAAATGCTTGTTTAAAATAATCTTACGAGATTCTTATTAAGAGGCAAACTGAGAACAGGATTACGCCATTATAGGAAGTCAGCGGGATGCCCAGAGGAAAGCCGGGTGCGGATCGGAGGAGGAAGGCACCGACAGCAGCGGGAATAGCGCCTTGCCGCTCGCACCGCCAGGCGGGCGGCTGAGGACAGCCCTCGGAAGCGTGTAATTGTGGGAGGTGGCGCTTGTGCCAGCCACCACCTTCTGCTGCTCCAGGAGGAGACGGCGTGCTGGCTAGGGGAGCCCTGGTTTTAAGGGTAGGGCGGTCTCCTCTCGTCCCTCAGTGCGTGAACGCGCACACGCCTGCGGCTCCTGCAGCCACATGCACTGGCGGTGCCCTCCTGCCCCGCTGGAACGGGTGTGCTCGCGGCATCGCCTCGGCTGTTCCAAATAATTGCTTCGTAAATGAATGTGATGATTCAATGAAAGCCTTAGTACAGGCAGAGGTTTCCCTCTAAGTATGGATTTTCCAAACAAAAACACACGGCGGGGCACCCCTTGAAAAAAAAATAAAAATAAAGCAAGGCTGTGTTGCACCCCGGCAATGGCTCCACCTGCTAATTTTTGGAGGGCTAACGCTTCCTCTTCGATTCAGCCCAAGGTGGAACAGGAACACACGTGTACTGGTGAACAGCCAGCGTTCTTCCCATGTGAGAAGAGCAGCAGGAGGAAGCCCTGCAGAGCTCACAGACTTACAGGTGCCGAGGTCCCTGTCTGCGGGTTGGGGCGGCAGCGAGGGGTCCGTGCACCGTGCCACCACGCTGCTCCTGGCCTCAGGCTCGTGTGGGACAACTTCAGGGAGTTTTTCTGACAAAAGGGAAATCTCTTCTGAAGCAAAATCGCTTTCGAAGCAGTCCCTAAAGATGTGCTGCTTCATCTGCATGGTGTTGAAGTGTGCGTGTTCTCCTTTTCTTTTCTCATTTTCACTCTAACAAGTTCGGTTTGCTGTCAGGTTGAGGTAGGCAGAAAATGGTGGTCTTGGTGGTCTTCAAGCCTGGACTTCATTTAATGGGGAAAAAAAAAGAACATTAAACCCTGGTGCTGTGTGAAACATGTGCAGCTGCGGTGCTGCTCGCGCCCGCTGTACCTCAGGAGCACCACTTTCACGACCTTCCTCGCTTGGTGCTTTTTGGCAGGAGGCATCCTGCATACCAAGCAGAAAAATCACACTTCCCAAATTCAAGCAGCAAATCACACCGCTAATTACTTTTTGACCCCATTAGTTAGGAAATATATTACAGAGCTGCGCAGCTACACGGGTTGCCATTTAGTTCACTTGTATGAACTTTTGGCATGTAATTGATAGTAACGAGCAAGGTTTCTAATTTGTCATGATACCCTGAGTTTGTGCAGACCTCTGTAGGGCTTTACAAGCTCAGCTCTCCGGGGAAAGTGTCTAACCCTTAACGTAACCCTCCCAGGCTTTTAGGCTTAGGCTCCGGGCCACTAGGGGTTTGGGGCAAGGCAGGAAAACGCCAGCCTGGAAATACAGCGAGGGGAGGGCTGGCTGCTGCCCTGACTGTGGGTTTTGCCCTTGGGTGCCTCTGGGGCTGGAGATGGGGGCTGCTTGGGTGTCCCTGCCAAATCGTGAGGGGCTGCTGGGCCTGGAGAAGGACGTTGGAGAAGGACCTCGGAGAAGGGCCAGGGCTGGCGCTGTCACCCCGGCAGCCTGCGCGTGGGCTGCCCGACGCACGCCTCCGCTTCGTCCAGCCCTTGCAGCCCTTTTTATTCACTTTTTGGTGCTTCCCTCTCACCTTCCCCAGCTCCTTTCCCCTCTTCGTTGTTGTCATGGAAACACACTACGGTGGTTAAATCGTGCTATCGAAATACACTTCCCGTGGTGGAACGGTAATAGCTAATATTGATCTAGCTGCTGCTGACTCAGGGATATGGCTGAGCATATAACATCTCCTCTCGCTCTTCTTAATGCATAATGCAGCAGTTCCTTTCACCTTGGGCTCTGCACTGAAGGTGATACCCAGGCACAGCAAAACACCGCGATCTGCTTTTTTAATACGTGGCCCAGCTGTAATGGGGGATGCAGCTGGTGTTACAGGGCTGGCTGCAAAAACCACAGAGGACAAACAGAAAAAAAATCACCCTTGCTGCATTTGACCTTCGTAAGCCAAAGTTACAGATGTCTGTATGCCCGTGGTGAAAAGACAGTCAGATTAAGCTGTCAGCATGCTCTGTTCCACTGATGTGCAATGTGCTCCAAATCACTTTGTGGGTATATTGCATTCTGTCACAGAAATGCTTGAAATGTAGACGAAAGACAAACAACGGCCTTAATATCAAGTGAAGCTGAGTTTAAAGCCGTAATCATTCACGTGCATTGTCACTGACATCTGCTTTGAGTAATCATTTGCACAGTAGCACGTACCGCTAAGTAGAGCGTCGTAACTGTATTCCTGAAGCACCAGAAAGAATCAAAATAAAAGATTTTTTCTCGAGATGTGAGTTTGCAGTATGTTTGTAATGTAAGCTTTTCGGTTTCCTACAACGGTTAGTTAACCAGCTCCAACTTTATGAGGGTTTCCTGAAATTGGTAGTTTTTGTAAGGTAAGATAGGGGTACCTCTAGAATTCCCTTGTTTACCCTCTTTTCAAAACATTTCTGTTTTAGAACCAGTCTATTTTATAAACAGTTAAAATAATGCAGTTCTCATGTGAGCAGAACTTGCAGCTGATACTGCATTTTGTTCTGTTAGTGCTACAGGGACAGCCGGATGGCTTGCAGTGGTCCACAGATGCCCAGGGTAAAGATGCATCACTATGAGCAGTGTTCTGTCTCTCTTTGTGGCCTTAGCTTTTTGAAAAGCGAGTGGAGAGAATGCAGGGGTTAGGTACAACACGTCATCTCAGATTCTCTGCTGGAAAGACCTCTATTAATAAAATATAGATTATACAGTCATCTATCTCTAGCACGTTTGTGTGTGTCCGTGAGCATTTGCCTGTAAGTTATCTTGTATTACAACTTAGTTTATGTTTCTTTGTAGAAAAAATCAGGCAAAGATATGCAGATCTACCGGGAGAGCTGCACATTATTGAGCTTGAGAAAGACAAAAATGGGCTTGGACTGAGCCTTGCTGGCAACAAGGACCGATCTCGTATGAGCATCTTTGTGGTTGGGATCAATCCAGACGGACCTGCAGGACGAGATGGGAGGATGCATATTGGCGATGAGCTTCTAGAGGTAAGTGTCTTCCCTAACTCCTAAATAAGGTTCATATGGAGAGAGGGAGAGGCATATGTGAGGCTATCGTTTGAACCTTAAATAAAGCCTTCAAGTGGAATTAGGTGGCTGAGGCAAGGAACTGCACTGATTTATGCCAACTGAGAACTTGCCCTTTGGCAGGTAAACGTGTTTTCAGTGAAACAAAAATCATCGGCCTGTGAAAACTAATGTCTTGTCAGTGAGGTCTGTGCTCTCAGCATGTTCACAAGCTATGCTCAGGGAGGGACTGTTGAAAGGCAGGAAGGGAATAGTAAATCTGTCCTTGTAGCCTGTATGTGGTTTTGCAGGGAAATTCACACCTTACATTAAAAAAGAAAAAAAACTAAACCCCCTCAAAGTTACCATATGTGTTTTTACAGATGACAGGGGTATCCCCCATCCTGAAAATAAAATCTCATGCTGTAATCTGTTTTGATTTGTTGTAACTTAAAATACTTATTTTCTTTAGTCGTGTCTGGCAGAAGTTCACCGACAAGGGAAAAGAGCTCATCAGCAAGCAGTGTATTTTGTCTTCTCTTTTTCTGCTTTCTCCTTGCTTCACCTTCGGATAGCAAACACACATTTCCTGCACTTCATCTGATTTTTGGCTGCTTCAAAATGCCGCTTTTCTGTAGTACCTGCAGCGGTTCCCCATGTCATGATTGCTTCAGCAGTTTAAAAAGTCAGCTGTCCCTGGGGATCTTTCCTTTAGAAAGAAGCTTTCACAGAAGAGCAGGTATACAGCGACCGACTGCTCTCCATGGGTGGTGATTTTTGATCTTTCAGCAACTCTCTGTGGCATCAGAGAACCAACTATTTTCTCATGTTTCTTGACTTGAGAAAAAGCAATTTGACTGCCTGGGGATACCTTGGGAGTACTCAGAATTTTCTACGCATTTGTCATTGTCTACCAGTTCTATAATTACAGGTTTTCAATGCACGTGGTACAAGAAAGGTTTGTTTTGCTAGAATAACAGCACCATCTGAAGCTTATTATTTTCTTCTTAAGTGTGATAAATGGCATGAAGGTCTATACCTTGCTGAAGTCGTGTAGGTAAATGACTTTTTCCTTCAAATTTGCTTCCTTTCCCTGGCACCAGATTCTAATGGTAGAAAAAAAAAATTAATTTGTTGAGTATCGGCATATACCAGTTGAAAGGACTTGTGTCTGTTTTTCTGTATGTTATAGGCCAGGTAGTTAAAGAGAAGCTTGAAAGAATCTTTTGTATTGGTACACTTCCCTACAAAGAAGGATTCATAGAGGTTTTCATGTATCTCATGAGTAATTCCTTGTGGTGATTGTTTGATCTAACATTAAACGTTGCTGTACGTGAAGGATGTACCATCTGTGATTAATCACATGTATCTCAAGGCTTGGGATTTACATGCATGCACTATGTTATGAGCAGCAGTTTCAAAACTGTTGCGTTGCCCTAATTCCTCTCCCTGTCAAGTTGGAGATAAAATGTTTTTTTCCTTCAGTGGAAGAAAAGTGATGTTTGTTATCTCAAAAATGCAGTATTTCAAATAAACTAAGTTCAAAGGGCCTTCAGTAACTACCTCTCGTGTTTACCTTTGCAGTCAAATTAAAGGTGTGTCACTAGCGGGCAGAAGTGTGAGCACTTCTGAAAGGAAGTGGTGATCTCATTCTGGTCCCCAGTGAGCATGTATCCCGTGTCAAAACATCCTGCATTACAAAGGAGCGGCTTGTGTATTAGTCATGTACAGATGTCTTATGTTCACACCAGCGGTCAATTATTCAGAGCTCTGTTTTTTTTGCCTTTTAAAAGCATTTCAGTGTTATATGTGAGCAGCATTGAGATGGAACTAATGGGCATTTACACTGGCAGGTTTGTTCAGTAAGCATTAGGTTCAGTATCCATTTCAGTAACCGCTAGGAATCCCCATATCTGAGAAATATGCAGGTCACGGAGGTAGGAATATGACTTCGTGCTTCTTCCCTGCCAGTCGTGCAGGGGTCAGGGCAGTCAGCTGGCTTCACTTGCAGAGGCAGTCGAAACATCAAAGGCTGCTGGAGGAGCACTAACAGCAAACTTAAAGCGTTCAGAAGTTAGGATGTGACAGGAACCAGATTGTTTGTGGTTTTTTTTCTGCTTAAAGACTTAAAATTAGAGTGTTAGTACAGAAGCGCTTGTGTCCCTCACGGGACCCTCACCTCATTCAGGGTCCTGGACAGTCTGGTACTCAGGAAGCAGCCTCTGGTCCTTTGGGTGGTGCCGCCCTGCAGGTAAGGTTTCCATCACTCTGCCTGCAGGCTGAGCTGCTGCTTGTTGCCCACTAATAAAAAAAAGTTATTGGAATTTGCAACAACCTCATAAGCATTTGAAGCCATTATCCTCGGCGTTCTCATCTGTTTGTCAGCAGATAGACCACCCTCAATTCTCTTCTCACTGAATGTTTTAAACGCGTTTGCATCTGCAACCTTGTTTGCTCATCAGATTTGAATATTTGAACGCATCGGCAAGGGAAGAATTCACATCTTAGGAAGCCTCCAGAGTGACTCCTGTTGGCCAGTGTTGCTCCGTTAAAGCAGCAGATGCTGTTGCAGCGCGTGCAGGTTATTCCTCTTGGCTGCTGGGGGAAGGTTAACCGGTACCTATGTATGGATCTTATCTCTTGGTTTTTTCTTTGAACTGGAGTTTAACTGAACTTAGCTGAAGGTTATGGGATGCTGCCAAACCGCCTCTGCTCCTTATTCATGAAATCCTCTGTCACTGAACTAAAGACATATTATCTTACTTTTAGCTTCTCCAAACAAGCCTAGTCTTTTAGGGGCATGATCCTGACTCATTTTCAAAGTCAGTCCGGCCTATATATTGGGTGAAATGCAGGTCAAAATAATAATTAAAAAAAAAAAAGGTACATGATCTCCCTTTTTTTTTATTTTTTAATAAGTCTTCTGTGATGTATTTTGGATGGATAGATAAGTGGGTGGAGAGAGCAGCCATGTGAAGGAGAAGGTCCTTTCATCCTACTCTCATACCCTTCATGGAGGAAAAGTATTTGGGGCAGAATTTGGTCCCTGCACAGAAGGATGTATTTTTACCATGGCACAAGCTCTGCTTTTCTGTTCTTTTTCCAAGTAAAGAAGCCATCTGTGGTGTTCCTGCCTGGCAGTCGTGCTGTTCTAGTGCAGGTGTCTGCCCTGCTTCGTGTCTTATTACTTCGGGCTCCGTCCTGCCGCTGACGGTGCCCAGCATGGCCCGTGGCGCGGCCCCGTGGTGCTGGACCTGCGCTGCTCAGCCCCGCTGCTCCTGAGCACTGCGTGGCTCTGTCCTTCTGGTACGTTTTGTGCACACTGACTAATCCCTCTATTATTACTATTCTCGTCGTCACTCCGTAAGGGAGCCGACTGGTCTATTAACGGAGCGAGCTGTACAGAGCCCTGCTGGGCTGAGTTACCCACGCTGGGATTTTCTGCCGGCTGTCCTTGGTTGTCTTGCTGGAAGTGTGGTAGGAGACAGAAGGGAGCTTCTCTTCGGGTTATTTGCGCAAGGAGGCCACAGCACTTCTTGAAGGACCGAGAGAGCCTTCACAGTCCAGCAGCAGCGAGCGAGTTACCCAATGTCCCTGCTGGGCAGCGAGAGGCAGTTCGTGCTCCTCTCGTGTTTGTCGTACCCCGGTGCTGGGGGCCTTCGTGCTAAACGTGGCTTTACTGGGATTTTGTTTGAGACTCTTAGGGAAATACAAGTGATGCTATAATAACATACCAGATAAGTCAGTATTTTGCCCAAGTAAATGAACGACTCAGCCAAAATCACGTCACGTCTGTCTTAAAATTGGAGGAATTAGTGCTTTGCTCTCGGTTTTTGCTGGGGGATTATTGTTTTTGTCCTTTTCCAAAATTGTGACTCTTGATTAGGCAAGTAGCATTATCCCTCCAGCACAGCAATGACTTGAACATAGAAAGAAGGGTTTCCATGTGAAAAAAATCATCTTAAATGATTAATCCCAGTAGTGATAATTATTTTTTAATTCCTACTTCCAGCATAATACTCATTTTTCATGTACTTAGTATACAGGTTATCAGTTAAGGTTAGTGTTAGGAGGCAGTTTCTGAAGCTGTGATCTGAAAGCGTGGTGTTCCTGCGGGCAGCACCGACCTGCAGCTCTGCCTCCTCCCGTCTTTTCCCCTGCAGGAGGCAACCGGGGCTGAGGCAGAGCCACCGGGGCAGCAGGGCAGGAGGCTGTCCTTACACGGTTGTTCTGTACATCCAGATGAGGCACGTGTTTGAGCCTGTGCTGGGTGAGAAATCTGGGCAGGAAAGAAGAATTTGCATTCAAATTAATTAATTTATCTTTCCTCTGTTTTCCTCTTGCTTATTACTTTGGGTTTTGGTGCATTTTGTGGGTTTTCAGTTTATGCAGTTTGACCAAAAACTTTTGGAAACTTTTCCTGTTATTTCAGAGAATCTGATTAAATCTCAAAACATTACAGTTCCTGTGATTAGAAGAAAACTTATGCATTGTTACAAAAAAATAGTTATAGAAAGCTGTGCCGCTTCTTTGGGATAACATTTGACTTGATTTTCATAAAAATCAGATGATACTAATTTTACAGATTTACATTATTGCCCCATTGTTTTTTTAAAAAAAGTGTTATTTTGGAAATTATCCAAATGTAATGTTTCTCTTTGACAAATTAAAGTTTGAGAAACAAACGATCCTTTTTAATGTTTTTCTCTTAATTTAGGAGTTCAGATTTCATTGAGTTTATACTTTGATACTTCAGTGTGTGAAACTGTAAAACAAAACTTTTGTATGCGAAGGCAACGATAACTTTGGCATTATGTGATACAATCTGCAATAAGGCAGTGTGGAGTTGTATCAAGGATCCAACTTTAGTGTGCTGACCTGACCTCACACCTATCGCTTGCTTTCAGCTTTCTCCTTGCTCTCTTGTCTTTCCAAGATGTTTTACAAAGAGGAACTCAAGGAAGAGTTGAGGCTGGCTTAGGTCTCTTCATTTCTTTTGTTTGGTCAAAGCTTTGTTTTTCTTTTCTAATCTTAAACGAGAGAAGTAAAGTGCAGATTTACAGGTTTTGACTCCTGGAGTATTATGTGGTTAATGTGACATATTCCTTTATTTAATCTGAAAGATATAAAATGACATTGCTTATGAAATCCTAAACATACTTTCTTGGTTTATATAAGTAGGCTTTCGTGCTTTGCTCATCACTGTGGTATCTGAAGCCAAAGTAACATTAATTTACTTTGCAAAAGAAAGTAACCTTTTTTTAAAAAATAATAATACTGGCTGTAATAACTGTGTGGGACAGTCCAAAATTGTAGAGATATATTACTTTTATTACACATTCATTCTGGTATAATTAAATAATTATAACTTACAGACCTAGCTCAGAGTTAATTAAATTTTGGACTATTTGATACATCTGCTGAAGAGGATTAATTTAGCCAGAGCAAAGACTATAAATTTTCATCTAAGTCTGCTGTTTAGAAAAATTGATGGTAATTTATCTAAACCTAAACAATTTGTAAGGCATCCAGTACTCCCAGTGAACAAGTTATTTTTGAACCTAGAGGAATTAAGTCAACAAACCTACTGAAAGTTGTAAGTCCAGCCTGAAGCAGAATGCGAGCAGGTATTCAGTTTTGGCACCAGATGTTAAATTTGCCCTTGATGATCGGAGCGAGGCCGGGGATGCTGCCCCTGCCCTGCCTTTGCAGCCTCCAGGCCCAAGCAGCGCCTCAGGAAGGCCTCACGAAGGGTTCAATGCTGCTGCCTCGGCGTTGACCAGGCTCTCATGCACCTCTCTTGGTTCTGCCTGCTTACAGCAGGCAAACGGGTAGGTAAACTGTCTGCGTGTCCACCCTCATGAATAATCAAACGTTGGCGTTTTTATTCTTGTGCTTGTCTTGCTTGCTTAACTGATGACCAAGCTGTTGTGCAGCTTGGAGGCATCTGATGCTCGCTTAGATGCCAGGACTACTGCGTGAGCTGAACTGTGAACCTGAACTAACATCTCAGCTCCAAATGCTAGTCCTTTTGATTTCTTGTTATTCAAAGAAATGCTTTGCCTTGGGTTTGGTGGCAAACGCCAGAGCAAGCAGAGGTGTTCGTGGGTGCAGGTAAATAATTGCTCTTCCACAGATCATTGTTTTCTTGATGTTTATTCCGCTTGGAAGAGTCAACGCTGAAGACAGACCTGGTAGTCTGTCTAAAGGATGCTTTCCTTCACCGCCTTTCTGTGTGTTTGGTTCAGCATTTTAAACTCTTCAAGTCTAAGAGTTTTAAACCTGAAAATCATCAGGGTATGGCTAATAGACTGCTCAAGGGTTTTGGCAATCTCCTTGACATAATCTTCTTTCTGCCATGGTACTCAGCACAGCTTTCTCTTTGTTTAAATTGTTGTGGTATGCCTGTCTGCCTTATCTTCTGCGTGCGATCGTCGTGGTTGCAGCTTGTGCAAGCCTGAGATGAAAAGCGAGCATCCTCTTGGGGTACCTCTGAGGCAAGGGCAGTAAAAGGGGGGCTGAAGCCCAGAATATTGCAGTCACTGAGGTGCAGCAGGGTGTTAAACACCAGAGCTGCCTCTGAAATGCTTTAAATTTTAACCTGCGGGTTATTTTTGTGATAGGCTACTGAGTATGCTTTTGGTCGGTTTGAGAGTAGGTATTCTATTGATCTCAGAGGTCCTGTTGTGCTTGTTAAGGTCCCACTCACTGAGCATGGCACTGGGAGGCATCAGGCATCGTATTTTCCTCTAACTGGGAAAGGACTTCTGGTACCTGCAGACAGAAAATTCCTGGAGCATGTACTGAATTAAAGCCGTGCTGTTTCCCTCTGAAAACTACAGGATTGCCTTGCACTCAGAAAACATGTCCAAAGTAGTACCTGGTGTTTCTTGCTGTGATTAAGTGTTTGATCCTTCACAGGCAAAGTAATGTGGTGTGTCCTGACATTGCCTTCTCTGTCTCATCTCCTTTGCTGTCAGTTTTGTTTCCTTCAGAGGAATTGAGGAGTCAGCACAATATGGAAGTCTTGGTGGTGTGAATTAGAACAATGCATGCTTCATTTTGAACTTCATTTAAATGAAAATCTCTTTTTCGTTTTAACAGATAAACAATCAGATATTGTATGGAAGAAGTCATCAGAATGCTTCTGCAATAATTAAGACCGCTCCATCAAAGGTCAAGCTAGTTTTCATACGGTAAGAACAGTTCTCGTCAAAACATTTGTTCATAATTTTGCCTGTTACATATTTACGTATGTAATATACACATTTAGCCTGTTCTGAAAATGCCAAACTTACTCAGTTCTTTGTGGAGTGATATAATCCTTTTCCTTGACTATTCATCTTAGGACTGCTCAAGAATTCTTCTTAATGTTTTATATATTTTATATATATATATATATATATATATATATATATATATATAAATTCATTTGCTTATTTTGGGGTACCTGCTGAAGGCTTGAGATGACCCTGACGGATAAGGCCTTTCCCCTTCCAGCTTCCTGAAGTGCTTTGGGTTAGTTCTGTCAGCACAAAGACGGGTGGGCAACTGCTTCAGCCGGGCATTCGGAAGGGAGTGAAAGCGGGGCAGAGGCTGGGAGCTGGAGAGGGAGCTGCTGTGGGGGAGCAGGCAAGTGTGGATGGAGTATGTGGAGCAGCTGCGGCACGGACACGTGAAGGATGGCTTTGCATGGGTGTCAAAAGAGGATTTAAAAGGTGAGATGGGGCTTATTATTTGTACAGAGGGGAAACCTGATTTTGGCAAGGAGCACTGGGGTGGCTTACGTAGCAGGGAATATGCTAAAACATTTACAATCTTTCATCTGCATAAAAATTACATGTGGGCATCTTTTCTTTTACTCCACGTATGAAAATTTTTAAGGATACCTCAATTCATTCACTGTAGTTCAGGAGACGATACTGTTATGACCCTTGAAAGCTGCCCCTTTCCCAGAATTCATATATCCACTGATGAGTTGGAACTTCATAGGTGCCAGTGTTCCTGCTGTGACTTCTGTTGGCACTTACAACCATGCAAGTTTATTAATGTGGTCTTCTGACCAGCATATACATCATGCTTGATATTGTTTTATATTCTTTGCTCATACTCAGCTTACCTGTGAACAATGTAATAATCTGTGGGTGAATGCATATAAATGTGTACATTTACTCGCATGGCTCTGTCTGGTACAGCACACGCAGAAATGATGGAAGAGCAGCATTAGCTCCGTGAAGAATGAGTTGCTATACTTGGCAGCACATAGGATCTGGAGGAGATTAATGGTCTTGCCTGCAGCTCCCGTGTTACTTTTCCCAGCTATTGAAAATTAAATGTCATGTACGACAACTCACTCACCGTTACTTAATTGCATGTGGAAAATGTGCCTGGTATGGAAGCTCCAGAGGCAGAAGCAGAATGTATGAAACCAAAACCCAGGGCTCAGTTTAGTGCTGTCAGGCAGCACTGAGAGCACGGGCTTCTGGCGAGCCTGCCCTGCTGCCCCAAGCACCACAACTGGCTGCCGAGGACCAGATTCCACGGGGCTGTAACAGTGTGTGCTTGTTAGCTCGAGTCTCCGTGGGTATGGAAGGGAATAAAAGCTGTGTGAGTTCTTACCTGTATTTCCCATTTTTCACGTTATTTGTGTAGAAGTGGATTTCAAGGCAAAAAGTTGTCATGATGATCGTAACTAATAGATACTGGAAATATCATTGGATGATTCTTATCATTCCCTCTAGGGCTTAAAAACAAAAAGTCTGGTTTATATGCTGCTGTTTAGGTTATGAGCTTGTCTTTGCACTTCCAAAGAGACCACATTTTTTCCCTGCTCTCTGCCATGCATTGGAGTGCACTGACAACTGACGCGTCTGTTCTCTTGATCCAAGCAGCCATTCAAACCGCAAAGAAAAGAAATTCTCCCACCGAGAAAATGTTATCAGCAACTAGGACACTGTCTGTAATGCTGGGAAAAAACAAATGTTGCTTTCTCTTCTTTTTTTTTTTTTTTTTTGAGATCAACTGCTTTTAGTAAGAAGGGCATTTCAAAGTTTTACCAAAGCCAGATTAGGCTGTCTCTTAAAGGAGAAATTAGAGTAATATTCCCATGCAAAATATATTCCATGAGCCCATTCTGTGTTGGTGCTTCCAGTTCCTACACTTTAGACCTCAAAATCAGTGGATGTGATTGAATGCATGAACCAAGAGGCTGTGCCAATCCCAGAAGTCTTGTCCACAGTGCAGTTTAGTAGGAAAAGTTTTCACTTGCTTTATCAGTTATTTTAAAACCATAATGTAAGATGGAGGTACTGAAATGGCACTGCTTAATGCATTGTGGTGCCAGCACTACTAAATATGAAGAGTTACGGGTATCTTGAATCTCCATCCATCTCCTGTGTGCACGTGCAGTTGCTTTTCCAGACGAGAACAGAGTGCTGAGCATAGCAGACTGAGAGCTCACCTGGTAGGTTTGCTGCTTGGCTGATCCCATATAGTGCCTCTCGGCTGTCTGACGTGGAAGGAGCAGGGTACCATTACGTCTGCTGTGCCCTGAAGAAGCAGAGGAGCCAGTTGCAACAGAAATACCTCCTTCCTCCTGGGCACTGTTACTGATGCAACCTCCTTGTGCAGGCAGAAGGCCGATAGCGTGGCATAGCTAAAGTGTATCCTGGAGCACACGGAAAAGTAGGTTATGGTTTTCCAGAAAGTCATTATTCTGCAGCCTAAAATGTTCTTCTGTGCTTGCCTGAGATGATCTAGGACATAAAAGCAAAACTGGTGGGATTCTTGGACTCTAAGTGTCCTCTTTGATATCCTGGGGCCTTATTTTCTCAAATGAAGGATGCTCGGTGATGAGCATGCTGCTGCTTTGCTTTGAAGCAGGAAACTACATCAAGGTTTTCCTATTCCTGGTGTTTTGGTTCACATGCAGGGCAGGGGGATGTTTCCATAAAGTCTTTAATCAGTTACAAAAGAAGCCCAGGAATTCCTGGCCACAAGAAAGAGTTTCTGTGAGATGTGTAATATGGGTCATTAAATAACTTGGTGTTTTGTGAATTTATTTTAGGGGGTGGAACAGAAAACAGGTGTCCTCCTCAGTCTGTTTTACTTTTTAGTAAAATCCTAACTGATGATCTGCACTATAAATATCTGCTCTTTTTTTTTGATACGCTGGTAGTGTTACAATTTCATTCCCACGCTTTCCTGAAATTTTTGCTGATGCGACAGTGCAGTAAACGCCGTGAGAATCACAGTCCCCTTGTATCTGAAGGTTTCTTGCTCTGCTTCGTGAGCATCTTTTCTTCGACTAAATTGACAATGATTATTTAAAAGAGTTGATCTTGGCTGGTTTCCAAAATATAGGTCTTAACACAGCACCATTTCCCAGTGCTCTCATTAATCACATAAGCTTGTAATAGCATCTAAAAGATTTGCAGTTGTAGTGTCACTTTTTTTTTCCTTTTTTTTTTTTTTTTTTTTTTTAAGATTCAGTGCATCTTCTGCTTTGTGGCTTTCTACAGTAACAAATTTGAAACATTTAACATGCTTACATGGTTAAGCAGACAAACCAATCACCCAAGCACAGCACGGTCTTCACGAGATGAAATGACTCAGTCCACGTGCTTCCTCTGACCAGTGTCTGGTAGCATTTTACCTGACCTCCTAGGCCTACAGATGCTACTTCCAAGCTACTATGGCTAATACAGGCTGCAATAATCTGACAAAGAGACTTGTTTCCTGTAAGAATCTTTATGCCCTAGTTCCCAAAATAGAATGGGTTTTGTCCATTGTATTTTTCGTTCGTGCATTTAATGTTCATTCTTTTAAGATGCAAAATAAGACACTTGGGTTTTACATTTGTAGGAGGAAATCCAGTTTATATCAGAATGCTCTTATACAGGGAGAATTATATGATTCAGCACATTCAGTGTTTTTTCCATGCTCAATTAACTGCTTTTAATCTGTTTTGGTGCTCCAGTGTTGGTATAATAAGCAGATCAAACATAGTTTGAAGGCTTGAATCCAAGTGAATGCTGCTGATTTCAAACCCTCATCCTATTGTGCTTAGTTCTTTGATTCATTTGGTATACCTTTTTTTCCTTAAAAGAAAGTTGTCTTATGCTGCAATAAAATATGACAACACTGTAAGAATACAGTACTGTAGGTGTTTGCCAATTTCAGTAGCACCTGTTAACAGTCCAGAGTCATTTTCCCACACTGTGGGCATTTGTCCCATGACCCTCGCTTTCTGATGATGGGATTGCAGCTTCTCAGGGAAGCCCACAAATCTGTCAGCTTACCACTCCTTCCCTTTCCAGGGGCAATTGTGAAGACGAATCTCTTCTTATTTATGGTTACATGCAAGGCAGAGATCCCCGCTCGATCTGAGGACTGGTAACACGAGGGCAGTGACTGGGTTGGCCCATTCTCGGTGCTGTTTAATGCTCGCCATTGCTGCACCTTTGTCACCGAATCTTTGCTCTTCTTTCAGAGCTCTGTAGGTACCGTTGCCTACTGCACACCAGTCAGTCTAGACGTTTTCATGCTTTAGAAATGATTTTTGCTTTCAGTTTTTTTTCTAGATTACGTATTTGCTCATATTTTAATAGTATAAACTTGTTTTTTTACTTGCTTTTATTGTTTAGGTTCTTCTGTTTGGGAAAACTCAAATAAGCTGTCAAATGCTGTGTGTGCAAGTTTGAACTGTCCTGTGTTTTTTCATAGCTTTTTCCTCCTTGCTGTTGTACACAGATGTGAACAAGTACACAGTTGAGGAAGTTACGTAGTTTGGTCTCTTTCAAACCTTTCATCACCTAACCTGCCATTAAAATGAGGAGTTACTCACTTAAAATAGCAGTGCGCATTTGGATCTCACCTAGCTAAGAGTAGATGGAGAGGAAATGGAGAATAAGACTGCTCTTGTTTCTAGTAGGAGAGATCTTTTCAAGATGATGCACAATAGAAAGGCCTTGCCTTGACCTATCTGAAGGAAACACTCAGCGTGTCTTTTCAGCATTCAACTCTCCTGCAGCTCGTCTTCTCCCAAGGAGTTTCTGGATGAAAACAAAGATGAGAAAATACGAGATCCTGGACTGATATCATTTTTCTTTGAACAAGTAGGATGTGAACAGTCTAGGTGTTCAATAACCTGCAGGAGTTTGTGCACCCAGCTGCTACAGCCAGTGGGAGTCCTAAGGCTACGGGGCAAACAGCATTCACTCGCTTGCTCTCCAGATCTCTTCCAACTAAGGTGTCATGCAACTGTGTACAAGTTACTGATTTTTGCCCTGATCCTTGGAATTCTTTATGCTCCCGAAGACCATCCCCAACCCCCTACAGAGCTTTTGTGAAGTGATCGTTTTAGTGTTGACAAACTCTGTAGTTGCAGGTGGATTGGCAAGAGGTTCATCTCCCTTCATTGAGATATCTAGAAGTCACCTGAACCTCTGTGGTAAGTGAGCAGTTGTCAGGAACCTGTGGAGAGGAATTGAGTTCTTCCCAGCCTACATCAGGTCATTCAGTGCTTGGATGATTGCACTTCTGAGTGGGTCTGGGTTTGGAATAGTCCTGTTTTGTCACTGACTACAGGGGAGGTTTGGACATGAGATGCTCAGCTTTAGACAGGTGATGAATCTCATTCAGCATGCCCACCGAGTATTTCCTTAGTATTAGGTGACAGTGAGCTATACTATCACAAGTCTGGGAGACGTACGAGTAGTCACAACGGAAAAGAGCAGATGTCCTTGGATGAAGGCAGGGAACCTGAATACAAAAATTACAGATATGAGACATGGCTGAGCAAATAAAGAAACCTGCGTTTCAGCCTGTAGCTTCTGGTTACCATCTTTAGAAAAATAACTGTCTGCAATGCTTCACAGACCACTCCATCCGTGTGTGACATTCCTCCGAAGTGCCAGAGACAGCTTCTGATAAGTGCAGCACAGCGTCCAGAGCAGCTGTGGAGCCGCACAGCGCCAGCTTCCCTTCAGGCTTGCCTTCAGCTGTGTGGAATGAATTGTCCCTAAAGGGATGATAAACCTAAAGGTTTATATTTGCATATTGATCTCTTTAGGTTTTTTATGTGCCACATGTTTATGGTAGTTAACCATTAGTCAATAATGACATCATTTGTCTTTGCTTAAGCCCCAACATCTCCCCCTTCACCAGAGGTGCAGATGTTGGAGCAAAACTTCCCAAGTTCTGCTCGTCGGACGGTGAGGAAGGACGGGGAGTGTCCAGGGGTCTATTTAGACTAGCAAGGAAGAAAAATGTAGTGAAATGTGGCGATTTAATCAAATAAATTTGAAAGCGTATAAGCTTTGCTAAACTTTAAAGGGTCTTTGCCACTTATGCATTGCTTTGATCTTGCTTCCCGTGACCTCTTGCAATGAGGACAACTTGTTTCGTCGGTGCTGAGCGACGCTGGTGCAAGCAGTCGGCACTTAACGTCCAACCAGATCCAATTCTGGTTTTCACTCAAACTCATCCGTAGGGGTTAGAAGCAATAAAAGTATTTGCGGGAGGAGTGAGGAATTCCTTTCCCGCTCAGTTTCTGTGTAGCTGATGAGATACAAACAGCTCTCTGGTACGCAGGCTCGGCAAGGAGGCGTCTTCCACAAACCCGGGTGGCGCTGGAGCGAGAGCAGTGGCTGTTTATCCTTCCTGCAGATAACAGAGGGGGAGCGATGGAGCCTCCTTGCCCTACGAATTGCGTCGTGCATGGCTTTGACCCTGCGAGTACGAAGCCGTGTCTTGACTGCGAGGGGCTCAGACATGTTAACCCCGAGCAATCTCGAGTGCTGGTAACTGAGAACAGCTTTCTCGGAGGTGGTTCTGTAGCAGCTATTGGCAAATAAATTGGATGTTCATTTGCAGTTACTGTAATTTGAATATGATGTTCAGGCTTCTAAGCTGTCTGCTTCAGCATCAAAAGAAAATGATTGCTCCTTTTAGTTGTAAATAAATTCATGTTTTAGTTGAGGACACTTATGGAAGTGGAGAGCAGAAAGAGCAATTTATTATTAGATCTGACACTTTAAAATATGTTCCCTCTTTGATTCTGCTTTGAAGCATTCTCTTTTGAAGCAGCATTAAAGTATTTAAATATGTACGAGCCCTAGCAGGGGGAGATTACAAGTTGAGACATTTCTTAACCTTGTTTTTATTATTATTACTATTGCTTTTTTTTCAGGAGAATAACTGTAAGGCGTTTTGTTACTGCTTGGAATAAAATTGCCCATCCATTTAAAAATGCATAAAAATGTTATCCCAGTGATGGGAGGAAAAAACCACAAACCTTTTTGTGTGTATATACTAAAGAGAAACTGATTTGTATAATTAATTACACCCCCCCCCCCCCCCCTTGTAATGCAGTTCATGAAGCTTGTGTCTAGCACTTCTTGGAATGGTATTTCTTACAAAGGTTTATACATCACTTATTATTTCCAAGTTTACTCCTAATTGCAAGGTACGCAGCCTGCATTGTAAGCTACACAAGGGTTGGTTTTCACCCTGTTTGTGCTTCATGCAAAACACTGTCTGAAAAATTTCTATGGTCAAGCCAAAATTGCTGGGTTTCACAGACACCTTACATTTGGTGATTTATTTGTATAGGTTAGAACAGCAATGTGATGAAATTGGTATCTCATGAAGATAAGAGGAGGAAAAATGTCCTTGTCTAATGTGCTT
Source organism: Anser brachyrhynchus (assembly GCF_964034855.1). Lineage (NCBI taxonomy): Eukaryota > Metazoa > Chordata > Aves > Anseriformes > Anatidae > Anser > Anser brachyrhynchus. The sequence goes on along the minus strand of NC_137702.1, from coordinate 3,169,771 downwards.
TATAAAGCAAACTTGAAAATTGGGAAACGATTATAAAATTCACGTTCTTGGTTCTGTGCATTCCTCGGATTTCTTTCTGTCTTGGCCCTTCGTGCGCGTTTCTGTGTAACAGGGCACTCTGGTTCTGCTCGTAGCAGGGCTTCTTGCTCGTAGCAGGGCTTCTTGCTTGTAGCAGGGCTTCTTGCTCTTGCAAAGCTTCAAGCAGGGCCAGGTGGAGAGGCTGGGAGCGAGCACAAAGATGAGTGGCATAGAACCAGTTCCTTGGAATTGTATGGCTGTTTGGTTGAAGATAAGTAAATGAGTTCACCAACGTTTGCCTGTAGGATTTGTCATGTCAAAAGCATGTGACTGAATTTCCCACATGCTGCTCAGCTGAGAGCTGTTGATTTATGGTGTTGTCTTTCAGCAATCAAAATGTACCGGCTTTTAACTCTTAAGAGATAAAATGAGACTTTTTTACAGGCATTTCTATGAAGTGCTTCTAAGCACGTACTGGTTGAATATTTTACTCTAGAGGTTAGAGGGAAAAGTTGTGCTTGCGTTACGTTAACCTGGAAGATGGGACCAGAAATGAAACCCTGAAGATGCACTGCCTGGAAAGTCATAACTCGAGATGAAAGGCATTGTATCTGCAGAGCACCAGGATTACTGATTCCTCCTGTCTTGTTTTGGCAAGCAGTCTGTGTGGTGTTACTGAATCTTTGGCAAAATAGCGTTTGCATCATGCTCCTGACTTCTGTGTTCTGTGAGAGGCGTTCAACCCAAAGATAAAAAGGCGTGCTAGAAAAGTTTTTGAAGCAAACTTTGGAGTCTTTTTTATTTTTAATATGCCTCATATTTGCCTTTAAAAATATGTATCACTGAAGTCATATTTTACTTGATTCAATTTTACAGAGGCTAAAAAAATGCAGAGCTAATTTCAAGAGCCAAATGATTTAAAAGACATTTGAGGAAAAACATCAGTAATGCAGAATGCTCTTTAATAAGAAAGGCTTTTGAAAGTTAGAGTAATCGATTGTCGACTTAAGAATGAGTTTTAAAGAGGACAGAATAAAACATGCCATACATGATAAGCATCTTTGGAAAAATAATGCACTTGTGCATAGAGGGAATCAGTGTTCATCTTTTTTTTTTCTCCTGCTTTTTCTAAAATTTCATCCAAGTTTTTATATTGAATTTTGTACAAAAGACCACTGCAAATGTGGACAAAAAAGCAATCTATTTCATCAAAAGCAGGTTTCATAGTTCAGCAATGTGAATGTTAGACAAGTCTAAATAAGCAGTTAACAAGTATAGACATTATTAGAAGAGGCTAACAAAGTATTAACACATCTATTGATGTGTAGAGGCCATAAACTCCAACTGCATCCTCTGATAATCCACATTAAATTAGATTTCCAAAGTATGTAATGTCAGAATCTCCCAGATGAAACTACTGCGGTCCCAGGAAGGGATGTAATCTGCTAGCAGAAAGCACAAGCAAAGATGAAGTGCTTTTCTAAGCTCTGACTTCTGATAAGAAGCAATTCTTTTGCCAGTAATAATATTTTCCTAACGGACAGAAGTTGGGTCATTGTGGTTAACTGTGTAATACATTGTTTGTTTGTTTTGCAGAAATGAAGATGCCGTCAATCAGATGGCTGTTACTCCTTTCCCATTGCCTTCCAGCTCCCACTCTTCTATTGAGGTAAGGTTTGTGGGTTGTTGGTTTCTTGGTTTTGCTTTTAATTTGGGGTTGCTAGATTAGACTAATCATCATTAGCAGTTCGTTATAAATTCAAGCACCTTCTGTAATGCAACTCTGAATCATGAAATGCATTGGGTAGGAGTTTGACCTGATAGCTGTATTTCACTGTCACTTTTCTTTGTTCTCATCATCACTGAAAGGGCTGGCATGGCATTAATGACAGAGATTAAACAGGTTACTGCTGTACAGGAGAAAAAGTCTCTGCATGCAAACTTTGCTGTCTCCTATCCTGCGCCTTTTTCAACAGGTTAGAGTCGTCATGGTCTTTTGCCTGGAATGTGGATATCCTCCTAGCGAAAATAAACATTTTTCAGAGAAAAGCTCACTCCCTCTGAGTTTCACTTCCCCCAGAATATTGTTTGCATGTCTAAAAATGAAGTAGGGGTGCCAGCAACTAGCAGTGGTAAGGAGGTCGCTGTATATGTGACTCCATGACAAGATCATCTTGAGGCAGTGCCAGCTTCACCGAGAGCCTTGGCCACATCTCCATCCTGTGTTACCCCAGCATGGGTATTGCGTGTTCCTGCTCATTTTTTCCTGTAGGAGCCGATGAGAGCTGGTTGGGCGGGGAGCTCTTGTACATGGTGTTGTAACATGCAATCTAATGCAAAACCTTCCTTAGTAACGTTACCAGTGTTCTTTACTCTGCTTGCTGTCTCAGCCCCAGTGTAGGCTGATTGCTCTCTTGTGCACCGTGAGTCCCCACGGTGTCACCACACTGGTAGCATTTTGACGTCTCAATACAGCGTAACTACATTTTCTAGATAAAGCACATGGTTAGCCTTGCTGTTGCTTCTTAATTCTATTTCTATTTGAGCTAGTAAAGCAAAAGACGTTTTATAATTTATTTGGGGTTTGGTCTTGCCTTGAACTGACGAATTCAGGTGCATTAAACTTGTGATATTTCAGTAGGCATCGCTGTGATCCTGCAGCACTGGGCCACCCTGGTTAGTGCTGGATGCATTTCCTGGCCACACGCTTGCTATTTCTGTTGGATTATATTGCCACTGCTGGCTGCTTCCGTCCAGGCCTAGCTCTGGTCAAGAGTTGTTGCACTGTGCTGGGTGAGAGCTGCTTGGTTTTTGTTTGGATCTGAGTCACCTGGGGGCAGTGCTTTGGCTTTTCTTTTTCTCCCCCATCAAAGCAGCATGCTCCAGGTGCAGCTCAGGGATTGCAAATTACAATTAACAGAGCCCAAGTTCATTCTATTTTTGTTGGCTCTTTAATACCTGCATTTGTTCCCAGCTTTGTTTAGTATTTGTGTCTTTGGGTCGTACTAAGCTTTGTTTAGTCACATTTTGGTCTGTGGTCAAATGACCGTAACTAGACTCTACCAGCACGTGGAAACCAAAAAGTTCGGTCTCATGTGCGACGTTCGCCTTTCAAGGTAGATGCTCTTGAGTTGAGTTTCATGCTGTACTGGCAAGCTCGTATTATTTACATTGTGTCTGGTTTTAGAAGTAAATGCTGGGTTTTACTTCTAGTCTAGTACCTTTTTATTCCATAACATAAATGTAACCAAAAGATGTTGTATAGAACTTGACATTGCTTTCCTTTGTCAGCTATTTGTGTGCTAAAAAAAAAAAGACTGTGCTTTATATCTTGAAATACCAAATAAATATTTAACATTGTGATTCATATACTGTACATGAATCTTGTCAGATCGTATTAAACAGCCTAGCTAAAGTAACAGAATATCAGGGAGCCATAGTTACCATATCCTATTGTGTTAATCTTCATCTTATCTTTCTCTCTTCATCAAGGCATTTTAATACAGAACATGACAAACAGTAAATATGCCTTAAAACAAGGTCTTGCTTCATTGCATGGAGTTGCAAGGCAGGATAAGGTTACATTGTGGTGTAATGTTGCAGGCATACCACCAAAAACAGAGTAACAATTCGTTGTGCTAAAAGATCGGTTTGAAAAATGTTTCATCGATCGGAAAGCCACCCCACCGTAACCTGTTTAGCTGGGGGAGCGACACATTCTGCTGCGGTCCTGAACAGAGTAAGCCTTGTAAGGACAGGGGGTGGTTTACTCCTCATGCAGTGGTCGAGACATTTGCATAATTGCAGTTGTGCACTATAAGGTAAAATGTCTCATGACAGTTCAGCAATAATTTTTCTTCGGAAGATCTTAAAAATTGATTTGTTGTATGTAGTTTATCTTGCATTGGAAGAGAGAGCAGCTCCAAAGTTGGATCAAAGGCTTGAGTGTATTTGAACTACTTTAAGATAAAGTAAATCAAAATAATAGATCAAAAATATCAGATTCAGGACCTGGTCAGTTTTTAAAAGGGAAGGAAAATTACCACCTTACATTTTGCATGTGGCTAAATTAGTGATAATTTAAACTTTAAATTCTATCTCAATCTTTTCATGAAAAGATGCCATTTCTTCTCTATCTAAACTTTATTATTGGTACGGGAAAGATATTTTTTCTTGCAAATACATGCTTCTTATTATATAGAGAAAATAGCAGAAAGTCCTGATCAGAAAAGCTTTTCTACCTAGTATGGTGCTATTTTATGTTCTAAAGGCCATTTTTGTTTGGAATCCTCTTCAGAAAGAGAGAAACTTGTTATACCTTGGGTGCAGTGTAGGCGTGCGGCACAGGTTCAAAGCCAGAGCTCAGGTAGGAGGTGGTTCTGGAGCACATCTTGGTGAAGATACTGATGTCTTTTGGTCCACTAACTTCAATAATTCGTTCTCCATTAGTTGTATTTGAATGCTATTTGCAGTATTTGTGCCGTAATATGCAGAAGAAACTGAGTCCTGAGGTCCCATTTGCAGTTGAGGTTGGAGGCTGTGCTCCAGTGCTGGCTTCAGCCTGCAGAGCTTGGTGGCCACACGCTCTGTCTAGAGGAGCTTTGGCTTTGGCGATTCCTCCGGGGCAGAGCCCTCAGTCCCACTGGTACCAACCCGCTTGGACTGCACGAAGGGAAACTTAGATTCCTTTTTAATGCATTGAGCATGTGTGAAACTCATCCCCTCTGCAGAAGTCTGGCGGGGGTCCCTTAATCCAAACTCAGTGGTTTTCACACTCGATGTGGTTTGGTCTGGCTTTGAAAATTGACCCAGATCTGCTCCTAGGTGCTACCTCATGGTATTGGACCACCTCCTGGTACTTGGGGATGGCTGGAGACTGAGGTCTGTCTTTCAAAACTTGTATCACTTATTTGTCTCCTGACAGTAGGATGCTTTAATTGTGGATCTTTTTACTTTTTCATGCTGCTACTTGTTTAGAAAAACAAAAGAAAAGGTAAAATTGTCTATTTTTTTTCTTTAGCTGTTATGGGGAATCATAGCTCTGTTTAAAAACTGTTATCAATCCTTTCTACCAGGATCATGGTGGCACCGAAACTGCAAGCAGTGAAGAAGACCCAAGTCTGGATGTTGTCATGAAAAGCCTGACTGATGAGGAATGCAATAAAGCTGTAAGTGAATACTTACACCATTGCTTAGTAACAATCACAGCTTAGAAAATGCCAGCTCATTGGCTTGATTTGCTTTTTACCTGTGTTTCAGTTGGTGTATTACAGCATACATTTGTTGAATAATATCCAGAGCATGTAAGAGCAGAATCCAACTTCCTGCTTTACGTACATAAGTTCTCTTCACGTATTTTCATGAATTAAGACCTCGGTATAATTAGTAAAAATACTGAGTTTAAGTGTTTTTATGTAGCATTTTGTCTCTCTCTTGATTGCTTTCTCAGTTAGGCGGATTCAGTTTCTACTCTTGCTATCCATGTATGACAAACTTCAGAAAAAAGCATGGTCTGTAAATCATTTTCTTCTTTATATTCATAGCTTCATAAATTCTAAGGCCAAAATGACTATTATCATAATCTAGTCTTGCCTCCTGAATAACATAGCTATAGAGTTACTTTCAGTAATTTCTACATCAAGCCCATAACTTCTAGTTTAATGTGTTACTGTCAGTATGCACTGTAATAAATACTGAACTTCTCGTTGATACAAATAGGGTTTTTGTTGTTTAGTATGTCAGGATCGTGCGTTATCAGAAATCAAAGTCCTTCAGGGTTCAGCTTTAATCTCTTTTTTTGGACTCTGTATTAAAAGTTTGAAATGGAAAACTACTAAACATGCCGAAGAGTGACTAACCTAGAGGTACATAAAATTTGCTGAGACAATCTTTTTGCCCAACAGTCCACTCTTTTTTCAAGGAGTGCATTCACTGAGATTTGCTGTGTGCGCAGTTTGTGTGCAGGCCTTCACAAAGGAAATCTGATACTTGTTTTCCCAATTTCTTCTTCCTGCTCCATCATGTTTTTTTCCAAATATGAGTTGAATATATATGATGTCCTGCAACTAGTAAATACTTAATGAGCCCATGAACTGTAAGAGTTAGGAGGTAGTACATGGTATTCGAGCATCAGAATTAACCAAACATGTAAAATGGATTTGTGTTCCTAATGGGTTACAAAGAAGTTTAATTATTTGAGTTCATATTCGTTTGCCTTGCTCAGAGTTCTCCCTTGATGGGCTGGAACATAAATGTATCAAGGGTTTTCTTGTATTTGTTTACGGGTGTTATTCACTTTTTCTTATTGCTGCTCTTGCTCAACTTGGCAAAAAAAAAAAAAAAAGATGGGTTACAAAGTAATGAGAACAACTGCACAAAAGTGGATAAAAAGATACAAAATATGTTGTAAAGAATGAACTTGGTATAGGATATGTGCTGTGTAGTTTTTTGGAAGCTAATAGAGGGAGCGTGAATTTAATGCAAAAAATAAAAATGGGAAGAAGAAATGCAGCAGTCCAAGATAGGCACGGAGGGAAGATGCCACTGGGACAACAGAGGACAAAATATATTGGCAGCGTCTTTTCAAATGTGATGAATCAAGAAAGAAGTGAACAGTTGAGCCAAATGGTAGCAGTTTCGGTATTTTAGACTGAAAGATAAAAATAAAATGAAAAAGTGTTGATGGTAAGATTGGTCCTATATAAGACAGCAGAAAAGTAAGAGAAGACAAAGGGATATGTTTGTGGAGAGCATCAGCAGAGTACTTTATTTATTTTTTTGTTTTGACTCCCTGTACCAGCTTATCTTTCCACTTAAATTTGTCACATAACAGCAACCAGCTGCTACAATTTGCCATTTATCTTTGGAATTCAAAACACAGTGTCCAGCAGGCCCATAGTATTATCCCTGCCGAGGTGCAGACGGGAGGCAACCTGTCCCAGCTCTGTGGCGGTACCAGGAGGCAGTGAATGCATCAGTCCTCTGGCTGCTGCATTGCCCTGCCCCTGTTCAGTGGCTATTCGCTTAGAGGGATCTTCCTGTTTTTTTTTCCATTAGATAAATAACTACTGAAAAGTTAAGTACTAGGAGGTGGAATTAGAAAAGTATTTGAATGCCTGCAGATCCAACTGCTCAGTTCCTTGTGGCCTCAGTTGGGCCAGCCCTCAAAATGGAGGCACAAACGGATGAAAAATGCTAGAGGCAGCTTCAGAATTTCAGATATTGCTTTCGATCAAGATTTTAAAGTTACATGGCAAATATTTTTAAGAATGGTATCTTATTTTTGTAAATGCTGCTATTATTTGGTTGTAATCAGTCCCTTCAGTGGATATGGGTCATAATGGCATTAAGGCTTCGACACTGCAGTCCAACATACAGCAGCTCGTTATTTTGAGGAGAAGAGATTTCTGTTGCAATCTTTTAGTGACCGAGGCAAAAGAAAATAATGCTTTATTTTCCACAGTGTGTTGCTACCAGAGCCTAACATTAGTTCACCATTGTTACTGAATTTCTCAGGCATATGTCAGGAGAAATCAGGAATGTGAAAGTCAACATGTAAGATCAAGTTCACTGAGTAAATAAAAAGTATGTGCTTATCAGCAGATCTTTTGCAAGTGCATACAGCTCAAAGCACAGACAGGACGGCTCACCAAATGACAGCAGAAATAAAAAATTCAAGTCACTTTGTGTTGCTGATAAATTTGTCAGTCTCTCCCGAGATACTTTTTGTTGTCACTTCATCACTTTAAAAAGTAGAAAGTTGTATAATGGACATCATTGTAGACTCGGATGATAAGACGGGGAAAGAAAACAACTTTATTTCTGGACTGGAGCCAACGGAAGTGTTAGGCAAAGTCGGCACGCTCATTAGCTGCCACGCTGAGATGTCCTGATGGCAGGTGGTGGTTTTCTGAGGATGGTTGCTGTCCTGGCCTCTACAAGGTGTTGCTGGAAAAGAATTGATAGTTGGGGGCTTTGGGGGAGACTCAACACTTTTAACTTTACAGAGGTGAAAATGGCTTGAAGAGTCATTGAATGTGCTCTGAAACACCTCGCATCATTAATGTCCTGGTAGTGTATGTGTCGTTTGCTGTCCTGTAGGTAGATACTTAATAATTATAGTGTTCTTGTTAATAATAATAAATACTTAAACTGATGTTAGGTGAGAATGGATTCACTTTGCCTACAAGATTTGAACTTGGATCAATGATCTGTCTTTAATACAAACAGAAAAGATGTCCTTGAATTATTGGCAAAGAGGAGGAGCTTCACAAAAATGCTTCTGGATGTGCTTGGGGGAATTGAATTAAATTAAGCCAGTTGGGTCACAGGCCTATGACAAAAGCTGAGTGCACAATTCAGCGTTTGAGGGGCTGCAAAACCTTCTCATTTTATCAAGACACCTCCATCATAGAAAGGATTAAAGGGCTTTAAAGGTGATGTACAATGCTTACTTGATGTGCAGGTTGAAGTTTTAGGCACATATCAGAATGAAAAAGAAAAGTATGGCATTTTTTATTGCTCATCAAAACACTCTCTCATAAGGTGACAAAGCAATCTTCCTGCTTCTCCCCTGACACTTCTGATAATATAATGAGATCACTTTATCTTATTTTCTTGTTATCCATTTGGATAATAGTTACAATTGTATGCTTAGAGCAAGAAAAAAAATGCAGAAAAAAAGCCTGTGGGGCTTGGCATGTTTCAGTGTAATAAAACTTCAGGAAACAAGGCCAGTATTTTCAAGCCTGGTTACCTAAATTTTGATTTATGTTTTCTTTTGTATGAATTGTCATCTTAATTAGACGTTCTTCTGAGGTGCAGAATATCTCTGTCTTTTGAAGCTGGTAATCAGCTTTTTTGAAAATTTGGCTGTTTATCATTTTTTTTTAAAATGAAGTAAGATAACTAAATCTTATGCTGTGATCAAAGTGGCCTAAGTTTGGTATAGAGGTTTAAAAAAAAAAAAAAAAAGAAAGACACTAACTATCTGGAGGCAGTTGTAGGAGAAAAATATTCTTTAGTGCATTGTAAAGGTATGGAAAGAAATTAGGATACAAGTGAAGCCCGTGATTGAAGTGCCATTGTTTGAGATGCTTATAATGAGGCTGGGTGATGCATTTTAAGCAGTTACTTGAAGTGCAGGCAGCACGCTCAGTGCTGCTGAGGGCTACCACGAAAGGTGTGTCAGAAGATAGACATGTGAGTACCTGTCTGTTTCCACATAGTATGGGAATTGCTGTCCTGGTCACCCTGGAGAATGGCCTTCCATCTTCTTTATCACTTCATATTTTTAGGACCTATATAAACGATACGTAATAGTCTCCTCCCAGAAAATCTCTTCCTTAAATTGTATGCTTTCAGTAATTCCTGGTAATTTCTGTATTCATACTAATTTTTAGTAATTCTAAGTTCTGTTCTAAGTAACTCTCAGTTTTTCTCTAAGTAACTCTAAGTAATTCTAAGTTTTGGAATTCAACTTCGTGTGCTAGAAGTGTACTTGTATGACGAAATGTCACTGTGTTTAACCAGACCAGTAATTTCTGGTTTTGGAGGATATTTTATTAAAGCTAGTATAACATTTTCAATACACCTCGCTTTCTTTTTTTGACCTTTTAGGATGTGAAATGTAAAGCTGACAAACCAATGTTGGTGGATCAGTCGGAAGCGGAGGAGCAGCTCCCAGAAAATGTTTGTGTATTTTTGTTGACCATTAAGGGGGTTGTATTTAGTTGAAGGTTGTGTGATTTATGGGGGAGAGGGGCTAACTGGAGAAATACTAAAATAATTTTCTTGGGGGTAAACTTCAAAAATTACTTCTCTTTAAGTATATCAAAATAGTCCTACAGGCTAATGTCAAGGATGTTCTTTGCTCTTTAAAAGAAAAAAATGTTGTTTGGCATGAGAGGCACCACTGACAAAAGGTGAAGTTCTGTTCCTACTTCCTACGCATGATTGCTGGAAGCACAGTTATTCAGACTTCTGATTTGCTATTTATTTTCAAAGTGAATGTTTTCAGTTCATCACCTATGCTTCTTACATGTTTCCCTTCTGTTGACTTAGTAGATATAGTAGGGTGCACTAATTGACAACTAATGCTGATTGACAACTAATGCATAATATGCATTTCTGTGCTCAATAACTGATCTGTTTTGCTTCTGCTGTGCTTCAATTTTAGGTTCTCAACCAGATCAAGCAATCTAAATCTTCAACAAAAGTACCCGTCAACTTGCAGGAGATAGCCCTGGTGTCAGCACCTACTTATCTTCCTCCAGACACAGAAGTCACCAGCCGCAGTATGAACCAGTTTCTATGTTTTCAACATTATTGTGTGAATTAAGCACCCTAATCCAGGATATTTTTTCTGTGTGTGGATAACTTTTGCTGAGATTTTTTACTTTGAGCATCCAATGTACTATTTTAATTTATTTTATGAAATGTTTGTACTTTTCTCTCATTTTTATAATTTTTGAGAGCCTGAAGATGTCTTTGCATGCTTCTCATGACTTTTGTGTAGAGACGGATTTTGCTCCTCTTTTTAATTAAAATAAAGACAGAAGTAAAGGCAATCTGGGACATGACCTTATCTACCCTGAATGGAATACACATTGCCATCGTGATCTGAATTGTATAGGTTGTATCTGAATTCAGTGTCCTACCAGACATTTATTCTGAATATTTACTCCTAGAGCTTTGGAGATGGTCTAATTTAGAGATTTCAGAAGTGACTCAGAGTAATTGTCAACTTTGGTTTAGATTTGTAAAGATGAAGAGCAAAATAAGAGAGCTTAATTAGTTACTCTCATATGATTCCTTTTTTTTTTTTTTCTCATGTGATGGTTTGACTTATTTCTTTCCTTTTCCACATTCTTAGGTGTCTTTCCACCTCTGTTGCCTGTGGATCCAGCAACATGTCCTATTGTTCCTGGGCAGGAGATGACTATAGAGATATCTAAGGGTCGGTCAGGGCTTGGACTCAGCATTGTCGGAGGGAAAGATACTCCCCTGGTGAGCTTCTTTTAAACTAATATATTAATGTCTCTGATAAAGAATAAGAGGTAAAGAAACTAATTATGCCACTAGTCTGTTACTACCCTACTGCGTTGGTCAGTATGGGGAGGAGAAACCAGAAACCACAATCTTCAATAACACTTGGATAATTTTGCCTTGTATCACGTCAGTCATTTTCTGTTGCATTTAAATTGAAAGGTCTGTGTTTCAGAAGTGCTTTCTGCTATGGTCAGAGTTTACAAATATATGTTATGTTTTTAACCAGTGTGAATTCAGAGTTTCATGCAGGTAAGTTACCAGAATGATTAGACTAAAAGAGAGTGTCACAGAGGTAGAACTACTTCAGCAAGGTTACACCTGCATCTTCAGAATATAAATGTTTAGTAGATATTTAAACAAAATGTGATACATCTCCCATCCAGCTTAACAGAGGTAAATCAAAGGCAATCTTTTATTGTTTTCTGTGTCTTTTAGTTTAATCTGCCCTTGGCTATGTTGTTTAAACAAAAATTATTTTCAGCTACCTTAAAATATATCAGTTCAAGTGTAAACTCAGCAAGTTAGTTATGCTAACGCCATTTCTACCTCTGCTGTTGCTGTTTCCACTCCTCTCTACGTTTAAGAGATGCTGTATTACAGTATAAGAGAAAGTCAGCTTATTTTTTAAATGTCAACTTCAGTTCTTTCAGTAAACTAGTCTGTTGCAGAGGTGACTTTACTGCATTCTCCTGAATCCACTGCAGCAGAGAGATGTAAGACAACAGAGCCTGCTCTGTTACGTGCAATTGTTCTGTTCCCAAAAATATCATGGTTGTTCATCGTTAAACAATAAAGTGCTGTGAGTGTCAGCAGCCAGAGATTTTAAACAGTTGCAATGTAGCAATCTTTTTCCAGACCAAGAAAAAAAGTGGAAGTAATAAGGTGGTTTTATTTTGCAAAGCACAGGCTGTATCTTTTACAGCATTAAAGCTGAAATTGGAAAAGGTTCAGCTTTCTATCCCACTTATCCAAGTCTCTGGATGTGTGGAGTTTGGATGAATTGCTCTGTTTCACATGGAGATAGATCTGAGTTATGCCAAAGGTTAAATCAGCCTGTATGGTTTTCACTATGTCCAGCCATGCACTGGTTTGTGTCTAGTCCTTTTTTTTTTTCCTAGCTTCTCAGTGTTGAGTAAATTCAAATAGGAATTTCAGTATTAGTCATCTCTCTGCTTTTTCATTTAACTGGAACTTGGAAATAATACATGGCAGTCTGTCAGACACAATCTGGTACATGTCTTTCATGAGATTTTCATATAAATAAATGAAAATTATAAATATCTACTTTACAGAGCAGATGAGAAAAACGCAGAGGATTTTGTTCTTTAAACTGAGTAAATGGTTTTGGTTAAGTATTGTACTTTCATTACTTTATTCATTAAAGTGTCTTTGTAGGAGTTTATGATCTATGCAGTTGATTGCAGTAACCGTGAAATTCATGGAGGGAGGCAGGTCTGATTTCCAACATTTCTAATCCGTGCATTTTGGACCTACCAAAATGAGTCCCTGTTTCTTGTCATATTTCTTAATCTGCTCATTCAAAGGCAAGCAATGTTATTTCATAGGAAACAAGTTACATTTGTGAGACCACAGTCTAATCTAATAATTCACCATATGCAGAGACCCTCTCTGGGATTCTCCATAACTTGCTTATCCAACCAAAACAGTGCATGCATGCTGTTCTCCTTACAGCAGGTAGCCAGTGAAGTGTCTTCAGCTGGTAGGATCAACATCAGTCTGTCTTGTAGTAGTGATCTCCCTCAAATTATTCCCAAATTATTTTGATGCTTTTTTTCACCATGAAGGCAAAAAGAAAAAAAAAATGAAAGAAAAAAGCCCTTCAGTAAAGATCTGAAATAGTTTACAT